>NC_091820.1:60717500-61967500 GCF_041296235.1 Equus asinus | reverse complement strand
GGGCAAAGAGTAATTCAAATTACTACCTAGTTCTAGTCTCCCTTTTAAAAAACTTCAAACAACTGACAAAGAAAACCAAGAAACTTCATCCCCTCTCACTCTTCCACGTAGTTTTCATTTTTACTGGATAATGGTTGTAGTTCCTCAGCATAACATTTGGCTCTTTCTTCCATCCACAAAAGAAATTTTCATTGTTAAAGTATCACCACAACAACTCTTCTTGGATATCAATTTTTTACTTAAATGTAATGTATTTAAATCTAATTATAAGACCATTCCAACACACATGCTGTAGCCCTGTGGGGCTTGATTTCTGACTCTGTGCCTTTTCCCACTATGCCACACTTAGTATTCAGCATAACTGACATCTTCACTATCTACCATTTCTTCCCCTGTTTTGGAAGGATTCTATCAACAACCTATATCCTAATTTTGTAAGGATATTGGAAGAAGGCTAAAATTCCTTGATTCAAGGGAATTAGGAGCTGGTGTATTAACAGAAAAATTGAGACTTTTCTCAAGGCTGGAATAATTATGAAGGCTTAATGGGGGTGTTCATACCACTAGAACCTCAGGAAGCATCTTGGAATGCTTGAAAGGAGCAATTTGAGTTGATATTTGCACAGTGTGTACCCAGGAACCCTCAAGGGAGAACACAGATGGAAGCCAGGAGATTCTGGTTGGTTTGTGCAATCTCCTCCCTAATCAACTGTATTCTTCGTGAATCACTCCTAGGATATCCATCTGGTTTCCTGACTTCCTTGCCAGAAAAAAAAATATTGACTGGCCAGTAGGAATATTCATCTGTTTAGCTATTCTATTTTGACTATAAATTATTCAATTGGCTTTCTGGTAAAAATTCTGCTGGTAAGTTTGGGCAACATGAGCCAGTTTCCCTAGGGCCTTATCTCCACACCCTCTTTTCTGACACACCAACTCAGTCCTGAATAAAATAAGTTAACCAAGATGGAGGTTTCTAGAACTAACGCTTTGGAAACCCCACTCTGGAATGGAGAAAAAGTATAACTCCAAGGTCTTGCTTATCAAGCTATTCCTCAATACTACAAATGGTACTTTGAAAGTAGAAACCTATTATAATCACTTTGACAGTGTTTGCAAATAATTTTTCAATATTTTAACTAATTAAGAGTCTTACAATCTGGGAATTGGATGGGGCCTCAGAGGTCACATAGCCCAGATTCCCATACTTTGTTTGAGGCCACTCTAGAGCCTTCTGTCGAGTGGTTATTTAATCCATTCTTTAAATGACAGGGAACTCACTACCTTCTGAGACAGCAAAGAAAAGAACTAGTCTAGTAAGTTAGAGTTTTCTTTGTTGGTATCAAGAAAAAACTATACAGAAAAAAAACTAACTTACAGTTGCTGGTCTGATATGCAGAGAACTTGAAATTTGACACTGTCATCCCCACAACAAGAAAAAGCTGAACAAACTGAAAATCAACAATTCTTCTTAGACCCTTCAGAGATTTGAGGTCACAGGGCAAGTTGCCATGCCAAAAATTGGAGAGACAAATGAATACAGAGATTCACAGCTTACCAGGAGCAGAAGCCCAGGACCAGAAACATGCCACTGGAGACAGTACTGGTATGAACACTTAAACTGTGATTAAAAAATTGCTAGAAGCTTAGTGAGGACAAGCTTGAGATCTAAAAAATACAAGGGGGCCCAGTATTAGGGGAGCTGCCACACTTTTGTGAGGTTTACCTCCAGGAGCCCCACAAGGTTCTCAGGGTAAAGATCAGATAAAAATTCCCTCTTGTTTCTGAGTAGGGGAGAGGAAAAGTAGCCATTGTGATGTAAGCCCAGAGCACTGTGTTCCCCTTAACAAAATCCTGCCCTGAAGGAAAACTCTTTTGCTAGAGCACAAACAAATTGGGTTTACTAGAATATAACTAACCTGCCATAAGGAAAATACCCAGTTCCACCCCACTCTAAACTTGCTGCCTCCCTTAAGGCAGAAAAAAACCTGACAATTACTGGTAAAAGTCACAGCCCAGGGGAACAGGTTCACTGAAAAACTGAGACCTAATCATAGAACTACAGAACAACTCCCCTCCCCCATACCTTAACATATACCTTAACATTACATTATTACACAGGTTTCTGTATAATAACAGGGGATTACAGCTGAAGGAACTGCAAGTATCAGACCTACTTAAGAAGAGTCTCTAGGGAGCCACAAAGACAACAGGAGAGACTAAAACAAGGACACTAAAGGAAATTTTAGCTTTGGAGGCCAATAGCTATGGAAAAAATGGTAAATGTAGCCTACATCCTAGCTAGATAAACATAAAATTTCACAATAAAGGCCTATTTACCTCAGTTCATTTTACCAGAAACATCATGTCTGGCTATCAACAAAAAATTGCAAGGCATGCTAAAAGACTTGAAAAAACAAAGCAAGCAATGGAACCAGAATAAGATATGGCTGTAATAGAATAAAAAATGCTTTTCATGTCCTCTTCAGTAGACTGGAAATGATTGAGGAGAGAATCAGTGATTTTGGAGATACGTCCATAGGAATTATCCAAACTGAAAAGTACAGATAAAAAAGAATGAAAAAGAACAAAATATCCAAGAAATGTGGAACAATTACAAAATGTGGAACATATGCACAATGATAACAATAGACGAAGAAAGAGAGAACTAAACAGAAGAAATATTTGAGGTAGTGGGAGCTGAGACTTTTCCAAAATTAATGACAGACACCAAACCATAGATCTAAGAAGCCCAGAGAACACAAAGCAGATAACATTTAAAAATCTGGAGTGGGGCAGGCAGTTCAAGATGTAGGAAGATCCGGGGTTGGTGTCAAGATGGCAGCATAGGCAGACTCTGAGCTCAGCTCCTCTCATGAATACAACCAAGCTACATCTAATCTCGGAACAATTATCCCTGAGGGAGAACTGAAATCCAGATAAAAAGAAACCCTGCAACAAGGAACAGTCCTGACTGAGGCAGAAATTCCTTCTGGAGAGAAAAGCCACCTCCACAAGCCACAGGGCTTCACAGCCAGCCAGGAGCAACCCTAAGGTACATAGCCTTCCCTGGAGGAGCAGGGTATCTGAACAGGGGAGCATTACCACTATAAGCATCCTTCAGACTCAGCACAACTGAGACAAATGTCATAATACTTGGCTTTGATGGCTATTAACTACAGTACTCCTAGAAAAGTTATTGGACGTAAGCAGAAAAAAGCTGGCTCTTATAGGGCCCACACACAAATTCACCCATTTCAGAAAATAACCTAAAATCACCAGAAAGAAAGGTGCACAGCCATTTGGTGAAAAGAGACTCATCTGGTAGGCTCTGGGTACATCTTGGTGAGAGGTGAGACCTCTACAAGGATTGAGACTTTGGAAGCAACCATTATTTTGACCTAGTACAAGCGTGCTGATACAGATGCTGGCAGACACCATTGGAGATCTACTCCTGGTCTGTTAGCCCAGAGTTTGCCCCACCCACTAAAGGACTGATTTAAACCATCTCAGCCAGGAAAGTTAGCCTGCCCTAGGGACTGGCCTCACCCAACAGCAAGCCCTTGGACAACTTTTCAGCCTGCACAGACTGGGTGCCTGAATCATGTGCAGGCAGGTAAGTGGATCTGCCTCTGCAGGGCAGGGCTTCTTTCAGGAGTGGTAGAGTGGGTGGGGCATTGGTGGAGTGTGTGGGGGCCCATGCAGTGGAGTGACTGGGTACACTCCAGGGGGCTGGGACATATGCATGAGTCAGGACCTGTGTGGAAAGTATGTGTGGACCTGTAGGTGGTGGGGCTTACCAGCAACAGAAGACCTGTGCTTCACAAACAGCAACATAAGGGATCAGCCCTGCCTTCCATAGGCTAAAATAATTCAGTGCTCCCATGCCTGGGGCCAGCCCCACCCAGCTGCAATCCTGAGACAAATGACAACAGCCTTGCAGGCCAGAGGCCTACAGCAATTGTAAGCCCCTGAGCCTAATAACTAGCCATGTTGGGGGCCCACTAACTTAACAGAAAAACTACAACAGAAATGTCCTATTAGACATTGCAGTTGCAGCCAACTGTGTTGGGGCTCCCTAAACCTGATAAAGTGACTAAAAGGTCCATATCAGCCACATGCAGCTGAGAGTTACAACTAGCTGGACAGGGGAACAGCCTAGACTCCCTGGGCACCTGCAGCAATAGCAATCCTGCCACAACAGAAGGACACACATAGCCCACACAGGGGCCGCTCCCAGAACATTGGAACTGGTGATGAAAGGGAAGCATGCTGCTGGACCTCAAAGCCATCTCTTACATAAGGCCACTTTTCCAAGATCAGGAGACATAGCTAACCCACCTAATACATAGATATAAGCACAGAAAAAGAGGCAAAATGAGGAGGCAAAGGAATATGTCCAAGAAAGGGCACAGGACAAAACCCCAGAAAAAGAACTAAATGAAACAGAAATAAAAAATCTACCTGACAAAAAGTTCAGACGAAAAGTCACAAGCAAGCTCATTGATCTTGGGGGAAAAAATGGATGAACACAGTGAGAATGTCAACAAAAAAATTGGAAAATATGAGAAAGAACCAATCAGAAATGAAGAATACAATACTGGAAATGAAAAATTCACTAGAGGGACTCAATAGCAGAGTAGATGACAGGAAGAACAGATCAAGAAGCTGGACAAAAGACTGGAGGAAGTCACCCAAGCTGAAGAGAAAAAATAAAAAAATTAAAAATAACAAGAACAGTCTAAGGGAACTCTGGGACAACATCAAGCAAACTAACATTCATATTATAGGTGTTTCAAAAGGAGAAGTGAAAGACAAAGGGGCAGAGAATCTATTTGAAGAAGTAATAGCTGAAAACTTTCCTAACCTAAGGCAGGAAACAGACATCCACGTACAGGAAGCATAGAGAGCACAAAACAAGATAAACCGAAAGAGGCTCACACCAAGACACATTGTAATTAAATTTCCAAAATTAAAGAGAGAATCCTAAAAGCCACAAGAGAAAGGCAACAAGTGATATACGAAGGAAACCCCATAAGGCTATCAGCTGACTTTTCATTTGAAACCTTACAGGCTAGAAGGAAGTGGCATGATATATTTAAAGTGCTGAAAGGAAAATACCTATAGCCAAAAATACTCTACCCAGCAAGGTTATCATTCAGAATGGAAGTAGAGATAAAGTGGTTCCCAGAAAAGAAAAAATTAAAGCAGTTTATCAACAAGAAACTAGTTTTACAGGAAACGCTAAAGGAACTTATTTAAATGGAAAATAGAAGACCACAAATAGGAATAAGAAAATTGTCCCAAAAAAGGCAATAAAATTACTGTTAAAGTCAAAAATACAGTAAAGTTGGCAGATCAACCATCTATGAAGATAATATGGAGGTCAAAAGATAAAAGTACTAAAATTACCCATTTCAATGATGAGAAAGTAATGGATACACACAGACAAAATAAGAGGCTAGATATGATATCAAAAACATAAAATGTGGGAGGAGGGGAACAAAAGAGTAGAGCTTTTAGAAAGAGATCAAATTAAAGAGACTATCAACTCAATAAAGATTGCTATACACATAGTTCGATATATATGAACCTGATGGTAATCACAAACCAGAAACCTATAATAAAGACACAAATAAATAAGATAAAGGAACCCAAACATAACACCAAAGAAAGCAATCAAATCACAAGGGAAGAGCAAGAGAAGAAGAAGGAAACAGTGAATAACTACTAAAACACCCAGAAAAAAGTAACAAAATGGACATAAGTACACAGTTATCAATAGCTAGTTTAAGTGTCAATGGACTAAATGCTCCAATCAAAAGTTATAGGGTGGCCAATTGGATAAAAAATCAAGACTCCTATATATGCTGCATACAAGAGACACACTTCAGACCTAGAGACGCTCACAAAAAGTGAAGGAATGGAAAAGATACTCCATGCAAATGGCAAAGAAAAGAAAGCAGGGGTAGCAATACTTATATCAGACAAAAGAGACTTTAAAACAAAAACTGTAACAAGAGACAAGGAAGGCACTACATAATGATAAAGGAAGCAATCCAACAAGAGGCTATAAGACTTGTAAATATCTATGCACCCAACAAAGGAGCAACCAAATATATAAAGCAATTATTAACAGACGTAAAATGAGAAATAGTAACACAATAATAGTATTGGACTTTAACACTCCGCTTACACCAATGCATAGATCATCCAAACAGAAGATCAATAAGGAAACACTGCCCTTAAATGACACATTAGACCAGATGGACTTAGTAGATATATATACAACATTCCACCCAAAAACTATAGAATACACTTGTTTTTCAAATGCACATGTAACATTCTCCAGGAGTGATCGCATATTAGGCCACAAACCAAGTCTCAAAAATTTAAGAACGCTGAAATAATACCAAGCAACTTTTCTGACCACAATGGTATGAAACCAGAAATCAAATACAGGAGGAAAATATGAAAAGTCAGAAATATGTGGAGATTAAACAGAATACGACTGAAAAATGATTGGGTCAATGAAGAAATCAAAGGGGAAATCAAAAAATACCTGGAGACAAATGAAAATGTAAACACAACATGCCAAAATCTATGGGATACAGCAAAAGAAGTTCTAAGAGGGAAGTTTATAGCAATACAAGACTACCTCAACAAACAAGAAAAATCCCAAATAAACAATCTAACAGTGCACCTAAAGGAACTGGAAAAAGAAGAACAAACAAAGCCCAAAATCAGTAGAAGGAATGAAATGATAAAACTCAGAGTAGAAATAAATGATATAAAGATTAAATATGAATTTAAAAAGTCAATGAAACCAAGAGCTGGTTCTTTGAAAAAATGAACCAAACTGACAAACCTTTAGCTAGACTCACCAAGAAAAAGAGAGAAGCCTCAAATCAATAAATTCATAAACTAAAGAGGCGAAATTACAACAGACACCTCAGAAATACAAAAGATTATAATAATATGAAAAACTATATACCAACAAATTGGATAATCTAGAAGAAACGGATACAATCTTCCAAAACTTAATAAAGAACAAATAGAGAATTTGAATAGACCAATCACCAGTAAGGAGATGGGAATGGTAATTGAAACCCCCCCCCCCAAAAATAAAAGTTCAGGACCAGATGGCTTCCATGGTGAATTCTACCAAACATTCAAAGAAGACAATACCTACAGTTCTCAAACTCTTCCAAAAAAATTGAAGTGGAAGGGAAGCTTCCTAATTCATTATATGAAGCCAGCATTACTCTGATACCAAAACCAGACAAGGATATCACAAAAAGAGAAAATTACAAGCCAATATCAATGATGAACACAGATGCAAAAATCCTCAACAAAATACTAGCAAATCAAATACAATAATACATTAAAAGGATCACACAATGGTCAAGCAGGATTCATTCCAGGGATGCAGGGATGGTTAAACACCTGCAAAGGAATCAATGTGATGCACCACATTAACAAAATGAAGAATAAAAATCACATGATCATCTCAAAAGATGCAGAGAAAGCATTTGACAAGATACAGCACCCATATAATAAAAACTCTGAATAAAATGAGTATAGAAAGAAAGTACCTCTACATAATAAAGGTCATATATGACAAACCCACAGCTAATATTCTCAATGCAGAAAAACTGAAAGCTATCCCCCTAAGAACAGGCACTAGACAAGGATGCCCATTTTTACTTCTCTTAATCAACATAGTATCGGAAGTCTTAGCCAGAGCAATCAGGCAAGAAAAAGGAATAAAAGGGATCCAAATTGGAAAGGAAGAAGCGAAACTGTCACTATTTGCAGATGACATGATTTTGCATATAGAAAACTCTAAAGAATCCACTAAAAAACTTTTAGAAATAATAAATGAATATAGTCAAGTTACAGGATACAAAATCAACATACAAAAATCACTTGCATTTCTATATACTAATATCAAAGTAGCAGAAAGAGAAATTAAGAATACAATCCCATTTGCAATTGCAACAAAAAGAATAAAATATTTAGGAATAAACTTAACCAAAGAGGTGAAATATCTGTACACTGAAAACTATATCACATTGTTGAAAAAAATTGAGGAAGACACAAAGAAATGGAAAGACATTCCAAACTCTTGGATTGGAAGAATCAGCCTAGTTAAAATGTTCATACTTCCTAAGCAATCTACAGATTCAATGCAATCCATATCAAAGTTCCACCAACATTTTTCAGAGAAATAGGACAAAGAATCTTAAAATTCATATGGAACAACAAAAGATCCCAAATAGCAAAAGGAATCCTGAGAAAAAAAACAAAGTTTGAGGTATCACACTCCCTGATTTCAAAATATTTTACAAATCTAAAGCAACCAAAACAGAATGGTGCTGGCACAAAAATAGACACACAGTCAATGGAACAGAAGCAAGAACCCAGAAATTAAACCCACACATCTATTGACAGCTAATTTTCAACAAGGAGCCAAGAACATACAATGGCAAAAGGAAAGTCTCTTCAATAAATGGTGTTGGAAAAACTGGATAGCCACATACAAAAGAATGAACATAGACCATTATCTTTCACTATACACAAAAATTAACTCAAAATGGATTTAAGACTTAAATGTAAGACCTGAAACCGTTAGACTTCTAGAAGAAAACATAGGCAGTACACTCTTCGACATTGGCCTTAGCAGCACATTTTCAGGTACCATGTCTGACCAGGCAAGGGAAACAATGGAAAAAATAAACAAATGAGACTACATCAAACTAAAAATCTTCTGCACAGCAAAGGAAAGTGTCAACAAGATGAAAAGACAACCTAACAATTGAGAGAAGATATTTGCAAACCATATATCTGATAAGGGGTTAATATCCAAAATATACAAATAACTCGTACATCTCAACAAAAAAAGAACTCAATTTAAAAATGGGCAAAAGATATGAACAGATATTTCTCCAAAGAAGATATACAGATGGCCAACAGGCACATCAAAAGATGTTCAACATCACTCACTATCTGGGAAATGCAAATCAAAACTACAATGAGATATCACCTCACTCCCGTCAGAATGGCTATAATTAACAAGACAGGAAACCATAAGTGTTGGAGAGGATGTGGAGAGAAGGGAACCCTCATACACTGCTGGTGGGAGTGCAAACTGGTGCAGCCACTATGGAAAACACTATGGAGATTCCTCAATAAATTAAGAATAGATCTACCATATGATCCAGCTATTCCACTGCTGGGTATTTTTCCAAAGAACATAAAAACATGAATGCATAAAGATATACGTCCACCTATGTTCACTGCAGCATTATTCACAATAGTCAAGACTTGAAAGCAACCTAGGTGCCCATCAAGGAATGAATGGATAAACAAGATGTGGCATATATACACAATGGAATACTACACAGTCATAATAAATGATGAAATCCTGCCATTTGTGATGATATGGATGGAACTTGAGGGTATTATGCTAAGCAAAGTAAGTCAGAGGGAGAAAGTCAAATACCATATGATCTCACTCATAAATAGAAGATAAAAACAACAAACAAAGACATAGAGACAGAGATTGGATTGGTGGTTACCAGCCGGGAAGCGGAGAGTGGGAAAAGTGAAAGGGGTGATTAGGCAATGTGTGTGGTGATGGATGGTAATTAATCTTTGATTTTTGACATGATGTAACCTACACAGAAATCAAAATGTATAATGATATACACCTGAAATTTATATAATGATTTAAACCCATGTTACTGCAATAAAAAAAAATAAAAAAGACGATGTAGGAAGATCCTGAACTTGCCTCCTCCCACAGGCACACCAAATCTATAGCTACATATGTAACAATTTTCTGTGATAGAGAAACCCAAAAACTAGCTGAATGGCAACTACACATTGGGCAAATAAGATATAAAACACTTCAAAGCAGGTAAGAAAGGCTGACACAAAATCCCCGTAAACCCGACCCCTGGCCCAGCAACCCACAAACAGAAGAGAATTCAAAACTCAGAGCTTCTCCCTGAGAAGCGAAGGGTTTGAACCCTACATCAGGTACCCCAACTTTTAAGACCTGCAACTGAGAGATTGTTACTGAAACCAACAACTTAAACCTCCTGGCTAATTAAATAAGACTCTCCACCAGAAGTAAGTTGTCTCACAACGTAAAGTATATTTTCAGGAAATAGGAGACCATGTGGAATCATTTCCAAAGTCATGGCGTCCCAGAACACAAAGAAGCAGGGACCTTTTATTTCAAATGGGGAATGAACATTCAAAAGGGAGAGATGGGTATTCGCTTGCACGGGCTCAGTTGGAAAACATGCTTCCACATATACTGCAGGTTATGGTAATAAGGCCTAAGTGCCTCCTGGAGAGATCTTAGCATGAAAAATAAGGCAAAGGTCATAGGCTTTGCTCTTGTGGTGAAGCTTGATCTGGTTCAGGGTGGTTGGTGATTGCATCTCCTTAACATAACAAAAGGGAAAAAAATAATTTAGAAAAACAGTTAAATGCTTCCAAACCCACCCTTGAGTTCCTCGGGGCAACTAGTTGGTGACAAAATGAGCCCTTAAAACATCTAGCTTTGGGACCAGCCCTGTGGCCCAGTGGTTAAGTTCACACACTCCGCTTTGACAGCCCAGGGTTTTGCTGGTTTGGATCCCAGGCATGGACATGGCACCACTCGTCAGGCCATGCTGAGGTGGCGTCCCATGTAGCACAACCAGAGGCACTCACAACTAGAACATACAACTATGTACTGGGGGGCTTTGGGGAGAAGAAAAGAAAAGAAGATTGGCAACAGTTGTTAGCTCAGGTGCCAATCTTAAAAAAAAAATCTAGCTTTGAAAGCCAATGGGGCTTGCATCCACAAGACTCACAAGGCCATAACAAACAGAGCTCATGTATGAATTCACTCACCCCAGGGCCCAAGGCAGAGAGAGCCATTAGAAAAGTGCCCAGGCTTTCAGCCAAAGAGACTTAATTGCTTATCTTAAAGTATCAGCCTGAGGGACAGGCATACAACTTAATGAACATTTATATGCCTACTGGGGTACTTTCTGGGAATGGAGGCTGGCAAGTGATACCTTTGTGCTCTCCCTCTGCCTGACTCTCCAGCCAGTGAGTGCTAACTTTTTTTTTTTTAACTCTAGGCTCTTTTTTTTAAACTCTAGGCCCATTTTTTTCCAGCAGGCATCATCTTTGCTCTCTCCCTCTGCTGCACTCCAGAGCACCAGTATCTCCTAGAGAGGAACTTTTACACATGTCTCATACCCCCATTTTTATATCTGGTGCCCTGGTTTTTGCAGCTGCCATCCATGGGACACCACTTGATTGCCTGTCTCTGGCGGCCAGGGAGGCTGTGCTCCTGGTTCCCACAGGACTGTCACGATCAGAGAGAAAGTTCTTAGCTGGCTACCACACCCAGGACACTGCACAGACAGCAGAGAGAAACATATCCCCAGTATTCCTGTAAAAAGGCCTACTTGCTTGTCCTGGAGCTTCATCCTGAAGGGCAGGCTTCTGGTTTGACACACATCTAGTGGCTTACTACTTGCTCTCAGGGAACAGAAGCCAGAGGATACCATCTTGATTCTCTCCTTCTGCCTTGATCCAGCTCACCAGTATCTCAGAAAAGAGCTTATACTCTCATCAGGCACTCTGATTTTTGTGGCCGCTTCCAAGGGACACTTCTAACTCACCTGGTTCTGGTATACAATGGGAAGTAGGATTGCAGTCCCAGTAGACTGTACATATTTGCATACTTTAAAAGCTGCTGCCTGAGGGTCTGGCTTCCAATCAGCCTGAATCTAAGTACTGATTGACATCCTCCTCTTTGGGACACCGACAGATCTTGGCACACCCTCAACTACTGGGAGCCACTAAAAATAAAATAGGCTGCTTGAAAATCAAAAAGGTTTGAGAAACAACCAAGGGCAAGGTTGAATGATAAGGTTCATCTCCTACACAAAGCCACTGTCTTAAGACTGGGAGAGATGGCTGCTTTATCTTATGCATAGAAACCAACACAGAGAGTCAAGGTAAATGAAGAAACAAAAGAATATGTTCCAAGTGAAAAAGTAAGATAAAACCTCAAAAAAAAATCCTTAATGAAATACACATAAGTGACTAACCTGATAAGGTATTCAAAACAAGGGTCATAAAGATGCTCACTGAGCTCAGGAGAAGAATGGATAAAAACAGTGAGAACATCACTGTTCTCACTGAGTTGAAAAAGAAAATATAAGGAAATACCAAATAGAAGTCACAGAGATGAAGAATACAAAAAATGAACTGAAAGATACACTAGATGGGTTCAACAGTAGACTAGATGAAGCAAAAGAAAAGATCAGTGAACTCAAAGACAGTCAGTGAAACTCATATTAACAGAGCAGCAAAAAGAAAACAGAATGAAAAAAAAGTGAAAATAGCCTAAGGGATTTATGAGACAGCAACAAGCAGACCAACATGCACATTATAGGGGTCCCAGAAGGAGAATAGAGAGATAGAAAGGGGCAGAAAACTTATTGGAAGAAATAATGGATGAAAAATTCCCTAACCTAAGGAAGGAAGCAGACATCCAGATCCAGGAAGCTTAGAGAGTTCCAAACAAAATGAACCCAAAGAGACTCAAATCAAGACACATGACTATTAAAATGTCAGAAGTTAGACAATGAGACAATCCTAAAGGCAGCAAGAGAAAAACAACTTCTTGTATACAAGGGAACCCCCATAAGACTATCAGCATATTTTTCAGCAGAAATTTCTCAGTCCAGAAGAGAATGGTGCAATATATTTAAAGTGCCATAAGAAAAAGAATTTACAGCCAAGAATACTCTACCTGGAAAAGTTGTCATTCAGAACTTAAGGAGAGATAGAGTTTTACAGACAAGCAAAAGCCAAAGAAGTTCATCACCACTAGACTAGCCTTACAAGAAATGTTAAAGGAAGTTGTTTAAACTGAAACAAAAGAGTGCTTATTAGTAACAGGAAAACATATGAAACATATAAAAACATATGAAAGTATAAATCTCACTGGTAAAGGTAAATATATACTAAAACTCAGAATAATCTAATGTCATAAAGGTGGTGGGTTAATCACTTATGAAGCTAGTATGAAGGTTAAAAGATAAAAGTAGTAAAAATAACTATAACTACAATAAGTTCTTAAGGGATACACAAGCTAAAAATATTGTGACATGAACAACATAAAACATGGGGAGTGGAGAGTAAAAATACAGAGCTTTAGAATGCAATTTAACTTAAATTGTTATTAATTTGAAACAGACTGTAAGGAGAGAGCAAGAGAAGGAAAAAAACAGAAGACATACAACACATCCACAATATTAACAAAACGGTAATAAGTACACACCTATCAATAATTACTTCAAATTAAATGGAATAAATTCCCCAATCAAAAGACATAGAGTGGCTGAATGGTCAAAAAACAATGCCTAGGGGCTGGCCTGGTGGCTTGGAGGTTAAGTTCACATGCTCTGCTTCAGTGGCCTGGGGTTTGCGGATTCGGTTTCCAAGCACAGACCTACACACTACTCATTGAGCCATGCTATGGTGGTGTCCCACATACAAAGAGAGGAAGATGGGCACAGATGTTAGCTCAGGGACAATCTTCCTCAAGTGGAAAGGGGGAGATTGGCAATGGATGTTAGCTCAGGACCAATTTTCCTCTTGAAAAAAACAAAACAAGTCCTAGGGCCAGCCCTGGTGACCTAGTGGTTGAGTTTATCACATTCCACTTCAGTGGCCCAGGTTCAGTTCCTGGCCATGGTCCTACATTGCTCTGTTAGCAGTTATGCTGTGCTAGTGGCCCACATACTAAAAAACAGAGGAAGATTGGCATGGAAGTTAGCTCAGAGTGAATCTTCTTAAGCAAAAAAAAAGGGAGCCTATCAATTGCTGCCTACAAGAGATTCACTTAAGATGTAAAAACACACACAAACTGAAAGCAAAGAGATAGAAAAAGATATTCCATGTAAGTGGAAACCAAAATAAAGCTGGGGTAGTTATACTTATATCAGCCAAAATAGACTTTTAAAATAGAATGTAATAAGAGACAAGGAAGGTCATTATATAATGATAAAGGGGTCAATCCAACAAGAGGATATAACATTTTTAAATATTTATGCACTCAACATAGGAGTACCTGAATATATAAAGCAAATATTAACAGACCTACAGGAAGAAATAGATAGCAATTCAATAAGACTAGAGGATTTTATTGCCCCACTTGCATCAATGGATAGATCTTCCAGACAGAAAATAAACAAGGAAACATTGGCCTTAAATAATACATTACACCAGATGGACTCAACAGATATATACAGAACATTTCATCCAAAAGCAACAGAATACACATTCTTCTAAAGCACACGTGGAACATTCTCCAGGATGGATCATATGTCAGGTCACAAAATAAGTCTTAATAAATTTAAGGAGATTGAAATCATATCAAGCATTTTTCCTGACCACAGTGGTATGAAAGTAGAAATCAATTACAAGAAACTGAAAAATACACAAATATATGGAGATTAAACAACACACTACTGAACAACCAATGCATAAAAAAGAAGTTAAAATATACCATGAGACAAACAAAAATAGAAATACAACATACCAATATTTATGCAATGCAGCAAAAACACTTCTAAGGAGAAAGTCCACAGCAATAAATGTTTACCTGGAGAAACTAGAAATATTTCAAATAAACAACCTAAACTTACACCTCAAGGAACTAGCAGAAGAAGAACAAACAGGCATGACGTCAGCATCATGGTGAAGTGAGTTGCTCCCTTTGTCTCTCCCCTCTCAGTTACAACCAGTAGGACATCCATAAACCAACAAAGGCCCTCAACAAAGCACGCCAGAACTCCTGAAAGATCCATACATCTATACAACTGAAGGTGAGTCGACTGGACTTCATGGAAACAGTAGAACCAGGGGAGCAGAAGAAGCAGCTCCTGAGACCAATAGCTCCAGGAACTGTGTAAAAACTAAAAATCACATGATAGTCTCAGTAGACACAGAGAAAGCATTTGAGAAGATTCAGCATCCATTTATAATAAGGTCAACTCTAATAAAACAAGTATAGAAGGAAAGCATCTCAATATAATTAAGGCCATTTATGACAAACTCACCCCTAACATCATACTTAACAATGACAAACAGAAAGCTATTCCTCCAACAACAGGAACAAGACAAGGATGCCCACTCTCACCACTCTTGTTCAATACAGTATTGGAAGACCTAACCAGAGCTATTACACAAGAAAAAGAAATAAAGTGTATCTAAATTGGAAGGGAAGAAGTAAAACTATCACCAGTTGTGAATGACATGACTTTACATATAGAAGACCCTAAAGAATCCACAAAAAAACTATTAGAACTAATTAACAACTACAGTAAAATTGCAGGTACAAAATTAATAGTTAAAATGTCCATATTACCTAAATCAATCTACAGAGTCAATGCAATCCCAATCAGAATCCCAACAACACTTTTCATGGAAATACAACAAAAAATCCTACAGTTATATGGAAAACCAAAGGCCCCAAATAGCCAAAGCAATCCCAAGAAAAAAGAGAAAACCTGGAGGTATCACAATCCCTGACTTCAAAATATACTATAAAACTATAGTAATCCAAACAACAGGGTACTGACACAAAAACAGACACACAGATCAAGGGAACGGAATTGCTGGCCCAGAAAAGTACCCCTGCATCTATGGACAGCTAATTTCTGACAAAGCAGCCAACAATATACAATGGAGAAAAGAAAGTCCCTTCAACAAATGATGTCAGGAACACTGAACAGCCATATGAACAAGAATGAAAGTAAGCCATTATCTTACACCATAAACAAAAATTAAATAACAAGAGATTTGAATGTAAGACCTGAAACCATAAACTCCTAGAAGAAAACCTCGGCAGTATGCTCTTAGACATCAGTCTTAGTAGTATGTTTTTGAACATGTCTCCTCACGAATGAAGCAAAAGAAAAAATAAACAAATGCAACTACATCAAACTAAAAAGCTAATTCATGGCAAAAGAAATCATCAACAAAATGAAATGACAACCTAACAGTTGGGAGAAGATATTTGCAAATCATATGTCCAATAAGGGGTTAATATCCAAAATATATAAATAACTTATGCAACTCAAAAACAAAAAACAAATAACCCAATTTAAAATATGGGAAGAGGATCTGATCGTATATTTTTCCAAAGAAGATATACAGATGGCCAACAGGCACATGAAAAGACGTTTAACCTCACTAATTATTAGGAAAATGGAAATCAAAACCACAAGGAGATATCTCCTCATGTTCTTCAGATGGTCATTATTAAAAAGACAAGAAATAGCAAGTGTTGGAGAGGATTTGGAGAAAAGGGAACACTTGTACACAGCTGGTGGGAATGTAAACTGCTGCAGCCACTATGGAAAACAGTATGGAGATCCTCAAAAAATTAAAAATAGAACTACCATATCATCCAGCTATTCCACTTCTGGGTATTTATCCAAAGAACATGAAAGTGCTAATTAAAAATCTTTTTTGCACCCCCATTCATTATATCATTTTTCACAATAGCCAAGACTTGGAAACAACCTAAATGCCCATTGACATATTATTAAAGAAGATGTGGTGCATACACACAGACACACACACAATGGAACACTACTCTGCCATAAAAAAAAGATGAAATCGTGCCATTCACAACAACATGGATGGACTTTGAGAGTATTATGTTAAGCAAAATAAGCCAGACAAACAAAGACAAGCACCGTATGATTTCACTCATATATGGAAGATAAACTAACACATGAAAAAACAGAACACTTTCTTGATTACCAGAAGGGAAGGGAGTTGGTGGGTGGGTACAAGGGGTGAAGGGGCACATTTATATGGTGCCTGACAAATTATAATGTATACATTATACAATAAATTATAATTTGTTATATAATAAGTTATGTAACAAATTATAACTGAAATTTCACAATGTTATAAACTATTATGGCCTCAATAAAAAAAAAGTATATCCTAAGGAAAAAAAGGTAGATGCATTTGCAATGCTACAAGTTCACTTTTTCATGTTTAACAATTACTTTTCATAGTGTATAATATATTTGAAATGTTAAAAAACATCAAAAGTTAAGGAGATAATCTTAAAAGCAGCAAGAGAAAAAAAACTAGTTACATACAAGGGAACCCCCATGAGACTACCAGCTGATTTTTCAGCAGAAACTTTCCAGGAGTGAAGGGAGTGGCACGATATATCCAGAGTAATGAAAGAAAAGAACTTACAACCAAGAGTACTCTATCGGCAAAATTATCCTTCAGAATTGAGGAGAAGTAAAGAGTTTCCCAGACAAGCAAAAGTTAAAGGAGTTCATTACCACTGAACCTGCCTTTCAAGAAATGTTAAAGGGACTTCTTTAAATGGAGAAAAAGGCCATAGCTAGAAATAAGAAAATTACAAAAGAAAAATCTTTCACTGATAAAGGCAAACATATAGTAAAGGTAATGCATCAACCACTTACATAGATAGTATGGAGCTTAAAAGACAAAAGCAGTAAAATCATCTATATTTACAATAATTAGTTAAGTAATACACAACCTACAAAGATGTAAAATATGATGTCAAAAACTCAAAATGTCAGGGTGAGGAGTAAATATGTAGTGCTTTTAGAACATGTTGATCTTAAATGACCATCAACTTAAAATAGACTACTATATACATTGGTTATTATATTACGAACCTTATGATAACCACAATCCAAAGACCCATAATACATACACAAAAAAAATAAAGAGAAAGGAATAAAAAGATAACACTAAAGAAAGCCATCAAATCACAAGGGAAGAGAACAAGAATAAAAGAAAGGAACAGAGAAGAATTACAAAAACCACCAGAAAACAATTAACAAAATGGCAATAAGTACGTCCCTATCAATAATTACTTTAAATGTGAGTAGACTAAATGCTCCAATCAAAAGACATATGGTGGCTGAATTGATTAAAAAAACAAGACACATCTATATGCTACCTATAAGGGAGTCACTTCAAATCTAAAACAGATGCATAGTGAAAGTACAGGGATAGAAAAAGATATTCCATAGAAATGGAAATGAAAATAAAGCTGGGATAGCAATACTTATATTAGACAAAGGAGACTTTAAAACAAAAACTGTAACAAGAGACAAAGAAGGGCACTACATATGATAAAGGGAACAATCCAACAAGAAAATATAACACTTGTAAATATCTACGCACCCAACATAGGAGCAGCTAAATATATAAAGCAATTATTAACAGACACAAAAGGAGAAATAGGCAGTAACACAATGATAGTAGTGGACTTTAACACTCCACTTACATCAATGGATAGATCATCCACACAGAATATCAATAGGGAAACACTGGCCTTAAATTACACATTAGAGCAGATGAACTTAGTAGATAAATATAGAACATGCCATCCAAAAACCACAGAACAGATGTTCTTTTCAAGTGCACATGGAACATTCTCCAGAATAGATCACATATTAGGCCACAAAAGGTCACAATAAATATAAGAAAACTGAAATCATATCAAGCATCTTTTCCAACCACAATTGTATGAAATTAGAAATCAATTACAAGGAGAAAACTAGAGAAAACACAAACGTGGTGATGAAACAACACGTTACTAAACAATAAATGGGTCAATGAAGAAATCAAAAAGGAAATCAAAAAATACTTTGAGACAATGAAAATGAAAAGAGCATACCAAAATCTATGGGATGCAGCAAAAGCAGTTCTAAGAGGGGAATTTATAGCAATAAACACCTTCATCGAGAAGCAAGAACAATCTCAAATGGACAATCTAACCTTACATCTAAAGAAACTAGAGAAAGGAAAACAAAGTGCAAAGTTAGTAGACAGAAGGAAATAATAAAGATCAGAGTGGAAATAAATGAAATAGAGACTAAAAACACAATAGAAAAAGATCAATGAAACTAAGATCTAGTTCTTTGAAAACAAAGAAAATTAATAAACCTTCAGGCAGACTCATCAAGAAAAAAAGAGAGAAGGCCCAAATAATAAAATCAGAAATGAAAGAGGAGGAGTTACAACTGACACCATAGAAATACAAAGGATTGTAAGAGATTACTGTGAACAATCAGCCAAAAAGTTGAACAACCAGGAAGAAATGAATACATTCCTAGAAACATACACTCTTCCAAGACTGAATCAGGAAGAAATAGATCATCTGAAAGATGGATTACTAGTAACGAAATTGAATCAGTAATCAAAAAGCTTCCAACAAACAAAAGTTCAGGATCACACAGCTTTACAAAGGAATTCTACCAAGCATTTAAAAAAGAGTTAATACCTATCCTTCAGAAGCTCTTCCAAAAAATAGAAGTGGCGGGAATGTTTTCAAACTCATTCTACGAGGCCAGAATGACCCTGATACCAAAACCAGAAAAGACACTACAAAGAAAATTGCAGGCCAGTATCCCTGATGAACATAGACGCAAAAATCATCAACAAAATATTAGCAAACTGAATTCAACAATACGTTAAAAGGATCATACACCATGATGAAGTGGGATTATCCCAGGGATGCAAGGATGGTTCAATATCCACAAATAATCAATGTAATACACCACATTAACAAAACAATGGATAAAGATCATATGATCATCTCACTAGATGCAGAAAAACTATCTGAAAAAATTCAACATCCATTTATGATAAAAACTCTCAACAAAGGGCATATAAAGGAAACAATCCTTGATATAATAAAGGCCATATATGACAAATCCACAGCTAACATCAATCATATTCAATGATGAAAAGATTAAAGCTTTTCCTCTAAGATCAGGAACAAGACAAGGATGCCCACTCTCGCCATTTTTATTCAACATATTATTGGAAGTGTTAGCCACAGCAACCAGACAAGAAAAAGAAAGGAAAGGCATCAAAATTGGAAAGGAAGAAGTAAAACTGTAACTATTTGCAGGTGATATGATACTATATATAAGAAACCCTAAGGCTGCCACCAAAAAACTATTACATAATAAATGAATTTAGAAAAGTTTCAGGATACAAAATCAACATACAAAAATCTGTTCTGCTTCTTTACACTAATAACAAACTATCAGAAAGAGAATTTAAGAAAATAATCTTATTTCCAATTGCATCAAAAAGAATAAAATACCTGGGAATAAATTTAACCAAGAAGGTTAAAGACCTATACTCTGAAAATTGTAAGACACTGATGAAAGAAATTGAAGAAAACACAAATAAATGGAAAGATATACAGTGTTCATGGACTAGAAGAATTTATATTGTTAAAATGCACGTACTTCCCAAAGCAATCTACAGGTTCAATGTAATCTTTATCAAAATGCCAATGTTATTTTTCACAGAACTAGAACAATCTTAAAATTTGTATGGAACCACAAAAGACCCTGAATAGCCAAAGCAATCTTGAGAAAGCAGAACAAAGCTGGAGCTATCACATTCCCCTGATTTCAAAATATAGTAAAAAACTATAGTAATCAAAACAGTATAGTACTGTCACAAAAACACACACATCAATGGAACAGAACAGAGAGCCTCGAAGTAAACTCACACTTATATGGTCAATTAATCTATGACAAAGGAGGTATGACTATACAATGGGGAAAAGACATTCTCCTCAATAAATGATGTTGTAAAAACTGGACAGTTACATGCAAAAGAATGAAACTGGACCACTTTCTTACACCACATACTAAAATAAATTCAAAATGGATTAAAGACTTAAATGTAATACCTGAAACCATAAAACCCCTAGAAGAGAAGATAGACTGTAAACTTTGACACCAGTCTTAGCAATATTTTTTTTAATCTGTCTCCTCAGACAAGGGTTACAAAAACAAAAGTAAACAAATGAAACTACATCAAACTAAAAAGCTTTTACACAGCAAAGGAAACCATCAACAAAACAAAACTGCAACATATTGAATAGGGGAAGATGTTTGCAAATGATATATCTAATAAGGGGTTAATATCCAAAATATATAAAGAACTCATACAACTTAATATTAAAAAAAAATGATCCAATTAAAAAATTGGCAGAGGACCTGAATGGACATGTTTACAAAGAAGACATACAGATGGCCAACAGACACATGAAAAGATGCTCAACATCACTAATCATCAAGTAAATGCAAATAAAAACCACAATAAGATAACATCTCACACCTGTCAGAATGGCTATTATCAAAAAGATAACTAACAAGTGTTGGCAAAAATGTAGAGAAAAGGGAATCCTCCTGGACTGTTAGTGAGAATGTAAATTGGTGCAGCCACTATGGAAAAGAGTACGGAGGCTCCTCAAAAAATTAAAAATAGAACTACCAAGCAACCCAGAAATTCCTCTTCTGAGTATTTACTTGAAAGATACAAGAAGACTAATTCAAAAAGACATATGCGGAGTGATGTCAGCAACATGGCAGAGTGAGCAATTTTCTTTGTCTCTCCCCCTTTGAACTACAACTAATTGGACATTCATTGATCAATGGAGGATACTCACATAGCACCTCAGGATGCCTGAAAGACCCATGCTGCTATACATTGGAAGGTTGATGGACTACCCCCAGGGAGGAGGTGGAAATAGGTGAAAACTCTCCAGCCCCCAGACAGCCTAGTACCTGCAAGTGACTCTCTCCCAACTGACAAGCTCATAGCACCACCACAGCACCAAGGGTGGGCATGTGCATCAGTGCAACTGTGGAAACAGGTGGCTACAGCCCTAAGCCCCCATGATTGCTCCTTAGTCCAGTGGGAAAATCCAAGGTCCCACAGTGACCACAGGGAAAGACACTGGTTGCCCCTAGTGGAGAGGCTCCACCCACTAAATGCAAAGGCTGGGAGGGCTTGTGGCAGAAGTGGCTCTGCCAGGTGAACTACCCACCAGCTGCATTAAACACTCACAGCTCTACTGTGGCCCTGAGGGGGCAAGTGAGACCCAGCAGGACCATGCAAGTAGGCAGTGACAATCCGGAGCCCCAGTGTGACTGGTCCTTGATCCAGTGGGAAAATCCACAGTTCCACACCAGCCACAGGGCAAACTTCTACTTGGCCTTGGTGAAGAGGCCCCACCCACCAAGCACAAAGGCAGGGTGACCTAAGAGCAGAAGTGACACAGCTGGTTGAGCTAACCACTGCCTGTATTAGCTGCTCATAGCTCTGCTGTGGCCCAGAGTAGGCAAGTGAGATCCTGTGGGAACAGACAGTGGCAGAGCTAAGAGTCTAGGTGAATCAGCTTGTGACTGCTGTGAAAGATCATAATACTGCTGCAGACCCTAAGGAGGGAGTGTGTCTAGGCCAATCTGTGAGAGCAGGCACAAGCAACCCAAAGCCCCCTTGTGATTGTTCCCACAGCTGACAGGAGACCTCACAGGGCCACTGTGATCCTGAGGAGGGGCCCAGGCTTGGTCAGGAACAGCTGACAGGGATCCTAGTTGGTGCAGATTACACACCTGCTGCCCTCTCCCCCCCCAGTGGCAACAAGTAGAAGCAGTAACCAAATTCTATCTCTATGCAGAGGTATAAATCCACGCTATACAGCAGTATGAAAAAAAATACATTAAATCTCCACAACAGAAGGAAAATGACAAGTACCCAGAAAACAATCCCAAAGACACAGAAATCTATAGCCCAAATGACAAAGAATTCAAAATAGCTATCATTAAAGAACTCATTGAATTAAAAGAGAATACAGATAGATAACTCAACGAGTTCAGGAGCTACATCACAAAAGAGCTTGATACCATAAAAAAGAACCAATCAGATATGTTGGAGATGAAAAACACAATGGAGGAGATTAAGAAAAATCTAGACTCCCTGACAGTAGGGCTGATAATATGGAGTACAGAATTAGCAATTTGGAGGATAGGAATATAGAAATGCTTCAGATAGAAGAGGAGAGAGAACTAAGACTAAAAAGAAATAAGAAACTTTCTGAGAAATATCAGACTCAATTAGGAAATGCAACATAAGGATTATAGGTATCCAAGAAGGAGAAGAGAAGTAGAAGGGGGCAGAGTTTGTTCAAGAAATAATAGCTGAGAATTTCCCAAACCTGGGGAGAGAGCTGGAAATCCATGTGAGAGAAGCTAATAGACCTCCAAACTTTATCAATGTAAAAAGACCAACCCCAAGGCATATAGTACTGAAGCTTGCAAAAGTCAATGACAAAGAAAAAATATTAGGGGCAGCAAGGCAGAAGAAAATAACCTACAAAGGAACTTCCATCAGGCTTTCAGCAGATTTATCAGCAGATACCTTACAGGCTAGGAGAAAGTGGAATGGTATATTCAAAACTCTGAAAGACAAGAACTTTCAACCAAGAATACTCTATGCAGTGAAAATAACCTTCAAACATGATGGAGAAATAAAAACTTTCCCAGATTAACAAAAGTTAAGGGAGTTCATCACTACAAGACCCTCCTTATAAGAAATGATCAGGAAGACCCTCATACCTGAAAAAAAAAAGGAAAGGGGTGACAAAGCCCTGAGCAAAGGAGATAAGTAGAAAGACACAATCAGAAAATTGCAGCTCTCCATCAGAACAGGTTAGCAAATGCTTAAGTATAACATTAAAGATAAAAGGAAGGGAAACACCAAGAATAAATGTAGTCTTGTCATTTTAACCACAAACTCACAACACAAGAAGAAAAAAAAGATCTGACAATAACAACCTAGAAGGGGAAGAGGTAAGGGATGGAACCGGCTTAGTCTAAGGAAGTAATAGGTTATGAAAATGGACCATCTCATCTATGAGATGTTTTATACAAACCAGTTGGTAACCACTAAACAAATAACAAGAACAGAGGCACAAATTACAAATAAGAAGAAAAGCAACATAGAAAACTACCTACCTGAATTGGTAGTCCAAAATTCATGGGACAAGAAACAAAGGAAATGCAGGAGAACTGGAAAATGAGCAATAAAATGGCAGCATTAGCTCCCACATTTCAATAATCACTCTAAATGTAAATGGATTGAACTCTCCAATCAAAAGACACAGAGTGGCTAGATGGATTAAAGAACATGACCCAACAATATGCTGCCTCCAGGAAGCACACCTCAGCCCCAAAGACAAACACAGACTCAGAGTGAAGGGATGGAAGTTGATACTCCAAGCTAATAGTGAACATAAGAAAGCAGGTGTTGCCATACTTATAGCAAACAAAGTAGACTTCAAGGTAAAGAGAGACAAAGAGGGGCAGTTTATAATGATAAAAGGGACATTCCACCAAGAAGACATAACACTTATAAATATATATGCAACCAACACAGGAGCACCAAAGTACATAAAGCAACTAAAAGGAGATATCAACAAAAATATGATAATAATAGGGGAACTCAACACCCCACTAACACCAATGGATATATCATCCAGATAGAAAGTCAACAAGGAAATTGCAGAATTAAATGAAAAACTAGACCAGTTGGACTTAATAGATATATATATAGAACAGTACATCCAAAAACAGCAGGTTACACATTCTTCTCAAATGTGCACGGAACATTCCCAAGGATTGACCATATGTTGGGAAACAGAGCAAGCCTCAACAAATTCAAGAGGATTGAAATAACATCAAGCATGTTTTCTGACCATAAGCTATGAAACTAGAAATCAATTACAAGAACAAAGCTTGGAAAGGGACACAGATGTGGAGATTAAACAACATGCTACTGAACGTTCAGTGGATCATTGAAGAAATTAAAGGAGAAATCAAATATTATCTGGAGAAAAATTAAAATGAAAACACGCCATACCAACTCATTTTGGATGCAGCAAAAGCAGTCCTATGAGGGAAATTCATCGCAATACAGGCTCACCTCAATACACAAGAAAAACGTCAGATAAGCAATCTCAAACTACACCTAACGTAATTAGAAAAAGAAGAACAAAAAAAGCCCAAAGTCAGTATAAGGAGGGAAATAATAAAAATTAGAGCAGAGATAAATGAAATTTAAACAAAAAAGACAGTAGAAAGGATCAATGAAACAAAGAGCTGGTTCTTTGGGAAAATAAATAAAATTGACAAACCATTAGCCAGGCTCACTAAGAAAAAAAAGAGAGAAGACTCAAATAAATAAAATTAGAAATAAAATAGGAGAAATAATAACGGATACCACAGAAAAACAAAAGATTATAAGAGAACACTATGAAAAACTATATGCCAACAAACTGGACAACCCAGAAGAAATGGATAAATTCTTAGACTCTTACAACTCACAAAACTGAATCAGGAAGAAATAGAGAATCTCAATAGACCAATCACAAGTAAAGATATTGAAACAGTAATCAAAAACTTCCCCAAAAATAAAAGTTCAGGACCAAGGCTTCTCTGGAGAATTGTAGCAAACATTCAAAGAAGATTTAATACCTATCCTTCTCAAACTATTCCAGAAAATTGAGGAAGATGGAGCACTTCCTAACACATTCTACAAAGCCAACATCATCCTGATCCCAAAATCAGACAAGGACAACACAAAGAAGGAAAACTACAGGCCAATATCACTGATGAACATAGATGCAAAAACCCTGAATAAAATATTGGCAAACCGAATACAGCAATACTTTAAAAAGATCATACACCATGATCAAGTAGGATTTATACCAGGAACACAGGGATGGGTCAACATCCAAAAATCAATGTGATACACCACATTAACAAAATGAGAAACAGAAACCACATTATCATCTCAATAGATGCAGAGACAGCATTTGACAAGATCCAACATCAACTTATGATAAAAACTCTCAATAAAATGGATATAGAAGGAAAGTATCTCAACATAACAAAGGCCATATATGACAAACCCACAGCCAACATAATACTCAATGGGGAAAAACTGAATGTCATCCCTCTGAAAATAGGAACAAGACAAGCATGTCCACTCTCACCACAATTATTCAACATAGTACTGGAGGTTTTGGCCAGAGCAATTGGGCAGAAAAAAGAAAAAATGAATCCAAATAGACAATGAAGAAGTGAAACTCTCAGTGTTTACAGATGACATGATCTTATAGATATAAAATCCTAAAAAAATCCAACAGAAAGCTACTAGAAGTAATCGACAACTACAGCAAAGTTGCAGGGTACAAAATCAACTTACATAAATCAGTATCATTTCTATATTCTAATAACAAACTAACAGAAAGAGAACTCAAGAACACAATCCCATTCACAATTGCAGCAAAAAGAATAAAATATCTTGGAATAAATTTAGCCGAAGTGAAAGACCTATACAATGAAAACTACAAGACCTTCCTGAAAAAATTGATGATGGCATAAGGAGGTGGAAAGACATTCCATGCACATGGATTGGAAGAATAAACATAGTTAAAATGTCCATTATACCTAAAGCAATCTACAGATTCAATGCAAGCCCAATCAGAATCACAATGACATTCTTTGCAGAAATAGAACAAAGAATCCTAAAATTCATATGGGGCAACAAAAGACCCCGAATTGCTAAAGATATCTTGAGAAAAAAGAACAAAGCTGGAGACATCACAATCCCTGACTTCAAAATATACTACAAAGCTATAGTTATCAAAACAGCATGGTACTGGTACAAAAACAGGCACACAGATCAATGGAACAGAATTGAAAGCCCAGAAATAAAACCACACATCAGAGGACAGCTCATCTTCAACAAAGGAGCTGAGAACACACAATGGAGAAAAGAAAGATTCTTCAACAAATCGTGTTAGGAAAGCTGGACAGCCACAGGTAAAAGAATGAAAACTGACCATTCTTTTACACCATTCACAAAAATAAACTCAAAATAGATCAAAGACTTAAAGGTAAAACCTGAAACCGTAAGACTTCTAGAGGAAAATATAGGCAGTACACTCTTCGACATCAGTCTTAGAACGATCTTTTCAGACACCATGTCTTCTCAGACAAGGGAAACAATAGAAAGAATAAACAAATGGGGCCTCATCAAACTAAAGAGCTTCTACAAGGCAAAGGAAAACAGGGGTGAAACAAAACCACAACCCACCAATTGGGAAAAAAATGTTTGTAAATCATATATCTGACAATGGATTAATCTCCATAATATATAAAGGACTCACACAACTGAACAACAAAAAATCAAACAACATGATAAAAAAAATGGGTAGGGGATATGAACAGGCATTTCTCCAAAGAAGATATATGGATGGCCAATAGGCACATGAAGACACTCATCATCACTGATCATCAGGAAAAAGCAAATCAAAACTTCACTAAGATATAGCCTTACACCCGTTAGAATGGCTAAAATATCCAAAACAAAAAATAGCAAATGTTGGAGAGGTTGTAGAGAAAAAGAAACCCTCATACACTGCTGGTGGGAATGAAAACTGGTGCAGCCACTATGGAAAACAGTATGGAGATTCCTCAAAATATTAAAAATAGAAATACCATATGACCCAGCTATCCCACTACTGGGTATCTAGCCAAAGAACTTGAAATCAGGAATTCAAAGAGACCCACGCACCCCTATGTTCATTGCAGCATTATTCACAATAGCCAAGATGTGGAAGCAACCTAAGTGCCCATCAACTGATGATTGGATAAAGAAGATATGGTATATATATACAATGGAATACTACACAGTCATAAAAAAGGATAAAATCGTCCCATTTGCAACAATATGGATGGACCTTGAGGGTATTATGTTAACTGAAATAAGCCACATAGAGAAAGACAATCTCTGTATGACTCCACTCATATGTGGAAGTCAAACATGTGGACAAAGAGAACAGATTAGTGGTTACCAGGGGAAAGGGAGGGTGGAGGGTGAGCACAAAGGGTGAAGTGGTGTACCTACAATATGACTGACAGACAATAATGCACAACTGAAATTTCACAAGGTTGTAAACTATCATAACCTCAATAAAATAAAATAGAAAAAAAGATATATGCACCCCCATGTTCATTGCAGCATTATTTACAATAGCCAAGATATGGAAGCAACCTAAGTGTCCATTGATAGATAAATGGATAAAGAAGATGTGATATATGTATAGAATGGAATATTACTCAGTCATAGAAAAAGAATAAAATCTTGCCTTTTGCAACAACATGGATAGACCTAGAGGATATTATGCTAAGTGAAGGAAGTCAGACAGAGAAAGGCAAATACCATTTTATTTCATTCATATGTGGAATCCAAAAGCCAAAACAAAACAGAAACAAACTCATAGATACAAAGAACAAACTGGAGGTTGCCATAGGGAAGAGGTCAGGGGGATGAGCAAAATAGGTGAAGAGGATGAAGAGGGACAAACTTCCAGTTATAAAAGAAATATCATGAGGATATAAAGTACAACATAGGGAATATAGTCAATAATATTGTAATAATTTTATATGATGACAGTTACTGGAGTTATCATGGTGGTCATTGCATAATTTAGATAAATGTTGAATTACTGTGTTGTACACTTCAAACTAATACAATATTGTATGTCAACTATATTTCAATTTTTAAAAAGCAGAAAAGGCAGAGTAGAAGACAAAAGAGGAAACAAAATAGGACAAGGAATAGAAAACAGTAATAAATATGGCAGGTATTAATCCAACTACATCAGTAATCACCTTAGATGTAAGCAGTCTAAATATACAAATTAAAAGATAGAGAACATGAGAGTGGATTAAAAAAACAAGACCAACTATATGTTGTCCTCAAGAAACCCACTTTAAATATAAAGACACAGATAGATTAAAATTAAGGGGATGGGGAGTTCTCGTCAAGATGGCGCTGTGAGCAGACGTTGAACTCACCTCCCCCCACGAACACAACCAGGATACAACAATTTTGGGAAGAATCACCCTGGATTGAAAACTGAAAACTGGATAAAAAGAACCCCTACAACAAGGGATAGTCCTGACGAAAGCAGAAGAGGCAGTAACTCTGGCAGGAGAGGAAAAAAGCCACCTTTGGGAGGAGCGGAGCTTCTCAGCTGGCCAGGCGGGAGCCAACCTAAGGTACGCAGCCCTCCCTGGAGGAGTGAGTTCTGGAGCGGGGGCAATACTGCTATAACCATCCTTTGGACTCAGCCCAACTGAGAGGGGGGGTCTTACTGTCTGGCTTTGCTGGCTATTAACTGCAGCGAGGACACCCCAGAAAAGCTATCGGCTGAAAGCCAAAAAGATCCGGGTCTTAAAGGGCCCACACACAAACACACTCATTGGAGCAACCTAAAATCACCAGAGAGAGGGCTGACTGTCCTTTGGTGAAACAAGACTCACCTGGTGGGCTCTTGGGGCATCTTGGTGAGAGGATGATCCTCTCCTGAGACTGAGACATTGGTGGGGGCCATTGTTCTGAGCTGGTCCAGGCGTGCTGATACGGACACATGTGGGGGCTATTGAGTTGCGTCCCTTGGGCTGTTAGCCCAGCAGTCTGCCACACCCACTAGAGCACAGATTTAATCCAGTTCAGCCAAGGCAGGCAACCTGCCCTAGGGACTGGCCCCGCCTAACAGCAAGCCCTCAGGCTACTTTTCAGCCTGCATTGACTGGGTGCCTGGATCCTCTACAGGCAGGCAAGGGTGTCTGCCTCTGTGGGGCAGGGCTTGTGTGAGGACCAGGAGAACTGTGGGAGGCATTGGGACAGAGGTGGGGGCCTCTGCAGTGTGGCAGTGGGGCACGCTCCACGGGGTTGAGAAGTGTGCACAGACTGGGACTGTGTTGACAGTGGATGTGGTCCAGAGGGGGGTGAGGCTTATCAGCAGCAGAAGACTTGTGCTTCACAAATAGCCATAAAAAAGGATCAGCCCCACCTTCCAAAGCCTGAAACAACTGAGTGCCCCTATGCCAAGGGCTAGCCCCACTCAGCTGCACTAAGAGAACTGACAACAGCCTTGTTGGCCTCAGGCCTATCACAACTGTAGGCCCCTGAGCCTAGCAACCAGCTACACTGGGTACCAACCCAATTAAGAGGACACTTGCAATAAGAGTGTGCTAATAGACTTTCTAGCCAACAGTGCTCAGACCCCTACAAAGCAGATTTACAAACAGCTGGCCAGGGAAGGAAAGATCAGACTCCCTGGCTACCTGCAGTGGGAGCAACCCTGCCACAGCAGAAGAACACAAGTAGCCCACAAAGAGGTCACTCCTGGTTCTTATGGTCTGGTGACGAGAGGGAAGCACACCATTGGGCCTCATAATGCATCTCATACATAAGGCCACTTCTCCAAGATCAGGAGACACAGCCGACTCACCTAGTACAAAGAAAATAGCACAGAGAAAGAGGCATAATGAGGAGGCAAAGGAATACTTTCCAAGCAAGGGAACACTACAAAACACCAGAAAAAGAACTACGTGAAACAGAAACTAGTGACCTCCTTGACAAGGAATTCAAACAAAATATAATGAGGATGCTCACAGATATGCAGAGAAGAATGGATGAACATAGTGAGGACATCAGGAAAGAATTGGAAGATATAAAAAAGAACCAATCAGAAATGAAGAATACAATACTTGAAATGAGAAATTCACTAGAGGGACTCAATAGCAGAGTAGAGAAAGCAGAAGAACGGATCAGCGAGCTAGACAACAGACTAGAGGAAATCACCCAAGCAGAACAGAAAAGAGAAAAAAGAATTAGACAGAATGAGAACAGTGTAAGGGAACTCTGGGACAATACCAAGCGTGCTAACATTCGGATTATAGGGGTCCCAGAAGGAGAAGAGAGAGACAAAGGGGCAGAAAATTTATTTGTCAAAATAATAGAGGAAAATTTTCCTCACCTGAGGAAGGAAACAGACATCCAAGTTCAGGAAGCACAGAGCTCCAAACAAGAGAAGCCCAAAGAGGCCCACACCAAGACATATTATAATCAAAATGTCCAAAATTAAAGACAAAGAGAGAATCCTAAAAGCAGCAAGAGAAAGGCCACAAGTGACATATAAAGGGAAGCCCATCAGGCTGTCAGTGGACTTCTCAGCCGAGACCCTACAGGCGAGAAGAGAATGGCACAACATATTTGAAGTGCTAAAAGGAAAAAATCAACAACCAAGAATACTCTATCCATCAAGGCTGTCATTCAGAATGGAAGGAGAGATAAAGAGCTTCCCAGACAAGCAAAAATTAAAGGAGTTTATCACCAAGAAACCAGTTCTACAAGAAATGCTGAAGGGACTTATTTAAGTGGGAAAGTAATGACCACAAATAGAGATAAAAGAAAAAAAATTATCAAAAAACCCCAAAACAACAAGAAAACACAGGCAATAAAATCACTTGTAAGGTAAAAGTATAGTAAAGGCAGCAGATCAACTACCTGTGAAGGTAATATGAAGGTTAAAAGACAAATGTACTAAAATTACCTATTTCAATGATAAGAGGGTAATGGATATACACACACTAAACAAAAGACTATATATGATGTGAATAACATGTAATGTGGGAGGAGGAGAGTGAAAAAGTAGAGCTTTTAGAAAGAGGTCAAGCTAAAGAGTCTATCTACTCAATATAGACTGTTATATGCATAGTATATTAAATAGGATCCCCATGGGAACCACAAACCAGAAACCTATAACAAGCAGGAAAAAAATTAAGACAAAAGAAATCAAACATATTACCAAAGACAGCCATCAAACCACAAGTGAAGAGAGTAAGAGAAAAAGAAAGGAACTGAGCAGAACTACTAAAACACCCCCCAAAAAGAAAAAGTGACAAAATGGCAATAAATACATATTTATCAATAGCTACTTTAAATGTCAATGGATTAAATGCTCCAATCAAATGCCATAGGGTGGCCAACTGGATAAAAAACAAGATCCATGTATATGCTGCATACAAGAGAGACACTTCAGACCTACAGACACTCACAAACTGAAAGTGAAAGGGTGGAAAAAGATATTCCATGCAAACGGCAAAGAAAAGAAAGTGGGGTAGCAATGCTTATATCAGACAAAATAGACTTTAAATCAAAAACTGTAATAAGAGACAAAGACGGGCACTACGTAATGATAAAGGGAACAATCCAACAAGAAAATATAACACTTGTAAATATCTATGCGCCCAACATAGGAGCACCTAAATATATAAAGCAATTATTAACAGACATAAGAGGAGAAATAGACAGTATCACAATAATAGTAGGGGACTTTAACACTCCACTTACACCAATGGATAGATCATCCAAACAGAAGATCAATAAGGAAACACTCACCTTAAAGCACACATTAGAGGAGATGGACTTGGTATATATATATATACAGAACACTTCATCCAAAAACCACAGAATACACATTCTTTTCAAATGCCCATGGAACATTCTCCAGGATTGATCACATATTAGGCCACAAAACAAGTCTCAATATATTTAAGAAGATCGAAACAATACCACGCATCTTTTCTGACCACAAAGGTATGAAACTGGAAATCAACTACAGAAAGAAAACCAGAAAAGCCACAAAAATGTGGAGATTGAACAAAATGCTATTGAACAATGATTGGGTCAATGAAGAAATCAAAGAAGAAATAAAAAAAAAATCCTGGAGAAAAATGAAAATGAAAACACGACATGCCAAAATCTGTGGGATACAGCAAAAGTGGTTCTACGAGGAAAGTTTATAGCAATTCAGGCCTACCTCAACAAAGAAGAAAAATCCCAAATAGACAATCTAAAAATGCACCTAAAGGTACTGGAAAAAGAACAACAAACAAAATCCAAAATCAGCAGAAGGAAGGAAATAATAAAAATCAGAGCAGAAATAAACAAAATAGAGACTAAAAAAATAGAAAAAATTAATGAAACCAAGAGCTGGTTCTTCGAAAAGATAAACGAAATTGACAAACCCTTAGCTAGACTCACCAAGAAAAAAAGAGAGAAGGCTCAAATAAATAAAATCAGAAACGAAAGAGGAGAGATTACAACGGACACCTCAGAAATACAAAAGATAATAAGAGAATACTATGAAAAGCTATACACCAACAAATTGGATAATCTAGAAGAAATGGATAAATTCTTAGAAAGATACAACCTTCCAAAACTGGACCAAGAAGATGTAGAAAATTTGAATAGACCGATCACCAGTAAGGAGATTGAAGCAGCAATTCAAAACCTCCCAAAAAATAAAAGTCCAGGACCAGATGGCTTCTCTGGTGAATTCTACCCAACAGTCAAAGAAGACTTAACACCTGTCCTTCTCAAACTCTTCCAAAAAATTGAAGAGGAGGGGAGGCTTCCTAACTCCTACTCCGAAGCAAACATTATGCTGATACCAAAACCAGACAAGGACAACACAAAAAAAGAAAATTACAGGCCAATATCACTGATGAACATCGATGCAAAAATCCTCAACAAAATACTAGCAAATCGAATACAACCATACATTAAAAAGATCATACATCATGATCAAGTGGGTTTCATTCCGGGGATGCAGGGATGGTTCAACATCCACAAATCTATCAACGTGATACACCACATTAACAAAATGAAGAATAAAAATCACACGATCATCTCCATAGATGCAGAGAAAACATTTTACAAGATACAGCATCCATTTATGATAAAAACTCTAAATAAATTGGGTATAGAAGGAAAATACCTCAACATAATAAAGGCCATATATGACAAACCCACAGCAAATATCATTCTCAATGGAGAAAAACTGAAAGCTATCCCTCTAAGAACAGGAACCAGACAAGGATGCCCACTGTCACCACTCTTATTTAACATAGTATTGGAAATCCTAGCCAGAGCTATCAGGCAAGACAAAGAAATAAAAGGGATCCACATTGGAAAAGAAGAAGTGAAACTGTCACTCTTTGCAGACGACATGATTTTATATCTAGAAAACCCTAAAGAGTCCACTAAAAATCTTTTAGAAATAATAAAGGAATACAGTCAACTTGCGGGATACAAAATCAGTGTACAAAAATCCGTTGCGTTTCTATACACTAACAACAAAGTAGCAGAAAGAGAAATTAAGAATACCATCCCATTTACAATTGCAACAAAAAGAATAAAATACCTAGGAATAAACTTAACGAAAGAGGTGAAAGATCTGTACACCGAAAACTATAAAACATTGTTGAAAGAAATCGAAGAAGACACAAAGAAACGGAAAGATATTCCATGCTCTTGGATTGGAAGAATTAACATCGTTAAAATGTCCATACTTCCTAAAGCAATCTATAGATTCAACACAATCCCTATCAAAGTTCCAACAACATTTTTTACAGAAATAGAACAAAGAATCCTAAAATTTATATGGAACAACAAAAGACCCCGAATAGCCAAAGGATTCCTGAGAAAAAAAGAACAAAGCTGGAGGTATCACACTCCCCAATTTCAAATTATACTACAAAGCCATAGTAACCAAAACAGCATGGTACTGGCACAAAAACAGACACACAGATCAATGGAACAAAATTGAGAGCCCAGAAGTAAACCCACACGTTTATGGACAGCTAATATTCAACAAGGGAGCCAAGAGCATATGATGGAGAAAGGAGAGTCTCTTCAATAAATGGTGTTGGGAAAACTGGACAGCCACATGCAAAAGAATGAAAGTAGACCATTCCCTTACACCATGCACAAAAATCAACTCAAAATGGATTAAAGACTTGAATGTAAGACTCGAAACCATGAGACTTCTAGAAGAAAACATATGCAATAGGCTCTTCAACATTGGTCTGAGCAGCATATTTTCAACTCCCATGTCTGACCGGGCAAGGGAAACAAAAGAAAAAATGAGCATATGGGACTACATCAAACTGAAAATCTTCTACACAGCAAAGGAAATCATTAACAAAACGCAAAGACAACCTAACAATTGGGAGAAGATATTTGCAAACCACATATCAGATAAGGGGTTAATATCCAAAATATACAAAGAACTCATACAGCTCAACAACAAAAAAACCAACAATACAATTAGAAAATGGGCAAAAGATCTGAACAGAGATTTCTCCAAAGAAGATATACAGATGGCCAACAGGCATATGAAAAGATGCTCAACATCATTAGCTATCAGGGAAATGCAAATCAAAACTACAATGAGGTATCACCTCACTCTGGTCAGAATGGCTATAATTAACAAGACAGGAAACAACAAATGTTGGAAAGGGTGTGGAGAGAAGGGATCCCTTGTTCACTGCTGGTGGCAGTGCAAACTGGTGCAGCCACTATGGAAAGCAGTTTGGAGTATCCTCAGAAAATTAAGGATAGATCTACCATATGATCCAGCTATTCCACTGCTGGGTATTTATCCAAAGAACTTGAAAACACAAACACATAAAGATACTTGCACCCCTGTGTTCATTGCGACATTATACACAATAGCCAAGACTTGGAAGCAACCTAGGTGCCCATCAAGGGACGAATGGATAAAGAAGAATTGGTATTTATACACGATGGACTACTACTCAGCCATAAGAAATGATGAAATCCAGCCATTTGTGACAACATGGGTGGACCTTGAGGGTATTATGCTGAGTGAAATAAGTCAGAGGGAGAAAGTCAAATACCATATGATCTCATTCATAAGTAGAAGATAAAAACGACAAAAAAAAAAAAACACCACATAGCATTGGAGATTTGACTGGTGGTTACCATTGGGGAAGGGGGGGAGGGCAAAAGGGGTGATTAGGGTCACATGTGAGGGGATGCACTATAATTAGTGTTCGGCTGGTGAACATGATGTAATGTATCCAGAATTTGAAATATGATGTATACATCCGAAAAATATAAAAATTAAATAAATAAATAAATAAATAAAATTAAGGGGATGGGAAAAGATATACCATAATAACACTAATCAAAAGAAAGCTGGGGTAGCTATATTAATTTCAGTCAAAGCAGACTTCAGAGCAAGAGAAATTATCAGGTACAAAGAAGGGCATTGCAAAATGATAAAGGGATCAATTCCTCACAAAGACATAACAGTCCTTATTGTGTATGTGCGTAATAACAATGCGTCAACATGCATGAGGCAAAAATAGATAGAACTTTAGGGAAAAATAGATAAATCCACTATTAGATATAGAAGTTAGATACTAGAGATAGATGAATCCATTATAGTTAGATACTTCAACACCCCTCTATCAGAAACGGACAGGGGTTGGCCTCATAGCCAAGTGGTTATGTTTGTGCACTCCACTTCAGCAGCCTGGGGTTCATGGATCCGGATCCTGGGCACGGACCTATGCACCACTCATCAAACCATGCTATGGTGGCATCTCACGTAGAAGAACTAGAATGACTTACAACTAGGATATACAACTATGTACTGGGGCTTTGGGGAGAAAAAAAGAGGAAGATTGGCAACAGATGTTAGCCAATCTTCCTCACCAAAAAGAAAAAAAATGGACAGATCTAGCAGGCAGAAAATGAGTAAGAACGTAGTTAAACTGACCATCATCATCAATCAACTGGATCCAGTTAACATTTAAAATACTTCACCAAAATAGCAGAATACTCATTCTGTTCAAGTTCACATGGAACATTCCTCAAGACAGACCACATTTTCAAAAAAAAAAAAAAAGACTGCATTCTGAGCCATAAAACACATCATAAACAAATTTAAAAGAATGAAAATAATCATACAAAGTATGTTGTCAGACCACAATAGAAATCAATAACAGAAAGATAGCTGAAGAACTCCAAAACACTTGGTGCTTAAACAGCTCACTTCTAAATAACACACGGGTCAAATAAGAAGTCTCAAGAAATTTTAGAGAATTTTTAACTAAATGAAAATTAAAATATAACTTATCAAAATTGTGGGATGCAGCAAGACCAGTGCTTATAGGGAAATTTATGGCAATGAAGGCATATATTAGAAAAGAATAATGATCTAAAATCAATAGTTAAACTTACACCTTAGAAAACTAGAAAAAGAAAAGCAAATTTAATCCAAAGCAAGCAGAAGAAAAGAAATAAAAAATAAAGCAGAAGTCGATGAAATTGAAAAACAGGAAATCAATAGAGAAAATCAACAAAACCAAAAGCTGGTTCTTCAAAAGATCGAAGAAATTAATTAATCTCTAACCCGATTAACTAAGAAAAAAAGAGAGCACAAATTACTAATATCAAAATGAAAGAGTGGCCATCACTACTGATTGCATGGACATTAGAAAGATAATAATGGATTATTGTGAACAATTCTAGGCCCACAAATCTGAAAATCTAGATGAAATGGATCAATTATTTAAAAAATGTAATCTTACTAAAACACATAGGGGGAAATAGATAATGTGAAATCATCTATATCTGTTGATGAAATTAAATCAATAATTAATAACCTCCCAAACAGAAAGCACCAGGCCCAGATTAGTTCACTAATGAATTCTACCAAACATTTAAAGAAGAAGTGATACCAGTTCTCTACAAGCTGTTCTAGAAAATAGAAGGAGAAGGAATGTTCCAGACTCATTCTATGAGGTCAACATTACCTTAATGCCAAAACTGAACAAAGACATTACAATAAAGGAAAACTACAGACCAGTATCTCTCATGAACGTAGATGCAAATCCACAACACAATATTAGCAAATCAAATCCAACAAAGTATAGAAAGAGTTATATATCATGACCCAATAGGATTTATTACACTTATGCAAGGCTGGTTCTTTTTAAAATCAATTAACATGATCCATCACATCAACAGGCTAAAGAAGAAAAATCACATGAACATATTAATGCATGCAGAAAAAAAGCATTTTAAAAGAATCTAACATTTATTCATGATTTTAAAAAACTCTGAGCAAATTAGGAATACAGGGGAACTTCCTTAACTTGATTTAAGAAAGAAACATTTACAAACAACTTATAATTAACATTCTTCATGGTAAGAAACTAGATCCTTTGCCCCTAAGATTTGGAACAAGGCAGGATGTCCTCTCTCACTACTACTATTTAACATTGTACTAGCTGAAGTCCTAGCTTATACAATCAGACAAGAAAAGGAAATAAAAGTCATAAAATTGGGAAGGAAAAAATAAAACTGCATTTATTCACAGATAATATGATTGTCCCTGTAAAAAATCCCCAAGAATCAACAAAACAGTCCTGGAACAAATAAGCATTATAGCCAGGTTGCAGGATACAAGGTTAATATACAATCATCAGTTGCTTTCTTATATACTATCAATGAATAAGTGGAATCTGAAATTAAAAACACAATACCACTTACATTAGCAGTCAAAAAATGAAAGACTTAGGTATAAATCTAACAAAACATGTATACGATCTATATGACAAAAACTACAAAATTCTGATGAAAGAAATCAAAGAATATTGACATAAAAGGAGAGATACTACATGTACATGCACAGGAAGACTCATTGTCAAGATGTCAATTCTTCCCAACTTAATCTACAGACTTAATGCAATCTCAATCAAAATTCCAAAAAGATGTTTTGTAGATATCAACAAAATTTTTCTGAAGTTTATATGATAAGGCAAAAGACCCAGAATAGCCAACACAATATTGAAAGAGAAAAACAAAGTCAGAGAACTGACACTACTCAACTTCAAGAGTTACTATAAAGCTACAGTAATCAAGACACTGTGGTACTGGCAACGAAAAATAGAAAAATAGATCAATGGAATAGAAGAGAGAACTCATAAAAAGACCTACATAAATACAGTGAACTGATCTTTGACAGAGGAGCAAAGACAACACAATGGAGTAAAGAGTTTTTTCAACAAATGGGGCTGGAATAACTGGATATCTGCATGCAAAAACATGAATCTAGTCACAGACTTTATACCTTTCATGAAAATTACTTTACTTTCTCCTATTATGTTCAGAATAATTATGTTGAGCAGTGAGTACTGTTAACCAAAATGCTACTTTTTACCAGAAAGATGTCTTTATCTTTATTTGGTAAAGTGATCTAAACCATATGTTTGGTAACTGCAGAAGAGTATTAGGATATAACCTACGCTTACCTTGTTCTTTCCAATTCTTTCTCCCTTTGTCAGATGATGTAGTACTCTCTCTCTCCCTCCCTCTCTCTGATCATTATTTTCTGTGTATATCTTTCTCTTTGCAGGTTCCTATTTACTATGAAGGCCTCAGTTAAACTATTTATTTTCTTGTTTTCAAGGAAGACGTGTTTAAAGCGTGTGCCGTCTACTATGTCAGCTCTCCTAACCTCCCTACCAAGCTCCCTAAGGCCAAAAATAGATTTATTAGTAACTTACTAGTCATTATGATGTTAGATTACTCTTGGCCTTGAGGAGTAAGAAAATAGGCCATGGCAGCAGGGCATTAAAATTATGAATTAGGAATGCCATGGTAACATGACAAATAATTGTTATAGTGAAAACACGGTGTCACAAGTTGTCTTGATTTCTTTGTCCCTAACCCCATCCTTGTCTACACTTTGGAGGCTTACCTAAAGTGATTATTCTCTTCCCCACCTCCCTTCACTCTTCTATCCTGTTATGCATTACTCATTTAATAACAATTTTTGGCATGCCCACCACATGCCAAGCACTTTTTATCATGATAAACACTTTGTATTTGGCAATTCCCAGGATCACAACTGGATAATATTTGTTTTCTAACTCTCTCTAGCTTAGTCTATTTTCCATGCATAGACATGGAAAATGATATATTGTCCCTTCTGGATAAAATCATTTACATGCAACACTTGATGTACTACATTATATAAAAATGCAAACTGGGTAATGCTGTAAAAAATAGGAAAGAGAAGTTAAGGTCCTTTTTTATTAACAAATCTTTTACAATTAACTTTAGAGAAGTGCCCAGGATTAAAATATTAGCCATCTAAGAGTAACAAAGGTGAGCTGTGGTTTCAAATAAGGATAGTTGGTTCCTGCCATGAGATCTCCATTCTCCCTTCCAGCAGAAATCATAGGCTCCTGAGACCCTCATTTTGCCTTTTCTACTTAGGTAATCTAATGGAAGTGCTCTATCTGAGCTGGCCTTCCCCCAAATTCCAGACTTTTTCCAATTCCTTCCTGAATCCCCTTATCAAAACTGAAATGTTCTGTTCCCTCAGGCTCAGTTTGCCACTTTCTATGGCAGCAACAACTAAATCTGACCAAAACAAGAAAAGAAAATCCTTCTGGTATGGCTAGGCTCTTCCTCATTCCTCATTTCATTCTCACTATACACGTACATCCACAATTTCTCCTCTCATTATTACATGTGTGCTTTTTATCAGTGATCTTCTACAGAAAATGCCTTAAATAACTGACTCTCTACAGGCCAAACTAACAACAAAGAATTAATTTGAACTAAAAGTTGAAAATAAGGAACAGTGATAGGATTACAACTAATAGTTTTACAGTTGATCAATAAGACTTGAATTTTTAAAAGAGAATTCATGATTCCTTATATTTGATGACCATAAAAAATTCCGATTAGTTGAGCACCAAAAATAAATTTTCAAGCTAAGTCAATATATTGTGTAAAATCTTTCAAATATTCAAATGTGTTTTTTTAATATTGCAATAGCTATACATTTCTGATCAAATTATTATTATCACAATTAGGGGTTTAGTGTCATTTTCCATGAAGATTTTATGTTATTTATGGATTTATAACTTATAAGCCAATAAATAACAATAAGTAATTGAAGCAAATAGTATTCCTTTTATTATTAAGCCATCTAAAGAGAGTTATTCCATTTAAAGTAACTGTATGTAAATTTAGTCCAAAGAATCAATATTAGTTTTGACTAAAATGTTTTCATTAGTAAAGAAATATTATTTATGCTTCAGATAAATGAAACTTGATCAGCCTTAGATTATTTTAAAATTCAATTTATGTATTTTAGGGATATTCTATTCAAAGGCTTAAACACGCTGTAGGCTAAAACATCTCAGTTCATATTCTTTGAGTTCCCCAGAGACATGGTCCCAACGTAAGGCTAAATCCAATCTAAGTGGCATCTGTACCTCAGCATGAGAGATGAAACTTCATCTAGAAATAATACTCTTCTCTCCCTCCAATCCCTGGAAAGTTTGCAGATCAATGGCTCTTGTGATTTAAAAGACACCTTGGGAGACGAGGGTACAGCAGCATTTTGTGATTTCTGATTGATACCTCTACCCTAGCTCCATGATGACCCTGGGTCTCTCCCAGAAAGGACTAGGTCACCAGACTGAAATACCTTCCAACACATTTGGCCAACCCGCACCAATCATCTCCATGAATATACATAAGCTATTAGCTACCCAGGAAGCACATTTAGGCTACCTAGAAGATGATGTGGATAAGAATCTTCTCTCATGAACTTAGAAATTGTATGTTTCCATAAGTGTAGGAGAAGATGGAACTCATAACAGCTCAATTTAAGTTCTTTTTGTAGCTGTTGATTTTACAATCTCACTTAAGCCTGCAGTAATTATTTTCTCAGTCATTCCCTTACTTAATACCTTAGGCTTTACACGCAAAATATGATATAGCCAGACATGAATGACCCAATATGTTCCGTACACATATTATTTAAGAATAATTCAGGTCTAAAGAGTCAACCAAAAATTTCCAGAACAATTGATGGTGCACAGTTGCCTTTAAGAGTGGATTTACATTGTCACGAAGTGAAACCAACTGATATGTGAAAATTGACCATGAATTCAGAAAAAAAAGTTGACTCTGTCAGGTACATAAGGTCTCACTCATAACTACATTTTCAGTGTGAGCCATCATTAAGTTGTTTTCTGACAAATATAAAGAGACATTTTCAAATGTTTTCCCAAATTGCACTCATATCACTCATGAGTATTAATAATACAAAGAAAAATCTCACTATAAAATAGTTTGCTGTTCAGTTGTCTCCACTTTATGGAATCAAATCATGTTTCCCATGTATGTAGTCAAATATAGCACATCTATTCATTATAATATAGTATCCTTCTTCTTTGGTGCCAACATTACAAAGGAATGAAAGCAATTATGATTCATGACTGAATACTTATGTCTCACATTAAGCTGATACCTAGCCATTGTACTGCGTTTGAAGTAGTTTCAGTTCAATTTCTTGTCATGTCTGCAATGTTATAAATAGTGACAGATTTCAGGCTAAATATCAAGACCACATAAAGAATAACAGCTAAGCTTCTTAATATGATATACACAGGCCTCCATGATCTAACCTCTGCCTAACTTTCTAACCTCATCTCTCATCTTCCCCTACCTCATATTTTATAACTCCAGTGAAACTCAACTGCTTGAATTACCTCCCTACACACACTGCACAGTTTCTCACCTCTAAGCTTTTGCTTATATTACCAGGAGTATCTAGCCCTCATTTTCTTTTTGCATAGCTAACAACTACTCATTCTTTAAGACTCAAATCGAGTGTGTTTCATTGTCTCCTCAGGAAAGCTTTTCCAGATTATCCCCTATCATGTTAAATGAGGTACTTAGCTCCATAAGATACTGTGCCTTTCTATCTTTCACATTTATCACACTGTGGTAATTATCTATTTTTAGTTCTCTCTCTCCTATCCAACAATGAGCTCTTCCAGCTCAGTGACGGCATATTACTTATCTTTCCATCCCTAATACACAGTCAGCACTTATTTTTCACAATGTCAAAACTTTTATTTCCCAAGTATACAAGATAAAATGGAAGAGTAGTTGTCTCAATAAGTGGGAATCAGTGTGTTCAAGTGGGAGAGGCATTGCAAAGTATGGGTTCTCATCTGAAAAAATTAATGAAAACGAGAAAGTACTAGAAATTCAAAAGGTATTATGATGCTTACTTTTATTGTATGAAATTATTGTACTGTATTTTTGTTCTGTTTCATTAAAATGCACTAATTTGAAAGTAAAAGTAATGAAATTCTTTAAAGGAATATATTTTTTACAACTATCACTTAAACATTCATAAGAAAGTCAATCTTATTAAATACAATAGCTAACAGAACATGAAGATATAGCTAAAAATATCATTTTTAAAAATCCATGGGCTCTCCACAATGGCTTTTAACATAAATCACCTTTAGTCAACAAAATAAAAATTTGTTATAAAGAAAAAATTTTAGACAATATTTATTTTCTCATTGTCTTCAACAATAGTGTAGGTGTGTTTCACTTGAAGAAAATTTAGCTACTGGATTCCTACAGTAAAATTTCAACATTTAACACAAAAAAGTACACAAATGTTCATAGCAGCTCATAGTCAAAAATTGGATTCATCCAAAACGTCCTTCAACAGGGAGTGATTAAACAAACTTTCTAATCTCTACTGTGGAATACTACTCAGCAATAAAAAGGAGCAAACTGTTTGATACATGCAACAATTTGGATGAATCTCCAGGGAAATATTCTGAATGAAACAATTGAACCCTAAAAGGTTACATACCATATGATTGTTTATATAACATTTTTCAAATGGAAAAATAGTAAAAATAGAGGAGACTCTAGTGGTTGCCAAGGGTTTGGAAGGGGAGGTAAGGAAGGTGCATGCAGTTATAAAAAGACAACACAAGGCATCCTTGAGATGATGAAACTTTTCAGTATCTTGACTACAGTGGTGAGTACACAAATCCATACTTGTGATATGATAGCATAGAGGTGGTGACATCAGCAAAATGGCAGAGTGAGCTGTTCCCTTTGTCCCTACCCGTCTGAATTACAATTAAATGGACATTTGTTGACCAACAGAGGATACCCACACAGCACAACAGGATACCTGAGAGACACACAGCTATACATCTGAAGGTGGATGGACTGGATCCACAGGAAGCAGTGGAGACAGGTGAGCACTCCCCTACTCCTCCCTGGCAGCAGCAAGCCAAGTCACCATCCTCATAGAGTGGCTGATGCTACTCTAAGAGGAGGTGGGGACAGCCCAGTCTCTGCAGAAATGTTATCCTGGCCTGCAGGAGCACCCACCATGCTGCAGCAGCCCCACCACTGAGAATGTGCCCTGGCCCAACTATAAGAGGAGGTGGCAGCAGCCCTGAACATGCACATGTATGCTATTCCGGCCTGTGGGAACACCCACCATGCCACTGTAGCCCCAGTGAGTGGCCCCAGCTCAGCTCCCATGAAAGAGCCCTGCCCACCAAGCACAGTGGCTATAGCAACTATAGGCAGAGCTAGCAGCAGTCAGGCACGTGTGCAAATACTATCCTGGCCTGTGGGAGTGCCCCCTCTGCCACAGTAGCCCCATCAATGGGAACACACTCCAGCATGACTGTAAGAGGAAGCAGCAGCAGCTGTGCATGCACACATGAATGCTATCCTCACCTGAGGGATCACCAACCATGCCACAGCAGCCCCACTAAGTGACCCCAGCCCAGACTCCATGAAAGAAGCCAGCCTGCCAAGCACAGCCCAGCATACACAAGAATGCCATCATGGCCTGTGAGAGCACTCACCATACTGGCACAACTTCTAGCAGATGAGGTGGGATCAGAAGCACAACTCCTGCTGCCCCCTAGCAGTGGCAGGTGGAATCTGTGACCTGATACTACTGTAAATGTGCCAGAAAAGGATCAGTTCATCAAACACCATGAAGAACTACAATAACACTTCAGAGCAGAAGGAAAATGACAAGCCTCCAGAAACAAACCCTGAAGTCACAGAAATTTACAATCTAAAGGACAGAGAATTGAAAATAGTTGCCATAAAGAAACTCAATGAGTTACAAGAAAACTCAGAAAGACAGTTCAATAAGCTCAGGAAAAAATTAATGAGCAGAAGGAATGCTTCACCAAAGAGATTGAAAATATTTTAAAAAAGAAAAACAGAAATTCTGATGTGAAGAACAAAATTAAGGAGATAAAAAGTAACTAGAATCCTTGAAAAAGAGAGCTGATATTATGGAGGAAAGAATTAGTGACTTAGCAGATAGAAATATAGAAATGTTTCAGATGGAGGAGGAGAGAGAGCTAAGATTTCAAAAAATAAAGGAATTCCTCAAGAAATATCTGACTCAGGAAAAACAACATAAAGATTATAGGTATTCCAGATGGTGAAGAGAAGGAGAAAGGAGCAGAGAGCTTGTTCAAAGTAATAATAGCTGACAACTTTCCAAATCTGGGGAAAGAACATAAAACTAATAGGATTCCTAATTACATCAATGCAAAAAGAACCTCTCCAAGGTATATAATAGTAAAGCTGGCAAAAGTGAATGACAAAGAAAAAATATTAGTGTCAGCAAGACAGAAGAAAATAATCTACAAAGAAACCTTATCAGGCTTTCAGTTGATTTCTCAGCAGAAACCTTATAGGCTATGAGAGAATTGAATGTTATATTCAAAACACTGAAAGACAAAAACTTTCACCCAAGAATACTCTATCCAGCAAAACTATCCTTCAGATATGATGGAGAAATAAAAGATTTCACAGATGAAAAAAAGTTGAGGGAGTTCATCACCACTACACCTCCCTTACAAGAAGTTGTAAAGAACAAGAAGCCCTCATAACTGAAGGAAAAAGGCAAAGGTCTACAAAGCTTTGAGCAAGGAGATAAATAGACAAAATCAGAAAGCTGCAGGTCTCTATCAGAAGAGCTTAACAAACACTTAATACCACTTAATACCATAAAAGATAAAGGGAAGGAAAGCATCAAAAATAGCTATAAGCACTTCAATTTAGTCACAAAATCACAACACAAAACATAATAATATGTGACAACAATAACTCAGAGGAGGAAGAGGAAAGGGATGCAACCTTCTTGGGCTAATAGAGATAAGACGCTAACAGAAAATGGACTCTCTCATTTTTTAGATCTTTTATACAAACCTTATGGTAACCACTAAAGAAAATCAGATAAGAGCCATAGTTCATAAATAAAGAAAAAACTGAGAAAACCATCACAGAAAACCACCAAACTGTACTGGTAGTCATAAATATAAAGGAATAGAAACAATGGAAATATAGAACAGGAAAACATTAAATGTCAGTATTAAGCTCTCATATACAAATAATCACTCTAAAAGTAAATAGACAGACTACTCCAATCAAAAGACACAGAGTAGCTGGATAGATTAAAACACAAGACCAAAAAATATGCTGCCTCCAAGAAATGCATCTTAGCTCTAAAAACAAATATAGGCTCAGAGTGAAGGGATGGAAGATGGTACTCCAAGCAAAAGGCAAATAAAAGAAAGCCTTAGCTAGACTCATTAAGAAATAGAGAAGTCTCAAATAAATTAAATTAGAAAAGAACGAGTAGAAATTACAATGGATACAACAGAAATGCAAAGGATTATAAGAGAATACTATGAAAAACTACATGCCAACCAACTGGATAACCTAGAAGAAATAAATAAATTCTTAGACTCCTACAACTTCCCAAAACTGAATCAAGAAGAAATAGAGAATCTGAATAGACCAATCACAAATAAAGAGATTGAAAAAGTAACCAAAAATCTCCCCAAAAACAAGAGTCCAGCACCAGATGGCTTCTCTGGAGAATTCTATTAAACATTCAAAGAAGATTTAATACCTATCCTTCTCAAACTATTCCAAAAAAATGAAGAAGATGCAATGCTTCCTAACTCATTCTATGAGGCCAAGATTACCCTGATACCAAAACTTGGCAAGGACAAGACAAAGAAGAAAAATTACAGGCCAGTATTGCTGATGAACATATATGCAACAATCCTCAGCAACATATTGGTAAACCAAATATAGAAATACATTAAAAGGATTGTACACCATGATCAGGTGGGATTTATACCAGGGATGCAGGGATGGTTCACCATCCACAAATCAATTAATGTGATATACCACATTAACAAAATGAGGAATAAAAATCACATCATCATCTCAATAGATGCATACAAAGCATTTGACAAGATGCAACACTCATTTGTGATAAAACTCTGAATAAAATGGGAGTAGAAGGAAAGTATCTCAACATAATAAAGGCCATATAAGACAAACCCACAGCCAACATCATATTTAACAGTGAAAAACTGAAAGCCATCCTTCTGAGAACAGGAACAAGACAAGGGTGCCCACTCTCACCGCTCTTATTCAACATAGTACTGGAGGTTTTGGCCAGAGTGATAAGGCAAGAAAAGAAATAAAAGGTATCCAAACTGGAAAGGAAGAAGTGAAACTCTCACTGTTTGTGGATGCCATGATTCTATATATAGGAAACCCTACAGAATCCACCAGAAAACTATTAGAATTAACTACAGCAAAGTTGTGGGTACCAAATCAACATACAAAAATCAGTTGCTTTTTGATACACTAATAATGAACTAGCAGAAAGAGAAGTCAAGAATACAATCCTAGGGGCCAGCCCGGTGGTGCAGTGGTTAAGTTCACACATTCCACTTTGGTGGCCCAGGGTTCACGAGTTCAGATCCTGGGAGCAGACTTATGCACTGCTTGTCAAGCCATGCTGTGGCAGGCATCCCACATATAAAGTAGAGGAAGATGGGCACAGATGTTAGCTCGAGGCCAGTCTTCCTCAGCAAAAAGAGGAGGATGGGCAACTGATGTTAGCTCAAGGCTAATCTTCCTAGAAAACAAAATACAATCCCCTTTACAACCACAACAAAAAGAATAAAATATCTACGAATAAATTTAACCAACTAAGTTAAAGCCTATAACCTGAGGAAAGCCTATAAACTGAAAATTCTAAGACATTATTGAAAGAAATTGAAGAAGATATAAAGAAATAGAAAGATATTCCATGCTCATGGATTTGAAGAACAAACTTAGTTAAAATGTCCATATTACCTAAAGCAATCTACAGATTCAGTGCAATTCCAACCAGTACCCCAATGACATTCCTCATGGAAATAGAATCAAGAATCCTAAAATTTATATGGAACAAGAAAAGACCCCAAATAGCCAAAGCAATCCTGAGGGCAAAAAACAATGCTGAAGGCATCACAATCTTTGACTTCAAAATATTATACAAAGTTATAGTAATCAAAACAGCATGGTACTGGCAAAAGAATTAACGCGAAGATCAATGGAACAGAATTGAAAGACCAGAAATAAAACCACACATCTGTGGATAGCTGATCTTCAACAAAGGAGCTGAGAACATACAATGGAGAAAGGAGTCTCTTCAGTAAATAGTGTTGGGAAAACTGGACAACCACACACAAAAGCATGAAAGCAGACCATTATCTTATGCTGTACACAAAAATTAACTCAAAATGGATTAGAGACTTGAGGGTTAGACCTGAAACTATGAAACGCCTAGAAGAAAATATAGGCAGTACACTCTTTGACATCAGTCTTAGCAGCATGTTCTCAAATACCACGTCTACTCAGGCAAGGGAAACAAAAGAAAAAATTAACAAATGGGTCTACATAAGACTAAAAACCTTATGCAAGGCTAAGAAAACCATGAACAAAATGACATCCAACTCGACAACAAAAAACAACTCGATCAAAAAATGGGCAGACACTATGAACAGACATTTTTCCAAAGAAGACATACAGATGGTCAACAGGCAGATGATAAGATGTTTGACATCGCTAATTATTAGGGAACTACAAATCAACACTACAATGAAATATCACCTTACACCTGTCAGAATGGCTATAATTCAGAAGAAAAAATAAGAAATGTCAGAGAGGATGTGGAGAAAAGGGAATGCTCATACACTGCTGGTGGGGATGCAAACTGGTGCAGCCACTATGGAAAACTGGCGACTTCTCAAAAAATTAAAAATAGAAATATCATACGACCCAGCTATATTACTACTATTTATCCAAAGAACTTGAAATCAACAATCCAATGAGATTTATGTACCCCTATGTTCATTGCAGCATTATTCACTATAGCCAAGATGTGAAAGCAACCAAGTGCCCATCAATTGATGAATGGATAAAGAAGATGTGATATATAGATGTGGTGTATACATATATGGAATACTACTCCTCCATTAAAAAAAAGACAAAATCGTCCCATTTGCAACATCATGGATGGACCTTAAGGGTATGATGTTAAGCAAAATAAGCATGACAGAAAAAGACACACACTGTATGATTTCACTCATATGTGGAAGATAAACAAACACAGGGACAAAGAGAACAGATCAGCGGCTACCAGAGAGGAAGGGGAGTTGGGAGGTGAGCAAAAGTGGTAAAGGGACACATACGTATGGTGAAGGATGAAAATTAGACTATTGGTGGTGAGCATGATGCAGGCTTTATAGAAACTGATAATAGCATACACCTGAAACCACAAAATGTTATAAACCATCATGACCTCAATAAAATAATTGGAAAAAAAAGACACTCAAAATAAAGGGAAGTGTCCACAAGCAATAATAATCATAACAATGGTGGTTAACCTTCAAAAAAACAGCATAGAATACAATACACAAACACAAACTAATGAGTACAAGTAGAAGTGGGGAAATCTAAATAAGATTAATGGATTGTATCCAGAGTAATATCTTGATTGTGATATTATACTGCAGTTTTGCAAAATGTGGCCATTGGGGGAAACTGAGCAAAGTGTTTAAGAGATCTCTCTCTATTATTTCTTACAACTGGATGTGAATCTACAGTAATCCAAACTGTAAAATTCAATTAAAAATAGAAAAAATAAATATTTCTTAAACTTAAATATGTATGTTGAAATAAAATGGTAACTTTATGAAATATTAACAATAATATAGGAAATTTCCAATGGGTTATCTTAGAATATTTGTAAGTTTCACTTAAGTTGGAGGGTATTTTCCCATGGAAATATTATCATAAAGTCATGTTAGATTCCTAGGGTATCTCAAAATGCTATTGAATTTATGAGAAGGCTAAAATTCTGTGATTTTGCAATATAAAAATAGTAGAAAACAGCACTGCAATACATATAATTTGAAAAGACAAAAATGTCATTGACATTTTTCACAGAAATAGAACAATCTTAAAGTATGTATGGAACCACAAAAAACTCCAATAGCCAAAGCAAACTTGAGAAAGAAGAACAAAGCTCAAGACACCACACATCCTGATTTCAAACTATATTATAAAGCTATAGTAATCAAAACAATATGGTGTTGGCATAAAAAACAGACACATAGATCAATGGAACAGAATAAAGAGCCCAGAAATAAACCCATACGTATATGGTCGATTAATTTAGGATTAAGTAGCCAAGAATATCCAATGGGGAAATGACAGTCTTTCCAATAAATGATGTCGGGAAAACAGGACAGCCACATGTGAAGGAATAAAATCAGACCACTATCTTACACCATACACAAAAATTAACTCAAAGTGGATTAAAGATGTGAACATAAGACATGGAACCTAAAACTCCACAGATCCTGGCAGTAATTTTTTTTGAGGTATAATTTACATACATTATATTAGTTTCAGGTATATAACATAATGATTAGTAATTTGTATTTATCGCAAAGTGATCACCACGATAAACCTAATTAATGTCCATCATCGTACATAGTTAACAGAATTTTTTTTCTAGTTATGAGAAATTCTAAGATTTACCCCCTAGCAACTTTCAGATATGCAATATAGTATTATTAACTACAGTTGCCATGCTGTACATTACATTCACATAACTTATTTACTTCATAACTGGAAGTTTCTACCTTTTGACTCCCTTCACCCATTTTGCCCTCCCCCAACACCCCACCTCTGGCAATCACCAATCTGTTCTCTGTATATATGAGCTTAGTTTGGGGGGGGGGTTCTTTAGATTCCACCTCTAAGTGAGATCATGTGGAATTTTTCTTTCTCTGAGTTAATTCTCAGCATAATGCCCTTAAAGTCCATCCCTGTTGTTGCAAACGGCAAAATTTCATTCATTTTAATGGCTGAATAATAGTCCATTGTGTATATATATGTATATACCAAATTTCCTTTATCCATTCATCCATTGATGGACATTTACATTATTTCCTTATCTTGGCTATTCTAAATAATGCTGCAATGAACATGGGGGTGCATATATCTTTTAAAGCTAGTATTTTTGTTTTCTTTGGATAAATAAACAGAATTGGAATTTCTGGATCATATGGTAGTCCTATTTTTAATTTTTTGAGGAACTCCCATACTGTATTCTATAGTGCTAAACCAATTTACGTTCCTACAAGCATTGCACAAAGGTTCCCTTTTCTGCACATCTCCACCAAGATTTGTTATTTCTTGTCTTTTTGACAATAGCCATTCTATCAGGTATGAGGTTAGATCATTGTGTTTTAGATTTGCATTTCCCTGATGATTAGTGATATTGAGCATCTTTTCAGTGTTTATTGGCCATCCGTCTGTCTTCTTTGAAAAAATGTCTATTCAGATACTCTGTGCATTTTTAAATTGGATTTTTTGGTTTTGTGCTATTGAGTTGTATGAATACTTTATATATTTTGGATATTAACCATTGATCAGATATACGAGTTGCAAATATTTTCTCCCATTCAGTGGGTTGACTTTTCACTTTCTTGATAGTGTCATTTGCTGTACAAGACCCTTTTAGTTTGATGTAGTCCCACTTTCTTATTGTTGCTTTTGCTGCCTTTGCTTTTGGTGTCAAATTCAAAAAATCATCACCAAGACTGATGTCAAGGAGCTTACTGCGTATGATTCCTTCTAGGAGTTTGATGGTTTCATGTCTTACCTTCAAGTCTTTAATCCCTTTTGAGTTTTCTTAGGGGGGCAGGTATTGTGTAAGATAATGGTCCAGCTTTATTCTTTTGGGTGTAGCTGTTCAATTTTCCCAATACCATTTATTGAAGAGATTATCCTTTCCCCATTGTATATTCTTGGCTCCATTGTTATAATTAATTGACCATATATGCGTGGATTTACTTCTGAGCCCTCTACTCTGTTCCTTTGATCTATGTTTCTGTTTTTATGCCAATACCATACTGTTTTGGTTACTATAGCTTTGTAACATCATTTAAGATCAAGGAATGTAACTTCTTCACCTTTGTTCTTCTTTCTCAAGATTGCTTTAGTTATTCAGGATCATTTGTGGTTCCATACAAATTTTAGAATTGTTTTTCTATTTTTGTGAAAAATGTCACTGGAATTTTGATGAGGATTGCGTTGAATATATAGACTGCTTTGGGCAGTATGGACATTTTAGCAATATTAACTCTTCCAATCCATGTGTATGAAATATCTTTCCATCACTTGTGTCTTCACTTTCTTTCATCAATATCTTGTAGTTGTCAGAGTATAAGTCTTTCACCTCCTTGGTTAAATTTATTCCTGGATATTTTATTCTTTTTTGATGCAATTGTAAATGAGATTGTTTTCTTAATTTCTTCTGCTGATAGGTCATCATTAGTGTAAAAAGTGCAACAGATTTCTGTATATTGATTTTATATCCTGCAACTTTACTGAATTCATTTATTAGCTCTAACAATTTTTTGCTGGAGTCTTAGGGTTTTCTAGATATATCCTGTCATCTGCAAATAGTGACAGTTTTACATCTTCCTTTCTAATTTGAATGGCTTTTATTTCTTTTTTTGCCCAATTGCTCTGCTAGGACTTCCAATACTATGTTGAATAAAAGAAGTGAGAGTGGGCATCCTTGGCTTCTTCCTGATCTTAGAAGAAAATCTTTTAGCTTTTCACCATCGAGTATGATATTAGGTGTATGCTTGTCAAATATGACCTTTATTATGCTTAGGTATGTTCCCTCTATTCCCACTTTTTTGAGAGTTTTTATCACAAATAGATGTTGAATTTTGTTAAATGCTTTCTCTGCATCTATTGTGATGATCATGTGATTTTTATTCTACATTTTGTTAATGTGGTGTATCACATTGATTTGTGGGTTTTGAACCATCCATGCATTCCTGGTATAACTCCCACTTGATCATGGTGTATGATCCTTTTAATGTGTTGTTGAATTCAGTTTGCTCTTAGTTTGTTGAGGATTTTTGTATCTATGCTCATCAGGGATATTGTTCTGCAATTTTATTTTCATGTGGTATCCTTGTCTGGTTTTGGTATCAGGATAATGTTGGCCGTATAAAATGAGTTTGGAAGAAGTCCTTCCTCTTCTATTTTTTGGAAGAGTTTGAGAAGGATTGGTATTAATTCTTTGAATGTTTTGTAGAGTTCACCAGGGAAGCTCTCCGGTCCTGGACTTTTGTTTCTTGGGAGGTATTTGATTACTGATTCAATCTCCTTACCAGTAATGGGTCTGTTTGGATTTTCTATTTCCTCATGATTCAGTCTTGGAAGGTTGTATATCTAGGAATTTATCCATTTCTTCTAGGTTATCCAATTTTTTGGTGTGTGATTGTTCATAGTAGTCTCTTACGATCCTTTGTATTTTAGTGGTATATGTTGTAACATCTCCTCTTTCATTTCTACTTTTACATGTTTGAGTCCTCACTGTTTTTTGGTAAGTCTAGCTAAAGATTTTTCATTTTGTTTATCCTTTCAAAGAAGCAGTTCTTGATTCATTGATCTATTGTCTTTTTAATATCTATTTTATTTACTTTTTCTCTGATCTTTGTTATTTCCTTCCTTTTATTAATTCTGGGCTTTATTTCTTCTTCCTTTTTGTAGTTCCCAGAGGTGTAAAGTTAGGTTATTTTTTTGAGACTTTTTTTGTTTCTTGTGATAGGCATGTATTGCCCTGAGCTTCACTCTTAGAGCTGCTTTCGCTGCTTCCCATAAGATTTGGTATGTCATATTTTCACTTTCATTTGTCTCAATGTTTTTTATTTCATTTTTTTATTTCTCTTTTGATCCACTGGTTATTCAGTAGCATGTTGTTTAATCTCCACATATTTGTGAATTTTACAATTTTCTTTTTGTAATTATTTTCTAGTTTAATACTCTTGTGGTTGGAAAAGATACTTGATATAATTTCAATCTTCTTAAATTTGTTAAGACTTGTTTTGTGGCCTAAAATATGATATAGCCTGAAGAATGTTCCATGTGTACTTGAGAAGAATGTGTATTATGCTGCTTTTTGATGGAAAGTTTGTATATATCTGTGAAGTCCATCTGGTCTAACTTTCATTTAAGGCTGATGTTTCCTTATTGATTTTATGTCTGGATGATCTATCCATTGATGTAACTGAGGTATTAAAGTCCCCTACTATTATTGTATTGCTGTCTATTTCTCCCTTTAAGTATGCTAATATTTGCTTTATACATTCTGGTGCTCCTATGTATAAATATTTATAAATGTTATATCCTCTTATTGGTTTGAGCTCTTTGTCATTATATAATGCCCTTCTTTGTCTCTTATTACAGTCTTTTTTTAAAATTCTATTTTTTCTGATATAATTATAGCCAATCCAGAAAACTAAGAAAACCATCATAGAAAACTATCTAACTGAATTGGTAGTCCGAAATACAGGGGATGAGAAACAAAGGAAATGCAGGAGAACTGGAAAATGAGCAATAAAATGGCAGCATCAAGCCCTCATATATCAATAATCACCCTAAATGCAAATGGGTTGAATTCTCCAATCAAAAGACACAGAATGATGAGATTAACTAAAAACCAAGACGCAACAATATGCTGCCTCCAGAAAACACATCTCAGCTCCAAAGAAAAGCATAGGTTCAGAGTAAAGGGATGGAAGACGAAACTCGAAGCTAATGGCAAACAAAAGAAAAAAGATGTTTCCATACTTATACCAGAGAAAACAGACTTAAAGATAAGACAGGTAAAGAGAGACACAAAGAGAGGCAGTATATAATGACAAAAGGGACACTCCACCAAGAAAACATAACACTTATAAATATCTGTGCACCCAACACAGAAACACCAAAATACATAAAGTAACTATTAACAAACCTAAAAGGAGATATTAACAACACGATGATAGTAGGGGACCTCAACACCCCACTTACATGAATGGATAGACCATCCAGACATAAAGTCAACAAGGAAATAGTGGAATTAAATGAAAAACTAGACTGGATGGACTTAACAGATATATAGAGAGAACATTCCATCCAAAACCAGAATACAAATTCCTCTCAAGTGCACATAGAACATTCTCAAGGATAAACCATATGTTGGTAAACAAGGCAAGCCTCAATAAATTTAAGAAGACAAATAATATCAAGCATCTTTTCCAACAAAATGCTATGAAGCTAAAATCAACTACAAGGAAAAAGCTGGGAAAGGGACAAAGATGTGGAGTCTAAATAACATGCCACTGAATAACAAATGGATCTTTAACGAAATTAAAGGAGAAATCAAAAAATATCTGGAGAAAAATGAAAATGAAAATGAAAACACACCATACCAACTCATATGGGATGCAGCAAAAGTGGTATTAGGAGGGAAATTCATTGCAATACAGCCTCACATAACAAACAAGAAAAATCTCAAATAAGCAATCTCAAACTACACTTAACAGAATTAGGAAAAAAAGAACAAACAAAGCCCAAAGTCAGTAGAAGGAGGGAAATAATAAAAAAGCAGAAATAAATGAAATTTTTTTAAAAGACAGTAGAAAAGATCAGTGAATCTAGGAGCTCATTCTTTGAGAAGATAAACAAAATTGACAAACCCTTAGCCAGACTCACTAAGAAAAAAAGAAAGAAGGATCAACTAAATAAAATTAGAAATGAAAGAGGAGAAATTACAATGGATACCACAGAAATACAAAAGATTGTGAGAGAATACTATTAAAAACTTTATGCCAACAAACTCGACAACGTAGAAGAAATGGATAAATTCTTAGACTCTTAAAACCTCCCAAAACTGAATCAAGAAGAAGTAGAGAATCTGATCAGACCAATCACATGTTAAGAGATTGAAACAGTAATCAAAAACATCCCAAAAAATAAAAGTCCAGGACCAGGCAGCTTCTCTGGAGAATTGAACCAAACATTCAAAGATTTATTACCTAACGTTCTCAAACTATTCCAAAAAATGGAGGAAGATGGAACACTTCTTAACACATTCCACAAGGCAAACATCATGCTGATACCAAAGCCAGACAAGAACAAAGCAAAGAAGGAAAATTAGAGGCCAATATCACTGATGAACATAGATGCAAAAATCCTCAACAAAATACCTTAAGGGTATGAGGTCAAGCAAAATAAGCCAGACAGAAAAAGACAAACACCATGTAATTTCATTCATACGTGGAAGATAAACACATGGATAAGGAGAACAGATTAATGATTAGCAGAGGGATGGGGATGGAGGATGGACAAAAGGTGTAAATTGGCACATATGTGAGGTGATGGATAAAAACTAGACTATTGGTGGTGAGCATGATGCAGTCAATACAGAAACAGAGATATAATAATTTATACCTGAAATTACACAATGTTATAAACCAATATGACCTCAATAAAATAATTTTTAAAAAAAGAAGAAACAGAGAGTGAAGTCAGCGACATGGTAGACTAAGCTCACCCAGGACTCTATCCCCTCCAAACTACAACCAAAATGGAACAACTGAATTTCAACCAATAACTCTAATAATACAGAGATCATCAGAGACCCACAGCAACCAAAGGATGGAGGGCGGAGAGGCTGGAGCCACCCCTGGAGGAGCTGGAACAGGGTAAGAGAGAACTTCACTCCCTCCCCTAGAGACTGAGATCGCTGCTGTGGGTGAGGGAAGGAGTGGAGGAGGGGCCACGTGTCTGCGGGATCATCCAGGACTCCCACCACCCAAAGAGTGGAAATCCGCTAACGGGGGAAAGCTTTCACATGTGGGGACCCCATCAAGCCAGGGCCCTGGGAAACCAGGGAGCGAGAGATGATCGGAATCCAGGTCTGCACGTGAGAGAAAGTGCCCCTCCTCCCCCAACCCACGCTGCGTGCCTCCATCACAGCTGAAGGCAGAGGGCTCAGAAAGTGTGGCTCTCGACCCCATCTAGTGGCAACAGGCTGTAACTGCAACCAAATAATAGCATCATGTGGGAAAACTGCTCCTCTACCATTAAGCAATTTATAAAAGCTCCAGACCAGGAGGAAAACAATAAAAACACAGAAGTAAGTCCTGAGGACTTGGAAATAGGTAAACTAAGTGAAAACGAGTTCAGAGTAGCTATCATCAAAAAACTCAATGAGGTAAAGGGAAATATAGAGAAACAAGTCAATGAGTTCTGGAGTTACTTCAGAAAAGAGATTGAAACTATAAAGAAGAATCAATCAGAAATACTAGAGATGAAAATACAATGGCTCAGATAAAACAGAATACAGATTCCCTGAATGCACGTGTAGACACCATAGAGGAGCAAATTGGCATAATCGAAGATAGACAGGCTGAATGGCTCCAGACAGAGGAAGAAAGAGAACTAAGAATTTAAAAAAATGAAAATAATCTCCGAGAAATAGCAGATTCAATGAGGAAATCCAATTTAAGAATTATCAGAATCCCTAAGGGCATGGAAAAGGAAAATGGAGAGGAAAGTGTGCTTAACGAAATTACAGAAGAGAACTTCCCAAATCTAGGGATTGAGGGAGAAATGTGTGTGGAGGAAGCTTTCAGATCTCCTAGATTTGTCAATGTAAAAAGACCTATTGCAAGGCATATAGCAGTAAAAATGGCAAAAATGAATGACAAAGAAAGAATACTCAGGGCAGCACGACAGAAGAAAATAACCTACAAAGGAACCCCCATCAGACTTTCAGCAGATTTCTCTACAGAAACCTTACAAACTAGGAGAGAATGGAATGACATATTCAAAACTTTAAAAGATAAAAATCTTCAGCCAAGAATACTCTATCCAGCAAAAATATCCTTCAGATATGAGGGAGAAATCAAATCTTTTCCAGACAAACAAAAGTTAAGGGAATTTGTAACCAAAAGACCTCCACTACAAGAAATCCTCAAGGAGGCTCTCATACCTGAAAAAAGAAAAAAATGGAGAAAGGGGCCACAAACCACAGAGTAGGGAGACAGATAGAAAGAACCAGAATAGGATAGCAAATATTCAACTATAGCATTAGGATAAAGGGAAGGAAACCACCAAAGCAAAGATGATCTTATCACCCTAACCACAAACACATAACACGAGTTTCAATAAGAGAGGAAAATAATAATTTAGGAGGGGAGGAGGAAAGGGACTAAATCAATCTAGGCCAAGTAAGAGACCGCCAGAAAATGGACTATATTATACACGAGATTCTAAATACAAACTTCAGGGTAGCCACTAAACTAAAAAACAGAACAGAGACACAAAACATAAGTAAGGAAAAATCTAAGAAACCCAGCATAAGAAATTGCAGAAGTCAATGAGTAGGCTAAAACACACAGGACAAGAAACAAAGGTGATGCAGGAAAACTGGATAACGAGTTACAGAATGACAGCATTAAGCACTCATGCATCAATAATCACCCTCAATGTAAAGGGATTGAACTCTCCAATAAAAAGACACAGAGTGGCAAAATGGATTAAAGAACAAGATCCAACAATTTGTTGCCTCCAGGAAACACACCTCAGCCCCAAGGACAAACACAGTCTCAGAGTGAAGGGGTGGAAGACAATACTCCAAGCTAATAGCAAACAAAAGAAAGCAGGTGTCGCAATAGTTATATCAGACAAAATGGATTTCAAAATAAGGCAGGTAAAGAGAGACACAGAGGGACAATATATAATGATCAAAGGGACACTTCATCAAGAAGAAATAACAGTTATAAATATCTATGCACCCAACACAGGAGCACCAAAGTTCATAAAGCAACTATTAACAGACCTAAAGGAAGATGTTAAAAATAACACAATAGTAGTAGGGGATCTCAACACCCCACTCACATCAATGGACAGATCATCCAGGCAGAAAATCAACAAGGAAATAGTGGAGCTAAACGAAAAGCTAAAACATTCGGACTTAATAGACATATATAGAACACTTCATCCAAAAACAACAGAATACACATTCTTCTCAAGTGTGCATGGAACATTCTCAAGGATATACCATATGTTGGGAAACAAGGCAAACCTCTACAAATTTTTAAAAAATTGAAATAATAACAAGCATCTTCTCCAATCATAATGCTATAAGGCTAGAAATTAATCACAAGAAAAAAGCTGAGAAAGGCACAAGGATGTGGAGACTAAACAATACACTATTGAACAAGCAATGGATCATTGAAGAAATTAAAAAAGAAATCAAAAAATACCTGGAGACAAATGAAAATAACATGACATATCAACTCATATGGGATACAGCAAAAGCAGTATTAAGAGGAAAATTCATTACAATACAGATACATCTTAACAAACAAGAAAAATCCCAAATAAGAAATCTTAAGCTACACCTAACTGAATTAGAAAAAGAAGAACAAAGCCCAAAGTCAGCAGAAGGAGAGAATTTAATAAAAATCAGAGCAGAAATAAACGCTATTGAAACCAAAATAAAGGCAGTAGAAAGGATCAATGAAACAAAGAGCTGGTTCTTTGAGAAGATAAATAAAATTGACAAACCCCTAGCCAGACTTACAAAGAAAAAAAGGGAGAAAGTTCAAATAAACAAAATCAGAAATGAAAGAGGAGAAATAACAACAGACTCTGCAGAAATACAACAGATTATAAGAGGATACTATGAAAAACTATATGCCAACAAAATGGATAACCTAGAGGAAATGGATAAATTCTTGGACTCCTAAAATCTCCCAAAGCTCACTAAAGAAGAAGCAGGCGACTTGAACAGACCAATGACAAGGAAAGAGATTGAAGCAGCAATCAAAAGCATCCCAAAGAATAAAACCTGAGTACCAGATGACTTTCATGGGGAATCCTACCAAACTTTCAGAGAGGATTTAATACCTATCCTTTTCAAGCTATTCTAAAAAATTAGGGAGGATGGAACACTTCGTAACACATTCTACGAGGCCAACATCACACTAATACCAAAGCCTGACAAGGGCAGCACAAAAAAAGAGAACTACAGGCCAATATTGCTGATGAACATAGATGCAAAAGTTCTAAACAAAATTTTGGCAACCCGAATTCAGCAATTCATCAAAAGGATCATACATCACAATCAAGTGGGATTCAAACCAGGGACAGAGGGATGGTTCAACATCCATAAATCAATCAACATGATACACCACATCAACAAACTGAGGAATAAAAACCACATGATCATCTCAATACATGCAGAGAAAGCATTTGACAAGATCCAACAGCCATTTATGATAAAAACTCTGAACAAAATGGGCATAGAAGGGAATTACCTCAACATAATAAAGGCCATATATGACAAACCCACAGCCAACATCATACTCAATGGGCAAAAACTGAGCACCATCCCCCTGAAAACAGGAACGAGACAAGGATGCCCTCTCTCACTACTCTTATTTAACATAGTACTGGAGGTCCTGGCCAAAGCAATCAGGCAAGAAAAAGGAATAAAAGGAATCCAAATAGGGAGGGAAGAAGTGAAACTCTCGCTGTTTGCAGATGACATGATCTTATATATAGAAAACTCCAAAGAATCCATTGGAAAACTTTTAGAAGTAATCAACAACTACAGCAAAGTTGCAGGGTATAAAATCAATTTGCATAAATCAGTAGCATTTCTATACTCTAATAACAAACTAACAGAAAGAGAACTCAAAAACACAATACCATTCACAATCGCTACAAAAAGAATAAAATACCTCAGGGTGAATTGAACTAAGGAAGTGAAAGACCTATACAATGAAAATTATAAGGCCTTTCTCAAAGAAATGGATGATGACATAAAAAGATGGAAAGACATTCCATGTACATGGATTGGAAGAATAAACATAGTTAAAATGTCCATTATACCTAAAGCAATCTACAGATTCAACGCTATCCCAATCAGAATCACAATGACATTCTTTACAGAATTAGAACAAAGAATCCTAAAATTCATATGGGGCAACAAAAGACCCCGAATTGCTAAAGCAATCCTGAGAAAAAAGAACACAGCTGGAGGCATCACAATCCCTGACTTCAAAACATACTACAAAGCTACAGTAATCAAAACAGCATGGTACTGGTACAAAAGCAGGTACACAGATCAATGGAACAGAATTGAAAGCCCAGAAATAAAACCACACATCTATGGACAGCTAATCTTGGACAAAGGACCTGAGGGCATACAATGGAGAAAAGAAAGTCTTTTCAACAAATGGTGCTGGGAAAACTGGAAAGCCATATGTAAAAGAATGAATATTGACCATTCTTTCTCACCACCCACCAAAATAAACTCAAAATGGATCAAAGACCTAAAGGTGAGACCTGAAACCATAAGGCTTCTAGAAGAAAATGTAGGCAGTACTCTCTTTGACATCAGTATTAAAAGGATCTTTTCAGACACCATGTCTTCTCAGAGAAGGGAAACAATAGAAAGAATAAACAAATGGGACTTCATCAGGCTAAAGAGGTTCTTCAAGGCAAATGAAAACAGGATTGAAACAAAAAAACAATCCACTAACTGGGAAAAAATATTTGCAAGTCATACATCTGACAAAGGCTTAATATCCATAATGTATAAAGAACTCAGACAACTCAACAACAAAAAATCAAACCCGATCAAAAAATGGGCAGGAGACATGAACAGACATTTCTCCAAAGAATATATACGGATGGCAAATTGGCACATGAAAAGATGTTCATCATCGCTGATCATCAGGGAAATGCAAATCAAAACTACACTAAGATATCACCTTACACCCATTAGAGTGACAAAAACATCTAAAACTAATAGTAACAAATGTTGGAGAGGTTGTGGAGAAAAAGGAACCCTCATACACTGCTGGTGGGAATGCAAACTGGTGCAGCCACTATGGAAAACAGCATGGAGATTCCTCAAAAAATTAAAAATATAACTACCATACGACCCAGCTATCCCACTACTGGGTATCTATCCAAAGAGATTGAAGTCAGCAATTCCAAAAGTCCTATGCACCCCAATGTTCATTGCAGCATTATTTACCATAGCCAAGATGTGGAAGCAACTTAAGTGCCCATCAACAGATGATTGGATAAAGAAGATGTGGTATATATATAGAATGGAATACTACTCAGCCATAAAAAAGAACAAAATCATCCCATTTGCAACAACACGGATGGACCTTGAGGGAATTATGTTAAGTGAAATAAGCCAGATAGAGAAGGACAATCTCTGTATACCTCCACTCATATGAGGAATTTAAAAATGTAGACAAAGAGAACAGATTAGTGACTACCAGGGGAAAGGTGGGGTGGGGTGTGGGCACAAAGGGTGAAGGGGTGCACCTACAACACGACTGACAAACAATAATGTACAACTGAAATTTCACAAAATTGTAACCTATCAACTCAATAAAAATTTTAAAAAAGAAGAAACAAAAGAGACCAAGTCAACCAAAACATACTGCACAGCAAAGGAAACTATCAATAAAATGAAAAGGTAACCTACTGATTGGGAAAAGACACACACAAATCATACATCCAATAAGGGATTAATATGTAAAATATATAAATAACTCATACAACTCAACAGCAAAAAAACAAACAACCCAATTAAAAACTGGGCAGAGGATCTGAACAGACACTTTTCCAAAGAAGATATACAGATGGCCAACAGGCACATCAAAAGATGTTCAACATCACTAATTATTACGGAAATGCAAATGAAAACCACAATGAGATATCACTTCACACCTGTCAGGACGACTATTATTAAAAAGACAAGAAATAACAAGTGTTTGAAGGATGTGGAGAAAAGGGAACCCTCATACACTGTTAGTGGGAACATAAATTGGTGCAGCCACTATGGAAAATAGTATGGAGAATCCTCAAAAAATTAAGAATAGAATTACCATATGATCCAGCTATTCCATTTCTGAGTATTTATCCAAAGAATACAAAAACACTAACTCAAAAAGATATATGCAGTTTTATATTCATTGCAGCATTATTTACAACAGTCAAGACTTGGAAACAACCTAAGTGCCCACTGACAGATGAATGGATAAAGAAGATGTAATGTACATATACAATAGAATGCTACTCATAAAAACGTAGAAATCTTGCTATTTGCAACAACATGGAGGGACCTTGAGGGTATTATGCTAAGTGAAATAAGTCAGATGGAGAAAGACAATTACCATTTGACTTCACTCATGTGTAAGATAAACAAACAAATGAACACATAGATATGGAGACTGAATTGGTGGTTACCAGAGGGGAAGGGAGTGGGGGGAATGGAAAGGGCAAAGGAGCGTATGTGTATAGTGATGGATGGCAACTAGATCTTTGGTGGTGACCATGATACAGTCTACACAGAAGTCAAAATATAATGATGTACACCTGAAATTTATATAATGTCATAAACCAATCTGTCCTCAATAAAAAAAATGTGGTATGTGTATATATATATATATAATATATATATATATACACACACACACACACACACAATGGAATACTACTCAGACACAAAAAAGATGAAATCTTGCATTTGTGTCAACATGAATGGACCTTGAGAATATTATGCTGAGCAAAATAAGTCAGATGGAGAAAGGCAAACATTATTTGACTCACATGTGGAAGATAAAAAATAAAAACATAGGGGCCAGCTCTCTGGCCGATTGGTTAAGTTTGTGTGCTCCGCTGAGGCGGCCCAGGGTTCAGATCCTGGGCGCTGACATGGCACCGCTCATCAGGCCATGTTGAGGCGGAGTCCCACATCCCACGACTAGAAGGACCTGCAACTAAGATATACAACTGTGTACGGGGGGATTCAGGGAGATAAAGCAGAAAAAAAAAAAGATTGGCAACGGTTGTTAGCCCAGGTGCCAATCCTTAAAAAAAAAAAAACAAAAAAAAAGGAAGATTGGCAACAGTTGTTAGCCCAGGTGCCAATCTTTAAAAAAAATTTTTTTTAAATAAAAAAATAAAAACATAGACACAGAGAACAGATTGGTGGTTACCAGAGGGGAAGGGGGATGGGGAGGGTGAAAAGGGTAAAAGGGGACATTTGTATAGTGATGGCTGGAAACTACACTTCTGGTGGTGAACATATGTAATGTATATAGAAGTCAAAATACAATAATGTATACCTAAAATATATATGTTATAATCCAATGTTACCTCAATAAAACATAATATTTTCCAAAGTGAGCAATTAGTATTGAGCTTTTATCATGGGCCATTTTATTTAATTTTCATAGTAACCTGTCATGGTTATATAATTATTATTTTCTAGGTGAAGAAAATAACACTAATTATTAACCTTGCAAAGGCAATACCACCAATAATTTGCAGAGCTAGAATTTGAACCCATACCCATATGACTAACACCAATGCCTCTGATTTCTACTACATGCCTTTGACTTCAGAGGGGGTTAGCTGCTACTCAAAAGCTTAATAACGTTAAGGTGATAATCTTGAGAAATAATGAAATATAAGGCAGAAAATCTAGATAGAAGAACAGCTGGGAGGGTCATGAATGACAAGCAGGATTCCTAAACACTTTTATCAAGAGCTACTTTGCATTTTCTTACTGTTATTCCACAAGAGAAATAAGGGGTGTAAACACCAAGTTAGGGGGCAAGGGGTCTTGAGTGAAGCAGGTAAGAAGTCCTGGGCACTCTCCTTCTCACTGGTAATCCAAGCAAGTCAAATAAAAGTAGGTAGATAAGATAGACAGCAGCAACTTCTAGTTAAATACTATTTAAAGCACTAGTTTTTATTTCTCTTTGAGATGATATTCCAGTAAAGATTTTTCTCAAATTTACTGCATGTTGGAGTGGAGATTATATTCTAAGATACTCTACTCAAAGTCTCTTAAGAAGATGTAACATAAAATTCACTCATACAACAAAGATATATTGATCACCAGCTCTATGTATGATATTCTATGCTGGGTGTTATTGGATGTACAAAGAGAAAAAAATATATAGTCTTTGCACTCAAGGAAGGGACATAGAAAAAAATATACAAAATGGAGAAAACAGTATACAAAAAGTAGTTTATTATATTTACACAAATAAAAGGTGGAATACAATTAGTGCTATGAGAAAGTCAAAGCAAAAAATTTCATTATTACAGTAGCAATCCTGAAATGTGATTTTTGTTATTGTGTTTTGTATTTTTTAAGTATTTTCTGTAATCTAGTTCAACACTAGTGGAAATAATATGCAGACAAGTAAACAAAATCCCTCAAGTTTAAACTTGGACATAAATGGTAAAAGTTTGAGTTAGAGTGGCATCACCAAATACTGCAGAGTAGAAAACTCCAGGGCTCTGTCCCATCCAAAACAAAAACCAAATAAGCTAGCAAACTCTGCCAGAATCAAATTTTGCAGAACTGTAGAATTTATTCAAAAACTTAGAACAACCAAGGGAAAGTGTAGTGAGGAAAGAAGCTACTGCAATCAATAAGGGAGCACTATGGCATTTTACATTTATGCCTACCATCTCCCACCCCCTAGTTTGGCAGTGGCCATGAAGACAGAAGTCCACACTCCTGATGCAAGTTACTAGTGACAGAGGAAGAACTACAGGTCTTATTTTCAAAAAATTGTGGGTATGTGTCTTGAACTATCTGGTGGCTTGCTCAATGACCATTAGAAAGTCTTGCCTTTGCTTCCACTGACTTGGACCAATATTAGTACTGTGGTGGCTTCTGGGGCAGGTTTTTTCAAAAGCATTTTAAGGCAAAATCATTGGACACAGCAGCCTGGGACAGGATAGACCAGTTGGGACAACCAATAGACAGACCAGAAAGCTTGGGAATGAAGAGGTTGGAAAAAGACAAAAGAAGTGGAGGAAAAGGAGCTTTTAAACCTCTAGTGTATACTGGAATATCAAGAATGTCACATCCATACCCAGGGCTGAATACATATTCAGAAAAGGCTTGAGAAGAGCCTAGCTTTCGTCTATGACTGACCTTTAGATTCAGTGAAAACAGGAAATAAATGCTAAGGCAGAGTTGTAAATATCCTGGCTAAGCATTGAAAGAGTGTCTTGAGGCAGAAACAATCTGTGAAGAATAGGTGAGTATTTTTTTTCTCTTTTTTCTTTGCTCAAGACATTTAAGAAAAGTATTTCAAAGCCTAGCTGACCACTAAGATAACAGAACATTGACTTCAGTGGCCACACACAATGAAAAGTACAGAATTTAAACGAAGGGCTTACAAAAGACACTAGAGTAACAAACAACACACAATAAGAAGCAACAACAAACCCAAGGGAGAGAGAAGAATCTGATGTCCATAATATGATTTCAAGAGTAGCCACATTATAATATTCAAAATGTCCAGTTTTTAAGAAAAAATTATAAGGCATACAAAGAAAGAGGAGAGTATGGACCAGTCAGAGGAAAGAAAGAAGTTAATAAAAACCATCTCCAGTGAAGCCTAGGCATTGGACTTACTTGAAAAAAACTTTAAATCAACTGTCGTAAATATGTTCAAAGAACTAAATGAAATGAAGAGAATGATGCCTCACCAAATAGAAAATATCAATGAAGAGCTTATAAAAAGAAGTCAAATAGAAATTCTGGAGCTGAAAAGTACAATAACTGAAATAAAAAATTCACTAGAGGGGTTCAACAGTAGATTTGAGCAGGCTGAAGAAAGAATCAGAGGACTTAATGATAGGTCAATTGAGATCGTCCAATCTGAAGAACAGAAAGAGAAAAGGGTGAAGAAAAATGAACAGAGGATAAGAAACCTGTGGGGCACCATCAAATACACCGATATACACATAATTGGAGTCCCAGAAGGAGAGGAGTGAGAAAAGGGATAGAAAAAATATTTGAAGAAATAATGGCCAAAAACTTCCCAAATTTGATGGAAGACATGAATAAACACATCAAGAAGTTCAATGAACTTCAAGCAGGACAAACTGAAAGAGATCTATAACTAAACATATTATTGTCAAATTGTCAAAAGACAAAGACAAAAAAAGAATCTTGAAAGCAGCAAGAGTGAAGCAATTCATCACATACAAGGGATTCTCAACGAGATTATCAACAAATTTCCCTTCAGGAACTATGGAAGCTAGAAGGCAGTGACAGGACATATATAATGTACTGAATAAAAAAAACTGTCAATCAAGAAATTTATATCTAGCAAAATGATCCTTTAAAAATGATGGATAAGTTAAGACATTTCTAGATATACAAAAACTAAGAGAATTTATTACTAGACCTGCACTACAAGAAATATGAAAAGGAATCTTGCAGATCAAAATGAAAGAATACTAGACAGTAACTCAAAGTCATATGAAAAAATAAATAACAGTAAAGGTAATAATATAGGTAAATATAAAACTAGTATTGCATTTTTTATTTGTAACTCCTCTTTTATTTGCAATGAGATTTAAAAGATGAATGCATAAAAAATAATTATAAATCTATGTCAATGGGTACACAATGTATAAAGACATAATTTGTGAAAATTACACAGGGAGTAATGGATCTATAAAGGTGCAGAGTTTTGTGTACTATTAAACTTTCATTGAAATTAATTCAAACTTGACTGTTATAAAGTTAAGATGTTAATTGTAATCCCTAGGGTAACCATGAAGAAAAAATCTTTAAAATCTACAAAAAAAAAGGAGATCATGAAAATTGTACACAAGAAAAAACAATCTCAAAATAAGGTTATAATTTAGTAATTGAGAAACAAAAAAAGATACAATATATAGGAAACAAATGTCAAATGGCAGAAGTATAATCCTTACTTATCAGTAGTTACTTTAAATTTAAAGGATTAAACACTCCAGTTAAAAGGCAGGGATTGGTAGAATGGGTTAAAAAAACATGATTCAACCAGATGATGTCTATAAGAGATTCACCTTAGATTCAAAGATGCAAATAGGCTCAAGAAAGGATGGAAAAATATATTCCATGCAAATAGTAACAGAAATAGAGCTGGTGGGCTATACTAATATAAGACAAAATAGACTTTAAGTTAAAAATTGTTACAAGAGATAAAGAAGGATATTATAGATTTTTAATAGGGTCAATCGATCAATTTAATCAATCAATATAATTTATCAATTATAAATATATATACACCTAAAAACAGAACTCCAAAATATATGAAGCAAAAATTGACAGAATTGTAAGAATAGACAGTTCTACAATAATAGATTTCAATATCTCACTGTCAGTAATGAATAGAACAACCAAACAGAATATCAATAATGAAACAGAGTACTTGAACAACACTATAGATCAATTATACCTAACAGACATATACAGAACATTCTACCTAACAACAGCAGAATACATATTTTTCTAAAGTACACATAGAACATTCTCCTGGATAAACCATAGTTTAGGCTGCAAAAAAAAAAGTCTCAATAAATTTTAAAACACTGAAATCATGCAAAGTATCTTCTCCAACCACAATGGAATGAAACTAGAAATCAATAGCAGACGGAAAACTGAAAAATTCACAAATATGTAGAAATTAAACAACATGGACTTAACCAAAAAATCAAAGAAATTACAAGTAAAATAAGAAAATAATTTGAGATGAGTGAAAATGAAAACACAACACACCAAAACTATAACAGTGCTCAGAGGAATTTTTAGCAGTAATATCTATATTCAAAATGAAGATTCCAAATCAATAACCGAACTTTACACCTTAAGTAGCTAGAAAAAGAAGAGCAAGCCACACTCAAAGCTAGAAGAAGGAAGGAAATATCAGAGATTAGAGCAGAGACAAATAAAATAGGGACTAGAAAAAAGAGAGAGAATCAACACAACAAGTTCATTTTTTAAAAAGATCAGCACAATGACAAATGTTTAGCTACGCTGACAGAGGATTGAAAGAGGGAACATTACTACACACCTTACAGAAATACAAAGGATTATAAGAGAATATTTTCAACAATTGTATGCCAACAAATCAGATAACCTAGATGAAATGGAAACAAACTACCAAAACTGACTGAAGAAGAAATAGAAAATATGAACAAACCTATAACAAAAAAAGAGATTGACTCAGTAATCAACAAATTCCCAATAAATTGACATCACCAGATGGCCCCACTGGCTAATTCTACCAAGCAAAAATAGAGGAGTTAACACCAAGCCTCTCAAACTCTTCCAAATAATAGAAGAGGAGGGAACATTTCCTAACTTATTCTATGAGGCAAGCATTACCCTGATATCAAAGCAAGACAAAGACACCACAAGAAAAGAAAACTACAGAGGCAGATCTCGTCAAGATGGTGGTGTGAGCAGACGTTAAACTCGTCTCCTCCCACGAACACAACCAGGTTACAACAATTTTTAGAAGAATTACCCTGGATTGAAAACTGAAAGCTGGATAAGAAGAACCCCCACGACAAGGGACAGTCCTGATGAAGGCAGAAGAGGCAGTAATTACTGCTGGAGGGGAAAAAAGCCACCTTTGGGAGCAGCGGAGCTTCTCACCTGGCCAGGCATGCAGCCCTCCCTGGAGTAGTGAGGTCTGGAGCGGGGCTATATGGCTATAAGCATCCTTCAGACTCAGCCCAGCCCAACTGAGAGGGGGGTCTTACTGTCTGGCTTTGCTGGCTATTGACTGCAGCAGGGACACTCCCAGAAAAGCTATCATCCTAAAGCCAAAAACACCTGGGTCTTAAAGGGCCCACGCACAAACTCACTCATTGCAGCAAACTAAAATCACCAGAGAGAAGACTGACAGTCCTTTGGTGAAACAAGACTCACCTGGTGGGCTCTGGGGGCATCTTGGTGATAGGATGATCCTCTCTGGAGACTGAGACATTGGTGGAGACCATTATTCTGAGCTGGTCCAGGTGTGCTGATACGACACTGGTGGGGGCCATTGAGGTTCATCCCTTGGGCTGTTAGCCCAGGGGTCTGCCACACCCACTAGAGCACAGATTTAATCCAGTTCAGCCAGGGCAGGCAACCTGCCCTAGGGACTGGCCCCACCTAACAGCAAGCCCTCAGGCTACTTTTCAGCCTGCATTGACTGGGTGCCTGGATCCTCTACAGGCAGGCAAGGGTGTCTGCCTCTGTGGGGCAGGGCCTGTGTGAGGACCAGGTGAACTGTGCGGGGCATTGGTGGAGAGGTAGGGGCCTCTGCAGTGTGGTGTCAGGGCATGCTCCAAAGGGTTGAGAAGGGTGCACAGACCAGGACTGTGTTGACAGTGTATGTGGTCCAGAGGGGGGTGAGGCTTATCAGCAGCAGAAGACTTGTGCTTCACAAATAGCCATGAAAAGGATCAGCCCCACCTTCCAAAGCCTGAAACAACTGAGTGCCCCTATGCCAAGGGCTAGCCCCACTCAGCTTCACTCCTAAGAGAACTGACAACAGCCTTGTTGGCCTGAGGCCTATCACAGCTGTATGCCCCTGACCCTAGCAATCAGCTACACTGGGTACCAACGCAACTAAGGGGAAAACTGCAATAAGAGACTGCTGAAAGACTTTGTAGCCAACAGTGCTATACGCCAACAAATTGGATAATCTATAAGAAATGGATAAATTCTTAGAAACATACAACCTTCCAAAACTGGGCCAAGAAGATGTAGAAAATTTGAATAGACCGATCACCAGTAAGGAGATCGAAACAGCAATCAAAAACCTCCCAAAAAATAAAAGTCCAGGACCAGATGGCTTCTCTGGAGAATTCTACCAAACATTCAAAGAAGACTTAATACCTATCTTTCTCAAACTCTTCCAAAAGGTTGAAGAGGAGGGGAGGCTTCCTAACTCCTTCTACGAAGCCAACATCATCCTGATACAAAAACCAGATAAGGACAACACAAAAAAAGAAAATTACAGGGTAATATCACTGATGTACATCGATGCAAAACTCCTCAACAAAATACTAGCAAATCGAATACAACCATACATTAAAAAGATCATACATCATGATCAAGTGGGTTTCATTCCAGGGATGCAGGGATGGTTCAACATCCACAAATCTATCAACGTGATACCACATTAACAAAATGAAGAATAAAAATCACATCATCATCTTAATAGATGCAGAGAAAGCATGTGACAACATACAGCATCCATTTATGATAAAAACTCTAAATAAAATGGGTATAGAAGGAAAATACCTCAACATAATAAAGGCCATATATGACAAACCCACAGCAAATATCATTCTCAATGGAGAAAAACTGAAAGCTATCCCTCTAAGAACAGGAACCAGACAAGGATGGCCACTGTCACCACTCTTATTTAACATAGTATTGGAAGTCCTAGTCAGAGCTATCAGGCAAGAAAAAGAAATAAAAGGGATCCACATTGGAAAAGAAGAGGTGAAACTGTCACTCCTTGCAGACGACATGATTTTATATCTAGAAAACCCTAAAGATTCCACTAAAAAACTTTTAGAAATAATAAAGGAATACAGTCAAGTCGTGGGATACAAAATCAACATACAAAAATCGGTTGCGTTTCTATACACTAACAACAAAGTAGCAGAAAGAGAAATTAAGAATACAATCCCATTTACAATTGCAACAGAAAGAATAAAATACCTAGGAATAAGCTTAACCAAAGAGGTGAGAGATCTATACACCAAAAACTATAAAACATTGTTGAAAGAAATTGAAGAAGACACAAACAAACGGAAAGATATTCCATGCTCTTGGATTGGAAGAATTAACATCGTTAAAATGTCCATACTTCCTAAAGCAATCTATAGATTAAACACAATCCCTATCAAAATTCCAACAACATTTTTTACAGAAATAGAACAAAGAATCCTAAAATTTATATGGAACAACAAAAGACCCCGAATAGCCAAAGGATTCCTGAGAAAAAAAAGAACAAAGCTGCAGGTATCACACTCCCTGATTTCAAAATATCCTACAAAGCCATAGTAACCAAAACAGCATGGTACTGGCACAAAAACAGACACACAGATCAATGGAACAAAATTGAGAGCCCAGAAGTAAACCCACACGTTTATGGACAGCTAATATTCAACAAGGGAGCCAAGAGCATATGATGGAGAAAGGAGAGTCTCTTCAATAAATGGTGTTGGGAAAACTGGACAGCCACATGCAAAAGAATGAAAGTAGACCATTCCCTTATACCATGCACAAAAATCAACTCAAAGTGGATTAAAGACTTGAATGTAAGACCTGAAACCATGAAACTTCTAGAAGAAAACATAGGCAGTAGGCTCTTTGACATGTCTGAGCAGCATATTTTCAAGTCCCATGTCTGAACGGGCAAGGGAAACAAAAGAAAAAAATGAACAAATGGGACTACATCAAACTAAAAAGCTTCTGTACAGCAAAGGAAACCATCAACAAAATTAAAAGACAACCTAACAATTGGGAGAAGATATTTGCAAACCATATATCAGATAAGGAGTTAATATCCAAAATATACAAAGAACTCATACAGCTCAACAACAAAAAAACCAACAATACAATTAGAAAATGGGCAAAAGATCTGAACAGAGATTTCTCCAAAGAAGCTATACAGATGGCCAACAGGCGTATGCTAAGATGCTCAATATCATTCGCTATCAGGGAAATGCAAATCAAAACTACAATGAGGTATCACCTCTCTCGGGTCAGAATGGCCATAATTAACAAGACAGGAAACAAGAAATGTTGGAGAGGGTGTGGAGAGAAGGGAACCCTTGTTCACTGCTGGTGGGAGTGCGAACTGGTACAGCCACTATGGAAAGCAGTATGGAGTATCCTCAGAAAATTAAGGATAGATCTACCATATGATCCAGCTATTCCACTGCTGGGTATTTATCCAAAGAACTTGAAAACACAAACACATAAAGATACTTGCACCCCTATGTTCATTGCAGCATTATATACAATAGCTAAGACATGGAAGCAACCTAGGTGCCCATCAAGGGACGAATGGATAACAAAGATGTGGTATTTATACATGATGGACTACTACTCAGCCATAAGAAATGATGAAATCCACCCATTTGTGACAACATGGATGGACCTTGAGGGTATTATGCTGAGTGAAGTAAGTCAGAGGGAGAAAGTCAGATACCATATGATCTCAATCATAAGTAGAAGATAACAACAACGACAAAAAAACACATAGCATTGGAGATTGGATTGGTGGTTACCATGGGGAAGGGAGGAGGGAGAGGGCAAAAGGAGTATTAGGCTCACATGTGAGGGGATGGACTATAAATAGTTTTCAGGTGGTGAACATGATGTAATGGACACAGAATTCAAAATATGATGTACATCTGAAAATAATAAAAAAATAATAAATAAAAAAATTTAAAAGAAGAAATAAAAGTGCTTTTCTGAACGTAAAAAAAAAAAGAAAAGAAAACTACAGACCATTATCCCTTACAAATATACATGCAAAAATCCTCAACAAAAGGCTAGCAAACTGAACCCAGCAGCATACTAAGAGGATTATATGTCATGACCGAGTGATATCCCAGAAACGCAAGCATGGTTCAACATACAAAAATCAGGTAATACCCACATTAATAGAATGAAGGAAAAACACCATATGATCATCTAAATTGATACATAAAATGCATTTGACAAAATCCTTATCCTTTCACGATAAAGGCACATAACAAAATAGCATTAGAAGGGAGCTTCTTCAAGATTACAAGGGCATTTATGAAAAACCAACAGCTAACACTTTTCTCAATGTGAAAGACTAAAAGCTTTCCCACTAAGACCAAGAACAAAATAAGGATGTCCACTTCCACCATTCTATTCAACATTGTATTGGAAGTTCTAGCCAGAGCAATTAGGCAAGAAAAAATTAAAAGCCATTCAAATTGGAAAGAAAGTTAAACTCTCTCTATTCACAGGAGACATGAGCTTATCTATAGAAAAGCCCTTAAAATCCATGGAAAAAAAGTATTAGAGCTACTAAATGAATTCAGCAAATTTGCAGGATACAAGCTCAACACACACAAATCAGTGTATTTCTATACATTACCAAAGAATAATCCATCAAGGAAATTAAGAAAACAACTCCATTTACAATAGCATCAAAAAGAATAAAATAATTAAGAATATTTTTAAGCAAGAAGGTGCAAGACTTGTATGTAAACCAAATGCTACAAAACATTGCTGAAAGAAATTTTAAAAGACCTAAATAAATGGAAAGACACCCCATGTTTATGGGCTAGAAGGCTTAATACTGTAAATATAGCAATAATTCCCAAAGTGAACTAGAGAATCAATGCAATTCTTGTCAAAATGCCAACAGCCTATTTACAGAAATAGAAAAGCTGATCCTAAAATTCATATGGAAATATTAGGGGATCCCAAATGGTCAAAACAATCTTGAAAAATAAAAACAAAGTTGGAGATTCACACTTCCCAATTTCAAAACACACTACAAAGCTATAATAGTCAAAACCATGTGGTAACGGCACAAAGATAGATATATGAACCAACGTAACAGAATTGAGAGCCCATACATCGATGACCAATTGATTTTGACAAGGGTGCAAAGGGCATTTAATGGGGAAAGAATAATCTCTTCAATTAATGGTGCTGGTCCAATTGCATGTTCATATGCAGAAAAATGAAGTGGACCCTTACCTCCCACTATATATAAAAATTAAATCAAACTGGATCAAAGATCTAAATGTAAGAGCTAAAACTATAAAAGTATTAGAAGATAACACAAGAATAAACCTTGTGACCTTGATTTTAGCAATGGAATCATAGAAATGACACCAAAAGCACAAGCAACAAAAGAAAAAATTGGACTTCATTAAAATAAAAATTTTTTGTGCATTAAAGGACACTATCAGGAAGTTGAAATCACAATAGCAGAAAATATTTGCAAATAATATATGATATGGGGTTAATATCTAGAATATGTAAAGAACTCTTACAACTCAACCACAAAAAGGCAACCGATTAAAAAATGGGCAAAGGACTTGAATAGACATTTTTCCAAATAAGATGTACAAATGACCAATAAGCACATAGAAAAATACTTGATATCATTAGTCATTAGGAAAATTCAACTCAAAACCACAATGAGGTATCAATTCACATCCACTAGGATGACTATAACAAAAACATATTAAACAGGTTTTGGCAAGGATGAAGAAAAATTGGATCATATATTTCTGGTGGGAATGTAAAATGGTGCAGCTGCTGTGGAACAAGTTCCATGACCCAGCTATTCCATCCCTAGGTATATACCCCAAAGAACTCAAAACAGGCATTCAAACAACAACTTGCATATAAATGTTCATAGCAGCACTATTCTTGTAGACTGAAAACGACAAAATATTGCTGAAAGAAATTAAAAAAGACATGAATGATTGGAAAGACACCCCATGCTCGTGGATTGGAAGACTTGATATTAATATGTCAATACTACTCAAAGCAATCTTCAGATTTAATGCAATCTTTATGAAAATACCAATGGTGTTTTGTGCATAAATAGAAAAAAATTTATCCTAAAATTCATATAGAATCTCAAGGACCCTGAATAGCCAAAACAATCTTGAAAAAGAATAAAGTTGGGTTTCTCACACTTCTCGATTTCAAATCTTATTACAAAGCTACAATGATCAAAACAGTGTAGTACTGACATAAAGACAGATGTATATACCATAGAATAAAATAAAGAGCCCAGAAATAAATTCTCACATATATGACCAAATAATTTTCAACAAGAATACCAAAACCATTCAGTGGGGAAGGACACTCTTTTCAACAGTGTTAGGGAAACTGGGTATTCACATGCAAAAGAATGAAGTTGGACCCTTACCTTACACAATACACAATAATTAACTCAAAGACCTAAATGTAAGAGTTAGAAGTATAAAATTATCAGAAGAAAACACAAGAGAAAACTTCTTGACATTAAATTTGACAATGTTTTCTTGGATATAATAGCAAAAGCACAGGCAACAAAAGTGAAAAAAAAGATAAATTGGACTACATAAAAATTAAGAACTTCAACTAAATCAATCTACAGAATGGGAGAAAATATTTGCAAATCTCATATCTGTTAATGGGTTAATATACAGAATATATAAAGAACTCCTACAACTCAAAAACAACAAACACAAAACATTTGATTAAAAAATGGACAAGGGCTTTGAATAAACATTTCTCCAAAAAAAGATATATAAAAGGCCAACAAGTACATCAAAAGATGTTCAACATCACTAATCACTAGAGAAATGCAAATCAAAACCACAGTGAGATACCACCTCACACCCATTAGGATGGCTACTATCAAAAAAACAGAAAGTAAGCATTGGCAAAGCTATGGAGAAATTGGAACCCCTTTTCACTGTATGTAGGAATGTAAAATGATGCAACCATTATAGAAAACAGTATGGTACTTCTCAAAAAATTAAAATCAAGAGTACCATATGATCCAGCAATTCCACTTCCTGGTATATACCCAAAAGAATGGAAATCAGGGTCTTGAAGAGATATGTATACCCCTGTCATAGCAGCATTATTCACAATAGCCAAAAGGTGGAAGCAACCCAAGTGTTCATAGATGGATGAACGGGTAAACAAAATTGGCATACACATACAATGGAATATTATTCAGTCTTAAAAAAGAATGAAATTCTGACGCACGCTACAACATGGATGAACCTCAAGACATTATGCTAAGTGAAATAAACCGACTGGTCAAAAAGACAAATATTGCATGATTCCACTTATATGAGACACCTAGAGTAGTCAAATTAATAGATATAGAAAGTAGAAGGGTGTTTGCCAGGGGCTGGAAGGAAAGGGGAATGAAGAATTGTTGTGTTAGGGGTATAGAGCTTCAACTTCACAAGATAAAAAGAGTTGCACAACAATGGGAATGTACTTCCCACTACTGAACTGACACTTACAGGTGGTTAAGATGGTAAATTTTGTTCTCTGTCTTTTACCACAATAAAAAAAAAAGGATTTGCTTTTTTTGATGTACTTTGTTTACTCCCAAGAATTATTTTAACTTGGTCTTCATTTTGGAGCTTGATAGGTGATTTGAGGGGAGCTCCTTTAGAGTTTAATCCCCATTTATACCACAATTCCTGTGGATAATGTTGTTGTTTATAAAATCGTTTTGAATAAGACTCACATTTCCGAGATCTCAGCCCAAGTCCTATTAAATGGAGGTGTGTGCATCTATTTGGATGATGTCACCGTTTGCTAGGAGTGCACTTCTGGCTTCTAAGAGTTCTTGGCTACTGAGTTAGTCATGCCCAACTTGGCCACTAAGCTTCGCTGAGGGTGTTTTCAGTATACCATCTCCACATTCTACTTTTCCAAATTCTCTCAGTTTTCATGATTGCCCAGACATAGACTAAATTCTGTTGGTGGTAAATCCCTGTGAGTTGTTTGCCATTTGCCTGGCAAATAAGTTAGCTGTCTCTGCACACACTTTCAAATGTCTCCACTGAGAAACCTTGTCTAAGGTCACATATAAACATACCCTTAGCAAGAAAAACAGCTTAAAGGGAGCCCCTAAGCACGTTCCCCAGCTTGCTCTTACTATTCCTTGAGTCATTTGGAGGCTACCACCCAGGAGATCACGTGAAAGGGGTAGAAACATGAGTAAGACATGGTTCCTGCCCTTTGATAAACCAACAATTTTTCCCTTCTTTCAACTGTGGCAGCCCTCCTCAAGTCTAGAACCACCCTTAAATTAGGCAAACTGCAGTGCTGCGAAGGGAAGTGCAGACTTCTTTCGCCTACACCTTGAGGGTGTGAGTGGTGGAGAGCACAGGGTTGGGAGTCAGGAGATCAGTCTTGCCACTAAATAGCAAGTTCCTTCGCCTCACTGGACTTTACTTCCCCCCTTAAATTTCATGTTTGGACAGCCCCTGGTTCAAAGGTTCACACATTTGATCTCATAAGTAAGTTAAAACTAGATCTGTCAATATTCTTCATTTCATTTTTAATTGTTTTCCTGCTCAGGTCTCTTCCAGACTCCTTGTTTCTCCTCCAGATCAGACAGGTTGGCTGCTTCAGCAGTCTAAGTCTTGGGATTCCCTTGGCTTTCTTGTTAGCTGCCCCTTCCCAATTCCCACAGTCCCAGCCTGGTGCTCTGTGAGCTCACTTTGTCCTTGGCTCTGCCTGCAGCCTCCCTTTGCACTGGTCCCACCTTGGTCTGTTTGAGGCAGGCAGCATCCAGCTCCATTCCCCAGAGCTGTTCCAGCTTACCTGATGTCTCAGATCTTGCTGCCCACACAGATACTCTTTAACCTCCCACACTTTTTCACTAGGTTGCCTCAGTTTAGGCAGTTGGGAACGCATCTCACCTCCCCCTAGCAACATCCCTCTCTCTGATTCCGGCAGCAGTAAACTCTCAATAAAGGCAGTGATTTGAATTGACTGAACTCCCCTCTGAGAACCACCATTCCCTAAACTCAGCTCCTGGCATTTGTCTCCTGTCAAACATTAGCATCCCTACAACTGTTAAAGACATTTTGTTTACTCTGGCCTCAGCCAGGCTTCGGAGACTCTCAAATCAATTTATGTGAGAGGATGGGGGATTGGCCGGGAAGAGGGAGCCTGGCCATACCGTTCATTGTGAGTTATAGTGTTTTTTAAGTGCCCCTGCCCTTTCCTCTCACAAATCCTTTTGTTAGTGAACACTTGTGTCCAATCCTATGATTCAGCAATTTCCTCTTTCATTCGGGGCCGCAGCTGCCGCAGACCCTTAAGAAACAGAATCCACACAATGAAACGGACAAGGAGACAGGTTTGCAAATTGGGAACGCTAATCTCAAGAGAACGGAAGAAAAGGTTGGCGGGTCCCACGACTGCGCAAATGAGTGAATAGCCTGATACAATGAGGTAACGGTCCTGCTGTCAAAGAACTCTGGAGCAGTGGCTCTCTATTCCCGGGCCTGGGCAGGCACACACTGAGTCAATGTCCTTTGATGTCTCTCTTTCAAAGGGCGAGGCTGCAGCGACTGGCAGTTGTGCCGGACAAATCTGGGAAGGACCTGGGAGGACTTTCTGAGTCCCAATAGTCTCAGAACCCTTAGCCACAAGAAAAGGGGGCTGCTCCACAGTCATTCCTAATTCCTTGGCTCAAAGGACTAGAGAAGAACGCGAAAGGGCTACAGAGGGGCCCGCAGAAAAAGTTCCGTCCGTTGTTTAACTTTCCCTGAAGCACAGTGCTTTTCAAGGAGCCCCTTTCGTCCAACCTGGCAGCCTGAGGGGCTCACTTTGCCCTGTCCAACGCTCAGAAGCAGAGGCGTGCCACGTGGAGGTCGTCCCGTGCCCACTGCTGACTCAAGGCGCTGAGGTCTGGGAGCAGCTCCGTTCGCCACCCCAGTTCTTTCCTAGGTAACGTTGCGTGCCCAATCCCAAAGGTGAAGTCCAGGAGTTTCGGGCACACTTAAGGGCATAAGTGCAGAGACGGGGAAGATGGGAAAGAACAGGGTCTCTTTCAGCACTCTGGGAGGGGAGGCAGCCAAGGAACCACCGCCATCCCCTTCCCCCTGACCTGGTGACCTGTCAGGGTTCGCCCTGGGTCTGTGACCTTGCGGAGGCCACAGGAGGCCACTCTTCTTTTTCTTTTCCTCTTTTTCCTTCTTGCCCCTCCCCTCCAAGTCGTTGGGCTTAGGAACAGCTGCTGTTGTGGCTCCTAACTTTGTGCCTTTCTTTTGCCCCCAACGGCTGTTGGCATGCTTAGAGATGCCAAGGGGGCGTAAACAGCCTCCGCGAGGACTTCCGCGCGGGGACTCGTGCGCTGGGAGACCACACGGAAGACGCGGTGGCCGGATGGAACGCGCCGAGTAGCATGCGGCGGCGGTGGGGCGGGGGCGGCGGGGGCGGCGGGGGCGGGGGTTGGGAGGGTGTGGGGCGGGGCCGCCAGGCCTGGAGCTAAGTTCGCCTGTTGCTGGGATGCTGATGGATAGGATTACATGGCTGCTGCGGCCGGTTCAAGGAGGTTAGGGGATATTTTTGGAGGGAAGAGTTTCCGAGTTGAGGGGGAGGGTGAGGGGAGACCAAGGGCTCCTTTTACATCTGGAGCCTCATTTAGATTGGGACCTTATGAAAGGCAGGTTCCCTCGCCAGCCATTGGGTGCCGCGTGGAAGGACCTTCCTTCCACCGCCCCCAACGCCGCGCGCCTGCCGCTCGGGCTACAGAGGTCCCGCCCGCTCCTCTCTTTCTTCGCTTCACCGTTTGTCTTTGTACTTGGTGATTGCTTTTCCAGCCCAGTCTTTTATCTTTCCTAATATCGGACGGGTCACTGTAGCTCGGTCTCTTTTCCTATTCGGAACGCCCTGTCCCGACTAGGAAATACCTGGAGAGTGACCTGCTTTGGGAGAGTCATCTTTTCTTCTGCTTTCTATGTTCCTGGACTTTGCAGCAACTCCAGTGTTCTGTGCAGTTAGTTATAGAAATCTGGAGCTCCTAGGGTTGGAGGACGGTTTTCAGGAAAGACTTCTCTGTTTCTGCCCAGTGTTGATTTTAATCTTGCCTTTTCCCCCCCTTTTCCGTAGACATTGACTGGTAAGTGAACCAGGTGCTTATTTTATTGAAGGGAGAAATGTAGATTCCTTGCGGAATGTACACAAGAGCATTGCCCAGCTCTTGGCATATTTTTTTTTTATTTAACCACCTAAGGGATCAGTATTTGTGGCTTAGGGTGGAGAGGTTGATTTGTTTGGAAATCATTGGGATTTATTTCTTTACCTTTGCATCACACCTTGAGGGCACCAGTTATCATTTCCTTGAATGTTGACTACTTTTCTAAAGCTAAAAGGAAAACTAACTGGTCATGCCCTTGTTTTATCTACCTGTACTTTATTATTATTATTATTATTATTAATTAAAAATTTGAATAGGCACCATGTGAAATCCTTTGAATCGAGTTGTCTAGGTTTCTTTCAGTGGTATACTTGCAAGTTGTTTCTTTCCCAAATTTGTCCTTATATAAGCAATACCTTGACAATAGGACAAATTAATTGTTTTCAAGGAGTTTTGTTGATGCCGAATTCATTTAAGAAAGTAATTATCAGTATCCTATCAAATATTCAAAGGGATCAAGGGCCATAAGCATTAATTCATAACTTACCTTACAGGGAGAAATCAACCCTTTCCTCCCTCTAGTCTCCAGGCACCACTACCCCCCCCCCCCCCCCCCCCCCCCCCGCCCCACTGGCGCCGGCAGCCCCTCCTTGGACATGCTACTCTCTTAGAAGGTTGAAAACATAATGAATATAAGTGAAACGGGATTCTTAAAGTAGTATCTGTCATAAAGAGTGGCTAACAGAAATACCAAGGAGCTTTTATGATTTATTTTTGCAAGTGACCACCACAATTTTTTAGTGTACTTTGTTACTTAAAAAAGCTTTTTTGCAAAGAATGGAAAATTAAACTCTAATTCTTGGAAACTTTTGTTTATATTTTTCTCCACAAGTGATAATATAAATCGCTTTTAATCAAAAATAAAGCAATAAAGTATTCAGGGAGGGAGGCAGATTAAAGATACAGCTAATTTGCATCTTGAGAATACTTTTAAATAACTGTCCTTAATAAAATTAAAAAGTTTTATTTTATACTGCTTTGCAAGCCCAAAAATAGATGACTTATTTGAAAAGTTCCCAATGATAATTTTTCATTGAACACCAAATAGAAACCTGAATGGCTGAATTAGCAAAGCATGGCTTTTTTTGGTAAGTATTTCCATCTGTTTTGTGTCTATCTCAGAGCAAGTGTGTGGTGAAATCTTTCCAGACGGAGGTGGCTCCATGCAGCTCATCACTGCTGAGTGCCAGACTTCAGCAGAAGAGTAAGTACCTTTTGCAGCGTTGACGTCTTTTATTAAACCCTTGAAGCGCTTATTGAAAAATCACTTCCAGCTCCTAATTTAAATTGCTCTGCTTGTCAGCGCAAACCTGACTCATCAGTAGAAACCTGACGTTTTAGGTCCCCAAATCCAATTTTAAACTCTAGGCAAAATTCCTTGTGTTCCCTTCCAGTAGAATTAAACTGACAAAGAAATTTGAATCTCAACCAACTTTCTACTATATTTCAACTGTGCTATAAATTGAAATTGCACTTCATAATGCAATTTGTTCTGGAAATATTGAGGAAAAGTAGATTTATAATGATAAACTTGCCAGCTTTCAAGGTCTCTAAAATCTTAAGATACTGTGTCTCTGTGTGTGGTGGGTTTTATTTGTTTTTGTTTGTTTTGCTATGATTTAGATTTAGAGTTTGGCTCTATCACCAATATTTTCACCTCTAAGTGAAAGTAAAACGTTTCACAAACTCTCCTTGGGTTTTAATTATACTACTTAGTGAATTAAATATTCTAAAAGGAAAAAATGGTGAATTTAAATTTACCAGATATGCTCACTTGGTTTATTTGTTCACTTATTTTTTCTAAAAGTAAGTAGAAAAGGTCTTCTTTCTGCTCTCATCTTTCAACAATTAAAAATAATCTACTCATGCTAAAATTTAAATTTTTGGCATGACTTAAATATACAGTTTTTTGCTTAAGATAATCTATTTTGTCACACATTTTAATGTTCAGCATAATTTTATTTGTAATGATAATTTGAGAACATAAAGTTAGTAGCCTTTCTAAAATTAAAGAATTAATGGCATTTAAAATAACTCTTTTTAATGATAACATCTTGTTTCTCTAATACATAAATGCTATTCTCTTCAACAAAAAAATTAAATGTTTTTTGGAGATTGAAATAATTTTATATAGTCGGAATTATATCACACCAACACAAGGAATGTATATATAGGTATATCAATCTGATGTAATAGTTTGTAACGCTTTCATTCTTTAAAACTATTTCGCCAAAAAGTATCATTAATTTCGTCAAAGGTTTAAAGGGCCACGACCTTCAAACAGAAACTCAAGGGTCTGTCTAGGAATAATAACACATGCAACATATGAATATATGACACCACGGACCTTTGCCAGAACTGAACATTAGTTTTGAATTGTGACTGACATTTGTAGTTCTGGCTTTTCTTGCAGGCCTTAGTTAAAAAAAAAAAAAAAAAACTCGTAACTTAAGTTTCCCTATGGAGAAGCTTTGGAGTTAGAAATGCCATACTAGAGCAGCCAATGATTATCCACTCCTGTGATTCGTGGTGACACCGAAAAACACTTCGCGAAGACTAGAACAACCTTCTATGACATCAGCCTCCGAAGAGTGTGTATCCATCACATACATCCTCAGCTTCCATTAATAACCCAATATTGATCATCTTGGAATTTTTTCCAGTCCTTTCTCAAATCTATTGAGGTACTATATACATATGTATTTTCTATCACAAGTTCTATATATAATCTCAAGTAGGAGTACTACTTGGATGACGTATCCTTGTAGTTCTTCTTTTGATTTGCCTTTTTTTATTGCAGTAACACTGGTTTATAACATTATATAAATTTCAGGTGTACATCATTATATTTCGATTTCTATATAAATTGCATCATGTTTACCAGCCAAAGACCAATTAGAATCCATCACCATACACATGTGCCTAGTCACCCCTTTGGCCCACCTCCCCCGCCCTTCCCCACTGGTAACCACCAACCCAATCTCTGTCTCTATGTGATTGTCTGTTGTTGTTTTTATCTTCTACTTATGAGTGAGATCATACCGTATTTGACTTTCTCCCTCTCACTTATTTCACTTAGCATAGTACCCTCAAGTTCCATCCGTGTTGTCACACATGACTGGATTTCATTGTTTCTTATGGCTGAGTAGTATTCCATTGTGTATATATATACCACATCTTCTTTATCCATTCGTCCCTTGATAGGCACCTAAGTTGCTTCTGAGTCTTGGCTATTGTGAATAATGATGCAATGAACATAGGGGTGTGTGTATCTTTATGTATTTGTGTTTTCATGCTCTTTGGATAAATACCCAGCAGTGGGATAGCTGGATCATATGGAAGTTCTATTCTTAATTTTTTAAAGAATCTCCGTACTGTTTTCCACAGTGGCTGTGCCACTTTGCACTCCCACTAGCAGTGTATGAGAGTTCCCTTTTCCCCACATCCTCTCCAACACTTGTTGTTTCCTGTCTTGTTAATTATGGCCATTCTGATGGGCGTGAGTGAGGTGATATCTCATTGTAGTTTTGATTTGCATTTCCCTGATAGTGATATTGAACATGTTTTCATGTGCCTGTTGGCCATCTGTATATCTTCTTTGGAGAAATGTTTGTTCAGATCTTTTGCCCATTTTTTAATTGAGTTGTTAGTTTTTTTGTTGTTGAGACATATGTGTTCTTTGTATATTTTGGACATTAACCCCTTATCACATATATGCTTTGCAAATATTTTCTCCCAATTGTTGGATTTTCTTTTCATTGTGTTGATGGTTTCCTTTACTATGCAGAAGGTTTTTAGTTTGATGAGGTCCCATTTTTTTATTTTTTCTATTGTTTCCGTTGCCCAATCAAACATGGTACTCGACAATATGCTGCTAAGACCAATGTCAAAGAGCATACTGCCTACGTTTTCCTCTAGGAGTTTTATGGTTTCAGGTGTTACTTTCAAGTCTTTAATCCATTTTGAGCTAATTTTTGTGCATGGTGTAAGATAATGGTCTACTTTCATTCTTTTGCATGGGGCTGTCCAGTTTTCCCAGCACCATTTGTTGAAGAGATTTTCCTTTCTCCATTGTATGTTCTTGGCTCCCTTGTCGAAATTTAGCTGTCCACAGATGTGTGGATTTATTTCTGGGCTCTCAATTCTGTTTCATTGATCTGTGTGTCTGTTTTTGTGCCACTATCATGCTGTTTTATTTACTATAGCTTTGTAGTATATTTTGAAATCCAGGAGTGTGATACCTCCAGCTTTGTTTTTTTTCTCAGGATTCCTTTGGCTATTCGAGGTCTTTGATTTGTCTTTAAAACCATTTCTTCAGCTTTCAAGTCAGGGGAGAGGAGGATCTTGATTCTGGTATTCCGTTATTTGCTGTACAGATGCAAATTTTTACTAGATTTCCCTCTCATTTCCTCTTTTTATGAAATAATGTGTTTTAGTTTTGAAAGTTAGAGTAATTTTAGAAAATTTGAAAAATAGAGAAAACTTATTTTTAAAAATATATCACTTATAATCCCACCCAATCAGCAATAGCCACTGGTAAAATCTTAGTATATTTCCATCTAATCTATTTTCTATGCATATATGTATATACATGTGTAAATATATTAGTCATAATTGGATGCATGCTATGTATAGTTTTATATTTAGTCATATTTACCCAACAGTGTCTCTTGGGTATTTTCCCATGTCTTCAGAATTTATTAAGCTCCAGTGGTACTCATTCCTTCTCATCCTTTTGCTTTCTATACCAAAGTCCTAACTTTTGAAGTCAACCTTTAAGTATACTTGTTTTATTGATATTTGGGATCATTTTTGTATCTCAAATGATGAGTTATTTCAATATATATTTCACTGATGTGCAAATATAGTCTGCTCAAGAGTTGTTTGTGTCTCTTTTGGTTTAACATTGCCTGTTTATGAAAGTCATCCAAAATACTTAAATTTTATGTAGCGTTTTTTAAAATTATTCTCAATATCTTTCAAAATGTATTCTAAGCAAAAATTTTTAACCAGAACCCCTGTTAGAGTTTTGACTTTAAAATTCTGTTTTCACTCATATAAATTAATAATAGCATATTAAATCTCTGGCTTTAAAAAAATCCATTCTTTACATTTATTTTTTAATTTTTATTTATTTATTTATTTTGAGGAAGATGAGCTTGGAGCTAACATCTGCTGCCAATTCTCCTCTCTCTCTCTCTTTTTTTTTTTTTTTTGCTGAGGAAGATTGGCCCTGAGCTATCATCCATGCCCATCTTCCTCTATTTTATATGTGGGATGCCTGTCACAGCATGACTTGATAAGCAGTACACAGGTCCACGCCTGGCATCCAAACCAGCAAACTCCAGGCCGCTGAAGCAGAGCATGTGAACTTAACTGCTGTGCCACCGGGCTGGCCCCTAATTTTTATTTTTTTATTGAAATATATTTGACATATGACATTGTGTAAATTTAAGGTGTACAGCATGTTAATTTGATACATTTATATATTGTAGTATGATTGCCATTGTAGCAATAATAAGCACCTCTGTTATGTTATGTAATTATCCCTTTTTTAGTGGTTGGAATAATTCTAGTCTCTCAGCAAGTTTGATGATTATTACACAATATTGTTGTCTATATTCACTATACTGTTCATTAGATCTCGAGGACTTATTTACTACTCATTGCAAGTTTGCACCCTTAAACAACATCAGTTCTATTCCCTCACCCCTCATCCCCTTGTAACCACCATTTTACTCTCTGTTTTTAGGAGTTCAGCTTTTTTAGATTCCACATATAAGTGATAGCATACAGTATTTGTCTTTCTTATCTATGGCTTTTGTCTGACTTATCTCACTTAGCATAATGTCCTCAAGGTCCAAAAAATCCATTCTTTATAATTGCACGTAGCAACTTGAAAATTTAAAATACTTTATGTGAATTTTTTACATTTTACTCTCCAATATTACCTCTTGTGTCCACTTTTAGGAAAACATCTCAATGATATTTATTCTTTATAATTCTCATCCTAATTCTTTATTAGAATATATTTTTATCAACCTACCCATCTGAGTGAGAAGATGGCACAATAAATGATAAAAAAATTTATATGTGACTTTCTTCTGAAACAATTATTATTTTTTCAAAATTCTGAAAACTTTATCAGTCAAGCCACAATCATTCGAATGTTATGAATAAGCATTTGTAAAGTTAAGTAGTTTTGAAAATCTTTTGGTTCACAATAGGTGATATATATGTGTATACAGGCATAGTGTGTCTGTGCGTATGTATCTGGCCTGTGTCTGTCTTGGTACTATGTCATTGATCTTTCACATTCTCCCGGGGTTGCTCTAAATTCCAATGGGGCCTGTTGGAGGTATTTCAGTAAGAATAACTTTATTCCCTCAGAGGCCCTTATTTAAAGCAGAGCAGCACTATTGAAGTAGGAAGACAGTGATTAATAGGCCTCCAATTTTAGGAAAGGAAATTTTAAAGTTAAGGGCTATAGTAATTGCTCTATATAACAACAAAGAGGCTCTATATAACAACAAAGAGGGTTGAAACTTTGGAGAATTGTTACTTGCATTCCGTGACTTCAGTGTGTAAAAGATTATTTTGCTTAATATTTGTATATATTGTTATTTACTTTACATTATATAATCTATATATTTATATACTTATTTTCTATTCAAATTCCATATAAATATTTACATATATATTTATAGTATATGTATACTTCATATAATCTTCTAACCTAGTTGAACATTCATAAGATAACAAAAGGCCTTTGATCTTAGTTAATAAACACATTTCCCAGCTCACTTAAAATCTCATTTATCTGTGATAATTTCAAACACCGATCTCTCCCTTTCCTGACTAATTCTGAACTTATTGTCTGTATCATATAATTTAATTTTTCAATTTATTCAGTTAAGCATTTTGATTTATATAGGTGACTCCCATTTTACAAACAAGTATATTTTTTAAATGTGTAGGCTTATGAATCTTGACCCCATCGTGCATTTTCCAAAAGAAATAATGTTATAAGATGGTAGAGTCCAGGGCCAGCGCCAGAAAGCTTATTCAACACATCGTGAAGCCAAAATGCTCTATATCTGTAATGACAAATAGTAAGAACATAGTATTCTTACATTGTTAGTAACTAAAACACGGGAGACGCAAAGTACTTTAAAATCCTTTGTTATTGAAAATTGAATAATGGTACATGAGGGGAGAAAGAGACTAAATTAAAGGACAATGAAAAATTAGTAGCTGAAGACATGGGAATTCTTAGGAAACTTCTGGGTAGGTGGGTGGATGGCACTTATCGGCCATATATAATTTCACTTTTAAACTTAACACTTTGTTTTAGATTTATCACCAGAACTACTCTTTATTAGAAATATAATAAGGTTTTTTCCTTCCTTAGGCCCACAAATTACAGAGGAATTTTCTGGGGGACTTGTGCAAGAGTTGGGAGACCAAAGAAATAGGATGTAATGTGAGAAAAATCTTGTCTGTGGTGGAATTAACTAAATGGAAAAACTATAGACTACAGGGTGAACTAGTTTAGGGGATGAATTGGATAGAAAATGATCTTAAGTCAATTATCTTTTTGGCCAACAGATGATATCAGGCCCAAGAGTTAGGCTGGAGGGGTGTGGGCAGGGCAGGAGACAGAACTCAGGAAATGACTACATTGTATTGTCTTATTTGTTTTATTTTTAAACACCCTTCCACAAAAGAAAAACTTACATTTGAGATCAGAAAATGTACAGTATCTTTCTTTTGTATCCCACACCATACAAAACACAAGCTAATCATATAATATATGCTCAACATGTAACAGCACAATAAAATGCCTACTTCATAGGTTTATTGTTAGGATTCAATGAGTTAATGTATGCATAATACTTAGAACAGTGCCTGGCACATGGCAAGAGAGCAATATGTGTTTATTATTATTATAATTATTACTACTATTACTATTACTACTATTATTAGCTTTCTTTGATTAAACCTCTTGCACACATCCCTGTGAGTTAAAAAGATGAAATTTGACCAGCCAACCTAATTAGAAGTTACCTTACAGTAGATGCAAACTTTAACCTTGGCCTCAGAAATAAACTGGTCTTTTGAATGTGGAACTGAGGTTGGGCTGAAAGAAGCATGGAGATAAGCTCCAACTATATCATCTGATGTTGACTGACTTCTTTGTGCCCTCTTAGTGAAAACCTAGAAATCTTGACAATTTTGCATTGTTCCCATGGCTGCATCCCTCACAGCCCATTTCCATGATCCTGATCCAATCATTTTATTCATGAGAAATTTTACTTGAAATGTACTTCTGATGGGTAATAGTAGACAATTTTACTTTTTACTTCTTTGGTTTAAATGAAATAGACTTCTCTGAAAAAAGCCACCTATAAATTTTAAAATGTGTAATACATACACTAGATGGCTTTTATAGACCTACTTTTATCTTCAAAGCGGTGATTTTTCATTTTTAACTTTGAAACACATACATCTGTTAATCTTAGATATCAATAAATCAGAGACTTTAGAGACAATTATTCCTTTAGATATTACACTATATTTATTATTTAAAGTGTTCTCCCTTCCTTGAAAATTGAATATTTGATTTTGAATATTTGTAAATAGGAATATTTTTAAATTACTGCCTACTCGAGTACGACATTTTCAGGTAGAAGATTCATTATTTGTTCAAAATTTATTTTTTCCAATTTTATTGAGATATAATTGGCACATATCGTGTAGGTTTAAAGTGTACAACATGATAACTTGATATGTGTATATATTGTGAAATGATTGTCACAATAGGCTTAGTTAACACATTCATTGCCTCACATAATTACCTTTTTCGTGTGTGGTAAGAACCCATAAGATTTATTCTCTTAGCAACTTTCGTGTATATAATATGGTATTGTTAACTATAGTCACCGTGCTGTATATTAGATCCCCAGAACTTACTCATCTTATAGCTGGAAATTTGCACCCTTTGACCAACATCTCCCCAGTTCCCCCACCTCCCTGGCAACCACCAATCTACTCTATGTTTCTATGAATTTGTTTTTTTTAGATTCCACATATAAGTGAGATCATACAGTATTTGTCTTTCTCTGTCTGAGCTATTTTAGTTAACATAATGCCCTCAAGGTCCATCCATGTTGTCACAAATAGCAGATTTTCTTCGTTTCTATGGCTGAATAATATTCCATAATACCAATTTTTTTTTTCACACATTCATCCATTGATGGATACCTGGGTTGTTTCCATGTCTTGGCTATTTTTAATAACACTTCAATGAATGCAGGGGTGCAGATATCTCTTCAAGATAGTGATTTTATTTCCTTCAGATATATACCCAGAAGTAGGATTTCTGGAACATATATAGTTCTGTTTTTAATTTTTTGAAGAACGACCATACTGTTTTCCATAGTGACTGCACCAATTTACATTCTCACCAACAGTGCACAAGGGTCACCTTTTCTCCACATCCTCACCAACACTTGTTGTACCTTGTCTTTTTGATAATATCCATTCTAACAGGTGTGAGGTGATATCTCCCAGACTTCCACATTGGCACTCTTGTCTGTGGGTGATTGTCAAAATCGGTGCTTTTGGGAAGGGATGAGGATGGTAAAAAAGACTCTTATTCTGCCATGTTAGTGACATCACTCCATTTAACATTTCTTAAGTGCTTACTATGTTCTAGGCAATGCAGAATACAAACATAAACAAGACTTGCCTAATAAGGGGCAAAGCAGGAATGCGACCTCGGGTCTTTTGACTCTCAGACTTACTGCTATATAACCTGCAATTTTACCTTCTCTGAGAAGAAACTCAAATAATGATAATATGATCACGTTTTCTTTCACTAAAATTCAGTTTGCCTGATCATTGGCTTACATAAGTAATATTGATTTCAAGGGAAAACAGAATATACTTTTTATCAAGCTAGAAGTTAAATTTAAGCTGCAGTTCTTTGGCAAGAGTACATTCTAGACATGGTTTCTTAAAATAATTTATTTCCAATTTTAGAAACAGTTATTTGTGACTTTAGAATTGGACCTTTAGGGGCCAGCACAGTGACGTAGTGGTTAAGTTCATGTACTGCACTTCGACAGCCCGGGGTTCACTGGTTTGGATCCTGGGCACGCACCTACACAACTGCTCATCAAGCCATGCTGTGGTGGAATCCCACACAGAAGAACTAGAAGGACTTACAACTAAGATATGCAACTGTGTACTGTGGCTTAGGGGAGAATAAAAAAGAGGAAGATTGGCAACAGATGTTAGCTCAGGGCCAATCTTCCTCACCAAAAAGCATTCCTTAAAAAAAAAAAAATCTGGGGGCTGGCCCCGTGGCCAAGTGGTTAAGTTCGCACGCTCCGCTGCAGGCGGCCCAGTGTTTCCTTGGTTTGAATCCTGGGCGCAGACATGGCACTGCTCATCAAACCACGCTGAGGCAGTGTCCCACATGCCCCAACTAGAAGTACCCACAACGAAGAATATACAACTATGTACTGGGGGGCTTTGGGGAGAAAAAGGAAAAGAAATAAACTCAAAAAAAAAATCTGACTGCTGAAATTGGACTTTTATAAGGTTGTTATAGGGAACTTTATCTGAAGAATGATACATTTGAAGGAAAAAGTAGGAAACACAAGTGCTTATGGACCAAAACTATGTATTCTGAATTGAAATACCCCAATTATGAAGTTGTATGGAAATTCTGAGCCTAAGAGTTAATTCTGGAAAATAAACATTGCTTCTTAATCAGGCTAAGTATTTGTGGTATTTTCCCACTTTTTAAAAAGGTTGAAAATAGTGTCTAAGGTTCACATATTTCTTTCAAAATGATCGTACATGGCATAATATAAAGTGTGTTTAAATTAATTCTGAAGTTATACTTATGTTGTAGCACATACACAACTGGACGTTAATCTATTTTTAAATCATTTAAGGATGTCTATTTTCTCACTATAAGATAAATGTTTAATATTGACATCTGACCAATAATTGAATTAAACTCTATGAAAATTCAACTCTATGAAAATTCATAAATCAGAGTACTTCCTTGTAGTCCTTGCCCTATTGATGCACTCGATTTTAGTGCTCCTTGTCTATAGTCACATGGTTTAGCTTGGGCTTCATGCCGTGAGGCACAAAAACCCTTTATTGCAACATGCAGTAGGGCATCAACACTGTTTAAGTGTAGCATTCTCTATGCATTTATGGAACTGTGAGGGTACTTAAGTTTAGACTCAGCTTGAAATTAAAACTATCAGAACTAGTAAGAAGCCTGAGTCTGTCTATTTTAACATTTTTCTCCCCAGGTTATAAGGGGGGTTTTTTTGCTTCTAAGGAAGCTAGGTTTTTTCATTTTTCTGTGTTCTGTAATTCCTTGTTTCAACCAGAGTTAATGATTTTGTTCATACACAGAGTTTATTAAGACCGATGTTTGAGGATTTGTGTTTCACTTGTAGTAATGCCACTCAACATTTTGTGCTTTTTCTCATATAGTATTTTCTCTTGTTAGAGCTACTTCGTGTTAAAACATCACATATATAGTCCAACTCCAGTGCAAAGTAACAGGGGAATAATGGTAAATTTGTGAAGAGAATAGAACAGCAAAGTGGAGGCTTCCATGGTATTTCATCAAGAGATTTCAAGAGTCTGAAAGGCAAAATTATTAAAGCTGCATTGAAAAAGGTAATTCACCTTATAAAGTAGCCTAGTGATCTACCTAATGAGATGGGAAATAGATTTTGTTGGGGAGAAGTATTTAATGAAGCAACCCTAGAAATTCTCTACATGGGAAAAAAATCTTCGGCAACCAAGCTTTTGTCAAATTGTCCTTCATTATGTAGTTATTTATCTTACTTGAATATAATGGATAAAAGCTGCACTTAAAGCAGATGTTGAATTAGGTTCTAAATAAGAAAATTATATGTTATATTGCCTTTATTCTACCTTTTTATGTAATAATACTGATATATCTATAAAAATTACTAAGGTCTATAGTTTCTGCATTTTGATTATTCAGTATTTTTATTGTATATTCCAAAAAGGATAAATGTATCTTCATAAAAAAGTAATTGTGATACCATCCTTACTCTTAAATTTTGGTTGTTCTCATATAAATAATTGGTCATAACATTGATAGAAATTGAAGATCTAAACACGAATTTAGCATTTAACTTTAAAATGATAAAAGTAATGACTAAAACATAAGGGGAAAGAACAAGAAGTTCTCCAACTTCTAAAAGGAAATTTGCTCCTTTATGTAATAGAGATCATTTAGCCTGTAAAACTGAGGTACTGAGAACAATCTCTCTGAATGGGGCACTTAGTCATATATAACATTGACATGTTAACAGGTAGGAACTTTTAAAGCATTTGTGTTTTAGGGAATCTAATATCAATTAGTTTTAGTTTTAAAACTTCTCAGTTTTTGCTGAAGGAAAGTTATGTACCTCGGGCTGTCTACTTTGAATCTGTTGATGTATGGATGTCACCAAGATTGAATCAATGATTAAATTAATTCTAGCTCTAAGTTGGTGCACAGCTATAGAAAAGATAAAGAGGTGAAACAGTAAAACCTATTAATTTGACAGACCACGTGTACCAATGATTGGAAGTTCTGATGAAACTTTCCAATAAGTTCCAATAAGGGATGGGAGGGGATATATATCTACACACAAAAATAGTTGTTGCCACAGTCTCTATTTTTTAAATGCCGTTGTAGGTTGTTTCAAATCTTGACCAATCTAGTCATTAGAATGAGCTAGAGAGCAATGACTGTTGCCATGAATGAAGCAAATTTTCTGGTGATGCAAGAGAGATTTAAATTAGCCTAAGGTGCTTTTCACTGTTGAATGGAAATTTAAAAACATTAAACTCGTACCTATTTCGTATAACCCTAACCTAAGAGAACATTCACATTTTCCTGCTAGATACATTCCGTATTTCTTTATGACTCTCAACAGTTTTCTTTTCAAAAAACTTAAGTCTTTCGTTTATGGAAACCTGTATTCACAAGTAAAAAGTCTCCTAAGACTACATCAAAAACCTTGGTAAGGAAATGATTCAGTAGTGACTAGAATTATGACATAGTGAACATTCTTTGCATCAGCGTTACCAAGGAGTTGTAGAACCACAGCAGTCACTGCGTTGGGAGGACTCGCCTACCTCCAAGAGATTCCCCTTGTAAGTATCCTCTTTCTCTACCTTCAAAGTCATATTTTTCTTTTTGGTTTTTGTCCAAGTGTTTATGGAATCAAGGACCTAGACTATTACACCATATTCTGTCCCTTGGTGCCATTTCCACATGAAGTATTTGAATCTGGAAAATATTTTAAAAGTTTGAGTTTGAAGCTTTGGATTATGTTTAAGATATTCGGTTTTAGTATCTGAAAGAGTTAAGGTAAATATCTATGTTCGTATCATTTTTAAACAGATCTAGTTAATTTGAATAGCCTTCTAAGCAATGTGAAGTCATATTTGGCAGTTAACTTCGTAGACTGGAAATTAACTGAACTTTATCTGAGTGGATCAAATGACCAATGACTTGATTAACTAAACCATTCTTCACACTGTGAAATGGAGTTATCTTTATTTGTCTTCATGAGTGAACAGTGAACAAGTCAAAACTCTTGACTCCAAATTTTATATTCTTTCATTTATGAAGACCAATGATTATTCTGAAATGTTGCCATAAAACAATTTCAGTTAAGCAAACATTTCTGGAGAGAAAAAATATTTAAGATGGCTTTTCTCAGGAGTATTTCATCAGGTTTTGTCATTTAAAATCACTAATTTAACTTCATTTGATTAATTTAAGATTCCACTTTCTTTTTAGAAACATCACTTATTGTGAAAGCCAGTATTTTTAGACATGACTGAACAGGGGCCAGCACCTACTCCTGCTGAAATACCTCCTGTAGCTCCAGTTATCAGTTGGGATCCCGTGCATCACGTAAGGGTAGTTTTACTTTTCTTTTTCATTATAACTAGTCAGATTTTTCTTGATCCAGTGTTAGCTTCTATTTAGAAAAAGTATGTTTTTATGACGGGTACTTCTTATGATTGGTCACTTAGTTTGGAAGTTTTTAATCTTTTCACCAACATTGATTTATCTTCCTTGTCGCCTTTTTAAAATTGTTTGAGAGGCATTTACCACCAGCTTAGGTCACATATAACCTCCTTTGGGGTTGATTTAGCTACTTTTTCAGCCTCCCCTGATCAGCTCAAAAGTCATGGTGTTGTATCTTAAAGTTGATACTACCCACAATTTCTTCTGATGAATAGTTTAAAAATATGACTCTGTTGCAGACTAAAGTTCCTTCATACTCACTCACAGCACTGAGTTCAGCTTTCTAATATTTACAAGTATTGTTTTGAGCAGCAATGACTGCTACCTATGGGATTGGTCTACAGAAAGAAAGAGAGGGTATAGTTTAGATTTAGCATTTACTCATTTAATCTATTCAAGAAAAGTCTTATCTACATATGTAATGTCAAGAGAGTGCTTCACTTTTCTTTGGAGTTAAAAAAGAATCAGCAAATAGTGTACTTCTAACTTATACTTTTGTTTGACATCACCACATCAAAGTGAACTGAGATAAAAAATGATCTTACTGAAATTAAAATTACTTTTTTTACTAGATGGAGAATTATCCTATGGACACCACTGTTGCAACACAGTATACTAGTAATTATTCACAAATGATGACTCATCCCAAGAGATATACCAGATGGCCTTCTGGTCCTCAATACCGGATACAACAAGTATGTCTGAATTTTACCTTCAGATAAGTTTTGTTTTCTGCTTTTCATGTTTTGAAGGGCTTTTCGGGGATGGGGGTTGGTCTTCCCATCTCAGTGCACCTATTTTTTATGACCTTATATTAAGTTTTGCTTGGATGGGGGAAGACCTGTTCTTACTTAGGGATATTGAATTTCTCCTAAGAGTTCGTTAATCCAATCGTACCCTTCTCCTTGAACATTTCAAGATTCCCAATAATTAGTGAGTCTGAGTATTTTTCAAAAAAACAATAGTGATTTTTTCATAGATTAATTAACAGAAAAGTACATCATCAAAGAATGGTTTATTTCTAGATTATATTGGTGCAAGTTAACCCTGGGGAGACCCTCACCATCAAGTCTAATGACGGGAACATTCAGAATATTCAAGGTGAGTAAAAGTATAATTAGATGTGTGTTGTTTGATATCAAATAGACTGAACTTAAATATCTGTGAAATGACTTTACTAGCAATCTATTCCACTAATATCCTTTCCTGTTTGAGCCAGATTGAATGCTCTTAAATTTACACGTTCCTAATAGCAGCATAGCATCAATAGAACCACCAAAGCTCATTTTGCTAGTCTTACTAGAGATCTTCATGTAAGGTACTTTTAAAAATTGAAGATTAATTCAAGAATTCTATTTGAAAACGTCCAGATTTTGGAGATATTGACAGCCACGGATAGTTTTGGACTATTCTCCTATAGGAGATGACTGCTGAGGACTTCAGACAGCTCATTCATTCATGCATGCAACAAGTATTACTTTAGGGCCTAGCATGTTCCAGCACTATACTAGACATTTAAGATAGAACAATGTACAGGAGGTGGTAAAATTATTTATATATGTATATGCATATATGTATGTAGATATGTAGATATGTATACGTATACATATATAAAAATTTTCTATATATGCATACTATATATATAGCAAATGTATAGCATATAGAATCGCTTCAGTAGTAACATAAAATTAATAAATATTTACTTCGCATAAGATTTACTATTATTTCAGAGTGAAATGATTGTGTCTGTTTTTATGCCAATTATTTTGTATCCTAAAGTGATGTTGAGCTGTCTTGAAAATTTTTCAAAACGTTATCATTTAGCAATGGATTCCATGTAGCAACTATGTAAAGTTTATCATGAACTCATATTTATTATTTTCCTCATTATTAAAAGCAAATTACCATTCTAGGACTTGACAGCCACATATATTATTTTTAGAACTAAGCACTAATTCTAATAATTTCAGATAAACAAAAAAATGACGACATATGAAAGTCTCCATTGTGTGTTGTATTTCTAGTTCCTATGTGAACTGTATGTTTAAGACAGTAAGAATATCTAGTAGAAAAGTAGGGTATCACATGAATAACATTGCATCCTCTATATTGTGCTGTTTTCTAAAAACTACTTCACTTTATTATTATAGGTGAAAAAACTTAAAATGAAAATTGATTTAATTTTCATTATGTAACCTCACTGTAAGAAATATATTTTATGGTACAGAGTAAAATTTCTATTACTCAGTATATAACTATGATAAGTGAAAAAGAATGGGTAAGTAAAAGTACAATTATACTGAAAGGCTGTAGTTCATTTTTATTAGCAGTTAGAATTTGTTGACACTTTTATAATATAAATGTACCCAATCTCCATTATGTGCTTTGGTTATTTTCCATCTGTTGTGCTGAATTTGTATTGATTCATCTACATTCTTACCTAGTCTCCTTTGCAAGTAAACACTTTCAAAATGGCTGGCTACTGTTAATAAAGCTTAGAGATGATTTTCACTGTGCAAAGTTAAATAAACTTAGTTTAAAGTTATTAAAGAATTTACTAATTATAATTCTCTTTTAGGACCCGCTGATGTACCTCTGATGTCACCAAGTGGTACTTTGCCACCAATATATCTTCCTCCTGGTTACATGTCTCAGGTAGACTAGTGTGGTTTTATTTGGTGTTTAGCACTAAATCATCATTTAACAACTTTCATTATGTCTATATGTTAAGGGAACTTCTGGAATACCATTTATTCATTTTGTTATCATCATTGCTAAAAAGCAATTGCAGTGATGTTGAACAAAACCACCCTTAGATTGCCTTGTAAATAATGCCTTATTCATCTAATGAATTCCTATCTCTCCATATTGATTAATCGTGCTTTGTTTTTCGTTTCTGAGCACTTTAACCAATCTTAATTATCTATTACAATTGCTACAGTAATGGCTTCTGATAGTGTGTGGACTTAGGTCCCTAAAATTACTAAGTATTTTCAATTCACTAGTATTTCATTCTCAATTGCCAGACTACAGATGTACTTTTAAAAAATTCCTCAAATATTTATCAAGCACCTAATATAGGCAGGGAGATATGGTTCCTATAGAAGTTAAGATATTCCATGGTCTCAGAAATTTTGTAATTGAGAATATGTCTCTTTCTGTTGCACAGCTGCCGAGATCAAGAACACACCAAATAAGTTGATATAATATGGTTTGATTCTAAACGGAATTATCTATTTGAGCAATATCTAACAAAAATACAAATGCATATACCTTTCCACCCAACGATTGCACTTTGGGGAATTTATCCTACAGATGTATTTTCACAAATCTGGAATAATAAATGTACAAGATTATTCATTATGATGTTGTTTGTAATCACAAAAGGCTGGAAACAACCTCTTGCTTGTTAACGGGGGACTGTGTAGTATATTGACACAGTGGAGCACTGTGCAGCTGTGCAAAAGAAAATAGGGAAGCTGTATGTACTGATATAGAAAGGTCTTCGAGATATATTGCTAAGTATAAAAAGCAAGGTACAGAATAGTACAAATAATGCTACCTTTTATGTAATAAAGAGGAGGAAAAATAAGAATTTGTATCCTTATTTGCTTGTATACATAAAGAAATTCTGGAAGGAGTCATAAGAAACTAAGAACAGTAGTTATCTACTGGGGGCATCTAGCAGAAAAGGGTTAGAAGGGAAACTGTTCATGTGTATTTTTTATACTTTATGGTTTTGAATCATGTCAATATATTATCTATTGTCAAAAATTACCTTTTTGAAAACTATACATGTGGGAAAAAGGAAGAATTACCTTGCCTCCTGTTTGACGTAGTTTCACTTGACTGTTGGTTTTTGATCCTTTAGGTTTTCTAAATTAAGAGCACGGGATGTAAATCAAAAACTTAGTAGGAAAAATGCTGATTTTATGGATTCTAATATGTTTATATGATCCTGTCTTCTGTCTTAGGTGGTGGAAGAGAATGGGATTCGCAAAATTATCGTTGTGCCTCAGACAGTAGACTATCACAGGACCATGCCTCCTCCTATACAAAATGTATCACACTTCATTGCACCACCCTCTTCTCTGTATCCACAAGCCCCTCAGCTGATGTATCCCACAGCTCAAAGGGAATTTCCACCACCTTACATCCAAGAGCCTGTGCCACAGCAGCTACCACCACCACCACTGCCACCCCCACCCCCATTGCCACCACCAGCAACATTTGTATACCACGAGCAAAATGGTAATATGTAATTTTCTTAAAAAGGAACTATTTTGAGTTTCTTAAAAGTAACAGCTTTGGGCAATTATTAAAGTGAAAAAAGTAGAAGATAGTAACATTTCCATGAATGATTGCATTTCACGCATGTATATTAGGATTGATGACAGTAAGTACTGGCTTGTGTCTCAGGCAAAATGCTCATAAACAGAATTTTCTATAAATTTTTTATACTTTGATATAGCATGTGATTTGTGATATTTACTTTTATTTATTGGGTCTATAAAATCATATTAGAAAAAATAAAAATGTTTTGATTATTAATGCTATACAGTGGGAATATAAAAGATACTAATGGGTCAACATTACAGTCACCTTAGGACCTTAAAATTTTGAAGTGGAGTTATTCTCTAGGAAAACATTATCTGTATTTGCTCACATTTTTCTTTCTATATGTATCAGTGCATTATAAAAATATGCACACACACACCCCTCTAATATCTATATTAAAGGAAAAATTTTAAAAGTAAAGCGTGGCTTATCAGTGCTTTTTTGTTGGTTTGAAAAAAAGATTTCAAAGACTTTGAGATATGTAATTATTATAAATATTAAATAGTATTTCATTGTCTCTTTTAGAAACCTATTCTCATGGAAGAGCAAATTATAACCAACTTGATAAAAGGGCTGATAAAATGGGAGAATATAGGAAGGAAAAAAAGAGAGAATGCCAAGTTGATGGACACAAGAATAGCTATATGGTTAACAACACCTCTTTGCTTGTGAACAAAACTAATGATTTTTCCAGTATTCCTGGTATTCCCAGCACTTACACTGTGGACTATGCTCCTGGTACCTATACTGTTGACAATACTTTGAGCACCTTCACTGCAGACAATGCTCCGCACACCTACACTGGTGACAGTACTTCAAGCACCTACACTGTGGATGATACTTCAGGCGCTTACACTGTAGACAATGCTCCAAGAACCAATATTGTTGGCAATTCTTTGAGCACCTACACTGTGGACAATGTTCCATGCAGCTACACTGTTGAGAATACTTTGAGCACCTGCACTGTGAACAATACTTTGAGCACTCACACTGTGGACAGTGCTCCAAGTACCTGCACTGTGGACAGTGCTCCAGCCACCAACACTGCAAACAACACTCTGAACATTTACACTGCTCACAATACTCCCAATACTTACACTGTTGACAACCCTCCAAACACTTACATTGCTGATAATACTCCCAGCAATTCTTCCACTGACCATGCTCCTAGTACTTCCACCACAGACACTTCTCTGCCCCCTTCCACCATCGATAGTGTTCCGAGCCCTTCCAGCACTAATTATGCCCCACAGACGTCCACCTCTGACGGTACTCTCACACCATCATCTATTGATGGTACTCCAGGTTCTTCCATTTCTGATAGTGCTCCCGACACTGCCACCTCTGAAAATGCTCCCAGCATTCCTGCCACTGATAGTGCTCTTGGTACTTCCAATGCTGCCAGCACTTCCAGTGCTGCCAGTGCTCATGTTGAGACTAGTCATGGAAAGAAACAGAGTACTACAGGAAGCCGAGACATTAAGCAGAAACCAGATGGAAAACAAAGCAAGAGCCCATCATCAAATGCTGCAGAAAAAGGTAAGGTCAAGAGTTTGGTTTTGTTACCAATCAATAAACATCCTAATATTTAGGAATTTTAGTAAATTTTAAATACTTAGGTGCCATTTTCTGCTTCCATTTCCTCTTGGCTTCTTTGTATCCCTCCTTCTAAATTCTTAAGGAAACCACAATTAAGCTGCCTTTTATTATTATTATTAATGCTATGATAGATTACAGCCTTGTGAGATTTCAGTTGTACATTATTGTTAGTCATGTTGTGGGTACACCACTTCCGCCTTTGTGCCCTCCCCCCACCCCCCCTTTTCCCTGGTAACCACCGATCAGATCTCCTTGTCAATATATTAACTTCCACCTATGAGTGGAGTCATATAGAGTTCGTCTTTCTCTGACTGGCTTATTTCGCTTAACATAATACCCTCGAGGTCCATCCACGTTGCTGCGAATGGGCCAATTTTGTCTTTTTTTATGGCTGAGTAGTATTCCATTGTGTATATATGTCATATCTTCTTTATCCAATCATCAGTTTCTGGGCATGTAGGTTGGTTCCACGTCTTGGCTATTGTAAATAATGCTGCGATGAACATAGGGGTGCAAGGGACTCTTGGGATTTCTGATTTCAGGTTCTTAGGATAGATACCCAGTAATGGGATGGCTGGGTCATAGGGTATTTCTATTTTTAACTTTTTGAGAAATCTCCATACTGTTTTCCATAGTGGCTGTACCAGTTTGCATTCCCACCAACAGTGTATGAGGGTTCTTTTTCTCCACAACCTCTCCAACATTTGTCGCTCTTGGTTTTGGATGTTTTTGCCAATCTAACGGGTGTAAGGTGATATCTTACTGTAGTTTTGATTTGCATTTCCCTGATGATTAGCGATGATGAACATCTTTTCATGTGTCTATTGGCCATATTCATATCTTCTTTTGAGAAATGTCTGTTCATGTCCTCTGCCCATTTTTTGATCAGGTTGTTTGTTTTTTTGTTGTTAAGCAGTGTGAGTTCTTTGTATATTATGGAGATTAACCCTTTGTCGGATAAGTGGCTTGTAAATATTTTTTCCCAATTAGTGAGCTGTTTTTTTGTTTCAATCCAGTTTTCCCTTGCCTTGAAGAAGCTCTTTAGTCTGATGAAGTCCCATTTGTTTATTCTTTCTATTGTTTTACTCAACTGAGGAGTTATAGTGTCCAAAAAGATTCTTTTGAAACTGATGTCAAAGAGTGTACTGCCTATATTCTCTTCCAGAAGACTTATTGTTTCAGGCCTAATCTTTAGGTCTTTGAATCCATTTTGAGTTTATTTTGGTGTGTGGTGAAAAAGAATGGTCAATTTTCAATCTTTTGCATGTGGCTGTCCAGTTTTCCCAGCACCATTTGTTGAAGAGACTTTCTTTTCTCCATTGTAGGCCCTCTGCTCCTTTGTTGAAGATTAGCTGTCCATAGATGTGTGGTTTTATCTCTGGGCTTTCAATTCTGTTCCATTGATCTGTGGACCTGTTTTTGTACCAGTACCATGCTGTTTTGATCACTGTAGCTTTGTAGTATGTTTTGAAATCGGGGATTGTGATTCCGCCAGCTTTGTTTTTCTTGCTCAGGATTGCTTTAGCAATTCGCTGTCTTTTGTTGCCCCATATGAATTTTAGGATTCTTTGTTCAATTTCTGAGAAGAATGTTCTTGGGATTCTGATTGAGATAGCATTGAATCTGTAGATTGCTTTAGGTAGTATGGACATTTTAACTATGTTTATTCTTCCAATCCATGTGCATGGAATGTCTTTCCATCTCTTTATGTCATCGTCAATTTCTTTCAAGAAAGTCTTGTAGTTTTCATTGTATAGATCCTTCACTTCCTTGGTTAAGTTAATCCCAAGGTATTTTATTCTTTTCATTGCGATTGTGAATGGGATTGAGTTCTTGAGTTCTTTTTCTGTTAGTTCATTGTTAGTGTATAGAAATGCTACTGATTTATGTATGTTGATTTTATACCCTGCTACTTTGCTGTAGTTGTTGATTATTTCTAATAGTTTTTCTATGGATTCTTTGGGGTTTTCTATATATAAGATCATGTCATCTGCAAACAGCGAGAGTTTTACTTCTTCGTTACCTATTTGGATTCCTTTTATTTCTTTTTCCTGCCGAATTGCTCTGGCCAACACCTCCAGTACTATGTTGAATAGGAGTGGTGAAAGTGGGCACCCTTGTCTTGTTCCTGTCCTCAGAGGGATGGCTTTCAGTTTTTGTCCATTGAGTATGATGTTGGCTGTGGGTCTGTCATATATGGCCTTTATTATGTTGAGGTACTTTTCTTCTATACCCATTTTATTGAGGGTTTTTATCATAAATGGGTGTTGGATCTTGTCAAATGCTTTCTCTGCATCTATTGAGATGATCATGTGGTTTTTGTTTTTCATTTTGTTGATGTAGTGTATCACATTGATTGACTTGCGGATGTTGAACCATCCCTGTGTCCCTGGTATAAATCCCACTTGATCATGGTGTATAATCTTTTTGATGTATTGCTGTATTCGGTTTGCCAGAATTTTGTTGAGGATTTTTGCATCTATGTTCATCAGTGATATCGGCCTGTAGTTCTCCTTCTTTGTGTTGTCCTTGTCAGGTTTGGGGATCAGAGTGATGTTGGCTTCATAGAATGTGTTAGGGAGTACTCCATCTTCCTCAATTTTCTGGAATAGTTTGAGAAGAATAGGTATTAAGTCTTCTTTGAATGTTTGGTAGAATTCTCCAGAGAAGCCGTCTGGTCCTGGACTCTTATTTTTGGGGAGGTTTTTGATTACTGTTTCTATTTCCTTACTTGTGATTGGCCTATTCAGATTCTCCATTTCTTCCTGATTCAGTTTGGGGAGGTTGTAGGAGTCTAGGAATTTGTCCATTTCTTCCAGGTTGTTCAATTTGTTGGCATATAGTTTTTCATAGTATTCTCTTATGATCACTTGTATTTCATTGGTATCTGTTGTGATTTCTCCTCTCTCATTCCTAATTTTATTTATTTGCGATTTCTCTCTTCTTTTCTTGGTGAGTCTGGCTAAAGGTTTGTTGGTTTTGTTAATTTTTTTGAAGAACCAACTCTTTGTTTCATTGATCCTTTCTATTGCCTTTTTTGTTTCAATATCGTTTATTTCTGCTCTTATTTTTATTATTTCCCTCCTTCTACTGACTCTGGGCTTTGTTTGTTCTTCTTTTTCTAGTTCTGTTAGGTGTCGTTTGAGGTTGCTTATGTGAGCTTTTTCTTGTTTAGTAAGGTGAGCCTGTATTGCGATGAATTTCCCTCTTAGGACTGCTCTTGCTGCATCCCAAATGATTTGGTATGTCGTGTTCTCATTTTCATTTGTCTCCAGATAATATTTGATTTCTTCTTTAATTTCTTCAATGATCCATTGTTTGTTCAGAAGCGTGTTGTTTAGTCTCCACATTTTTGCACCTTTCTCTGCTTTTTTCTTGTAGTTGATTTCTAGTTTCATAGCATTATGATCAGAAAAGATGCTTGATGTTATTTCAACTCTCTTGTATTTATTGATGTTTGCTTTGTTTCCCAAAATATGGTCAATCCTTGAGAATGTTCCATGTGCACTTGAGAAGAATGTGTAACCTGCTGTTTTTGGATGAAGTGTTCTATATATATCTATTAAGTCCATCTGGTCTAATTTTTCATTTAATTCTATTATTTCCTTGTTGATTTTCTGTCTGGATGTTCTGTCCATTGGTGTTAATGGTGTGTTGAGGACCCCTACTATTATTGTATTGTTGTTGATGTCTTCTTTTAGTTCTATTAAGAGTTGCTTTACAAATTTTGGTGCTCCTGTGTTGGGTGCGTATATATTTATAAGTGTTATGTCTTCTTGGTGGAGAGTCCCCTTTATCATTATATACTGTCCCTCTTTGTCTTTCTTTATCTGTTTTGCTTTGAAGTCTACCTTGTCTGATATTAGTATAGTGACACCTGCTTTCTTTTGTTCATTATTAGCTTGGAGTATTGTTCTCCATCCCTTCACTCTGAGTCTGTGTTTGTCTTTGGGGCTGAGGTGTGTTTCCTGGAGGCAGCATATTGTTGGGTCTTGTTCTTTGATCCATCCTGCCACTCTGTGTCTTTTGATTGGGGAGTTCAATCCATTTACATTTAGAGTGATTATTGAGATGTGGGGGCCTACCACTACCATTTTATGTCTTGTTTTCCGGTTTTCTTCAATTTCCTTTGTTTCTCGTCCCGTGGTTTAATCTGTTCTGATGTAGAGCTGCTACTCTCTGTTGTTGTCCTTCTACTTATCTCCTCTGCTCTTCGTTTTGTAGCCCCTTTCCTCTTTTTGATTTTTCAGGAATGAGGGTTTTCCTGAGGATTTCCTGAAGAGGAGGTTTTGTGGCAATGAACTCCCTTAATTTTTGTTTATCTGGGAAAGTTTTTATTTCACCATCGTATTTGAAGGATATTTTCGCTGGGTAGAGAATTCTCGGCTGTAGGTTTTTGTCCTTCAGATTTTTGAATATATCATTCCACTCTCTTCTAGCCTGTAAAGTTTCTGCTGAGAAATCTGCTGATAGCCTGAGGGGGGTTCCTTTGTAGGTTAGTTTCTTTTGCCTGGCTGTCCTTAGTATTTTCTCCTTGTCGTTGACTTTTGCTAGCTTCACTACTATATGCTGTGGGGTTGGTCTTCTTGCATTGATAAAGTTTGGAGATCTGTTGGCTTCTGTCACCTGAAGATCCATCTCTCTCACCAGATTTGGGAAGTTCTCAGCCATTATTTCTTTGAATAGGCTTTCTGCCCCTTTCTCCTTCTCTTCTCCCTCTGGTATACCTATAATCCTTACGTTGCATCTCCTAATTGTGTCTGATAATTCTCGGAGAGTTTCTTCATTTCTTTTTAGTCTTACTTCTCTCTTCTCCTCTGCCTGCAGCATTTCTATATTCCCATCTTCCAAATTGCTAATTCTTTCCTCCATATTATTGGCCCTACTGTTCAGTGCATCTAGATTTTTCTTAATCTCCTCTATTGTGTTCTTCATTTCCAGTATTTCTGTTTGGTTCTTCTTTATCGTATCAAACTCTTTTGTGACATAGCTCCTGAACTCGTTGAGTTGTCTATCTGAATTCTCTCTTAACTCATTGAGTATTTTAATGATGGCTGTTTTGAAGTCATTATCATTTAGGTTATATATCTCATTTTCTTTGGGATTGTTTTCTGTGTATTTGTTATTTTCCTTCTGTTCTGGAGATTTAATGTATTTTTTCATATTGCTTGATGTTGTAGATTTGTGCCTCCACATAGAGATAGAGTTTAGTTGCTCCTTCCACTTGTTTCTGCTGCTGTGGTGGGGGAGCAGCTGTTTATACTGCACCAACCAGGAACCCTATCTGCAGTTGCTAACTGGGCCTGGGCCCCTCCTCGTAGCCAGAGGTCCTTTGGATTCCCTCTTCTGCCGTGGGGGCCGTCACGGGGGGGCTTCAGGCTGCTGGTGCCTACTGTTGCAGCCCACCTAGATGTGCTCCCTCCTTGGGGTCTGCAATGGTGTTATGGGATTTTCCAGCGGCCAGGTGTAGGATCACTTATATTTGCCGCTCTGTCACTGTTGGCACCCACAAAATCTCACTTGTCCACTATGGGCCGCAGCAGAGCTACTGGCATCTTCTACAGTCTGTGGTTAGCTCACCTAGCTATGCTACTTTTGTCCCGGGGTCTTCCAGCCTTGTGGCTGCTGGATGGGTGCTCTCTACTAGTGCTGTGCAGAGGCTTTCCCTGAGGCTGCTGTGAGCCTGTAGGGTTTCCCCCTAGGCTACGGAGCTGGGTCGCTGGAACTCCACCCAGCCCCAGTCCTGTTCCCCAGGAACTCAGGGAGCCCTTTGCCCTGTCTGGGGGATAGGCGGAGATCCTGATTTCAGTGGTAGCTGGTCAGCTGCTGCCCTGCCTGATATTCTCCTCTCCGGGACCCTCCCGGTGTTGTGGATGCTGGGCGTAGCCCCTCCACTAATGGCAGTCAGAGAGGTTGTCTGCTGCCCGGGCGGAGCTCTGGAGCTTCCCCTCCGGGGCGCAGAGCCAGCCTCTGGAGCTTCACCCAGCCCCAGTCCTCTCTGAGATCTCCGGCAATCCCTTTCCCCACTGTGCAGGCAGTGGCAGCCGGGGGGCCGCCGTACCCTCTGTGATTCTCTCTGGGACCCTCCGGGCGCCATGAACACTAGGTGGGATCTCCCCACCAATGGCGGAGCGAGACTCTCCCCGCGGGCTCAGGTGTGTAACTCTAGAGTTTCCCTCTGCATTTAGGAGTAATTGCGGGGGGTTTAGGTGGGGTTCTGGTCACCTGTTTCCACCATCGCTCCTCTGGTGTGTGCTCGCTCCTGCCCTGGGTGTGTGTTGATCTTCTGGGGGCGTCCGTTGGAAGAAAGCCGCTTGCAGGTACTAGGCTGTTTGGTCAGGGTCGGAGAGTTTTCACTTATCTCCACATCCTCCCGGAGGGAAGTCCATCCGCCTTCCGATGTATAGTCGCGTGGGTCTCTCAGACGTCCTGAGATGCTATCTGGATACCCTTTGTTAAGCGATGAGTGTCCAAATAATTGTAGACTCGAAGGGGGAGAGACAAAGAGGACTACTCACGGTGCCATCTTGGATCCTCCTCCTTAAGCTGCCTTTTTAAATCATGCACCATCCTCATGCAAAATGTGTCAGGTATCTTATATGCACACCACATAATTTTTTCTACCTGCCTGCCAGTGAAACATTGCAAATTACTCTACAGTCCTAACTAGTTCACATGATTTTATTTAAGTTGGGAGCTTTTGTTTGTCTTTTTTTAGAGGTTGTTTAATAGTACGCACTTTAGACTGCTCTCTTCTTTTAAAACTTTTAATGTAAATTGCTGCTAGGTGTTTAGTAGATCTCTTGGTGATGATGTATTTTTAATTGAATAACAGATATCTAACTTCTTTCTCTTGTTTTTGCCAATGTAATATCTTGTTTGGGGGTGGTTTTTTTACTTTTAGAATGCAGAACAGAACATGGAAGATCGTGCTGTCTCAGCATTGAGAAACCTGTAGTAAGTAACTGAAGTGAATGTTTAAGTATTCTTTTTAATTTACTTTGTCACTCTAAAACATGCAAATTCCCTGATATTTTTCTCTAGTATAGTTTAATTTGAATCCTTCACCTAATTAAAATTTCATAATCTCCTTTAGCTATTCAGTACATAAATATCCAGTGTGGCTTTGTTAAAGATAGTATTAATGGCTCATTGTTTAATCACAGTATTTAAGCACCTAATATGAGGAGAACAATATACTTAGCATAAAACAAGACTTAGGGAAAGATTATATCATAAATTACAGATTATCATCTTTAAGTGGCCTGCTTGAATTTTTGTTATTTATTTTAGGTTTCTGATATTCAATCAAGATCTGCTGTTATTTCATGGAAACTGCATGGTTCTGAGAAATGTGACCATATTAAATCTCCTGTAGTATTTGAATTGGAAATATCTCACAGCAGTAAAAATGGAAAATATAAAAACATGTATACGTAAGTCTCTTTTTATTTAATCATCTGTCATTTCTCATAATTCAATTAAAATATGCTATCTAAACATGTAGACCTCAACTTATACCTAGGCTGAGTTCTAAAATTTTTGTGCAATTTTTCCCAAGCTTTGAATGCAATTTTCTACAGAAATCATTTTATAAATGGTGGTAGGTTGTAGGGTCAGTCCTTGGAAATTCACTGAATCATAAATCATGCACCACATAATGATGGTTTCTGTCAATTACAGACCACATACATGACAGTGGTCCCATAAGATTAGTGCCATAAAGCCTAGGTGTGTAGTAGGCTATACCACCTAGGTTTGTGTAAGTACACTCTGTGATGTTCGCACAACGATGAAATTACCTAACTATGTATTTCTCAGAACATATTCTCATCGTTAAGCGATGCATGGCTATGTTAGAGCTGAGGGGGACCTTTAATGTCAATTGGTCCATTCTTTTCAGTTTACAGCTTTCCTATTTGACAAGTTTAGACTCGGGGGGAAAAAGATTCCCTCTAATTCTCCTTTCTTTTTTTTCACTTAGGTCATTTTAGGGAAAAACGAAGTTTCACATGATGGTAGGCCTTTGGGTACACAGGAAAGGTATTTACATTGCACTGGGAATTTAAGACTTGGGCTCTCCTGGGCATTTCATTACCGGAGCTAGTTGTAGGTGGAGCTGTGATAGTAGCAGGATGAGCTCAGGAATGTGCTCAGAAGATAGGACCAGGACTAGGGAGGATACAATGGAGGACACAGCAAGAACATACTCAACTACTCCCAACAAACAGTTTCTCGAGTAAATAGGGACATGCAATCTGAAAGAGAGCAAACTGAGAGAGGCAGAGTGGAAAGGAAATTCCAAGAGGGGAAGAAAGAGAAATTCATTTGCTCACCAAACAACTAGGCAAGATACAAATCAGAGATCTGGAGCTGTCTGTACAGCACTTTAAAAATCCTAACACATCTTAAACTTTGGTTGCTAGAATTTGTCATCTTTATTCAGAGACTCAATGTGAAAATCTGAATGTAATTAGTTATTATCTAAAGTTTTATTGCTTTTATAATTAGTAGCTAGAAATTTTAAATTTTAGAATTGCAATACACAATCTGTATTGGGTAGAGGGATGGGGAGATGTAAAATGTGATGAAAAACTTTTTATAAAATTGTCTTGCATGAATTTACATGGTGGTGTATGTATTTCACAAAAGTCAATTTAAAATATAAACAATTCTTGCGTATACCTCTAATCACTCTACAATCTTGAGTACTCTTTGCTTAGAAGTATAAGCCTTCGCTTAGAATTAACAATCTTTTAGCTCTTTCAAAGGCTATTTCAGGGTTTAGAGCCTGAAGGAGCTCTTTGAGGTGATAGATTACACCTAGGAACTTATGACTGTTTGCTCAGGAAGACATAGGTGTGTGGGAGCACAGCCACTCTATCCACTGTAGCAGATAGGTGCCCACCTCAGAAAGATTGCTACACGTGACTGAACGAATAAACTGCATAATGCATGGTGTCTTTGAGGCTTTTCATATCAACACTATTTAAAATAAGCAAGTTAAAGACAAATCTGTATTATTACAGTATGAACAAGTTGCAGTGGTAAAATGATAAAATTTCATTTCTTAAAGCTATATTAGTTTGGCATGCCAATGAATAATTTTGAATAATTAATATCACTTTTTTGCATTTATATAAAATGGATTAAAGTTATCTAAACTTCAAGGAAAATTGTCTTCTTTGTTTATCAGTTGAATATATAAGATAAGGACTGTTACTTAGCTTTTAAGTATGTGTGAGATCCATTATAAACAAAGGTTATCTTCACAGTGGTGATGAAGTTACATTTACTCTACTTGATCTACAGCCATCCATGGCCTATTTTGTAAGGTAAGAACTCCATTCTACGCAACCTCGCCCCACGCTGTAGCCAGCCAGACTCCCCAGTCTGTATCAGTTCACTACTTATGATTCCTGCAGTCAGCCTTGCTACTTGCCAGCAGAGTGGCCTTTCCTTCAAGCTTCAAAACAAGCCCCTGCAATTCCAGCAATTACTTCACTTTTATTCATTTAGAACAGGTGAGAGGGTGATTTGGGAGCCGTCATCTGCAAGGGTACGGCTTTACTCTATTAGAAAATGTTTTATAATTAGCTTCTAAGAAATGTATCTGGAAACTCATGTATGCAATTTAGTACATATGTTAGGATAAATATTTGAAAGCTTACAACAATTGTCATTACATTTTTAGAATTACAAGCGTAAGAGGCTCAACACACAGAATTGTGTCTGAAGTGGTTAGCTTCGCAACTCCAGGTTGCAAACCAGACCCTCCCCTTGCACCCAAACTGATTAACCGATCCAAGAGCAGCCTGAATTTACAGTGGAAGGTAAGGCTTTTACTGCCAAAAGCTCCTTAACATGTTTTTTTTTTATTTAAAAACATTCTTTCTACTTTGTTCTGAATTTTAAATATGAAATTATGCATGCCTCATTTGACCTATTTCCCTAGCACTTTTCCTTCTCTGTAATCATCTTTCTTTTCTTTCTATATCAACCATCAAGTAAATTGAGAAATGTCAATCAGAATTTCAATAATTAGCAAAACTTGGAGTGTCAATTTCTACAACCTAAATTTATTTATAATTGTAGTTCCCAATAAGTATACCTCTCAATTTACTTAAGTATTAACTTTCTTCATTGCACAAAGTTTGGAAAACACAACAAAACATAGAGTTTGGGCATGTTTATAGACTGTAAAAAGTGAATTTTAACTTTAAAATCTGGATTGCTTCAAAAACAATGAAAGCAGATTAATTTACAGTAATTTATATCACTTTAATCACATATAGTATATATATACACATATACTGTGTAAAAACAACCCATCATAATTTTATCTTTCTGATACTTTTAGGCTTCCAATGAAAATGGTTCCAAAATAAACAGCTTCCTTTTGGAATGGGATGAGGTAAGCAGTTTTATTTTTAAAAAGCATTTGTTTGTAAATTACTATTAATATTCTGATGAATTTTTGTATTTGTAGCATTTTGTAATATTCTAATATTTTGTGTCTATTATTAAGGGCAAAGGTGAAGACTTCAAAAGTTGCTATATGGGTACCATGAAACAGCACAAGCTCCTGAAACTGAATGCTTCTACAAAATATTCATTCAGATTAGCTGCCAAAAATAACTTTGGCTTGAGGTACATTGAATTACTGCAATGTTTAAAGGCCTATACTTCAATAAGAACCTGAAACTAATTTTTCCATCTTTATTTTTCAGTGATTTCAGTGAAATAGCAGTCTTTCATACATCAGGAACTACGCCTCCAACACCTTCACCTCCGAAGCTAAAAGAAGCAGGAATCTATAATATGACATTAGAATGGTGTGCCCCAACCAACACAAACCCTAATGACAGTCTTACTTATGTACTAGAAATGGAGGAAGCAGGATCCGTAAGTTTTCTTTTCATATGCTTTAATCTTCGATTTCAGTCTCAGGTACATTTTATATGCATGTTACACTGAAAAAAATTTAAATTTGATCAATTTAATTTCTATCAATTACTGTATGATTCCTGAGTCTGTGTTTTCTGGATGGGACCAATGCAGACCCACGGTTAGGCAAGCCTACACAGGGAGATCTGAAGGTACCCAAGTCTCTGCAAATTAGCTAGGAGCAGCAGTAGCCACAACAACAGAATAGAGACTCATAGAAGTGTGTTAGTTCTTCAACTTCGGGCCTATCCCACATGACCTTGCATGGTCACACAGGTCTTTTGTATACTTTTACCAGCGTAAGCCCTTTCCTCATCTCCCTGGATTCCTGATGTGGGTGGGCAAACTGCTTCATTCCATTCTGAACTTTCAAGTCTATACTGGATAGGCTAGTAAACTTAAAAAGCAGCTGTGAATTTTATGTTATGCATATTTCACCACATTTGAGATAAAGCAACTAATATTTAAAGTGTAAGTAATATGCTAAGTGCCTTCATATATATTATCTCATTACATCCCGAAAAAAAGGAGCCCTTTAAAGTAAAAATTATCTCTACTTTTTTATGTAGAGAAAGTGAGGTTCAGAAAGACTAAGGTACTCGCTCAAGACCACCCAGATGGAAAATAAGTTGAAGCTGTAACTTGAGCCCAGGCCTGCCTGATTCTTAAGTTCATTGTTTTTCATTTCCAGGGATTGGGTTTTAAACCTAAATACAATGGAGAGGACCTCTCATGCACTGTAAGAAATCTTCAGAGAAGTACTACATACAAGTTCAGGGTATGTGGCTGTAATTTCTAAATTTGTATCATGTTTTTAATATATAATTATACTCTTCACTAGAGATAAAAATGAATGCCTTTTTCAGTTGAAATTAAACCTTATTTTGCATTTAGTTCTCAGAAATTTTCAGTCAAATAACTTGCTTTATAATATTATTTGCAAACTGTGCACATTTCCAAATCAGATATTTATTTCCAGCGATCAACTAAGATATTCTCTTTTACTCAAATAGATCTTTTCCTACAATATGGAAGGAAGGAGTAACCCCAGTGGAGAAGTAAAATATAGTACCTGTCCTGATAAGCCTGGATCCCCTAAAAAACCATACACAAAGGGAAAGATCCATGCGCACAAAGTAAAAATTGGATGGGGTAAGTAATATTTTTGCATTTAAAATCCTGTCTTAATATTAACTATTGAAAAGCAATCTTCTAATTGCCCTCAGCTTTCTAAAATATTCTCTTAATCATTTTTATATGAAATGTTTCACCATATAAATGAGTTTAGTTGTAAACAACAGTTTTTTCGAGTTCTCTATAGAGTTCTCTATTGCTATCTCATTAATTCACACATGAATAAACTTCTGAACTTTATATGGGCCTTTAAAAAGTACATTTATTCCAAGTAAGATTATATCAAATGTAGAGGCCACAATTAGAAGGACACATCAATGATAAACTGTCAACTTGACAAGAAATTATATTTATACAAATTATTTTGCCTCTTAACTGGCAAAATCAACTTTAAGGTGCATATACTTAGCATTTCAGTCTCTTCCAGAGAACTTTAAAATATTACTTAAATGTTTCATGTCCAGTATTCTAAGCATGTAACTGGGATTATGTTTTATCCTCTTTACTATTATCCCAATATTAATGTCTTATTACGGTTAATGTTTATATTTTTCCTCAATGAAAATTTTTAACATTCCAGTGAAACACTTTTAAGTTTATTTGATACTAATTTCAATTTTATTTCTCTTTTCAGAACCACCCAAAGACAATGGTGGGACATACATTTCAAGCTACAGTTTGGAAGTTAGTGAAAATTCAGATGGTAAGGCATCATTATTTTTTTTTCAGTTTTTATATTGAAATAATTTTAGACTTACCTAGAAGTTGCAAAAATAATCAAGAGAATTCCCCAGTATAACCACTCAGCTTCTCCTAATATTAGTATCTTACATAACGATAGTGCAATTATCCAAGCCAGGAAAATGCCTTTGGTACAATACTACTAACTAAACCTCAGAACTTACTTGGATTTCTACAGTTTTGGGTAATAAATCATGTTTAGTTACTGATCTTTTATGATTTCATGGCCAATTCTACAGGAAATATAATTATTTGACTATTGTAAATAGGTAGTTGGACCACAGTTAATTTCCAAAATGGTTATTTATTAGTATATAGATAACAGCAACCCACAAATTTATAAGCTACCTATAAATAAATTGCATAAATTTGCTTTATCCCTTCAGTGAATTTCTGGAACATAATCTACAATGGAACTACAAGGGAATTTCTATATGATCACCTGCAACCTGGTACTACATATAAACTGAGGGTCTTTTGCACTTCGCCTATAGGCCAAAGCCAGGTGAGGAAAGAGAAAGGGAAAAGTTTTTAAATTGAGGATTGAAATGAACTGTATCATATTACTATAGGCATACCTCAGAGATATTGTGGGTTTGGTTCCAGACCACCCCATTAAGCCAATATTGCAATAAAGTGAGTCATGAATTTTTTGGTTCCCCAGTGCATATAAAAGTTATGTTTACACTACACCATAGTCTATTAAGTGTGCAATGGCATAATGTCTAAAAATAATGTACATACCTTAATTAAAAAATACTTTATTGCTAAAAAAGGCTAACTGTCATCTGAGCCTTGAGAGAGTCATAAACTTTTTGCTGGTGGAGGGTCTTGCCTTGATGTTGATGGCTGCTGACTGATCAGGGTGGTGTTTGTGGCAGTTTCTTAAAATAAGACAACAATGAAGTTGGCCACATTGATTGACTCTTCCTTTCAAGAATGACATCTCTCTAGCATGCAATGCCATTTGATAGCATTTTACCCACAGTAGAATTCTTTCAAAATTAGAGTCAATCCTCTCAAACCCTGCCACTGCTTTATCATCTAAGTTTATGTCATATTCTAAATCCTTTGTTGTCATTTCAACAATCTTCACGGCATCTTCAGTGAACCAGGAGTACATTCTCTCTCAAGAAACCACTTTTCTTTGTTCATCCATAAGAAGCAATTCTTCATCCGTTAAAGTTTTATCATGAGATTGCAGCAATTCGGTCCCATCTTCAAGCTCCACTTCTAATCCTAGTTCTCTTGCTCTTTCCACCCCATCTGCAGTTACTTCCTCCACTGAAGTCTTGAATCCCTCAAAGTCATCCGTGAGGGTTGGAATCAACTTCTCCCAAACTCCTGTTAATGTTGATATTTTGACCTCTTCCCATGAATCACAAATTTTCTCTGCATGTTTGTGTTGTGTGTGTGTGTGTGTGTGTGTGTGTGTAGGTTTTTTTTTTTTTATTGAGGTAACATTGACTCTGTTCTGAATTTTGGTTTTGTGGCTACCATGTGGTTTGTGTAAAAGATCTCATAGAGGAGATAGTCCTTTTTCTGTTGATGCCATCTTATCTTCATTTGCATTTGCAGGTTCCATCCTTTTCCTCTTCCCCTTCTGTGCTTTTGTTGTCACAAATTATCTCTTTTGTATTGTGAGTTTGTTACCAAATTGAAGTGTTTATAGTTATTTTTAATACTTCCTTTGTCTTTAACCTTAATGTTATATTTAAGTGTACACTATTGTATCATGATACAGATTTGCAATTTTCTGATTCTGTCTATCTATTTATCACCTTGCTCAAAGATTTATAAACCTTTACCTTTTTGTTTCAGGTAGGAGAGCTCCTTTCAACATTTCTTGTACTGCAGGCTTAGTGGTGCTGAACTCCCTCAGCTTTTGTTTGCCCGGGAATGCCTTTATTTCTCCTTCATATTTGAAAGATAGCTTGCTGGATAGAGTAATCTTGGCCCACTGTTTTTAATCTTTCAATATTTTGAATATGTCATTCCACTCTCTTCTAGCCTGTAGTATTTCTACTGAAAAATTTGCTGATATCCTAATGGATATTCCTTTGTACATTGTTTTCTTTTTCTCCCTGATCTTTGACAGTTTTATTATCATGTGTCTTGGAGGAGGTCTTTTTGCATTGAGATGATTGGGTGTTCTGTTTGCTTCAAGGATTTGTACATCCAGTTCCTTCCCCAGGTTTTAGAAGTTCTCAGCTATTATTTCTTTAAATAACCTCTCTGCTCTTCTCTCTCTTTTCTTCTGGGATACCCATTACCCTTATGTTGCCCTTCCTAACGCAGTCAGATAATTCTCGTAGAATTTCTACTTTTTTTAAGTCTTGCTTCACTCTCTTCTTCTACCTGCACCATTTCTAGGTTTGTATCTTCAAGCTCACTAATTCTCTCTTTCATATGATCTCCTCTATTTCCAATACTTTCTAGTGCATTCATCCGTTCATTTATTGAGTTATTCATCTCCAGAATTTCTCTGGGGTTTTTTTATAGTTTCAGTCTCTTTGGTGAAGTATTCCTTCTGTTCATTGATTTTATTCCTAAGTTCATTGAATTGCCTTTCTGAGTTTTCTTATAGCTCATTGAGTTTCTTCATGACAGCTATTTTGAATTCTCTGTCAGTTAGCTCACAATCTTCCATGACTTTGTTTAATTTTTGTAATGCCATGATACTGTGGCTCTTTGTGATGTTTGCTGAGTTATTCCTCTGCTTGTGCATTTGTTGTAGCAAACTTGTTTTTTATTTAGGCATATCTTTGTTTTGATTCAAACTTTTCAACTGCTTAGAGATTAGAAGCCTTTCTTTTGTTTTTCAGTAGGTGGCACTATAGTGCTAGTTTTGGGTTTCTCTTACCTGAGCTGCCTCTGGCTAAGGATCTGCCAGAGGATCTGCACATTCCATACTTTACCACCTCTATTTGGGGTGTCGCTGTTACTCTTGTTTTTACCACCTGCACTTCTGGAGGTCACTGATGCCTTGCTATTGTTGGTGTCATTGCAGTCACTGGCTTTGCCATCTGGGGCAAAGGAATGGCTGACACCTCAACCACATCCAGGACCACCTGGGCTGGAAACTCTGCCACCCATGGTTGTGGACAGAGGTGGGTAGGGAGGGAGCCTGGTATGTGTGGCACCATCTCAGTTGTTGCCTGTTACCTTGTGGTCACTGGAACCATGGCAATTGGGATGTAGGAGTCCTTTGTGCACCTCTGCTGCAGCCACCAGGCTCCAAGCCACAGCCAGAGGGCTCTGGATTACAGAGTTCCACCTTCACTGATCCTCTGCTTCCTGTGGCCATAGGTGCCACCATGACTGCTTGGCTGGTTGGAGTCACATGTGTACCTCTGCTGCTTCCCACTTAGTTCTCTGGGGCTGGGGGCAGATGGCTCAGCCACTGTGGCCAGGGATCCAGGATCCTGGGCTCTCCATCTCCTGTTCCCCCATTTAGCCTCTTCTATGTGTTCCAATTCACTCACCTTTGTATGTACCGATTGTGGATCTTTCCAGCATCCTGGTGTATTGTTCACTGTAACCTTTGTTGGGTTATGGATGTTTCACTTGCTGTAGATTAAAGGGGAAAGACAAAGGGATCCTCTCACACTGCCTTGATGTCTTGATTTATGGCATTATTTTATTACATTATTAGAACAACCAAGCCAAATCCTTTGAGATTTACCCCAGACAGCATTCATCATATCATTGTTTACTTGGTTTTATATGGAATTGGGATGCTTTATAAAGCACAAATGTTCTTAACAGCGTCTAGAAAGGTGAATCCTTTCCAGAAGGTTTTCGATTTACTTTGCCCTGATCCATCAGAGGAATCACAATCTATGTCAGCTATAGCCTTACAAAATGTATTTCTGTAATAATTAGACTTTAAAGTCGAAATTATTCCTTGATCCATGGGCTGCAGAATGGATATTGTGTTGGCAGACATGAAAACAACATTGATCTTGTTAATATCTCTATCAGAGATCTTGGGTGACCAGGTGCATTGTTGAACAGTAATATTTTGAAAAGAATCTTTTTTTCTGAGTAGTTGGTCTTAACAGTGGTCTTAACATATTCAGTCAACCATGTTGTAAACAGATGTGCTGTCATCCAGGCTTTGTTGTTCCATTTATAGAGCACAGGCAGAGAAGATTTAGCATAATTCTTAAGGGCCCTGAGATTTTCAGAATGATAAATGAGCATTGGCTTCAATTTAAAGTCACCAGCAGCATTTGCCCCTAACAAGAGAGTCAGCCTGTCCTTTGAAGCTCTGACACCAGGCTTTGACTTCTCCTCTCTAGCTATGAAAGCCCTAGATCACATCTTCTTCCAATGTCAGGCTATTTTGTCTACATTGAAAATCTGTTGTTTAGTGTACCCACCTTCATTAATTATCTTAGCTGAATCTTCTGGAGAACTTTTCTGTGGCTTCTACATCAGCACTTGCTGCTTCACCTTGTGCTTTTATGTTATAGAGATAGCTTCTTTCCTGAAACCTCATGAAACAACGTCTGCTGGCTTCAGACTTTTTTTCTGCAGCTTCCTCACCTTGCTCAGCCTTCATAGGATTGAAGACAGCTAGGGCCTTGCTCTGGATTAGGCTTTGCCTTGAGGGAACGTTGTGGCTGGTTTGATCTTCTATCCAGACCACTAAAGCTTTCTCCATATCAGCAATAAGGCTGTTTTGCTTTCTTATCTTTCATGTGTTGACTGGAGTAGCACTTTTAATTTCCTTCAAGAACTTTTCCTTTGCATTCACAACTTGGTTCACTATTTGGCACAAGAGGCCTAGCTTTTGGCCTGTCTCAGCTTTTGACATGCCATCCTCACTAAGCTTAATCATTTCTAGCTTTTGATTTAAAGTGAGAGACATACGACTCTTCCTTTCACTTGAACACTCAGAGGCCATTGTAGGATTATTAATTGGCCAAATTTCAATATTGTTGTATCTCAGGGAATGGAGAGGCCTGAGGTGAGGAGGAAAGAGACAGGGAAACAGCCAGTCAGTGGAGTAGTCAGAACAAACACAGCATTTATCAGTTAAGTTCGCCATCTTATATGGGTGCAGTTTGTCTCACCCCAAAATAATTACAATAGTAACATAAAACATCACTGATCCCAGATAATCATAACCAATATAATATTAAGGAAAGGGTTTGAAATATTGTGAGAATTACCAAAATGTGACACAGAGACAGGAAGTAAGCAAATGCTGTTGGAAAAATGGCACCAATAGATTTGCTTGACTCAGGGTTGCCACAAAACTTCAATTTGTAAAAAATGCTATCTCTGCGAAGCACAATAAAGTGCAATAAAATGAGGTATGCCTGTAAATGTTTTACAAAACTGAACTTGAATTCAGTATAGTCATAAGGTGTTTTGTATTTCTCTTAGCCTTCAGATATATTGACTATTCAAACACCTCCTCTTTCTCCTGCATCTTGCTGTCCTCCACCTTTGAATGGTAAAGCAAAGGCCAAGGAAACCAATGTACAATGTGGTGAGGCTTCTTGTGTGATTGGAATGACTGCACCTAAATTTCCTGTTTTGTAACCTCTGATTTTATATATTTAGTGTTATCAAGGTGGAGCAAATTGTTATCTTTTACCACAAAATCAAATAATGTTTAGAAAATTGTTTCTTACTTACTTGAAATCGCAAATTTTTTTATATATAATGGCTGGGCATTTTTCTTTTTAAAGATTGGCACCTAGGCTAACAACTGTTGCCAATCTTCCTTTTTTTTTTTTAAGGATTGGCACCTGGGCTAACGACTGTTGCCAATCTTTTTTTTTTCCTGCTTTATTTCCCAACCCCCCACCCCCCTCCCCCGCCCCGTACATAGTTGTATATCTTAGTTTCAGGTCCTTCTAGTTGTGGGATGTGGGACGCCGCCTCAACGTGGCCTGACAAGTGGTGCCATGTCCGCACCCAGGATCCTAACCCTAGGCCACCACAGCGGAGCACGAGAACTTAACTGCTCGGCCACGGAGCTGGCCCAAAATCACAAATTTTTTAAATGTCTGGAAATTAAAAAGTTAGTTGACACAGACTAATGTAATTTGACTTTTTTGTTACTTTATTGTGTTTTAACATAGAGTCTTCTTAAATTATTTTGTATTATTTTAAACATGCATAAAATTATTTGCAAATTTTTTTAGTTTATTTTGTATATTTTTGTAGACAATCCTCCTGATAATGGAAACTCTAAAGCACGTGCACGTGTCAAAAAGGCAAAAGGTAACCGAGATGACAAACAAGGGCGCCCTGACTCTGAAGCGAGATGCATAGTGAGTAAACTAATTCCTGAAGAATTCACAGTTTCTGGTTAAAAGCTGCAAATAAGGCTAGGGAAGTTATACTGTTCAGTTGACCCCTTTGTACTACATTTCAATTGGGATAAACATGTGCTTCTACTTCCTGTCAAGGTGGGGAGTGACCATGCCCCATTCCTGCACAATCATTCATGTGTTTGCTTATTTATGTTTATTTGTAGTTTGGATCTCATTCAATGAAGTGTGAAACTGCGACAGTCCCAAGCCCTCCTTCCCAATGTGGAACACCTGTGCTAACCTGCAAGGGTCCAACTTGTGTTGCTGTTAGTTGGGAAGTATGTTATCAATTTATTTTTATTAATTTTTGTGATATAAGAAGGTAGTAATTGGCTTAGAAATATGTTAGAACATCTAGAACTCCCTAAAGAATTAGAGTTTAGATTAGGGTTTCACAAATCTTGGACCGTGATTCTAGAACACACTTAGGACCTAATACTAGTGCTATTAGGAGGTCTAAAGCTATGGTAATCCTGCTTTTCAGATCCTTTATTTATGGAGGATAATAAATTTGGAAAACCAAATAGACTATTAATAGGTAACTAGTTGAATTTTTAAAACCAAAACAAAGAGATAATAAAATTAAAGCAATTTATAAACATAGTATTTTTTTTAAAGTTTCATTGGGAAATCTCTGGTAGTGTGTGTTTGTCTGTAACTGTACAGTATGATACATAAGAAATGTGACTATGAGGTAAAGAAGCTTAAAAAACCACAGTTTTTACATCCATGTGAATATCTTTTCATTCAAACTAATCAGGCTCAAAAAGTAAGACTTGGCCTAGTTATTATCCACCTAAGTATCTTCAAATTTTTCTTCCCTTTTTCTCAGTCTCTAGCAGAGGTTTTTTTAGCATTGACACAAAAGCTCTAGTCTGATAATAATAAATGATGGGTATGATTACATCATTGCACACATGCCAGAGTACTGGGGTCTGTGTTTGATCCCACTAATCAATAGTAATATTAAGCAACATTAATATATCTAAGTTTACTCTTTTTTAAGTAACCTATTTGATAATAATTTAATAAATTAAAAATAAGAATTAATCCTTTCTCTTAATTTTATTTGAGCCTTTTAATGTTAATTATAATGTTCTGCCTTATGTTTAATTACTTATATTTATCTATATCTCATATAATGTAATAGATTATAAGCTTTGACATTGAAAGGATCATGTTGTAGCTCTCCACAGTATCTAGTATAGTAACCATTTATAGAAAGAACTCAATTTCTGTTTGTTGCATCTTTCAGATTCCTGTATGTAATGGTGCTGAAATCACTGATTACAGACTAGAGTGGGGACAAATTGAAGAATCGATGCACTTGATTTACACTGGCCCTTGTCTGAATTATGAAGTTAAAGGTCTCATTCCTGCAACTACGTATTTTTGCAGAGTTCAGGTAATCTTAACAGTTCTTATGTAAACAAAAGAGTGGTTATGAGCCTGTGCTATCCACATTCATAACATCGGCATCATTTCCAGTGTAGAGACCAGAAGGGAGTCATAGACTTCCAAATCTTAAATGTTCCTCATATTTAGTAACAATCTTCTGAGCTCCTTCACCTGCCATTCAAAGCTCCACATACTCTGGCACCTGCTTTCTATTCCAACTTGATCTGCCATTATATTCTCTACAGTTCTGTGTTTCCCAAATTTCCCTGAACTTAACAATCACCTGAAATGCTTGTTTAAAACACTGATTCCTGTTCTAAAGCCATGCCACCCTGAACGTGCCAGATCTCATCTGATAAAACACTGATTCCTGCACCTCCACTCAGACCTATTGAATCAAAATTTCTATCCAGAGACTTGCTAATCTGTATATTTAAAAAGCACTCAAAGTAATAATTATCATCAGTTAGGAAAAACGGCATAAACTATTTGAAACGAACAAGTCTGCCACCACCTCCAAGTATGTCTTGTACATTTGTTCATACTGTGTTTTCTGTCTATCGTGTCCCATAAAACCAAGCTTTTGCATGAATGCTTCCTTGAAAACTTTAGCTGGAAGTGATCTCTTCCTCTTCTAAACTACTAGAATTATAAGACTCATAACTTTAAGGTTTTGGGAGACAGTCCAAATTTAAAACAACCTGATATGTTGTCCCCATCAAGTTAAACCATCAGATCCTAGGAGCCCTAATACTGGGTATCTAAGCTAAATCTCCCAGATTGCCTTTGATGATTGGAAGTTGTTTTTTTAAAAAGATGCATGAGATTTTTTGGGTGTCCCTATTTTTTGTATTAGAAAAATGCTCTTACAATATATATTTATCAGTTAGAAGGCCACAGCAATAGTCCAAAGGATAGGTGAGGTTATGAACATTAAATCTGCTACAGTGGGAATGCTGAGACATTAATGGATTTGAAAGATATTAGAGAGGTAAAAATCAATGGAATGGGTTCCTGCCAAGACAGGGTATTACCATACTGCCCAGGTCCTCCCTCTTACAACTAAAAAACCCTGAACACAATACAACAAACAAGCATAGGAAGACTCTGAATGGTGGAAAGAAAGAAAGATGTGGAAAGAAAAAGATCTTTCCAAGTTGTGAGGAACCTTGCAACTTGAGGAACAATACAGTAGTAAGCCCCTGGGGTTTTCTTATCACTTCCCATATATCCCAAAAAGGATATGGGAGAAGCCTCCAACTCAAAACCGCCAACAGGGACAGACAGAAAAAATCTTCAAGAAATGCCTGCCTCCCCTCGCTCCCCCCAAGCAAAATAACTTGGAAAATGGTAGCCTAACAACAGAAAATCTTTTAGGCAATACCTTACTCCAGGCAAACATCAACAGAAAAATCACACACCCCTGCCCTTCCCTACCCCTAAAGTTTCAACAGACCGAGTGGGAAGATGACCATCCAATTCACTCCAGAAGCAAGCAACATGCTCCACTTTCCCTACCCAGTGGTTTCAGTTTTGGCAGGGCCAAGCAAATAGTTAATATTCCATCCCCTGCCTGGCAGAAGCAGGCAGTGCTTTGCTTTCATTCCCCTGCTGACTGGTGCCAGTATGGCCAAGCAGGGAACTTATGATCTTCTATACCTCCCTGACAGAAGCAGGCAGTAACACTCTAATTCCCGTGCAGGGATAGTGTTGGCAAGTTGAGCTTCCACCCCCAGCCAGCAGCAACAGACTGAACAAGGTGGTGTGATTCAAGCTAGATAGCATTCTGTGTTCCTCCTATTCCTGTATCAGTGAGGCCTAGTGAGAAGCTGAACCTACATTTCCACTTACCAACACTGAGAATGAAAGAGGATATGGGAAGCCAGGCTAATCAGCACTCAGATTGCCCCTTCACCTGCTATCAGTAGTGTCCAGTGGAGAGCTCAGCCTCCATCTCTACTCAGCATGGAGGAGGTGGATCTAGGCGGTGAGACGCTATGCTACGTAGGACGCCACTCCCCTCGCTCCTTTCCCCTGGTGTCATTAAGACCCAGCTGGGAGCTGAGCTTCTACCCCCACCCCCCCACCCCTGCAAGAACACAGAGGTGTTAGTCAGTCCTCCACTTCCCCCCTCCATGGTATCAGCAGGGCCCAATGGGGAGCTGAGCTTAAACCCACACTCAGAAACAGTGATGCAGTGCAAATAGTTTCCCCACTTTTCCTGGAAAAGTATCAAAGGCGCCTAGACAGGAGCTGAACTTCCACCCTACCCAACCTTTGCAGTATACCTCTAGACATGCCACAATAAGCATCACAGCCTTTGAATTAAGCACAACCAAGACAAATTTCCATAATACCTGCCTTTGCTGGCTTTTAAAACCAAGGGGAATACCCTCAGAAAAACTATCAAAATTCAGAGAAAGAAAACCCTGCTCTTAAAGGGCCCAGACACAGATTAATCCATTCCAGAAACCAACACAAAATCACTAGAAAGAAAAGTGCATAGTCTTTTGGCAAAAGAGACTCACTTGATAAGCTCAGTGCATCTCAGACAGGTAGGAGGTGACTGGGTCCACCTCCCCAGGGACTGAGACACAGGCAGCAGCCATTATTGTGACCTAGTGCAGACATGATGATATGGACACTGGCAGATGCCATTGGATTTCTTCCTCTGGCCTGTTAGTGCAGAGGGTTTTCCCTGCCCACTAGAACACTGATTCAATCAAGCACAGCAAGGACAAGCAGCCTGCCCGAGGACTGGCCACACCCACCAACCAACCCATAGGGAACTAGTGGGGCCCACATAGGTAGGGAGTGTGGGACCTCTGCAGTGGTGCGAGTGGGTACACATTGGTGGGGCAGGTGATGCACATGGGGCAGGACCAGTTGACAGGGTTTGTGGGCCTGCAGGTGGTGGGATGTGTTGGCTATAGAAGACTTGTGCCACTGGCCATCTCCAACAGCCACACAGAGGATCTGCACCACCTTCCAATACCTGAAATTACTGTGTGCCTCCATGCCTGGGGCCAGGCCCACCCAGCTGCACTCCGGAGAGAGCTGACAACAGCCCCGCAGGCTGGAGGCTTACAGCAATTGTGAGCACCTGAGCATAGCAACCAGCCACACTGGGGGTCTAACTCACTTAACAGCAAAATAGCAGCATGTTTGTGCTATTAGACCTTGCAGCCAGTGGTGTTGGGGCTTCCCTACCCAATAAAGTGACTAAAGTGACCACAGCAGCTGAATGTGGCTGAGCCATACAACCAGCCAGCCCAGGGGCTATCCTAGCCTACCTGTGCATTCACAGCAAGAGAAACCCCACCACAACAGAAGGGTACATGGAGCCCACGCAAGGGACACTCCTGGAACATCTGGAACTGGTGACGAGAGGGAAGCATATTGCTGGGCCCCATAAGGCTTCTCTTGCGTAAGGCCACTTCTCCAAGATTGGGAGATGTAGCTGATCTACCTAACACATAGATACAAACAGAGAATTAAGCAAAATGAGGAGACAAAGGAATATGTTCCAAATAGGAAACAGGACAAATCCTCAGAAAAAGAACTAAATGAAACAGAGATAAATAGTCTACCTGATAAAGAGTAGAAACTAATAGCAATAAGGAAGCTAGCTAATCTTGGGAGAATAGATGAATAAAGCAAGAATTTCAACAAAGAATTGGAAAATATAAAAAAGAACCAATCATAGCTAAAGAATACAATAATGGAAATGAAAAATTCACTAGAAGGAATTAACAGCAGAGTAGATGACACACAAGAATGGATCAATAAGCTGGAAGAAAGAGTAGAGGAAATCACCCAAGCTGAACAGAAAAAAGAAAAAATAATTAAAAAGAACAAGGATAGTCTAAGGGACCTCTGGGACAACATCAAGTGTAACCAACATCCATATTATATTATATATTGTATACTATATATTATCTGGTGTCCCAGAAGAGAAGAGAGAGACAAAGGGGCAGAGAACAGATTTGAAGAATTAATCGCTGAAAACTTCCCTAATCTAAGGAAGAAAGACATCCAGGTACAGGAAGCACAGAGAGCACCAAACATGATGAACCGAAAGAGACCCACACCAAGATGCATTATAATTAAAATGTCAAGAATTAAAGATAAAGAGAGGACCCTAAAAGCTTCAAGAGAAAGACAGCAAGGTACATATGAAGGAAACCCCATAAGGCTATCAGCTGACTTCTCAGCACAAACCTTACAGGCTAGAAGGGAGTGGCATGATATATTCAAAATGCTGAAAGGAAAAACATACAGCCAAGAACACCTGGCAAGGTTATCATTCAAAATGCGGAGAGAGATAAAGAGTATGCCAGACAAGCAAAAACTACAGAAGTTTATCACCAAGAAACCAGTCTTACATGAAATGTTAAAGGGACTTATTTAACTGGAAAAGAGAAGACCACAAATAGGAATAAGAAAATTATCAAAGAAAAAAAATCACAGGTAAAGGCAAATATACAGTAAAGGTAGTGGATCAACTACCTATAAAACTAATATAAAGGTCAAAAACCAAAATTAGTAAAAATATCTATCTTCATGATAAGAAATTAAGGTATATACACAAAAAAGAGGGTAAATATGATATCAAAAACATCAAACATGGTGGGAGGGGAGAAAAAGTATAGGACTTTTAGAAAGAGGTCAAACTTAAGAGGCCATCAGCTTAATATAGATTGCTATTTACACAGGTTATTATATATGAACCTCATAGTAATCACAAACCAGACACTTATAACAAATACACAAAAAATAAAGCGAAAGGAACCCAAAGATATTACTAAAGAAAACCATCAAATCAAAAGGGAAGAGAGCAAGAGAAGAAAGGAACAGAGAACTACTGAAACACCCAGAAAAAAAGTAACAAAATGGAAATAAGTACATACTTATCAGTAGCCACTTTAAGCATCAATGAACTAAATGCTCCAAACAAAAGGCATAGGGTGACCAACTGGATAAAAAGCAAGACTCATATATATGCTGCATACAAGAGACACATTTCAGACCTAAAGATACTCACAAACTGAAAGTGAAGGGATGTAAAAAGATATTCCATGCAAATGGCAAAGAAAAGAAAGCGGGGGTAGCAATACTTATATCAGACAAAATAGACTTTAAAACATAAACCATAACATGAGACAAAGAAGAGGCTACAGAATGATAAAGGGAACAAGAGGACATAACACTTGTAAATATCTATGCATGCAACATAGGAGCACTTAAATATATAAAGCAATTATTAACAGACGTAAAAGGAGAAATAGACAGGAACACAATAACAGTAGGTGACTTAAACACTCCACTTACATCAATGGATGGATCATCCAAACAGAAGATCAATGAGGAAACACTGGCCTTACGTGACACATTAGACTAGATGGACTTAGTAGATTTATACAGAATAGTCCATCCAAAAATCACAGAATACACACATTCTTTTCAATTGCACATGGAACATTCTCCAGGATAGATCACATATTAGGCCACAAAACAAGTCTCAATAAACTTAAGAAGATTGAAATAATACCAACCATCTTTTCTCATCACAATGTTATGAAACTAGAAATCAACTACAAGAAGAAAACTGGAAAAGTCACAAACACGTGGAGATTAAACACAATGCTACTGACCAACTATTGGGTCAATGAAAATCAAAGGAGAAATAAAAAAATACCTGGAGACAAATGAAAATGAAAATATGTCATGCCACAATTTATGGGGTACAGCAAAAGCAGTACTAAGAAGGAAGTTTATAGCAATACAGGCCTACCTCAGAAAACAAGAAAAATCTCAAATAAACAATATAAAGTGCACCTAAAAGAACTGGAAAAAGCAGAACCAACAAAGCCCAAAATCAGTAGAAGGAAGGAAATAATAAAAATCAGAGTGGAAATAAATGAACCAGATATTAACAAAACAAGAGAAAACAAAGCAATGAATCTAAGAGCTGGTTCTTTGAAAAGATCAACCAAATTGACGAACCTTTAGCTAGACTCACCAAGAAAAAAAGAGAGAATGCTAAAATAAATAAATTCAGAAGAGAAATGTGAGAAATTACAACAGACACCTCAGAATACAAAGGACTGAGGGCAGTGTCAAGATGGCAATATAGGCGGACTCTGAACTCACCTCCTCCCATAAGCACAATGAATTTACAACTACTCTTGTAACAATTACTCCTGAGAGAGAACTGAAAACTGGATGAAAAGAACCCCCACAACAAAGCACAGTGCTGACAGAGATGGAAGAGGCAGAAATTCCTTTCTGGAAAGAAAAATACCACCTTTTAGCCATGGCACTTCATGGCCAGCCAGGAGCAATCCTAAGGTACAAAGCCTTTCCTGGAGGAGCGGGAGAGCTGAGCTGGGGAGCATTACCACAATAAGCAGCTCTGGACTCAGCACAACTGAGACAAGTCTCATAATATCTGATTTTGCTGGCTATTAACAACAATGGGGAATATCCCCATAAAAGCTGTAAGACATAAGGGGAGAAAAGCCTGCTCTTAAGGGGCCCAAGCACAAATTCACTCATCTCAGAAAGCAACCTAATATCACCAGAAAGGCACACAGTTCTTTGGTGAAAAACGACTCACTTAATAGGCTCTTGGCATATCTCAGTGAGAAGTGAGACACCCCCAGGCTGGGACCACCTCCTCAGGGACTGAGACATTGGTGGCAGCCATTATTGTAACCTAATTCAAGTGTGCTGACACAGATGCTGTGTTGACGCCATTAGAGTTCTTCCCCTGACCTGCTAGACCAGGGGTCTGCCCTACCCACTAGAGCACCAATTTAATCCAGCTCAGGCAGGGCAGGCATTCTGCCTTAGGGATGGGCCCAGCCAATAGCAAGCCCTTGGGCAACTTGTGGGCCCACATAGGTGGGATGCCTGGAACCTCTGCAGCTGGGTGAGCATGTCTGCATCCACAGGGCAGGTCATGTGTGAGGGGGAGGCCTGCTTTGATGGACTGTGTGGGGCCCCTGGCGAGAGGCAACTGGGTCCACTTAAGTGGGTCAGGGCATGCACATGAAGCAGGAATGTGTTGATGGGGTGTGTGCCCTTATGAGCAGTGGGACTTGTCTGCTGCAGCAGACTTGTGCTTCTCAAAAAAGTCACAAAGGAGATTGGCCCCACCTTCCAAAGCCTGAAATAATTGAGTGCTATTAGACCTTGCAGCCAACTGTGCTGGGGCTCCCCAAGCCCAATAAAGTGACTGATGAGTCCATAGCAGCTGCACACAGCTGAGAATTACAACCAGCCGGCCAGAGGGACAGCCTAGATTCCCTGGGCATCTGCAGTAAGAGCAACGCTGACACAACAGAAGGACACAAGTAGCCCACATAGGGGACACTGCTGGAACATTTGGAACTGGTGATGAGAGGGAAGCACCCTGCTGGGCCTCATAAGGCATCTCTTACATAAGGTTGCTTCTCTAAGATCAGGAGACATAGCTGACCTACCTAATACACAGGTATAAGCACAGAGTAAGAGGCAGAATGAGGAGACAAATAATACATTGCAAGTAATGGAACAGGACAAAACCCAAGAAAAAGAACTAAATGAAACAGAGATAAACAATCTACTTAACAAAGAGTACAAAATAATAGTGAGAAAGATGCTCACTGATGTTGGGAGAAGAATAGATGAACTCAGTGAAAAGTTCAGTGAAGAATTGGAAAATATAAAAAAGAACCAAGCATAAATGAAGAATACAGTACTGGAAATGAAAAATTCACTAGAGGGATTCAATAACAGAGTAGGTGACACAGAAGAACAGATCAGCAAGCTGGATGAAAGACTAGAGGAAATCACCCAAGCTGAAGAGATAAAAGAAAAAAGAATTAAAAAGAATGGAGACAGTCTAAGGGGCCTCTGGGACAACATCAAGCACACTAACATTTGTATTATAGATGTCCCAGAAGAGAAGAGAGAGACAAAGGGGAAGAGAACATATTTGAAGAAATGATAGCTGAAAACTTTCCTAGCCCAAGGAAGGAAACAGACATCCAGGTACAGGAAGCACAGAGAGCACCGACAAGATGAACTGGAGGCAGGCACCAAGACACATTATAATTACAATTTCAAGAATTAAATATAAAGAGAGTCCTCAAAGCTGCAAGAGAAAGGCAACAAGTTACATAAAGAAGGAAACCCCATAAGGCTATCAGCTGACTTCTCAGTAGAAACCTTACAGGCTAGAAGGGATTGGCATGATATATTTAAAGTGCTGAAAGGAAAAAACCTATAGCCAAGAATAAACTACCCAGCAAGGTTATCATTCAGAATGGAAAGAGAGATAAAGAGTTTCCCAGACAAGCAAAAAGTAAAGGCATTTATCACCAAGAAACCAGCCATACAAGAAATGCTAAAGAGACTTATTTGAGTGGGAAAGAGAAGACCACAAATAGGAATAAAAAAATAATTTTAAAAAAACAATAAAATCACTAGTAAAGACAAACATACAGTAAAAAGAGTAGATCAACCACCTATAAAAAAAATATGAAGGTCAAAAGACAAAAGTACTAAAATTACCTATTTCAATGATAAGAGAGTAACAGATATACATGCACAAAAAAGAGGTTAGATATGATATCAAAAACATAAAATATGGGAGGAGAGGGTAAAAGAGTAGAGCTTTTAGCAAGAGGTCAAACTAAAGAGACCATCAACTTAATATAGATTGTTATATACATAGGTTATTATATATGCACCTCATGGTAATCACAAACCAAAAACCTATAATAAATACACAAATAATTAAGAGAAAGGAACCCAAACATAATACTAATGAAACCCATCAAACCACAGGGGAAGAGAGCAAGAGAAGAAAGGAACAGAGAAAAACTTCTAAAACCCCCAGAAAAAAATAACAAAGTGGCAATAAGTACATATCAACAGCTACTTTAAGTGTCAGTAGACTAAATGCTCCAATCAAAAGACATAGGTGGCCAATTGGATTAAAAAACAAGACCCAGGGGCCAGCCTGGTGGCGCAGCAGTTAAGTGTGCACATTCCACTTCGACGGCCTGGGGTTCGCCGTTTCAGATCCCAGGTGTGGACACAGCACCGCTTGGCAAGCCATGCTATGGTAGGCATCCCACACATAAAGTAGAGGAAGATGGGCAGGGATGTTAGCTCAGGGCCAGTCTTCCTCAGCAAAAAGAGGAGGATTGGCAGCAGATGTTAGCTCAGGGCTAATCTTCCTCAAAAAATAATAGTAATAATAAATAAATAAAAATAAAAAACAAGACCCACGTATATGCTGCATACAAGAGACACACTTCAGACGTAAAGACACAACAACCTGAAAGTGAACAGATTGAAAAAGATACTCCATGCAAATGGCAAAGAAAAGAAAGCTGAGTTAGGAACAGTTATATCAGACAAAATAGACTTTAAAACAAAAACTGTAACAAGAGACAAAGAAGGCACTACATAATGATAAAGGGAACAATCTAACAAGAGGATATAACACTTGTAAATATCTATGCACCTAACACAGGAGCATTTAAATATATAAAGCTATTATTAACAGACATAAAAAGAAAAATAGACAACACAATAGTGGTATGGGACTTTAACACTCCACTTACATCAATGGATAGATCATCCTAACAGAAGATCATAAGGAAACATTGGCCTTAAACAACACATTAGACTAGATGGACTTAGTAGATTTCTACAGAACAGTCTATCCAAAAGCCACAGAATACACATTCTATTCAACCGCATATGGAACATTCTCCAGGATAGATCACATATTAGGCCACAAAACAAGTCTCAATAAATTTAAGAAGATTCAAATAATACCAAGTATCTTTGCTGATCACAAAGGTATGAAACTGGAAATCAACTACAGGAAGAAAATAGGAAAAGCCACAAATATGTGGACATTTAAGAAAATGCTACTGAAAAACGATTGGGTCAATGAATAAATCAAAAGAGAAATCAAAAGATACATGGAGACAAATGAAAATGAAAATAAGACATGCCAAAATCTATGGGATACAGCAAAAGTGGTTCTAAGAGGGAAGTTTATGGCAATACAGGCCTACCTCAACAAAGAAGAAAAACCCCAAATAGGCAATCTGAAAGTGCATCTAAAGGAACTGGAAAAGGAAGAACAAACAAAGCTGAAAATCAGTGGAAGGAAGGAAATAATAAAAACCAGAGCAGAAATAAATGAAATAGAGACTAAAAAAATAGAAAAAAAATCAATGAAACTAAGAGCTGGTTCTTTGTAAAGATAAACAAAATTGACAAACCTTTGGCTAGACTCACCAAGAAAAAAAAGAGAGATGGCTCAAATAAATAAAATCAGAAATGAAAGAGGAGAAATTACAAAGGACACCTCAGAAATACAAAAGATTATGAGAACACTACAAAAAACTATACACCAACAAATTGGATAATCTAGAAGAAATGGATAAATTCTTAGAATCATACAACCTTCCAATACTGAATCAAGAAGAAATAGAAAATTTGAATAGACTGATCGCCAGTAAGGGGATCAAAACAGTAATCAAAAAGCTCCCACAAAATAAAAGTCCAGGACCAGATGGCTTCCCTGGTGAATTCTATAGAACATTAAGAAGACTTAATACCTATCCTCAAACTTCCAAAAAAGTGAAGAGGAAGCTACCTAACTCACTCTGCAAAGCCACCAGTAGCCTTATACCAAAACCAGACAAGGACAACACAAAAAAAGAAAATTACAGGGCAATATCACTACTGAACATTGATGCAAAAATCCTCTGGAAAATCAAATACAACAATACATTAAAAATATCGTACACCATGATCAAGTGGGATTTATTTCAGGGATGCAGGGATGTTTCAAAATCCACAAATCAATCAATGTGATACACCACATTAACAAAATGAAGAATAATCATCACATGATCATCTCAATAGATGCAGAGAAAGCATTTGACAAGATACCGCATCTGTTTATGATAAAAACTCTGAATAAAGTGGGTATAGAAGGAAAGTACCTCCACATAATAAAGGCCATATATGGCAATCCCACAGCTAATATCATTCTCAATGGAGAAAAACTGAAAGCTATCCCTCTAAGAACAGAAATCAAAGATTCCCACTTCATCACTCTTATTTAACATAGTATTGGAAGTCCTAGCCAGAGCAATCAGGCAAGAAAAAGAAATAAAAGGGATCCAAATTAGAAAGGAAGAAGTGAAACTGCCACTATTTGCAGATGACATTTTATATATATAAAAGGCTCTTTAGAGTTTATTTAATCTACAGAAAACTATTAGAAATAATAAATCAACACTAAAGTTGCAGGATACAAAATCAAATATGAAAATAAGCTATATTTCTATACACTAACAACAAAGTAGCAGAAAGAGAAATTAAGAATACAATCCCATTTACGATTGCAACAAAAAGAATAAAATATCCAGGAATAAATTTAACCAAGGAAGTGATAGACCTGTACAATGAAAACTATAAAACATTGTTGAAAGAAATCAAAGAAGACACAAATGGAAAGATATCCCATGCTCATGGATTGGAAGAAGTAACATAGTTAAAATGTTCTTACTTCCTAAAGCTATCTACAGTCAATGCAATCCCTATCAAAGTTCCAATGACGTTTCACAGAAATAGAACACAGAATCCTAAAATCTATATGGAACAACAAAAGACCCCAAATAGCCAAAGTAATCTGGAGAAAAAAAGAGCAAAGCTGGAGGTATTACACTCCCTGATTTCAAAACATACTGCAAAGCTATAGTAATCAAAACAGCGAGCTACTGGCACAAAAACAGACACAGAGATCAATGGAAAAGAGTCGAGAGCTCAGAAATCAACCCAAACATCTACAGACAGCTAATTTTCAACAAGGAAGCTGAGAACATACAATGGAGAAAGGAAAGTCTTTTCAATAAATGGTGTTGGGAAACTGGACAGCCTCATGCAAAAGATGAAAATAGACTATTATCTTACACCATACACAAAAATTAACTCAAAATGGATTAAAGACTTCAATGTAAGACCTGAAACCATAAAACTCCTGGAAGAAAATACAGCTATTACACTCTTTGACATCAGTCTTAGCAGCATCTTTTCGAATACCATGTATACTCAGGCAAGGGAAACAAAAGAAAAAATAAATAAATGAGATTACATCAGACTAAAAAGCTTCTGCAAAGCAAAGGAAACCATGAACAAAATTTAAAGGCAACCCTCCAACTGGAGAAAATATTTGCAAGTCATATATCCGACAAGGGGTTAAATTCCAAAATATATAAAGAACTCGTACAACTCAATAACAAAAAAACAAAGAACCCAATCAAAAAATGGTTGGAGGATACGAACAGACATTTTTCCAAAGAAGATACATAGATGGGCAACAAGCACATTAAAAGATGTTCACCATTACTCCTTATTAGAGAAATGCAAATCAAGACTACAATGAGATATCACCTTACACCTGTCAAAATGGCTATAATTAACAAGACAAAAAATAGCAAATGTTGGAGAAGATGTGGAGAAAAGGGGACCCTCACACACAGCTTGTGGGAACGAAAACTGTTGCAGCCACTATGGAAACCAGTATGGAGATTTCTCAAAAAATTAAGAACAGACATACCATATAATCCAGCTATCCCACTCTTGGGTATCTATCCAAAGAACATGAAATCAACAATTCAAAGAGATTTATGCATCCCTATGTTCATCACAGCATTATTCTCAATAGCCAAGACATGGAAGCAACCCAAGTGGCCATCAATGGATAAATGGATAGAGAAGAGTGGTATATATACATACAATGGAATAGTACTCAGCCATAAAAAAGACAAAAATCTTGCCGTTTGCAACAACATGGATGGACCTTTAGGGTATTATACTAAGGAAAATAAGTCAGACAGAGAAAGACAAATAGCGTATGATTTCACTCATATGTGGGAAATAAACAAACACATAGATAAGGAGAACAGATTAGTGGTTACTGGAGGGAAAGAGGCTGAGGGGAGTGAAAACAGTAAAGGGGCATATATGTATGGTGATGGATAAAAACTAGACTATTGGTGGTGAACACGATGCAGTCTATAAGGAAACTGAAATATAATAATGTACACCTGAAATTTACACAGTTGTGAGCCAATATGACCTCAATAAAATAATTTTTAAAAAACACAATACCATTTACAATCACTCCAAAGAAAATGAAATATTTAGGTATAAATCCAGCAAAACATGTACTGCACTTGTATGCTGAAAATTACAAAATCCTGATTGATCAAAAAGACTTAAGTAACTAGAGAGACATATCATGTTCATTAAAAGACTTGACATAGTAAAGATGTCAGTTTCCCCCAAATTGATTTCTAGGTTTAATGCAATTCCTATCAAAATCCCAGCAAGATCATTTACAGATACATGCAATCACATTCTAAAATTTATATGGAAAATTACAGGATCTAGAACAGATAAATCAATCTTGAGAGAGAAAAATAAGGTTGAAGAAATCACTCTACCTAATGTATACTATATACTACTATATGACTACAGTAATCAAGACAGTGTAGTATTAGTATATGGTCAGACACATAAGTCAATTGAACAAAAGAGAGAATCCATAAATAAACCCACACAAATATGCCCAACTGATTTTTGACAAGATGCAAATGAGTTAAGGATACCCTTTTCAACAAATTATGCTGAAGAAACTGGATATCCATAGGCAAAAAAAAACTAAAATCAACCTAATACACACCTTAGATAAACAGTTACTCAAAATATACCATAGAAAACTGAAAATTCAAATATTAAACTATAAAACTTTTAGGAAAAAAACCCAAGAGAACATCTTCAGGATGTGGTCTAAGCAAAGAGTTCTTAAACTTGATACCAAAATCACAAGCCATAAAATGAAAAATTGATAAATTTGACATTCTCGAACCTAAAAACTTTTACTCTGCATAAGGCCCTGTGAAGAGGATTAAAAGACAAGCTACAAACTTGGAAAGAATCTCTACAAAACATGTATCTGACAAAGAACTAATATCTATAATATAAAAAGAACTCCCAAAACTCAACAGTTAAAAATCCAAACAACTCAGTTAGAAAATGGGCAAAAGACATGAACAGACAAAATTCACAGAAGAGGATATACAGATGGCAAATAAGCACATGAAAAGATCTTCCACATCATTAGCCATTGGGGAAACGCATAATGAGATACCATGACACACTTGTCATAATGGCTAAACTAAGTAGTGATAACACTAAATGCTGATAAAGATGTGGAGAAACTGGATTAGTCATACATTTCTGGTGGGAATTACATCCACTCTGAGTATGGCAGTTTCTTACAAAACTACAAATTACAAACATCCACTTACCATATGCCCAGCATTCTTGGGCACTTATCCCAAAGAAATGAAAACTTATGTCCACAATAAAAACCTGTACCTGGATGTTCATAGTACTTTTATTTGTAAGAGCCAAAAACTAGAAATAGCTTAGATATCCTTCAATAGGTAAATGGTTAAACAATATGTAGTGCATCAATACCATGGTACACTTTCAGCAATAAAAAGAATCGGGCTACTGATGCATACAACAACTTGGATGGATTTCAGGGGGGTTACGCTGACTGAAAAAAGCCTATCTGAAAAATTTACATACTGCATTATTCCATTTATATAACATGCTTGAAATAACAAAATTATAAGGATGAAGAAGAAATTACTGGTTGCCAGAGATTAGAATAAGTGGGGAGGGAAAGAGGTTGCTGTGGCTATAAAAGGATAGCACAAGGCATTCTTGTGATGGAACTTCTGTATCTTAACTGTGTTGGTGGTCACATAAAGCTACACGTGTGATAAAACTGCATAGAACTAAATACATACACAAATGAGTGTGTGTAAAACTGGTGAAATCTGAATCTTAATGGATTTTATCAATGTCAATTTCCTGATTGTAATATTCTACTATAGTTATGCAAAATGTTACCTTTGGGGATAAGTAGGTAAAGGGTACATGTGAATCTAAAATGATGTAAAAATAAAAAGGTTTGACAAAATCAATGAAATTTACTGAATAGATGTGAACTTCAGGCTACCACCAAGAAAGACAGAAACTGCAAGATGAAGAAAAGGAGGAAAGTTCAGTGGGATAAATGATGAGTTCAGTTTGGGTGTTTTTCCTGAAGTAGCCATATTAGCGCTCTTCACTTACCTTATCATATTTAGACTCTTCACCTTCCTAAATATGCAACCTAAAGATTTCAGCATGTATGTCAGCATCTTAGAACTATATTGTTTCATAGTGCAGTATATAAATGAATCAAATCAACATACATCTTAAACTCGCACAATGTTATATGTCAATTATATCTCAAATTTAAAGAAAGAACCATGTTGTTAGAACTTGAGTTTTAGAAAATTTGTTTTTATGCAACAAAATGATTTATGCACGGAAACAAAATAATGATGAATCTCTAACAGAGTATACTTTTTCAGGCCGTAAATACAGTTGGAGTTGGAATGTTTGGAGGAACTGGCATAGTAACCACACCAGCAACTGTACCAGCAGTAGTGCCAATGCTGCATGAAGTTGAAAACAAAGTTCCCGCCAAATTGGCATCATCTTGCATTGCTATTGAGTGGGAGGAACCAGATTGCCATGGCTCTCCAATCACTGGATATAACGTTGAATATGGAGACAGAAAACTTTTGACTGTTGATAGAGTAACAGAGTGTCTTCTGAAAAATCTACAGCCTGATACCACATACAAGTAAGTTGCTTACATCTTACTTTGCGTAGATGGAAAGCTTTTTCAGAATTTTGAGCAAATCTACATTTGTATGTTTTATATAGTCTACATAATATTTCCTTTGAAAGTGGGCTCTACTGTTTTAGAAATACTTGGCACTACTAACAGCCAGTTTCTCCTTCCCATCAAGAATTGCCAGTAGTGATTATGCAAATTCAAGATTTTTGTCTCAAAAATTTGTTGCTAATAATTAGTATAATATGATGGTCACTATCCTAAATAGAGTTACCAGGGATTTAGCTTAAATGTAGAAAATTCTTTTCTTTTCTAAATCTAAATTAATATAGTTTAATTTTTTTTCTTCTCACCACTAGAATCAGAATTCAAGCTATCAATCATTATGGACTAAGCCCTTTTAGCCAATCAATAAGAAGCAAAACCAAGCCACTACCCCCTGAGCCTCCACATCTTGGCTGTGTGGTCTATGGCCACCAGAGCCTCAAACTGAAATGGGGTAACTCTTCAAGCAGAGGGTTACTTTCCAACCTTATAAGCTACAATCTGCTAATGAGGGGTCGATCTGGCAGGTAAACTGTTTTTACAATTTAACATGTATTATAATAAAAATGTTCTAAAATTTTCTATCTTAATCCTATAATCCAGAGTGGTTTCAATGAACTCACAGATGTGAAAGCAGCCCATTGTCATGTTAGATATACTTTCTTACATTCCAACTGATAACTTAGCTCTCTATTTTTGTCTCTTCCAAAACACTTCTTTCTTTACAGAACATATGTTAATACCAGGGAATAGAAGTTACCAAAGAAATATGAAAGCCAGCACCTTGCCATTATGATATTTACAACTTGATTTTTTCTATTGTTTTTTACCTATCAGGCTTCAAGTTGATTTGTTTAGGCCTTATTGAGGTTTTAAAACCAGTTCTAAGGCAGTTATATAGAGTTATTTGTACCTGTATGATTGTTGATTAATAATATTGCTTCCCCCATCTCAATTCTCACTCCCAGATTTTCTATCATTTACCATGGTCCTTGTCAGACTCACAAAGTACAAAGACTGAGTGAATATACTGAATACAAATTTAAAATCCAGGCATGTAATGAAGCTGGTACGGGACCACTGTCTGGTATCTATACTTTCTCTACAACCAAAACCCCACCAGCCGCACTTAAAGGTAAGTGTTATAAGCCATGACAATGAAGGTTGCGTTAATTTGAGTTCCAATAGCTCATACATAAAACTATACAGTAGGTTTATTTTAAGTATTCAGCAATGTAATACCAAAATAAACTACTACTCAATTATGGATTCAAAGGGCAATGTAGAATTTAATGAAACTCCCAAGATGATAATATTTTTTAAAATATCTTTGAGATCAACTAATCTGGCCAATCACTCTATCACCACTGCCATTTTTTAAAAGGAAGAAAGTAAGTCCCCAAAATGGAAAGTTACTTAGCTAAAGGACACTATGAGCCAGTAGCAGAGCCAAAGTTAGAATTGTAGGCTCCTGATTCTCATCATACTTCTCCTTCCATTTTGTCATGATATCCAAACGTTGCTATCTCTTACATTTTCTCAAATGGATCAATACACAAAACTCATCAACTCATAGGTGTGATTATACTGATTAAAGCTGAAAAAATAAGACTATGTAAACTTAGTATTTGGTACATATTTGTACATACTTAGTACAAATTTGTAATGTCAAATTTTATATTTGGTAATTTCTGAACTGTGAATTTTTTCTTCTTATTTGAACAGCAAAATAAACTGCTGTCTATATTACATAACAAGGCCAATTGGCAGTCATGAAAGCTTGAACTTTGGTGATTTTTTTTTCCTTCCCAGTCTGAAATTCAGTTGTTCCAATCCATCCATGCATGAGTCCAATCACTATTATGAAATACTTTGTTTTCAGTGTAAAGCTAACTAGAACATGTTGGAGTTAAGCATGACTTAGACCACAATAATGTGTTGCTCTCTTTATATTTTAAGCCCCATTTTCCTGAAATGTAGGGAGATTAATAACATGAAATAAAGATCCTACCCTACACAGTTGCTGGATCATAAAATAAAATTATTAATATATGTGAAAATGCTTCCAAATGTATGATACACCATATAAATATGATGCAAGAGATTATACCAGTGGGGATTAAACAATAGTAATAAAAGTTGTAATAAGATATTACTAGAAAAATGAAACACGTATTATTAATTGCTAGCTTTAAGTTCTTAAAGTTTTTATTACAACTTTTAATATGCCTGATGGTATAGCAAAAGGCTTTACAATAAGAACTACAACTATATATTTCTAAGATTTAAACTACACAGACAGCCTTTTAATGACAGTGAAAAACCGTATGAGAAATTTCAATGTATTCAAGACAATTTAGGAAAAATGGAATCCTCTAAACTGAAATTCTCTTTTTCTAGCACCTAAATTACATCAGGTGAATAGCAATATTTGTGCAATCAAATGGAAATCTTTGGAGCCAATAAAAGGAGATCCCATTGTTTACAATCTTCAACTCATCAGTGACAAAGGAACTGACGTGGTAAATTCTTGCAAATTTAATCTCTAAAATTTTATAGTTTTGGGGCCAACCCAGCGGTGCAGCAGTTAAGTTCTCACATTCCACTTCGGCGGCCTGGGGTTCGCCGGTTCAGATCCCGGGTGGGAACGAGGCACCGCTTGGCAAGCCATGCTGTGGTAGGCATCCCATGTATAAAGTAGAGGAAGATGGGCATGGATGTTAGCTCAGGGCTAATCTTCCTCAAAAAAAAAAATGTATAGTTTTATATCCTGCTTGGGACTAAGTTCTTGTCAAGGAGTAAGATATTGTTTTAGGATGTTTGAAGTAACTAAATCTTATGCAAAAGTCCTATCTGGTCCCTAAAGTTTTATGTACATGATACTTATTTTGGGATAATCAGCTTGTTCATTTAATTAACCTATTACCATTGAATGATTTGGCATTTCTAGGTTCCACTGACCACATGCACAAGTCATTCCAAACCAAATGCCATTAAAATTTAACAATTTTAAGTCTTTCTTATTTTTTACATTGAACAAAATTACCTAAATGGTACTGGGCCCTCAGGACATTAGAGACTGTAAGAGTAAATTTTTATTTTTCTTGTGAACATATTCATGAAATGAATGGATTAATTCACTTTTTTTCTGTTGTCAAAAACTGTACCATATTATTTTATTTGGGAAGAAAATATAATTTTTACTTTAACTCCTTTTCCTTTAGATTTACAAAGGACCGAACACGTCATTCTCCTTTTCCAACTTTCTCACAAATTCACATTATCGCTTCAAGGTCTGTGCTGGACGCCAATATCAGAATTCTTCTGGGATACAAGAGCTCTGGGGACCATATAGCCCCAGTGTTCTTTTCTCAACTTATAAGCAACACCCAGGACATGGCAAAGGCAGTAGAGGAAAGGGAAAAAGCAGTCCTAGTGAAGAAAAAGATGAAAAGTCCAAGATAGAGATGAGTGATGATACGTTTGTTCTAATCCTTGTGATAGGATTTGCACTAGTTGCCATTCTGTGTGCTGTTTCAATTCAACACTTCCTAATCAATTAATCTATTTTTATGCATTTTTACTTTTTAGGAAGTTCTAAAATAAATTACATCAAATATAGAAATTGCTAGATACACTTCAATTCTTACAAATAAATCTCATTTAGTAGAAATCCCTACAATCATTTACCTGACACCAAAAGAACTGCCTTACTTTCAAGAAAATCTATGTGACAGTAGAAGAGAATTTTTTAGGAAATAGGTTTATTTTGAATTTGAGAATTTTAGCAACAAAAAAACTTCCACTATTGTATAAAACTATCTACAACCTCTCATGATAATTATTCTCTGCCTTAATTTTTCAAATGAATATTTTGCAAACTTTTTAGAATTATGAGAGGATAGCAGCATTTTGGACTTTTATTTAGAACAAAGTGGGAAAAATCAATTATACGTGTCAACTTACATTCGTATGGAATAATAAAAAAGTATCTTCCAACTTTCTGTACTGTAATTTTTTCAAAGTATCATATTCAGTTGTTTGGCTTGTGCCCTGATAATTACTTTGATAGTGTGAAATAGTGATTTACAGCACTTTGGGAGTAGAAGTAGCAAAGCAGGGAGCCATTTTATACCATTCCAAACTCTTTAAAATACACACAGTGTTGATCACCTTCTAATCAGGATGATTAAACATTATACATATGATGACTCATATTTTTACATGGCGTATTAAAATGATTTCTTCTGAAAATGTTTGTGTTCACATCCATTTCTAGTTACAAATGAAGTGTCTCTTCTATATTACCACAATTCATCCTCCAGGAGCTGTTTTGGCCATCCTGCAAGGGAGACATTACCCATTCCATTCCAAAAGACTATTTCTTAGCTTTATTGAAAAATTTTAAATATTATCTCCTATTTCAGAGTTTGCTCTTTGTGTTTCAAAACTGAAAATCATAAACTGGAGACGAAAGTGTCAATTTTTATGTGAGCTAATAATTTTGGCATATCCAATGAAATTATCTTTCATTGAATATTGTACTGATATGTGGTATGTTATAAAATATTTACTGAGGTGGTTGCTGTTCAGTTTAGAGCTTGAGGTATTGTTTAAAATATGGAAAGCATAAAATAGTTTTGATCATGGATTGGAAGAGTAAACATAATTAAAATGTCCATATTACCTAAAGCAATCTAAAGATTCAATGCAATCCCAGTCAGAATCCCAATGGCATTTTCACAGAAATAGAACAAAGAATCCTAAAATTCATATGGAACAACAAAAGACCTCAATTAGCCAAATAAATCCTGAGAAAAAAATAACAAAGCAGGAGGCATCACAAACCCTGACTTTAAAATATACTACAGAGTGACATCAGCATCACGGCAGAGTGAACTTGCCCGGGACTCTTTCCCCTTCAACATACAACCAAAAGGAGCAACCATACTCCAACAAAAAATATCCTAACAACACAAAAACCTCGGAGAGACACGCAGCCACATGATGGAGGGCAGAGAGGCTGGAGCCCCCCTCAGAGGAGCTGGAACAGGGTAAGAGAAAACTTTGCTCCCTCTCCAAAAGACTGTGGTTGCTGCCACGGGAGGCTCCATGAGGGAAGGAGTGGGGGAGGGGTCGCACATCCACGGGATCACCCAGGACTCACTAGGGTCTTCCAGCCTAGAGGGAAGCCCTCTAACGGGGTGAAAACTTTCATGCGGGGTGACCTCATAGAGCCAAGACCCCAGGAGACCAGATGGCGAGAGCTGATCGTGAAACCTCGGACTGCATGCAGGAGAAAGTGCCTCTCCCCCGACCTGCACCACACCATCTCGGCTGAAGGTGGAGGTCTCAGAATACATGAGTCTCTACCGCCATCCAGTGGCGATAGGCTGTAACTGCAACCAAATGATATCAGAATGAGGAAGCGCCAACCTTCCAACATCAGACACTACATAAAATCTCCAGACCAGAGAGAAAGCGACAAGCACCCAGAACTCAGTCCTGAGGGCTCAGAAATATGTAAGCTAAATGACAATGAATTCAAAATAGCTATCATCAAAAAACTCAATGAGGTAAAAGAGAATATAGAGAAACAATTCAATGAGTTCACGAGCTACTTCACAAAAGAGATTGAAACTATAAAGAAGAATCAATCAGAAATATCAGAGATGAAAGACACAATGGAAGAGATAAAACAAAATATGGATTCCCTGAATGCTCGTGTGGACATCATAGAGGAGAAAATCAGCATAATCAAAGATAGACATGTTGAAATGCTCCAGACAGAGGAGGAGGAAAGAACTAAGACTAAAAAGAAATGAAGAAACTCTGAGAAATATCTGACTCAATCAGGAAATGCAACATAAGAATTATAGGTATTAAAGAAGGAGAAGGAGAATGGAGCAGAAAACGTGCTCAAAGAAATAATAGAGGAGAACTACCCAAATCTAGGGAAAGAGAGGGAAATATGTGTGGAGGAAGCTTCCAGATCTCCTATATTTGTCAATGAAAAGACACACTGCAAGGCATATAATAGCAAAACTGGCAAAAACGAATGACAAAGAAAGAATACTCAGGGCAGTGAGACAGAAGAAGATAACCTACAAAGGAACCCTTATCAGGCTTTCAGCAGATTTCTCTGTGGAAACCTTATAAGCTAGGAGAGAATGGAACAACATATTCAAAATTATAAAGGATAAAAATCTTCAGCCAAGAATACTCTATCCAGCAAAAATATCCTTCAGATATGAGGGAGAAATTAAATCTTTCCCAGACAAATAAAAGCTAAGGGACTTCATAGCCATGAGACCACTCCCCACAAGGAATCCTCAAGAAGGCCCTCATACCTGAAAAAAGAAAAAAAGGGAGAAAGGGGTCATAAAACACAGAGTAAGGAGATAAATAGGTAGAGAGAATCAGAATAGGATAGCAAATATTCAACTATAGCATTAGGCTAAAGGGAAGGAAAACATCAAAAACAATCTTGTTACTTTAACCACAAACTCACAGCAAAAAGAGGAGGCTTGGCAGCAGTTAGCTCAGGGCTAATCTTCCTCAAAAAAAAAAAAAAGAATACAATTCCATTTGCAATCGCAACTAAAAGAATAAAGTACCTAGGAATAAATTTAACCAAGGAGGTGAAGGACTTATACAAAGAAAACTGTAAGACATTACTGAGAGAAATTGATAATGACTTAAAGAGATGGAAAGAGATTCCTTCCTCATGGACTGGAAGAATAAACATAGTTAAAATGTCCATACTACCCAAAGCCATCTACAGATTCAATGCAATCCCTATCAGAATCCCAATGACATTCTTCATGGAAATAGAGCAAAGAATAATAAAATTCATATGGGGCAATCAAAGACCCCAAATTGCTAAGGCAATCCTGATAAAAAAGAACAAAGCTGGAGGTATCATAATCCCTGACTTCAAAATGTACTACAAAGCCATAGTGACCAAAACAGCATGGTACTGGTACAAAAACAGGCACACAGATCAATGGAACAGAACTGAAAGCCCAGAAATAAAACCACACATCTACAGACAGCTAATCTTCAACAAAGGTGCCAAGAACATACAATGGAGAAAAGATAGTCTCTTCAATAAATGGTGTTGGGAAAACTGGACAGCCACATGCAAAAGAATGAAGGTAGACCACTATCTCACACCATACACAAAAATAAACTCAAAATGGATCAAAGACTTGAAGATACATCCTGAAACTATAAAACTCCTGGAAGATAATACTGGTAGTACACTCTTTGACACTGAACTAAAAAGGATCTTCTCAAACACCATGGCCTCTCAGACAAGGGAAACAAAAGAAAAAATAAACAAGTGGGAATTCATCAGACTAAAGAGCTGCTGCAACACAAAAGAAACTAGGATCAAAACAAAGAGACAACCCACCAATTGGGAGAAAATATTTGCAAATCATATATCTGACAAGGGGTTAATCTCCATAATATATAAGGAACTCACACAACTGAACAATAAGAAAGCAAACAACCTGATCAAACAGTGGACAGATGAGATGAACAGACGTTTTTCCAAAGAAGATATACAGATGGCCAATAATCGCATGAAAAGATGTTCAACATCGCTAATCATCAGGGAAATGCAAATCAAAACTACACTAAGATACCAACTTACACCCGTTAAAATGGCTATAACAAATGTTGGAGAGGGTGTGGAGAGAAGGGAGCCCTCATACACTGCTGGTAGGAATGCCAACTGGTGCAGCCACTATAGAAAACAGTATGGAGATTCCTCAAAAAACTAAAAATAGAACTACCATATGACCCAGCTATCCCACTACTGGGCATCTACCCAAACAACTTGAAATCAACAATCCAAAGCAACATATGCACCCCTATGTTCATTGCAGCAGTATTCACAATAGCCAAGACATGGAAGCAACCCAAGTGCCCATCAACCAAAGATTGGATAAAGAAGATGTGGAATATATGTACAATGGAATACTACTCAGCCAGAAAAAAAGACAAATTCATCCCATTTGCAATAGCATGGAAGGACATAGGGGGAATTATGTTAAGCGAAATAAGCCAGTCTGAGAAAGACAAACACCGGACAATTTCACTCATATATGGAATATAAACAAGTATTCGGACAAATAAAACAATTCAGTGGTTACCAGGGGAAGGGGGGTGTGGAGGCAAAGGGAGTGAAGGGGCACACTTATGTGGTGACAGTCAAGAAATAATGTACAACTGAAATCTCACATTGATGTAAACTATTATGAACACAATAAAAAATATACTACAAAGCTATAGCAATCAAAACAGCATGGTACTGGCACAAAAACAGAGACATCAATCAATGGAACAGAACTGAAAGCCCAGAAATAAAACCACACATCTATGATTAGTTAATCTTCAACAAAGGAGCCAAGAGCATACAATGGAGAAAGGAAAGTCTCTTCAATAAATGGTGTTGGGAAAACAGGACAGCCACTTGCAAAAGAATGAAAGTAGACCATTATCTTGCACCATACACAAAAATTAACTCAAAATGGATTAAAGACTTGAATGTAAGACCTGAAACCATAAAACTCCTAGAAGATAATATAGGCAGAACACTCCGTGATATCAGTCTCAGCAGCATCTTTTCGAATACCATGTCTACTCAGGCAAGGGAAACAAAAGAAAAAATTAACAAACGGGTCTACATCAGACTAAAAAGCTTCTGCAAGGCAAAGGGAACCATGAACAAAATAAAAAGACAACCTATCAACTGGGAGAAAATGTTTTCAAATCATATCCAACAAGGGGTTAATTTCCAAAATATATAAAGAACTTATACAACTCAACAACAAAAAGCAAACAATCCAATCAAAAAATGGGCAGAGGACATGAACAGACATTTTCACAAAGAAGATATACAGATGGCCAACATGCACATGAAAAGATGTTCAACATCACTAATTATTAGGAAAATGAAAATCAGTGCTACAACAAGATATCACCTTATACCTGTCAGAATGGCTGGCTATAATTAACAAGACAAAAAATAACAATTGTTGGAGAGGATGTGGAGAAAAGGGAGCCCTCATACACTGCTGGTGGGAATGCAAACTGGTGCAGCCACTATGGAAAAGAGTGGAGATTTTTCAAAAAATTAAAAATAGAAATACCAGATGATCCAGCTATCCCACTACTGGATATCTATCCAAAGACCTTGAAATCAACAATCCAAAGAGATTTATGCATCCCTGTGTTCATTACAACATTATTCACAATAACCAAGACATGGAAGCAACCCAAGTGCCCATCAACTGATGAGTGGATGAAGATGTGGTAGATACATACAATGGAATACTACTCAGCCATAAAAAAGACAAAATCCTCCTATTTGCAACAGCATGGATGGACCTTGAGGGTATGATGTTAAGTGAAATAAACCAGACAGAGAAATACAAACACCACATGATTTCCCCCATATATGGAAGATAAACACATGGATCAAGGAAACAGATTAGTGGTTACCAGAGGGCAAAGGAGCTGTGGGGTGGGCGAAAGGTGTAAAGGGGCACATATGTATGGTGATGGACAAAAATTAGACTACTCATGGTGAGCACGATGCAGTCTATACAGAAAGTGATAAATAATAATGTACACCTGAAATTACACAATGTTATAGACCATTATGATCTCAATAAAATAATTGAAAAAAATACATGCACAAGTTTGCAGCACTGGTAGTAATTTCAAAAACTGGGAAACAACCTTAAGGTCAAGCAATACAGAAATATGTAAAATAAGCATGGTGCACTGATACAAGGGAACATCATGTAGTGGCTAAAAGAATAATAATGGATCTATACATACTTTAAGATATATTGAAAAATCTCCAGACATGGTAAATCTTTTTTTAAAGATTGGCACCTGAGCTAACAACTGTTGCCAATCTTCCTTTTTTTTTGCTTTTTATTTTTTTGCTTTTTTTTCCCCAAATCCCCCAGAACATCGTTGTACATTTTTTCAGTTGTGGGTCCATCTAGTTGTGGCATGTGAAATGCCGCCTCAACATGGCCTGATGAATGCCATGTCCATGCCCAGGATCTGAACTGGCGAAACCCTGGGCCACCGAAGTGGAGCATGCGAACTTAACCACTTGCCACGGGGCCAGCCCCCTGTTAAATTTTTTAAGTGACTGATGGAAATATATATGTAGTAGGGATTGATTGATTTACTTTTAAGCACACACATACACACATGCACAAATACATGTATTCATACAAAATTTATGGAAGGATACACAGAAAAGCCTGATGAGTGGTCTGGGGAGGGGCAAAGAAAAGAATAAGTTTTACTTTCACTCTATCTCTTTCTGTATTTGAAATTATTAACACAAATAAGTCATATTTTAAAAGTAAAAGGCTAGTTTTTAAATGCTTTTAATAAGTGGCTATAAACAATGGCCTTTTTAATTCTCGAGTCCTTCCAAAGATTTAGAAAGAGTCAGTTCTACAACAGAAAAGAGTTTGTCTAATTTTGTACCCAGTAGCTTTTTTTTTCTTGGAATTCTGAAAGTTTAGGATACTTACTTTGGCCTTAGAAATGTTTATCAGTATATTACTTATCTCTTGGAAGTTCCTCTGATATTCCAAATCTGTCAGACTGTCATTTTTCCAAATCAAATGTAGGGTTTTGATTTTGGTTTCTTTTTAAGGAAGGCTGGTTCTTGCTGGGACCTAGAGGAAATATATGACTGAAACAAAACTGTAGGAATAAATGAGCTGAATCTTTTTCCTGGCTTTCAAGAGGATTTTTTTCTTTTCCACTCTCTTAGTTTGTTATTGATGGCAATTTGTCTTACCTCTAGCTTTATTTTTGGTTAGAAAGATGAAACTGTTTCTTCTATTTTTTCCTTTCTTTTTGTGTACGTCTGGTATAGGGAATTGGATTAATCATACTCCTCAGTTCGTAGTACATTATCATCACTAGTTGTGCAAGGCCATTCTCCTTTTGATTACTTATTTTTCTTTTATTTCCATTCCTTACCATAGGCAGCCATTTTAATATGCTTCATGTGTGTCCTTTTTATTTTGCACATTCTTGCAAAACATGTATGTTTTATGTGCAAGTATTTCTAACTTACATAAATCGTTATTTTATATATCCATCACTTCCTTCTCCACTCAGCATTATGTTTTTAAGATCTATCCCTGTTATTATGTTAACATCTAGTACATCTAAATACTGCACAGTGTTGCCTATTTTACTACATTTCATTCATCTATTCCCCTAGTGATGGACAACCTCAACAGCCTCCAACTCCTTCAATCACAAGTAACATTACAGTACATACCCTCGGCATGCTCCTTTAAGTGCCCTTGTAAGAATTTCTCTGAATAATTCTCAAAGCAGAATTGTGGGGCATAGTGTGTGCATGTGCCTAATTTGCCTCAGGAGTACCAAATCATCCTCTAGAATGGCTGCTCCAGTTTACACACACACCAGGAAGCAGTACTTGAAGGCTCCTGCATCCCTACAACCCAAACAACACTTGGCTTTAGTCAACTCTCTACTCTTTGCTAATCTGATATGTATAATATCTCTTTTTTTGTTTGTTTAAAGAGAGAGGAAAAGATGAACCACATCATTGTTGCCAACCACCCCTGTTTGCTGCCAATGCATTAGTCTACCCCTTAAGTCAGGTGTTTGCCTTTAAACTCTTAGAAAGCAGCAGCACAGGAAGGAGGCACATTTCCTAGATTGGAATCCCACCAGAGCTGGAAGTTTGGAAAAGAAACTGTGATAGAGGAAATGCCCATGGACAGCTGGTCTTCCTAGACTGTTTCCATTAGCTACTCACTCAAGCAGGGCCTTTTGTTTTGTCCTGATATGACTCAGCTGACACTGGCAACCAGGTCTATTGATGACAAATTTTGAAGTGAGGGAATAGACAAAATTTTCCCAAGACAAGGCTGAGAGGCAACCTTCATCCAACTGTCCTATCACTTTTTCCCCTTCCACTCTGCCGCCTCGACTGCTGCCACTGTCCTCACACACACACACACACACACACACACACACACATTTATGGAGATTTCTTATGGTTTTTGCTTTAATTCCTCAGATCCATGCTTCCCTCCCACTTCTATGTTTTCTCCATAGTTGGTTTTGGGAGAGGGAAGCAGTAGCCTATGCTAGCTCACCACTTTTTCAGGAGTCAGAAGTCACTGTTTTTCTTGCTAAAGAATCTTCCTCTTTTCCTTGAAAATCTATGAGAAAAAGAGCAGGATGTCAGACTTCCTGGAGTCTGAAAACCTCATCTTTCTCTCTCATCAAACAGGAGAGGGTTCTCTTGCTATTAGGAGAATGCTCCCTAATTTCCCCTTTTCCTGTCTGTGCTCTCAATTAAGGAGCCTATCTGGCTGAATCCTTTATATGATACCTTGTTAATTAATTTACATCCCTGCCAGAGCTTCATACCACCTGATTTCAGTTATACCAAAACAAGTCTTCTAAGAAACAGAACCAAACTTAGACCAAATCAGAAATTCTGGGGGAAAAAACATTACATCAAAATCCCTTTTTCTTTCTTTCTCTCCATGAACAGTCAGATAGTGAGTATGTAGTACTCTGTGTGCATAGTCTGCTCATCAGGATGTTAGGCGTGGGGGCTGTTAGGAATCCAAAGATGGTAAATTGAAGTCCCTTCCCCAAGGAGCTCACAATCTAGTTGGGGGGAATAGGACATATACATGGATAACTTTAATACTACTGCATGGCAATATAAAATAAGTAAACTAATAGCACTACAACCAAAATGCTATAGACACTCAGAAAGAAGAGACATCCTTTCTGGCTAGAATCATGCAGGAAGGCTTTATGGAAGAACTGATTAATAAAACTTCATTGAGCTGGGCCTAGAAGGAGGGAAAAGGATATTTCTTCCCAGGGCAACCTTGGCAAAGGGATGATCAGCATGATCCTTTTACACAGAATATGTCCAATAAATATTGTTTGCATTCATTAGTGAGCAATAGTGCAGAGGCAGAAAAGAGTAAGGAACATTTGGGAAAAATGAATAATCTAACTTAACTAGATTACAGACACATATGGGGGAAATAAGGGTCAAAAAGTCAGGAAAAGTAGGTTGAAACTACTAGTGTCGTATTCCCTTCTCTAGTCCCAATGCCTTGTACACAGCCTGACATACAGTAGGCATTCAATAAATATTTGTTGAACAAATAAATAAGTCTCTGGAAATCTGTAGAGATTTCCCTATCTCCTTGGAATTCAGAAATTTCATCAGGTTTTCTTTAGGCATTTACTTTTTTGACAACGAAAGTTTTAGATTTGCCTATATCCTTTGGCAAGTCATGGTCTTCACTCAATTCCCAGACCTGAATTATTTTAAAAACTCAGATTCTTAAGGTGAGAGCCAGTACTCTTGAGGAAAGACTCTGTATACCATTATAAGCATGTAAAATAAATCTTTCTCCTAATTCTCTCCAAAGATGACTGCAGCTATTTATCAGGGTGACTTTGCACTGGAGAAAGAGAAATACCTTGGTGTTTGGGGAATTATTGGACATTGGCTCTGACATAATGCTATTCCCAGAACACCACTGCTGTCTACTGGTCAGAGTGGGAGCTTGATGGAGATTCATGTGATAAAGTGTTTCTGGCCAAGCCCATTTCTCAGTGAATCTGGTGGCTATGTGAATCTATCCCATGATTATTTTCCAAGTTCCTGAATGTATATTTGGAGTAGACATACTCTACAACTGGCAGAATCCCCATTTTGGTTCTCTGACCTATTACAAAGATGACTGTCAGCCTCTTTCCCAGTCACTCCGGTGCTTTCTCAAAGTGGCCATGGTGGCAGGGATAGAGATTATATATATGATCAATAAAATGGAGGAGGTCAGCATCATCAAGACTGATCTGGCTACCTCAGCTGCTGAATGACTGTTACAGGTTAGGCTCCCCAGCAAGCTGACTCAAGATAGAAATTAGCAAGCAGGACATTTATTCTGGAATGCTCTTGGGATCAACACCTGTGGAAGAGAAGAAACTGAATCTTGTATATAAGCAAGGAAACAAAATTTGGCATAAAAAGAAGTCAAGCTGTGAAGCAGTCCCAACAAAGTCCTCAACTGGCCCCATAGGGATCTCTGTACCTGGAATGGCCCTCAAAATTACCCCAAACTGAGGAAAGGGTACCAAGACCTTGTACTCTCACTTCAATCACTCATTGAATACACAGTGCCCAGGGAAGGAGGCACGATCTTGGGCAAGGCAGTTTTCTTCAGCCAAGACAATCCCAAAGGAAGCTGACAGCTGAGGACCATCTTCCAGCAGCACTTTCAGCAATAAGTGAACTAACTCCTTCATTCTTGAAAAAGGAACTAGGTGGGACATCCCAGCATGTACCACAATGTCCAATCTGTCAAGAGTCCATGATGCAGCCCCATATTCCAGCAGGACAAGCCTGGTGGCTAGTTGATTACATTGAACTCCTCCCATCATGGAGGGGAAAATTATTTGTCCTCACTGAAATAGAAAAGCATTCTGGATATATATTAACTTTCTCTAAGCACCATGGTTCTTCCAGCAATATTATCCATAAACATAATGAATACTGCAGTCACCACTGTAGTATCCCACACAACAGTGCTTTTTACCAAGGATCTCATTTCATAGCAAAAGAAGAAAGGAAATGGCTGATGCCCTAGGGACTCATGGCTTTTGTCACGTGCCCCATCATGTATAAGGAGCTGGCATGACAGAGAGTGAAATGGCCTATTTAAGGCTGAGTTATGACCCCAGTAGAAAGAAACTCCCTTGCAAAATTACATGCTATCCCACAGGATGCAGTATATTTGCTGAACAAGCAATGAATATATGGTGTTCTTTCTCTAATGTGCAAGATATATGGCCCAGAAACCCAGGGTGAAAAAGAGAAGCACTTTTTAATTTTTTTATCTAATGACTCATAGTAAAATGTTTGCTTTCTGTCACTGTGACTTTGGGATCTGCTGTTTTAGAGGTCTTAGTTCCCAAAAAAGGAATGCTTCCATAGGAGACAAATCTCTTTTTACTTTTATTGGTAGTTCAGAATGTTAGATCTCTTTTTCACCATAAAGTCAAACCTACCTGAGTATATGATTGCAATTGGAAAAATAAGGGAAAGAATCAGCTATTAGTAAATTTTCTAAATCCCTGTTTGCATGCAAATTTTATAAATATGGAAACACAAAGCATTAATGGAAGACAAAATGATTGAGTGAACAAGGTTATTAAGTTTAACTTAATAATTATAAAGAATGTTAAAATGCTCTGGATTAAGAAAATCATTTCTTAAATTATGACATTATAGTGTATGCACAATAATTTCTCAGCACTATCAAGTCCTAAATTGCTCCTGTGATCACTGTACTGTATATTTGAAATACTAAATAAAGCTCACTTTGATGATTGCAGGGGAGCAAGATATGGCTTATTTGTCTTTTTATCATTGGGATGTAAGAGGTCTTTATATATTCTAGATACTTCATCCAACAACAGCAGAATACACATTCTTCTCAAGCTCACATGGAACATTCACCAAGATAGACAACATTCTGGACCATAAAACACACCTTAACAAATTTAAAAGAATAGAAATCATGTGAACTGTGCTCTCAGACCACAATGGAATAAAACTAGAAATCAATAACAGAAAGATAGCTGGAAAATCCCAAAATACTTGCAGATCAAACATATTTCTAAATAATACATGGGTCAAAGATTCAATGCAATCTCTATCAAAACGTCAGGAGGATTTTTTTTGTAAAAAGTGACAATATGATCCTAAAATCTTTAGGAAAATGCAAAAGACCAAGAATAGACAAAACAATTTTGAAAAGGAACAAAGTTGGAGGATTCACACTTCTCAATTTCAAAACTGACTACAAGCTACAATAATCAAGACAGTATGGTACTGGCATAAGGATAGACATACAGATGAATGAAATAAAATAAAGAGCCCAAAAATAGACCCTTAAATTGTGGTAAATTGATTTTCAACAAAGGTACCAAGGCAAATCAATGGGGAAAAGATTCTTTTCCAGCAAATGGGACAACTGGATATGCACATGCAACAAGATTAACTTAGACCCCTACCTCACACCATATATAAAAAATCATAGACTTAAATATAAGAGCTAAAATTATAAAACTTTTGTTAGAAAATATTCAAGACTAGGAGCTAGGCAAATCCTCCTTACAAATGTCACCAAATGCAAGGTCTATTTTAAAAATTGATAAATTAGACTTTCTCAAAATTAAAAACTTTTGAGCTTTAGTAGACACCACTAAGAGAAATGAAAACACAATCCATATACTGGGAGATAATATTTGCAAATCTGATAAAGGACTGGTATCTAGAATATATAAAGAACATTTAAAACTATATAATAAGAAAACAAACAATCCAACTCAACAATGAGCTAAAGAGATGAAGAAGAGACACTTCATCAAAGAGGATACGTGGATAGCAAATGTTAATGCCTTCCAAGCCAAAGAGCACCAAGAACACACCTATGGCTGAACAATTGGGTTGATTACTCACTGCAGCATGGGAGAACATATACCATGGGAAACTACAGGGAGTCTCAGTAAGAAGGTCTTAGAGGGTCTAAGGAGAAAGGTATTCATTCTAGATTAGGTGCTGTCAGAAAGTAGGGGCAACTCTATGACTGAATATTGCAAACAATCTTATCTATAGGAATGGCAGACTTACAAGGATAAAGCTGTAATTGGTAAAGAAGTAGCAGTTACTCATAGAATCTGAGTAAGGGGGATGTTTGGTATTTTATGGGTCACTATGACCTTGTTTTTGTCTGTACTTAGACAAAGTTATGAAGTGGGCTTGCCATGTCTCACTTTATCATGGTCCCAGAGGGATTTTGTCTGATGTTAGTGTTCTTTGAGATTGTTTGTGTTCAACAGGACAATAACATGGCCTAGCTACGAGCACCAGGCAAGCTTCTAACAACACTGAGGCCTAGCTGTATTAGACCAGTTCCTGGCTGTCAGAGGATGCTTTTTTGTTTTTGTTGTTAGTTCTTCCTTTTGGCCAAGGGAAGATGAAGTCAGGCCACAGAACTTTAATCCATGATAACTAAATTTTCACCATCACCAAGATTTTGTTGATCAAGATCAGAAGAGTATTGATTAAACACAGTCTGTAGGTGAACGAGAGTTAATCCTTCATTCTCCTTTTGTTGTAGGATGAGTTATTGAAGCATCTGACAAGACAATGGCTGTGCAGTAGCATTTAAGACTCTGGATACACTGGCCAAATTGTAACACAGGCAATTATCAGAAACAAAATGATTATTGGTCCTTGTAACAAATCTCAAAGCCATGGACCAAGATTCTAAAACCCAGGCAATTAAATGATGTCCCAGAATCCAGCTGGGTCTCTTTTAGACTCAGCTTTTTGTTTTTCTTTTAGGCTAGTCACAAACTGTTCTACTTGTCCTATAGTATTTTTATAGGTATAACAAGAAGTATTTGCTATAGGAAAAATTGTAGGTTGGTTAGCCAAGGGGAAATCAAGGGCTCTATGACTGTTGATAAGAACTCTAGATAATGAATTATCTAGTTTTTTAAATTATTATTACTGAAGATCATGGATGATCCACTAGATGGATGGTAGTTGTAAATATCTGAAAATCTCTAACAATTATTTCAAATACACAGGATAAGTTAGTGTGCAGTAGACAGGTATAAGCCTGATGTCTACATAAAAAGTAGAATCCTAGTGAAGCACAGATTATATTGGGAGTAGAAGTATCATTCATTGCAATAAGAGTGAGACAATTTGTGTCCCTCAAGTGGGGTTTCTTTGTGCAAGAATGAAAATGTTCTAAAATACATGGTGTAATGGTTGCAAAACTCCATGTACACCCTTAAGTAGGCGAACTGTACAGCATCTGAGTTATATATCAATAAAGCTGTTATTTTAAAATAATAATGAGGTAGTTCTATAGGTATTGATAAGGAATAGATGTCAGTTTCAGAAGTTTTAATCAGAATGCAGATCAGTGATAGGGTGACTAACTATCCTGGTTTTCCCAGGACTATCTTGGTTTTAGCACTGAAAATCCCACATCCCAGGAAATCTCTCCCTGGGATACGAAAAATCCCTGTTTGGGGTGATAGGTGTAGACATTTGGGGATAAAGTGCAACACTCATATAGTGGCCAAAAAAACAGAGGTTTTTCTGAAAGCAACACTGTTTTTAGTGTCAAATGGATAAGGCATAGATTATCTGCCTTCTGTAGCCACTGTCACTGTTTTGCCCCACACCACCAATGTTGGCCTCAGTGTTGCCTCACTCCAAGTGATATGACTTAAGAGTCCAAATTAAGTGGGTTGTAACTGTGAACGTTACCAGTACATCTTTGACTTGGCATATAGATTAACTGCTGTGCTTTGTATCAAGATAATGCTTGTTTGATTTTTAACTTTGTTAATATTGTGACCATGTTTTCTAAGAGTTCAAATAATGAACATGAGAACAATACCAATGGCAGCATGACCCAGACATCACCAAAAAAGGCAGAGAACCATCATTTTAATGGCAGAGGGAAGGACATATACAACTGGATTAGGAAGGTAAATAACCAAAATAGAGCATACTGCACAATATGCAAAAAAGAATATGAGATTGGGTATGGTGGAGAAAGGAATGTAAAAGTACACATGGAGACTGAACCTCATAATCAATCAAAAGTTTTCTCATTTCCCAATAAGACGCCAACATTCAGTTTACAATAGCAACCATTGAATTAGCCTGGGGATTCCATATGAATGAACACATATTATTGTCAAGTTGCCTCGCTTGCTCTACAAAACTAAGTTATGTTTCCTGATTCAGAGGTTGCAACTAAAACGTTCTGTGAGCAAACAAAAGGGAAAATTTTGAAAACAGATGTGCTGGCTTCTTATAGTGTAGAGCTGATTCTGTCAGATGTTACCAATGATCATACTTTCTACAAGTTTATCGAGCGATGCATCAAATCATGGCGACAACAACAAAAATTGTTCCCCCTAGTTCTTAGGAACTCCGACTTGAAAAATGGAGTTTCAAATTTTCCTCTTGAATTCTATGGAGGTATTAACAAAAAAATATAGAAAACATGGAACCAAAGAATATTGCCATCTTGTCCAAATACAAACTAGATTTTGCTCATCTATGTGCATATTCAAGCAGAGTGCAAATATAAATTTTGGCACATTCCGTTCAGTCTGTAAACTTTGTACCAAAGAAAATGAAAAGATCTTATCTGCTAAATGTACTGTGCATCTTGTACACAATATTGCTTAAAAAAAGGGATGTGATTTGCTTACCTGGGCTATTGAAGCTCTCATAATGAAAGTTTTGGGTCACTTTTCAGTTTTTTCAAAAAGTGCAGAAGCACCTAATGAGATTTTTTACTTTATTGAAATGGAAGGGATAACCTCCATAAGACAGGATGGCTATTATTGTAACTGGCCATAGAAAAGATGTTAAAATTTTGGCCGGCTGTAAACATATGTTTCAAAATGTGGGACAAGAAAAATGTCCTTTAATTTGGAAATACATTGATGATGAGAATGGAGAAAAGGATTACAGTAAAACAGAGATGTATATGCTGTTCCTCTAAAATGGCTTGATGATCTTTCAACAGGCCATAAGGAGGCTAGAAAAGGATCAACTGACTGTGCCCAAGTTCTCTGATGTTATGTGTAGGCTGTGACAAAAACTCATACAGGAAAAAAAAAAAGAGATGGAGTTTTTGGAAATGAGACTCCTTCAGAGCTAAAAAAAAAAGTCACCAGAAAGGCACCAGAGTTAAATAGGATTTTCTCATTTCTTGACTAACATTTTAACTTATTTGGAATCCAACTTCAACTTCACAGGTTTAAATTACCTCTGTGCTTTAAAACCTTTTTCCCTGAGAAAGAAAGGTTTAATTTATGATGACATCTAATGTGTTTCAGAGTGTTCAAAAATGATGGACGTTTTAGTGATGGACAGCCTACATGACAAACGTATAGATGCAAAGGACCTAATTGACTGACAAATAGCTTGTCTACTAACACGAGCCTCTAGCACTAAGTGAATGGGCATTTTTGGAGAGCTGAAAACGAATTCCTACAAGTCTAAAAACCTGCTGCTCCTAGTTAGTAATACTTAGGAGTATTCCATACTCAAACATTTTTTTTCAAAGGATATTTAGCCTGATGCCATCACACTGAACTGACACCAAGAATCAGTCTGATGTGGGCTTGATAAAAGCAGAGATGTATATCAAAGTGAATATTATGTTTGACTATATTCAGTTTTACCACCACATAAAAGAAAAGAAGGACTTCCTAAAGGATGCAGGCAGTTCAGAGAAGTATTATTGGAAAAGAAAAAGAAAGAGTAAAAATATCGTACTGTACCATGAGGTCAAAAGAAATATTTCATTTCTTTAAATTAAATATAGGTGATAGATGATAGCTGTTTGTCTTATTGTATTTACAGTCTTCCTTTTTTAACATCTCACATTTACGCATATTAAGAATATACAATAACATGACCTACAAAATTTAAATATCCAAGAGTTAAATAAGTTGCCATGACGGAGGATAGAAATATGAAAAATATTATTATATTTTCTCACATATATTGTTTAATTAGTCTTACTATTAATTACTACTAATTGCCACAGTTAATTAGTCCTATTGTTTTGTTTAAATAACAGCATGTATGTAACAGAAAAGTAAATAGAAAAACATAATTTAAAATGAACATCTATTTTCACATTTTTATATTATAGCAATAATACATGTGTGCAATTATTTATTATATACTATGGTCTTTTCATCTAGTACTGCTGTGTCCCAGGCTCTCTGAAGGTTGGTAACCCCAAAGATATGGTACCATTGGGGGGGGTGCGGAGATAAGATATAAAGAAGGTAATATTTGTAAACTACATGGACAAGAAACTGGTAAACAGTGGTGCCTTCTGTGAAAGTGAAATGAGTGGCTGGAACAAGCCAGAGAGGCTTTCTCTTTCTTGTTTTTAAATGTATTTTTTAAATTTGTACCCTCTGCATATACTACCTATTCGAAAGGGAGAAAAGCATTATTAGTCTTGCATAGAGGTTGCCCATGGTGAGCTGGGCAAGGCGCTTCCGGAGCGTGGAGATCAGGGTCGTACCGGAAACAATGTGGTTCGTGGGGGACCTCCCGAAAGTTCAAGATGGCTGCCTGGTGGACAACCGAGTCAGACGAGTCCGATGAGGTGAGCTGATACCCAAAACTCAAGAGCCCATTAAGCCCCAGAACTCAGTAGGAATTTGTGTGTGTGAGGGAAGCCATTAGAGGGATTTAACGAAAGGCACACAATTATTTGGTTTATGACTTAGAGATCTCTCTGGTTGTGTAAAGAATGTCGGGGAGGCACTATTTTGGGGACCAATTTCTGTAGTCTTGGAAAGTAAAGCTGTTGGCTTGGACTGTTCGTGTAGTAGCACCAGATGGAGATGCGGAGACACAGATAGACGTGGTGTGACTTTGGGAGATGGCCCTGACAAGACATGCTGCTAGATTGAGTGTGGATTGTGGGGGAAAGAGCGACACATGGCTAACTGCTGTTTCCGGCCTGAGGGCGGGGGGGGGGGGGGGGGGGGCGGTCAGAGTGCCTTTTCTTAGCTTGGAGAACGCTAGGGCGTTGGTGGATTGTGGAAGAGTAAGAAAGAGTTCTCTTTGGGACACTTTAAGCCAGAGACGGTTAACTCTTGCACGTTTTCCAAAAATCATTCAGGCTGTTCTGTGGAGAGTGGGGGAGGGGAGGGCATCTGGGAGGCAAGTGAGGGTCATGGATGGGCCTCAGCAGAGACAGAGGCAACTACTCTGGGCCAAGGTACAAGGCTGGAGGGGCTCCGGTGGGGAATCTTGCAGGCATTCAGAGGTATTAGCTTTTCATCTGTATGAAATTGGCAACCACGACAGGCCTTTGAGTGTGACGAGAGATGACCCAAGGCCTGCTGTGTGGACAGCACGCTCTAGGGTAGAGTTGCCAGATTTAGCAAGTAAAAGTACGGAATGCCCAGTTAAATCTGAATGTCAGATCAACAACAGAGAATTTTGTAGTATTACGTATACCCTGTGTAATATTGGGGATATACTTATGAAAAAAATGTATTCGTCGTTGATCTGACATTCAAATGTAATTGGGTGCTCTGCATTTGACCAGGCAACCCTACCACGGGGCAGGTGGAGGCAGGCCGGCGAGCATTCCAGGGAGACAGAAGGAGCCAGGGTGGCAGCAGGGGACGCGTGAGGAAGGGCCCCAAAAACGACAAGGGTGGCCCGATTGGTGCACTTTTACAGATAGCTCTGGGAAGACGAGCTTCTTAGCTCTTCCAAGTGCTGACCGAGGGCGCCTCGAGGAAGGCTTAGCCGACTCTCCAGGCTCGCCAAGCCGGCCGCAGCCTCCTCGGGCGGGGTGGAAGCGGCTGCCGGCGGGGCGGGCGCGCTAACCCCGCCTTCCGCACCCCGCAGGGGCGGAGCCTGAACGAGGAGCCCGCGAGCAGCCCTCGCTCCCCGGATGACTAGTGGCCGGATAACATGGAGTCGGGCAAGATGGCGCCTCCCAAGAACGCTCCGAGAGATGCTTTGGTAAGTGCGAAGGCTGAGAGGCGGGGGGTCGAAGCTCCGCGCGGCCAAGGACCTGGGAGGCAGGCCCAGGCGGAGGGCCTGAGGATGGGCTCGCGTGCCAGTTTCAGCCCAGCCGGGGCGGCCAGGGGCAGGGGGAGATGGGGGTGCCCTGGCCCCCCGGGTGATGTCCTGCCACCCCGGCAGCCCCTCCGGAGTGCACCCGCTAGCCACCCGGTTCCGTCTGTTGGGCCTCGGGCCCTGGCCGCCTCGTCGTCTCGCCCCGTCTGCGAGCCCTGACTCTCGCGGGGTCCTGATGCTAGCTTCCACCGTCGCCACATCCGAAAATGACAACCAGCTGTAGCCACCTCTACCTCTCTGCTGCGAAAGCCAACCCCGGCCTTTTTCTTCTCTGCCCCCGCCCCCGCCCCAAAATTAAAAGTTTTCCAGCAAAGAGAGTACGACGAAATTTGGTGTGATCCTGACACTCATTTGGGAGGAAAGGAATGAGTACAAGTTTGGAACCCAGAGAAAGGGGACCTTGTATTATAAATATAGATACTACCTTCGGTCCAGTCTTGATTTCCAATACTTAGATTATGCATCTGGCGCTTTTATTTGAATCCACAGGTGATGGCACAGATCCTGAAGGATATGGGAATTACGGAGTATGAACCAAGGGTTATAAATCAAATGTTGGAATTTGCTTTCCGTAAGTTAACAATACACCAAAAATTTGCCTAACTTCTGAATTTGAAAAGATCATTTTATTGTATAAGCATTTTCAACTAAATTACTTTAACAGTTACTATCACAGAATTCAGCCTAAAGCAGTAAAAAGGAGCTCAAGCTAGGGGACAGTGGTATTTACGTGGTGATATCTGTTCAAAATTGATCATATAGAAAGGTCAATTAGATATTAGAACCAAATTTGATAAACTTTCTAGAAACTAGTGGAACCTTCCATTAAGAAAAGTGGCTAGAAATATTAAGCTGTTTTCATATGTTTAAGAAAATAATGTTTTGTTCTTAAAGGATATGTGACTACAATTTTGGACGATGCAAAAATTTATTCCAGCCATGCTAAGAAACCTAATGTTGATGCAGATGATGTGAGACTGGCAATCCAGTGTCGTGCTGACCAGTCTTTTACCTCTCCTCCCCCAAGAGATGTAAGCAAACTTTTATTTGAAGTTCATTTTACTTATAATTATTTTAATTGTTGTTCTAATAACAATTTTTTTTTAGTTTTTACTGGATATTGCAAGGCAGAAAAATCAAACCCCTTTACCACTGATTAAGCCATATGCAGGACCCAGACTGCCACCTGACAGATACTGCTTAACAGCTCCAAACTATAGGCTGAAGTCCTTAGTTAAAAAGGTAAGAATTTTTAGTCAACTTAGCTTTTAAAAAAGGTGAGATGTGTTAGGGGAATTTGTAAAAAGCAAATTCCTATAGATAATGCAGTAAATTAAAGGCTGAAATAATTTACTAGGATTTTTTAAATGTACTGGCTTGAAAATACCATGTCTGCAATTAGCTGCTATGTTAAAATACAAAATATAAGATGCAAGATTTTTAGAGCTAAAAGGAACTTTCGTGTTGATCCAACCCAACACTTACTTTTCACAACAGGAAACTGAACCTGAACTCATCTGTGGAGTTAGTAGCAAAGCTAGGACTCATTCCCCGGTCTCATAACTCCCCACCTCTCCGCCTATACCATAGTTTTTGAGTGAAGCCCACTAACAGAGTAAATGCTATGCCATCAAGAATTGGACTTGCTTTCTCAAAGAGAACCTAAGGCTCTGCCACCACTGAAAAAGTCTTCTCCACGTTGGGCTGCCTTTGTTGTCTGAAATTCCACTATAAGAGAATTTCTTTTTGGGTTAAGATGTTGACTGGTTAAGATTAAGATTAAAAATCATAAGGAAGTTATACTTTACTAAACTCTTTACTAAACTTTATACTAAACTCTACTTTAAACTTAAATACTATATAGAATTATATATGTATGTACATATGTATACTCATATCCATGTTTATGTAGATATGTATTATGTTTGTATTTTATATATATAAAATCCTAACATGTCAAATCTGAACAACATTAAAAGTAATTTGTTTTCTAAATCCCCCAGGGAGCTAACCAAGGAAGACTAGTTCCACGGTTAAGTGTTGGTGCTGTTAGCAGCAGACCTACCACTCCTACTGTAGGTAAGTGACAGAGGGAAATGGCTTTTCTGGCTGTTAAAGAAGTGCATTAGCACTTGATTTTGAACTATAATGCAAGTCAAAAGGTAAGTCAAAAAACTCGCGTATGTGTTGCCAATGATACATTTACTTTTCCTCTAGTAAAGCTATAAACATGTATTTTATCAGATTTCAAAATAAGAAAGCCACAAGGAATATCTGATCCCAAATGAGTATAGAATTGGACATTACCCACCATTGTTGTTGGTGTAAAGTATGATCCCCAAAACAGGAGTTTAAGCTGTGTTCTTTCTATACAAATGATGTTGCCAAACGCACTCATGGCAGTAGCCTACTTATCAGAAATTAAAGAAATTTCTGAGTAAATTGGCAAGAGAATGCAGTCAAAAGAAAGAAGTTTAAAATGTACAAAAAGCTTCAGAATATCAAAGAAAAAGTCATTCTGTTTTTAATACTAACCTTTTCAAAAGTGGTGCTGATTGTCCTATATGGTCGGGGGAGCTCCTTCAAGCCAGCTCCTGTGTCCTTTGTGACAAGTCTCCGTCATTCTTTGAGCATTTCTTGCTTTCTGGCACAAGATGTTCCAAGCTCGTCTTATATTTTCCTTAGCCCAGTCCTAGAATCAGCCATTTCTCCAAAAAGCCCTAATTCCTTTTAGTGGAGAATAGTATTTAGAAACCATTATTTGTTTCTTTTTAATGCCGTTGTTTAAGTAATGAGGAAAACATAAATAATGGATTTAGATTTCCTGATTTTTTTATCCTATGTTTCTGCTGGCTTTCTTTCCTAAAGTATTTTCAGAAAAAATCCCCTTCTCTTTGACCAGCGTTGTTTTTGGCTCTTACTGCTGATAACTGGAGTCCTGTAGATGTCCCATAGCTGGAGTAGAAGCAGCGTGTGATTTTTGAGGTGTGTAGACAATCTCTTCATAGTCTCAGGATGTGAATTTACATTTCAGCATTTTAAAATGAGCCTGGTATAGTATTCGTTGTACACTTCTAACTACCTGCATGTGACCTTTGAGGAGAGAGATTTGCATATATAATTTGTGTAACTTTGATCATATTCTGTTTATCTGTGGATTCATATTACTTAAGCTAATACTAATTTTTTAAAAACTCTAGGCTGTGGCAATCAGTTACACGTGTTGACAAGTTAACCAATTTTAGTTATCAGTTGTGATTTTTATTCCTAGACATTTACAGTACATATTTTAGCGATTATTAAAATATAGAGTGAGGGAGCTGCTAAAAACAAAGAGGCAAGTTTTAAACTTTAAAAAAATTTAAAATGAATTTCATAAAGCATGAGACCCAAGCATCTGCTGTGTTCAGTTTTAAAGCCTAAACTCCATACTTACTTAAATGTTAATAATTCCTTATGGTAATAGCCAATAGTAATAATAATAAACATCTACCTACTGTGAATTTTGACAAAATACTTCTATTGCTTCATTAAGTTTCACCAAATTCTTTGGACTGCTCCTTAATACATGGGAAAACTTGCCTAGGGATGGAGATATGTTGGAGTTAAGGCCTCACCTTCTGGGTTTGGGAGAGAAAGCGCTAAAACCCAGATTCCTGGGTACCTTTGGGCTTTCTTCCCCTATTTAGGCTCTCTTCTCCTTTGTCCCTGAAGATGATGATAGTTGTGATTTTTTTCAGCAACTCTATCCCTGGGCAGACTATTGGTTCCAGGGAAGAGGGATGTATGGAAAGCCTGCATCCCCAAAGAAAAACCTAGGAACAGACACATTTCCACAAATGTAGTTTTTGAGAGAGCTGGACATCAGTATACATACTAAGTCTTTGAGTCTTGCAAAATTCATTAAGCAAATATTTTTTGAGTGCCTGTTAGGAGCAAGACACAAAGCCATGTGCTCACAAGGATAAAAAATGTTAGCCAAGGCTTGTAGTTTAGTGAACGAGATAAGATACTAATAATAAGGCTCCTGTGATGTGTTAAGAGAATTTCTGAGGCAGGCAATGACTTTCCAGCAAATCAAAGAAATTTTATAAAATAGGGTGGTATTTGAGTTGTACCTTGGAGTAATGGGTAGAATTAAGATGAGGGGGGTTTGGACTAAGTTATCTGTAAGATCCCTGTCTGCTTAAAAAAGTATCCGGATATAGAAAAAGAGTATGATTTTTGTGCCCACCTGGGGACCCCAAGTGGTACATTTGATAGGCTTTTGTTAGATGCATGTTGATTTAGTTTCATGGGCATAATAGACATCTAATTCTCAGCAAGTGACAGAGACTAAAAGTGCCACCTAAGGTAATTAATAGAAAACTTGGGTCTTTATTCTGCTAGTTTATTTAAATGCTCAACTTCATGACTTCATGTAGCTAAAATTCAGTGCCAGACACTGTTTGAAGAGCTTTACATAGATTATTTTAATTCTCACGAGAATCCTGTGAAATAGGTACTGTTATCCCCCATTTAACAGATGAGAAAACTGAGGTACAAAAAGTTTTAAATAACTTGCCCATGGACACTCAGTTGGTCATAAAGCCTGGATTCAAACTCAAGCAGGTAGGCTCCAGAGCCTACATTCGTTACACTATCCTGAATTTTTAGCTTCTAACCTACTCAGCTTGTAAACATTTTTGAAGTTACTTTGCTCTTATTTCTAATGATGTTTTTTTCTCACTTTTCATTAGTTCCCTGTGCTTTGAAGGTAGTTTCTGATAAGCTAAGGAGTACAGAATATGACCCTGTATAGCAAGTCATCTAACTAACATGGTCTGTTAATTACAACTACAGCAACCCCGCAAACAGTCTCTGTCCCAAATAAAGTTGCACCTCCAGCGTCAGTGACAAGCCAAAGATTTACAGTGCAGATTCCACCTTCTCAGTCCACACCTGTCAAACCAGGTAATGTGATGGGCAGGGGTCGGGGGTGGGTTGTAAGTGGTTCTTTTAAAATATTTTTTCTGAACTTTAAAATGTGTCAATAATTTGTGGTTATAGAACAGTTTGTGTTCCTATAGCAAGAGTTAAATTGTTTAATATCATAACAGGAAGGTGGCAGTAATGCTGCAAATCAGGGGTCTTCATAGAGGGTCTATGAGCCCACTAAAAGTGTGTGAAATTTTAATATATGTAATGTTTTGGAGGGGAAGGGAGAGTATTCAGTGTGATCATCAGATTCTCTAAGAACACTGAATGAAAATAAGGGTCCACAAATCTAAGGTATCTTCAGGGAAAAGCACTTAGGGTTAAAGCTCAAGAAAATACTACAACTTAGCATACATCTAATGAAAATTGTAACTTTACTCACTTTATGGAAGGATACTTAGAAAGTTGGACTAATATAAGTAGAATTTTGTTACAGCATAGTTTACTAATGCGTATGTTTAGATTTCACATCTTCTGAAACCTAACTGCACACAGTAAACTACTTATATAAAATGTTGGCCTGTAAGGGAAGCACGAGTCCTGACCTTGACCATGTGCTTTTAATGTGTGCTTTAATGTTCCATGATGAACTCCAATGTGCTGCTTCCCATGACTAATTGAAATTTTAGGTAGTTAAGTTCAAAAAGAAACCTAACAGAACTTCTTTAACCTTGTACTAGATACTAATTTAAGTACTTTAAAGTATTAAAAATTTTAATTTAACTCTTAATGCAGTATAATTACCTGAGTTTCTTCTATGACATAGTTGCACTTCATGCTATTGAAATTATTAGAATTAAATTCAGCTTTGTTGAATACTTTTTACCATGTTTCTGATTCTGGGTAATTCATAGTATCGGGTGTTTTCTCCTCTGTTTACAGTTCCTGCAACAACTGCAGTTCAAAATGTTCTGATTAATCCTTCAATGATTGGGTCCAAAAATATTCTTATTACGACCAATATGGTTTCATCACAGAACATGGCCAATGAATCAAACCCATTGAAGAGAAAACATGAAGATGATGATGACAATGATACTATAAAGAATATAGTCTAGATGCATTTCACACATGTAGTTGGTTTTGAGCCCAGTATACTGAACTAGAACCTTCTAGATCTTCTCAAGTTTTATGTTAGAAAACTTAAATGTAGCAGCAATATTTTTCACGTTAGTTCAAACTGTTAGATTTCTTAAGGGTACCAATGTTTTTTCATTAGGCTTTAAGTATAAAAAGCACTTGTTTCTTAATAGTTTTGTTAACGTCGAGTCCTACTCTGGCAATTCTATTTTTGGAAGCAGTTCTCTGCCGGGTACCACTGATAGCAGCACTTACGTTTCAGTTTCAACACTTTGATCAGTGGAGTAATCTTTAACAGCATCATTTCTAATGTACATTTAAATACTTTCTTTTGTAAAGTAAAATAGTCACTTTTGTTGTCACCAACTTTTTTGACCAAATCTCTCAATTTAGAAAACACTTTTTGGAGAGGATGTATTTAAAGGGATTCTAAATCCATTTTGAACGTATTTAAGTTGTTTCCTGGTGTTCCCTAACCTCCCACCTCCTCAACCGTTTCTAGATCCCATTTGTTTTCTGCACCACCTCCCCCACGTAGGCTTAAGTTACTCCCCATTGCTGTTAAATTTAAAAGGCCAAAACTGGAATTTTAAAAACATCATTCCTGATAATACAGCTCAGTATCATTTTCATATTTTTAAAACCTGCTTTACATGCCTGATGTTCTGTGGTTCACTTTAACCTGAAGGTTTGCATTTGCTTTGTTTTTCTCTCCATACTAAAGCACTTGAGTTTTATCCCTTGCCTTTTATGCCCATTAAGCTTAACTTTGCTTTTTACATCTAGTTTTGGGTCAGTTACGTTCAGTTCCTCCATCTTATATTCCAAGTTGATAACCCCACCATATTTCACGTTTCTAAACTTAATGTGGAAGATGCTATAGCTTAAATCTGCCTTGATAAGTATATTTACACTGGACCTAAGCAAAACCACTGAAGAGCAACTGTTTTCTTCCTTTTTACCACATGCACTTATGCTTTGATCACTACTGCTTGGACCCTCCTGTTGGTATAATTCAGATCATCTTTCTAGCTTGTTGCTGAGGATGTCACACATAAGATGGGATCAAACCTGAAAGTTTTCTAATAGTTGTCCTTCTTCTAGAAGGCCAACAACAAAAACAAATTAGTGTGATATGACTTGCATTTAGGTGCACTCTGCATAGGTTTCCCAGGAATGTTCTACTGTTGCTAAACACCTTTCCCTACTTTCCATTTATACACATCGAAACATCTTACTGGGAAAGATTGCAAAGCTTCAAAAATATAGAGGCTTGTGTTGTTTTTGTTTAAGTAAGTTTGACATATTCAACATAGGAATACTTTTGCAGAACTTTCTAAAATAAATTTTCATATCATGATTTAGAACTTGTAGCCAAGGATCCTCAAAACTTAAAACACAAGTAAGTTTCATCTTAGGATGGTGCTTGATACATCAAAGAGAAATAGTCCGGTAACAGGGAACAAACGTCTCATCACAGTTTGTTTTTGGATGTTTGTTAGGAAAAGGTGGTATCAAACTTATAAAAATAGATCTGATCAACATCATAGGAGAAAAATTTTCATTCTAGGATATCATTACTTGAATGTTCTCAGGGAGGCGGCATGTCAAAAGGCCTAGGTTCTAGTCCTGGTTCCATCATTTACCAACTGTGTGACCTTACTCCACCTCTGAGCCTTGTTCTCCTCACTAGTTTAACAGGAAAATAACACCAACCCTGCCTACCTCACAGGGATGTTGTGAGGGTTTAATTGGTATGTGTGAAAGCTCTTTCAAAATTATAATGTGCTATATAACTCTAAGGAATTGTTAATGTATTTGTTCCAAGATTATTAATTAAAAAAAATTGAACTTATAATTTATCTTTCATTTTTGACTTATGGGATTCAAAGAAGATGAACAAGGCCCAGTAATTCTGAGGTCCAAAAAGCAATTAAGATTTGTCTAAGTGATGAATTAAGTATAAATCAGGGAATTGCTTGCTTTTATTTGGAATCAGCAGGTAACTCGTCATAGTAAAGCAAAATAAAAGTGAAAGGATATGGGTTTAAATCGCTTAAAAATGTAGCATGCTCTGTCTTTGGGGGGAATTTGTACATATAATTGAGCTTGTAATCTGAGTCAACGTTGACTTACTAGGTCAGCCAGTGGGTGGTTTGCCCATTCAGATGAAGGCTGCTTTATCTAGCTTGCAGATCTCCCTTCCCTAATTACGTCCACCTAATCTAGCTTCAGGAATGACTTAAGGCAGCTCTTATCCTCCAGCTTCTAGGTGGAATCTTTATAAAGATGTACTGATGGTAAATGGGGTGAGGACACTGTCATCCCAAGTTCTTCCTTTTACAAGCAGGAAACAAGTGTCTTTGATCTGAGTATGAATATAGGAATACAGCCAGCATTCAAAGAGAATGGAAGATGTAATGCACGCTGCAGTCTAAGGAGTCCAGAGTGAAGGGAAGTACTTATGAGGTAGGAGGGAAAACACTAATCAGAGCAGCAAGTACAAAGCAGTGTGTATAATATGCCACCATATATATTTTAGCCAGCCCTGGTGGTCTAGTGGTTAAGAGTCAGTGCTCTCACCACTGTGGCCCGAGTTCATTTCCCGGTCAGGGAACCACACCACCCATCTGTTGGTTGTCATATTGTGGGAACTGCAAGTTGCTGTGATGCTAAAAGCTATGCCACCAGTATTGCAAATACTAGCAGGGTCACCCATGGTGGACAGGTTTCAGCAGAGCTTCCAGACTAAGACAGACTAGGAAGAAGGACCTGGCCATCCACTTCCAAAAGGAACAAATCAGCTGTGAAAACCCTACAAAAGGCAGGAGAGCACTGTCGCATATAGCACTGGAAGGGAAGAGGATGGCACAAAAAGACCAGGCAGGGTTCTACTCTGCTGTACACAGGGTTGCTAGGAGTCGGAATCGACGACACCAAGAAAAATACATATTTTAATATATTTATATGTATATACACACATGGATATGCTTTTTATATGCATTAAGTAGCTCTAGATTGAAGGAAACCAGTCTTAGAGTCGTTGCTTCTAAGGAAACTGTAGCTAGGGGACTGAGGCAGGAAGGAGTCTTCTCATTGTAAACCCCTTTTTGACTTCTACATCATGTGCCTCTAGAGGGAAGTTCTGGACATAAAAAGGAAAAGAAGGGAAGCAGGAAACACTGAACTAAAGAAGAGATTGAATTTGTTTATGACAAAGATAATTTTTTCCATATACAGGCATATATATATTGTCTGGGCGTTAAAAGTGAATATGCTACACTTAAGCCTAAAGTTTGCAATGTTAATTAATTCATAATTTTATATTAACAGGAAGCACATGCTTGTACTATTCTAGCTTATATGCTCATAAGTTGTCTGTTATAAACTATCTTCCTCAACTAGGTTATAAATTCCTTTCAGAACACAGATGCTATCTTATGTTCTCTCCATTATGTCCTAAGCATTTAGCAGTCACTCAAATATTTGGCTATTTACATTTCCCCATTCATTCTCTGGGTTAATGATGCAAATAAATGGAGAAAGATCCTGTAGGCAGAGTCTAGTAAAAAATACTTAGGGGCCAGCCCCATGGCCTAGTGGTTAAGTTCGGTGTGCTCTGCTTTGGTGGTCCAGGTTCACAAGTTCAGATCCCAGGCACAGACCTACACCACTAGTCAGCCACACTGTGGCAGTGACCCACATACAAAATAGAGGAAGACTGGCACAGGTGTTAGCTCAGCGTTTATCTTCCTCAAGCAAAAAAAAAAAAGCAAGATTGGCAATAGATAGATGTTAGCTCACGGCTAATCTTCCTCAGCAAAAAGTACTTAAAAAGTACAATCAGGGATTGATGGGTAGATGAACCAGCAGTTGTAGAGTCTAAGTGCTAGGTTTATGGGTGTTTACAGTTCTTTGAATTCCTCTGGACATTTGAAATAATAAAATGTTGGGGGAATGGTAATCAGTAGGAGAAAAAGTCATCAGTATGCTAAAGTTCTTGCCCAGCTGTGACATTAATTTGCTGAATCTATAGGTAGCTCATCTACAAAAAGATTGGACTAGAATTCCTACTTCTCAAACCAGGGTATAGCATACCATTAGAGGTGTGCAGAAACATGGTGCATTTTAAAATTAACTACAACTATGGGGACAGTATTAATGAAAATACAAATGAATTTCTAAGAAAAAGTTCAAGCCTTCAAATCTTTTGTTGTGTTTAAAGCAGCCACCAAAATTTTCTTTTGCTGTTCTCTCCAGAGTCAAGCAAAAAAGTCCTAGAACAGAAGGATCATTTCAGGGAGTGAGGCACAATGAAAAAGCACCAGCCTTTGGAATCAGAAAACCTGGATTTGAATCCGCGCTGTTATTTACTAACTCTCTGATCCTGTCCAAGAGTTTATTTCTTTATCCACAAAGGTGAAATACGTATCTAGTTTGTAAAATGCCCAGCAGAGAAATTCCAGTTAAATATGGCCTTTTTAAGTCATGTGTTTACCTCTGATCACTCCCAAAAGCCCATGAAAATGACAGGAAAGAGCAAGGAAGGGAAAATTACAAGGACAAGGAAGACTCAGAATGTCATTAGAATAGTTTCTTGGCTTTTCGGCTCGGATCAAATTGAGACTGTCACTGGATTTTCAGCAATGACAAGGAAGCAAATCCTTCAAGTCTGAGAAGCGAATATGTAGGCTGAAATTCTACATATAGCCAAATGGGCAAGTATAAAGGTTGAATAAAGACATTTCAGACAGAAAAGGTCTCAAAAATTTTACCTCCCAGGCACTTATTCTCAGGAGGCTAATGGGGTCTTGTGTTTCACAAAAGGGGAGTAAATCAAGAAAGGGGGTAAAATGGATCCAGCAAAGGGGAGGTCTAACACAGGAGGTAAAGGGAATCCCCAAGGGGGTTATCCCGGAGGGATATCCTCTAGAAAAAGAAAACACCAGAACAACAGCTGTCTAGCAAACCTAGAGGGCAGCCAGGACAAACGAGCAGGAGCACAAAGGGCTCCATGAGGGACATCTCTAATAAAAATGAACTGTCTCATATGTTTGAATATATTGGGAATGAAGAGTGATAGGTACGTAGAAAAAAAGAAACATGTTTTAAACTTCAAAGAAAATGAAAAAGTACATAATATAATCATAGCATACAACATAGCTCAGCTGTGAATACTATTTGTAATCACAATGTAGACTACTGAGCTAGAATTGTGACAAAACTATACTGGCAGAATGAAGGGAAAGTATATGTGGGACAGCGGCTCTAAGACAGCTAAATCTTCCCATGTATGAAATTATATCATTTTTTAAAGATCAAGAAGTTAACAGTATAAGCATGGTACTTAAAACATAGAGATAAATACCAGAAAAAAGCTAAGAGTTGAAAGCAGTCACCTCTGAGGAGTAGGAATCACAAATGGGAGGAATGGGCTCAGGCCTATTTTTCTTGTTATAAGCCTTGACTTTCTAAATGATGGTTATGTGTAATAGATAAAAATAAAACTTAAAATATCCCAATGCCTGCCATAAAGTAGGACCTTGATAAAAGAGTAGACATTTGTCTAATCCCCCCCACCTCCCCACTGCTGCAGCCCCATTTCTTGCATTCAGAAATGTAGATGATTTGATCCCTTCCTCAAGATTCTGTTCTCACCCTAACAAAGTATGACAGGAAAAAAATCCCAGTTTCAATGGATACTTTTATTATTTATTTAACAGATCACCAACTTCACCTCCCTCCCTACCTACAATTGGAATTACATTTTGTTTCCATGCTGAGTAGTGAAACAATGACAAAGCTAATCAGAATAAGCTACTTCAAAAAGAGAACTAGGCTAACAGCTCACTTTCTTTTAACAGGCAAAATATAAATACATGCATTCTAGAATGCACAATGGTTTAGTCCCTAAGAAATGCAAATGGGATCCTGAAGAATGTAGGCAAATCCAGAGTGCAGTAAAGACGAGTTGAGATGCTGTGCAACTGTTTAAGGGTTCCTGGTGCTGCATCTCTTAGCTGCTAGCTGAATCTTGACATGGGGGAAGATTTTAGCTAATGCCAAGTAGAGATGTGGAAAGCGCTAAGTTGACTTAAGGGCTGCACACAGGAACCAAAAGGCAGGAAAGTACTAAACATTGCTGAGAGCATCCACCCCAGGAAGGACTTTACCTGTTTTTGAGAGAGCACACACACAGACAGCATTACTATAAGACCCACTAAGCCAGATCTGCCCCCTTCTACCTTCCCAACAGCACGTCCACTCTTCTTCAGGATACACGGCCAGGAGTTGGGTAACTTACACTTTGGGTCCCAGATCTACTAGAGTGTAACCTCTTTGAGAATAAGTCTTCCTGTCTGCCCCTCTCTACCTCAAATGGATGCCAGGAGCTTTAAGTTCCTCCGTTTGTACTGTGCAGCTAATAATAACACTACCTACTATCTCCATTCCACTCCAGCCACCACTCACTGCATAACTCCCATCCTTCCCCCAAACAAGCTGAAAAACAGGGAAGAACCTCACCTTCCAGGAGCTCTAAACTGGCACCACCTCCAGTGCTCACATGGCTGACTTTATCCTCCGTGTTCCATTTGGCACAGCAAGTGGCAGTGTCTCCACCACCTGTTGAATGAAAGGCAAGTAAAAAGGGGAAAGGAGAGAAAAGAAAAGAAGAAAAAGGAATGGCACCAAAACCATAAGGCAGTGTGCTCTCAAGCCCAAAAGGTAGCTGATGAACCCCCAACTCCATCTCATTAAGAAGCTCCTCCATGAACTATACACCCGTTTAGCTCTCAAGATTCACCCGGCACCAAGAAACCTAGGAAAAGCTAACCACTTCCCCCTTCTTTCCTCTGATCAGAATTCTTCCGGCTGACACTGGCATTAGCCTTTTACAGGACCCCTTACCTATGATGGTGATGCAGCCCCTGGAAGTGGCTTTCACCACCTCATCCATGAGAGCTTTGGTTCCTCGGGCAAAAGCTTCCCATTCAAATACACCCACAGGTCCATTCCACACAATCTGTTTAGCCCGAGCAACAGCCTCAGCATACTTCTTGCTGCTCTCAGTGCCACAGTCCAGGCCCTAAGGGGTGATTAAAAGAGACGATGAGCTAACAAGAAAAGCTACTTAGAGGAGCAAATACCACCTCCACCAAGACCAGAACTCAAGACTGAATACCAGAGTTTCCTTCTAGAACCAAAAGATACCCTTCAGTCTTTAAAATTATAAACCTATTCATGCCCTTTATGGAAGATCAAGTCTAAGGGAAAACCTCAGAAGTTATTTGATAAAAACATTCTTAGCGACACTACTCACAAGTGTGAAGCACAAGATGGGTGGTTTTCAACCAGGGTCAATTCTGCCCCTCCCCAGGGGATGTGTGGTAATGTCTGGAGACATTTTTGGTTGTCACAACTTGGGGGGGGGGGTGCTACTTGGCATCTAGTGGCCAATGATGACTTAAACATCCTACAATGCAACAGCCCTCCACCACAAAAACTCCCTGAGATGTCAACAGTGCCGAGATTGAGAAACACCAAACTAGATGAGTGCTTCTCAACCTTTGGCATGCGTCAGAATCACCAGGAGGGCTTGTTCGAGCACCAACTGCCGGGCCCCAGACCCGCAGAGCTTCTGATTCAGTAGGTCTGGGGTAGGGCCCAGGAACTTGCATTTTTTAGTAAGTTCTGAAATGCTGATGCTGCTATTCTTGGGAGCAGACTTTGAGAAACACTGAACTAAATAAAACCCATACCTAAAAAAAGGAGAATGACTAAGCAAACTAGTATAGCAACATAATAAAGTTTTATACAGCTATTAAAATGATTAATACGTGGAGAACACTACAAATCAACTATTTAAATTAGTATTTAATATATACATACATTTTTCCCTCTTGTAACCAGTATTCTACTATCTTCATGTTTTCATAAAGGAAAGATTTCTTAGACAGGTTTCTAGGCAGCAACATAAACTGGAAAAGCCCAAACCAAAAGAGTACACAGCACTGTCCCTAGCACATACTTAAGTACTTAATAAACAAACAGACGAAAAAACCAATGATGGTTTTGCCCCCACATTACTGATGAAGACAGCAACAATCTGATACCATTGCTTTTCCTCTATGGATTCTCCCCCAATGAGGGCCTCACTGCAACATGTGGAGCCCTGACAGAGATCTCCTGCAGAGAGTCTCCTAAAATGCTTGTTGTTCAGTTGAATGATGAATGAACGATACCAAAATGTTTCTGTTCACTCACACTACCAACCACGCAAGTGACTCACCATCCAGCCAGCAGGTATGCCAGAGGCCACAGTGGCTTGGCCTGTCTTGGCATGCTCATCAAACTTGTCAGCAGTGACAAAGTCAACAGGCAAGGTAATCTTCACACCATTCTTCTCAGCTTTGGACATCAGGTCTTTGACGATCTTGGCTCCCTCTTCATCAAACAGAGAAGTGCCAATCTACACAGGGAAGCCAAGATGATGGTCAGCCTCTATACTAAAAACATGATTACCTCACAAGGCAGACAGGAACAAGATACAATATAATATAAAGGAACAATTCAAAGACAAAAGAAAAAAAAACTTGCCAAGATAAATAAAAATGAGAGGTTTTAAGGGTCATGTCAGAAGCTAGTTTTCCTTTTAAATTTATATAACCTGCTATTTCTCATGGAGAGCTATTTCACATCCACTTGGCATTGGTTTCCTACCTCCATGTTGTTGAGCACCTTAAGGAAGGTAAAAGCCATTCCACCACCAATAATCATCTCATTGACTTTGTCCAGCATATTATTGATCAGCTGGATCTTGTCTGCAACTTTAGCTCTAGAAAGGAAAGCAAGAATCATCACCAAAAGAACAAAACAATGGACTAAGAAAGTGCTATTACATAGAGCCTGAGTTTTTATATCAAGGGACAGGAGCAGAGAAATGTCCCACAAAGTGACAAAAGTATCTCACTTGTAAAGATTGGTCATCACTAAGGATAAGAATGGATTAACTGTTATACACGCAAGAGAGAGAGAGAATAAACAAATGAATACATAAATAAGATGGAGAAAAGAAAAGAGACTCAACCTCTTCTAAAGGATGTGGGATATTATACAGCTCAAATGCTCTGCTTCTTCAACAAATCAATGGAATGAAAATAACAAGGAAGAGGGGACTATTATAAAATAAAAAGTACTTAACAACCCAATGCAATGCATGAAGTTCAGTGGATCCTTAGTCAAATAAACCAAGCGTAAAAAGACATTTCTGAGATGACTGAGAACTTCTGAATACAGACTGGGTATTAGAGGTTAGTAACAAAATTGTTAAATTTCATTAGGTATAACATGGTGGTTATTTAAAAGAAATTTCCTTATCAGTTATGAGATCCATACAGAAGTATTATAAGTGAAATTATGTGATGTCTAAGGCTCGCTTGAAAATACTGCTGACAAAAAAGGATAAGGGGATAGATGAAACAAGACTGGCAAAAATGTCAGTAATTGTGGAAGCAGGGTGACAAACACCTGGAGAATTATTACACTATTCTCTCAACTTCTGTACATGTTTGAAGTGTTTCCACAATAAAGTTTTTTTAAGAAAATGTAAAATTTTCCCCAAAATTAGTAGTGGCATAAGGATACTACACTGCAAGAAAGGTGGCAAAAAAACCTCCACATCAACTTCCCCAAAACAGCTATTTCAGGCTGAATCTAAAACCTAATCAGAACCACGAGGTGGCACTCACTCCCATATTCCATGTCTACAGAAGTTTGGAGAACAAAGTCCGACAGCTCAAATCCTAATCTCCAGGGAAGCAAAGATCAGAGTCTGACCTTTATAACCCAGTGCACAGGAGGGGCAATGCTTCCAGGACACAGATTACAACCTGTACCCACCTGAATTATTTTTAGGACCCTGAAACTGGGCTCATGAAGCCTGGAGAGCAACTATGCTAGCTGAAATTGACACCCAACTCCAGTCAGCTTTCTTGGGGAAATGCTGAATGTGTTCAGTCCCGTGGAAAAAAAAGCTCTGCTCTTAGAAGGGTCAGAAGCATCCAGCCTTAAAGAGGCTGCTACCTAGATAGCCAAGCCAAGTGACAGGAAGTTATCTTATCCAAGCAGTCCCAGGTCCCTGTTCCTACTCTATCACCTAAAAATTATCCTCCTAGCCTCTTGACCTGCAATTCTGAAATTTCTGTTTTCAACTAAGCCATTAAAATATCATTATCCACATGGTACGTTTTGCCACAGGAGAAAATGTAAAAAGGTATGTGATCTGGAGATATGAATTCTAAATGATATATTAAACACAGATGAGGAGGTTTTCATAGTTACTCCTTGCCAGATTGTATGTATGTGAAAGGCTCAAGTACTTCAAAAATTGTTAGATGAGCACCTAAGTTGCATCTTTCCCATTCTTCCCTCCAGAACCATTTTCTATTTTTCTTGGCCCTGTTCTCTGTCCCAGGAGGCTGACCTGCATGGACTGCATCAAAGGGCTCCTTTTCCCTCTGGCCTCCACTTGGGTTGCAGTCAGTTGGGGGTGGGAGGAGCTACATCAGTGGGAGACTGAAGGGAGATCAGAGTATTTATTTCCCTGGCTCCCTCCCTGCCAGATGACTATCCCTACATCGCTTGACCAAAGTGTACAGTTCCTATCACAGGGCCCTCTTCACACAACTGCCGTCTCTGGATTCTGGCAACCATTCCTTCCCTTTGTCCCTCCAGGCCTAGGAATGGTGATAGCTGTTGCTAGCCCCACATTACTGTACCGTCCCTTTGGGGTTTCCCCAAACCCTACCCACAGTTTTGTAGATAGTTCCTTTGTTAAATTCTCCTCAGTTACCCAGTTTGTGCTATCTGACAGTAAACCACCCAAGTTATAGCCTACTAGCCAAACACACTACTTAAAGCATGATCTTGAAGAGTTCTTCATACCCGCCCAGGATGGCCAGGAATGGTCGCTCTGGGCTCTCCAAGGCCTTGGCAAAGTAGTTCAGCTCCTTCTTCATCAAAAATCCTCCAGCCTTCTGTGGCAAATTAACTCCCACCATGGAGCTAGAAAAGACCAGAAACATTCAAATTTTACTCAATGCCCACCAATTCTCCCAATTCTAGAAGCCATCTCCTTATCATTGAAATACTCTCATTTTTGAGACTCCAGGAAACCATGGTTTTCATCCCTAAACTGCAACAAAAACACTTAGGTACAAAATAAGGTTTCTGACTAATAGTGCAGGGTCAAGGGGGACAAATAAAAAGCAATGACCTTATGTAGAATTTAAGATACCCGACTAACAGTCTTCAGACCAAGGGTATAACCACAATAAATAATCAGCCAACTGATGACCACAGGAGGGGATTCCTCAATTTACTTCCTACTGACAGCATAAGCTTCTGATCCTACAATGTTCACAAAGGGCAAGACCTCTACATGAAATATCCAAAGTGAGAAAGAGCAACCTCTTCCTGATGGTCAACAAAAAGCTCCGCAATTCTCAACATTTTTTAACTTTTATTTCCTCTTTGGATCAGGGATACTCAACACGAGCCACAGTCTAACTGGTGGTTCCAATTAAGAGACAGAAGCCGAAAGGATGACAGTATAATCAGAAGTTTCCAAAAGCAACACAGAGCTTGGGCTGCTCGAGTAAATACAGGAATGCTGCTCTCAGCTTGACATTGAACAAGACTCTTAGTACCTGTGGGCTCGGTGAGCAGTGCCAAAAGCATCATTGACATAGACATCCCCTAGCTTGGAAAGTGAAGCTCGGAAGGTTTCTATTTTGGCTGGCTCAGCTTTAACCTGCAGAGAAAAACAAAAAATGGAAAAACCAACACAGGAAATGCTGATGGCTCCAAAAACAATCGTAAAAGCATTTCATACCAAGAGTCCTCTTGAACATCTATCTCTAAAGACCCTGAGTTGGTGGGACAGCAATTTTTACAACTAGCACGAGATCTGCTCTTTCTTCCAAACATTCCAGGTCTTTTGGTCATTTCTGCATGTTTCTGCTCTCCTTCACCTTCCTTCAAATTGCAAACCTAAGATTCCTGTACCATGGCTTAACCTGAAGCTAACCATATCCCACTGACCTCTCCCCAGCTTCCAGGACAAGATTATGATTATCCTTCCCTCTCCTTATCTTGACTCTTCCTCTTTTTAACATATTCTCCTTGTAAAAGTTAGGATTATACTTGACTCAAGCTGCTGGCTACGAAGGCCTTCCTGTAAAGGGAAAGAGGCCCTGACACATACTCCTCACGAAAGCAACAAGGGCAGGCTGAGACAGAAAACGCAGATGGAAAGATGACAACAGAAGAGGACCTCAGAAACATTTCATTCTGATTAAATGGATGTATTTTATATAGCCTTCCCTGGAAGTTAGGCATCTGAGAAAACAAGAAATATACTGCAAAAAAGAAGGATAAAAAAGTAGAAATAAAACATAGGGCTTTGAAATTTCAGCTCACTATCCAGGGATTCCCCCGGCTAAAAGGGACAGAAAGTAGATAGCAGGATGAACAAGGAGTCTCCAGCAGGAAACTAAGCAATGATGCACAGGAAGCCAGATGAAGGGGTCATGGCACAGAGAGTACAGAGCACAGAGCAGATATTCATTTTACTCACTGTCCACTCCCATCCTCCTATGTATCAAGGTGAAAAAGGCTGCCACAAAGAACAGGGGCTGTCCTCTAATGACCCAAAGAATGCAGGGGCATTAATGCTAAAACTAAAAGGTGTAGAGCCCCTGTAATCTCTCTAGAATAGAATATCATCTGCCACTAGTGACAGGAAGATGCTTCATGTAGTAACGAAACATTGCCTGAATGGCAGAAGACTGGGGCTCTAGGCCCAGGTCTGGCACTAATTCACTGTGTCACCTTCGGGAAGTTGCTCTCTGTCCCTGAAATCCTCCTATTTATTAAAAAGGTGTGATAAGCCGTCTACTTAAGAATTACTTGACGAAAAATGGGGCAAATCGAAAGCTCCTCATGAAAAAGGTCCTATAAAAATTAATAATAATCAGAACCCACTTCTCATTTCTGATCTGCCAATAACTAAAGGGAAGAGAATGCAACTAAAAGACCAATATGGGCACACAAGATAAAGGAAAAAGTTTACGTCCTCACTTTGTTTTTTAATCCATTCTGAAGTTATGACTGGTTCCTGAAATGTCAAGCACTGAAAGCCATTGGACACTAAATGTAAAGTTAACTAACTCAAAAAGTCATAGACTAGCAGAGTTGGTTCATCATTTCCTGAATGAAAGATTTTACCCCAATTTGCCAGCTGCCTCCTGCCATTTCTAAGCCCTAGAGTCTGTGCAGCTTGAGTTTCAGTCTAAAAGGGCATCAAATTTTAGGTCAGCATTTAACTCCTACTACTGTAGCAAGGCCACGCCAAAGGCAGGATAAGGCAAGACCAGGGCCTGTGGTGCTAAGAAAAGAAACTGCCTGAAAGCAGGCGCTCGGATGACCTTAAGAAATGTCAGAAGTATAACAGGAGATTGAGACACTAGCCTCAGAGCATCTTGTTCCCCAAGACACTAAAGATCTTAAGAGTGGAAAGTACTAAAGGGTACCTTCATCTTCCCTTCTACCAATGGGCAAATTCCAAATCATCCTCAAAGAGCCAGCTTTATCATTTAATATTTGAATTCTGATTGTCAGGTCACAGTAATCTGTTTTGCCAGTTACCTTTGGCTGCTTTTCTTAATTTTTGTTTCTTTCTATGGTTGCTTTTACATGATAATGGCAGAGTTGAACAGTTCAACAGAGACCATATATGGTTGTGACTGACTGTACGGCCCACAAAGCCTAAATATTTACTGTCTGGCCCTTTACAGAAAAACTTTGCTGATCTAACGGACTGACCTATATATAAGGCCCAGCAACAGTACCACTGACTCTAACTTGACTCTGACGACTGCCTTTCTGAGACTTAGTTTCTTCATGAAATCATGATACCTGTGCTTCCTTATCTTAGAGAGGAATTCAAAGAAAAATGCCTTAAATCCAAGGCAATCTCATCATGACCATAATTTACCCAACTACAATCAATTGTCCCAAATAGTCCCTTTCTACTTGACTTAGAAAAGTACTTTTTCTGCTCATGTAATTGTTTTATAAGAAAAATCCCAATTATATCAAATTTAATTTACTGTTTTAAAAGTACCAAGCTCAAGCTTCAAGTTAATTCCCCTTCTAAATAAGAATACAGATTGGGGCTGGCCCCACGGCATAGTGGTTAAGTTCAGCACACTCGGCTTTGGCCGCTCTGGTTCGCAGGTTTGGATCCCAGGTGCAGACCTACACCACTCATCAGCCATGCTGTGGCGGCAACCCACATATAAAGTAGAGGAAGACTGGCACAGATGTTAGCTTAGGGCTAATCTTCCTCAGGCAAAAAAAAAAAAGGACTGGCAACAGATGTTAGCTCAGGGCTCATCTTCCTCAGAAAAAGAAAAGGGGCCAGCCTGGTGGCACCTCAGTCAAGTGCACACGTTCCACTTCTCAGCAGCCCGGGGTTCACCGGTTCGGATCCCAGGTATGGATATGGCACCAGCTTCACAAAAAGCCATGCTGCGGTAGGCGTCCCATGTATAAAGTAGAGGAAGATGGGCATGGATGTTAGCCCAGGGCCAGTCTTCCTCAGCAAAAAGAGGAGGATTGGTAGTAGTTAGCTCAGGGCTAATCTTCCTCAAAAAAAAAAATACAGATTGCCCTTCCATTAACACACTAGGGCCTGTTGCTTAGAAAAACCGTTCCAAGCTTGACAAACAAAAAATCTAAAACTAGCTCTGCTGGGGGAACACCTAGTGTAGCATGGATATTCACCGCCACGTCCACCTGTGAATGTCTACTTGCAGCACTTGGCAATCACAGCCTACCCTTTGATAGGATTATCACATGTCAGAAAAAAAATCTGCATGTATCACAGGCCAGGTGTGCAACAAAGGGACAATTAAAAGTAGCATGTTCACTGAATACTCTTACCCCCAAATGGTATTCATGTATTTTTCAAAGGTATTTCAAAACCTCTTGAGCAGAAAGAGGGCTTCTGGGATGCTGGCAATATTCTATTCCTTGACCTAGGTGGTCGTTACACAGGCGTGTTTACTTTGTGAGTAACTCACCAAGCTGTGCATTTGTGCAAGTTTATACGTTATACTTCACTAAAAGGGTGTCTAAGGAAAAATAAACATGAGCTTCCTCTCTTCTTCCATCAGTCTCTCATAGATTTAGCCCTCCTCGCCCCTACTAATGTCAAAATCACAGGTCCTACCTTGTTCCCAGAAGCATCTTTGCCCTTCCCTTCTTCCTCCACATGAAAGCGAAGGTTCTCCAGCAGGATGACAGACCCAGCAGCTGGGTCAGCACAAGCTTTCTCCACTTCTGGGCCCACGCAGTCCTTCAAGAACAAAACATCCCTGGGGAGAGCACGAGATGCAGACACTTGAGCCGTCTGAAAGTTAAGAACCAGTGACAACATGCTGGACAACATCGCCTGTCACAGAGTCCCCCAGCATCAGAGCCTGGCACTTACTTGCCCAGCAGAGACTTGAGTTCAACAGCAACTGGCTGCAAGGAATATTTGTCAGGCATGGGGACACCATCAGGCCGGCCCAGGTGGCTCATAAGAACAACTGACTTGGCTCCATTGTCCAAGCAGAATTTGATGCTTGGGACAGCAGCCTTGATCCTGCAACCAAAAAGAGACAGCAAGTAGAGCAAGGTTACTCCTAGGAATGAGTATGAAACACAAAAACCCCTTTTCTTCTCCAAATTCCTTCATGTTTACTGTCGGCAACTCAGGGATGGTCCTCAGGCTTAAGTTCAGGGGAAGAAGTTAATTACGATGCCAACCCTCCACCTAGAATTATACAATCTCATTATGTTTTGCCCCTTGTGCAGAAGAGTTAATATAGCAGGCCAAAACTGCTACCTTTAGAAGGACCCGCTTGCAAGGCTGGGCCTTGGCTGGTGTCTGGGAACTTGGCTTTTGAAGTGGTCCCTCAGTTCTCTAACTGACAAGGGCCATTCACTGTTCCTAGACTGTCTGTACAAACAAAGTGATTTATGCTAAACACCTGCTTCCCTCTAGGAGTCTGGAATTTTGGTAGTTGCTAGGTAGAGGGTACCTATGTGACCAGCTCCCAGTATAACCCTGGGGGGCTGAGTCTCTAATGGGCTTCTCTGGGCGGAAACATTGCACACAATTACTGCATTGTCAGTGCTAGAGAAAGGAGCACACTTGGGTGTGTTCCCTCCCAGGAGGGACAAAGCATTAGAAGTCCATGCACGGATTTCTCCAGATTCTGCCTGTGACTTTTTCCCTTGTTGATCCTGTCATACATCCTTTCACTGTAATGAACTTTAGCAGTGAGAACTATATGCAAAGTCCTGCGAGTCCTTCTAGTGAATCACCAAACATGTGGGTGGTCTTGGGGGGCCCCTGAAACATCCCTCTTATGTGACCGTGGAACAAATATAAAATTCCCAAATATTGAAACCATTAAAGGAAATTTGGGAAAAACTGAAAAATGTGTAGTAACTTTTCTGCACCCATTATAGATCCTAAGTCACTTTTTTTATGTAGAAAAAAATAAATGCATTATACAAACTGTGGTTTACACAATGCTTCACGTTTACTACATTATAGTTTAACCAAAAAATTACTCAACTTCCTTTAAACATTTCAAATTTTTGTTCCAAACCTGATACTAACTTTCCATTTTTGCCAGTCTTTTAGAAATTAAAATTGCTAACGAAGAAAGTCATTTATTTATTCACAAATATTTACTGAATGCTTCTTTTGTTCCAGGCGCCATTCCAGATTCTGAGAATACAACAGTAAATAAAACAGTCTCTGCTCTCATGGAAGTGAAAATTCTAACAGAGGGAGAGACAATAAACATATGCATGTGTGTGTGTGTATTTCTCAAATGGTGGTAAGAGCTATGGAGAAAACAAAACAAGGCAGAGGGACAAGAATGACTGGGGATAGTGGTAGAAGAGATTTAGACAGGGTGGGCAGGGAAAGTCTCTCTGATAACGGGCCTTTTCACCAGAGAACAGAATAATAAAAAAACAAGTTATGTTTCTAAAATACATTATGCTATTTGGCAGATATAAAAATTCATACCAAATAAAGAAGAAACCTTGATCAGGTACAAAGTTTGCCTAATGAAAGCAAATTAATCTTCAGGGCTATCCCTTATTGACAAGTTCTAATTTTCTAATGCTTCATTTTGTTAATCAACTCCATGGGTTTCTGAAAATGAAAAGGTCTACCAGACATGTTTCTCTGCTTTTTGTTCATAAAATAACTTGATAGCGTATTTCCAATCTTTCTTGTGTGCTGCAGAAAATAATGAAAATCAATAAGGATCAGAGCTGCCTTACACAAAGACCTTCCGCTATGGTGCAGCAGGATGTGCTTGGCAGAATGCCAGGCTCTATTCTGGGGCCAATATCTGAAAATATTTTGGGTCTAGACCTGCACTGGCCAATATGGCAGCCATCAGCCACAGGTGCCTCTTGAATACCAGAAATGTGCCTAGTCCAGATTGAGATGTGCTCTAAGTGTAAAATACATGCTGGATCTCAAAGACTTAATACTAAAAAAGTTAAATGTCCCTTTGATTAATTTTTTTATTGAAATAATTTTTAGACTTAATGGATTAAACAAAATATATTATTAAAATTAAGTTCACCCATTTGTTTTCATTTTTTTTAATGTGACAAGTCAAAAATTTTAAATTACATGTGGCTCATATTATATTTCTATTAGGACTTGTCTAGATCATTGGAAAGCACCTCTCCAGCTCAAACCCTTCATTTCAAATTTAAAATAAAAACCTTCATTTGCAATTTAGTCAAAAGCAAGAGCAGTACCATCACTTAAAATTTCTGCTTCTGACTAGGAGCCAAGACATTTTGAGCAGCCTAAACTGACTGAAAATATTACTTCTGAGGTCTTTTCCCTTAAATCAAAACTCTCAACTGATTTTAGGGGCCGGCCCAGTGGCATAGTGGTTGATTTCACACGCTCTGCTTCAGCGGCCTGGGGTTCACTGGTTCGGATCCCGGGCACAGACCTGTGCGCCATTTATCAAGCCATGCTGTGGTAGGCGTCCCACATATAAAGTAGAGGAAGATGGGCACAGGTGTTAGCTCAGGGCCAGTCTTCCTCAGCAAAAAAGAGGAGGATTGGCAGCAATGTTAGCTCAGGGGTAATCTTCCTCAAAAAAAAAAAAAACCTGATTTTGTCTGGGCCATGTGGGGCTTGTAAAACTACCTGTAAGCTTAATAACTGGTGGTATTAAAAAATCCTTCTCTTGCACAGTTCTTCATTTTGCAAGGGAAGCCAAGTAACCTTAAACTTTGATTTTATTTAAAAAAGTAAACTCCAAATTCTTCAAATTTTCAAAAAATGGGAAGAGAAAAAAAATCACTTTCTAAGACGATTTTTTTCAATTTCTACATTCTCATAAGAAAGCAGACCAAATGGTGGGTTGGGTTGGTGGAATGCCAAAAGCGTATGGCTTAAGTTGCTACAATTCTAAAATAAGCAAGGAAAACCATTTCATGCTATATATTCATACCCACACCCACGCACGTCTTAAACCTAGCTCAAGGCTTAGCAGGTACCTTACCTCTGGTTGTTCGTTATCTGGTTGTTCTTCATAGGAACGTTGAAGTCCACTCTAAAAAAGAAACAAAGTTTCAGATTCAGAGTCATGATCAATTTATTGTTCCCTCAAAGATTAGGAGAGGCACTTTCAGTGAACCAGTTAAATAAACTGGAAGCTTAAAACTCAAAAAAAATCATCCGTGGGGCCGGCCCTGTGGCCAAGTGGTTAAGTTCATGCACTCCGCTTCGGCAGCCCGGGGTTTCGCCAGTTCAGATCCCGGGCATGGATACGGCACCGCTCGTCAGGCCATGCTGAGGTGGCGTCCCACACAGCACAACCAGAGGACCTACAACTAGAATATACAACTATGTACTGGGGGGCTTTGGGGAGAAGAAGGAAAAAAAAAAAAGATTGGCAACAGATGTTAGCTTAGGTGCCAATCTGTAAAATAAAAAAAAAATAATCATCATCCATATCAGAAGTCAAGAAAGTGGTTAGCCATGGGGAGGATGGTGGGAGTGGCGACTGGGATAGGACACCAGAGGGGGCTTCTGGTGTTCTGGTAATGTTCTATTTCTTGACCTGGGTAATTGCACAAATGCGCTTGTTGTGTGATAATTCTTTGAGCTTAAGATTTGTGCCCTTTTAGGTATGTACCTCATACTTTAAAAGAGAAATTTTAAAAAATAAAATTAAAACCTAACTTAAATCACAGGAACTAGCCCTGAAGACCTGGGAAGCTAAAACCAGCTCCATCTACAGATTTCTATGTGGGCCTAGCATGATAGCATCTAATAATAGCAGCAGCTGAAGGGGTGAAGGGTAATAAGGAAGACATCTTGATTCTGATTCCTTTGATATTATTTCTGGGCCCTAGTGAAGCTAACATCACGCAAAAGAAAAAAAACTGGAAAAATAAAACACATCAAGAGAGTATCATCCTTTTTGGAGAAAGCCTGGGGCCTTGAGACCAGAAAGAAGCCCAGTGTCCAAGACCGAGTTCACACAGCATACTTTTCAAGCAAAACACAGAAAATAAAAGTTAGACAGCCTCTTTCAAAAAGACTGACAGGAGAGGGTGGACCATGTGACCCTGCCCGCCTAACAAATAAGCAATTAGAAGAACAGTGATCAAAAGGGCACAAGCAAATGATGTACGGCAGTCTCTCTTTCTTACCCAAGAGATTACTGCTTTACCATTTTTAAGAACTGCTAATTCCTTTCCCCTTCTTCTGAACTCCTTGGAATCTCCGCCCACTTCAATCGGACTGAAAACAACGATGTGTGGTAGCTATTTGTAAGGTCTAAGTTTTGCCTGCCAGGATCCTTTTTAAGTGATTTCTTTCTCATCTGTAAAATGAGAATGATTGTATCTACCTCACAGCTACTGTGAGAATTAAATGAGTCTGCAATTTGTAAAGGGCTTAGAAAAGTACCTGGTACATAGGAAGGGCCCTAAAAGTGGTAGCTATTATTATATATGTTAATGCTTCTCCAAAATGTATTCTCTGATTTAAAAGGCAGATCAACCATTACTAAAAACAGCATCAAAAGCTAAGGGACTACAGGGAAGGTATGACCTGGTCAAGATGACTACTGCTCTGCTTGATCATACAGCTCCATCACTAGTCCTTCCTCTCTAAGGCTGAGGCTTGGCAGATGATTATAAAATCCTAGACCTACTAAGAAGACCACCGATTTCCCATATCCCCTGTGCCTGTACTGCCATCTACCTCACTGAAGAGCAGCCTTTCCGAAGGTGGGTTGAGGGAAGAATTCTCTATTGCAACATTTTAATTCAAGAAAGTCTTCGAAAATAAAGGCAGTATGCCTCTGAAGAAAAGAAATACACTCTACTTAGTTTCAGGCTACTTGATTCTGATTCTAAGCATCTTCTTTAAATATCCTGAGCAAGGCTCTTGCCAGCCCTAAAGGGCATTCCAAAGAAGATCGAGTATCCCATTACCACGGGTCACTTGTCCCCCTGCAGCCTCCCAGAAGGCCCATGGGCAAAAGGGCTAATGGCAAAAGGCTGGGAACAAGCCACCCCCTTTGCAGTGCTGCTCCCTATGCTCAAGCCCTTACCGGGAGGAAATTCTCCGGGCAGAAACACTCGAGAATCTGTATCGCCTATCCCAGGTGCCATGACATAGCTTACTGATGAGAACTGGACTCGTACTCTCCTCAGTGCCTGTGGATTACCCACCCCTCATCATCTCCTAGACTCTCAGCAACAGCTCTGCTCTTAGCTTCTCCTCTCTGAGGACTCCACCACCGAAACTGCTCTTGCTGCGCAATTCCACTTGTTCCATTCTATGTAAAATCTGCACCTCTTCCTTTTCCACTTCCCTGAACACTCCCGAGCTTAGCCTCAGGCTCGAAATCAGACATCACTATACATCTATCAGAGTGGCTGAAATAAAAAGTAACAGCAACACCAAGTGCTAGCGAGGATGCAGAGAAACTGCTCACTCTCACACTGCTGGTGGGAACGTAAAATGGTGTGGCTGCTTTGGAAAACAGTCTTGGAATTCCTCAAAAGTTTAAGCATATGACCCAGCAATTCCACTCTTAGGTGTTTACCCAAGAGAAACGACAGCAGATGTCCATACCAAGACTGGTGCATGAATGTTCAATGTTCACAGCAGCTTTATTTGTAATAAGCCCAAAACTAGAAACAACCCACAAGTCCTTCACTGGGTGAATGGCTGAACAGACTGTGGAACAGCCATACCACAGACTACTTCTCAGCAATACAAGAACTGCATTATTGATATATGCAACAACTTGGATAAATCTCGAGGGCATTATGCTGAGTGAAAAAACCCAATCCCCAAAGGTTACATACTGTGTGATTCCACTTACATAACATCTTTGAAATGATAAAATCTTAGAAGCAGAAAATAGCTTAGTAGTTACCAGGGGGTAGGCATGGAGGGAGGGGGGGCCCTGACTCTAAAGGGGTAGCATGAGGGAGATCCTGGTGGCGATCAAACAAAACAATAATTTTTATATCTTGATTGTAGTAGGAGTTACACAAATCTATACATGTGATAAAACAGCATCCAACTATACACTTTATTCCAACGTCAACTTCCTACATTTGCTATTTACTATAATTATGTAAAATGTATCCAACAGGGGAAACTGGGTGACCCCAAGACTTCCCTGTACAAGTGCTTCAGGACCTCTCTGCAACCTCCTGTGAATCTATAATTATTTCAAAACAAAACGTTAAAAATATTGATGTGGTTGAGATAATATCAAGTCTCTATCACTTGAAATCTCAGGAGTCCAGGCCCAGTTCCATTAAAAGCTCTCAAAGGAACCATGCCCACCCCCGCTTCACTGCCCTGACTGGCAAAGTGAGGTATTATGGCTGTCTTAGAGCCTTTCTTTTTTTCCTCTGCTCTCAGTTTTTCCTCTCCATTTCTTTTTCTGCTACATCAAGGCGGTTGCTTAACAAGTTACAACAGGTTGGTGAAAAACAGTGAGGTGGTAAAAAACGGGGGGAACAAGCAAAAGGGAAGTGCTTCACAAGTTGGCAAAGGAGTGTGACTGGCAACCTATGAGAGGAAGAAAGGAAATGACATCGCAAAAATAAGCAGGAAGTTTACTCAAAGGGCTGTAAAGTCACTCAAAGGGCTGTAAAGACAACTGGAGTCCTAAAAAACTGAGGTGGAACCTGGTAAGTACCTAGTCAGAGGCTTCTGGCTATCTAAAGTTCCCTCAACAAATCAGTCAATTTCCCTTGGCAATTCAAAGCAGGAGCCAGAAGACTCAGCAAAGGTCAGAGTTCTCTTATGCAAGACAAGAAGAGGAGGCAAGTGAGAGCAGCCGCTACTCAGGAGGCCCCATTTCTGAAACACTGCCAGCAACCACCACATGAAGCCATTGAAACAAAAAGAAATTTGAGCTGACAATGCATGGCTGCCTAGGATCTTCCAAAAAGTAGTCCTACAATGTGACTCTCTGTTTGAAAGAGATACATTAATAATGAGAGAACAAAGTAACCTCCTGTCCTCAGGCCAAATAAGTAGAATTTATCCAGATTACATGGGGAAAGTTATTGATTGTAACCTTCAGCAGACAAAAGGTCTATTTTAACCTGTCCCTGCTTACTACGAATATTCAGAGGATCTGGTTTGTAGCCAAGGAGATCCACATTCTAGTCCTGACTCTGCCACCAACTTGCTAGTTCAGTGACCTTGGACAGGTCATTTTCCATCCGCAAAACAAAACTAGCCAATCATTTCAAGGCTCAGGGTTAATCTGTGTTAAATGAAACTTTGAGCCTTTGCGCAGAAAGATATTTCACATGAGGTCCAGCGGGAGAAAGATAAGAACCTCCTCTAGTCCTACTCCCAGCCAGCCCAGTTAATTGTTCAAGCCAATTTCCCTGGAGAGAGAGGAGATAAGGGCCAAGACTGCAGTTGTAGGAAGTTGACCAGCATCATGCCCCACCTCTTGTCTTTCAGCTGGTGCATGCATCTGGAAAAGTCAAACCTGAGCACAGTGGAGATGGGAAGAAATAATTAAAACCTAAGATCTAGTTGCCTGACAATGTCCACTTCGGCTGTTTTTCATAGGGTCTATCCCCTTTCCTTAAGATCATCTGAGTAGAAGAGGCCCTTATCTAATACTAGGATGGCTGTGACTCCTACTTTGTCCACCAGGTGTTTCTCCCCGCCACAAGCTATTGAGTTCTGACTATTTTCACAGTAAGGCAGAAAAGACCACTTGCAAACTAATAGTGACCATAATGAAATGAGAGGGAAGGGAAGAGCTACATGAACTTTTAGGGTGCCCATACACTTCTCTAATGCAGTGTCCTCATGTTTAAGCCCAGGGTAAAGGGAGATCCCCTTCTACCTTACGTGTCTGTTAATATCCAAAAGATGCCCTCATTTGAACCAGCCCAAATTGGGAAAGGGGCTGGATCACACCATTCACATGCCTGCCCATCAATCAACCACTGCCCAAAAAGGACAAGACTGCACAAGGCTATCAATTCAAGCCCTCATGGCCCCCAAAAGCACTAACCTCGGATCCTGGGAAGGTTATGAACAGTCAAGTCCATCAGTTACGTACCTAACTGTCCTCCTGCACTTTGCTCCTGGCATGCACAAATGTAGCACACATTACAAAAAGGATAAATATACACGTTCCATACACCATACTAGTAATTTTGGCAGATAAGGGAGAAACTATGTTCCTAAGTGACCAGGGATCCACGTGTGCAGAATAAGAGACTCCAAAGTACATGAAGAGCCCTCCCCACTTCTCATATCCTGCTTCTCTAGCCACATCTCGGGGTGAGGCTGGAGATCAGCAAGAATGAGCAGCCACACCCTGCTCCACCACTACCCAGCATGTGTCACAATCGTGATGCAAACCCCATGGCCTGGAGCCCAACGACACCGTAGGCCCACCCCACCCTCCCACCCCCAATTCTTTAGGGGGTTCTAGTCCTGAACATCTAAATCAGCACCCTCTGGGGAAGATTTCCTTTTGCGCAGGGATCTTTGAAATGTGGGCCTTTTCTCATTTGTCGAGGATGGTCTAGGGCGGTGGGGGAAGGGAAACTAACCAAATGACCTTTCAAGGTCCCTTCCTTGGGGCCTAGGATTTTGCAGACTAAGCATTACTTCCCACCTCGCCGACTGGGAGCTGGAGGCGACGGAACTGCATTTCAGGAATAGGAAAGAGGGCTAAATGGGTCCCCGCAATCTGAGCCCTTCCTCGGTGGATCCACCCCTAAAGGGCAACTACAGCTCGCTTTCTGGGCTGGGGAAAATGAGGGTAGAAACCGCCAAACCCGGGAAAAGCCTCCGCCACAGCGGTGGGCAGCCTCGCCCTGCGTGGCTAGGACCCGTGGGGCTGAGCAGAGGCCTAAAGGCAACTTTGGGCAGGCGGGACGGCAGGTCGGCCCCGGCCGCAGAGACTGCGGCAGAGCGGCGAGGGCGCGCAGGCAGTCGTGCGGAATTACCTCATGACGACCCGCTTCCCCTTCACGTTCAGCTTGTCCAGCGTCAGCTTGTTTGAAAGCGACATCTTGGCAACACGGCGGCGGAAAAAGGCTGGGGGCTCAGAGAGCTGCGGACTAGGTTGCCGACTCGCGCTAGGGACGCGTGCGGAATGCCGAGCTCCGCGCGGGCCCCGCCGCCCCGCCTCCGCCCCGCCCCTTCCCGGCCGCTCCGCCCCGCGAGCCGCGCGCCGCAGCGGCGATTGGCCGAGGCCCGCGGGCGCCCGCGCTCTGCCATTGCTCCGAGGCGCTGTCCGTTTGCTGGGGCGCTGGGGCGACGTGCCGCTTCCATTTGTCACGTCCGGCACGCAGCGAGCTGCTGCGAACCTTCGCGATCAGGGGCGGGAGCGGAAGGCGGTGCCGCGGGGCCTGCAAGTGGTGGGGAAGGGAGTCGGGTGGCGTCAGGGAGCGGACGTGGAGAGAGTGAGAGAACCAAGGGCACCGCCCCGGTCCCCGCCGCCGCGCCCAGGGCAGCTACAGCGCCGCCCAAACTCACGGCAGTCTGCGGAAAAGCGCCGCCCTCCATCCCCTGGAATTCCCGGCACCCCTGCCAGGATCCATGCAAATGGCACCTCCTTTTGGAAAACTTCTCTGGTTTTCCAGCTCCCCAAAATGGAATTCTACGTCAGGCTGCTCAGTGGCTTTAATAATCGAGACCTCTCAGAAGTCGGGAAAGGCCCAGGACCCCCGCTCCTCCTTTCTTATAGTAAAAAGTGCAGTGTAATTCTTCTGGTTACAACGCAGTTAATGCTAACGGCAAACACATGTAGCATTTTTCATATATTAACTAATGCTGGCAAAACTCGGAAGTAGTTACTGTCACCCTCATTTTACAGGTGATGCATTGTAGGGCCTGGGCCTTGCTTGCTCAGCGGAAACCACCAGGCCCGTTGCAACCATGTGTCCTTCTGGCGCCCTTCTGGGCAGGCAGCCCAGCTACCGAGATTTGTAACGATCTGGGCCTGGCTAACCTGGATCCTCCCTTGAGGGGAACATCGGGTCTTACAGGGACACACAGCCCCTCCGTGTGAGCTACTGTTCCTGGGAACGCTGGTTGTACCCAGGACAGCCCTTTGGCAAGCGTGCAGCCTTTGTTCCTCTGCCTACTTAAGCAAGCTTCTCTTGGGGGGTGGTTGCGGGCTAGGCATGCTTCTGTCCAGCTGGCTGCCACTGGACACTCTCCCTTTAAGTAAGGCCCAATAAACCTTTATGTCTTGTTCACAGTCTCAGGGTCATTTCTTCGCTCTCTCGGCACAATATCCTGCTGCCCTAGCCCAGCTGGGCTTGTGGGGGAACATGCATCAAAAGATTTAGTGATGTGCTTAGGGTTTCTTGGAAGTGATGGGTTCAAACCTAGGTAGTCGAGATGTAGAGTCCATACACTTAACTATGCTGTAATACAGACACCGTTACTAGGAACTAGGTACCTGGTGTCCAACATGCTTACAGAGTTGGCTGGAATGAAGTAATTTGAATCACAAAAATTTCCCACATATGGCATTCAAGGTCCAGGTAAGATGTAGGAAGCATTAACTCATAGCGCATTGGTATTGAGACACAAATGCATCTGTCTAATAATGAGATGCAAGTTTAAAGTTATAAGATTAACATGTTTCTCTCAATCTTCTCAATGTATATTTGGGAAACCATGGAGTTACTCCAAATGCATCTACATTTAAGGCCCAGATAGGCCTCCTGGCCTCCCCATGGTCAGCTCTACATACATTTAACACTTATTTCATTCCATCTGGGTTATCGTAGCAGTGCGAAGCAATTCCTTTTGGATAAAAGAGAAACGCAACCAAGGGGCTCTGCAGGGAAAATGAAAAGAGCATACAATCTGACAGCCTGAACTTAACAATACTTCCCAATTATTGAGCACTTACTGTTTGCCAGACACTGTGCTAAAGGCTGGACATACATGATTCATTTACTCCTCAATAGCTTTGTGAAGTAGGTAGTATTATTATCTCTATTTTACAGATGAGAACATTAAAGCTCATAAAGATCAGAAAGTTTTATCCACTACACATCTGAAGTAGCAGCAAAGATGCTAAGATGGGAAGAAGCCTTAGACAACACAAAAAAGCCCAGTGTTGCTGGAAAATACAGTGGGAGGAAGAAGGGACTAAAATTACACTGAAGAGGCAAGGTAAGCAGGGACCAGATCCTCTGGGCCTCCTAACCATAATAAAAATGTGATATTTATCCTAAGAGCAATGAGAAGCCGTTTGTTGCAGTCACCGTTGCCTACTCAACAGCCATTCCCCAGCCACCTCCTTCCTTGCTAACAGAAACCGGATTTGATTACCGGGCCAGTGACAGGGAAGATAGGCTTATTTCAAAGCCCCAAGGGACGAATCACGATTGACTTCAATACAATACAATTGTCTAATAGATGTTATTCACATTTTCCAAATTTGTCTTAATAATGTCCTTTATACCAAATATTTTGGTCCCAGATCCAGTCAAGGATCATACATTGCGTTTAGTTTTTGTGTTTCTTAACTCTCCTTTAATCTGGGACAGTTTCTCAACCTTTCTTGGTCTTTCATGTCATTGACAATTTTTTAATAGTACAGACCATTTATTTTGTTGAGTCTCCCTCAATTTATTTGTCTGCTGTTTCCTCATGATTGGATTCAGGCTATGTATTTTTGGTGGGAATACTATGTAAGTAATGTTGCGTCCTCAGTGCAATCATATTAGGAGACCCATAATGTTGGCTGGTATTATTATTGGTGATGTTAACTTCAGTCGTTTGGTTAAGGCAGTGTGTGACACATTTCACTACCATAAGATTACTCTTTTGCCCTGACAGTAAGCAATAAGCAATTTGTGGGAAGATATTTTCAGCCTATGTAAACATCCTGTTCATCACTAGTTTTACCATCCATTGATGATTCTTAATTTTTTTTATCCATGGGTTTTATTCAGTGTTTCTGAGTTTTTTGGTGGCCTGCAAAACTTTCAGGTTACATTTTCTGTTTGTTTTAAATTAGGTTATTGAGGTATAATTTATATACAGTAAAATTCAACTATTTTAGTGTACTCTAGGTACTTTATTTTTACTGTTTTAAATTATTTTATTGAGGTCATAATGGTTTATAACCTTGTGTAATTTCAGGTGTACATTCTTATTTATCAGTTTCTGTATAGCCTGCATCGAGCTTAACACCAATACTCCAATTTTTATCCGTCACCATATATATGTGCCCCTTTACTCCTTTTGCTCACCCACCAGCCCCCTTCCCTTCTGGCAACCAATAATGTATTCTCTTTGTCCATGTGTTTGTTTATCTTCCACGTATGAGTGAAATCATGTGGTGTTTGTCTTTCTCTGTCTGGTTTATTTCACTTAACATGATACCCTCAACGTCCATCCATGTTGTTGCAAATGGGACAATTTTCTCTTTTTTATGGCTGAGTAGTGTTCCATGGTGTATATATATTCACATCTTCTTTATCTAATCATCAGTCGACAGGCACTTATGTTGCTTCCACTTCTTGGCTATTGTGCACAATGCTGCGATGAACATAGAGGGGAGTAAATCTCTTGGAATTGTTGATTTCATCTTCTTTGGATAAATACCCAGTAGGGGGATAGCTGGATCGTATGGTATTTCTATTTTTAAATTTTTGAGAACTCTCCATACTGTTTTCCATAGTGTCTGCACCAGTTTGCATTCCCACCAGCAGTGTATGAGGGTTCCCTTTTCTCCATATCCTCTCCAACGTTTGTTATTTTTTGTCTTGTTAATTATAGCCATTCTGACAGGTGTAAGGTGAAATCTCATTGTAGTTTTGATTTGCATTTCTCTAATAATTAGTGATGTTGAACATCTTTTCATGTGCCTGTTGGCCATCTGTATATTTTCTTTGGAAAAATGTCTGTTCGGATCCTCTGCCCGTTTTTTGATCAGGTTGTTCATTTTTGTTGTTGCTGAGTTGTATGAGTTCTTTATATATTTTGGAGATTAACCCCTTGTCAGGTATATGATTTGGAAATATGTTTTCCTAGTTGGTGGGTTGTCTTTTCATTTTGTTCATGGTTTCCTTTGCCTTGCAAAAGCTCCTTAGCCTGAATGTAGTACCATTTGTTATGTTTTTCTTTTGTTTCCCATGCCTAAGTAGACAAGGTATTTGAAAAGATACTGCTAAAACCGACGTCAAGAATGTACTCCCTATATTTTCTTTTAGGAGTGTTATGTCATTCAAATCTTTAATCCATTTTGAGTTAACTTTTGTGTATGGTATAAGATAATGGTCTACTTTCATTCTTTTGCATGTGACTGTCCAGTTTTCCCAACACCATTTATTGAAGAGACTTTCCTTTCTCCATTGTATGCTCTTGACTCCTGTGTCAAAGATTCGCTGACCATAGACACATGGTTTCATTTCTGGGCTTTCAATTCTGTTCCATTGATCTGTGTGTTTGTTCTTATACCAGTACCACCATGCTGTTTTGATTACTAGAGCTTTGTAGTATAGTTTGAAGTCAGGGATTGTGGTGCCTCCAACTTTGTTCTTTTTTCTCAGGAATGCTTTGGCTATTCGGGATCTTTTGATGTTCCACATACATTTTAGGATTCTTTGTTCTATTTCCATGAAGAATGTCATTGGGATTCTGACTGGGATTGCATTGAATCTGTAGATTACTTTAGGTAATATGGACATTTTAACTATGTTTATTTTTCCAATCCATGAGCATGGAATATCATTGCATTTCCTTATGTCTTCTTTGATTTCTTTCAATAATGTCTTATAGTTTTCAGTGTATAGGTCTTTCACCTCTTGGTTAAATTTATTCCTAGATATTTTATTCATTTTATTATGATTGTAAGTGGGATTGTATTCTTCAGTTCTCTTTCTGCTAGTTCATTATTAGAGTAGAGAAATGCAACTGATTTTTGTAAGTTGATTTTGTACCCTGCAGCTTTGCTGTAGTTGTTGATTATTTCTCATAGTTTTCTGGTGGATTCTTTAGGGTTTTCTAATATATAGAATCATATCACTTGCAAACAGTGAGAGTTTCACATCTTCCTTTCCCATTTGGATACCTTTTATTTCTTTTTCTTGCCTAATTGCTGTGGCCAAAACCTCTACTACTATGTTGAATAAGAGTGGTGAGAGTGGGCATACTTGTCTTGTTTCTGTTCTCAGATGGATGGCTTTCAGTTTTTCACAGTTGAGTATGATGTTGGCTATGGGTTTGTCATATACGGCCTTTATTATGTTGAGGAACTTTCCTTCTTTACCCATTTCATTGAGAGTTTTTATCATAAATGAATGTTGGAATGTGTCAAATGTTTTCTCTGCATCTATTGAGATGAATATGTGATTTTCATTCCCCATTTTGTTAATATGGTGTATCACGTTCATTGATTTGCAGATGTTGAACCATCCCTGCATCCCTGACACAAATCCCACTTGATCATGGTGTATGATCCTTCTAATGTATTGCTGTATTCAGTTTGCCAATATTTTGTTGAGAATTTTTGCATCTATATTCGTCAGTGATGATGGCCTATAATTTTCCTTCTTTGTGTTGTCCTTGTCTGGTTTTGGGATCAGGGTGGTGTTGGCCTCATAGAATTAGCTATGAAGCATTCTGTCTTCCTCAGTTTTTTGGAATATTTCAAGAAGGATAGGTATTAAATCTTCTTTGAATGTTTGGTAGAATTCTCCAGAGAAGTCATCTGGCCCTGGACTTTTGCTTTTTGGGAGGTTTTTGATTACTGTTTCAATCTCTTTACTTTTGATTGGTCAATTCAGATTCTCTATTTCTTCTTGATTCAGTGTTGGGAGGTTGTATGAGTCTAAGAATTTATCCATTTCTTCTAGGTTCTCCAATTTCTGGGTGTATAGTTTCTCATAGTATTCTCTTATAATCCTTTGTATTTCTGTGGTATCCATTGTAATTTCTCCTCTTTCATTTCTAGTTTTATTTATTTGAATCTTCTCTCTTTTTTTCTTAGTGAGTCTGGATAAGAGTTTGTCAATATTGTTTATCTTCTCAAAGAACAAGCTTTTAGTTTCATTGATCCTTTCTACATTTTTAGTCTCTATTTCATTTGTTTCTGCTCTGATTTTTATTATTTCCCTCCTTCTGCTGACTTTCAGCTTTATTCTACTTTTTATTTTTCTGTTAGGTGTAGTTTAAGATTACTTATTTGGGATTTTTCTTGTTTGTTGAGGTGGGCCTGTATTGCTATGAATTTCCCTCTTAGAACCACTTTTGCTGCATCCCATAAGAGTTGGTATGATGTATTTTCATTTGTCTCCAGATATTTTTTTATTTCTCCTTGATTTTTTCACTGATCCAATCATTGTTCATAGCAAGGTGTTTAGTCTCCACATACTTGTGACTTTCTCATCTTTTTTCTTGTAGTTTATTTCTAGTTTCATAGCATTATGGTCGGAAAAGATGCTTGATATGATTTCAATCTTCTTAAATTTCTTGAGGCTTGCCTTGTTTCCCAACATGTGGTCTATCTTTCAGAATGTTCCATGTGCACTTGAGAAGAGTGTGTATTCTGCTGTTTTGGGATGGAATGTTCTATATATTTCTATTAAGTCCATCTGGTCTAGTTTTTCATTTAAATCCACTATTTCCTTGTTGACTTTCTGTCTGGATGATCTATCCATTGATATATGTGGGGTATTGAAGTCCCCTACTCTTATTGTGTTGCTGTTAATTTCTCCCTTTAGGTCTGTTAACAGTTGCTTTGTTTACTTTGGCACTCCTGTGTTAGGTGCATATATATTCATAAGTGTTTTGTCATCTTGGTGCAATGTCCCTTTTATCATTATATGCTGCCCCTCTTTGTCTCTCCTTGCCTTTTTTATCTTAAAGTCTGCTTTGCCTAATATAAGTGTAGTGACACCTGCTTTCTTTTGCTTGCCACTTGCTTGGAGAATTGTCTTCCAATCCTTCACTCTGAGCCTATGTTTGTCTTTAGAGCTGAGATGTGTTTCCTGGAGGCAGCATATGGTTGGGTCTTGTTTTTTAATCCATCCAGCCACTCTGTGTCTTTTGATTGGAAAATTCAATCCATTTACAATTAGAGTTAGTTTTGAGATATAAGGGCTTAATATTGCCATTTGATCTCTTGTTTTCTAGTTTTTCTATATTTCCCTTGTTTCTCTCCATCTGTATTCCTGACTGCCATTTCAGTTTGGTGATTTTCTATGGTGATTTTCTCAGTTTTCTCTTTATTATCATTTTTGTTTCTGTTCTGCTTTTTTGTCTAGTGGTTGCCATGAGGTTTGTATAAAAGATCTCATAGATGAGAAAGTCTATTTTCTGATAGCCTCTTATCTCCATTAGCCTAATCAGGTTCCATCCCTTTCCTCTTCCCTGTCTAAGTTATTGTTGTCACAAATTATTCCATTGTGTCTTGTGAGTTTGTGATTAAAATGAAGTGTTTATAGTTATTTTTGATGCTTTCCTTCCCTTTATGTTTAATTTATTGAGTGTTTTCTAACCCGTTCTGATAGAGAGCTGCAATTTTCTGATTTTGTCTGTCTATTTATCTCCTTTCTCAAGGCTTTGTAAACCTTTTGCTTTTTGTTTCAGGTTGGAGGGCATTCTTGATCATTTCTTGTAGCAGGGGATCTTGTGGCAATGGACTCCCTCAGCCTTTGTTTATCTGGGAAAGTTTTCACTTCTCCATCATATCTGAAAGATGGTTTCACTGCATAGAGTATTCTTGGATGAAAGTTTTTGTCTTTCAGTATTTTGAAAATATCATTCCACTCTCTTCTAGCCTGTAAAGTTTCTGCTGAGAAGTCCTCTGAAAGCCTGACAGGCATTCCTTTTTAGATTATTCCCTTCCTCCTTGCTCTCTTTAGTATTTTGTCTTTGTCATTGACTTTTGCCAGTTTTACTACTATATGCCTTGGAGAAAGTCTTTTTGCGTTGATGTGATTAGGAGTTCTATAGGCTTCATTTACTTATAATTCCACTTCCTTCCTCAGGTTTGGGAAGTTCTCAGCTATTATTTCTCTGAACAAGCTCTCAGCTCCTTTCTCCCTCTGAAATACCTATGGCCCTTATGTTGCATCTCCTAATTGAGTGAGATATTTCTTGGAGAATTCTTGTTTTTTTTTAAGTTTTAGTTCTCTCTCCTATTGAAGCATTTCTATATTTCTGTCCTCTAAATTATTAATTCTGTCCTGCACAATGTCAGCTCTGTTTTTAAGGTTTCTAGATTACTTTTTATCTCATACATTGTGTTTTTCATCTCCAGCATTTCTTTTTGGTTTTGTTTTTTTACTCTTTCGATCTCTGTTGTGAAGAATTCCTTCTGCTAATTAATTTTATTCCTGAGTTCATTGAACTCTCTTTATGAGTTTTCTTGTGACTCGTTGAGTTTCTTTATGATAACTATTTTGAACTCTCTGTCATTTAAATTATAAATCTCTGTGACTTCAAGATTGGTTTCTGGAGACTTGTTATTTTCCCTCTGATCTGGAGTGTTAATATATTCCTTCATGGTGTTTGATGAAGTGGGCCTTTGCTGGCATAGTGGTAGTATCTGGTTGTAGGTTCCACCTGCCACCACTGGGGGTTGGGGGGGCGCTGTGTTTTCTGAACCCACTGCATCTGCTGGAAGTTGTGCCCATTTGCTGGAAGCTCTGCCAACGGGGCCCAGCCACATCTGCCCGTTGGCTGCCACTACCCAGCGTGTCCCACATGCAAGCACAGGCACTCTGGCATGGATCTGCTGCCCTGGCTGACTGGCCAAGCTGGTGCACCAGGTGGGAAGGGAGGAGAGGGGTACCCTTTTTTGTGCATATGAGCCTGCTCTGAACTTAACCACCAGCCCACCTGGACTGGTGGGCTTTGTGAGGCTGCTCACACAGTGGCTAAGCTACCTCAGTGTGGAGCACCTCCATGGGCCAGAGACAACTCCAAAAGTGACAGCTTTTCTGTGGAGGCCCGCCCTCTCACCCAGCTCCTCCCAGAGTTGCGCCCTGGCCCCTACATGTGGACCCATGACCTTGATCACTGCCTCTGGGGAGGAGAAGGAGATCCACTTACCTCCTTTCACTGCTTCCCAGGGATCCAGTACCCACACCTTCAGACATTGGCTGCATCTCTCAGACTGGATTGGCTGCATCTCTCAGACTGGATCTCTCAGACGTCCTGTTGTGCTGTGTGGGTATCCTCTGTTTGTTAATAAGTGTCCTTTTGGTTCTATCTTATTGGAGGGAGAATAAGGAACATCTCACTCTGCCATGATGCTGAAATCACCCCTCTGATGATTCTTGCCTGAATCTAGTATTACTATGATAACTGGAAAATGAGTTTCTGACTTTATCATTCCTTCTACATTTACAAGTTGGCATACTACTGTGAGAAAAAGCTCCTTCCTTCCTTCCTTTCTTTCTTTCTTTATTATCAGTATGTACTTATGGATCCTTATTTCATTCAGTTATTTACAAACCACTACTATTGTTACTTTGATGCTCAAATTATTATAAATTTGACCCTCATGTCTCCTTTTTTTTTTATTAAGATTATGATAGATTACAACTTTGTGAGATTTCAGTTGTACATTATTGTTAGTAATGTTGTGGGCACACCACCTCACCCTTTGTGCCCTCCCCCCACCCCCCCTCATGTCTCCTTTTGACATGTCTCCATCATTTTTTAGCGCTTCTTTACTTCTGGGATATCTTGACTTTATCTGCTGGTGATCCTGAATCACCCATTTCCCCCTAGAAGTCCTACTTTCCTTAAGTGAGGAATGGTATTTAAAAATCAAGATGTGGGTGGTAGGTGTGCTCATTGCCACTGAACACATCATTGCCTCTAGGCCTTTTCAGCAGACCGAGATACTGAAATATTTAGAGAGAAATCATATGATGTCTGGGATTTGCTTCACAATGATGTAATAGGGATAAGAGCGAGTTGGTGCAGGTATGCATGGAACAAGACTGGTCATGTGTTTATCATTTTTGAAGCAGGGTGATGGGTATATGGAGTTCATTATACTATTTTATCTACTCTGGTATATGTTTGGAAAAGCCTTAAAAAATGTGAAGGTCTATTAAAATCTACCTCTTTTAACTCACCACTACTGCCATTGGTTTCAGTTCTTCTGTCTGGGGTCACACAGAACACACGTAATCCTTCTTCTTCTGTTTCTAGTAGAAACAGAAATGTTTCTCTCAGATCCCTCTTCAAGGAATGACTTGCTACCAAGCTTTGGGGAATGGATTAGCAGACATCATCCAGCTGCCAGCTCCTTCAGGCTGGGCCTTAAATGCAAGGAGCTGCTTCACCTGAAACCACACATTTCCTGGGTCAGCCTGCATCCAGCCTGAGCAATATAAAGAAGGCCTGGCCATTTTTTCATGATGCAGCACACTCAAAGGCAGTACTGGCTCCAGAAAGCCCCACCCCCTGCCAGGTCAAGTGAAGCTTTGCTGTACTTGCACTCCAGTTTGACTTTCTTCCTCTGCCTAATCCCTCTTTTATACCCTTCTTTTACAGGTATGGAATCCTGATAAACAGTTAACTCAAAATGGATCATAGATCTACCTAAAACTATAAAACTTTTAGAAGAAAACATAGGAGGAAATGTTTACGACCTAAGGTTAGGCAAAGAATTCTTAGATATGACACCAAAAGCATGATCCACAAAAGAAAAAACTGATGAATTGGACTTCATTAAAGTTAAAAACTTTTCTCTGTGAAAGCCACTGTTGATAGAATGAAAAGACAAGCTACAGATTGGGAGAAAATATCTGCACATCATATATCTGACAAAGAACTTGTATCCAGAATATATAAAGACCTCTCAAAACTCAAGAGTAAGACAACAAACTCAATTTTTAAAAGATGGGCAAAGGACTTAGACACTTCCCTAAAGAGGATATATAGGTGAGCAATAAGTACATGATAAAATGTTCAACATCATTTGCCATTAGGGACATGCAAATTAAAACCACAATGAGATGCAACTTCAAACCTATAAAAAAGGCTAAAATAAATATAAAAAATAATAATACCAAGTGTTGGCAAGGATGCAGGGCTACTAAAACTCTCCTACATTGCTGGTGGAAATGCAAAATGGTACAGCACTCTCGAAAACAGCTTGGCAGCTTCTTACTAAATTAAATCCACACTTACATATGATGCAGTAATTCCACTCATAGATATTTACCCTATAGAAATGAATATTTATGTTCACACAAAAACCTGTACACACATGTTTATAGCAGCTCTATTCATAATTGCTAAAAACTGGAAACAACCCAGATGTCCTTGAATGGAGAAACAAACTGAGGTACATCCATACAACAGAATACTGCTCAGCAGTACAAAGGAATGAACTATTGATACAAGCAACAACTTGCATGGATCTCAAGGGCATCACACTGAATGAAAGAAGGCACACTCCAAGAGTTACATATCGTATAAGATTCCAAGTGACATTCTGGATGACATTGACAATGAATGACATTCTGGAGAAGGCAAAACTAAAGGGGTGGAGATCAGATCATTGGTTGCCAGGGGCTAAGAGTGGGGAGAATGCGTGCTACAAAGGAGATGCATGAGGAAGATTTTTGTGGTAATCAAACTATTCTGTATTCTGAGTGTGGTAGGGGTTATTTGAATCTATACATGTGTTAAAACTCATAGAACTGTCCCCCAAATAAGTGAAGTGAGTGGGAAAGAAAAGAAAGATCTCTATAGGCCAGTATTGCATGACTCAAGCAGAACATGTCTGCCAGCTGGATTCAGCCCATGGGCCATGAGGTTGTAACCTCTGCTGTTTAGTTTGTAGTCCCCATATTAAAATACAGTACCTCAAAATAATCTATGGTGTTAGAAGTCAGGATAGTGGTTTCCTTTGGGGCAGAGGAATGGGTAGTGACTGACAATCCATGTGAGGGCTTCTAGGTTACTGGTAATGTTCTATTTCATAATTTGGGTGGGTTAGAGTAACCAACCATCTGGTTTGCCCAGGACTGAGGGGTTTCCCAGGATGCGAGCCTTTCAGTGCTAAAACCAGTACAGTCGTGGGGAAATGAGAACAGTTGGTCACCCTAGCAGTTATATGGGTGTGTTCACTTTGTGAAAATTCATTGAGCTGTGTATTTATGATTCATGCATTTTTCTGTATGTGTGTTATGAAATACTGTGCTTTGAACTGGCTTAGATGAGGTCTGGTTAGCACGGGATACTGTTATTTACAGTGACCTAGACTTCTATTAACTCAGCTTGAGGTTGTATTATCATTTTCCACAGCCACGTCATAGAGCTAAACCTTGTGGTAAATGAAACCTCTCAGATATTTTTCACATGAACTGCTATTTAGACATGGCTCCCCTTTCCTTCGTTTATACAAATAATTTCTAAACTTAGAGACAAGATTTTAGATTTTGTTCTCCTATTAAAGTTTATTCTGCTTCTGCTCTTATTCTATTATATCTTATGGAAATATGTCTTTGGCTTTGGGGATTTAGTGTCTTAGCCGGGACCCCTATGATCTTTTGCATGCTATTAAAATATATGAAAGAGCTAGCATCCACCAAACTCTATCCTCTCCACTCACCCTTGACATTGTAGATCAATATCAACGTCTTTTTCTGAGTAGCCCTCCTTATTGACCTACCTCCCAGCACACTCCCAAACCCTTAGAATACTTTTATTGTTATAAATTCAACTGAACTGTATTCACAGTACTTGGGAAATATGTGTACTCATTAAGGAGATATTCTGGTTAACCAAGTGTAGTGATGATGTGACATGTCGCTTAGATCCCCCTTTTAGAACTGAAGCACTCATTCCTAGCTGCTGGGAATATTGGTTGGTGACAGCTCACAGCTGAGTCCCTCCCCAGAATTGCCCTGTGTTTGAAGAAAGCTGCCTTGCCTAAGGTCATTCCCCCTTCCCAGGGGCATCCCACATGCTTAATGCAGGTCATGAAGGCCTGGCTTCTTGCTTCATTTCAGGACATTGCTGAAGGACCATCTCGGGTTCAGAACTATCTGTGGGATTGGCTGAGGCCTCTGTTGAAACTTCTCCTTGTCTATCCAGTCCTGATTTCCTCACTCCTTTGCAGGTGTTGTTCCCAAAGGCAACCTCCAATAATCCACCTATACACAAATCTCAAACTCAGGGTCTGTTCCCCAAGGAACCTTGGAAAGAATTCTAAGGTGACTCCTGTAATCTTCACCCTCTGGTGTTCACATCTTTGTATAATCCTCTCCCCTTGAGTATGAGCGGGGCCTGTGACTTGCTTCTAACCAATGAATATGGCAAAGGTGATGGGATGTCACACCCATGATTAGATTATGGAGTAGATATAAGACACCCTCTTGCTAGCATGCACTAGAAAGACTCCCTTGCTAGCTTCAAAGTAAACTGCCATGTTTACTTTAGAGAATGAAAGGGGGCACTAAAGTAATTCAGTATATGTGAAATATTTACCTATTGATTGACAAATTGGCTTTAGTATACTAGTAGACTACAACACAGTTTTATTAAAAACTAATTTCAAAAATAAAATTCTTTCTAAAAATAAAAACATATATCACTGTACATTAACGCAAAAAATCCTTATTTATATTGATTATCCGAACATTAAAAAATAACACAAGCAGGATATTTTTTTTGGCACATATTCACGTACTTTAATCAGTTTCTTAGCCACATCTATCTCTAACACCATGTTATCGGTATTTTTCTGAAAACGTATTTTTTCCAACATGGTCTTAATGTTCTTATTTTTTTTTCATAAGATCACCTGCAATCTGTTTCACAGCTACACTTAGTGGTTAATAAATCTGAAATTGTAGACATCTTCAATTGATTCTTCTGTATGGATCATAAGGGTTTTTTTTTTTTTTTTTGAGGAAGGTTAGCCCTGAGCAAACATCTGCTGCCTATCATCCTCTTTTTGCTGAGGAAGACTGGCCCTGAGCTAACATCCGTGCCCATCTTCCTCTACTTTTTATGCATGGGACACCTGCCACAGCACGGCTTGCCAAGTGGTGCCATCTCCGCACGCAAGATCCAAATCGGCGAACCCTGGGCCACCAAAGCGGAATGTGTGAACTTAACCACTGCACCACCAGGCCAGCCCTAATCATAAGGTTTGTAATTGAGAAAATACAGGAGAAGAAAAAATTCTACTAAATGGTAGATATTCTTATTAATCTTTTTATTAGAAATGTATATATATTTTAGCTCAAATATATTCACGTTCTGTCTTTTAGCCTCCATTCAGAATATTTCTCCTTGACTAATGTTTTCATAAGACAAATTTGTCCAATAAGTTATCTCTGTTTTTAATTCTTTTGACTGTTTTGACAAATTTAGATACTGCAAAATTTTAAGATGTCTCAATTTCATTCCATTCTGGAGCAGAATATCAATTTACCTAATTAAAAATAAAATCCCTATCAAAAGATTTTCCCCACAGGTTGAGATATGTCTAAGTACAGTTATACAATTTCAAAAGCAAATGTTATACACCATGAAGGCTTTCTTAGTCTCCTTGATTCTTGAATCTTCCTTGACTCTTTCTACAAGTGTTTGTGTTAACTCTTGGTGTCATAGGTTGGCAAAGGAGTTTTCTATTGCTGTGTAACAAATTTAACAGCTTAAAGCAACACACATTTATTATCTCAAAGTTTCCATAAATCAGGAGTCTGGGCACATTCTGGCTGAGTAGTCTGCACAAAGTCTCAAGAGGCTACAATCTAGGTGTCTGCCAGGATGACAATCTCATCAAAAGTTCAACTAAGGAAAGATCCACTTTTCTCAGAATGTTAGAAGAATTTATCTCCTTACAATTGTAGGACTGAGGTCCTTGTTTTCCTGCTGGCCATTTACCAGGGGCCCTCTCAGCTCCTAGACGCTACCCATAGTTCCTTACCACGTGGCTCTCTCTATGGAGAGAGCCATATATATTTATCAATATAAATAAGGATTTTTTGCTTTAATGTACAGTGATATATGTTTTTATTTTTAGAAAGAATTTTATTTTTGAAATTAGTTTTTAATAAAACTGTTTTGTGGTCTACCAGTATACTAAAGCCAATTTGTTGATCAATAGGTAAATATTTCACATATACTGAATTACTTTAGTGCCCCCTTTCATTCTCTAAAGTATTCCAAATTAGGTGAAGTGGTTTCGCTAAGGCTTTAGGATCTTTCCTTTTTGGCTTTATCCCTATTCTTTAGCTTAGCGCATCTATAACCCATATCCAATTTCATATGCAAACTTCGTCTTCAGCAAATGTAAAAGGATCACTCATTTGGGCCACTTAAACTATCCATTCTTTATCACATTCAAGTGGGATAACGGAAAAGGATGTAGGAAGTTCAGAGGTATAAACAGGCTCTGGTTTTTGTTCTCTGGGAGGCCTCTTTTTGCCAATTAATTCATTAACAATCCCCAAGAGTTGCCTCAGAAATAGATTGATATCTCCAAGGACATGTCAATAAAGCAATGAGAGAAGAATAAGCAAAAAAAAAAAAAAAAAACACATGGCAACAGAGAGAGACAGAGAGAGCTCTGACAAACAATAAATACAATTCTGAGCAAAAAAACAACAAATCCTGAGGCCCAGACACAAGTTCCCCTATTGCAAATTCCTAGAGGGAAGATCTTATGCCATTTTTTTAAGTTACAATGCCCCTACACCTTCTGTATTGAGGTCCCTAGCATCAGGCCACCATTGTAGCATAGACCATTTCACCTTTCTTTACTGATAGAACTCCTAAGATTTAGCCAGGCAGATGGCTATCCAGCAAAAGACTACATTTCCCCATCTTATTTGCAGCTTGGAGTGGCCAAGTGACCAAGTTCCGGACAATTGATGTGAGCCATTTCCACAATGTGACCCTAAAAAGGAAAGGAAAGTTCATGCTCTTCTCTGGCCCTTCCCCCCCACCCCGCTGCTAGCTAGGAGATGGCAAAAGCTGGAGCCATCTTGGACTCAAACATGGCAGAGCTTCCTTACCAGCCCTGGACCACTTACCTCTCTACGGCTAACATAAGAGAGAAACCAACTTCTACCTTGTTTAAATTGCTTGTGTACAGTCTTGGGTCTGTTTGTTACAATACTTGTGTTCTCCCTAATAAAACCATGCTGAGCTAAACTTGCAAAGTGAAAAAAGTACACACTGAGTCACTGGAACATGAGTAGACAGACCAATGGGACTGTGAAAAGTTGACATAAATGGAGCCTTTTTAAAAAGGAGGTGAGAACATACAATGGAGAAAGGAGAGTCCGTTTGATAAATGATGTTGGGGAAACTGGATAGCCACGTGCAAAAGAATGAAAGTAGACCGTTATCTTACACTATACACAAAAATTAACTCAAAATGCATTGAAGACTTGACTGTAAGACCTGAATCCATAAAGCTCTTAGAAGAAAATATAGGCAGTACACTCTTTGGCGTAGGTCTTAGCAGTGTATTTTCAAATACCATGTCTACTCAGGCAAGGGAAATAAAAGAAAAAGTAAACAAATGGGACTACATCACATTAAGAAGCTTCTGCATGGCAAAGGAAACCATCAACAAAGTGAAAAGACAGCCCATCAACTGGGAAAAAATATTTCCAAATCATGTATCTGATAAGGGATTAATTTCCAAAATATATAAAGAACTCATACAACTCAGCAACAACAAAAATGAACAACCTGATCAAAAAATGGGCAGAGGCTATGAACAGAGAGTTTTCCAAAGAAGATATACAGATGGCCAACAGGCACATGAAAAGATGTTCAACATCACTAATTATTAGGGAAATGCAAATCAAAACTACAATGAGATTTCACCTTACACCTGTCAGAATGGCTATAATTAATAAGACAAGAAATAACAAGTGTTGGAGAGGATGTGGAGAAAAGGGAACCCTCATACACTGCTGGTGGGAATGCAAACTGGCGCAGCTACTATGGAAAACAGTATGGAGATTTCTCAAAAAATTAAAAATAGAAATACCATACAATCCAGCTATCCCCCTACTGGGTATTTATCCAAAGAAGATGAAATCAACAATTCAAAGAGATTTATGCACCCTTATGTTCATTACAGCATTATTCACAATAGCCAAGAGGTGGAAGCAACCCAAGTGCCCATCAACTGATGATTGGATAAAGAAGATGTGGTATATACGTATATATGAAATACTACTCAGCCATGAAAAAAGACAAAATCATGCCATTTGTGACAACATGGATGGACCTTGAGGGTATGGTGTTAAGCGAAATAAGTCAGACAGAGAAAGACAAACAGTGTATGATTTCACTCATATGTGGAAGATAAGCAAACACATAAATAAGGAGAACAGATTTGTGATTGCCAGAGGGGAAGTGGGTAGGGGAATTGTGAAAGGATTTGTAAAGGGGCACATATGTACGGTGAAGGATAAAAACTAGACTATTGGTGGTAAACACAATGTAGTCTATATGGAAACTGAAATATAATAACGTACGCCTGAAATTCACACAGTGTTACAAGCTGATATGACCTGAATTAAATTAAATAAATAAATAAATAAATAAATAAATAAATAAAAATAAAATAGAACCAGAGCAGCCATTTCAGAGGAACTGCCTACACATCTTACACCTTGAACCTTTGGACTGGACCAAAGCAACATTGTCTTCCAAACAACTGTTTGCAAAGCTAACAGGAAAGCAGGTGTCCTGAACACAAAGACTGATGATTATGGACTCTCTTTCTGAAGATAGAATTGGCAACCAGCCATGTATAGCCAAAGAATAACCTAGCTTATTAACACCTATAGAAATTTTTTTTCCTTTTCCTCTTCTTTGCATGTAATTACCCCCTCCTTTCCCCACAAAAACCCTCCTCTTTCACCCTGTAATTGGGACACTATTTGGGTTTCTACCTGAATCTGTCCTCTCTGAATTGCCATTCTTTGATCCCAAATAAACACTTTGCCTCTTAAACTGGTTTCTGTTTTTGAAGGTTAAAAGGACAGAAGATAAAGTCCATAAATAGAACCAAACACATAGAGAAAATGAGTACAAAATCAAATCAGTGGGGTAAGGATGGACTTTGTTTTTAAAATAAATGCTGTTGCGACAGCCGGGTAGCTATACAGAAAGAGATAAAGTTCATCTCTTCCTCACACCATATGGCAGGTTAAACTCTAAGTGGAACAAAGATTTAATGCATTCACCCTTTGAGCCAACAGTTCCATTTCTGCAAATTTATTCACAGTAAGGACATACCTACACTTTATGGATTAATGTATGTACATTTTCTCATTGTTTTTAATAGCAAAAGACAGGAAAAAATCTCAAGTGTCTATCAATAGGGGGCTATATAAACTACAATACACCAATATTATTGAATACTGTACTATATCAAGCTATAAGAAAGAAAGAGGAGCTCTGTAAGCACTAATATATTTTAAGGATGCAGTTAGGTGAAGAAAGCAAGGTGCAGAATAGTGTATGGTAACATGTTACCTTTTGTGTAAGAAAGGGGGGAAATTAGAAAATATATTTTTGTTTGTGTCTGCGTAAAGAAACACTGAAAAGATATATAAGAAACTCATAAAATCGTTACCTATGATAGTGGAAGGACTAGGATAGATGGAGACAGAAGTGGGTATGGGAGTTCTAAATGTAAGCCTTGGTTTTTTGTTTGTTTGTTTTTGCTGAGGAAGATCCGCCCTGAGCTCATATCTGTGCCAATCTTTCTCTATTTTGTATGTGGGTGGTCGCCACAGCATGGCCATGAACAAGTGGTGTAGGTCCTGCACCCAGGAACCAAACCCGGGCCAACCACTAGGTCATGGGGCCAGCCCCTAATCCCTGTTATTTTGCTTTTACTTTTGAAGCATGTTAATGTATTACCTATTCTACATAAATAGATAAATATTTTAAAGAAAAAAATTGGGGTGGGGGAAACAAGATCATCCATAATCTATATCAGGAAAGCCCAAGAATTTCATTTACCAAAAGGCCAAAGTAATCACTAAATTCTGCTACCTATGCACTCACCAGCATGCCACCAGTGAACCTATGGAAAAGGAAGTCAAGAAAACTGGCATGTCTTTGGGCTGTAAATTGTCTGGAGAATCCAGATACCTTGAAACCACAGTAGAAATCACAGAGAAGGTGATGTGTTCAGCATTCTCTATGTCAGCAAGACTTCTTCCTGGTCATCATACATGGATTCACAAGCAGTCACTTTAGGTCACATAGGAAAACGACAGAGAGGATCATCAACAATGAGATCACAACATGCAAGGAATTTTATTGAATATTTAACCACTGGGTCATATGCAAAGAAAGCTGTATGTACAGAGAGAATTGATAAGGATCTTCAAAAGACTCCAGAGGAGGCTAAGTAGCCCTCCAGCTCATATTTCCTGCATGCGTTGAACCTACCAAGTATGGAAATGCTATCGTTTAAGGCAATGGTTGGGTAAAAGTTTGAAAAGCCTTGGTTAAATAGGGAGTTGGAGAGTTATCATATTAGACAATTACCACCCAGGAGCACCTTATTATGAATTATCCAGTCACCTAGGGTCCTGAAAATGGGAACAAGAAATTACTAGAGTTTCATTCTGAAAAAAATCTAAAAGAAATAGTGCAATGAACACTACCAGAAGAGGGAAGTCTTGGGTGAGCCACAATAATAAGATTTGGGGGGAGGGGATGAAACATGAGAGCCCGGGAAACAGTAAGGTAGACAGGGAAAGGTAGGGTCTAGTTGCATGTTGCTTACAACACAGATCTCTGAGCCCCAGGAAGATTCACTAAATCATATGGCAGATGAAACTCCATATGATACAAAAATATAATGCAAATCAATGAGAAGCTTAAAATTATATCAAGCACCCAGGGTGAATCTAATGCACAATAAGTTTTGAGAACTGCAGCTTTCTCGTATCTACTCACCATGGCAGTTGTATTTTTCTCACTGCAAATACTAATTAAGTTGGTTTTTTGCGGGGACAATTGTACAAGAGGTCAACCCTACGACATGCCTAATGCCCTAATGACAGTCGGGTACCCATATAGCTCAAGATCAAAGACTGGAATTAAGGCAAGTGAAAAAAGAGTAAGAGAGTAAGAGAAACGTTTTAAGAAAAGTTTGAAGCAGGGCAAGTTTGAGCAAAGACATTGGCCTAGTCATAAGATGAAGAGGCAAACCCACAAATTCTAGCAAATTCGACGATTACAGCTACAAACTGAAGGATAATGTTCACATGAGCATAGTAATAAAATAATGATTTGCCATACAATGAGCCGTCAACCACATTTCTCTCCCTATTAACTATGTTATCATTAAACATAAAGGACAGTACATTATATATACACAGATAATTTATCTTCACCAATGAAAACAAGCAGTGTCATAGATAATTCAAGCTATCAAGTAATTCAAAAGTAATACCGGTTTGGCTGTGGAATATATTTTCAAATGTGCTCTGCTTTAACAAAACCAAATATATATCAAAGTTCAGATGATAACAGATAAATGATTACTTGCATTACAAAAGGTTATTTGCTTTATAGCAAGCGTGGCTAGAATACGATTCTGTTTACAATAATTCAAGTTATAGGCAATACTTTAAATCTGTTGTTAATTATTTGGGGGCCAAGGGGTGAGTAGTGACTGAAAGGGACTCAAGGGGGCTTGGGGTGCTAACAGTGTTGTTTGCTGATTGGCTGCTCATTACTTGAGTATGTTCAGTTTATGAAATTTCATGAGGCTTATGATATGTGCACTTTTCTGTATGTATACTTAAATTGAGAGGTTAAGATGGGGGAAAGTATGCCTGGAAAACAACCAAGCAAAATACACAACAAGAAATAAACAATGCTAGGGCATTATATCTAAACTTAACTGATGCTATCTCTCATTTTCCTGTGAGTTTGATCAGAACTATATATATAACCCTGACCACTCACCAATCTATGGATAACTAAACTACACATGGAAGAAAAATTTGGATGTGGATGTGAATGGTTAAACAAATGTGAATTAAATTTTTGTGATTACTTTATAAAAACGATAAGACAAAGCTTTTTGGATATATATATATATATATATATATATATATACACACACACACATTCTCTCAGAATTTCTAAAGGGAAATCATATTGCAAACAATGACAGTTTTGTCTCTTCCTTTACAATATTTACGCATTTTTATCTCTCTTTCTCACTGACTCGGACCTTCAGGAAAATGTTGGAAAGAAGCAGAGCTATTGAACATCTTGCTTTTGTTTCTGACTTTACTGATACTTTCACCTTTGACATCAAAGCTTTTCCACTTTTTTGACTGTATCTCACAGTAAATTTGAATACGACTAGGTTTCAGATGATACTAAGGAATCATTGTTAATTCTTTGTTAGGTGTAATAATGATATTGCGGTTATGTAGGGAAATATCCTTATATTTTAGAGATGCACACTGAAGTTTTTAGAGGCAGCATGACATCATAATTTACTTTAAAATACTTCAAATAGGCGGTTACATGATAAAATGTTAACCACTGTTAAATCTAGGAGACAGACACACTTCTTATATGGCTTTTCTAAAAGCTGGCAATACCAAGAGCTGATGAGAAGGCAGAGTAATTGAAACTCTCCTATATTGCTGATAGGAATATCCAAATAATACAGTCACTCTGGAAAACACTTTGGCAGTTTCTCATAAAGTTCAGCATCCACTTACCATATAACCCAACAATCTCACTCCTAGGTACATAGTCAAGATAAATGAAAACATGCATCCACGTGAAGACTTGCACATGAATGTTCACAGCATCTCTCTTCATAATAGCCAAAAAGGAAAAATAATCTAAATGTCTGTCAACTGACAAGTGGATTTTTAAAAGTGGGGTACAATGGAATAATACTCAGCATTAAAAGTGAATAAACCTTTTTTCATGGCTGAGTAGATATATAAAATGGAATACTACTCAGCCATAAAAAAACCCAAAATCGTTCCATTTGCAACAACACGGATGGAGCTTGAGGGGATGATGTTAAGTGAAATAAGCCAAACAGAGAAGGACAAATACTGCGTGATTTCACTCATATGTGGAAGATAACAAATACATGGATAAGGAGAACAGATTAGTAGTTACCAGAGAAGGAGGGGGTTGGGAGGTGTGCAAAAGGGGTAAAGAGGCACATATGTGCGGTGATGGACAAAAATTATAGTACTGGTGGTGAGCACGACGAAGTCTATTCAGAAATTGATAAATAATAATGTTCACCCGAAATTACACGTTATAAACCATTATGATCACAATAAAATTACTGGGAAAAAGAGGAATAAACCATTATTAAATGCAACAGCATGGGTGACTCTAATGCATTATGTTAAGTTAAAGAAGCCATACTCAAGATGCTACACACTAGCTGATTCCCAGGGCTAGGAGTAGGATGAGCCAAGCTTGGTGCTCAGGGGCATGCAAGTGCAGGATCGGAAAGCGAGAATGGCTGCCTCCTTACATTTTGTGCCATAGGCACATCACTTGCTTCACCCTAGTCCTAGCCCTGATGATTCCATATATATGACATTCTGGAAAAGGCAAAAAAAAAAAAACCAAACAAATAGAAAGCAGAGGCGTGCTTGCCGGGGTTGGGGTGGGGAAAGGGTTGACTACAAAGGGGTTGAATGAGGGAATTTTGGGGGGAGGGGTGATAGAATGTCACCTGATTGTGGTGGTGATTACATGACTATATGCATTTGTCTATACTCATGGAACAACACACCAAAAAGAGTGAATTTTAGTCCAAGTAAATTTTTAAAAAGTGAATAAGAAGCAAAAAAAAAAATCCAAGTGATGAGAATATGGCAATTCATGATACTATTTTCTCTTCTTTATGTTTGGTATTTTTCATGATAAAAAGTAAAGCATCAAAATGCCAGTTCCTTCCAAGTATGTTGATTTCCTAACCCACTGTTTGAAAAACACTGTGCTAAATTACGGATTTCTGTAATGTGTGAATACTTTACAATAAGCATATATTACTTTGTAATCAGAAAAAAATAGAGAAAAAGACAAAGGCTTTTTCACAAAGATGTTCATCACGGTTCTATTTATAATAGAGAAATAAATGAATGCTCAAGATTAGAGAAGTTAAATAGATTATGGTACATCCATATGATGGAATCTTATACTGATAAAAGTTATTTTTACATAGCATGTACATAACACAGGGAAATGCTTATGATACAAAATTAAGTGTAAAAAGAAACATACATAATTATATATATGGTATGGTTTTAACTATGTTAAAATTTTGCACAGAAAAAGTAGAAGGAAATAAATCAAAATGTTATCTATAGTTGTCTCTGGATATTTCTATCATTAATTATTTTTTTACTATTTTGTTTATTTTGTAAATTTTCTACAATGATCAAAAATTGTTAGTCATCATAGACAATTCATAAGGCAAAATAGTACTATTGGAAAAGACCAAATTGTAGCTAACATTTGCATGTGAGGAGAAAAGAAAATCGGTTTCATGAACTATGTTTCCACTAGACCACTGTGCCAGGTCAGTTCTTTCTAGATTACAGTTTAAAATCATGCCTTCTGTTCAGTAAGTAAAAGCATGCTTGGATTTCAAAAATCTTTTAAATTTTAACAAGATTTGCATTTCACATGAAGGAGCCAGGCTGGCAAGGATAGTCTTCTATATCAAGAGCACCCATTAAATTGGAGACAATTATTGAGTACTTATTGCGGGACAAGCATCATGCTAAATGTTTCACATGTTGTATTAGTTTGCTAGCGCTGTCATAACAAAATATCGCAGACTGGGTGGCTTAAACAACAGAACATTATTGTCTCACAGTTCTGGAGGCTGGAAGTTTGAGATCAAGGTTTCTTCTGGGAAATCAGGGTTGTTTCTTCTAAGGGTCCTCTCCTTGGCTTGTAGACCAACATCTTCTCACTGTGTCCTCACATGACCTCTTCTCTGTATACGTGCATCCCCGCTATGTCTGTGTGTCCCAGTTTCCTCTACTTATAAGGACACCAGTCCGATTGAATCAGGGCCTGCCCTAACAGCCTCATTAACCTAATCACCTCTTTGAAGGCCCTGTCTCCAAAGTCACACTCTGATGTGCTGGGGATCAGGGCTTCAACATATGAATTCTGGAGGGACACATTTCAGCCCATAACACACGTATTATCTGATTTATCTTACAATATTATGAGGTACATTTAGTTCTCATTTTACAAATGCAGAAGTGCTTGGGAAGAAGTCTAAATATAAACCCAATCCATTAACTAAAAAAAAAGAAGGGCTGGCCCTGTGGCGCAGTGCTTAAGTTCGGCATGCTCCGCTTCAGTGGTCTGGGTTCATGGGTTCGGATCCCGGGCGCACACCTATACCACTTGTTGGCCATGCTGTGGTGGTGACCCACATATTAAAAAAAATAAATAAAGGAAGATTGGAACAGATGTTAGCTATGGGCTAATCTTCCTCAGAAAAAAAAATTAAAAGAATTCAAACTAAACTATTCCAAAAATAACCATTTAAAAAAAGTGTCATTTTTCATTAAAATATAAAGAACTGGAAACAATGAAAGCAGTATGGATTTTTATTTAAGAGGTGGGTGATTTGGCTTTTTGGATTTGTCGGCTAGCGCAAATGCTACTTCATTCCTATGCAATGTTTGTTGTCACACTGACTGGGCCAGAAGTGACCCTCTGCCCTGTGTAGGATTCCAGCTTCCCTTCCAGTCCCTCTTTTCAACTGCTGAAACCATGAGTCACAGCAGGAGACTAAGGCGAAAGAAGCTTTCCAGCTATCTCCAAGTCATTATCCTAGAATTCTCTCCCTCCCTCATCTGGAAGAAAGAGGCTTGAGAGATCTGTTCTGTTCCAGTTTGGCCCAACTTCAGACTCTGGACAAGAATCACATAAATCTTCCCACATCAATAGAAAAGTGGCAGAAGCTAATATTTTGCAGCTTCCCTCGGCCGGTGATTTAGGATCAATCCTATTGTAGTTTAAACCCATCTATTTCCTTTCAAATTAGCCAGCAATTGGATTTGTAGAATATATTTGGGGAAAATGCAACTTTATGATGAAGATTAAAGTGATCACCCACAAGTAAGCAGCTAAGTTAATCATTTATCTGGCTGAGGCAGCACCAGAAACACTAAAAACAAACCAAGGAAGTGTTGTTGACGTTTGACATGGGCACTCATTGAAGTAAGGGCCACGGGGACAGAACCCGTCCACTTAAGCAGCTAAGAGGTTCATCACCCGGTTTCCAATCCCACTAGATCTCTTAGGCAACTACTTCTCAGCAAATGAGCCACAAAGTTTAATCTGAAAATATTTTTGTTTATATTGAGAACAAACAAGCATTAGTCTCCATTCAGACTCGTAACCATGCTCCATCCTGGGGTAAAATTTAATGACAGCCTCACTGTACCTCTCCCTGGTCTTTAAATTAGAAAGCATCTAATAGTGTCCTCCCTTTACCCATGGCTTTCCTATCACACCCCTTTCCTTTATTTTTAAACACTTTCTAAAATTCTCCCTTCTCCATCAGCCCTCGCTAACCAGCACTTTCCTCAGTTCCTCCTGACACTCCCAGCAGTCATAGGCCCACAGCAATCTGCTTAGAAAAAATGTTAATGTCATAATTATTTATTTCATACATTTGTACATGTTTAATGCCGGGAAGTGCTCGGTTAACTCTATCGCTTTTGCTTATTCTGAGATATTGCCATCTCTGCCAGGGTACAAAACCTGCTGAAATTGAAAGGAGACGGTTTGCTAAATTGCAAAGGACACTGCACACCGCAGCCAACTAGAAATGCCTTCGGCGGGCACTGGACACGAGCATTGCACCTGGAACTCCACAGAGCCGGGAGGGAAGGTCAGCTCTGCTATTTGGGAACTTCTCCATGATTTTCTTCATTCATGATAAATTTACCTTTCTAAGAAACTTAATAGACTTTATTTCTTAAAGTAGTTTTGGGTTTACAGACAAATTGAGCAGTAAGTACAGGAAGTTCCCATATACTCCCTCTTCAAACCCCACCCCCACACAGATCCTTCTATTACTACTGTCTTGCGTTACTGTGGTACATTTGTTAAAGTTGATGAACAAATATGGAATACATTATTATTAGCAAAAGTCTATACTTTACATTAGGGTTCACTCTTGGTATTGTACATTCTTTGGGTTTTGACAAACATATAATAAGTATCCACAACTCCAGTATTGTACAGAATAGCTTCACTGCCCTAAAAATCCTATGTTCTGCCAATTCATCCCTCTCTCCCCTCAACCCCTGGCAACCACTAGATCAGTGGTTTTACCATGGCTTTACCGTCACCATAGTTTTACCTTTTCCAGAATGCCCATATAGTTGGAATCATACAGTAAATAGCCTGTTCACATCGGCTTCTTTCACTTAGCAATATGCATTTAAGTTTCCTCCATATCTCTTCATGGCTTGATAGCTCAATTCTTTTTAGCGCTGAACAATATTCCACTGTATGGATGTACCACAGTTTATTTATCCATTTACCTATGGAAGGAAATCGTGGTTGCTTCCAAGTTTTAGCAATTATGAATAAAGCTGTTATAAACATTTGTGTGCAGGTTTTGTGTGGATAATTTACCTTTTATTTAAAGATGAAAGTTTTTCTGAAATGCACTTGCTAATGTTTGTTTTTCATTACAAAATAATACGTTTGCTGCAACAAATTCAAACAATAAAGGAGTGAATAAAGTAGAAAGTGAAAGCGGGCTCTCAACGTCACGCCCCAACCTTTCTTTTTAAAATATCATAAAATAATACATCTTCAGTATAGAGAATCTGGAAGACACAAAGACTAAAGTGAATGAACATGCCTCCCCTGCCCGCCCCCACCCCCCGCCGCAGTCTTACCTCATGAAAACATTAACCACCATCAACGTTTTGGTGTATTTCCAGTGCTTATGACATTTTTATTTTTCACTTATGATCATCTTGTATATATGCACACACACACACATACACAAATAATACAGATTGAGGAAAGTTAGAAAATATGGATATATTAAAAGAAAAAATTTTAAACCACCCCAAATTCCAACAGCCAATGATAATCACTGTTAATACTTTAGTGTGTATCTTTATAGATTTTCTTCTTCATATATACACATATAAATGCATGTGTATAAAAGCAGGATCATCCTAGACATACTATTTTGTAACTTGCTTTCACTGTGACATTTTTTCATTTTGATAAATACATAAATTTATACTGTCATTTATGAGGCTTACATTGCATTCCATTTTATGGACATATATCATAATTTATTTTATAAGTGTCTTATTGCTAAACATTATTATGGTCTCCCAGTTTTCACCTTTACATACAATACTTCAAAAAATAGCTTTGTAAATCTTTAAGCGTTTGTTCAGTTATTTCCTTACTATAAATTCCTGGCAATCAAAATGCTAGGTCAAAGCATATGGGCATTGAAAAAATATTTAATGGAAAATACCTACATACATACATACATAGGTCGATCAAAATTCAGATCACATAAAAGGATATGCAGTGACAAATCTCTCCCTCTTACCCTATACCTTCCAAGTCTCTCTCTGTTTTTCACATAAATGATCACATAATATATACCTGGTTTTGCCTTTTTTTCACTCAAAATGTCTTGGAAATATTTCCATGTCTTATTTTCCTTTTATTTTCCATATTAAAAATGAATAATGAATCTTGAAGACATCATGCTAAGTGAAACAAACCAGACACAAAAGGACAAATATTGTATGATTCTATTTACATAAAGGACCTAAAGTCATCAAATTCATAGGATGCAAAGTGAAACAGTGGTTACCATGGGCTGGGGAGAGGAGGAATGGGGAATTATTGTTTAATGAGTACATAGTGTCAGTTTGGAATAACAAAAAAAGCTCTGGGGATGGATATAGTGGTGATGGTTGCACGACAGTGTGAGTGTACTTAATGCCACTGAACTGTACACTTAAAAAATGGTTTAAATGGTACATTTTATGTTATGTATGCTTTAGCACAATAAAATAAAATAAAAGAACTATGAGCATATCTCCTTCATCTTGTTAACATGGTTAATTGCAAGTGGTCATAATTTTGCATTTTCTAAAAGGCGATACAAAAAATATAGCCAACGTTCTACAGATACCTATATATATTAATGTAAATGAAGTTATTCATGTAAGGTGGATGCTATTAAGTACAGTCTTTCACATTTAGGAGGAAAGTCAGAAGAGGAGACTAGGGGTTAGTATCAGAAGTCCACAAATAGGCTCTCGTGGGCATCCACAAGGCTGGGTTAGTGATGAAACCTCATTTTCCTAAATGGCTGTGTTATTTGCATGTGTCCAAATGTATCCAACCAGTCCCCTACTGAAGGACATTTGTTTCCAATCTTCCAAAAACAATGCCGCAATAATATACCTTTATAAATGTCTTAGGAAGGAAGAGAGGGTATATTGGTAGGACAAATTCCCACCTATTCCGGATCAAAGCATTTGGGTTTAAACTATGGATATGTATTGCAAATTGCACCCTAAAGAAGTTCTACCATGTACACTCTCATCATCAACGTATGAGAGTGTCCATTTCCCTACCGACACAATGCATTACCAACCTTTTTTCGATCTTTGTTCATTGGCAAAGCAAAAATGGTATTTCCCTGTAGTTTTAATTTACACTTCTCTTATGACTGAGATTGAAGGATATGTAAAATGTTAAGGCTTTCTTATGGTCAAAGTGCCTTCTAGAAAGGGAAGGGTTTTGGGGGGTTTTTTGTTTTTGTTTCTATTGCCTCAGACCTGTAACCAGCCTTCTCTGGTTTTTCTTTTTTTTTCATTTTACTTTATTTATTTTTTTAATTTTTATTTTTATAGCAGTAACATTGGATTATAACATTATATAACTTTCAGCTGTACATCATAATATAACTTGAATTCTGTGTAGATTACATCATGTTCACCACCCAAAGACTAGTTATAATCCATCATCATACACATGTGCCCAATCACCCTAGAAAGGGAAGGTTTGTCACTAACACTCCCAAGGGGAATGCATAAGAATAACAGTTTTATCACATCCTCACCAACAACTGGTAATTATTCTTTTTTCATCTTTTCCAATCTGTTTAGTCAAAAAATGAAATCTCATTATTAATTTTTATTTATGGGAATATTAGAGTTGAACATCTTTTCATGTGCTTATTGGCCAGTCGTATTTCTGGTTTCACTACTAGCCTTTTCACACCTTCTGCCCATTTCTTCTGCTATGATAGTTGTATTTTTCTTTCTGATTAAAAAAAAATTTCTTTATAATCTGCCTCCATCCTAGAGGCAGCAGAAGCACGTCTTTCGGAAAGTACAATGTGTGTTGGAGGAATGGTGAGCATGTGATTCTTTTCTTAGCCACAGATGAGTAGGGTCCTTCTCCCTTAACCTCATCTCTTGTTTTTCAATGCTCACACCCTGACTTTTCAGGAACAGGTGGGAGGGCAGTCTACTTTCTCTGCTACACTTTCTCAACATCCAATTTTCAATAATTTTCCCCCTTAGCATTGTGGGGTATATATGAGTATGTGTGTGCGTGTGTTGCCCTCTCTAAGAGGAGGCAGGGAAATGATCTTGCTCCGGCTGGTGGCCTCTGAGTTCTGATCACTCATGTGACAGAAGAACTAGGCCTTGTGCTCCTTGTTGAAATGAGAAAGGATGGAGGATTTGTGTTCTGAGACTTTATTCTCGTGTAACAAAGCTTCTCAAGATGTGAATTTAGCAGGGGCAGCAAAACAGGTCATGCGGTAATCCTTCATTCTTTTATGCATCTTGTTTGAACGAACACACTTACCAAGCAAAGTGCAGAGCCGGGGAAGATACTAAGATAAATTAAATGCTGTCCCTGCCTTGAAGGAGCTCACAGTCTAGTGACAGTTGGGTAGTGCCTCTGCCTTCTCTGAGATTTACTGGGACAAACACAGAGTAAGTGAAGACCCAGAAGAACCACCAAGATTGCCCAGAAAATTTTCCCTGTACTCCCAAGTCAGAGTAGCTTCCAGATCGATTCATTCAACAAATATTTACTGAGTGAGATAGTACCCACTCAACAGAGGAGGGCCAACTACCTCCTCTATTGTAACAGGACAAAGGGAAGTGAGGATGGGTGCAGATTTGTGTGTTTCATAGCAGGAAAAAGTTGAGAGAATGCCCATTTGATATCTGCTCTGTGAAAGAAGTAAGGTTATCCACTAAGAGTAACGATGGGGCAAATAGCAGGATTATAGATTTGAGAAAAGTGAAAAGGGTTTGTGGGGTGTTGAGGCATGAGTTGACCAAAGAAATAGGGTAAGATTGCTGAGCAGAGTTAGGGCCAATGAGGTTAGTAACCAAGAATTTATGGTGGTGCCAAGCTGCCCTGTGGAGAGACTTTCCCAGAAGCACTTGGCTGCTGGGGTACAGTCACGGCGGTGTTGGCAAGGCTCTTGAAAGGAACCAGGTCACTGCATAATGTCCAAGGACTCAAGCCATTGCTTCTCTTTCATTTGTTTCGTTATGTTTTATATGTATCAGAATATATTCTGATATTATGATTACAGAAACAATACTTGCTAATGTGGCAGGTTAATCTACGGAGATACTAGTTTATGCTTTCTATTTTTCAAGGATAGCTCGAGAATTATACAGTTAATTTTTCCCTTCTGCCTCTTGTGGAAGGAGAGCTAAGTCTTTGTATATGAAAGTCTAGGCTCTTTGTGTTTCAGGAGCCATCCTTGAAGAAAACCCTTCATGAATTAAGTCTCAACTATTAGGAGCACTAAGAACATAAAATTCCTTTGTCTCTTTGTCTATTGTGGCATTCACCTTTTTATTATTGATTGATAAGAGATCCTTATTTATCAAATGTGTCATATGTTTTTGTCTTTTAATTTTGTTTTATGATGGGTTATTGTTTTGACATATAGAAATTTTACATGTTATGTCTTTTCTTTTATGGCTTCTGATTTGTCTGATGCCTAGAAAGGCCTTTCCCAATCCCCTCCAAGAAAGTTTAAATATCTGGCTATATTTTTTTCTAGAACTTCTATTTGTTTTACATTTAAATCTTTAATCCATTTATATAAAGTTACTTCTGAAAATGTATCAAGGATTTTTAAATGGCTTTAATAAGGTGTTTTCCTGGAATTATTTTCATTTGGAAGTCACAAAAACATAGACAAAATCCAGCAACTATGCAACACAATGTTGCATTGTGGTCAAGACAAAAGAAATGCTCTCTCTTTTTTTTTTTTTTTTTTTTTTTTTGAGGAAGACTAGCCCTGAGCTAACTATTGCCAATCCTCCTCTTTTTGCTTAGGAAGTCTGGCCCTGAGTTAACATCCTTGTCCATCTTCCTCTACTTTATACATGGGACGCCTACCACAGCATGGCTTTTGCCAAGCAGTGCCATGTCCGCACCCGGGATCTGAACCGGTGAACCTCGGGCTGCCAAAGCAGAACGTGCGCACTTAACTGCTGCAGCACCAGGCTGGGTTAAAAATAAAAATATATTTTTTAAAATATCAATATAAGAACATCTTTCCATATTGACCTTTAATGAGGTTTCAACCATGAATTCACTTTAAACACTTTAGATTAATGAACAAAATGTTCTGGTTAAGAAGTTTCATCTGTATCAAGACTAAAATCCAAATACCGTGAGTTCCAGGACCAATGGCAGTGCCGCCACTCTATCGGGTTCTGTCAAAGTCCCTTACAGCCTTTAGGGCCAAAGCCATTCACCCACAGTTTTTCAATTTACAGCTGCATTTCCTGTAGCAACTCAGCACATATCACAGACTCATTGTACATCTACAAATCTTTAAGCATGACTGCTTGGAAACAAAAGTTGCGCTAAACAGAGGAAAAAATATTTAGCCTCAGGAGGCAAGATTTTACTGAGCTAGGTGAATATAAAGACAAAATAAATGACATGATGTTTATGTTTTTTAAGAAGTTGTTATGCCACTAAATATTTATGCACAATTTCTGAGAGTTCAATATGTATTTACGGGTATAAAGAGTTCATCTACACATATCTTTTAAATCTTGAATCAATTTAGAATTAATATTTGTGTAAAGTATATGTATATATAATTCCTATTTATTTCACTTAACATCTCACATAAAAGCATTTTTCATGTTATAGTACATTCCTCATAAACTTACTTGTTCATGACTATAAAATATTCCATCATATAGATGAACCAAAATTCACTCAACTATCACTCTCTAAAGACAGACGTTTGAGTTCTTTTCAACACTCAAGAGTACCATTAAAAAAAGGATGTAAGGAACATCTTCGTGCACAAAACTCCATACATTCTGATTATTTCCTTAAAACAGATTCCTAGAGGTAGAATTATTGGATGAAAGTGTATAACACATCTGTAGAATTGTTCTCCAAGAAGATTTTACCAACTCTACCAGTCTCACCAGCAGTGTTTGAGAGTGCCCATTTTCTTATTTATATAGAGGGTTTGGAGGGTGAGGACCACTCACCTTCAGTTACAAACAAAACAAAACTTAATTCTCGGCTCACCACCCCTTTCTTGCCCTTTCTATACTCTCTCTTCTGTACTCATGAACCCAGAGTCCTCTGTGCTGCTTCCTGAGCACCTGGGTCTCTCACTGCGCTGCCCCACCCGAGTTGGCCCTCCCTAGAAAAGTTAATACCTTACACCTTCCCCTCCCTTTCCCATCCCCACGCCCAAATTCAAAACTCAACATCCTGCATCCTATCCTCTCAGCCTCCCCTGGCCAGCAGATTGATCTTTTATATTAATTACCAACAATGAATTAAAAGATAATAAAGAATATATGTGAGTGTTAGGCCAAAAAATGGTCCCCAAAAGATATTCACATCAAATCCCTGAAACCTATGAATGTTACCCTATTTGGAAAAGAGTCTTCGTAGATGTCAAAGGAAATAAGTGTCTTAGGGGCCGGCCCTGTGGTGCAGCGGTTAAGTTCACACGTTCTGCTTTGGCGGCCCAGGGTCCCCGGGTTAGGATCCCGGGTGCAGACATGGCACCGCACGGCAAGCCATGCTGTGGCAGGCGTCCCACATATAAAGTAGAGGAAGATGGGCATGGATGTTAGCTCAGGGCCAGTCTTCCTCAGCAAAAAGAGGAGGATTGGCAGCAGATTTTAGCTCAGGGCTGATCTTCTTCAAAAAAATAAGTAAATAAATAAGCATCTTAAGATGAGAAGCAAATCCTGGATTTTCCAAGTGGGCCCTAAATGCCATTACAAGTGTCCCTGTGAGAGAGAGGCAGAAGATCGGACACACACAAGAGGAGAAGACCATGTGAAGAGGGAAGCAGAGATTGGAGCCATGTGGCCACAAGCTCAGGAACGATGGCCAGCAGCCACCAGAAGCTGGAAAAGGCAAGGAAGAGATTCTCCCCTAGAGTTTCTGGAGGAATCCCTGCCCTGCCCACACCTGGATTTAGGACTCCTGGCCTCCAGAACTGTGAAAGAATAAATCTCTGTTATTTTAAGCCACAATCTTTCTTAGTAATTTGTTATAGCGGCCACAGGAAATGAATACAGTGTGTCACCTTGTTCTCTCAGTTAACACTAGGCTGCACAATAGGACAGGACCAAGGAGGGGAAAAGATACTGTGATTCAGTAAATAGCCACCAGGTGACAGCGCTGTGCAGGGAATAGCAAGGAAACCAGTTCTACTTCACATTCCCCCTCAGCCCTCTTGGATGTCAACTTTCCTTTCATCACTCCAACCCAACAAGCCCGGATCTTCTTTCTGGCCTTGAAAAGCTGCAGGCTTGGGCCTTACACATCGGAAAGTAGTTAAGATTATAGAAATTCGGTTGGGCACATCAGGGGCTAGAAACATACATTCAGTAGATGGAGACATCGTCCCTCTCCCACAAATACATAGCTGGCGCTGAGACTCTGGTTTGGAAGATGAGCTTGAAAACCATCCAGGTGGGTGCATATAAATAATTCTAAACAGAGAGGTTTCTGTCCTTTTTTCCAGCATCTGTAAGGAAAACAATTTCAGGTCTTTTTAATAAATTAAGCTTAATCAAGTTCTACCTTTACTGGCAGGAAAATTTCTGTTTTTCTCATCTAAATTTTTTTCTGTTCCAATTTAAACCTCTTGTTACCTCAGATTGGTTGATAGAGAAATTAACCACATAATTATTTCCAAATATCTTTTTAAAAAAATTATTACAGCCCCAATAGCTTCCTTTGAAAATGCCTGTAGTCCTAGTAATTTGGTCTAGGAAATGAATTTCTCTGTATCCTAACTAAGGAAATATTTGATACATGTAAAGACATAATGTAAACCTCTGTATGCCTTGAATTAATGCACCAATCCATTCCAAGACTAAAATAACAAGAATGACAACAGCACCATTTTATCTGTGATGGTGGTGGTATTTTTTTTAAATACAAAGACAATTTCATTTCTTTTCTTAGATGACCTCAGAGGCTGGAGAGAGAATTTTGTTCAAGGAAATAATTATTCCTTTACTGGATTAATTAACATGCTCTATGGGAAAATACCCACTGTTTTCCTATTTGGAGACTTAAGTTATGAGAGGCGAAGCCTAGTCACCTGGCTGATAGTCACTGGCAGGGCCGGCTTCATGGGCATGTGACCAGCACAGTCACACAGGCCCCACACTCAGAGGGTCCCTGTGCTTGGTTTAATCTTCTGCCATCTCTGTCTCAAAATCTTGAATAATTTTTGGACAAGTGGTCCCTCCTTTTCATTTTACACTGGACTCTGCGATTTATGTAGCTGGTCCTGAGTACATGAATTCTGGTTTCCCAGAATATGTGTACAAAATTTAGTCTCTGTTCCAGCATGACTGCCTCATCATTTCAAAAACCAAACCAGTTCAAGTTACAAATTATCCACCTTTCCTGCCGAGAAGGACTACACACATACGCACCTGTGCGCACTTTCCTACCAGGCTATGGCCATCACTTTCTTCACAGTACTGTGCCCCTGACATCACACACTGTAGTTTCAAGGAAACCTATACCGCCATTGATTGGCATGCTGCCCGATGATCTTAGTCTCCTAATCATTTTCACTTATTAATTTCATGGCAGGTTAATTTATAAAGATGTTTTTCTTTTGTTTTCCCTGCTGTGCAAGAATCAGGAAGAATGAGAAGAAAACTATAGCTCCCTCTATCCAAAGGGAACACGTTTCTATGCCTGCTAAAGTTGTTTGAATACAACTTCTCTTCCTGTCTTAGTTCATTGAGATCATGCCAGGTGTGTGTGGGGTTTTTTGTGGGGGAGCAGGGCACGGAGTCGGGGCTGAAGCAGCCCGAGGGGTGAAGATTACCCAAGACCAGGAAAAGAACAGAGGTCTGCTATTTCCTTCGCTGGTGGGATCTAAGACCCACTCCATCTCCAGGGAGGTGACAGGACTTCAGGAGGGAATGGCTGTGTCTAATTTCAGCAAAAATGCAGGGCCAAACGTAGCCCAGAGGCAGCAGAGCCCTTAGACTCCAGGGACCCAGCATGGACAATGGGCATACAAGTGGTAATCAATGTGGACCAAACACTGGAGAAACTGCCCCAACTTTTCTCAGGATGCGAAAAAAGAGTCAGTTTTATTTTTCACTCCTGAACGCTTCTTTTCTACAACAGTCCTCCACCAACATTTTTCCCTTGATGCAAGAACATGAGGGGTTAGCAGGTGAGGGTGAGGAATCCATAATGACCGAGGTTGAATTTTCTGCCAGTCTAGGCAAAACAGGGCCTCAAAATCAGGTATCACATTATTTAATTTTCTTTCAATCAAATGATATTTCTTACATGTCCCATGTGGCAGTTGCAAATTATTTCAATGTAATATTGCTGCTACAATGTAATATTTAACCCATAAACATTCACCTGATGACTCACCATTTCCCACACAAATGTCCTTGGATTTTTTGCTAACGGTTTAAGAAAAGCCCTGTCCAGGGGCTGGCCCAGTGGCCGAGTGGTTAAGTTCGCGCGCTCCGCTGCAGGCGGCCCAGTGTTTCGTTGGTTCGAATCCTGGGCGCGGACATGGCACTGCTCATCAGACCACGCTGAGGCAGCGTCCCACATGCCACAACTAGAAGGACCCACAACGAAATATACAACTATGTACCGGGGGGCTTTGGGGAGAAAAAGGAGAAAAATAAAATCTTAAAAAAAAAAAAAAAAAGAAAAGAAAAGCCCTGTCCAAAACATGCCAACCTCTCTTCACATAGGGGGACCATTTATGATACAGAGAGGCCTGGCTAGGGCCCACTAAGCAAACATTTGGCTACTCCAGCCACTAAAAATTCTGCCCTTCAGGGTCTTTTCCTCAAGAAACTCTTCCCAGAGTCTTAGTGATAAGAGGAAGACTGGAGAAAGAAGCCAGCGACAAAAACCCAAGTCCTTGTGGAGAGGCAATCAGAAAAGGGCAGTGTTGGGACCCTACTGCTCCAACTATAGGCCGATCTCCTCAAGGTCCCTATGGTCCCTCTTGGTCGAGGAATTTGTAGCACTTTTCCTACAGGAAATTCCTTCCTACAGGAATTTGTAGCACTTTTGCCTAATACAAGAGCCATGGCCCCTATGCTGGGTGGTGTTTCCAACAGGCATTGCCTGCTACAGGACACTGGTGTGTGTCTGGTGCCTGAAGCCTGAAGCCACTGGAGTCTACACTCCTGTCTTAAGATGGCTGCCGGAAATTGTTCTGTCTATGAAGTCTCTTTCGTCACAGCTAGGTGATAGTTTCTGCAGCCATCAGTGTGCTGCTAGTTCATCAAAGCTGCTTCCCACTAAGTAAATTGATAGATCCAAACTAGGTCTCTTCTAACTCCTGGGCTCTGACTTAGAGGAAAAAGCTGACCTTTGGAATCTTATGCCCTAAAGGAGAATATGCCAGAATCTTAACTTTTTTAAAATGCTTTTATTGAGCCCTGTATGTGGTATTTCTGTTGTTACAGGTTCTTAGAAGGAGTACAGGTCAGTCTATCTTGATAGGAACTGATTTGGATAAACTAGCAGAGTAATGTTCTCAAGCGCATATGAGGGCCCTCCTGGTCCCCAGACTCTGAGATGATTTGTCTCCCAAGCTTTCTCCTTAATAAAACAGAAATACTTTCCAGATATCTAATCCCCTAACAGTGGGGACACTGTTCCTGAAGCTTCCTCTAGCAGCCCCCTTCACTCTTCCAGCTGCCTGACTGACATTAACCAAATCATCCTGGGTCTTGTGGTCACGAGCAGCCCACGCCCTTTCCCCCGCAAAGCAGGTGCATTCAGGCACGCTCTTAGCCTAGACACACCTTGGGCAATATTGGATTTGAGGTCACCAAGACTTCCAGTTACCGAGCCACAATTAGCTGTGCATTGTCTTTCTCCACAGATTTGTCACCCAATGCATTTCTAATATGAGCCCAGAAGAGAGGCCTCTCACGGGCACTGTATGGCCAGTTGATAAATGTCTGCCAGTTCACAAGCTTCCTGAGTCAGTGGTAGCTGGATAACTTATAGTTTGGGATCTCTTCCAGGTAGATCAAGATTATAACGCTCTCATGCTCGTAGAACATCTTGATGCTGGACAGCTGTACTTCAAACTGGCCCCACTCACTGTGCAGGTAGTGGTTACTGACCACACACAACATTTTCCAGCTAGTGTTGATGGCGTTCTGGATGTTCTCAAAGATGTCTGTACCAGGTTCAAAGTCCTGATGGCGAAGACAGAGCTTAAAGGTGGGCTAGCCACCTTCTTCTAGGGCTGGAACAAGCTCTTCACTACCCACTGCTCATCAGTGGCAGTGAAAGAGTCAGAGGCATCACAGATGAACTCCTTCTCTGTCCTATGCCACTTGGCCAGGTACCAGGTTTGAAATATGTACAGCCCCTACCATAGACATGAAGTTATCTTGGCACTGAACCAAGAGAAGACCATAGTTGTAACGACCAGACTGAAGGAACAGAAGTAAACCTTTCCCAGGTCAAAATTACATATAGCATCATCAGAATTTATCAACAAATTCTGGGTATTGGCTGCTGACAGGGGTAGCTCCGGAAGTAGGGGATACGGTGTTTGCTGTGTTTATTGACTGGTTCTCGAAGCACACATTGTCACAGCTGCACTGAAGTGTGTTCCCATAGTGATCAAAGTACATCAGAGACTTCAGATTCTCCAGATGACTTTGATTAACGACTTTTAGGTTGTTAAATCTTACAGAGGAGACCTGAAGGCTTTCTAAGCCAGAGAACATGTCAGGGTCAGTGACGCTAAGTTGTTTTTTCCAGGCTCAACATTTTTAGTCTTTTGAGTTTTTGGGATAAGGAAATATTTAAATAGAGATTTTGGCCTCCAGCTTTTGTTCCTGAGATACCCAACTTTGTGACATTAGTCAGGGAGTCAAATTGGAGGTGGTCCAGGAATATGATGGGATTTTTTCCTAGGAGTAGCTCCTGCAAGACATTTAGTTCTTAGAAGAAGTTGGCTGGAAAACCTGAATTCCATGTATTTGTCCTTCTAGGTTGAGTTGTTTCAAAGATCTGAGTTTATAAATGGAGGAAATGGCAAGGTCCTAGTTGTTTCGTATGTAATTTTATCAAAACTGAGATTCAAAAGTTCTAGATTTTCAAGCCCCAAGAAAAGGCCTGCCTGAAAACTTGACAAGATATAGTTTGCCAGGTCAAGTCTATAGAGGTAAGTGAGGCCAGAAAACGCATTCTTCCCTATCGCTTTCAGGCGGTTCTGGGAGTGAATCAGAACTTGGAGCTTGTTCAGAAACTGGAAGGTTCTGTGCTTCAGAGCCCGAATATTGTTGTCTCCAAGGTCTAAATTCTCTAAATTTGGAAACTGAGCAAAGGAATATCTGTCAATTTTCACTATCCAGCACTCAGCTGAGTTCCTTCAATATACAGCCCACAGAAGGCCATATTGTTGAGTTCTGTGAAGGGATTTCTAGAGAGAAAGAGAGCTTGTAGATACCTCAAGGGTGAAAAGGCAAAATCTGGAAATCTTTTCAATCTGTTGTGGCTCAGGTCTAGGGCTGTCAAGTTCTGGAGGGCACTCCAGGTCCTGTTGACAAAGGAAAATTGGTACTTGTTTAGATTCAGCCTTTGGAGGCTGGGCATAGCATCAAAATCACTGTGACTGAGGTGAACCAGATCGCTGATTTGGCTCAAGTCAACGTACAAAAGCCTGGTACAGTTGGCAAAGCACTTTACGCCCCTGCATCAGTGGCATTTTTCTGAAAAGCCAAAGCCTCTAAAACAGGTACATTTCTGAGGAGGTGATACACTGCGTTCAAATTTAAGTAACCACCCCTAAGCTCCCAGTTACTAAGGTCCATTTCCCTTAGATTCTGTAGGTGTTTGGCTGGAAGCATCTCTAATGTTCTACTCAGATTCAAGCTCCTCAGTTGGATCAGAGTTTCCAGATCCACATTATGGAGGACTCGAAGGCTATTCTGAGAGACATCCAGAGTGGTCAGATTAGGCAGTGACAAAGCAGAGAAATTCAAGTCTATTAGTCTGTTCCCCTGCGGGCTCAGCTGGGTCAGGGAGGCCAATGACCCGAGGCCGTGGTCCAAGGAGATGATGCTGTCGTTAGTAAGATCAAGGTATTCCAGGTGTGGAAGATGCTATACTGCTTCAAGAATATTGGGAAAATCTGCAACAAAGTTTCAAGATAAGCTTAAACGTTTCAATTTGACAAGAGGGACCAAGGCATTTTTGTGAATTGGGGTAATTTGATTGTGGATCAGGAGCAAAGTCTCCAAGTTGAGCAGGCCTTCAAAGGAGTTGTTCATGCGTTGAATCTTAGTTTCTACTAAATTCAAAAGGGTCACGTTTTCCAGTCTCCGAAAGGCCCTGTCATCTATCTTCCAAGTGGAATTCCATTCTAGTTACAAGACCACCAGAGCAGACAAATTAGTGAAGCTATAAGGAGGAAAGACCTGAATTTGGTTCTGTGTCAGGTTGAGGTGAGTAGTGTATCCAGGGATGTCACAAATGGCATCTGTCATGCTGGTGATCTTCTTCCAAATCCAGAACGCATGGCGAATATCCAATTCATACTGTGTGCATTTACTGAACCAGTATGTTTCTGCCAAAGACAGCAGAGAAAGCCCAATTAAAACAAGCCAGAGCTGTCGCGGAGGCAGGAGGTTCTCTAAGCCCACCTGGCAGCCCAGGGCCTCTGTTACTAACAGAAAAAATCCCTTCACATGTGTGATGCTCGTTTTTGAAGGAATGGTTCTTCCATTTTGACTTTGCTGCAAAGAAAAAGAGAGAGTTGCTTAGTTTAAATCTTTCTTAATAAAGAGAGCTGCTTCAAGAAAACTAAAAGATTTTGTCCCAAAGTTAACTTCCAAAACAAATCCATTTCCAAAGCAATCTCTATGCGCATCAGCAAAGACGAGAGCTATTACTCCTATAATCAAAGTTGTTAGCACATGGAGGTAATTGCATACTTGATTTAATTTAGAGAATTAAGAAGCTCCCAAACCCTCCTCTCACCCCTGCACAATAAAATACTTCCACTGCTGTTTGGGTTGATACTTGAAATTCCACCACTGGAGATGCACTTTGGGGTCTGTTGGTCTCAGTCCATTTAAACGATAATCATCCACGGTGGGAGCAAAAAAAACAAGGTTTACAGGTCACCTCTTTTTTTAAAGATTGGCACCTGAGCTAACAACTGTCACCAATCTTTTTTTTTTCCTTCTTATTCTCCCCAAAGCCCCCCAGTACATAGTTGTATATTCTAGTTGTGAATGCCTCTGGTTGTGCTATGTGGGATGCCACCTCAGCATGGCCTGATGAGCACTGCCATGTCCATGCCCAGGATCTGAGCTGGCAAAATCCTGGGCCACTGAAGCGGAGTGCGCGCGAACTTAACCACTCGGCCACAGGGGCCAGCCCCTCATCTTTATCTTTTTTTGCGCGGGGGAGGGGGGTGGGGGGTGGGGGGGGTGGGGGCGGAGATTAGCCCTGAGCTAACTTCTACTGCCAATCCCCCTCTTTTTGCTGAGGAAGACTGGCCCTGACCTAACATTGTGCCCATCTTCCTCTACTTTATACGTGGGATGCCTACCACAGCATGGCTTTTGCTAAGTGGTGCCATATCTGTACCCGGGATCTGAACCGGCGAACCCCAGGCCACCGAGAAGCGGAACATGCACACTTAACTGCTGCACCACTAGGCCGGCCCCCCTCATCTCTATCTTAATGTGAATGAATACAGAGTCCTTGCTTTAAAGCCACTCATTTCACCACAATTTTCATTTATATCTCTCAGTTAATTAAACCCATTATCAGCATATGGCATTCCTGGTAAACAGAAAAAAATACAATTACAATAAATTTAGATCTGTCACTCTACTTTCTAATGTGCGTTGCCCAAGGTTTCTCCAGCCTTGCCTCCCAGTTCAAACCTGTTCCCACAGTCAGTCACTCGTGGTAATGTAGTGAAAAGAGCACCAGCCAGGACAGACCTGGGCTCCAATGCTGTGTCCTTGGACAAATTATTTAACCTCTCTGAATGTGTTTTCTTATCCATACAATGGGATAATAATACTTATTCCTTCATAACGCTGTACAGATTCAACAAGACAACCTAAAGTGTCCAGCTTGGTGCCTAGTACACTGTGGAGCTCAATAAAAAGTTATACCCTTCTTTTTGCCTTAACTCTAAGCCACCACCAGCACACCATCTTCGTCTGAATCTTCTGGCTCTTGTCTCAAGAGCACTTGTAGCCACAGAGGAAGGAAAGAAGAGTATAGTTGAGTTGGGTTGTTCTCGTTCCTTTGTGTATATTTCCATAAGCACACAAAAATATATGATATGTTTTCCAGCACTATTTGTAATTCTAAGAATCACAAAACAAGCATCCATTATAGAAACTGAATATATATAGATATATACATAAGAAAATGGGAGTTTCTTGGATTGGTACCTTTATGATCATAACAGTAGTACAATGAATAGAATCATAAAATCTGACTTTGAAAAGCTTTTATAAGTAAAGTAAGCCACTTACTGAAGTCTGTAATAATACGACTCTCAAGAACAGTACACAAGAGGGCCCAACTGCTTACAGCATCAGTAACCCTTGGGATTATCCACTTTTAGAATTTTTCCAATTTTGGTGGTATTAAAGTGATATCTCATTGTCTTTTATTGACATATTTTTGAATATTTGTGATTTTGAGGATCTTTCCATATATTTGGTAGCCATTTGGACTTTTTTTCTGTGACCTGCTTATTTATATCCTTTCTCCATTTTTCTATTGGGTTTCTTGGTTTTTTCTTGATAATTAGTGGTCACTTTTGTGTATTCTAGGTATTATTCCCTTGTTGGTTTTCATGATTTAAATATCTTCTACCTGTCATCTATCACTTATTGTCTCTGATATTCTTTGTTGACCAGAAATTTTTCATCATAATACGGTAAAAGCCATTGCTATTTTTCGCTTTGTGATTTTGATTTTGGATTCCTGTTTAAAAAAATGTTGCTGGGGCTGGCCTGGTGGCACAGCGGTTAAGTTCGCACATTCCACGTCTCAGCAGCCCAAGGTTCGCTGGTTCGGATCTTGGGTGCGGACATGGCACGGCTTTGCAAGCCATGCTATGGTAGGCGTCCCACATATAAAGTAGAGGAAGATGGGCACAGATGTTAGCTCAGGGCCAGTCTTCCTCAGCAAAAAGAGGAGGATTGGCAGTAGTTAGCTCAGGGCTAAGCTTCCTCAAAAAGAAAAAATTTTTGCTGGGGCCAGCCTGGTGGCGTAGAGGTTAAGTTTGCATGCTCCACTTCAGCAGCCTGGGGTTCACCAGTTTGGATCTCAGGTACAGACCTACACATCGCCATCAAGCCACACTGTGGCGGCATCCCACATAAAATAGAGAAAGATTGGCACAGATTTTAACAGTCTACCAACTATTCCCCAGAGTCCTGCTGGAATTTGATTTGGGACTACATTGAATTTGCAAGTTAATGTGAGGCGGAATGGTACTATTAACACGTTAAGTCACCCCAAATATGGACATAGTATATCTTCATTTAGTCAACACTCCCTTTATATTTTTAAAGTGTTATAAAATATTCTCTGTAAAATTTTGTGCTTTCTGTGGTAGGTTGTTTCCTAAAAACTTTTAGATCTTATTGTTTTGAGGGATATCATCTCTTTTCCTATTTAATTTTCTTTCTTTCTTTCTTTGGTGAGGAAGATTATCACTGAGCTAACATCTGTGCCAATCTTCCTCTATTTTGTATGTCAGATGCTGCCACAGCATGGCTAGATGAGTGGTATATAGGTCCACACCTGGGATTCAAACCTGCGAACCCCAGGCCACCAAAGCAGAGTGCACGCAGTTAACCACTACACCACTGGGCCGGCCCTTAGTCTTCTACTTATGTATAGCAAAGGTGCAAAAGTTTTGCTCTTTTTGTGTGATTGTTGATCATAAACGTAGAAAGCTTTCTGAATTCTCTTATTAATTTAAAAAATGTGACTGTTTATTCTATTAGGTTTATCTATTAACAATTATATTCTCTGCAAGTAATGAAAATTATGTATCTCTTTTCCTTTTTTTTTTTTTTTGGTGAGGAAGATTGTCCCTGAGCTAACATCTGTTGCCAATCTTCCTCTTTTTGCTTGAAGAAGATTGTCACAGAGCTAACATATGTGGCAATCTTCCTCCATTTTGTATGTGGGATGCTGCCACAGCATGGCTTGATGAGTGGTGTGTAGGTCTGCGCCCAAGATCCAAACCTGTGAACGCCAGGCCGCTGAAGCAAAGTGTGCAAACCCAACCACTACACCACCGAGCCAACCTAATATATATCTCTTTTTCAAATTCATACATTTCCTATGCCTTTCCTTTATGTTGGTCTTATCAGTCACAACCTCCAACACTATATTAAATCATGGTGATGATAGAAGATTTTTTTTGTTAATGAGACATCTATAGATTTTCCATTAATTATTTTATTTGCCGTAGGTTTTGATACATATCAAGTCAGTAAAGTTCCTTTACTCTAAATTATTTAAAGAAGAACAGGATTGAGTTTGACCAGAACACAAAAGAGGGAGGAGGAAATAGAGCCATCAGCCGTGGGAGAGTGTACAGGGACAATAACTTTCTTGCACAATGATAAACTGGCTCTAAGTATGGAAGCATTAAAATATCAAGCACTTATTAAGTGCCTGGCACTTTCCGGGCATTATTGACTCACTACAAGACAGCAGGATAGTTTTAACCCCATTTTATTTATGGGGAACTGGAAGTTCAGAAAGCAGGACTTGCACAAATATTGCACGGCTAATACGTGACAGATTAGCAATTCAAAGCAAAGGCTATATCATCTCAGAACCTCGTGTTCTTTCCACTATACTCTATTACCCCTCAATTCCAAAAGAGGAGCCCCAAATATCTGTAGCAATACTAACATCATATGGATACTTGTGTTACTCTATCTCAGTGATTGCTTTGAAAAATGCTAAATTGGTGCATAAATTCTAGAATATTCCAGAAAAGCTGGTGTCATAAGCTTACGTTCACACTTTATATTCATTTCCAGGACAGATAAAATGAAAAGGCAATGCTCTAATGATAGTTTCAATTTCAATTTTAAGGCAACCCACTGACATTATGACTGAGATGAGTAGATTGATCCAGTGCTAGGAAGCCAATGCTTTAAGGCATTTCAACCTTGTTAGGCAACAAGAAGGAAATGGATCAAAGGATGAGCGATTTCACTGTAAAAGTCAATATAAGAAGAAGGAGAAGGGGAAGAGGAAGAGGAGCAACAGAGGAAGAAGCAGTCGCATAAGTAAATATGTCTTGCAAAAGCGTGGGGTAGCTGGAGGAAACTGGGCGAACAAGATGGCACTGCCGGATTAATATGTTCTCTGCTCTCACAGATGACAAGGGACACCAATATGACCCCTAAAATCTACCCCTGTTTGTTCCTGGAAACTTAAAATGAAGGAAAAGTATAAACATCCAAACTTGTCCAAACATCCAAATTTCCTGCCCTGGCAAGGGACAAGCCTTGTTGGTAAAGGTTCCACAGGGACAGGGCTAGTGGAGGAGGTTTTTTTTTACCCGAAGCTGCTGGTGTCACTGTGGTCAAAGGAGCATTCAGAGCCAATGCCAGAGCAGGAAGCTGAGACCTGTAAGCCAGAGAAGGAGAGAAGTTCTTAAAGGCAGCCAAAACAAAGGGCTTCTAGAAGCAGGTGTGGAAGTAGGTTCAGTATGCCAGGGAGATGGGGGCAGAGAGCAGACGGTCAAGAGAGCGAATAGGGAGGACTCTGTGCAAAGACCCCAACACGACTGTTTTTGCAGCTTGATTTAAGGCCCATTACAGTGGTGTGATGCACACAGCCTTTAAAAGGGCTGGAACAGGGCGGAGAACCAAACTCTTCTGGTTATGCCATTCAAAATAAGGCAAGGACTGTGAATAAGAACTTTCTGTAGCAGACTAGGTGTCTGTGTCCTATTTAATACAATTTTATGATATTGTTACTGTACTGCTCTACTTGATTAATTTATACATTTTAGAAAAATTTTATCTATGCTGATCATATTTTCTGAGCCAAAAATCAAGACATGCTAGCACACATTTGTCTTACATAGGGTTAGAATATTTTTCATTGGAACTAGCTTTGAAAATTCAGGACGTATTTTTACCATATTTATAAAGTTTATTCCACAAGCATAGCATTTAGCATTTGATTAAATATGATATTTGTGGTCATTTTAATTTAAAAAATTGGCATCAGGCTTTCTATTTAGAACGTAGTCCCTTTTTTCTAAAACTGTTTTTTATAAGAAAACAAGGTTTGATCCATATTACTTCAACCTAGAACATCTTCCCCCAAACTTTATATGCCATGGACCACCTGGAGAGGAAACTCTTTACTGGAAAAAGATGTTAAATCAAAAAAAAAATTTTCCAATAGGTGGTACATGGAGATATATAAAAATTCAAACAACACAAAATGATACGCAGTAAAAACTTAAGTCTTCCTCTTACTTCAGACCCCCAGTCCTCCTCCACAAAAGTAACCTCTGCTATCTGTTTCTCCTGTATCCTTCCAGACAGAAAATCTCTAAAATGTCCATAAAGAGAGGGTATGAGGATACTGGATTGGGGGAGTGAGGAAGGAGCCCCAGTGAGGGGATAAAAGGGTACACAAAGTAGGGAGGCAGGAGACACGAAAGACAACTTCAACTAGTTTACAGCTTTGTCATTAGTTTACCCTTGTTTAGAGGGCCCCAGGCCGAAAGCTTTACTTTTGGGTAGCAAAGCTTCTATACCAAAAGCATCCGAAGGCTGAACATCTGATTCCAGGTTCCCTAGTATTCTTTCCTCTACAACAAAAAAACTAGCACAAAAATAAAATGTGTGGATGTAATCTAGCACAAAGCTGCTATAGAAATTCTAAAGCTCTGCTTCTCAAAATACCTGGAACTTAGCTACCTCCTAATCATTTAAGGAGCAAAATATGTGAGAAGAAAAGAGAAAAAATTTATTAGCAAATATAGAATATATAAGCTAGCTCTTTCACAGGGAAAAACAGAAAGTTGGGTGTTGTCTCTCTTAGCTACCAGATTCCATTCCTCATCCTCCTCTGTCCGTTATATACTCCTAAGTCGACATTTCTGTCTGCGTCCTTTGCTATACGTTGGCTCCTTGACAGCCAGACCCATCCCTTCCCCCTCCCCACAAGGCCCCTGCCAAACCAGCCTATCAAACTCGAAGTGGGGTACCCACACAGGAAAGGAGGAGCTGTGGTTTTCTTCACACTGGAGCAAGCCAACCGGCTTGCAAGTGTCCCCATGATACGCTCACTGCAGAAACTGACAAGATCAAGGGAGTCATTCAGCAAACCGCTCAACCAGGGCTTTTCAAGGCAGTTGCTGCTGCGCTTGCATAGAGAAGAGTGTGCCTAAAATTAACACCCAGAAGATTCTAAATCCTTTGAAATTTCTTTCTGTTAAGCTTCAACAGTTTACTTCAGTTAGGACATTTTAATAAATAAAAGGAAACCTAATTTGCTTTGTTTATAAATTAAACTTTCTATTTTAAGATAATTGTCGATTCACATGCAGTTGTAGGAAATAATACAGAGAGATGCCTTGCACACTTTGCCCAGTTTCCCCCAATGATAACATCTTGCAAAATGATAGCACAGTATCGCAACCAGGATATTAACGTTGAGACAAACCAGCCATCTTGTTCGGATTTCCCCAGTTGTACTTGTACTTGTGTGTGTGTGTACACTTAGCCCAAAATTTTATCACATATGTGTGTTTGTATATCCACTATGCAGTCAAGATACAGAACAATTATATCACCACAAATAACCACTAATCTGTTCTCCACCTCTATAAGTTTGTCATTTCAAGAATGTTATATAATTGGAACCATACAGTATGCGACCTTTTGGGGCTGGTTTTTTTTTCACTCAGCATAATACCCTAAAAATTCATCCATGTTGTTGTGTATATTAATGGTTTGTTCCTTTTTATTTCTAAGTAGTATTCTATGGTATGGATGTACCAGAGTTGGTCTATCCATTCATCAGCTGATGGACATCTGGATCGTTTCCACTTTTTGATGATGAAGATCAAAGTTGCTATGAACATTCATGTACAAAGTTTTTGTGCAGGCATATGTTTTCATTTCTCAGAGATAAACACTAATTCACTTTTTTAAAATTTTTTTCCTTTTTCTCCCCAAATTCCCCCAGTACATAGTTGTATATTCTTCGTGTGGGTCCTTCTAGTTGTGGCATGTGGGACGTTGCCTCAGCGTGGCTTGATGAGCAGTGCCATGTCCGCACCCAGGATTCGAACCAATGAAACACTGGGCCGCCTGCTGCGGAGTGCGCGAACTTAACCACTCGGCCACGGGGCCAGCCCCCCAACGCTAATTCACTTTTAAACCCAGCCTTTTTGATTAAGAAAGGCAAGTGATATGAAAGTATTTCACATACACTAAATCTACTTGTCAAAGTATTTCTGTGAAAGACTATCCCATCTCTATCATGACTCAGTATAAGCCCTTAAAAACTCACATGTTTAGGGAGGTAAAGTGACTTGCCAAAAGGAGAGCCACGAGGAGAGCCCAAGTTTTCTGATTCCAAGTTGCTTTCACCTTCTACCAGGTTGTCCATGTAGGTTCTAGTCCCACATCTGGTAGAAAGAGCAACGAAAACTCCACTAGAAAGGATGTCATTTTGCTATCTGGATGGCTAGCCCACAACCAGGTCCTGATACAGGGACTCCTTTAGGATAAGAAGGCGAAAGGAAACGAAGGGATAATTCTCTCTTAACAATATCATTGCCACATGACTTCATATAGTTAATGCTGATTCTAATCATATTCTCAGCAAAATCTCCATTGACCAAAAGCTTTAGTAAACTTTTCCAAAAGAGAAGATTTAAGGAGTTTTCTCAGATTAAAAAGACAGTATATTTGTGGATTAGTCAAACATTTATAATAAAAACTACTGCTAGCTTTTTACTTTATGGTTTACGGTATAGAGAACACCAGACGTGGCTATCATTAAATTGTGTTTTTAATTCGGTGACAAAAATATGTTTAATAACTACAAAAAGTAGAATTAGGAAGCAGTCTCAAATATTTTTAGGCATAAAGTAACTGTTATCATTATTGTTTATATCTCACTTCACCTATAGAGAGGTAATTTGATACAATGGAAAGAACATGGGCTTTGCAATCAGATTTGAACCCTTGCTCTGTATAACATTGGACGAGTCAATTAACCCCTGAGGACTTCGTTTTGGAAAATTTATAAAATGAGAGTTAAAAATCCACACCTCACAAGGTTATTTTAAATTTAAACGAGATAATACGGTTGAAATTGAGTAGCACAGGGCCTGGCATGTCGTAGGTGCTTAATAAATGTCAATTCTTGTTAAGTAGGAATTGAGGCTTTTTTTAATATCACAAATACAAGAGGACCGTGAAAGACAAGCCTAAGTGTTTTAAGTTTGTTCTGAAATAATCAAAACATCATATTCACTGATAATATCATCAGTTTTTCAGGATCCGCATAACTTAATGATCATTTCTACATCATACAGGTGTAACAAGAAGGGGACCAGAATTCAGAATTCAGGGGGTGTGGATTCTCCCTGCAAGAGAAAAACCTCCAGAGCAAGAGACGGGATTAGACGTCCCGGGGCGTACACGTGCCCCAGACGCCTGAAGGCGAGAAGCGCAAGCTTTTAGGTGTTTTGAGAAGGAAGAAGCGGAGAGAGCAGCATGGAGGGAGAAAGAGAGTAAGAAGTGGGGTCAGAAAGAGACGGAGATTGGAACTGTGCCTGGGAGACTTTAAGGAGATGGACAGGAGAAGAGAAATTTTATCAAGCTTCACTGTTTGACATCCTATGTAAACCTCTGTACCGCCCCTTTAAGAAAATCTACAGAAAAGGTTCTCTTTAAGAAAAAGCTATTAAAGTTGGACTTGTGTTTTGACTCTGTGCCAAGACCGTACCACAGAGGATCTAACTTGTAACCGTTTGCACAGACCTAATACAGGTTGTCTCCCATAGCAGCTCGTAGCGGGAGGGATTGCTGATTGATTGCACAGCGCCTGGACCCTGAGAAGCTCGAAACCTTTGCATTCTCTAAAACACATTGAAAACTCCCACAGGGAGCACCTGATCTTTTCAACCCATCCCATTCCTGGAAAGTAAGGAAAAGAGATGGGAAGTTCTTGGGCTAACCTTTGAAGTCTGCAAAACCTGGCTTCAAATCCCAGTTCTGTCACTGACCAGCTATAATCAAGTTATATACTTCTCTCAGCCTCAGTGCCTCATCGGTAACCTTGAATTCAATTAACGGCCCAGTACCCACTCAGTTACTCAGGTCAAAAGCTCGCTGCTGAGCCCTGGGCCACCAGGCTCCTTATCAGCTCACAGCCTCCTGATATGTTACCCACCAGCTGGAGTTCCTTATGCTCCTGGAGGGGAGCAGAACTGAACTAAGAGACCAAGGAGCCAAATGGAGACGTGCAGGGGAAGAAATGTGCTGTGTTGCTGGGGGGGCTACAGAGACCCTCCTGACTCTGCTGGTGGGGCTAGAACCATGTCTAAACTCCTGAACCATTTCAGCAAAACCCAGGAGGGGAACTAAAAGCTGCTGTGGAGTTCACTGAGGCATAGTTTTACCTGTGCGACAGGAAACGATGCTGGGGGCGGGGGTTGGAAGTGAAAGTGGGGGTGGTGTGGGGTTTGGGGAGGGGAGCTGTAACTCTCTAATACTGGAAACATTTGACCTTAAATAACAAGGTTATGCAAGAGGCTGATGCAGAAAACCGCAGTTTACTTACTTCCCAGTCACTAGGGAGTTGCCAGAGCAGATGGGCATTTGGGCACCCTGGCCTTTCCCATCCCGGAAGCTAGGCCAGGTGCTCTCAGGTGGGAAAATGAGGAGTAGAAGTATAAGTCAGGCAGAATAGGGCAGAGGCTATCACTGCCCTTGACTTTCCTGGATGAGGCTGGAAAAGCCAGCTTGAGAGAGATGGACCTGGAAATTTCACTAAGAGGTGTCTCGATTGCCGCCCATCTGCTCCTTTCCTAACAGAGATTTTCGTATCTCGTGGCTTAATCCCTGGGATCATCTGCTGATCCCAGCCCAAGATCTACCCCACTGACCGTTATTGCTAATCTAGACTTGAAAAGTAGTTAGGGAATTCCAGAGCTGGGAGGGACTTCCAAAGGTTACCAAGACCTTAAAGAAGGTCTGTGCCTAATACACGACAGGAGAACGCTGAGCCTATTCGCCAAGGAGTTTATATAAGTATTTGTTTAGTGATTCCTCTCAGTCCTGATCTTCCAGGCCTCACTCTCTGCAATTCAAACCTATATCTTTTTATTTGGCTTTTCTAGAAGTGAGTAGAAACTGTAGCACACATTACCTGGGATAAATGTAAAAATGACACATGCCTATAAAAATAAGACATACTGGGGACCACAGGACAACCTAAGAACTTAGGTTATGTTCTGAGCGAAAAGCAGAAGGAAGGTGACATAAGAAAGATGACTATACATCATTTATCAACCAAATTAGGACACTTTTGTGACCAACTGAATTCTCTCCCCAACTGGGGAGAGACCTGAGAAAGGGTCTCTTGCCCTTCCTTTTGGGGTTCTTCCTCTGTTTGGTGTTGCAACTTTGTAACGAGACCAAAGCTGAGCGTTCCATAGCTCAAGCTTTATTCAACGGCCAAAGAATGAACAAGGGGGAGCTGAACTCACAAATCAACTTCTCAGCACTTGGGGTAATTAAGCAGCTATTATAAGGGGTCTAGGTAATGAAGGGGAGGAATACTCAGTTATTCGGGGAAACAGGCAGGTTTCTCTTGGGAGTAAGGGTGCCACCTCTTTTCTTTCCTTATTTGGTTATATCCTGCTGTTGCCATGGCAGTGGTAAACTGTCATGGCATTGGTGGGTGTGTTATGTAGCATGGCAATGTATCACAACGAGTGTATAATGAGCTGCGGGGTCTATGTCAAGTCAAGTCAGACTGCCATGTTGTCTTTAACCGGTTTTAACTGGATTTGACCAATGTCTCAGTCATCTTCTCCTTCCTCTCTTTGTGGTTTCCTGCAAGCTGAAGAGAACGTGCTAGGCTTGCTCTGAGCAGGGTTGTGGTTAATGTCTTATGGGGTCAGTGGGCTGGGTAACACTTGAGAGTGAAAGGGGCATCAAACACAATGGGCATTAATTGAGCTGCAGCAAGGTGCAACACCTGGTCACCCTGGATATAAGATAAGATACATAAGATAACAAAGAGAAACCCAGACTACTCAACTATATTTTATTTATAGCTTCCAAGTTAAAATAACAACAATCAACATTTTTAAGTTGGAGAGGATAGAATAAATATGACTAAGAAGGAGCTGAGTGCCAAGATAGTTGTTATTGGTAAGAGAATATACAGCTGTTATAAATTCATGCATTCACGTGTTAATTCATTTCCTACACATTTGTTGAGTACCTACTTTGTTTCAGCTACTGTGCTAGGTGATACTCAGATCGACAAGACAACCCAATAATTTACAGAGAGGTGGATTCACATACACAAGGATGTTATGCTACATGGGAGTAAATGCTCTAATACAGGAATAAGCAAAATGCTATAGGAGTTGAGGTCTCCAAGTCCAGATCAGTAACATTCTAAGATATTAAAACACTTTATAGATATAATTTTGAAAAATTTTACTGTTGGTACTCTTTAAGAAATTATAGAGAACTAAAGATTTTGTTCAAAGGACCAACTAGGTTATAGAGCTACTCAAGCAGTCTTGGATTAAATGAATGAAATACTGTTCCCCTGGTCAGACCATATCTAGAATTTTTCTGTTTGCCATATTTTAAATGGACCATTGACAAAATGAGATGGGTATATAAAGGAGGGTGACTCGCATGGTGAAGGATCAGGAAAGCAAGTCATATATACAGTGTGACCATTATGTCCCAGTTTACGCCTATTGCTGTCATCCCATCCAATTATTACCCCTTTCCACTCTCAAAAATATTCCAGTTTGGATAATAAATTATATGGTCTCCCTACATATGGATAGTTAATATTTATTAGTGCCATTTATTGTGTGCCAATGTTTGTCATGCAAGATCTCACTTAATCCCTATCACAACCCTATGAGATAGGTGGTATATGATTATTCCCATTTTTATGGATGAGGAATCTGAGTCTCTGAGAGTTTAAGTATGCATCCCAAGGTCATAAAGGTAATGAACAGGGCTGACTTATCCACTAGGCACAATGCCTAGGGTCTGCAATACTTCTAGGGGCCCATAAAAATGTTTTATTGACTTTTTTAAAATCAGAAGAAAAGGATCTTTTAGGTTGATGGAAATGTTTTAATACATAATATTAATATATTTGTTTTTATACCAACACAGTTATAGAGTATAATTTTGTGTAGGTTTTTTTAAATGAAGGAAGGGGTCCACAAGGTGAAAACACGTAGTGCCCACGAAAGTCATAACGTGGCCCTGGTAATGAGCGGCAGGACTGAAATCCAAACCCAGAGCCCAAGCTCTTAAACACTAAATGAAAAGCAAGACAGCTGAGGGAACAGGAGGAGGGCACTCAGAGCATCATCTGGCTGTCGTCAGCTATCTGAAGGGTGGCCAAAAGAAAGACCGCACCTCTGTGCTTGTTTGATGTTTCTTTCCTGCCCTCTGCCCCACCTGTGCTTGTTAATATCTTACCCAAGCTTCAAGATAGAGCTGAGTTGCTACCATCTCTATGATGCCCTCCCTTACTCTCATCCTTGGAATTATTTTCACTTCCTTCTGTACTCCTGCAGCTCATCTTTGTATTTATATTATAGCATGTACCACATTCTGCCATTGTATGTATGTTTTTCTCTCTTAAGAATCTGTAAGGGACAGGGACCATATACTCCTTATCCTCGTATATCCCAAATAGAGTGGTTTAAATATAATATGGGCTCAGCAACCATGAGCTGAGTTGATTTTCTTCCTCAGCTCATTTTAAAGATACACTTCTCAACAATCAGGGACGGCCCATATTGGAATGGGCTGCCTTTGAGATACTAAGCTCCAGACATGGAAAATGTTCAAGCCGGGCAGGGAGCGCATGGAGGGGATTCTTGTATTGGTTGGAAGGTTGGCCTAAAAGTCCTTTAATGGCCTTTCCAACTCTGAGTCTAGGGTTTTAGAATTCTGCTTGCAGCCTTGAGAGGCAGCACAGTATAATGGCTGGGAGTGTGGGATCTGGAGACAGACTGCCACGGTTTGACTCCTGACTCGTCCGCTTATTGACTTTCTGGACCTGGGCAAATATTTAATTTCTCAGAGTCTCAATTTCTTCCTCTGTAAAATGGGGATAGTAATTTTACCTACCACATAGAGCTGTTTAAGATTAAATGAGTTAATATATGTCAAGAACCAGCACCTGGCAGAGTCTGAACTATACAAATGTTTTTCAAATAAATAAGGTAAAAATATTTATGATTGCTCCTTTCTTCCCCCTTCACTTTGTCCATTTATGTTTTGAAATCCAGAGCTGAAGCTTTAAAGAGCCTGGACCAAAGTATAACCCAAAGGAAGGCTGACTTCCCAACTCAGGTATATACTGTCCCTGATAATGGGATCCCATATCATGCTTGCCTTTTGGACGGCTCTCCAAGGAGCTTCTTTCACCAATCTGAAGTGCCAGGCCCCTATTTCAGAATCCAGGGAGTAGTAGACATCCTAGCTCCTTTCTTCATCTCTTGGTTGTGTTGGCATTGCTGTAGCAAGGAGGGACTGCTTCATCTTTTGGACATAAGACACACTTCCTGGCTTGGCAGACAGTCAGAAAACCTAGATTTTAGTCTTAGCTCAGTGGATCATCTGGAGCCAATCATATACTTCCTCTGCGTCTAAAGCAACCAGCAGGACTTCACTTCAGCCTGGCTGGCTTCTGAAACAGCAGCATTACTGCGAGCGTTAGGGAAATGACAGCGAGTCTGGTGACTGTCAAAGAACAAAAGCTCCCTGAAATCAGACATACCCGAGTTCAAATTCTGGCTCTGCTGGACACTGTGTCTCCTTTGGGAAGTCAGATCATGTAAGCTCAGTCTTTTCTGTAAAAGGCAATAAGAATTTCACAAGGTTATTGTAAGGATTAAATATGGTGATGTAAGTAAACTGTTTCACATATAGGCCCTCAAATAATGTAACCATATTTGCCCGTGTTCAACACGCATTCCCCTACATGTACGAACATCACCCTCTTTCTGTATACCCCTGTTATGATAGGAAGCCCAGAGAAGACGTGAAATAACAGATTGACTTCACTGCAAACAAGTTCACATTATCTCTCTGCTCCTCCAGGATTCAATATTTACATGAAGGAGATAATTTTCGCCCCTGAAAACCACTTTCAAACCAAGTATGCTGAGTTCAGACTTCTCCTCCCCAAAAATTTCACTGTGGAATGGTGGTGGTTTTATTGCCTTGTGCGTTTTATATGGTGGCAAATGTGGCTAGTCTCCCCTCATTGGTCCTTCCCCCAGCCCTGCCTCCTCCCTTCACACTTTGGGTGATGACAAGCATTAATCTCACTTCTAAAATGGAGAAACGAAAGAAAAAATGTGCCTGGCTGGAGGTCATAGACTATGTGTCTAGTGGAGCTGGGAATAATTGGGAGGTGATGAAAGAACTGAAGGAACTAGACATGTCTCCTTTGATAGAGAGACGATTCGGAGACTATGGTAGCCGTATTTTAGCAACCACCATCCCCACTCACTTTCTGCAGTCTCTTTTTCCAGGCCTCTATGCAGGAAGCAGCTAACTGCTTCTTCTAGACCTTTAAGAGAAGAGAGAGGGAGAGGACTAATAGGCAGAGACACTCTAGCTTCTCTACCAAGAAACACAAGCATGACTCTCTGCCCAGGCCTTGATTCCATTACAGAGACGGGCCCTGAGTCAGGAAACGCCGTCTAATCCTAAAGCTCCAACCTGTAATCCAGACAAGGGGATGGAAGGCCCATGATAAAAACAGCACAGTTCCGAGTACCTTGTCCAGAAGGAAAGAACGCACTTGTGGCTCTCAATCCTGCCTGAGCAACAGGATCACCTAGGGATTAAAAACAGGCATTTCCTGGGCCCCATTCCAGAATCTGTGCTTTAAACAGACGCCTCAGGTGTGCAGCCAGGGATGAGAAGCCCTTGACCCAGAAGTTCTCAAGCTTGAGCATGAATCACCTGGAAGGCTTTTTAGAACACGGATTGCTGGGCCCCACCCGAGTTTTAGATTCATTTGGTTTGGAGAGGGGCCCAAGAATTTGAATTGTCCCATGTGATGTTGATATTATTCGTCCAGAAACCACACTCTGTGAACAACCGGCACAGCCTGCCTCACTTTGGCCTTGATGTCAAACAACTCCCATGGCCTTTTCCTCAGTTTGCCCCTGCACTGAACGACTGCTGAGGGAACTGGAATTAGCCCTAACCCTCAGTTATGGAGTCCATCTCTACCCTGTGTATCACTACAGAAAACAATCAGCTCACAACTCTCCCGAGGTCACCGGGCTAAGCAGAGGGTGACACACAGACACACATCTCAAGCCATCTGCTTTGTAATGTAAAATTTCCCCTCCACAACTCCTGGCCCCCCAAAGGGCAGGCTGGCCCAGGAGGGAACAGCAGCCTTTGACCTCACCTTTACATTGGGGCCTACCCATACAGAGTGCAACTGCGGGACCCGAGTCTCCATGCAGATCCCCAAATCAACTTTCCAGCAGGAGATAAGCTGAACTCTGAGAACAGAAGCCTAATCTCGTTACATTTACGAGAGTTCTCAGGCCTCAGAACACTCAAGCTTCTTCTCCAAGACTAACGACTCCATCGCTTCTGCTCTTGCCCCTCCTTCAAAGGCGTTCCTGAGCTTGTAGGAAGGGGCAGGGACTAAGGGGCTTTTCCCCATAAAATATGGGAAAAAGTCCCAGTGTAGGTTTTTAGAAAACAGGGTTTCATGACTCGTACAGAACCTGAGAGTATGACACTCCAAATAACGCTCCACCACATCTGAGAAAAGGCAATCTAATAAATAGTCTCAGTGGAAAGGTTGCCACAAATTTAACTGTGCGTAGCTTGTTATTATTTTTAATATTCTATGCTTTCTCTGTGAAATTGGGAGGAGTGGATGCTTGCATTGCTACTCTTGGAAGTTTCTTGACAGTGCTATTAACTGAAAATTTGGCCGGGGATGAGGGAGATGAGCGAGGAGGTGATCCAGAGTGCATCCTCTACTCTGAGAGGTCTATGGGACTTGATGCCCAGAAAAGAGACCTGAAAATTGCTTAGCACTTTACAATTTACAATCCCGTCACATAATTCTCTGTGAAGTTTTACAGAAGAGGTAAAGGAGGCCCAGAGAAGTAGCGTGACTTTGCACTCAGCTAGTAAATGGTAATGGTATGTATGACTGAGATTCAAATCCAGCCTCTTGACCTCAAATCCAACCCTCTTACCACCCCAGCTCAGCTGGTGCAAATACAGACCTTGATGCCTGCTCTCCAAAGGCTACTGCGTGGACTGTGGGTAATGTGGGCCCAGAGTGCTACCGAGAATTCCACCCCTTCCTTCCAACTGCTTATTCCTGGTATTTCTGAGGTGTGATGAAACCCAATCAAGAACCACTGCAGGGGCCGGCCCCGTGGCCGAGTGGTTAAGTTCACGCGCTCTGCTTCAGCGGCCCGGGGTTTCAACAGTTCGGATCCTGGGTGCGGACACGGCGCCGCTCAGTGGGACATGCTGAGGCGGTGTCTCGCTTGCCACAACCAGAAGGACCCACAACTAAAAGTACACAACTATGTACTGGGGGGCTTTGGGGAGAAAAAGGAAAAATAAAATCTTTAAGAACCACTGCAGTGGTCAAAACGAAAATTAACTCTAAACTTGCATGTGCTATCTTCGAGAGTTTATTAGACTGAGAGTGGAAGTACATTTTTAAAGCACTGTGATAATTTGCACAGCATATTCTGCCAGTAGTTATAGCAGCACCTTACTTAGGATGTATGTAGGGATCCCAAATTCTTTTTTCCAGTTTTATTGAGATATAATTCACATATAACATTGTATGTTTAAGGTGTACAATGCAATGATTTGACATATGTTTATATTGCAAAATGATTTCAATAAGTTTAGTTAAATTCCATCATCTCACATAGCTACAAAATTTTTTCCCTTGTGATGAGAACTTTTAAGATCTCTTAGCAATTTTCAAATATTCAATATTGTTAACTATAGTCACCATGCTGTGCATTACAGCCCCAGGACTTATTTATCATATAACTGAAAGTTTGTAGCTTTTGACCACCTTCACCCAACTCCCTTACACCCAGCCTCACCTCTGGCAACCATAAATCTGATCTCTGTTTCTACGAGTTTATTTTTTTCTAGATTCCTCATATAAGCAAGATCATACTGTATTTGTCTGTCTCTGTCTGACTTATTTCACTTAGTATAATGTCTTCGAGGTCCATCTATGTTGTTGCAAATGGCAGAATTTTCTTTTTTCTCATGGCTGAATAATATTCCATTGTGTGTGTGTGTGTGTGTGTGTGTGTGTGTATGTATGTATACCACATTTTCTTTATTCATGCATTGTTGGACACTTAGGTTGTTTCATGTCTTGGCTTTTGTGAGTAATGCTGCATTGAACATGGGGGTACAGATATCTCTTTGGATCCCAAATTTGTAAGACCTGCCTAAGTCATCAGGTATAGATGGAAATGTGTAAAAAGTAGAGAACAAGTCTTGTTGGGGATATGAAAAGAAATACTATGCGACCGCCATGTAATACCACTGTCTACGGTGGAATTTCTGAATTAGTTACTTTGAAGAAAAAATTATTTTCTCGATCCCTCAGTCTCTAGTAATGCCATCTATCTCTGGCACCATTCTGGGAGAGGATTTCTTCCCATAATCCCCTGTATATTGCTGGGATGCAATCAAGGGTCAAGGAAAACACAGCTGTGTGAAGCTCCTGTTACTCATCTTTCTGTAGTCAGATTTTCTCTAAAATGTGAAACTTCTCTCTTGGGAAGCTTCAAAACCTCCAGATGATTGCTCTGAGCTCTTAGGACACGTGACCAAAAGGAAACAGAACCTTCTTCCTCTTCAGCCCTCATCTTTGTGTGTGTGTGTGTGAGGACTGCGGGAGTTTCCTCAGCAGTGCCAGAAACCTGCTCGGTGTGTGTTGCAAAACAGATTTTTAGTGAGAAGATTACACCTTCTGCCCATCACAGGTTCCTCCAGATTTCTTGCTCCTGGGGTTGCTCAGCTGGTTGAAGCCTTGTCTTGGGAGCAATTCCAGCCAACGTGCCTGGAATTGCACATGCAGATGGTAGGGAAAGGCCTCTCTCCCTCTTTCCTTCCTGGAACTGGTGCGCTTCCTCTTCACCCGGCTCCCGGCTGTGCTTGCGCTTTGTGGTCAGGCTGTCCGATCCTGTTTACCTCGCCTCTGACTCCTTCTTTCGACCGCAAACCTGGCTGCCTATTTGAAGGGATTTCTCGCGTTGTCCTGCATTTTCTTTGATTTGGGTGCAGACTCTGTTTCTTTTCCCTAGTGATGGCCAAGAGGAGCTTGTGAAGAGACTGAACCCTGAAGCTGCCACACTATCAAGAACTGATTTGAAACAATTACAAGTGGTTGGGAAGAAGAAATGCCACAAAAACACATTTACAGGGCCAGCCCTTGGCAGAACTGAGGGATTTCTAGCCAGGTCTTGGTAGTTTAACCTTAGTACTCTCTCCTGCACACGTCTCTCGAGTATCAGGGGCCAAGATTGCCTTCTACTATGTGTGTCACACTCCAGAAACTTGGGGACCCGCCCTCCTTTGGTAGCCGAGAGCTCCTCACTTTAAGTACTGACACCACAGGGTTTCAGCAGAGGTATAGCTCAGAAAGAGAGGTAAAAGCTGAATAATATATTTTGCAATAACATCATCATGGGAAGGGGGTGGGATACCCCTGGACAAAGTCTTTTTTTGCATGTGAATGAGGAAACATCTCCTAGCAGGATTCCTGAGGTTTGTAGCAATGCCCTCTTTGGGGAGGACATTCTTTTGGCTTTTTCAACACTCTCACTAGAACTATGTACCCTCGCTTATTTTATAATAATAATAACAGCTAATGTCAAAAATTAGAGAGCATCTATCACGTGCCAGGCATTGTAATAAGTGCTTTACTTGTATTTATGTGGGTAACAACTCTACGACGGAAACATTATGGTCAGTCTTTAGGTGAGGAAACTGAGGGACAGAACAATTAAATAAGTAGCCCAAGGTCACCCAGCAAATAAGGAACAGAGCTGTGATGCTATCTCTGTTCACCCAGGCACCCATGTGACTTTTGATCCAAGGTCTTTTCTTTCTTTTTTTTTTTTTAAAGATTTTATTTTTTCCCTTTTTCTCCCCAAAGCCTCCCGGTACATAGTTGTATATTCTTCATTGCGGGTCCTTCTAGTTGTGGCATGTGGGACGCTGCCTCAGCGTGGTCTGATGAGCAGTGTGCCATGTCCGCGCCCAGGATTCGAACCAACGAAACACTGGGCCGCCTGCAGCAGAGCACGTGAACTTAACCACTCGGCCACGGGGCCAGCCCCGATCCAAGGTCTTTTCTACTGGTGGGTTGAGCTAGTGTCTCCTTCTCCTTGGAATCCTGGATCTCTCTTGCCCAAGGCACTGACAGCTCTCTGAACACTCTGGATGTGCTCTGAAGCCTAGAGCTTTAAAAAAATTATTTATTTTAACCGAGACGATTTAGAAAAACACAATAATTTTTTAAAAATAAAAAAGTCACACTAAGTGACACCACTCCTCAAATAGTCCTTTCATTCATCTTTCTGGGAATACTATTCCTGGGAGGTTTTCCTTAATGAAAAGGTCTTTATAAGCCTACCAGCAAGACATTCTCCTCTTCCTTACCACCCAGAGATGGCTTCTTGATATATTTCTTTCCAGAAACCATTTGTGATCAGTTCTCCCAACTAAGTGGCAAGAAAGGCAAGGTCAAAGCCACACTCTGGCTCATGATGTCAGTAATGTATGGTGCTGGTGCTATTTTTGTGGGCAAATATACCAAAATGCTGATCTGGACACTCTCTGAACTACACAGGCTCTTAAACATATCCTATAAACCAAGGAACTACGACACTACCAAGAAGGAGCATTTATTTCTATGCATTTTATTATCTCCCTAAAATAATACAAAGGAATTCTATTTTTGTCAGATGCTCTTCTTAAATCAGAGTTCAGCTCCCTCCCACCTCTCCTGGGTCTGACACGAGACCAGCCAATTTCCCAGTCTGCACTACTGGAGAAATACCTGGAGGAAGGAAGAAGGGGAAATGGCAGATTTAGGACTGACTTGCTTACGGTACTGTGATAACTCCTCCTGGGAACAGGAATGGGTGTGGGAGATGGCCAAGTCTTGACTTCTCAACTACAAAATTCATAGGTTGTGAAAGTATGACTACGTGGTCTTTCAAGAACAGGGTCAAAAGTATGGGGTTGCTTATAGGTAATTTTCGTTTGTTTTATTTCATGAGAAAATATGGGGAAGGCTTAAAGAAATTACAGAGCTTACATATTTTGAAGCCTCAAACAACAGGCACTCTTGATGATGAATGATAACTCTTTTCCCCTTGCTTGTGGTTGATTTAGGAAAACGCCTGCGATGCAATTCTGACCCTTGAGACATGAAGTGGATTCTGCTTGGGGATTGTGGAAACGGAGACGCTGGAAATGAGGCTTCTGGAGAGTTTCCTCACTCTTCAAAAGTGGCACAAGTGAGATACCACTACACACCTATTCAAACCATCCCAGTCTGCTGGCAAAGATGTGGAGCAACTGGACCTCTCCTGTATCGCTGGCAAGAATGTAAAATGGCACAGCCGCTTTCAAGAAGAGTCTGACCATTTCTCACAAACATACACTTACCTATGACCCAGCAATCATACTCCTGGGATTTATCCTAGACCGGGGCTTCTCAACCTGCGCACTGCCGACATCTTGGGCCAGCTAATTCTCACTTGTGGAGGGCTGTCCTATGCAGTGTAGGATGCATCCGAGTAGATTCCAGTAGCACCGCCCTTGCCCCCAAGTGGAGACAATCAAAACGTCTCCAGACATTGCCAAATATCCTTTGTGGGGCAAAATGGTCCCTGGTTGAGAACCACATCCCTAGAGAAATGAAGCTTATTCCTTCAAAAACCTGTACCCAAATGTTTACAGGGGTTCTATTCATAATTTCAAAAAACGAGAAACCACCCAAATGTCCTTCAATGGGCAAACGAATAAGCAAATGGTGCTAAACCCATGCAATGGAAAACCACTCAGCAATGGAAAGGAAAGAGCCATTAATATACACAATAAATTTAATGGATCTCGAAGTTATTAGGCTGAGTGAAAGAAGTCAGTCTCAAAATGTTACAAAATGTATGACTCTATTTATAGGGCATTCTTGAAAAGACAAAATTATAAGGACAGAGAGCAGATCAGCGGTTGTCAGAAGTTAGGAATAAAGGGAACGTGTGACAAAGGGATAACACCAGGGAGTTTTTTGGAGTGATAGAACTCTTCTGTTTACTGCTTATGGTGGTATTTACACGTATTAAGGCTTATATAACCGTACACCAAAAGAAAGTCAGGTTTAGTGTATGTTCATATAAAAAGTAAAATTTTTAAAAATAAGGTTAAGGGGGCTGGCCCTGTGGCCTAGTGGTTAAGTTTGGTGTGCTCTGCTTTAGTGGCCTGGGTTTGGTTCCAGGTGTGGATCACACCACTTGTCAGCAGCCATGCTGTGGCGACAACCCACATGCAAAATTGAGGAAGACTGGCATAGATGTTAGCTCAGGGCAAATCTTCCTCAGGAAAAAAAAAGTAAAAATAAAAAGGTTAAAAAATAGTGACACAAGGTTTTTGGATATTATTAAATGAAGATATGATTCCAGGAGGTGCTATAGCCATCCTGTCCTTGATGATGTCCATGATAATCAACTTTGGAACAACCCCTCTCAGGAGTTGTGTGAGACAATACGTTTCCCTTGCTCTTAAAGCCACTTTCACTCTGGTTTTCTGTTACTTATAGCTAAAACCAGCCGCTCACAAATGGACGTTAAATGTTATTTATTAACATGTTAACATTTCATTTGGTTTTAAAAAGTAAACATTGACCCTCTAATAAATTATATTAAAGTGACTAAATGTAATATCAGTGGGGAACAATACAGGAGTTTTTCTTTTAATAAAAAAGATCATGAATGATAGAACCTTGATAAGCCCTCACATCAATACAGCTTTTTACACTCTCAAAAGCATTCTTACAGCCACCTCCTCACTTGCCCCACAGACACCTTACGAGTGAGGCATCATTTCTCCCATTTCAGAGGTGAGCACGTAATGTGTAAAGGAGGGATAGGTAACACGTTTATGGTCAACACCTTAACACAAAACAGTAATTTAATGGTACAAACTTTATTGCAGGGGTGTGCAGTAAGAAATAGTTTTGGATAGAGGCGGCTTTTGGTACCATTAAACTTAAGCTACCATATGCAGGAAGGAAGGAATGAAAATGATATTGAAGAGGGTGATAAAGAGGAAAAAAATCAATTCTGAACTGCTAGACCTATCGCACAGGAAGAAGGGGACCTTTTGAAGAGGTTGTCACTTTCCTTGGTCCATGAAAGGAACACAGAATATAATTGAAAGGTATCAGCAGGTACTAGGATATTGGTTACTGACAACGAGAGGTACGGTCCACCTTTTGAAAGACACAGAGGCAGGTATGTCTAGATCTGATCTGGTGACTCAAAAGCTGCACTGTCTTCCTGTTCCATATGACATCCCACACCAATCCACAGCAAGTTCTGTCAGCTCTGCCTCTGAAATATATTCAGAAGCTTACAACTCACTACCGCCGCTGCTCCCCCTCAGGGCCAATCAATCTCACATAATCTTTCACCTGTCTCACACCAATAATGCCCGACAAGTCTCCCTGCTTCCACGCCTGTGCCCTGGAGTCTATTCTCAATCCAACAGCCAGTGATCCTTGCAGTCAGGTCATGCCATTCCCCTGCCCAAAAGTCTCTACTAGCTTCCTGCCTCATTCAGAAAAAAAGTACTCACAGTGGCCTTACAAGGCCGTTTAAAATTTAACCTGTGCCCCCACCTCCCCATCTCACTTCCTCCACTTTCCCTCTCACTTCCTCCACTTTAGCCACTGGCTTCCTTGCTGTTTTTTGAACACACCAAGCATACTGTTGCCCTAGGGCCTCTGCACTCTCAGCTCTTTCTGCCTGAAATTCGCAAGAACCCTTTTTCCCCTCTCCTTTTCCTCCTGTACTAAAATGTTACCTTATCAGGAGGCCTTTCTTGACCACCTTATATAAATTAACTCCTTGCAAGGAGACAAACTTGCATTTGTTGAGTGAGAAGCAAAGTAATGCCTACATAAAATAGCAACCCCTAACACACTCTATTTGCCTTACTGTGCTTTACTGTTCTTCACAGCATTTATCAGCAATTGACATATTCATTTATTTGTCTATCTGTCTCTCCCGCTCCCCTCACTAGAAATATAAGCTGCATGTAGGCAAAGATTTTATCTGTTTTGTTAATTGCTGGATCCTCAGCATCTGAAACTGTGCCTGAGACATAGTAGTTGCTACTCAATATTTGTTGAGTAAATTAATGAAGGAATGAATGAATATGGTAGAATGAATACAATATTAGAGCAATCAACCACTACCCACTTTTCTTGACTTACACGGGTTAATATAAGACAGAGCAAACTTGAAATATGTAGCAAAAGATCCCGAAAATCTTAGAAGCAAGTTAACTGTGATGAGGACACAGATCACGTTTCCATATTTTTCCAGACTTTGAAGGAGAGGGGAAGATCTGTGAAGTAAACACCTGGCTCACGGATGAGTCAAAAAGCAGGATTTGATCTCAGCATCACTAATCATTAGGGAAACGCAAGTCAAAACCACAATGAGCTATCACCTCCCATCCATTAGGATGGCTATTACTAAAAATACAGAAATAACAAGCGTTGACGAGGATGTGGAGAAATTAGAAAACTTGCGTACTGCTGGTGGGAATGTAAAATGGTGTAGCCACTACGGAAAACAGTATGGAGGATCCTCAGAAAATTAAACATCAAATTAACATATGATCCAGAAATTCCACTTCTGGGTATATAACCAAGAGAAATGAAAATAGGAACTTGATCATATATTTGTCCACCCATGTTCATAGCAGCATTATTCACAATAGCCAAAAGGTGAAAGTAATCCAAGTGTCTACTGATGGACAAATGGATACACAAAATGTGGTGTATACATACAATGGAATATTATTCAGCTTTAAAGGAAGGAAATTCTGACATATTCTGTAACATGGATAAACCTCAAGGATATCATGCTAAGTGAAATAAGCCAGTCACAAAAAGACAAATACCGTCTTTGTCAAATCACAAATCATCTAAGTGATTCCACTTATACAAGGTATATAAAGTAGTCAAATTCATAGAGACAGAAAGCAGAATAGTGGTTGCCAGAGGGGAGGAAGGGAGGGAATGGGGATGAGTACAGAGTTTTGGTTTTACAAGGCAAAAAAAAGTTCTGAAGATGGTAGGTGGTAATGGTTGCACAACAATGTGAATGTACTTAACGCCACTGACTTGTATACTTAAAAATGGTTAAGGGGGCCGGCCTGGTGGCGCAGCGGTATGTGTACACATTCCACTTCGGCGGCCTGGGGTTCGCCGGTTCGGATCCCAGGTGCCGACATGGCACCACTTGTCAAGCCATGCTATGGTAGGTGTCCCACATATAAAGTAGAGGAAGATGGGCATGGATGTTAGCTCAGGGCCAGGCTTCTTCAGCAAAAAAGAGGAGGATTGGCAGCAGTTAGGTCAGGGCTAATCTTCCTCAAAAAAAAAAAAAGGTTAAAATGGTCAATTTTATGTTATATATATTTTACCACAACTTCTAAAAAGAGAAAAAAACACAGGATTTTATTTTCTAGATTACAACTAATAACTCAAGAATGATAACCTCTAGGCATCTCACAAAGAACACCTCTGAGAATAAATCTTTGTCTCACTTTAAATTATTTTCTTGGAATAGATTTCTAGAAATGGAATCTCTGGGTCAAAGGGTTTGAACACTGGTAAACTCTCACCTTGATATACATTGCCAAATCGCACCACAGTAAAGGTACAACAACTTAGACTATACCAGCAAACAGAAAACCAGAGGAAATATTTGTGACAAATCTAACAAAAGGTTAATAATCTTACTACAGAAATACAAATTGATAAGGAAAATACACTAAGGCCAGAATAGGTAAATTGGCAAAGAAATGATAGACATCCTACACACACACACACTCACACATACACAGACAACAGCAATGGTTTTTAAAATTATGAAACGATCCTACCTCACTGGTAATCAAAGAAATACAAATTAAAACAATGATATGTTTTTGAATTAAGCTGCTAACAACTTTCTTTCTCAAAAAATATGAAAGGAATACTCATTCTGGGCTTTTGACCAAAAGAGAAGAACTGGTTGGTTTTGAGTTCAGAAGTCAAAGAAAAGAATATTGGAGGGGCCAGCCCCGGGGCCCAGTGGTTAAGTTCACATGCTCTGCTTCGGCGGCCTAAGGTTTTGCCGGTTCGGATCCTGGGCGCAGACATGGCACCGCTCGTCAGGCCACACTGAGGCGGCGTCCCCATAGCGCAACCAGTAGTACTCAAAACTAGAATCCACAACTATGTACTGGGGGGCTTTGGGGAGAAGAATAAAAAAAAAGAAGATTGGCAACAGTTGTTAGCTCAGGTGCCAATCTTTAAGAAAAAAAGAATATTGGATTCATTTATACATGTAGCCTTGATATTATGAAAGCAAATTTCAAAAAATTTAGGGAAGAGTTAGGTATATGTATACTCTCCTTTTTTTTTTTTTTTTTTGAGGAAGATTAGCCCTGACCTAACATCTGCCGCCAATCCTCCTCTTTTTGCTGAGGAAGCCTGGCCCTGAGCTAACATCCATGCCCATCTTCCTCTACTTTATATGTGGGACGCCTACCACAGCATGGCTTGCCAAGCAGTGCCATGTCCGCACCCGGGACCTGAACCGGCGAAACCTGGGCCGCCGAGAAGCGGAACGTGTGAACTTAACCACTGCACCACCAGGCCGGCCCCTATGTATACTCTCCTAGCCAGGGACTCTAAAAAAGAATATGACTGGAACAGAATTTGAGGATAAAAACACCCCACATCTGGAACACAGTCAAAAATTATCCTGATGAAGAGAAACAATGATGGGTAGTATCTTAAGAAACTACAATGATGACATAGGTAACTCTCTGAACTCAGTCAGAAAATTAGGAAATAGTCAGGAGAGACATGTAACCTGTGGTGAATATAAAGGAATGGCACAGAGACACCTACAGTGTGTCAGAAAAACTAAAGCTCAGAATTAGCTGTGACTTGCAAAACTGGTTAAAGAAAACAAAACAAAGTAAAAGGCTTTTTACTCTATAATCTGAGCTACCAGAGAAAAGAAGGGTACAGAGAGTACACTGCTGCCAACGACAGACAAAAAGAAGACCTACCCAGTTTCTATCTTCTTTCTTTTCTATCAAAAAGAATAGACTTCCTATGGAAATAGGGAGGTGAAATGTATTTAGGAGAAAACTGAAGTCTAACCTAAGGGAGGAGTAAAAGAGAGAACACTGATCAAAGAGGTCAAACCTCTAGCCTTGGAGACTGAAAGAATGGACAAAATGAGATTGAAGAACTCCCACGTGGAAACATGGAGATTTTATAATTTGGGAGAGAGGCATCGGTAGACTGAAGACAGGAAATGCCTTGATTGTCAAAGGGCAAACTGGCAAATTTTGGCAACTGGAGACCAGTAGGTTTGAAGCCAATTCCTTGTAAAATTCAACCTGGATCATTAAAAAAATGGCTTATGAATATTTAAACAGAAAGTGGTGATTAACAGAAACCAATACAGGATCATAAAGAACACTAACCTTATTTCTTCTTGTGGTAAGGTCACTGAGCTAGCATATCAAAGAAACGCCTCTGACACAATTCAGCAGTCTCCAAAGTATGGCATAAGGCAAGATGATTTTAGGTGGTACATACACGAACATTTTCTATTTTGGTAATTATGGGTTTTATTTTAACGTGTCTTGGAGAAAATTAACATCAAATCCGTGAATTCTTTGCTACTACTGCTTGTGATAAAAATAAGTATTGAAATTTTTTAAAGTGATTTACAGAAAAAGTTCAGTAATTAATAGTACAAGTGGTACGCAAATATGACAAAAATGATGAAGGTTGTCCTCAGATGACTAAAAGTTGGGAAACTCGTGTGGTAGGCAGGATCTTGGCCTCCGAGAGGCTCACTTTCTGGTGTTAGGCCTGTGAATATGTTACCTTACATGGCAAAAAGGACTTTGCAGATAGAATTAGGATTGCTAATCAGCTGATTTTAAAATAGGGAGATTATCCAGGATTATCTGTGTGGGCCCAATGTAATCACAAGAGCCCTTAGAAGTGGAAAACCTTTCCTGGCTGCAGTCAGAGAGATGTGACATAAGAGGCAGGAGACATTTGAAGCCTGAGTGCGACTTGACCAACCATTGCTGACTTTGAAGATGGAGAAACGAGGCCATGACCCAAGGAATGTGGCTGGCCTCAAGAAGCTGGAATGGCTGTCAGCTGACAGGCTGCAAGGAAATGGAGACCTCAATCCGACAACCACAAGGAACTGCATTCTGCCAATAACTCAAATGAGCAAGGAAACTGATTCTCCCCTACAGCCTCCAGAGGGAAATGCAGCCCTGCCGACACCTTGAGTTTACCTCAGGGAGATCTGTATTGGACTTCTGACCTACAACACTGTGAGATAATAAATTGTGTTGTTTTAAACCAGAAAAGTATGGTGATTCGTTATAGCAGCCATAGAAAACTAATATACTTAGCATGAATCTTGACCTCAACAAGGCATCTGATAAAGTCTTGCGCCCGAGATAGTGAGAGATGGGGTATAGGATATTGGAGTTGGGTATACCCACATCTTATAATGGGATCTGTTAATGTAGCAGTCTCAGCCTGGAAAAGGTCTTTAGTTGCTTGCTACAAAACTTTATCCTCAGGTGTTCCTTAAATCAACATTTTTATCAGTGAGTTTGAAGACACTGAAAGCTTGCTAATCAATTTGCTTATGACACAAGGCTGGAGAGCACGGTAAATACATTAAATAACAAAGTCAAGATTCAAAACTAGACAGATTAAAATTATGCAGTTTAATTGAGATAAATTCAAAAGGCTGAACTTTTTCATCCCACAAACTTGATATGTATTAATCACGCCAGAGATGAATGGAATTTAGTCTCTGCCCTCCATAGGTAACAGATAATAAAAAATTGGTAAATGCTATAAGAGAAGTATGAACAGTGTGTTTCAAGATATCAATTCCAAAAGTACGTTATTGTGGAAAACTGGCTTAACAGCAACCAACCTGAAGCATACTTAGGGTTTTAGTTGATTGAAAACTCAACATGAACCAGACAGTAACAAAGCTGCCCTCAGAAGCTACTGCAGATACTTCCACTTTACTGGACATCGGCAAGCCCATAATAGTTTTGAGAGCCACATTACACGATGGACTTTAACAAAATGGACTTCCCAGGAAGCCCGGCAGGATGTTAAAGAGCACGGCAATCACTTCATGTGAGGAACACCCGGCAGAACCGGCCAGGGTCGGCCTGTAAAGGAGACGGGGGAGAGGACGACGCGAGCAGTGGCTTTCAAATAAGCTAACGTGACAGAATTTATTCTCTGTTGCTTCAGAAATCAGCCTCTATTTAACAAAGTTAGAGAGGTACTCAAAAGAGGCAGAAGAAGATAGTAGTAGTTTTAATCTTATCTTTGTTAGCTGGGACAACCATTGGAATAGTGACAACAGAAACCTCCTGTGGTATCTTCCATGATATCAACCAAACCACCTAAGCAGTTGGTAATCAAATCATATGTTAAGAGCCTACAAGATTTTAGGATTCTGCCAGTTAATACACACTTAACTTCACCCTTCTGCCAAATGTAGGGATAAGATTAATTATGAGTTCTCTTTTAAAAATGGATTTGCTCAGTTCAGTTACTAATACCTTGACTATTTTCTAGAATTAGCAAGGTCAAAAGTACATTTCTAATGGTGGGGAGCAGTCCCTGGTTGACAGGCAAATGGGTCTTACACTGGCCAGAGGAGAGTAGTTTCTTCAGGTCGTTCTCAGGCAGCCGCACCCCTGCGGTGTTCAGCTGATGGTGACAGTGGAGCATCAGGCAGGAAGGTCGAGCAACATGCAGAACAGCCTATTAGAAAGTCATCCTTGGGGCCAGCCCAGTGGTATAGCAAAGTTCGTGCACTCCGCTTCAGCAGCCCGGGGTTCACTGGTTTGCATCCCAGGCACAGACCTGCACATCGCTCATCAAGCCATGCTGTGGCAGGCGTCCCACATAGAAAATAGAGGAAGATGGGCACAAATGTTAGCTCAGGGCCAATCTTCCTCAGCAAGAAGAGGAGGATTGGCAGCGGATGTTAGCTCAGGGCTAATCTCCCTTGAAAAAAAAGAAAGTCATCTTTTAGGTACATTTCCTAACCAAGTAGTGTGGAAATGAAAAGTACAAGAACATAGTTTGAGCAAAGATCCCTTTTTCTTACCAAGAAGAGGTTGACAGAAAGTTGACTTGTCTTATGTTCATCTCAACCACCTGCTCCTGCATGTCCCCAAGGCCGCAGAAGAGGGGCACTACAGTTTCATCTGCATCTACCTATCTTGTTGGATGCTAATCAATTTTTTTCTTGGGGAAATTCTTTGGCTTTGTCCCTAAAAGTTGAATTCCTTTTAAAATAATTTGGTGCCCAGAATTGCTTTTCTAATGCAAAAAGCTACAGCTAAATAAGCCAATGAATGTCAGAGGGTCAAGTTCTTTAGGTTGGATGACTACTTCCAGAGAGTTAAAAATCAGTTGCTGCTCAAGAGTAGTAGAAGGGTGGGTACCAGGTGCAGGGAGGTGGGGAAATGGGGAGGCGTTGGTCAAAGGGTACAAAGTTGCAGTTACATAGGATGAGTAAGTCTAGAGAGCTAATGCACAGCATGGTGACTGTAGTTAATAATACCGTATCGTATTCTTGAAAGTTGCTAAGAGTAGATCTTAAATGTTTTCACCACAAAAAAATGGTAACTATGTGAGAAGATATGTTAATTAGCTGGACTGTAGTAATCATTCCACTATGTATATGTATAGCAAATCATCATGTCGCACCCCTTAAATATATACAATTCCTACTTTTTAAATTTTTTAAAAAGAAAGCAAAATTAGTTGCTCCTCATTTTCATCTCCCCCATCACTCAGCCACAGGTTAAAAACCACCTCTGTTTAGCTTTACTTACACACAAAGGAACCAACTGAAAGGATACATACCATGACGTTGCCGTGGTTGTCTCTAAGTGGTGAATTACAAGTGGCTTCATTTGAAAAAAGAAAAACAATAAAAAATCATTTATGTACTTATTTAAATGTTATATACAAATACTGAAATCTTCGAACGGCAGCTTTAATAGAATGACCCCTGCATTCTGTCTTCTCCTGGACATTAGCTTCTTCTACTTTATACCAGCTTTCACAAACTTTATCTACAGCTGAAAAACTACAGCCCTCAAGCTGCTCTGGAGCCCAGGGTGCTTAAGAGAGACGTGACGACACACACAGGCTCTTGAGCTGCTTGTGGGTGGCAGTGGGCCTTAAGCCCTGTAGAATAGGGGCAACCAGCAGCCTGGAGTGAACGTATCGCTTAGCATTATTGCAATTTCTAACCACCAGATCCTGAGTTTTTTCTTAGGCCGTAGAAACACTCTGGACAGGGCACATCTGTTTTGGGCCTGACTCACTGAGTCAACCTAAGTCATCTTACTTCTCACTGCCTGTGTTTTTTTCATCTGCATGGATTAGAATTCAGAGAAGCAGAACTGCTACGAGTGATATAGAACAAGGGATTTATTATGGGGTCAGACCTTACCACAGTTGTGGGAGCTGGTGGAGCGTTTTACGTGGGTTGTTGCTTCTGCATCTACTGTCGAGTCTGCAGTGGCTGTAGGTCTGCCAGAAAGGCAGTCAGGGAGGAAAACTGGCTGTTAATGAGAACAAGGACAAACTGCAACCTGTGAGGACAAACTGAAACCCATGAGGACAACCAGAACCCAGGAGGACAAACAAAACCCGTGTCTGTCTCTCGCATCTCCAATCTCAGTGATGTGGGTGACCACAGGAGAAGCTGGTGCCCTGCAGCACAAAACTACACTTGCACTTGAACCTGGCCTTAGAGAAGCTGAAGGAAGAGGTCCGGTGGCAGCTAGATGAGCCGTGGGTCTGGGTGCTGCCCCGCACCAACAAGGTGAGCCAGGAGACCAGCAGCAACTTGAGCGAGCTACCACAGTGACTGGGGCTCCACACTGACCTTCCGGGAGTAAAAAACATATGGCTGCAACTTCACTTCTGCCTTCTAAATCTCACAGAAAATGTGTCTTGTAGCTAATCCTAACCCAACCCATATAGGGAAGGGAATTCTGCGAAATATAGTTCCAGTTTACCGAAGGTGACACAGGACAAAGTCACCACCTCATCTATAAACTGAGAAACTCGATTTCCTTTAGCTATAAACTACAGATTACATGGGTTACAGTGAGGATAACAAGAGATGTCAAAGTATTGTGGCGTATGGCAGAGAAATCTCATCCATTGAAATGGAAAAGTTTTGCATTTTTGAAATGCCCAAATTTATCATTTCAGCCTAGACATCTTCCCTTAATTTGAGTTTCATATATCCAGTTGCCTACTTGACATCTCCTCTGGATACCTAATAGAGATATCAAAATTATGTCTAAATCTGAACTTTTGAACTTTCTCTCTCCTCTGCCTCCCAAACCAAACTATTCCATCTACTGTCTTCCCCATTTTAGTAAATGGCAACTCCAGCCATCTTAATGCTTAGACCAAAAATCTTGGAGTCATCCTTGACTTCTCTCTTTCTCTCATACCTCATAGGCGACCCATGAGGAAACAAGAACTCCTGTTGTCTCAACATTCAAAACATAACCACCTCCACTGCTACCACCTTGGCTTAAGCTACCACCATTGTCACCCTCCTGGATTATTGCCATAGCCTCCTAACTAGGGTTGCCAGATAAAGTAGAGGCCACCCAGGTAAATGTGAATTTCAGATAAGCAACATAATTTTTTAGTATAAGTATGTTCCATACTGTGCCTCTGCCTGTAATGCTCTTCCCTCATGTCTCTCTGTGGCAAGCTCCCTCACTTCCTTCAAGTATTTCCTCAAATGTCAGCTTTTCAGTGAGGCTTTCTCTGACCACCTTATTTTAAATTGGAGCCCCCTCCCCAATACCCCCTACGGCTCCTTCTCTGTTTATTTTTTCCATAGCAAGCATTACCACCTAACACACTCAATATTTTTTTTACTGTCCGTCTTCTCACATCAGAATCTAAGCTCCTTGGGGGCAGTGTTTTGTTTTCTGCCTTTGTTTTTTTATGTTTTATTCGCTTCTGTTATCATGAGCACTTAGGACAATGTCTCATCCACAGTAATATTCGATAAATATTTGTCTAACATTGAATGAATGCATGGATGAATGAATGAATGAACCTGTATTTGAACTGGGGTATCTGGGCAAAAGTTAACTTTCGCCCAGAGCTTATTGGAGAAAGAGAGGGAGAGAGAGCAGCTAGAAGGTGTGAGTCCTTGACGGATTTGTAGGTGTTTACACCTCATCCCAAAGCATGGGGAGAATAAATGTTTTAAGGCAGTGCTTTTTATATTTGAATGCACATACAAATCACCTGGGGATCCTGTTGACAGGCAGGTTTTGGTTCAGCAGATTTGTGGTGGGGCCTGACTGCATTTCTCGCGAGCTCCCTGGTGATGCTGATGCTGGTGGTCTGGGGACCACCCTTTGAGTAGCAAGGTTTTAAGGCATTACTGAAGCCTGGTCTCAGGCAATACAGGCAAAATGTGATCAGCTGGGAAACGGTTACTGCCAGTGGTTCAACCTAATAAGGAGCAGAGTATTTATTTTGAACAGAAACAGCTGGTTCATTGTGACTATTTGAAACAAGGACTTTGCCCAACACCTATGGTGCTAAATTTAAGAATGCACGCGGCTATACTTCAATGTGGGAGTGTTATTTTAGTTGAACTGGCACAAACATGAAGAGTAACAATTATGGAGGAAAAGGGAAAGCTAACATTTGCTAAGTTTAAGGACTCAAAGGAATGCGATTGGTGTAGAGAGGATTTGGGGCAAGCAGGCTGCTATTTTGGTGTTCCTTAAATCATGCAACGTGGGGCCTTCCTTCAGCAAAAGCAGCTCTCTTCAGAATAGGGAATTAGCAACTCAGCTCGACACCAATAACAGACCTACATAACCAAGTGGCTGTGGCTAGTTTGTCTTTCTATCCCAATGCTCAGGCCGAGGAAATAACAGCAGCAACCATTCACCATTGTTTCTGGCACTTTGGAAACATTACGTCAATTACTAAGAAGCTCACGATTCTGCAAGGTAGGTATTATTATCCTCATTTTGCACTTGAAGAAACGGAGGTTCAGTTAGGTTAAGCAACTTGCCCCTGATCACTGTGGTAGGCAGAAGAATGGTCCCTCAAAGATGCCCACATCCTAACCCCCAGAACCTGTAAATATGTTTTTACATGGCAAAAGGGACTTTGCAGATATGATTAAGGACCTTGAAATGGGGAAATTATTCTGGATTATCTGAGTGGACCCAATGTAATCACATGGGTCATTATAAGAGGGAGACAGAAGGGTCAGAGACAACAGAAGAAAACGTGACGATGGAAACAAGAGGTTGGAGCGATATGAGGGAGGGGCCCCGAGCCAAGGAATGTAGGTAGCCTCTAGAAGCTGAAAAAGGCAATGACCTGGATTCCTCTTAGAGCCTACAGAAGGAATACGGCCTTGCTGACACCTTGATTTTAGCCCTGAGACCCATTTCAGACTTCTGACCTCCAGAACTGTAAAATAATAAGTTTGTTTTGTTTCAACTTGTTAGAGCAGCAATAGGAAACGAATGCACCCAGCAGGTAAGTGACAACTGGGATTTTGCAAATAGAACTGATGGGCTCCAAAATCAGTGCTATTCCCATCACTACGGGGATGCAGCACTTTTAAAGAAACAGTGGATACAAAAGTGGAAGGTAAAAAGCTGCAAGAAGCAAGAAGAGCTTAGGAGAGCTGATCCTAGGGTCTGCTTGCCCCAAAATAACTTCTTCCACATGGCTTGATGTTTTTCATTACAATAGTGATAAAGTTATTTGGATTAAAAAATAGCCTTTTCAAATACTTCCAGCCAGATCTAAAGGTCATTGGCACTTTAGGATGGATTAACTTAATCTCAGTTTTCCTCCTATTACTTGGTGATAATAACTGCAATGAAGAAACTGAAGTTTTTATTGGGTGAAGTGAAGCAAGTAATGTTAATATAATGGCAGCTCTTCAGTTTATAGACAGGCCTCGGGGTGGCGGACAGGGTCTGACAATGAAAAGCTGGGGGCCAGTCGAGGGTAATAGGTACATAGTGCCTTAAAGACTACTCAGCCTATTTCAAACTTTTCCAGAGATAGGACCGACTGTATGCAAGTTTTCAGATTTCTTAAATTGCATGAGATGCTATTTATACTAGCAACTTCACTTACACCTTGTCCTCAAGAGCGTTGCCTTTCATCTTTCACTTTGAATTCATTTCTACAACTAGCGGTCACATCTATGAAGAGGCAGCCTTTAACCAAGTAGGGCTCACTGGCCCTGGCCAAATTTGTGAAAAAGGCAGCTCTAGCTCTCTGGTGTCTGTTTTAATTTTAGCAGATGCCTTAACCCAGAAGCAGTCCCTAAAGGAAGGTTTCCTGGCTTTTTGTTTTGTTTTTGTCTGGAAAGTTCTGAAATCTCAGCTGGGATGTTGCTATCACTGCACGTCCTTCTCGGAGATTCATCAAGACGCCAACAGGACAGGGAGGTTGGCCAGCTAAGAGGAAGTCTCGGGGGTTTTACTCTTACGTTTCTATTTCCAACCCTACCTCATCACCCAAAAAACATCCCAAGGATTTGTGTGTGTGTGTGTGTGTGTGTGTGTGTGAGCGCGGCGGGGGGGGGGGGGGGGGGGAGGGGAGACGAAAATTACTTTTTCCTTACAAATAAGTTTAAAACCCTTTCCTTAACTCAAAGAAGCGTTCGGTATGGGGATGTATTTTGGGTGGGATCCTCGAACACCTTGTATAGGGCTCCCCAAATGCAAGAAAAGCTCTCGTCTCCGTTTAGCTCATTTGGTGTAGACAATCTATGAAGAATGTGTTAGAGACTACAAAGGCAGGGAGGACAATTATATTCCTTTCTTTGTTTCTCATTCTCACTAAATGCTGCAGCAGGGGAAGTGGAGTCTGAAGGAAAACAGACTTCTTCCCAGCCACTCTTAGCAAATGCACGGCGCTTCCTCCAATCCTGTCCCATTGTTAACAGAAAAAAAAAAGCCCTAAAAACACAGAGTAGTTTGGAACTGCTTGCAGGTAGAGGAGTTAGATGATTTAACAAAAGAGACACTTACAAAAACCATTTTTTTTACAATACTATAATTATAAAGTTGAAGGCACATCCTTGGCAGAAATATGATCAATTACATGCTTATGGAAAAACAAACTACTGAATATCTTGACTATAGTAGATGATTATTGCACGACATCGTCCACTGCTGTTTTGGGTACCAAAAAATCAATGTTTAACAATGTTTAGTTAAACATTTCTTTAACTAAAAACATAAGGTTGAGACACCTGGTTTTGGCTACAAAAGACATTTATTATCAATGCCATTACCGAAGCTCTTTTAATTGAAGAACAAGAATTCATTCTTTTGTGCTTTATCTGGTTACTCAAACGTGATAAACTTTCAGAGGGAATACAGAAATTTAGTGTAAAAATAGCTAATAATTTGGCATGAATCTATATATTTTTATATTTGGTAAAAATTTTTTAAAATATAGAAAAGTAGGAAATAAACAAAAAATCCAAAGGGAGTGATTCCAGGAATGTTTTTATTCTTATTAAAATAACCAGTAACCAGATGCCTCACCCAAAGAAAATAACAAAATAAAGTAAAATAAATATTAAGGAAAATAATTTTAAAGCAAGATCCACAAGTAATGGAAAAAAATTCTCTAAGAACATATATTCTTGATTTTAAGCTGTGTACATAAAAGATATGCACGCTTAAATTTTTGGAAACGTCTTGTCTACAGTACTATTTTAAGCATTCTGAACAAAGAATACATGTGAAAAAAGAATAACTTTTTAAAAGTTAAAGCACAATATAAAATTATTTGTTCACAAGGCATCAAATCTAACACTTGAAAATGTTGATACTAAACTGGGAAAAATAACATTTCTATTTTCACAACTAACAACCATACTTCTTTAGAGTACAACACTAAACGCTCTAGTTGTGTTTTAACCTTTAAAATTCAAAAGGCATCTTTGGATACTTAAGATAAGAGGTGCCTCACAGTTGAGTCTGAACCAGCACTGGAGACCAAAACGTCCTTGTTATCTTCAGACTGAGGGCATGGTTGCTGAGTGACGACAGAAGAGTGTTAAAGGAACAACAAATAAAGAACTTTAAATATTCAAATATCAAATTCAAATATAAATCCATTTTCCTACTATATGCTAATGTGTGTGTGTACATATGTGTGTGTGTGTCTATGAACAGACACACACACACATTTATAAAACTTGTTCTCACTGATAACTAGTTACTTAAAGCTAATTACTAACTGAAAGCAATGTTTTTGATCCCCTCCATATATCAGCTCTCTCCTTGTGTGAATATAGCTGCTCTATAAAGCTAATGGGAGTTCAGGATTGTAAATGAGACTTGCTGTGGAGGATTTAAAGATGGCTACAGATAGTTAAAGCAGGATTCTTTCTAAACAGGATGTTTTCTGTTCTGGTAGTAAGGGCTGAATTATATCCTTGATTTTTCCCAGACTGTAGCCTGCTCTTCTCACATGTGGGTCCCTTGGCATGTGGGGCCAAGAGGACAGCTGAAACACACACATAATAATAATAGTAGTCATATTAGCTGTTTCTTCTACAAGAAACAAGTCGTGGTATGATGGGACAGTGGAATTAAAATAAGAAACAAATATTAGAATTCAAACTGGAAGCATGGAAGATGGCATAGGCATTGGTCTAAAAAAGAGCCTACACATACAAACTCATTCATATTTCATTAAAATGGGTTTGCCTTTCTAGATTAATAGCACCTTCACCAAAAGTTTCAGTTCTCTCTTTAAGATAGCTGAGATAAAAAATGAAATCTTTTCCACAACTGAAAAGATAGCATGGAATAGTGCTGTAAACTTTTTTGTGTGTGTATGAAAGAATAAGAGAGAAAGGAAGTAGGAGAGGAAGAAACCCATCCCCCACTCCCACCTGATTTTTAGAGTCTGCCCTAAAAAATGATTTTTAGTATTACTGACCTCAAGGGGAGAAAAGAACTAACGTTTACTGAGAACAAATCCTATGTGCTAGGCATTGTGCTAGCAGCTTTACATACGACAATAGGAACAAAATATTTAGGAACTTATGAATTCTCTTCACTTACATATTCTGTATATGAAATCCATCTTGCAATTAACAAGGAAATTTAAATAGTGATGTAAATATCAGATCTCTGACCAGTATATTAACTCCCAGGCACTCACAGGGGAATTTCTAAACTTATATGACAATGAGAACAAGCCTTGAATTTGCCAACCACACTAACTAGCGAGTGCAAATGTTTTAGACCAGAGAAAAGTATAGATTTGGCTAAAAGGCATCACAACCAAGGAAAATTCTCACATCTGTATAACATCTTGTATTTTTTGGTAAAAGCAGCTTTGTGTAATAGCATTATTTTAAAGTCCTTTTGAGAGGTTATTTAAAACACCAAAAGATAATTAAAATTTAGCAAATTATGTACACCAGCTAAGGTCTTCTATTCTCTCCAAAAAAGGACAAATTTAGTGTATCCAGGTAATTTTATATGACCCATATATGTTAAAGATAGTAGAGTTAATCATCGAAAAAATCAACTGTGGAAGAGGCTCAAAATCTTAAGTTTCTGGACTGAGGCCAATGGACAGACTACACTAAGGACAATTTACAGCTTAGCAGGAGCCACTTGAAAGCTTCACAGAGCTACGGAGTCATTGAAGGAAGAATCTGATATATTTTTTACAACAATGGAAAGGTGGGGAGCAGGGAACCCTATGGCTCCTTAAGGTCTTTTGAGCTACAAGATAAAGAAAGGGACAAGATATTGGAAAAGTTGTCAGTTATTTTTATCAATAAAAAAACACCTACATTTAGCTCACTCAACATAAGGTAACAAAGGAAAACAGACTGGGGCATCTAAGAAAGCAACTGGAAAGACAAAGACGCAAGGAGAATAAGGGGGGAAGAAAGCCTGTAATAAATAAGGCACATCTATTTTTAAACAGTTTCTACAATTTTCCTTCTAAAACTAGATGCTTTATACAGTGCTCTGAAAGCCACTGCTCCCCAATGTGGCAGGGATGAGGGCTCAAGAATCTCCTCAAAATCATGCTCCCAAATCTGCAAATTTTTAATTTCCTTTTTTTTTGAGGTGTTTTTGGTCAAATAAAAAATTTTCTATCACTTTGGCAATAATTTGGCAATCTTCAACTGTAGGGCTTATTGTAAACCTCACCAGTCTACCTTATCTGTTACTAGTGAAAACAAAAAATACTGGAAATTTATTTTAAATAAAGCTAGGTTCAGAGCTGATGCCCTGAAAAAGATATTTTTGCCATTAGACAAATACAATTCAAATGGAATCCCTACCGTAAGAGCATGAAACCAACATAACATCCTCTTGCAATATTCTGAAAAGCTAAGGTGACATTATGAATGCTGTGTCAGTGCATAATAACATCAGCTAGTAGCACTCTTTGTGGCCTGTTACAACGCAGTGTCGTCATCTTCCCTGCAGTCTCCCACCAGGAGTGAGTGCTTGTCAGGTTCACTGGTACCAATGCTGTTTAGGGACCGTTTATCAGACAGTAGTGAGTTTATGGAGGCTCTGCTGTAATTAACAATCCGGTCCAGCAAACCCAGTTTAGGAGAATTTCTTGAGGTGTCATCTATTCCAACATGAACGCTGATTTCTGAAGGACTTTTCTGTCCCATCTGGCTTCGGGCATGCAGTTCGTAATTCTCATAAGTTGGTTTCCTATAACTGGACACATGCAAAAGTATACTAGTTTGAAATAACCAAATGTGAACTAGATGCTTGTTACATTCAAAAATGAAAAAAAAATTTGCCTGGTATGAAATGTACAAAGGCGGTCCCTGCTAGCAGAGTAGCTCAAAAGGAATGTGTTGAGTCACATGACCAAATATCCTACTTGTCAGAGCCAATGTACTAGACTTTACCCCACACAGTACTTGTGGTTGCTATTTATAGACTACAGGCATACCTCGTTGTATTACACTTCGCTTTATTGTGCTTTGCAGATAACTGCATTTTTTACGAATTGAAAGTTTGTGGCAACCCTGCGTTCAGCAAGTCTATCGATGTCATTTTTCCAACAGTATTTGCTTGCTTCGTGTCTCTCTCACATTTTGATGATTCTTACAATATTTCAAACATTTTCATTATTATTATATTTGTTATTGTGATTTGTGATCTTTGATGTTACTATTGTAATTGTTTTGGGATACCACGAACCGTGCCCATATAAGACAGCAAACTTAATAAGTCTTGTGTGTGTTCTGACAGCCCCACCTACAGACCATTTCCCCATCTCTCTCCCTCTTCTTGGACCTTCCTATTCCCTGAGACACAACAATATTGAAATTAGGCCAATTAATAACCCTACAATGGCCTCTGAGTGTTCAGGTGAAAGAAAGAGTTGCATGTCTCTCACTTTAAATCAAAAGCTAGAAATGATTAAGCTTAGCGAGGAAGGCACGTTGAAAGCCGAGATAGGGCAAAGCTAGGCCTCTTGCACCAAACAGTTAGCCAAGTGGTGAATGCAAAGGAAAAGTTCTTGAAGGAAATTAAAAGTGCTACTCCAGTCAACACATGAATGATAAGAAAGCAAAACAGCCTTATTGCTGATATGGAGAAAGTTGATCAAACCAGCCACAACATCCCCTTAAGCCAAAGCCTAATCCAGAGCAAGGCCCTAACTCTCTTCAATCCTATGAAGGCTGAGATTGGTGAGGAAGCTGCCGAAGAAAAGTCTGAAGATAGCAGAGGTTGGTTCATGAGGTTTAAGGAAAGAAGCTGTCTCTACAACATAAAAGTGCAAGGTGAAGCAGCAAGTGCTGATATAGAAGCCACAGCCAGTTCTCCAGAAGAGCTGGCTAAGACAATTAATGAAGGTGGCTACACTGAACAGCAGATTTTCCATGTAGACGAGACAGCCTCCTATTGGCAGAAGATGCCATCTAGGACTTTCATAGCTAGAGAGAAGTCAATGCCTGGCTTCAAAGCTTCAAAGGACAGGCTGACTCTCTTGTTAGGGACTAATGCAGCTGGTGACTTTAAGTTGAAGCCAATGCTCATTTACCATTCCGAAAATCCTAGGGCCCTTTAGAATTATGCTAAATGTACTCTGCCTGTGCTCTATAAATGGAACAACAAAGCCCGGATGACAGCACATCTGTTTACAACATCACTGACTGAATATGTTAAGCCCACTGTTGAGACCTACTGCTCAGAGAAAAAGATTTCTTTCAAAATATTACTGCTTATTTATAAGGTACCTGGACACTCAAGAGCTCCGATGGAGATGTACAACGCAATGAATGCTGTTTTCATGCCTACTAACACACATCCATTCTGCAGCTCATGGATCAAGGAGTAATTTTGACTTTCAAATCTTATTATTGACAAAATACATTTTGTAAGACTAGAGCTGCCATAGACAGTTATTCCTCTGATGGATCTGGGCAAAGTAAGTTGAAAACCTTCTGGAAAGGATTCACCATTCTGGATGCCATTAAGAACATTTTTGATTCATGGGAAGAGGTCAAAATATTAACATTAACAGGAGTTTGGAAGAAGCTGATTCTAACCCTCCTGGATGGACTTTGAGGGGCTCAAGGCTTCAGTGGAGGAAGTAACTGCAGATGGGGTGGAAATAGCAAGAGAACTAGGATTAGAAGTGAAGCGTGAAGTTGTGACTGAACTGCTGCAATCTCATGATAAAACCTAACAGATGAAGACTTGCTCCTTATGGATGAGCAAAGAAAGTAGTTTCTTGAGATAGAATTTACTCGTGGTGAAGATGCTGCAAAGACTGTTGAAATGACAACAAAAGATTTAGAATATTACATAAACTTAGTTGATAAAGCAGCAGCAGAGTTTGAGAGGATTGACCCCAACTTTGAAAGAAGTTCCATCACGGAAAAAAATGCTATCAAACAGCCTCGCGTGCTACAGAGAAATCATTCATGAAAGGAAGAGTCAATTGATGTGGCAAACTTCACTGTTGTCTTATTTGAAGAAATTGCCACAGCCCACCCTGATCAGTCAGCAGCCATCAACATCAAGGCAAGACCCTCCACCATCAAAAAGATCACAACTGAAGGCTCAGATGATGGTTAGCATTTTTTAGCAATAAAGTATTTTTAATGAAGGTGTATACATTTTTTTTAGAGATAATGTTATTGCACACTTAATAGACTATATAACTATAGTGTAAACATAACTTTTACATGCACTGGAAAACCAAAAAAATCATGTGACTCCCTTTACTTTGGTGCTCTGGAACCAAACCTGCAATATCTCCGAGGTATGCCTGTACGTAAGGTGATAATTACGTAGCTAACATTTATTATTAAGGGCAGTTTGGGCTTATCATTGATCAATACAAGAATAAAACCTACCAAGTCTGACTGTGGATGATAAAAGGAATATAAAATAGAAACATGAGCAAGCCATTATACTTACAGTTTCAGGAAGAGAGAAGAAAGTACTACTGAAACAGACGAGGCAGCCATTGCAGCAGATCCCATCCAGGGCTGCAAAACCAGACCAATGGGCATAAAAACTCCTAGGAAACAAGTTTGGATTAGTTGGAGCAGGCAATACTAAACAGATCACCAATGTGTTTCTAATATGTATATACAAATCATTTCCTTTTTTAATATTTATTCAGCAATTTACCCTTCCATTGGTGGAGATTTATGTCATTGCCATTTTTTCACTAATAGAGTGTTGCTGTGCACATTCTTGTACATGTCTCTCTGTACACGTGTTTGAGAATTTCTCTAAGGTGCATACCTAGAGATGAAACTGCTGGGTTATAACATGGGCACATCTTCAACGTTAGGTGGATATTCCTCAATTGCTCTCCGAAGTGGCTGCACCAGATCAGAGTCCCACCAATAGTGTATGAGAGTTCATGTTCTACAAACTTATCTTGCACTTGGTTTTGGTAGACATTCTAATATTTGCTCAAATGATGGAGATAAGATAGACTTATTGCACTTTAACTTTTTCATGTGCTTATTTTTCTACTTTTTGTAAAGTAATCATGTATTACTTGTATAATTTTTTAAAAATTACTTGCTCCATGAATTAATCTCTTCAGACTTTGTTTTTTAACTCTTTGTCCTCTCAGCATTTGTGTATCCTTGTTGATAAACAGCTCTGTAATTGTTCTCATGTCATTTCATGTCCTTCTTTGGCTCTCAAACCAGAGAAAAAAAGAAGAAAGTGATAACTACTATGTTATTACCAACTCCTACCAAGCCCCCAAGTACAGGAGGTTATCAGATGCTTGTTAAACCATTCTAAATTTCTTTCTCTTGGTCATATTCCTTCATTCAATCTCTCTCTCCCATCTAGTCCCCAAATTTAAAAGAAAAACCTGCTGGCTATTAGAACGTTAAGGGAAGAGCAGAAAATTCTCTGTGACCTATAATTGCAACTATGTAACAAGACAAAAACTGATGCAGAGTAAAAAAGAGTGGAAGGGAATATACTAAAATGTTAACAGTAGTTGTGTTTGGGTAGTGAGATTAAAGGTAAATTTGTTCTTTTCAGCAAAAAATACATGAATAAGTAAATAAATATATATGTATGTGAGAGTATATGAAGAAAGAGATGAAGCAATGTGGCAAAATATTATTCATTGGTGAATTTAGGTGAAGGGTACAGAGGTTTTCATTGTATCATTTTTTTCCTTGTTTATGTAGGTTTGAAAATTTTCAAAATATAAAGTTGGAGGTAAAAATAAGGTAAAATAAAATAAACCTGTCAGAATGTTTATACATTCTTGGCTATAATGAACATTGCTGAAAAATTATAACTGCTAATTTTAATATTACCTCTCACCACACCAGCAGGCTACATACAAAAACTGAGCTCAAAACTAAGAATAAGAAGACTAAAACTTCCAATATGGTAGGTCTGTAAGGACTTCAGAGAAAAAAGTAATACTCATTAACAGTCACATACCAGCAGCTATGGGAATTCCAACTAGATTATAAATTAGAGCGAAGACAAAATTTATCCGAATCCTCTTGACTGTCTTCCTTGATAAGTCAATACTTGCCACTACATCCAGAAGATCATTCTGAGAACAGAAATATTTGTGATATTAGTGAGAAACTCTAACTTAACTAGTAACTTTTGCATTTGATACTGTGTATACTGAAGATGATGTGTACCTTAGAGTAATATGTGCATTAACCACAAATTTCAGATATTGCTAAAAATTTGAGTCCGCCTTGGAAGACGTTTTTCAGGAATTTTTCTCAAGGTTCTGAAAATGCTTTTAGGTTGTATGTTGGTACAGGGATTAAACCTCGTTAAAATAACCTCAGCAAATATTTGTTGAAGATAATTTTATTATAAGTATATTCCCAAATTTTATTCTTCACTTTAGAAGCTTGTCATTCTCGTTTGCTTTGGTGGATTGAGAAAGTCTGTAAGTAATCAGTAAGACTTCTTATACTGTCATCTCGAATTCTCCCAGTCTCAATGGCTGGGAGCACAGGAACTAGAAGGACAGAATCATTGTGCTCAACAGACTTTACGACGCTATCGCTGACCAGGTGGAGTAGTCTCACCCTCCTCAAAGTTCAGGCCACAGGACTTACCCTTATCAAAACCACATCGGCTGCTTCAATGGCTACATCTGTGCCTGTGCCAATGGCAATTCCAACATTAGCCATCGCCAGAGCTGGGGAGTCATTGATTCCATCTCCTACCATTGCTACCTGTTTCCCCTCCTCTTGAAGTTGCTTCACCTTAGCAACCTTGTGGGAAGGTAGAACTTCAGCAAACACCTTAGTAATGCCAACCTTTGTGAAGAAAAATACACTCAATGCATTTCAAGAAATGTTACTGAGCACCCGAAGTACAACTCAGCAATAATGAGCCATCATTTTCAACCCACTAGATGTCCAAATTTTAAAAAACTGATAACGTTCAGTGACAGTAAGGATATGGAGAAATTAGCTCTCTTATACGCTGTTGGTGGGTGTGTAAATTGGTAGCATCTTTTTGGAGGGCATTTGACAGCATCTATCAAAGTGTGCACATCATTTGGTTTAGCAATTCAACTTTTAGATATGTTTTGGACATACTGGTATATGTACAAAAAGATGTATGTCCAGGGATGTGCATTACTGCTCTGTTTGTAACAACAAAATTTTCAAAACCACATAAATGCCCATCATTAGGGAAATGGTTAAATAAATTATGATACATCTATACCATGGAATTCCATGCAGCAATGTAGAAAGAATGAAATAACCTTATATGTTCAGACATGGACAAAGCTGCAAGGCATATATATTTTTATGTAAAAAAAAAGCAAACTTCTGAACAATATGTACAAAAATGATCCAATTTGTGTTGAAAATAACAAGACTATACATTGGTACATGAATATATATGCACATGAAAACGTGTGAAGGGTAGGACTGGGCAGGGAGCTTGAGAAGTGACAAACTTTTTACTTTATATCCTTCTGTATTTTTTTATACAAGTATGTATTCATATATTACTTGTGTTATTTAACACAAAGAGGAGAAGGCATTCCAAAGTAGAAAAGAGTAACATGAGAAAAGTTTTGGAGGTAAGGCAAATGTGGAGGTCAACAGCAGAAAAATAATACGTCAAAGTGGTGCATTAGGAAGATGGTTCCATCAGTGGTGTTCAGGATGGACTAGAAAGGGAAATGCATGGAGCTATTGCTGTATTTTAGGCATAAGAGGATGAGAGCCTGGCTTAGGCAGGCTGCACTAGTGAAGAACATGAGCAACCTTTCAGTGGAAGCATCAAGAGAAACTGGTGTATGGTGTCGCTCGGGCATCTCAGAAACTAAGCAAATAGCTTTTTACTTATAACAGTAACACACAAAGCCCAAAGTCCTTCCCACACAGCATGCCAGTTCTTCCTGAAGGAACCAGATATAGCCACACAATGATAATGATGATAATAGGTAATATAAATTTTTTTAGTATCTGAAGGCAAGAAAGAAAATGTACATGAAGAATTAGAAATACTCCCAACCCAACAATCAAGTAAACCAATTACCTGAGAAGCAATAGACCGAGCTGTTTTACTGTTGTCTCCAGTCATCAGAACTACTTCTAAGCCCATCGATTTCAGAGTATGGACAGCCAATTCTGCTTCAGGCTTCACTGTATCAGCAATAGCTATCAAGCCACACAGCTCGTCTAATATAGGAGCACCAGAAAATAACAGAGTTTGAAATATGTTGAAAGCACAATAATATTCTGAGTTAAAATTTCAGAATGAAATGAATTTTGTTAAGTTATTTGGGGCTTGGCTTAACTCAAAATATCTCCTAGCCCACAGAGACTTTATACCACAAGCCCTGAGACAAATCTTCCCATTTGCTTATGAAAATGTCACAGTGAGGCAGGGGTTACTAATGAAGGTAGTAATAGGAAAATGCGAAGAGAGACCTTACTGGATACTAAAAGACTCTTTCTTTCCTTAGAGAAGTATTAGCCAATAGCCCCAAACACTTAAGCTAATTTAAAGGAAAATGAAACTGAAAACTAATGCCTTTTGTTTCTTTTTAAGGTGAAGGAGGTGGATGGAGACAAAACTGGCATTTTATACTGGGAAAAAAAAATTACCACAAGTAGCTATTTTATTTTAAAAACAAAAGTAAATGGTATTTTCTGCTTCTTCCTGGACCTAAAAAGGCCATACTAAGCTAGTGCCTTCATACTTAGCAAGGATTATAAATGTTGACTAATTAATCTCACAGCTAGAAATCTACCCTAAGAAATAATTTAACAAAAGAAAACACCTAAAACCTCAAAGACGCTTACCTGTAGCATTATTCACAATAATGAAATATTAGGAATAGCTTAAATTTTCAACAAGGGAATGATTAAATTAATCACAGTGTATAAGCTGGCGAAATTATGCAGCATTAAAATGAAATTGGAGGGGCTGGCACTGAGGCCGAGTGGTTAAAGTTGCACCTGTACCACTTCAGCAGCCCCAGGTTCCCAGGTTTGGATCCTGGGTGCGGACCTACTCCACTCATGAAGCCATGCTGTGGAGGCATCTCACATACAAAGCAGAGGAAGACTGGCACAGATGTTAGCTCAGGGCTTATCTTCCTCAAACAAAAAAAGAGGATGATTGGCAACGGATGTTAGCTCAGGGCAAATCTTCCTCACATAAAAAATTAAAAATAAATAAATAAATAAAAATAAAATTGGAAAATAGTATTAAATAAAATAAAGCAAAATAAAATAGTATGTGTACAAAGGATTTTAAACTTTTATTCAACTTTACTGAGGTAGAATTTACATACAATAAAATGCACCCATTTAAAAACAGTATATGTACTAATATTGTAATTCTGTGTATATACACACACACACACACACACACACACACACACAAACCAGAAATGGAATACATACAATTAAAACTGACACTGTGTTAGGATGATGAGATTATGGATATTATTTTACTTTGCTATTACTTTAATGTTACGTTATTTTTAGGTTTTAAAAAAATCCTTGATTACCTTTTTTTAAAAACACAGGCTAGAGAGGAAAATAACAAAGCCAGGCAAATGCAAGAGAATTTTAAATTAAATTAAGTTAATGCTAACATTTTCACTTTGCATTGAGGCTGCTTTCGAATAACCCTCATAGTTCAGAAATTTCTAAAAACACACATAAAACAGTAAGTGAGATCACAACACTGAGTCATAGTGTACTTATGGAAAACCTTACCGTCAACTGCCACCAATACAGCAGTACGACCTTTTCTCTCATGTTCATTCATAGAATCATCTACATCGTTGTTAATGACAAGACCATTTCTAATCATCCACTCCCGGTTACCAATGAGGACTTTGTACTGCTGAGAATTAAGAGAATCTGACAGAAAGTAGAGAAATAACATTTCGTGAGCTTGTTTAATATTTATAACAACCCTGTGAAGCACATTCTTCCTGTCTAACTTTGCACAGTCATTACACTGTATTTTTGATAGAACACAGCCTACAACAGTGATTTCCAAATTTTCCAGGAACACACTCCGTTCTTCCATGCCTCTGGGCCCTTGAACATGTTGCTGCCTCCACCTGGAATGTCCTTACCCTTCCTCTCCAAATACCAAACTCCATCATATTCTTCAAGAGCCAGTTCAAACGTTACTTTCTTGGTGAAGCTTTCTTTTTGACCTTCCACAGAAATTGAATTAAATTCAAAATATTTATTGTGCATCAGTAACAATGTGATTGGACAAAAACATACAACCACACTGACGTCTCATTTTAAACATGTGGCCACTTTAAGTGGGCCCTTAGTACTCTCTGGCAATTCTCATTTCCCTAGTCCATTCATTCTCCATTCCTTCTAGATGGCTATTTTATACCTTCTCTTCTCTCACTCTCATACCAGATGACTCTGCTTCCTACTTCAGAAAGAAAAGAAAAGCAACCAGAAGAGAACTTCCACAAGCCCTCATTACCACATCTCCCCAGCTCCCTGTGCCTGTGTACACATTAATCTAGCGTCCCTTCTCTTATCATAAACTGTCCCTGCTCCTATTTAAGGCTGACCTCTCCACCTGCGCACTACGTCCCCCTCCTTTGCCTATTCTAGAAATCTCTCCAACAAGTCTCCCTTCTCTCTCCTGCATGATCAAATTTTCTATCCCTGCTGTACATAGTCCTATCTTTTAAAAAAACCTCACTTACCTCTCTAGCTACTGCCCCATTTCTCTGCTTCTGTACAGAGGAAAACTTCTTGAAAGGGTTGTCTCTATTGGCTGTCTCCAACTCATATCTTTCTATTCTCTTGTGAACCCACTCAAATAAAGCTTTTGTCTCTACTACTCCAAAGAATTGTTCATAAAACACACCAATGACCTTTAATTAACCTAATGGCTAATTCTCAGTCCTCACCTTACTCACCCTATTAGCAGCATTTAACACAGTGGATCACTCTCTCCTTGAAACACTTTCTTCGCTTCACTTCTAGAACAACACGTTCTTATGAGTTACCTCCTCACTCACCACTGCTTCTCAGCCTTCTTTGCCGATCTTTCCTCAGCTCCTTGACCTCTTAATTTGTGGTGTTACAGGGCTCAAACCTTAAACCTCTTTTCCCCCTCTATCTACCGTCACTCTTTGGTGATCTTATCAGTCTCAGGGCTTTAAGTACCATCTCTATCAGCGCTGTCCGATAGAACTTTCTGTGATGATGGAGATGTTCTGTATCTGCTCCGTTCAGTACAGTACCCACTAACATTATGTGGCTATTGAGTGCTGAAATGTGGCTAGTATGGTTGAAGGGCTGAATTTTAAATTAAATTAAATTTTAATGAATTTAAATTTAAATAGTCACATGTAACTAGTAGCTACCAGATTGGACAGCACAGACGTATATGTAGATGACTCCCAAATCTCTACGCCCAACCCAGTCTGTGTCTTTGAACTCCAGACTTGTGCAGCCGACTGCCTAGTTGATATTTCCATTTATATGGCATCTCCACTTGAATACGTAAAAGGCACTCAAACTTAACATGTCAAAAACCAAACTCCTGATCAGTTTTCCTCAATACTGCCCCTCTTGTGGTCTTCCCCATCTTATTGAAATGGTAACTCCATTATTCTAAATTGCTTAGGCCACAAACCTTGGCATAATTCTTGACTCCTGTTTCTCTCATACCCCATATCCAATCTGTGAGATAATCTGTCAGACAGCTCTCCCTTCAAGACAGATCCAGAATTTGACCACTTCTTATGACCTTTACGGTTACCACACTGGTCCAAGCCACCATTATTTTTCACCTGGATTATGATGAAAGTCCACTAACTCGTCTCCCTGCTTTCGCCCTTGCCCCCATCCCCACCTCCAGTGGTATATTTTCACCAGAGCAGCCAAGGTAATACTTTTAAAACATCAAGTCAGATTCTGTCACTCCTATACTCAAAACTCTCCAATGGCTTTCCATCTTAAGGTAAAAACCAAAGTCCTTTCAACGTCCTTACACAATCTAGTCCTGCCCTACCTCTCTGACCTAGTCTCTTATCCCCTTCCCACTCATTTATTCTGTTCTAGCCATGCTGTTCTCCTCGCTTTTCCTCCAACTAGTCAAGCACATTCCTAATTCAAGGCTTCTGTACTTAACGCTCCTCCTGCCTGGAACACTCTTGTCACAGATATTCACATAGCTTTCTCTGTCCCCCTCCTCAGGTTTTTGCTCAAATACCACCTTCTCAATGAGGCCTACCCTGATTATCCTATATAAAATAGGACCGGCTACTCCCAGCATTCCCTATATCCCTTACCCTTCTTTATTTTCCTCCATCAGACATACTACATTTTCTTATTTATTTGCTCATGTCTTGTGTTCTCCCACCCGGAATGTAACCTCCATGAGACAGGGACTTTGTATATTCTGCTCACTGCTGATTCTTTAGTGTCTTGAACAATGCTTAATAAAAGCTGTCAAATGAATGAAATTACTATGTGTCAGGGTGCTTGATACTAAAAGTTCATAGACAAAGAAATTGCAGTTTAATAGAATTAGGCAGGTAAATAAAGAACGATCATGCAGTGTACTTAGCACAATACAAAGATTAAGTATAGTTATAATTTAAAAAGAAGAACAAATGTCTCTGCCTATGTATGTCAGTCAGTGAAGGCTTCACTGAAGAGAGACGTGAGCTAAGTCTTAAAAGATGAAAACAAGCTCATGAGGTAGATGCTGTTGTGGACAACAACGTTAGCCAGAGAAAAGAGTAAATGAAATGATCTAAAAAGCATGAAATGACAAGATGTAAGGAGGAATTATAAGTAGCTCTGTATGGACAGAACACAGAGTACATTGGGGGCCGTGGAAGAAGACAAGATGGGTGGTGCAGGGAGGCAGGAAATGCATCACGGGCAACAGATCTTGAACAAAGTCCAGAGACTGAACTTTGTCCTGTAGGAAAGAGAGGACCAGTAAAGCCGGGATCCTTAACAGAATTCCACGGATGAGCTTTAGGATATATGCAAACCTCTGAAACAGAAATTTTCTGAGGGGTAGGCAGTTTTCATCACATTCCTCCAAAAGTTTATGATTCAAAAATAAATTATGAGCCACTGTAATAAAAGGTATTAGTTAGAAAGTGATATAATCTAATGCGCATGTTAGCAAAATCACTCGAGCATAAATGGGTGGGAAGGTGCTGGAACACTTAGGTGGGTATATCGTGTTTTGGGGCAGATGGATAGAACAACAAGAAACTCAGGAAAGAGGCCTTGGCTAGACATATGGACTTGGAAGTGGTAGTGGAAGCCTACAGGTGGTAGAATAAGTGATAGGCATGAATGAGATTCTACAGAGAGAGCATGTAAAATGAGAAAAAGCCAAGAACAAAACCCTGAGGACACCCAACATTCAAAAGCGGGAGAAAAGGGGAATCAGAGGAGGATTAGAAGAAACAGCCAGAAAGACGAGAGGAGAATCTAGAGAAAGCAGGGTCATGGAATCAGGGGAAGGAAGAGTTTTAGGAAGGAAGGAATGTCAACACTGTCAAATGCTTTCATGAGGTCAAGCAGGAGGAAGACTGAGAAGTGACCACTGGAGAGGGTACTGAATAAGGTAATCAGTGGACACAGAAAGAATAGTTTCAGTGGTACGGATGGGGCAGAAGCCAGACTGCAGCGAATAAGTGAATTCAGCAAGCCTAGACTACTCTTTCTAGAAGCTTGGATATAAAAGGAAAGAAAGACAGATAGGACAAAATCTAAATGGGAATACAGTGATTTTGATGGAAGAAATGTTTATATGTTTAGGAGAAGAAGCTACTACAAAAGAGAGTTGGAAAATAAAGAAAGCATACACAACAGAGAGTGAGGCCCCTGAGGAATAAAGAGAGGGTCGGATCTAGAGCAAAGATGAGGGGATTCATTAGGCAAGATGAGGGATATCTCTTCCCCTGAAAAAGGAATCATTTTGGGCAAAAAAAAAAAAAAAAGAAAAATGAAGGAACACATTCATTTTTGACATCTCAAAAAAAATGTCTGAGAACTTTAATTTATATGTGAAAAATAAGTCAGATAATTTGCTTAGGGAAATAGGGGGAAGGTCACAGGATCTTGTGAGGGATATAAAAAGTTTAGAGTAGCTGTGGTGAGAAATAAAAGAAAGATGGCTGAACTGAGATGGAAGATCGGCTAAGGCTAGACTTCATCACCCTATAGTGGAATCAAGGAGCACAGTTGGGAAATGTTCTTGAGTCACATGAGTGAAGTGATCAGGAGGCCTACGGTAAAACTGATTTGAGAGAATGAAACTATGATGTCAATTTTTGTTTCTTATATAACATTTCAGGGTTATAAAGTCAGATATCTATTAATAACTGTCCCATAATTGGTACTACAAAGAAAATTGAGTTACTTGAGAGCTGGGCATCAATAATTATGGAAGATGAAGTGGATGGCTGTTCATTACTTGCATCAATTTGAACCAGGGATGCATTTTTAATATTATTTTCCTCTATCTTCCAGTTATTCTTATGCAGGAATCCTTCAATATTGGTGACTTTGCAGCTAATACCACAGCCTGGCACAACCTGGAAATCTGTGCAGGTACCCAAGGTTTCAGTGTTCAGCTCCTAAGAAACAGAAACAGAAGGATTTCGTCTGCTGTTCTAATAATTCAAGGTCATCATTAGCAAGATCAAGATTACTGCTGGTTAATTCCAAACATTTAGACGCATGCTACATGCCTGGTTAATTCTAAATGCTTAGAATAAAACTGTCAATTATCATGGCCTATCTGACAGTGGATTTTGATATAATGTTTGTAAAACGTTCAAAGTTACAGGAGAACATCAGAGTCCTTTGTTTTAATCTCACTCTCTAAAATTTATACCAAGTTTAGGAAAAGAAAACGTGGGAGGTTTATCAATATTCTCCACCCTTTCCCATAGAGAATTACAAGTTAAATATTTAATTCTATTGTCAAGTCAGATTTTCTATTCAGCACAGGGCAAAGGGTAACAAAGAATAGCGCCTTTAGTTACCAGAGTGCCTCTCTAGTATGATTCTGTGGCCTTGGTAAGCCAAGTAAGAATTCTGGTGGGCATCACTGTTTCCTGGCTCTTTTTATCTTCATGTTCTCTGTTGTTTGATTTGAGTGTAAAGAAGCCATGTCAGTAACAGTTAATAGGTAAAAAGGAGAGAACGAATAAAGAAATGGCAACACCAATGGTACAAATTGCCACATTTTAATTGTAAAATTATATGAGATAATTTACAAAGAACTTGTACAAATCAATGTGAAAAAGGCAAACAATCCTATGGAAAAACAGGCAAAGGATACAAGCAGACAGGTTGCAGAAAAATAAATTCAAATGGCCAAAACATGAAAAGATGCTAAACCTTATTAACAATTAAGGAAATGCAAAGCAAACCAGTGAGCAAATATTTTTTCTTATTAAATTGGAAAAAATAAAGTATTGGTAAGAATGTGGGGAAATGCACACTCCAATTTGCAGAAAGTATAAACTGATACAACCTTTCATGTGGCTGTTGGTAATATTTCTCCTGTTGGCACTGGTAATATTCATCAAAATTTAACTGCATGTATCCTTTGCTCTAGCAATTGCCTCGATAGGCATTTAACATAGAGACAAACTTGCAAAAGCTGATAAGCATGTTAAGTATACATTGTAAGAGCCAAAAAACCAATCATATAATAGAATACAAGATAGCCATTAAAAATAACAAGGCACATCGATATGTCCTGATACGTAAAAATCATTCAATAAAAGAAAAAAGTTACCAAGACTGGTCCCTGTGTGACCTTTCTATGTAAAGTTTAAACAATAATAAATGCATATATATTGGTATCTCCATTAAAAAATGGTTAATAGATGTACACTTTTCTGAATATACTAAAAATTACTGAATTGTACACTTCACAACGGTGAACCTAATAGTATGTGAATTGTATCTGGTTAAGCTGTTATTTAAAAAGACTGTTACCACTCGTTAAGCTTTGGAGAGAGGAGTTATGGAAGGCGGGGAATGAGATATCCCTTTCTTATTACGTAACTCTGAACCAGCTGAGTTTTCCTACCATAAATATGTATTACTTCTATTTTAATTTTTTAGTCAACAGGGGGTTATCTGTGTGGCATAATTATAGTTAATTTCTGTTTTCATCTTTACACTTTTCTGTATGAAGAAACTAAGATACATTATAAAATAAAATGAGAAAATACAAGTCTCTCTAGCCTTATACCAACTATATATATATATATAATATATATATATATGTACATCATAGTCAAACATAGTTTCTATTTGGTCTGGATAATTCTTATAGGAGATGACTACATTAATAAACAAGGGAAAAATTGTACCTTCTTGCAGTATTTCGTTATGGCTGCTCCTAGAGGGTGTTCGCTGTTACTTTCAGCAGTTCCCACAATAGCCAGGATCTTATTGCGTGACATTCTGTTACTTTCCACTAGAACCTTTACTTGATTCACTACTGGGGTTCCATGGGTAATGGTTCCAGTCTTATCAAATACCACTACCTTTACCTGTGAGAAAATAAAAATATCATGCACCTATATGACTTGATAATCCTTAATATCACCTTTTCATAAATGAGAAAAGGTTTACTTTGACAAACAGATTACTATTTTGTTTCTTAATAAACTGACCTTTGACTTAATTGGACTTAATGAACTGTCTTTGGGAGAACAAAAGGAAGGGGGGTAAGGGAAGAAATAGCCCTCCCTTGCAAATGTTCGACTGCACTGTGGATAGATGTGAAACAACGAGAACTAATTGTTAAGGCTTGAGCGTTAATAGGTAATTAGGAGATGCCTCTAGTGCCTCCAGGGAAAGAGAAAGGCTTTCAGGACTAATTGAATGATAGATCCGTAGGGGAAATCTGGGCAGTAGGCAGATGATTATAAGAGAAAGGTAAGTAATTAGGTTGAAGTGAACACCAGATAAGACCTGGTTCAAAAATGAATAACTTGAGGAACCAAGATGAAAAGAGATCCGACAACTAAATACAAAGCATGATTCTGGACAAGAGGAAAAAATAGCTATAAAGGATATTATAAAGACAACTGAGGAAACTGGAATGTGGACTATAGATCAGATAATGATATCATATCAATATTAATTTCTTGATTTTGATCTTTGTACTGTGGTTATGTAAGAGAATGTCTTTGTTCTTAGGAAAGGACCCTGATATCTGCCGTAAGGAGTATACAGGAGTTCTTTATACTATTCTTGCAACTTTTTTTTCAGTTTGAAATTATATCAAAATAAAAAATTACTGGGGCTGGCCCCATGGCCGAGTGGTTAAGTTGATGCACTCCATTTCGGCGGCCCAGGGATTCACCGGTTCGGATCCTAGGCGCGGACATGGCACCACTCATCAGGCCATGCTTAGGTGGCGTCCCGCGTGCCACAACTAGAAGGACCTACAATTACAATATACAACTATGTACCGGGGGCTTTGGGAGAAAAAGGAAAAATAAAATCTTTAAAAATAAAAAATTACTATAAAAACTAATAGACTATATTCACTGGCTAGATAATGTTCCAAACCTGTTCTAAGGTGTGTTCTGTATTTACTACATGCATCTGTATATAGTTTGTATCCTCATAATAAGAACACACTAGAAGGAACGTGGTTTTAGTTGAAGTCAAGTAGCCTTGACTGAGATTGTCTTAGAAATTCTAATATGAGAGAGGTCAAGAATAGGATTATATTCCTAAAGTCATAGTTGCAAACTGTCAGTTAGTGGCAGCAAAGGCAGAGAAACAGCAATGGAACTACAAGTGCTACCTCACAGTGAAGAATATACACATGGAAGCACACAAATAGGTTCACAGCCTGACAGAGTTGGGCAAATTTTCCTGGGCAAATACCTATCTTGTCTTCCTGCCCTAAAGACTCATCTAGTCTGAGCTGGCATGGGACTCCAGGTTTTCCCACATCAGGGTCTGCTCTAAGGGAGCAGACCTGGAGCAGTTTGAGATCTTACATAACTAAGGCCAATCCAGAGCAGAAGCAAAATAACACTTGTCCTACTTCAACCCTCAGGATGGTGCCAGAAGAGACTCAGCTTATGGACTATGCGGAAATCATTTAGGACTCTGTTTCTCAATAGGGGTGCTACTGCCAGTTCGGATGGGACAGTTCTTAGTTCTGGGGACTATCTTACCTTATGAGCCATCTCCAGTGGCTCTCCACCTTTGATTAGGATGCCATTTTGAGCACCTACTCCTGTACCCACCATCACAGCAGTTGGAGTGGCCAGTCCCAGTGAACAAGGGCATGCAATGCACAGAACCGTGATAGAGGCTTGGAAAGCAAAGCGTACTATTGTTTCTGTTCGGGAGATACTTCTGTTGTAGCCCTTTAAAAGAAAGACGTGAGTTTTTGTTATTGATTTAGAGCTGTATAAAACAAAAGGAACAGAGCTTAATTCTATTTAAATAAAAACACAATTTTGAAGTCATACATAATTCTACTTAGCTATCAACATACACATATTAGTTATTAGCAAGAAAAGACTTTTTCATGAATATAAGAAATTGTGACATAATTGGCAATCAAGTCACAGTCCTAAAATCAATATTTCAATTTTACCGATTCCAGAGTTACAAACTATGGAGTGAATATAAGAAACATAAAAGTCGGCTTTTTTTATTTTGCTGAATATTGAGAATAAGTGTTTTTATTACGGACTTTCAAAAAATAGCTGCAAACATGAGACCTAATTCTCAACAAATTTTATCACGAACAGAAAGAATTCTGAATTTCTGTATATTAAGGACATAAATCTGCCTGTTATATTATTCTTTTTATTTTTAATTTATTTTTATTGCAGTAACATTGGTTTATAACATTATACAGCTTTCAGGAGTACATGATTATATTTCAATTTCTGTGTAGATTACATCATGATCACCACCCAAAGACTAATTACAATCCATGCCCACACACACGTGCCTAATCACCCCTTTCACCATCCTCCCTCCCTCGTTCCCCACTGGTAAACACGAATCCAATCTCTGTTTCTACATTTTTGTTTGTCATTGCTTTTATCTTCTATTTATGAGTGAGATCATACGGTATTTGAGTTTCTCCCTCTGACTTATTTCACTCAGCATAATACCCTTAAGGTCCATCGACGTTGTCACAAATGGCCGGATTTCATCATTTCTTATGGTTGAGTAGTAGTCCATTGTGTATAAATACCACATCTTCTTTATCCATTCGTCCCTTGATGGGCACCTGGGTTGCTTCCCAGTTTTGGCTATGGTGAATAAGGCTGCGATGAACATGGGGTGCACAGATCTTTACGCATTTGTGTTTTCAAGTTCTTGGGATAAATACCCAGCAGTGGAACAGCTGGATCATATGGTAGATATAAATTTTCTGAGGAATCTCCACACTGCTTTCCACAGTGGCTGCACCAGTTTGCACTCCCACCAGCAGTGTACGAGGGTTCCCTTCTCTCCACATCCTCTCCAGCACTTATTGTTTCCTGTCTTGTTAATTATAGCCATTCTGACGGGAGTGAGGTGGTATCTCATTGTAGTTTTGATTTGCATTTCCCTGATAGTTAATGATGTTGAAAATCTTTTCATGTGCTGGTTGACCATCCATATAACTTCTTTGGAGAAATCTCTTTTCAGATCTTTTTCCCATGTTTTAATTGGTTGTTAGTTTTTTTGTTGTTGAGATGTATGAGTTCTTTGTACATTTCAGATATTAACCCCTTATCTGATATATGGTTTGCAAATATCTTCTCCCAATTATTAAGTTGTCTTTTCGCTTTGTTGATGGTTTCCTTTGCTGCGCAGAAGCTTTCTAGTTTGATGTAGTCCCATGTGTTTATTTTTCTATTCTTTCTCTTGCCCGATCAGACATGGTATTTGAAAAAATGCTGCTAAGACCAATGTCGAAGAGCGTACTGCCCAGGTTTTCTTCTAGAAGTTCGATGGTTTCAGATTCTTACATTCAAGTCTTTAATCCATTTTGAGTTTATTTTTGTGTACGATGTAAGACAATGGTCCACTTTCATTCTTTTGCATGTGGCTGTCCAGTTTTCCCAACATTATTTATTGAAGAGACTCTCTTTTCTCTATGGTATGTTCTTGGCTCCTTCATTGAAAATTAGCTGTCCATATATGTGTGGGTTTATTTCTGGGCTCTAGATTCTGTTCCATTGATCTGTGTGTCTGTTTTTGTGCCAGTCCCATGCTGTTTTGGTTACTACGGGTTTGTAGTCTATTTTGAAATCAGGGAGTGTGATACTCCCAGCTTTACTTTTTTCTCTCAGGATTCCTTTGGCTATTGGGGGTCTTTTGTTGTTCCACATACATTTTAAGATTCTTTGTTCCATTTCTGTGAAAAATGCTGTTGGAATTTTGATAGGGATTGCAGTGAATCTATAGATTGCTTTAGGAAGTATGGACATTTTAACTGTTAATTCTGCCAATCCAAGAGCACAGAGTATCTTTCCGTTTCTTTGTGTCTTCTTCAATTTAAACAATGTTTTATAGTTTCTGGTGTACAGATCTTTCACCTCTTTGGTTAAGTTTATTCCTAGGTATTTTATTCTTTTTGTTGCAATTATAAATGGGATTGTATTTGTTTTTTTGAGGAAGATTAGCCCTGAGCTAACTGCTGCCAATCCTCCTCTTTTTGCTGAGGAAGACTGGCCCTGAGCTAACATACATGCCCATCTTCCCCTACTTTATATGTGGGATGCCTACCAAAGCATGGCTTGCCAAGCGGTGCCATGTCCACATCCAGGATCTGAACCGATGAACCCCAGGCCGCCAAAGCAGAACGTGCGTACTTAACCGCTGCGCCACTGGGCTGGCCCTGGGATTGTATTCTTAATTTCTCTTTCTGCTACTTTGTTCTTAGTGTACAGAAATGCAACTGATTTTTGTATGTTGGTTTTGTATCCTTCAACTTGACTGCATTCATTTATTATTTCTAAAAGTTTTTCAGCGGATTCTTTAGGGGTTTCTATATATAAAATCATGTCATCTGCAAATAGTGACAGTTTCACATCTTCTTTTCCAATTTGGATCCATTTTATTTCTTTTTCTTGCATGATTGCTCTGGCTAGGACTTCCAATATTATGTTAAATAAGAGTGGTGAAAGTGGGCATCCTTGTCTGGTTCCTATTCTTAGAGGGATAGCTTTCAGTTTTTCTCCACTGAGAACAATATTAGCTGTGGGTTTGTCAAATACGGCCTTTATCATCTTGAGGTATTTTCCTTCTATACCCACTTTATTTAGAGTTTTTATCATAAATGGATGCTGTATCTTGTCAAATGCTTTCTCTGAATCTATTAAGATGACCATGTGATTTTTATTCCTCATTTTGTTAATGTGGTGTATCATGTTGATTGATTTGCAGATGGTGAACCATCCCTGCATTCTTGGAATAAATCACACTTGATCATGGTGTGTGATCTTTTTAATGTATTGTTGTATTCAATTTGCTAGTATCTTGTTGAGGATTTTTGCATCAATGTTCATCAGTGATATTTGCCTGTAATTTTCTTTTTTTGTGTTGTCCTCGTCTGGTTTTGGTATGAAGATAATGTTGGCTTTGTAGAATATGTTAGGAAATTTCCTCTCCTCTTCAATTTTTTGGAAGAGTTCGAGAAGGATAGCTATTAAGTCTTCTTTGAATGTTTGGTAGAATTCACCAGGGAAGCCGGCTGGTCCTGGACTTTTATTTTTGGGGAGGTTTTTGATTACTGTTTTGATCTCCTTACTGGTGATTGGTCTATTCAAATTCTCTACTGCTTCTTGTTTCAGATTTGGAAGGCTGTATGACTCTAAGAATTTATCCATTTCTTCTATATTATCCAATTTGTTGGTGTGTACCTTTTCACAGTATTCTTGTATAATCTTTTGTATTTCTGAGGTGTCTGTTGTAATTTCTCCTCTTTCATTTCTGACTTTGTTTATTTGAGCCTTCTCTCTTTTTTTTCTGGGTGAGTCTAGCTAAAGGTTTGTCAATTTTGTTTATCTTTTCAAAGAACCAGTTCTTGGTTTCATTGGTTTTTTCTATTGTTTTCTTAGTCTCTATTTCACTTATTTCTGCTTTTTTATTATTTCCTTCCTTCTGTTGATTTTAGACTTTGTTCTTCTTTTTCCAGTTCCCTTAGGTGCACTGTTAGATTGTTTATTTGGGACTTTTGTTTGTGGAGGTAGGCCTCAATTGCTGTGAACTTCCCTCTTAGAACCACTTTTGCTGTATCCCATAGATTTTGGCATGCTGTATTTTCATTTTCATTTGTCTCCAGGTATTTTTTGATTTCTCCTTCGATTTCTTCATTGACTCAATAATTGTTCAGTAGCATTTTGTTTAATCTCCACATATTTGTGGCTTTTTTGATTTTCTTCCTGTAGTTGATTTCTAGTTTCATACTGCTGTGGTCAGAAAAGATGGTTGGTATTATTTCGATCTTCTTAAATTTGAGGCTTGTTTTGTGGCCTAATATGTAATGTATCCTGGAGAATGTTCCATATGCATTTGAAAAGAATGTGTATTCTGTGGTTTTTGGATGGAATGTTCTGTATATGTCTACTAAGTCCATCTGGCCTAATGTGTCACTTAAGGCCAATGTTTCCTTATTAATCTTCTGTTTGGATGATCTATCCATTGGTCTAAGTGGAGTGTTAAAGTCCCCTAGTATTATTGTGTTACTGTCTATTTCTCCTTTTATGCCTGTTAATACTTGCTTTATATATTTAGGTGCTCCTATGTTGGGTGCATAGGTAGTTACAAGTATTACATTTTCTTTTTGGATTGTTCCTTTTATCATTATGTAATGCCCTTCTTTGTCTTTTGTTACAGTTTTTGTTTTAAAGTCTACTTTGTCTGATCTAAGTATTGCTACCCCAGCTTTCACTTCTCTCCCATGCTGGAGTATCTTTTTCCATCCTTTCACTTTCAGTTTGTGATGTCTTTAGGTCTTAAGTATGTCTCTTGTATGCAGCATATATATGGGCCTTGTTTTTTTTATCCAATTGGCTACCCTATGCCTTTTGATTGGAGCATTTAGTCCACTGACATTTAAAGTAGCTGTTGATAAATATGTATTTATTGCCATTTTGTCACTTTTTTGGGGGGTGTTTTAGTCATTCTTCTCTGTTCCTTTCTTCTTTTCTTGCTCTCTTCCCTTGTGGTTTGATGGCTTTCTTTGGTAATGTGTTTGATGTCCTTTCTCTTACTTGTTTATTTATTATAGGTTTCTGGTTTGTGATTACCATGAGGTTCATATATAATACTCTACATATATAGCAATCTATAGTGAGTTGATAGTCTCTTTAGTTTGATCTCTTTCTAAAAGCTCTACTCTTTTACTCCTCTCCTCCCACATGTTATGTTTCTGAATCATATCTCTTATTTTGTATGTGTCTATCTATTACCCTCTTATCATTGAAATAGGTAATTTTAGTACTTTTGTCTTTTAACCTTCATATTATCTTCATAGGTGGTTGATCTGCTACCTTTAGTGTATTTTTGTCTTTACCAGTGATTTTATTGCCTGCTTCTTTTTTCTCTGTTTTGATAATTTTCTTATCCCTATTTGTGGTCTTCTCTTTCCCACTTAAATAAGTCCCTTCAGCATTTTTTGTAGAACTGGTTTCTTGGTGATAAACTTCTTTAATTTTTGCTTGTCTGGGAAACTCTCTCTCCTTCCATTCTGAATGATAATCTTACTGGGTAGAGTATTCTTGGCTGTAGGGTTTTTCCTTTCAGCTCTTTAAATAGCCTTTAGGGTTTCAGCTGAGAAATCTGCTGATAGCCTTATGGGCTTTCCTTTCTATGTCACTTGTTGCCTTTATCTTGCAGGTTTTAGGATTCTCTCTTTACCTTTAATTTTGGACATTTTAATTACAATATGTCTTGGTGTGGGTTTCTTTAAGTTTATCTTGTTTGGTGCTCTCTGTGCTTCCTGTACTTGGATGTCTGTTTTCTTCCTTAGGTTAGGAAAGTTTTCAGCTATTATTTATTCAAATAGATTCTCTGCCCCTTTGTCTCTCTCTTCTCCTTCTGGGACACCTATAATACAATTGTTAGTGCGCTTGATATCGTCCCAGAGTTCCCTTAGACTGTTCTCATTCTTTTTAATTCTTTGTTCCTTTATCCGTTCAGTTTGAGTGATTTCCTCTAGTCTTTTGTCCAGCTCACTGATCCGTTCTTCTGTATCATCTACTCTGCTATTGAGTCCCTCTAGTGAATTTTTCATTTCCAGTATTGTATTCTTCATTTCTGATTGGGTTTTTTTCAGTTTCCAATTCTTTGTTGACATTCTCACTGTGTTCATCCAGTCTTCTCCCAAGATCAGTGAGCATCCTTATGACTCCTTGTTTGAACTCCTTGTCAGGTTGATTGTTTATTTCTATTTCATTTAGTTCTTTTTTGGAGTTTTGTCCTGTTCCCTTATTTGGAATGTATTCCTTTGCCTCCTCATTATGCCTCTTTCTCTGTGCTTATATCTATGTATTAGGTGAGTCAGCTATATCTCCTGATCTTGGAGACGTGGCCTTATGTAAGAGATGCCTTTTGAGGCCCAGCAGTTTCCACTGTTCTTTAAAGATAATGAAAAAAATTCATCCAATCACCCAGCATGCAAAGGGAGCTTAATCACATTTCTATAAAATTATTTTCACCGTAACAATGTGAACTGAGTATATCTAGTAGTATAGGGCTTAGTGACATTCAATATTGCTTGTGTGGGTAAATACAATTGACAGTATTAGGAAAATCTCCTAAGAACCCCTGAACTCATGAGAAAAAAATTCTGAAGGATACACATTCCAAAATACTCCCCAGACATCCTCTTGTTCAATGTGTACTTAACTAATGGGAATCATCAAAAGAAACTTTTTTATATTATCCTAATGACCATATCATGGAATAGATACATAGTTGTTACTATTCTACTTGTTCTATAATTGAAGGGATAAAGCATGAAACAGTGTACAGCATGGCATTTTTTAAAATAAAGAAACAATAAAGGAAGACTTTCTTAGTAGTACTGGTTTTACAATGCTAGATTTTTACTAAGTTCTCAAATGCTTAAACTAAGTGTTCATCTAGGAGTTACATATCCGTATAGAAACAGAGTTGGAATGGACTTTCATAGATATCTAAGCTCATGCTTTCATATATGTCATACGTGTATATTTTCACCTATATTAATCCCAATCCTGCAATTTAGGTATTATTATCAGTACATCACAAATGACAAAAGTGAGGATAAGAAAAGTAAGCGATTTAAAGGTTATATCTCTAATATGAAGCATGGCCAGGTCCACTTTACCACTTTATGACACCATACTTTAGAGACTATCATACAACTAGAGAGGAACAGGCACTAATATTATCTTATATTTATAAAACATTTAATAAATTACAAAGTGTTTCTAATATATCATCTTATTTGACTTTCACAACTGCAAGTTATGCAGGATGGGTATTACTAAAATCTCACTTTATAGATGAGGAAACTGAAGCTGAGAGAGAAATTAAGTTGACCTAAGATCACATTGATGGGACGTGGCAGAGCTGAGATCCCAAGGTTTTCCTCAATATATCTACAGTCCTTTGTGAAAGTAAAATCATGCTTGGAATAAGACTAAGTATAAAAGGTAAAAGTTCAGTACTTGCTTTTAGAAAATCACAAGCCATCATGAAAAAAATCTCTTCAAAAGGCAATCTTTTACTTTTACATAAATGCAAATGTTATTCTTATCACCTTCCCACTCCAGTCCCTTAAAGATAATAGTATTTTCCATTTAGTTACTTATGTAAAAGATTCACAAATTGTTTTACATACGGTAAAGAGTTGTTAGAAGTCACTTACAGGAAAGTAGGCTTCCACAATTTCAAAATTCAGAAATCCAATTATAATCCAAACCAAGAGGGTAGCAATGGAAACAATAACAATAAAAGGAACAAAGTAGCCACTGAGTTTGTCTGCAAACTGCTGGATAGGAGCCTAGAATTAAATAATAATAATAATAAGTATATCAAAAGTCTCCTTTTCTGATAATAAATACAGAGTATATTTCATATTGAGCACAAAGAGAAATATTTTAATAAACTCCATATTAATGCAATGAGAATGAAGGGAAAACACAAAAACTAGATGAAGATTTATACTGAGCAGGCTTTAAGGAAAATACTTTCTCTTTCTCCTAGGGAGTTAAGTTACCTTGGATGTTTGCGCCTCCTCCACAAGTTTGACAATTTGAGAAAGGGTTGTGTCTCCTCCAACGTGGGTTGCACGGATAAGTAGTGACCCATTCTGGTTAATGGAACCAGCAATTACTGTGCTGCCAGGTTTCTTGGCCACAGGCATTGCCTCCCCTGTATAAGGAATAAAGATAAGATTTAGCGAGCATAAATAAACACTATCTTGAAATGTACCATTATTTGTTAAGTCAAAAAAAATATCTAGAAAAGAGATTCTTATTTCTGAAATAGAATCTGGACAAATGCCTAGGTGAAAGTTGCCCTACCTCTTCCCTTATATCAATTCTGGGCCAAGCCCAGGGGTGCATATCTTAAACTGGGAAAACCTAATATGTTAGCTCTTGTTGGCAGATACTTTTGGAGCTCCAAAAGGGAGTTCTTGTTTGTAATAACTACTGGGGAGACATGGGGTGCTGCTACTCCAATTTAGTGAGCCAGGGTCAGGGATACTAAATTTACTACAATGTGTAAGACAGTCCCCTGGTACTAAGAGTTGTGCCATCCAAACTGGCAGTAGCACCCCTATTGAGAAACAGAGTCCTAAATGATTTCCACATAGTCCATAAGCTGAGCTTCTTCCGGCACCATCCTGAGGGTTGAAGGAGGAAAGGTGTTATTTTGCTTCTGCTCTGGATTGGCCTTAGTTACGTAAGATCTCTCAAACTGCTCCAGGTCTGCTCCCTTAGAGCAGACCCGGATGTGGGAAAACCTGGAGTCCTATGCCAGCTCAGACTAGACCAGTCTTTAGAGCAGGAAGACAAAATAGTATTTGCCCTGGAAAATTTACCTAAGTCTATTGGGCTCTACAGCAGAATGAAAACTTCCTTTGGCTATACATTCTAGTAATTAACAATCCTCAGTAAAAAGAGCCTTGAGTAGCATAACTAAAACCACAAAGTAAACCTGTATAAATTGATTTAATATACTCTTAAAAAGAACTCATATTGCCTTTGCTCATTATATACTCATTCCATACTTTCTACAAAAAGCTCTTTACCTTTCATGCCTATTTTGAATTAACACTTTGGATTCACTTCACTTTCATGTCATGATCCTCTGAAAGAACTTACCTGTGATGAGAGACTCATCTACCATAGAATGTCCTTCAATAACACGACCATCCACTGGAAATTTGCCTCCTGGAACCACTTTAATGATGTCTCCACGTTGTACAAGTTCCACATCCACTTGTTCTTCACTGAATGTGAGTTAAAATAAAAAGCATCGTGACAATATGCTTCTCAGCCTGATCCGTCCATGCGAGCTTTTTATTTAGCTCATGTCAAACTTGTGGCTCCACAATTGCTACCACTGGAAGCCAGAAGCTCTATTTAAGCTAGCAACTGCAATGTCAGTCCTGTCCACTGCTGGGGAACAGCTCAGTACTGGCTCAAAGTAGGCACTCTAAATATTTGTAGGACAGTCATTGAATGAATAAATGAAAGCTTTAGAAAATAATATAATGGGGTTTTATTTCACTAAACAATTTATTTGTGTAAATTTGCCTAAACAATTTTATGAGTATACAAATGAGAAATACAAAAGAGTGAAATCTTTTCAAGCCTTTAGCTCTAACTTCCAGTTTACAGGTAACACAGGAGTTATAGAACAAGTTAAATGGCACCACAAGGAAGCAAAGAGACAAATTCAGACTGTGGGATATTCTACAGGACAACTGATGGATGTTTCTTTCACCAACCAACTGTAGAGACAGGGAGGAGTGGGGAGGAAGCAAGGAGGGGAAATGGAGGGAGGAGCTGTGTAGATTAAAAGAAACACGTCAGTCAAATGCAATGATGAATAGATCTTGTTTAAATTCCATCTTAAACTAAGAAACTTAAAACATTTTGGAGACAAAGGGAGAAATATGAATAAGGACTGCGTATTAGATGATATTAAGGAATTATTGTTCATTTTGGTAGATGCAATATGGTATTATAGTTATATAAGAATATGTCCTTTTCTCAGAGATACTACAGGAATATTTAGCAGTAAAACAATATGACTGGGATTTACTTTAAACTACTACCACAACAAGAGAAAGAAAGATAGGATGCATAGATGAAGGGTGGCAAATACAAAGAATTGCTGAATGTGAGAGACAGATTATGTAGGTTCATCATACCCTTCTCTCTACTTCTGTATATATATATGATATTTTTCATAAGAAGTTAGAAAAGAGAAGGGGGAAGAATGAAGATAAATACCTCAAGAGGATATTATCAGAGTCAAGAGTTACAATAGTTGCTTCTGTAGCTTGTAGTGAAATTAGCTTGGCAAGAGCCTCTGAGGTTTTGCCCTATAAATTAAAACAAACATGTTAACAATGCTGAGGAAGAAAAAGCTCAAGTCTTACCTAAAATAAAGATACAATCTTTAACATTTACTCAAAAGGCAGCTTTAGGAATATTAATTAGTTCAAATGAGAAAATGTTTCACTTCAAAAATACGAAGTACACAAATATAAAATGTATTACTAGGTATAATTTATAAATAAACAATGTAAATTAATAAAAACATCAGGAACCCAATAGGTACAAGGGCAAAGGACACGAACAGGTAATTCATTTAAGAAGAAATATAATACCTAATATGTGGAAAAATGTTTATCCCTGCTATTAATAGAAGAAACGCAAACTAAAGCAACTCCATGATACCATCTAATGCCTACTAACTTAGCGAGAATTTAGACAGGAGTAAATGCTGATGAAGTAGTAGTAAAACAACTTTATTAACATACCCTTGCTGGCAAAAATTGTTACCGTGTGTGGCATGAGCCATAGAAAGGTGCATGCCCTTTAATCATATCCTTTGTAATTTATCTTAAGATACTAATTCAATAGAAATAACTATTAGACATGAATATGTTTAACGCAGGATTATCTAAAATTAAAAATTAGAAACATTCTAATTGAGAACAAAACCAGAATGGTTTAGTAAATTACAGCAGATTGATTTGACAGAATATTATGCAGAAATACCAAATAATTATCTAGACTGCAAAAAGGAGGAAAAAACCTTATAGTGTTAAGAGTAGAAAGTGGTATGTAAACTATGTTTGCCACTCTGTAAAATATAATCGTATGTAAAACAGGATTAGAAAGTGAGTTCCATTATAGCATGGGATTACAGGTGAATCTTTTTCCATCATTATTCAAAATCTTGTGGTCACACTAAGTTTTCCATTAATAACGTGATATAAATAAATAAAACAAGTACTGCTCAAATGTCTCTCTCAAAATAAACATGGACATATGATACTATCTACAGTATTAATTCCATAAATTTGATAAATCTTCCAAAGGAATATTTAACTTAAAATATTGCCCAGGGGCTGGCCCGGTTGCACAGTGGTTAAGTGCGCACGTTCTGCTTCTCAGCGGCCCAGGGTTCGCCACAGTTCGGATCCCGGGTGCGGACATGGCACCGTTTGGGATGCCATGCTGTGCTAGGCGTCCCACATATAAAGTAGAGGAAGATGGGAAGGGATGTTAGCTCAGGGCCAGGCTTCCTCAGCAAAAAAGAGGAGGACTGGCAGTAGTTAGCTCAGGGCTAATCCTCCTCAAAAAAAAATAAAATGTTGCCCAAAAACACTTCCTTCAGTAAATGGTTAACTACATAAATCAATGTATATTCCCAGTACGTGGTCTAGAAAATATTATGGTCATTTCTCCACACAAGATTTTAACAAATGTCAGTCTTTCTTACTTTACCTTTGCTATATGTTCCAGCCACCGGCCTAGTGCAATAAACACAAAAAGCATAGGAGGTGTGTCAAAGAAAGTAATAGGGTTCACTTTGGCTCTCTCATACATTGCAACCAGAAGAATAACCAAAGAGTAGGCAAATGCAATGGTGGTGGCCAGCACAATCAGCACGTCCATATTCGCAGTTTTATGCTTCAGTGCTTTGTAGGCCTGAATGTAGAAGTGCCAGCCTCCGAAAAACTGTAATATAGAAACAATAATCATTGCTTTTTTAAAAAATGCGGAAATTCACATATATACCTCAATAGCTAAGACACAGTATCAATGTTAACTTCCTTTGGCTTTTATCTAATCCATAAACACTAAGGAGAGATTCTAAGCTGCACCGATAGTGTTTGTATTTTAGCAGAGATGTGTGTGTAGGGATTCAAATCTCTGTGCAAGCCCTTGGCAACTGTCCTCTATGATCCAATGGATATTTCATAATATAAGCATAGTCACATGGTTCTTGGATTTTTCTTTTTGAACTGGGGAAAGAATTACATTCTTCTAACAAGGATTTTTTAAATAAAACTCACCTCCCCCTTTCCAAAATTTAACCTAAGTGGTATATCACAAGCTATGGGATCTGTGGCTGTTTTTGTTGGAAAACTTAACTGAAAAGCTTATTTTTCATTAGTATAAAGAAACATACTACGATGTTTTAAAAATCATTATTGCCTTTTATAAGGGTCAGAAAAAGGAATAGATTTGTTATTAGACTAGGAATTAAATTAGGAATTTATTAGATGAACACTTAGATGGAAGTGTTTCACAGTAAAAGTTTATCTTGGAGATAAAGAGAAGAACTGAAAACATACAGAAAGTAATGAACTCAAGTGCCAGGGAGAAATAACAAAAACAATAATATAATATAATAATTATTATAATTACTTTATTTTATATAATAAATTTAAAACATATTTATAATGTATTTAATAGAATTAATATAAATATAATTGGTTCTAATATATTTAATATAAAATATTAAATATATTTTATTATTATAATAATGTAAATTTAAATATAAAGTTATATCCAATAGCAGATATGAATACCAAATTCATATCTGAATATGAATTGCACTCTTATTATCTGTTTGTCACTAAACAATATCCTTAAGGAGTTAAGTGGAATTTATTATCTACTTTAACTAACCACTCAGTCTAAGATTATTTTTGTAAAGCATCCAGCATAAAATAATCAGACTTCTGGCTAATATCTGATCTGCAACTGAAAATAGCCTTGCCTGCCACATTTTGGCTATTTTTCATTATTAAATACACTTGCTAACATTTCACTTGCCTGTACAGGTACACACAATAAAAAGGATAGCAAATTCATAATGGACAATCCTGGCAGGATCTGGCGCTCCAGGAACATAGAAGAATGAATGTGGATCATTTCTTCTTGACTTATGTTCTGATTATGGTGAAGAGTTTCAAGGTGGTGGTCCATAACCATCATATATATCATCAGCCCCATTACAGGAATACAGAAAAATAGGCTCACAAGGAAGGACCGTCTCCATCTTATATAGAAAAGAAAACTCATTTTAGTAAGTAGTTAATGGTTAAAGATTCTATGTACTATAGAGAAATATAAATTGTGACCACTCCACCCAGTATAGGGATGATGTTATAAAAACCCACATGCTAAGAGGATGTTAAATTTGTAACGAGGAGTCAAAATCTGTTTTTCACTGACACTCCGAAAGTACTTACTGTCTTATTTCTCGTTTATGGTCTAGGTGGCTTGCTGACCGATCCTTCTTGACCAAAGAAGCTTTAAAACCTAAGCTCTAAGGAAATTCATGAGAAAACAATTATTTCACTGAACACATAAATATTATATAGAGAAATTCTAAGCCATGGTATTGTCATTAAGAACAATTCAATTCAATTACTGGGTGCAAGTCAATCTGGGAAATACAAAGATGAAAATGTGCTTCCTTCCCTTAATTACCTTTGTTTCTAATCTTTCATCAAAGAAAGGAATATTTCCTCAAGTCTAGTTAACATCTTCCTACTGTTCTCAAATTAATGATTTAACTCAAGCGCAGCTGTCCTCAGTAGAGGTTCCTATTATAACAAAAAGTAAACTAAAGCCTCCAATAAGCAATTTTGGAAAAAAGCAGAATCTGTTCCTTGGTCAGGCTGACAGAGTGTTTGATGACCTACTAAGAAAGAATTCAGCAGTAAAAACATACATTTTATGTTTAGACAAGCATCATCTACTAGTACCGATGTATATTAATCACTTTCTAAAAAATTTTAGCTTTGACATCTACCTATCCATCCATCCATCCCCTGAACAAGTACAGAAAATTGAATAATAGGCCACAAAAGCTAGCCCATATTAAATCTATTATTCAACGCCTTGCATATGCAGTCTTTACTCTTGTTCTATCAGAAAAAAACACAAACAAAAATGTTCCTCAATAAAACAAAGTATAAAAAGAAAACTACACCTAAGTAAGACTCATGAGCATAGACAGTAACATACACTATACTTTCAAGTGCTAAGGAAAATGCTGCCATCTTATGTTTGTTGGCAATGTAACACAGTGAAAAGAGCAAGCACAAGCTTTGGAGTCAGATTAGGCTCAAATCCCAGCCATGACACTTACTAGCTATGTGACTTTGGGCAGGTGACTTAACTTCTCTTAACCTGAGTTTCCTCACCTCCAAAATGAAGATGACAGCATTCTTGTGAGAATTAAATTAAAAGAGTTGAAGCTTTGCAATCTTGGTAACTGGCACATAGTAGATACTCAATAATATCAGCTCCACAAAGATGTTAATGGTATTATTACCTAAACTAATAGGATCTTATCTGAACCATAATATACTTTAGATCATTAGAACACCAATGCTATACCACACTGAAACTTTTCAAGCACGTTCAAATGTACTACCACTTAAGATTAATTGAAGAACACAGGATGAATTTGTCACAATGAAAAGGATTTGGTCTTTTAAAATTCTTACTTTAACTTAAAAATACATCATTTGCTTTGACCTAACAAACAATAAAGCATCTAGCAGGATGCTCCACTTTCTTAGTGATTAACATGAACCTTACTCAAAACAAATTGTATTTTACTTCCATTTTCTAAATGATTTGTGGTTCTACCTTAAGCCTGCACCTGATTAATAGTGCCAATGTGCCTTTGCCTAACTCTTCTTGATAAAGACCAAAAAAAAAAACGCAGACACATTTACATTAAATCTTGAGGCAGATGTTGTTTACAGTAAACGAAGGGGTCAGATTTTTTTCACTGTCTCTATCTGATACAAACCAGAAGTGATTCAAGGGAGTGCTGACTGAACCGGTAAGAACACAGAAATGCAAAATCTTGGCACTTACTTCAATTGTATGGATAATATCTCTGGGACCAATAATTTCTGGATCGTATTTAATATGTGCTTTGTTGGTTGCCAGGGCCACAGAGCAGTAGAAGATCCCTCTGTGTTTTGTGAGGGTAGACTCTATTTTATGTACACAGGAGGCACATGTCATTCCTCTCACCTGTTAAAGACAAACGCTTCGTTAACCAGAAATATACTGTTTCCTCCATCAAACATGAGTTATTAATTTAAACTAAAAGAACTGTTGTAACATGGAATTAACACAGATCTTATCTGCACTACTAACACGCTTTAGATATGATCATTAAAACACCGTTTTGTATCACACAGAACAAAGATATGGTCCCAGCTGCAATAAGTTAAATAGTAGAGGATCTCATTAATAGTCTCCCTATTCCTGTCAAGGAAGTGGTAGAGGATTTGATTATCTATCATTATTTCTTGTATTCAATGCTTTGCTTTCCTCTAGATTTTTTTTCATGCTGCTGAAGTGTATAGCTTTTAGTATTACTTTCAGTGGAGGTTAATGGATGACAAACATGTTCTACCTTTGTCTAAAAATGTATTTTGCCCTATGTCTATTTTTTTTTAAATGTTACTTTTTTATTTTTATTTTTTGAGAAAGATTAGCCCTGAGCTAACTGCTGCCAATCCTCCTTTTTTTGCTGAGGAAGACTGGCCCTGAGCTAACATCCGTGCCCATCTTCCTCCACTCCATATGTGGGATGCCTGCCACAGCATGGCTGGCCAGGCGGTGCCATGTCTGCACCTGGGATCCGAACTGGTGAACCCTGGGCCGCCAAAGCAGAACGTGCAGACTTAACCACCATGCCACCGGGCCAGCCCCTACCCCATGTCTTGAGTGAGGTTATAGTTCAGTTGGGTATTAAATTCTAAAATGGAGGGTCAGGACTTCTAGCATGACTCTGTGAAGAGCTCAGCAAATCCTTTCCCCAAAAGGCAATGATAAAACTGGACAAAAGTTTCAAAAAACAACCACTGAAAGACTCTGAGAAGTGACCAAAGTGTATACAACAAATTATGAAGTATTTATTCAAGAATATCTACTGAAGGGAAATTCTTCTCTCCATAGAAGCAATGAGAAAACTGACAAAAATTATCGGAAGGAACTTTTTCAGAAATTTAGAAATTAAACAAAAGCTTGCAGCAATCCAGGAAGCATTTATTCAAGAAAATCAGATAAATTCTGATAAAACAGCAAGCTATGTGGCATTATAATTTGCCTTATTCCCACTCTCTCCCCTCCAGCTCTGTGGTAGCCATGAAGACCAAAAGCCCACAATCATGGTGGAAAACAGCATCAGGGAAGCCACCAGATAGGGCAGAAAAGGGTTAGAGTTCCTTTGAAGACTCATTCCCAGAAAAGTAACACTATTTTACCTGTCTGATGGTTCTCTGAAATATCCTACTTGCAAAGATGTCTGTGTTTGTCCTAACCAGAGCTCAGCGAGTACAAAAAGCCTTTTCCCAGGGAGAATTTCTCAAAAACAATTAGAGGCAATTATTTAACCTTGTGGCTGCCTGAGTCAATGGAAAACAGTCGGGGCAAACAATAGCCTAACCAAAAACCCTAAAAGGAAAAGCTGGGAAGCAAGATGTTCATAAGAGTTCCAACATATTCCTAGGAATCTAGCAGGCCACGCTCATGCATAGGGTTATGCACATGTCCAGGGCTGTGTGCATGCTCAGAAAAGATCTGAAAAGGCCATAATCTCTCACGTCAGGCTGACCTTTAGGTCCTGCAGAAGGAGGAAGTGAAGGCTAAGGCAAAATTGACAACTGCATGCTAGAGCATTGAAGGCATGCCCCAACGTTACACAGCTCCTCAGCAAAGACTGGGAAACTTACTGGTTCCAGGTATTTAAGGAAATCTCTGTACAATCATTAGCTGACCACTGAGCTAACCAAGTAGAGACTTCAGTGGCCACACACAACAAAGAATATAGACTTTATAGAATTAGTTCAGAAAAGTCACTAAACAAATAATAACAATGACAAACAGCAACAACCTTGAGGAGGGGGTAAGAATCTTATTTCCAGAGTTACCACACTATATTTTCAACAAAAAATTGTGAGACATGCAATGAAACAAGAAAGTGTGGCCCACACACAGGAAAAAAAAATCAATAGAAACTGTTCCTGAAGAAGCCCAGACATTGGACTCACTAGGCAAAGATGTTAAATCAGCTATTTTAAATATATTCAGTGAACTAAAGAAAACCATGTTTAATGAATTGAAGGAAAGTATGATAACAGTACCTCACCAAATAGAGAATATCAGTAAAGAGATAGAGGTTATTAAAAAGGACCAGTGGAAAGTCTAGAGTTGAAAAGTACAATAACTGAAATGAAAGCAGTGCCTATAGGGAAATTTACAGCTGTAAATGCTAATATTAAAAAATAAGAAAGATCTCAAATAAATAACCTAACCTCCCACCTTAGGACACCACAAAATGAAGAGCAACCTAAACCTAAAGCAAGGAGAAGGAAGGAACTAATAAAGATTAGAGTGAATATTAACAAGAGAGAGAATAGAGAAAATCAATAAAACCAAAAGTTGGTTCTTTAAAAAGATCGACAAAATTGACAAACTAGACTGAACAAGGGAAAAAAGAAAAGACTCAAATGAATAACATCCAGAATGAGGAGTGATTGCTAATAGGTATGGGGTTTCTTTTGGGAGTGATGAAAATGCTTTGAAATTAGATAGTGGTGACAGTTGCACAACTCTGAGAATATACTAAAAACCACTGAACTGTATACTTTAAAAGGGCAAGTTTTAGGGTATGTGAATTATATTTCAATAAAGCTATTAATTTCTAGAAGTCTTTAAAAAATAAAAACCTACCCATTCTTTTTAATAGCTGCTTAGTATCCCATAGTATGGATGTACCATAATCTAGCTACCTAGTCCCCAATGACTGACATTTAGTTATTTTCTATCTTTTGCTATTATAAACAATATATAACGAACATTTTTGTACACATTTCATTTCATACATATGCAGATATGTCTGTTGGATAACTTCCTACGAGTGGAACTTCTGAGGCAAAGGCTATGTGTGACTTTACTTTTGATAGATATTGCCAAAGTCCTCTGCTGAGAACTTGTATCAACTGACATTCCACCAGCAATAGATGAGAGATCACACAGGGTTAAAAAATTGTTTTTTATCTTTACCGATCTAACAGATGAAAAATGGCATTTCGATGTAGTTTTAATTTGCTTTACTCTTATTACAAGTGAGGTTAAACATCTTTTCATATGTTTTAAGGAGGCACTGTTTTGGCTCTTCCGTGAAATGCCAGTTCACATCCTTTGCCATCTTTCTTTTGGGTTGTTGGCTCTTTTCTTATTGATTTATAACAGTTCTTCATATATTAAGAAAATTAACCTTCATCTATGATATGAATTACAATTATTTTACCTGCCGTTCGAATTTATTTATGGTGTTTTTATCCCAAGAAGAAATTTTTATATACCTGAATTTACCAATCTTTTCTTTTATGAGTTTTGATGTGATATTTAGAAAGGCCCTTCCTACTGGTATTTTTTAAAGGATGGATTAGATGTTATCACTGGGGAAGGCTGAGGAGAGGCTACATGGAAATTCCCTGTACTATTTTTGCAACTTCTTTGCGAGTCTAAACTTATTTACACAATGGATTGATGGACTGATGGAATTGTAAAATCTAAGTAGTGTGTATGAGGGTATCCACTATACAACTCTTTTGACTTTTCTGATGTCTGAGATTTTTATAAGAAAATATTGAAAAAAAAGGCTCCAAATACTTCATCTAGTAATTTCATGGTTTCAATTTTTCCATTCAAATTTTTTTGCGAGCTGGAACTTACTTTGGTACAGGGTTAAATTTTTTGTTTTAATTGTTTAAGTTATATGAATAAAACTTGAATTGCGTGGTTGGAGAAAATAACCATTTTAAACAAATAGGCCCTGCAGCTGGTTTTATGACTTCAATTATAAAACTCAAGTCTTTAATGCATCTGGAATTTATTCTTTCACATGCTACTAGGTAGATACTATATTTGAAATGTTGATTTTTATTTATTCATTCAAACCCAATTCTTCTTTTTTGGTTCTTAATAGAGATATATGATTATCTTTTACATTCTATGCTTGAAGGTCACCATTAAGTCATATTTAATCTTTTCATTTTCCAGTTTCCTTAATTTTCCTTTTATGTCTTATTTTCCCAACCTTTAATTATCTTTTGGACTCTTTTCTCAATCTTCACCATGTTTTTTCTGGAAGTTTTATTAAATCACACAAAAATTCTTACTTACAACAAGTTCCAAAATGCCATCTCCGCCATCAGCATTTTCTATTACAGTGGCTCCAAACCCAAGTTCTCGGATGAACTCAGCTATCATCGGGGGTTGTATGACAGCAGGATTATATCTTACTTCTGCCTTGCCAGCCATCAGAGCCACAAGTACAGAATATATTCCTAGGAGCATTGATGAGAAAAACAATTCAGAATACATTCCTTATAAAAAGAGTAATGTTATAGTAGTTTATTTTTTCATTTAACTGTGAAAGGATTAACGTGAATCTGGAGAAATTTATTACTTAACTTTTACACCGTCTTGAACCAAAACCAAATAAAACTATGTGAAAACAGGGCCTTATTTTCTTAAACTTTTTATTATGGAAATTTTCAATTATATATATATACACACAAAAGAGAGAACAACATAATAAACCTGATGGACCCATCGCCCAGCTTCAACAACTATCAATAATACTGGCCTGATCTTGTTTCATTTATATCCCACCCACTTTCTCCCTGCCCTCAACTCTGATTATTTTGAAGCAAATCCCAGACATCATATCATTTCATATGTAAATATTTAAATACGTATCTCTAAAAGATAGATTCTTCTTTAAAAAAAAAAAGCCATAATACCATTGTCACACCTAAAATAAAATAATTCCTCAATATTATCAAATATCCAATCAGTATTCACATTTCCACAATTGTCTCATAACCGTTTATTACTTTGTTTAACACAGTTGGTTTTAATGGGGATCCAAACAAGGCTCATGAATTGCATTCGGTTGAGATCCTATCACGTAAATACAAGCATTTTTAGAAACTAATATGACAGAGTCCTAGAGAAAAGAACTCATATACTTAGGAAATCACTGCAGTTGTAGCAAAGAATCCAAGAATGTACCAATGTACACATTATGATATTATCAAGTAATGGTCATTTCTTGAAATTCTCAAGTTTTATGTCTGACACTCACTAATCTAAAACGCTCTTATTCCCAGGGGAAAAAGTGCCACACAACTTGTTAACAGAACAAAGGAGTTCATTTTACGGCAGTCCTGCTGTTCTCTGTGCAAGCCTTTTGTTAACAACTGTCCCATTTCTCTAGGCCAGCGATTGCTCTCGTTACCAGGAAGAAAATTAACTCCGTATAGCAGAAAGGGCAGTTCTTTCTAGGAATCTGTAGCTACCTGACAGGGGAAGGGATCAATGGTCCAGAGGTCATCTCTGGGGATTGACCAAAAAAAAACAAAAAAAAAAAACAAAACCCACCAAATATTAACCTAGTAATAGTTTTTAAGAAGAAAACAGAGTAGCTAATATAATCTAAGTTTTCTATATAACATGCTTACACTCTGGGCTTGGCAGGTACCAAATAATTGAGAGGATCACTTCATGGGAAAGTGTCAATAATAAGAGAAGGATAGAGAGAAAGTAGGAAAAATCTTTTTACTCCAGTTGAATGTAATCTAAAGCCAAACAGAAATAGAAGGAAAAATCTGATTTCAAAATATATTTCATACTTAAACAAAATTATGGATAATTTTTAAAATTCTTACTTCAAACTATAATTAGAACTCTTTCTATTCATTTTTAGAAATGTAATGCAGGCTAAATGGAGGAAAGACCAATGTCACTTAGTTTAAAAATAAAAGTGAATGTAGTGACCCCAGCTAGGCGAATGGTATTTCCTAATTGGGTTAAGAGGTGGTAAAGGGGATAGTAGGAAATAATTGGAAGATTCAGGCAAACGGATTTGTTTAAAAAAAGATTTGTAATTGGCATAGGCATTGCTTGTCTCATGAAAAAGGCTATTTCTGAATTGCCTGAAAATAGTTGGTTCCAAAATTAAACAGGAAACTTGCAAACTTTTTACTTTCATTTGCTTGCAACTTCCCTCCTTTTCTTTTTTAATCAATCAAAGTGTAATATAAACTTCAGCCTTGACTGCATTCTAATTAGATAGATATAATGGAGGCTGAAATGAAGGATGCAGAAATGACAAAATGCAGACAGAATATTGAGCTGAAGAAGGCTCTGTATAACATACATTTTGTTATAATAATGTTCTGGCCCTTATATATAAGATGATTCTACTGGCCACAGGCCTATACTATTACTATATAAACTTTGAGTTATTTCCCCAATAGTGAGGATAAACTTATACTAATTTTACTTATTCGGCCCTTGTGACTAATAGCATGTATCATTAAGATACCAGGGGCTCGGGCTGCCTAAGTACCAAACCTATGACTTCAATCTCATTAAACATAATCACATATCTGTATGGTTAACAAATCTATTATGCCATACTGTGACGTTTATTATTATGAGTGCAGTGCAAATTTATAAGCTAAAACATCTGAGTATGACTGAATAAAAAAAAGTTGTAGATTTCCTAAGATTTTGTAAACTAAAATTAAAACTTGTACATAATATTAAGTAACTTTTGAACATTTTTACTGCAAGCAAAGATCAGCAATAAAACTGCTGGAAGAGAACAATAATTCTAAACAAACTTGTTTTTGGTCTGGGTATAGTAATATTAAAACTTATGGATCCTAGTTGTTAGTGTTAAGCATAGCTTTATCAGAAAATTTATATGTTTCTTAAAATTCATTGCAGCCAAGGTCCATAAAAGATAGTAATCTTTTGTATTTCCTTCTGCTATTTTCCCACAAATTTCATTGACGTTAAAATGTGATCATGAGGCACTATAAAGGAATTACATCTAAGGGAACAAAACACTAATAAAAACTGGCTGTCAGGACGTCAATGCTGTCCTACACATGACTGATAGTCTTTATGAGGCCTGGGAAAGAATCATAAACATGGTTACAAAACACATAAGAGGACAAAAAGGACAGAGTCCTCAAACTAGTACACAAAGTAACAGGCGTTGAGTTTCTCACCTTCTTCTCGTCTTAAATTCCGCTCAATGTTTGCTACACAGGAAGCACAAGTCATACCAGTGACCTGTATGTAACACTTAGATGAAGTCTTTGCCTCCTCCTTGTCGTGCGTTGGTGTCATCGTTTTAGGACAAAATTCATTAGTTGAGGTCAAAAGTGGCATTTCCGAAGAGGGCTGAGCTATTACTACCAACGGCTCATTTGTATCTGGTGGACAGGGAAAGATTCTGTTCATTTGAGGTATTCTCCAGCTGCAGCCTTGTCATTCATCACAATCCACACCTCCAGGTACTGCCAATCCATTCCTTTAAAACCAGCTTGGACCTACAGACCTCAGCAATGTTATCTTTACACTTTCCAAGAAGTGACTTCAAATATCAATACTGCCCATCCTAGTTCTCAGGAAAATCTGAACTAATTGAATAAACAAAACTTTTGTCATATCAAGTTCTTCCAGCCATTATCTCCTCCCAAACCCCAGGTAGAGAGTAGTTTGTTAACAGATAATAGCTCTTATTTTTATAATGAATTTTTATCATCATGTTAACGATTTGCACACTGGCATTAAAGCAATTCATGCTATAGTAAGTGGAACAAAAGCAATTTACAGAACAGCATTACAGTATGATATCATTTAAAAAACTTTTTGAGTGTATGTATACGTGAGAACAGGCACGAGAAAGCCTGGGAGGCTACATACCAAACTAGTAATGGCGGCTACTTCTGGGGAACGGGGTTAAGACAGGAAGAGAATGACAGATGAACACATTTCCTCTATAGACACTTCTGCATTGTTTGAATTTTTAACACTAATATATAGTATTTTTTAAATTAAAATATCTTTGTGGACAATGGAAGAAGAGGCAAGGAGGAAGTCAGCAACCTTCATTGTGCACAAAGGAGTACTCAGAGGCTCTCTGCATAGAATGTTTACGGACTGCGGGACAGCGGAAGCTCCTAGCATCCCAAAACTCCCCGGCAGCCTCAGAAAGTCTGCTGTTATGCTTTCGTTTCCCCATTGCAGTATTAACCCCCTCCCAAGCAGGGAGACATTACTCTCTCTAGCACATCCATGCACCTGCGAAAAAGCCAAAGATGTTCTACTCTCCTGCAGAGAGAAGGAAAAGAGGTGACGTGGAAATTTCCACTAACCTATCTAACTTGTTCTTGCTTCCTCTTGGGCAAAAAGCTGGTTCGGGTCTATTTGACTAGCTCACAGAGGAACCCCTGCATAGCAGAGTTGGTTTTCAAGATGGTGAAGAAGGGCATCTTTGGAAGAAACTTTTTTAAAAAGCTCATTTCCGGGGCCGGCCCAGTGGTGCAGCGGTTAAGTGTGCACGTTCCGCTTCGGCGGCTCGGGGTTCGCCGGTTCGGATCCCGGGTGCGAACATGGCACCGCTTGGCAAAAGCCATGCTGTGGTAGGCATCCCACGTATAAAGGAGAGGAAGATGGGCACGGATGTTAGCTCAGGGCCAGGCTTCCTTGGCAAAAAGAGGAGGATTGGCAGTCGTTAGCTCAGGGCTAATCTTCCTCAAAAAAAAAAAAAAAAGCTCATTTCCCTAATGAATAATGATCTAGACTTCTCAAATCAGTATCATAATGGCTCTTAAGTTTTAATGCAACTACAATCACCTGGGAGATCTTGTCAAAATGCAGATTCTGACTCAGTACATGTAAGGTGGGGCCTAAGATTCTATATTTCCACCTAGCTCCCAGATGATGACAGTACTGCCAGTCTGGGTATGGCAAAGAACACTGAAAAGCAAAGGACTACATTCTCCCAGTTCCAAAATTAGTCAGGCTCTGGTCTTAAGTGAATCATTTTAGAAAACTATACTCATTCATTCAGATTATGAGAGCACTGTTTAGAACACAGAGGGCAAAATTTACCAAATAGTACCACTATGTTAAAGAATTCAAAAAAGAGGCTCATTTGTCTAAAGAAAATAGTTTTGGCTTTGGAAAAAACCCATTATTTTAATCTAGCCAGGAGTTTAACTTATTCTCTCATAATTATATCAAGACTTAATTTTGAACTTGGACAATGAAAAAAAAAGTTTACACTGCCAACTACTTTAGGTCTTCTTCCAGAGTAATTTAGTTATTTCACGCACCAGAGGTAACCCAGAATACCATCTGCCATTTTCACACTCTAGAAGTACAGTATTAAATTAAGTCATAGAGGTAGTCACTTTTAGCTACCTTGGCATGACCTCTCAATGAGGATCCATAAAATCGTGACCTTTACCCCAGTGAGAGTGGCAAGCAGAAAAGCAGAAGCTTCCATCTTCGACAGAGGCAGTGCAGGTATTAAAAAGCCACATTGAATTAAATGGCTAGTTTCTTTAAATTAGCTTTTCTATAGGCTGTAGCAACATGACTTATCCTTAAATGAATTCAAAAGGAAGGTTGACTTTCCTGCACTTGAGGCAACAATCAGAAAAGAGTCCAAAAATTTCAAGGAAGGGTTTCCAATCTGATCCTCAAAACTGGTAGGTTTAGTGTCTGAAGTAATGCGAGGAATAAATATATAATCAGAAAAATGGCTTAAAAAAATTAAAAACATCATTTCTGCAACCTACTCTCAAAAGATGCAGACAAATGTATGTGTGGTACATAGGTGGGTGTGTGTGTACGTATGTCTGTCTATCTATCGACAGAGGAAGACAACGATAAAACAAATGTAAAATATTAACAACTGGGGAATCTGAGTGAAATTGGTTAACAGGAATTCTTTGTACTATTCTTTCAGCTTTTCTGTAAGTTTGAAATTAGTTAAAGATTAAAAAGTTACAAAAAAGGAAAGGAATTTGAGTATTTTGTTTGCTTTAATTGGTGAGTGAAGACTTAACTTTATAGGGGCCGGCCCCGTGGCCGAGTGGTTAAGTCCACGCACTCCACTTCAGCGGCCCAGGGTTTTGCCGGTTCGAATCCTGGGCGCGGACATGGCACCGCTCATCAAGTCATGCTGAGGCGGTGTCCCACATGCCACAACTAGAAAGGCCCACAGCTAAGAATATACAACCATGTACCAGGGGGCTTTGGGGAGAAAAAGGAAAAATAAAATCTTTTTTTAAAAAAAAGGACAACTTCATATATGATGTCTTTTTAAGAGAATGAGGAGATTGATGGTCACGATAAAAAGCAACTCCCATTCTTCTCACTCCCTTTTTTTTTTTTTTTTTGAGGAAGATTAGCCCTGAGCTAACTGCTGCCAATCCTCCTCTTTTCACTGAGGAAGACTGGCCCTGAGCTAACATCCATTCCCATCTTCCTCCACTTTACACGTGAGATGCCTACCACAGCATGGCTTGCCAAGCAGTGCCACGTCTGCACCCAGGATCAGAACCGGCAAACCCCAGGCCGCTGAAGCGGAACGTGCGCACTTAACCGCTGTGCCACTGGGCCGGCCCCTCGCTCCCTCCTTTAACATTTACAGCACACCCAGGACTAGTTTGACATGAAGATGAAATGTGCCAATCCCTCTCTGTCTGAGAATGGGTCATAGTGGTAGACTGTGAAGCCTGGATCAGCACTGACACATTCAGAAAATGGGTAGCCACATTCTGGTGGCATCTTAAACTCATTGATTTCTAGTAGAAACACAGAATGCAGTCGTTTGATGTGAATCTTTTATCCCAATAATATGGGTCACTGTAGTCAACTCTTTTATAGTGATGTTCACCATGCCAAGGTTTTTTACCTATTCCTCATGGCCATTAATGTGTTTGTTACGAGTTCTAATAGATTCATGGCACATAACAGGTTCCTAGAAATTATTTGTTTGAATAATCGATTCCTGGGGCTCTTGACAATTGTAGGTTGAGGTAAAATTTATTGTAAAAAGTTACTGAACGTGTTGCATTCATGGTTCCTGAGGACTAGGTAGAGGAGAGACCTGGTGCCAGAGACTATCAAGTACTCTTGAATTCCACTTACTAGTCAGATCACAATTTCTCCTATTGCTCGAGTCCATCTTGGGAGCCACGTAAAGTAATTAGAAAGTTGCTTTTGCTCTGCTCACATTTGTTACATAAAACTTTACAAACGCTAGCTATTTAAAATTTATTATTTACTATTACATTTTTATTGCCTTATATGAACACTGTTAATATAGATTTAATTGATTTTATTCACAGAGGTCAATGCAGCAAATTATTCCGACCAGTGCATCTCAAACTTTAATGTGCATATGTATTCCCTAGAGAGCTTATTAAAATTAAAATTTAGATTTTAATTTAATGGGTCTGCAGCGGGCCGGAAAGTCTGTATTTCTAACAAGCTCCCAGGTGATGCTGATGCTGCTGATCTGTGAACCATGCTTTTAGTGGCAAAAATACAGACCCAAGTGAATAAGACAAATTCCATTTTGGGGTCTAGTCTTAAAGTTTGTGAGGTCCTTGCTTACGGTAATGACAGACACCAGATTTGATTGTGAAAAATATTTCAATTTTATACCATATGCGATATAAGTTGATAGGATTTGGGTATCTATATGTAAGAGGAACAGGAATATCACAGACTAAGTAATTTGTTTGATATTGATGTAAACTAAATTTATTTATGTAGTGTCCATCATTGACAACATAATGTATCATGTATGCCAAAGTATTTTAATTTAATAGAAACTCTGAGGAATAATTCAATATTATGAATTAGTGAAATATGAATTAATATAATTTCAAATACTGTCATTTTGAAAATTTTAAAAATTATAAGCAATGATAGATACAACTAAATTTTGCTGAAACTAATTTTAGTCATTTTTTATGGCTACCTGATAGAGTTTCACTTCCAATATTTCCAATTTAAACTCTTCTTCTGATTTCATAATTATTTATTTTTTCAATTATGGATTTCCTATACTTTGTTCAGACTTTTATACTGGAAGCTCTTTAACAGTTTAGTATTCTCTATGAATTTTCTAATAGGGAATTATGTATGTTTTTTAGAGGACAAGAATCTTGGTCTTTTGAGATTTTCTTTATTAAACAGAATTCTAGGTGGGAATGTAAAATGGTGCAGCCACTTTAGAAAAGAGCTTAGCAGTTCCTGAAAAAGTTAAGCATATTCACCATATGACCCAGAAATTCCACTCCTAGGTATATACACAGGAGAAATAAAAACACATATTCATGTAAAAACCTTAAACAAATGTTCACAGCAGCATCATTCCTAATAGCCCAAAGAGTGGAAACAACCCAAATTTCCATCAACTGATGAACAGAGAAACAAAATGAGGCATATACATACAATGAAATACTAGTCAGTAACAAAAAGGAATGAAGTGCTGGTACATGTTACAAACATGGTTGAACATTTGTGTACCTTGAAAACATTATGCTAAGTGTAAGAAGTTAGACACGAAACGACAAATATTCTATGACTCCACTTATATGTACCTAGAGTTGTCAAATTCATAAAGACAGAAAATAGAACAGTAGATAACGGGCTGGGGGAGGGGAAGAGGAAACGGGAGTGACTACTAATGGTTATGGAGGTGATGAAAATGTTCTAAAATTAGATAGTGGTAATGGCCATAAAACTGTGAATACACTAACCACCACTGGACTGTGTACTTTAAAAGAGAGAATTTTATGGTATGTGAACTATATCTTTAAAAAGTGAGAATTCTATAATTTCTACTATTTGTCATGAATATGAAAATTCAGAATGTTTGGAATGTCTCTGGGTCTTCTTCCAATGACACTTACCTACCATAATAATTTGAGCATGTGTTTAATATAATTTTTTATGCTTCTCAGTTTTAGTGAGCTTCGAAAGAAAATACTGCTATTTGATATCCTTCATTCTGATAAGAACGGCAAAGGTTAATAACATTGTCTGGAAATTAGACAACTTTTGCATTGTTCTTTACAGCAAGAAATTTCATTAGGGCACTTCCAGTTTAATTTAAGCCTAGGTTCAATTCTAGTTCAAAACAACAAGTTCACATAGGGAAATTCCATTGGATATATTTTTGGTTTCAGTTCAAGGTAAGAGCTGTCAGGAAACAGGAAGACTTTAGGCTAGTTCTAGAGTTAGTTTAATTTGAATGCCTAAATTTAAAACCATGGTTAAAATTCTATTATTCATTCATGCCCTTTTTCTTTTTAAAATAACATTAGCTTCTCCCATTACATATGCATAAATATATACATACATACATCCTTGTCACAAAAATACTTAAAATACTTAAGAAAGCACAATGGAAAAACTTTCACCTTTATCTTACCACTCAAAAATAACCACTGTTAAAATTTTAGTTCATATCCTACCAGGAATTTTATTCATTTATATACACAAGTAACATATACATGGTATAAATCCTTTTACATGTGTTTATAAAATTTTGATCATATTCATACAGGTTTTAAGCTTATTTTTTTTTTCATTTAACGAAGTATCTCAGACACTTTCCTGTTGCATTAAGTATTTTAATACCATGATTTTTTATGGCTTCATAGAATTTCATCATATGGATATTTCACAATTTAATGCTTCTAGTTTTTAAATATTATAAGTAATTACGCAAACATCCTTACGCATCTTTGTATATATCGCTGGCTACTTCCACAACACTTATTTCCAAAAAGTGCAATTGCAGTGCCTATTATTCATTTCTCATTGATAAAAGCAAAATGGAGACAAAAGAACATTAGGGGAATGAAAGGAAAAAGTAATCATTACCTGACAAAGTAGCATCAAATCCCATGTCTTCTATTGCTTTTCTCAAAGTTTCTGGAGAGGTTAGTAGAGGATCATATTCAACAGTCCCATTGCCATTTGCAAGGGATACTCGTATGGATTTCACACCTGCCTTTTTTGATATGACACCCTCAATAGACTGCACACAAGAATTACAAGTCATGCCATCAATGTTTATCACGGTTTCTTGAGTGAGAGGCTGGCTAACTATGTTCAAAGGAATCTTGTGAAGAGAGGAGCCGGAGGGAGAGTTTGAGGTACTCTCAACTTCACTTGGAAAGCTGACTCTATATTGCCCCGGTGATATAGCCTCTATTGCTTTTCTCAGGGTTTCTGGAGTGACTAAGCTTGCATTGTACTTTACTATGGCAGACCTATTCTCTAAAGAAACTACTACGCTGCTTACATATTGGAGTGTAGATAAAGCACTTTCAATATTTGACACACATGATTTACAATGCATGCCATCTACGATGAAAGTGACTGCTGAATCATTGGTACATGATGGACTCCTTTGCTGTGGTCTTTCTGAGGATTTGACTGGTGTGTTCTTGAGACGTTCTATATCAATAGCTCCCAATTTGAGGAACTTGGGCTGTTTTTTGATGAATGCTGGAAAGCCCGCAGCTTCGATCTGCTTTTTGATTTCCTCGACTGTGATACGATGAGGTTGATAAACAATAGTAGCTTCTTGGTTGTCCAGGGAGACTAGTTAATAAAAAGAAAAATTACTGAAATTCAGTTACTCCTGGGCCACTTCAGAAAACATTCTGTAGACCAAGTCAATACCACACATGATTGTTTTTCTCTCATTGTTGTCATTATCCTTTCTTAAAATAATTCTGTTCTTTTCCAAAAATGTTATTGATATAGACTGGAAAAAAGTAAAAGATATGGCCACTAGATCTATAGTCTCCAACTTTCTGCATGCCTGAATAAATATATATTACAGGTAAAGAGGACCCCAGGCATGTTGTGTTAAGAACTATGAATTCCATGAACCGCCACCCCAGCTATGCTGCTAGTTCAAGACTCATGTAAGTTTTAAGTATAATCATTACCTTTACTGACATTAATCCTGGTAATACGCTGTACTTCAGATTTCAATGAAGCAGTGAGTATTCTAGTCCCATGGATTCAAAGCCCAGGCTTATAAAGCAAGCAAAAAGTTAAAAGGCCAAAACAGAAAACTAAGCCTTACAAAACAATCAAAGAAATAATACCAGATACATTACCTTTAATTCGCTGAACACCTTGCAGTTTCCCAATTTTTCCTTCAATCGTGCTAGTGCAGGAATGGCAGGTCATCCCTTCCACTTTCATCTTCACCATGACTTCACCTGCTTGAGCCATACTGTAATCTTCACAAGTTCCTGACTTTTTCTCCAGAGTTCCAATATCTAAACTGAGATCTGGAACCAGCTCTATTATCTGATTGGCAGTCACTACAGAAGGGATTATTGTCACCACTGCAGTTCTTTGCTGAGGGGAAATTTTAATGTCTGTCACACCCTTGGTCTTGAGCAATGTACTTTGGATATGGTCCCATGGTGGAGACAGTGAAGCAGTAACAGTGAGAAACACGGTGTCAGTTAAAACAGGCAGAGGGTTAGGATGGTTGAGAATGGCATCAAAGCCCATATCATCAATAGCTTCCTGTAGGGTCTTTGGAGTCTGTAGTTTAGGGTCATAAATAATAGTTGCACATTTTTCTTCCAGTGAAACCTTTGGGAAGGAAATTTCAGAAGTCAGTTTAATTAAATTCCATGACATAGAACTTAAAAATAGCAATCATGGCACTACATTTTAAAAGAATGAAACAATTCAATCTAATGGAGTTTCTCTATTAGTTCTCATCTTTTTTTTTCTTTTTGGTGAGGAAGATTTGCTTTGAGCTAACCTCTTACCAATCTTCCTCTTTTTTTTTTATTTTGCTTGAGGAAGATCAGCCCTGAGCCAACATCTGTCCCAATCTTCCTCTATTTTGTATGTGGGTTGCCAGCACAGCATGGCTTGATGAGTGTAGGTCTGCGCCTGGGATCTGAACCCACAAACGCAGGCCACCAAAGTGGAGCATGCTGGACTTAACCACTACACCATGGGGCCGGGCCCCAGTTCTCATCTGTACTATTCTCTTTGGAAAGAAACACAAAACATCTTGTGTACCTACAGGAACGGTAAAGCTGTATGTAGGTGTACGTGACTCAGGTACTGATCAGGCATTTGAAACGTGCGCTTGGACAGATACACCTGAGAATTTCACAACACAGTGCAAACTACTCTTTCCTACCGTCCCCTTTCACAAATTACTCCAATAATTCACACTCTATTAATTCAAAAGGTAATATAGGAAACAAGATCAGCTATAGAAAACAAAGGTGATACGAAGTTTAAACTTTGAAAATGTTCAATTAAGGTAACTTTGTTGGCAACAAAAGATATAAACATGCTAGTGTATGAATGAAGGCAATATTGATAGGGTTTTGTAGCATATTACTCCTATATCCTTCTAAGTCACTACAGCCTAGTATCACTTTTGTTCAAATAAGAACGTCTTTATCATTTTGCCTGATTTGATTATAAAAACAATGATTGTATTCTTAAAATTCATCTACTGTACATAATTTAACTACCATGACTGCATGCATCTCTTTGGATGACATCTTACAAAGATTTATGATGTAGTCACACACACACATACACACACACACTGGGTTGGGAGTCAGAAGATTTAAGTTCCAGCGTCAATTCTCCACTTATTAGCCAGCCACTCATTACTTCTACCAACTGAAAAATGGGGAAATATGCCCTATTATCTTCCAGGGTTGTTATAAGGATCATATGAGTAAATAGATAGGAAAGTAGCTCTTTGCAGCAGCGAGTTATATAAAAATAAGCACTGAATAATTCATTTTTTTTAGGATTTTATTTTTTCCTTTTTCTCCCAAAGCCCCCCGGTACATAGTTCTGTATATTTTAGTTGTGGGTCCTTCTAGTTGTAGCATGTGGGATGCCGCCTCAGCATGGCTTGACGAGCGGTGCCATGTCCATGCCCAGGATTCAAACTGGTGAAACCCTGGGCCGCCGCCGCAGAGCACGTGAACTTAACCACTTGGCCACGGGGACGGCCCCTGAATAATTGATATTTTTTGAGCAGTTATTATATTGCCTGGAACAGGAATTCTCTGGATCCAAAGCTGAGCATGACATAGTCACAGGCAGCAACACTAGAACAGAGAATACAGAAAACGGACACCCATTCATCTCTGGGAATATGGGTCAGAAAAGGCTTCTTAGGGGAGATAATACCTGAATGTTAAAGGACAAACAGAAATCTACAAGGCTACATGAGGCAGCGAATTCCAGACAAATGGAAGCACAAAAAGTAGAGAAAGATGACAGGCTGAAGAATTAGGCAACTGCTTTATTATGGGGCCTCTTGTATGCCAATAATGGTTTGTAATCTATCTTATAGGTAATAGAGAGCCATGGAAAAGTTAAGCAGGAGAATGACGATTATATTTGCATTTTTGAGAGGAATTATTTTGGAGGCACTGTAGTAGATGATGTCAGGGCGAAATGGAGTGGCACAGGAGGACAGGAGATCAGCTAGGGGGCTATTGCAATCCCAATAGTAGTATAAGAAAAGCTCTAGGGGGCTGGCCCCGTGGCTGAGTGGTTAAGTTCGCGCGCTCCGCTGCAGGCGGCCCAGTGTTTCGTCAGTTCGAATCCTGGGCGCGGACATGACACTGCTCATCAAACCACGCTGAGGCAGCGTCCCACATGCCACAACTAGAAGAACCCACAACGAAGAATATACAACTATGTACCGGGGAGCTTTGGGGAGAAAAAGGAAATAATAAAATCTTAAAAAAAAAAAAAAAGAAAAGAAAAGCTCTAAATTAAGGCATGAACACTGGGGGTAAAGAGAAAAGAGGGAGTTCCAAGATACATTTAGGAGGGCAAGACCTCATAAGGCGATTTTAGAGGATAAAGGAGATGACTAGGATGACTTACGGGTTTCTAACTTGGGCCAGTGGATAGATGGTGCCATTAACTGATACCAGAGACAGAAGAGGAAAATTGGAGGAAGTTAAGAGGTTGGAGTGGGTAAAGAAAGGGTAAAGAAAGATGATATATTTCGTTTTAGACCTGTTGATTCTGAGAGGCAGTAGGATATTAATGTTCTAACAGCAGTTAAAATATGGGGATGATGATGATGATGATGACGATTATAGATTACTGGTAAAAAGCTTTGTTCCATAAATTAAAAACAACTCCAAAACATAATTAAAAGTAATTCAGAGTAGGAAATCTCACTTTAAATTGTCTACAATAGATATATAGTTAAATCTTTCACTTATTTCAATGAACTTAGTATTTTTATTTCTTCTTTTAGCTTGGTAATCAGTGGCTACGTATTTGGTGAAATCTTGAAATGTGCCCATGGCATGGAAAGTTTCTAAGACTCTGCTAATTCTAGTTGGTGAGCTTGTTCTTAGTTATGGAAGAGATCACTAGCATAAATGATCCAAAACAGAAGACGTGGGAAAATAATTTATATTTTGTTTTGGAATACACTGTACAACATTTTCCATGAAGAAGCCACAGAACAGTCATATAGTTCAAACATATACTTTTGAAAGAGATGTAACATAAATATAGCCACCACAAAAGGAAGGCTTTTGTGTCTTTGTATCTTTGGAGAGATTCTCTTTTAAACTCTAATCTCAGTCCCCTGAGGTCAATTATTTTCTAATTAAGAAAATTACTTTAAAAAATTTAACCATTCAAACTAAAGGGAAGATGGAAAACAGATGAGGGGTGGGGTAGGAGTGACTATAAAAGGGCAGCACAAGGGAGATTTGGGGGTGACGAAACTGTGCTGTCCTGGTTGTGGTGGTGGTTAAACAAATCCATATGTGTGTTAAAATTCACCGAACTAAAAAAAAAAAAAAGAATTCATAGAACTGTAGGCCAAAAAGAAGTCAATTTTACTGTATGATATTTTTTTTAAACAAAAAAATGGGGCAGGCTCTGTGGCCAAGTGGTTAAGTTTGCACACTCCACTTTGGCAGTCCAGGGCTTCCCTGGTTCGGATCCTGGGCGCGGACCTGGTACTGCTCATCAAGCCATGTTCAGGCAGCATCCCACATGCCACAACTAGAAGGACCTGCAACTAGAATGTACAACTATGTACTAGGGGGCTTTGGGGAGAAGAAGAAGAAAAAAAAAAGATTGGTAACAGATGTTAGCTCAGGTGCCAATCTTTAAAAGAAAAATTAAATAAGATTAAAAATTCACTTCCTCAGCTGCTTTAGCCACATTTCAAGTGTTCAATGGCCTATGTGGCTACTGGCTACGATACAGGACAGGACAGATATAGAAAATTTCCGTTGTTGCACAATGTTCCACTGGACAGTACCACTCTAGGTACCACTATACTTTTCCTGATAAAACACCAAACTTTTAAAAAATGGAGAGGCATTCTTTTCCCTTTAGGTTTAAATACACTGTATCTGGTGCCTCTTAAATGACCTGGTTTTGAGCTAATCTTTTTTCCCCAAAAAGGTCAATTAACCAACATACCCAATGATAAATTGTTCTTAAAACTGATTTTAAAAGCAAAATACATGGACAAAAGTTGAAAACATGCTAAGTGAAAGAAGCCAGACACAAAAGGCCACATATTGTATGACTCCATTTATATGAAATACCCGGAGTAGGCAGAAAGGAGGTTATGGTTGCCAGGGGCTGGGGAAGGAAGGAATAGGAGTGATTCCTTAAACGGGTACAAGGCTTCCTTTTGGAGTGATGAAAATATTCTGGAACTAGATTGTGGTGATGGTTGCACAACATTGTGAATAGCCTAGAGGTCACTGATGGTAAATTTTATGTGCATTTTACCATAATAAAAAAAATTAAGTTAAAAAGAAAAAGCAAAAGCCACTTTGTCACTAGATGGTTTGCTATACTTTCTGCTGCTTTAGCCTATCTTCTATTTATAAAAGGCATATGGAAATAAGGAAACTATGTACATAAAATACTACACGAACAAAGTTGTATTACCCTATGCTGTTTTCACTCTGCAGACCAGAAAACAGTTCCTTGTTAGTAACTTCTATTTGTGTTTTTTAAAGCTGGCCAACCACACTTAGCACAAACAAAAATGTTCCCTTTTGGGGTAATAGCACTCAACTTTTCCTCTGAATGTTAGATATCAAAGAGATTTTTCAAGCCTTAGGTCTCAAAGGAAACAAAAACAAGCAGCACCTTTGTGTTTTTTAAGAGGAAATTCATGCAGCGATTATCACAATACTGTTCTGGGTGCCAAATCCTTGGGCAGGAAGCTAAAATAGCATTTATTTATTCAACAAACATTTACTGAGTGCCTATTACTGTGCCTGGCACTGTGCGAGCTGCTAGGGACACAACGGTGAGCAAAACCAGGCACAGACTCCCCGGAGGCGGAAACTGCCGAGAGCGCTCATTCTGGGTCTGCACCGCTCTCCTTTCCCAGGATCCCCACCAATGAAAACCACCTCTGCCTATTCCTCACATTGTTCCAAAATTTCAACAGCTTGTCTTTTTCTCAGAATCTTTCATTAGGAACCGATGCTGTTATTTTTATTTTCAGAGAAACTATTTTTGCGTTATTTCTGAAAATAAACATATAACAGTCCACAAATTATGGATGTGGCTCATAGGAGGGACTCAAGGTGGAGGACTATTCACTATATTTAGATGAACACAGGAGAGAAGAAAGGAAAAATCAGACACACTCTGTCACCTCAACAGCATTAACAGTGGTGTACAGGGCACGGACTAACTGTGCACAGGGATCACAAAGATCCAATTTTAATGCATATGGTGTTCCTTATCTACTGAAATGTCTAAAACATGAAATTCAGGCACAGTATTCTTTACCTACATGTGATTTCTACAAAATTTATATAAATATACTGTTGACTTAAAAAGGAAATTGGCCAGTTGTTTCATCAGCACAAGTTTATTCGGGAAGAACTATGGGGAATTGCCAGAGGAACTGCAATTCGGGATATACAGGCTACAGCAGACCAGAGGCAAAACCAGTGAAACAAAAGAAGGGGCTTGCTCTTATAGAGGAAGAGGGGAAGTAGGGAGGGGCTACAATATACAGAGTCTGTTCAAGGAAACTGGGAGTCCAAAGTGTAAAGGTCTCTCATTGGCTGGGCTGTTGCTCAGCGGGGAGAGAAATCTTTCTCCCTTCTGCTATGTAGTGAAGTAGTAAATACCTTCCTATGGGAGATGCAAGCCCATGTCTTTTCCTGTTTTGAGTAACTGACCATGTATGATAGGGCATAAGAGCTCCCCCTAGAGGCCTTCCTGACTCCAATTTAGTTGAGCTTTCTTTTATTAATTTCACCATACAAAGGCTGCATCATCTATTCTCAAGCTAGATGAAAGCTAAAACCTTGGACAAATCACCCTAACTCAAAGGGCTTCAGTTTCTTGAAAGACTAGACTAGCTCTAACTTTCCATAAAAGCTAAAAACTGTGTTACTACCACTTCTCGGGTTGTCATTAATACATTTTTCTCTTCTGTATTCCTTCTTACCTGATAATAAATGGTGATCCAAGTTTCCTATATGAAGTAGGAAATTGAAAAATAAATTGCCCAAGAAACTTAGCAAGAAAATGAAAGAACTAGAATTCAAACACAAGTCTATGTAACTCCAAAGTCCATGCTCTTTTCACCTATAAATGAGGAGGCTAGATGACCTTCAATTTCCTTGAAAAACTAAAATTCTATTTTTGCGATTTGAGCAATGTGCAGCTTATAAATAAAAACACCTGAAAAGCATGAAATATTTCTAGTTTTTGAATCAAATTTTACTTCTATGTTTGTTTTTCCCCCTATATTTCTTATCTTCTCCCATACTAGTTTAAATTAAAAACAGTTTAGAGAATATATTTCTTTGGGTTTTTAGCAGGATTGACAATGAGTACATTCTAACATTTCACCACTTTTAAAAGTCACTTTGGGAAAGGTCCTTGGCTAAAGTTTTAGCACACTGAAATTCCTTTTTATCCTTCCAGGAATTAATTTATATAAGGCATCACAATAAATTCAGGTTCGCCTGCTGCTCTGTCAGTGTGGGAGTCTTCAGATAGTTTACATTTTCATAACAACTCAACATAAAGATAATCAGAGGTGTTTGGGAGCTTGAAAGGATTCTACCATTTTACAGAAACTGAAGTCAGAAAAGTGAAATGATTCATCAATTATCTTGAATTTCTAATAGGTCTGATTCACTACTCACAATATATTTTTGACTCAACTAAAAACTATTTATAATACATAATAAAAATCCCATTTATATTACATACATCTCAATACAAATTCTATTATTGATTGTTGAAAAAATAATGGGTATATGTTAATCAAGTAACACTCTACTTTGATGCTTCCATATAGGATATTGAAAACTAAAATACTGTAAGAGGAAGCCATCAAGCTCTATTAACACTTCTCCTATTTGACCAACCAAAATAAAGGTTGCCACTTAAAACTATTAAATCAATTTATGAACTGGCAAAAGGCAATTCTTAGAGACTAAAACAATAGCCCAAAACAGATCTAAAAATTCAAAAACTAAATATTTTAAAATGAAAAAGATGCAGAGATTTTGTTAGTTTTTTTAAGTTGTAGCATTGTCTTTCATGAACTAAACTATCTGTAAACTGAGTGCTTTGTCAGAATTTTCATTGCTAATATATTTTTATTTTGCTTCAAATATTATACAACTAATGCATAATTATTCATTATAAAAGTTTAAATACAAAGTTATACAAAGGAAATAGTGAAAGTTTCTCTTCACACCACTCTTCCACTGCAAGAGTTTTATGCTGAATTTGACCTTTCTTTGATCCTTGGGATAAAGTTCAACTAAATCAGAAACCCAAACCTCTTTGAATACCTGATTCTACATATTCATGGATGGATGATTATTACCTAGGAATTTATATTAAACAAAATGCCTATATTTCTCTAATACAGTGTTTGGAAAACGTTATGTTCAATGCACTATCATTTGCCATACCAAAAGCTGGGAAACAAAAAAATTTCCAAATAGAAATAAAAAGATTGATCTCTATATGCTGATATAGAACAATATTTAAGATATATTTACTAAGTGAAAAAAGCAAGGCGCAGAACAATTCGTATAGTATGCTTCCACTTATATAAAAAGGGGAAATGTATGTACATGTGTGTGTATATATGTATTTATATATGTGTGTATACACACACACACACACACACACACATATAGATATCCATGTAAATCATTTTATATTCACAGTCTATTTCTGGAAGGATACATACATAGCAAACTGATAACTGGTTTCCTTTGGGAGAAGGATTTTACCCTGTACATGTGTTACTTTTTCAATAATAAAAAAAAAACAGCTAATTTTAAGGGGAGCAAGGAACGTATTCAGCCACAGGATGAATTTAGCAACTGCTGGCATCTAGGTGATCAGTTTTTTTGTTTTTTTTTTTTTTTGGAGGAAGATTAGCCCTAAGCTAACTGCTGCCAATCCTCCTCTTTTTGCTGAGGAAGACCAGACCTGAGCTAACATCCGTGTCCATCTTCCTCTACTTTATACATGGTACGCCTACCACAGCATGGCATGCCAAGCGGTACCATGTCCGCACCCAGGATCCGAACCAGTGAACCCCGGGCCGCCAAGAAGCGGAACGTGCGAACTTAACCACTGCACCACTGGGCCGGCCCCTAGGTGATCGGTTTTTTAAAGGATAGTCTATATTAGGAGAATAGACTACAGCCTTTATCTGAGTAAAGGGAAAAAGCACTCAAAAAGTTAGCAGTATAAATTTCAAGGACAAAGTAATTTGTTAATAAAGCATTAACCTTTAGAGTCATTCAGTACTTATATCTAATTAAATTTGTTTTTACATGCCCACTTCCAAAAAGGCCAAACGATCCCAGAGAAAGACCTTCACATTATCTGCCCATTTTATTTTTTTCCCTGAACAGACCACTGACGTGATTAAATTGAACTTCAGGTTAATCCCTTTAAAGTCGATAGTCTTGACATTGACAGGAAAAACAAGAGTATTGCACTCATTTACAAACTTCAAAATTTAAGACACAATTCTCAAAACGTATCTAAATGCTGAAGGCTCAAAAGAAATAATCATATTCATTCTACTTATTCTTGACTATTCCTTGTCCTTAAATTCTGTTAATTAAAGCTTTAATCTGTTCCACTGTCGCAGTTTTTCAATAAAGCAACCTCATACAATTACAATACTTCATATCAGAGTTTTATTCCAAACACTACAGGAGCTGCTTGACTTAGTCGAAACAATGTCCTCTCCATATCTAGTTTCTAAATTGACTGCACATTAGTCTTAACTGTAATCTCAGAAACTATGATCCAGAAATTTTAAACCTTAAAATTCATTATAAAGTGACCAATATTTATGTATTAACATGCTGAGCTGCATTCTGACTATAAATTATGTTTGGACAGGTACAATTTTCTATATGCTGTCTAGAAAGAGTGAACCCACCTTTTGTGGCCTCTGAAACTTACACATTTAGGGGCCTTCTTTAAGAAAAATAATAAAAACCTATAAATAAAATTCTGTACAAAAGTATTCTGAATGAGTAACAAAATTACAAGTCGCAAATTTTTAAAAGCTACTATATATCATACATCCATAAAAATAACTTTTTTATTAATAATGCCTGATACACTTCCATAATATTTTCTTTTCCTACATTTTTAACTGTATACTCTGATTGCTGCTTCATTTGAAAATGATTTTGTAAAATCATTTTCTACATAGAGAAAACAAAGATAATTCAGTCTTTCCTGCAGGTCAAAATATTTTTTGTTAATTATGGTTTAGAAAAGTTCTTTTCAACATCACAACTAGATACTGACAAATTTTTAGAGCTGCTGTCAAATTTGGGAAAACTATCAAGTTTCTTTCATATATGAGCTATAAGATTACAGGGCATTTTAGAAAAGTTTACTTATGCAGTGACTAGTCTTAAATACTCTTTCAATTGATAACACTCATTTACCACTTTTACACTGGGCCCTACACCTTCATGTCATGACACTGGGTGAGCTGGCACCACGGGTGGTAGGGTACTGGAGACCATTCCTCCACCAGAATTCCTAGCAAAAACTTCACTATACACGGAGTGACTAAGAACCATGTATAGCCAAATATCCTACTAACCCCAAACTACACATATTCCCAACTCAACCTCTCCTTAGTCAGATCCCCAAAATGCCCATGGCACATCCAATACCACCCAACACAAGGGGGAAGTCTAACATAAGGGGAGTCAAAGTGGAAATAGACAATGGACTTAAAGGATTATAGTTAAAATGTTTTACTTTTGCAAAAACACATAACCATGTGAACACATTGCTAAGACTCCTTCCACGGTCTCAAAAGGAGTCAATGCAAGTGAGGGGTTCTGAAACTTAAGCTTCATTAACTTCACAGTAAATGTGTCTCTGGGCCTAGAAGACTTAACATTTAGTAAAATATTTTTTAAAGGAAGGGAGAAAAAAAGAAAGATCACTAATATACTCTATATCACATGGGCTTTTGACTGAAGGAGGAGAGGCAGAGCTGGAAAAGGCAGAGAAAGTGTACTTCCTTTTATTTTTAGCAATCGAATTATGAATGTGCCCTGGAAAGTGTAGCCTTAAGTATCTGTCACTGGGATCCGTATAAATCACTGTTGATAACACAAAGTGCTTTCACATTATATCACTGCTACTTTTCCTTTACAACTTAAACCAATTCAGTTGCATTTCTCTGACCTTAAACAGGCCTTATTAAGCAGAGGTGAATTCTGAGAATATGCAGTGGAAATAGCAGCCTTACATATGAGTGGGGTGCAATAGGCTTTTTTGGAAAATCTACACAGGAATGTTCCTAAGGCACCCGGAGAAAAACTACGTGAACCAGTTTCTAGATGTTCAAAATAGCTTCACTGCAATTATCACGGACGCTTAATTAGTAAGATTCACCTTCTATTCTGGCCCCCAGCACCAGCCACCAGCTTGGATCGAGTGCAGGAGGTTTAATTGGTTTCATTTGAGGCTAAATCAAGTGCAGGTGTCATACTTATTACTCAGTGAAATTAAACAACTCATTTTGAAGGCTCTGGGACTGAAGGTCGCAGAGCTACTTTTGCCATCCTCTTTTCTAATCAAGAAACTGCAAAATATACATCTAATTTTTGGACAGTTACGATTAGTGAAAAAATTACAAAATGTTGTTAGAAATTTGAATATTTTGAAGATAAACTCATTTGACAAAACCTGCAGGATAGTAAATAAAACAGTTAGCTTACCTCTCGGGTTTCCCAACTTAGCTCCTGCCCCCAAGCCAATTAAAGGCAGCAGCATCCTTGCGAGGAAGGGGGAGGGCAGCAATGAGGAAGCCTTTAAAACTGGAGTTACGCCAAGGTAGATGGTGAATAGAAAAGAAAATCCTACTTTTGGAGCATGTGAAAGTGGAAAATTCATATCTAAGTATTCACATGAATGCCTACAGGTCAGAAAGCTTAGCAGACAGATTAGAAGGCATATTACACTATGTATGTAAAGCTTTGATAGCTACAACCATCAACATAGTCTTAGCTGACCAGAGTGTGCAGTGTAGGCAACAACAAGAAACACTGCTTTCCCCCCATACAAATAGTAAAATGGATCTACAGTTTACTTTGTCCTCTCTGGTCAAGACGAATACGAAATTCAGACATCGAAAAAAGTCACCTACAGTTTCAGATATGGAAAAGAATTACCCACATACTAGCACCACACTTCACATGACTCTTGAATCAAGGAAGTTTTGTATCAAACTTCATAAAGAATCACTATGTGCCAATTAACAATTTTTTATACTAAAAACAAGGCAAACTGAAGCCAATTTGCTCAAGATCTTATGAGAAGTCTGAATCAGAGACAAGAATACTGGAGAGACAAGAAAGTATAGATCCTGTACTTCACTGAAAAGCCAAACTATTTTGAAATCTCTAAAGAATAAATGGGTAAAAATTAATGTTTAGATTAAGAATAATTAAAAGGCAGAGCTCCCATAAGTATTTGATCTGAAGAAACACAAAATATTCTAGTTCCAATTTAATGATTCATCCACTTAAAAATATAATGAGCTTCTGATTATTAGAAAGAACCCATCAGATCCCTAGTTTTAAATCTTATGCTAAATCTAATGTCCAGTTGGACAAAGCTCCCTTTAGAATATTAACATCTACTTTGGGTAGTGTATCAAAAAATTTATCTTTTGCATGTAGATCTGAACTAGTCAGAAGAAAACCATTCTAGGATCAATGTAAGCTGATCAAATTCCAAAGTTGCATTACCTTTCTACCATCACTGTATAAAAGCAAAATTATAGAAAACTTCCAGTAAATAGAACCACCACCAATATAAAGTTGTTTTAATGATGCTGAAAATTAAAATAATATATTAAAATAGTAAGTACATTACATACATGAGAACACAACTCAGTTAAAAATGACATATCTCAGGAGTGACTCGTTAAGCCCTGGCAGTGAAAATACACATGCTCAAGAGTCAGCAACTCATAGTACAGTATTTAAGAAAAAGCATCCATATATTACTGTCATTATAGTAGAAATCCCAAACTTCTGGCAAGAAGGAGATATTGTTATTTTCTTTGGACCCTTAGATACAAGTTAGACAGAAACAGGGGAGAATAGGTGGGGAATAAAACTGAAGGAAGCATGGGAAAGAGTGCTGAAATGAGCTACACTCCAAACAGTGCTAAGAATCCTGAAAAATGACAAGGAAAAACGGGGGTGAGGGGGCTAGCAAAAAGGCCTGGAAATGGTGTAGAAATATACTAGGGAATTCCAATTCACTACTCAGGGGACCTCTACCTTAACAAAGTACAACAGGCAGGAAGGCCTAGATCAACTCTTAGAAGCATCAGCAAAACACATTATCAAATTCAAATGATGAGAATGTCATGAAAATGAAGAGCAAGGATTCTCCTGGGTGATGGGTACAAGGGAGGTTCCTTGTATTAGGCTCTCCAGTTTTGTGTATGTTTGAAATTTTTCATTAAAAGTAAGTATTCTTTGACCAAATGGGGCTTATCCTGGGAATGCGTGGCTGGTACAATATTTGAAAATCAATGTATTTCACCATATTAACAGCCTAAAACGGAAAAATAATATGATAATCTCTAGATGTAGAAAAAGCACTTGAAAAAATTCAAAATCCATTCATGATTAAAAATAAAAACTCTCAGAAAACTAGGAACTTCCTTAACCTGATATGGGGCATCTACAAAAACCCTACAACTAACACAATACTTCATGGTGAACGACTGAATGTATTCCCCCACGATCAGGAACATCTCCACCCTCACCATTCCTATTCAAAATTATCATGGAGGTTCTAGCCAGTTCGATAAAGCAAAAAAAACAAACAAAAGACATACAGACTAGAAAGAAAGAAAACTGTTTTTATGCCCTGATGACATAACTGCTTATGTAGAAAATCCCAAGGACCGGAGTGAGGTGATACCTCATTGTAGTTTTGATCTGCATTTCCCTGATAGCTAATGATGTTGAGCATCTTTTCATATGCCTGTTGGCCATCTGTATATCTTCTTTGGAGAAATCTCTGTTCAGATCTTTTGCTCATTTTGCAACAACAATTTTGAACACAATTGTTGGAGAGGGTGTGGCGAGAAGGGAACCCTTGTTCACTGCTGGTGGCAGTGCAAACTGGTGCAGCCACTATGGAAAGCAATATGGAGTACCCTCAGAAAATTAAGGGTAGATCTACCATATGATCCAGCTATTCCACTGCTGGGTATTTATCCAAAGAACTTGAAAACACAAAGGCATAAAGATACTTGCACCCCTATGTTCATTGCAGCATTATACACAATAGCCAAGACTTGGAAGCAACCTAGGTGCCCATCAAGGGACGAATGGATAAAGAAGATGTGGTATTTATACACGATGGACTACTACTCAGCCATAAGAAATGACAAAATCCGGCCATTTGTGACAACATGGATGGACCTTGAGGGTATTATGCTGAGTGAAATAAGTCAGAAGGAGAAAGTCAAATACCATATGATCTCACTCATAAGTAGCAGATAAAAACAACAAAAGAAAAAAAGACACATAGCATTGGAGATTGGACTAGTGGTTACCATTGGGGAAGGGGGAAGGGGGGAGGCAAAAGGGGTGATTAGGGTCACATGTGAGGGGATGGACTATAATTAGTGTTCAGGTGGTGAACATGATGTAATGTATACAGAAGTTGAAATATGATGTACATCCGAAAAAAAATAAAAATTAAAAATAAAGAAAGAAAGAAAGAAAGAAAAATAATAAAATTGAGAAAGAAAATCCCAAGGAATCTACAAAAAAAGCTAATAGATTTAATAAGTCAGTTTAGCAAAAAGCTCAGGACACAAAATCAACATACAAAAACCAATGGCATTTCTATATGGTTGTAATGAACAACTGAAATTGAAATTTAAAAAACAGTACCATTTAAACATCATTCAAAAACAAAGTACTTAAATATAAATCTAACAAAATATATGCAGGATCTGCATGTTGAAAACTATTTGTTGTTGTTAAGTGCCATCTAGTCAATTCCGACCCCTAGTGATCCTGTCTACAGCACAGCAGAACCCTGCCGGGTCTTTTTGTGCCATCCCCTCTCCTTCCAGCACTATATGAGACAATGCTCCACTGCTATTCATAGGGTTTTCATGGCCAACTTTTCTGGAAGTTGGTAGCCAGGTCCTCCTTCTTAGTCTGGCTTAGTCTGGAAGCTCTGCTGAAACCTGTCCACCATGGGTGACCCTGCTGGTATTTGAAATACCAGTGCCTAGCTTTCAGCATCACAGCAACAGGCAGCAGCCACAGTATGACAACTGACAGTGAGTGGTGTGGTTCCCTGACAGGAAATGAACTGGGGAAGTGGCAGTGAGCACCAAATCTTAACCACTAGACCACAAGGGCTGGCTGCTGAAAACTATAGATCCCTGATAAAAGAAATCAAGGAATATCTAAATAAATGGAGAGATATATCATGTGTACAGATTAGAAAACCAAATATTAATAAGAAACTAATTCTATCCAGATGAATCTACAGAATCAACACAATCCTAGTCAAAATCTCAGCAGATATTTTTGTAGAAACTTATAAACTGATGCTAAAATTTATATGGAAAAGGAAAGGAACTATAATAGCCAAAACAATTTTGAAAAAGAACAAAGTTAAGGAATCACACTACCTGATTTTAAGATCTATTATAAAGTTACAATAATCAAGACTGTGTGGTATTCACTGGCCAAAGGACAGACACACGGATCAATGGAACAGAACAGAACATACGGAAATACACCCAAAATATATATGGTCAATTGATTTTCAACAAGGTGCACCTTCTCGATGGAGAAAGAACAGATGTTTCAACAAACGGTGCTGCTTGGAACAACTAGACATCTATGTAAGAAAAATTAACTTCAACTCATATCTTACAACGTATACACATTAATTCAAAATGGATCATAGACCTAAATGTAAAACCTAAAATGATAAAACTTTTAGAGGAAGATGAAGGAGAAAAATCTTTTTGAACTTGGGTGAGGCCAAGATTTCTTAGATATGACACCAAAAACATGATCCATAAAGGAAAAAAGTGGATAAATTAGAATTCATCAAAAGTAAAAACTTCCACTCTGGAAAGGACACTTTTAAGAGAATGAAAGACAAGCCATAGGCTGGAAAAAATATTTACAAAACACGTATCTAAGAGAAAAGTTATATCCAGAATATATAAAGAATAATCAAAACTGAATAATAAGAAAGCAAAAAGCCCAGCTAAAAATTTGACAAATGGTTTGACAGACATTTCACCAAAGAAGGTATACAAATGCCTAATAAAACACATGAAAAGATGTTCAACACATTAGCTATTAAGGAAATGAGAATTAGTGTGATACCACTACATACCCAGTAGAAAGTCTATAACTAAAAAGACTGATAATACAAAGTGTCGGAGAGAATGTGGAAAAAGTGGAATTCTCAAACATTGCTGGGGGGGAAGATAAAATAGTACAGCCACCATGGTAAATCATTTGCCAGTGTCTCAAAAAGTTAAACATACACTTACCATGTGCTGGAACAAATTCAATCCTAGGAATCTGCCCAAGAGAGATTAAAACATATGTCCAGACAAAGACTTGTATGTGAACATTCAGAGCATTGCTTTTCATAATCACAAAAAAGTGGAAATAATCCAAATGTCTCTCAATGAGTGAATGGGTAAACAAACTGTGGTACATCCACACAACGGAACACTCAGCAATAAGAAGGAAAGAACCAGTAATACATGCAACGGCATGGGTGGATCTCAAATGCATAATGCCAAAGTGAAGGCAGTCGGACTCAAAAGGCTATATACAATATGATTCCATTTATATGGCAGTTTTAAAAAAAGCAAAACTTACAGGGACAAAAAATAAGTCAGTGGTTATGAGGGTCTAAAAGTAAGGGGGAAAGATGACTTCAAAGTAGGGTTACCAGATTTAGCAAATAAAAATGCAGGACATCTGGTTAAATTTAGATTTCACTGGGTTTTAAATTTAAACTCTGGGGGTAGGACCCAGCAATTCATGTTTCCCAAGCCTCTAGGGGATTCTCACGCTGCGGTTTGAGAACCACTGCTCACTATACCTGTCACTGGCAAAAAGACCCATAGGAAGCTAATATAAAGAGAAAGGGGCGATTGAGCCTATTCGATCAATCAATTCACCATCATCAAATATTAACTAACAGCCAAAGGGTGTCTGGTAGGTTCTCTGAGAAGAGACTATAACACTGATTCTCAACTGGGGGCAATTTTGCCCCCTGGGGACATTTGGCAATGTTTGGAAACATTTTTGGTTGTCACAAGTGGGAGGAGAGGCTACTGGCATCTGGTAGGTAGAGGCCAGGGATGCTGCGAACCATCCTCGAAGGCTCCAAGGCATAGAACAGCCCTCCACAACAAAGAATTATCCAGGCCAAAATGTCAACAGTGCTGAGGTTGAGAAACCTCGACCATAGCATAAAGATTAATCAAAACATTGTTTTTTACTCCAAAGGCTTTAAAATCACACCCAATTTTATGAACATGGAAATAAAAAGATAATGACAAGTAAAACATAATTCAAGGTTTCTCATACTCAGAAATACTAGAATTATTCTGAGGAGAATTTATAGACTAGTGATACAGAGCTAAACAGCAATTTGGTAGTAGAAGGCACCTTTATGATGAAATACCAGGCTGCTTTTTTCAAAAGTTACATGAGAGAATAAATTGGAGATGCCAAGTTTGAGAACTATATGCAAATTAAAATGCATCTGTAGACAATGTATGACCAGAAAATACACTGGCCCAAGAATCATGGTACTTGAGTTCTAGTTTTGCTTTGGTGTTAGGTAGCTGTGTAATTTAGCACAAGTGACTTCATTATCTGGGCTTCAGTCTGCTGATCTGATCTGTAAAATGAGGGGGTTAGACTATTTAAGTCATATCTAAGACCCCTTGCAGCTTTAACATACTAGGCCTATGTCAAAAAATGAGCACAGGAAACATTCGAGTATAGATTTTACAGGATATGAGGGGGCATGGTATCATTATGTTTCCTTTGGGGTAGTCTTGTGTTGACTTTGGTACTTTTGGTTCTTGTGTTTAGAAGGTGCTAAACAATGCTGCTTACCTTTTCTTATTTATTTATAATAGTTATATTAATAATTCATGTTCATTGCAGAAAGAATATACAGATAAACTACTCTTTTTTACTAAGTAAGATTCTGAGATGAATTATAGCAAGAATGTGTTAAGATGGTCTAACAAAAGTCAATTTTATTTTTGTAATTACTCAAGTGAAAATGTTTAGAAAGTGCTGTTACAACTTGTGTGCATATGCTTAAGGAAGATTACATTATTATTTAACATAATAATTGACATGCTAAAAAAGAGAAAGACATCCCACAACCCTTTCTCAGAGAACATATATTTTAGTTCAGTATGAAATTAAGAGTAATAAAAAGTCTATCAGCATCTATATACTTACAAAACATAAATCTATAAATATACAACTATAATAATGCCAAGATTCCATCTTCAGATGTTTTTAAATTGAAAAAATACATAATTTCTTATTTGTTTATAAAAAGAGAAGTGAATGGGCCAAAAAAAACCTTATTTAGCTTTAGGGTTAGAAGTATGATAGCCTTTATTGCCAAATGTGTCAGCGTGTCTGCTTCTCTTTCAGTGTTAGAAGAATTCCAAATAATAGCATTTGACTTCACTAATTTCCAAAGAGTAACTTACTTTAATGTGATGGACACCACTCAGTTTTCCAATCTGCTGCTCAATCGTCCAAACACAGGAACTACACGTCATCCCCTCAACAGAGATGGTGACAGAATTCACATCCACACTTGGATCCATTTTGCTTTCTTTACATTCCTATTAGAAACAATGAACTCATTAATTTCTGCCATGAAAATAATTCTTCCTCAACTTTCTCCCCACCTCCCCAATTGAAAATATACCTCTAAAAAGATATGGTCAGCATTCTGTACTCTCACCTCATTTTACTCCCACCTTGGGGCCTTTGCTTTAGCTATTCCTTTGGTTTCGGACTTTCTTCTTCCAGATATCTGCTTAGCAAATGTCTTCACCTCTTTCAGCTCTTTACTCAAATCTAACCTTTTTAATGTGTCATACACTGACCACCCTGTTTAAAATTGCAACCCACATCCCTTCCACATGCACATACTCTGATTCCCCTTATCTCTGCTCTACTTTTTTTTTTTCTTCGTAGAAGTTATCACCTTTTAATATACTCCATAATTTACTGATTATGTTTATTCCTTATCATCTGACTTCCTGTGGTGGTTTTAAAATATATTCACAAATTCTCCCCTATTCCTTCCTTCAAGAAGTGGAATTTAACTCCTTTCCCCTTGAGTGTGGCCTGGACTCAGTGACTTGCTTCCAACAACTAGAACATGGTGGAAGTGACAAGGTGTGATTTCCAAGACTAGGTCATAAAAGGCACTACGGGAAAGAGGGAAAAAGTCCTTGTGGCTTCCTTCTTGTCCTCTCTCTTGAATTACCCGATCTTCAGGAAGCAACCTGCCATGTCATGAGGACATTCAAGCAGCCTTATGGAGAGATTCATGTGACAAGAAATTGAGGCCTCCTGTCAACCAGCAAAGACCTGAAGCCTCCTGCCAACAGCCAGATGAGTGAACCATCTTGGAAGCTGATCCTTCAGACTCAGTTAAGCCTCTAGATGCCTGCAACCCCAGCTGACATATTGACTACAACCTCATGAGACCCTGAGTCTGAACCATCCAGCTAAATTACTCCAAAATTCATGACCCACAGAAACTGTGAGATAATAAATGTTTTGAGCCACTAAATTTTAGGGTAATTTGTTACACTGAAATAATTAATGATTATACTTCCTACCAGAATGAAAATTCCATGAAGGCAGGAATCTGCTTTTTTCACTGATATTGGTTTGAACCAAATGAAATTGCCATTGTTGCATATCAAAATAGTCGAATATTGGCAATTTCATACAGATCAACCTAATATATCCTATGGAACATGGTGAGGGGAACTGAGTGGGAACAGGGTAGGAAATAAGGTGAAAAAAGAATTATCAGTGTATAAAATTTTGTACTTTTTTAAATTTAGATATAACTGACATAAAACATTGTGTAAGTTTAAGGTGTACAGTGTGTTGGTTTGATACATTTATATACTGCAATATGATTATCACTGTTAGCAAACATCTCTATCACATCACTTAATTATCATTTTTTTGCGGTGAGAACAATTAATATCAAGCCTCTTTTGTATCCTTTGAATTTTGTACCACGAGAATTTATTATCTATTCAAACACAGACAAAGACACACATACATATGCACACAAAAGCATGATGGACCTGAAATACTAGAATACAATAAGATGGATATGAGTTTGTACTTGAGGCATTCTAAGATCTTTGGTCTTGTCTAGAATGTATACAGAGAAAGAGATAAACCTTAGATTTTGTTAAGAATAACATGTTAAAACTTTAAGGGTGAGGGTGACATCAGCATTATGGTGGAGTGAGCTTTCCCCATAAACTCTCCCCTCAAAGATACAATGAAAAGGACATTCATATTCCAACAGAGGACATCACACAACACAAAAGATGTCTCAGAGACCCACACAGCCATACATAGGAAGGTGGAGGTGCTGGAGGTCCCCCACCAAGGAAGTGGAATGAGGTAAGAGAATGCTTCTCTTCCTCCTCAAAGGACAGCAACCCAGGGATTGTGCACAGCCTCTGAGAGGAAAGCAGGGAGGGAGCAGTGGCCCTCTGCAGGAACACCATAGATATCCGAGGTCCCTCGCAGCCCAGGGGAAAGCCTCCCACAGAGGTGACTAGCTATTGCAGGGGTGTCTTCATCAAGCCAACACCTCAGGAGAGCAGATAGCAAGGGCAAACTGAGAAGCCCCCAAGGTTGGGCAGGAGAAAGAAAGCACCCCTCCCCCCAACCTGGGGCCCAGGCCCAGCATCTGGGAGCTGTCCCATGGATCACAGCAGGCTCAGAATATGCAGCTCTTGACTCTCACCCAGTAGCGACAGGTGGAAGCAGTGATCAAATACTACTACAATGTGGAAGCACAAATCCATGCCGCCTAGCAGTATGAAAAAATATATTAAATCTCCAGACCGGAAAGAAAATGACAATCACCCAGAAATCAATCATGAAGACACAGAAATCTATAATCTAAATGATGGAGAATTCAAAATAGCTATCATTAAAAAACTCAACAAGTTAAGAGAATGCAGATAGACAATTCAACGAGTTCAGGAGCTACTTCACAAAAGAGATTGAAACTATAAAGTAAAACCAATCAGAAATACTGGAGATGAAAAGCACAATGGGTAAGATAAAGCAGAATATGGATTGCCTGAACAGCAGAGCTGATATCATGAAGGAAGGAATCAGCAACATTGAGGATAAAAATATAGAAATGCTTCAGATGGAGGAGGAGAGAAAACTAAGACTAAAAAGAAATGAAGAAAGTCTCCAAGAAATATCCAATTCAATTAGAAAATGCAACATAAGGATTATAGGTATTCAAGAGGGAGAAGAGGAGAATGGAGCAGAAAGCTTGTTCAAAGAAATAAGTGGAGAACTTCCCAAACCTGGGGAAGGAGATGGACATCCACATAAAAGAGGCTATCAGATCTCCTAACTATCTCAATGTAAAAAGACCTACTGCAAGGCATATTGTAGTGAAGCTGGCAAAAATAAAATCACTGAGAAAGAAAAAAATACTATGGGCAGCAAGTCAGAAGAAAATAACTTACAAAGGAAACCCTATCAGGCTTTCAGTAGAAACCTTACAAGCTAGGATAGAGTGGAATGACATATTTGAATCTTTGAAAGACAAAAACTTTCAGCCAAGAATACTCTATCCAGCAAAAATATCCTTCAGATATAATTGAGAAATAAAAACTATCCCAGATAAGCAAAAGCTAAGGGAATTCATTGCCACAAGATCCTCCCTACAATAAATCCTCAAGAGGACCCTCATACTGGAAAAAAAGAAGCAAAGAGTTATAAAGCCCTGAGTAAGGAGATAAATAGGTAGACAAAATCAGAAAATTGTAGCTATCCATCAGATCAGTTTAGCAAATACTCAAGTAAAACATTAAAGATAAAGGGAAGGAAAACACCAAAAACAAAGAAAAGCTTGTCATTTTAACCACAAACTCACGACACAAGATGGAATAAGATGTGACAAAAACAACTTAGCAGGGGAAGAGGAAAGGAACTGAATCAGCTTAGTCTAAGGAAACAAGAGGTCATCAGAAATTGGACTATCTCATCTACGAGATCTGGCATACAAACCTCACTGTAACCACTAAACAAAAAAGTAAAACAGAGACACAAATGACAAATAAAGAGAAAACTAAGAAATCCAGCATAAAAAACTACCTAACTGAATTGGTAGTCCAAAATACACAGGACAGGAAACAAAGGAAATGCACGAGAACTGGAAAACAAGCAAAAAATGGTAGCATTAAGCCCTCATCAAAAATCAGTCTAAATGTAAATGGAGTGAATTCTCCAATAAAAAGACACAGAGTGGTGAGATGGATTAAAAAACAAGACCCAACAATATGCTGCCTCCAGGAAACACACCTCAGCTCCAATGACAAACACAGACTTAGAATGAAGAGATGGATGACGATACTACAAGCTAATTGCAAACAAAAGAAAGTAGGTGTTGCCATACTTATACAAAGTAGACTTCAAGAAGAGAGATAAAGAGAGACAAAAAGGGGCAGTATATAATGATCAAAGGGATACTCTACCAAGAAGACGTAACACTTATAAATATATATGTACCCAACAGAGGAGCACCAAAGTACATAAAGCAACTACTAACAAATCTAAAAGGAGACATTAACAACAACACAATAATAGTAGGGGAACTCAACACTCCACTGACATCAATGGATAGATCATCCAGACAGAAAGTCACCAAGGAAACAGTGGAATTAAATGAAAAACTACATCAGATGGACTTAATAGTTATATATTGAACACTCTATCCAAAAACAGCAGAATACACATTCTTCTCAAGTGCACACGGAACACTGTCAAAGACAGATCATATGCTGGGAAACAAGGCAACCGTCAATAAATTTAAGAAGATTGAAATAATAACAAGCATCTTTTCCGACCACAATGCTATGAAACTAGAAATTAACTACAAGAAGAACGCTGGGAAAGGGACAAAGATATGGAGACTAAACAACATGCTACTGAACAACTAATGGATCACAGAAGAAATTAAAGGAGAAATCAAAAAATATCTGGAGACAAATGAAAATGAAAACATACCATACCAACTCATATGGGATGCAGCAAAAGCAGTACTAAGAAGGAAAATCACTGCAATACAGGCTCATCCTAACAAACAAGAAAAATCCCAAACAATCTCAAACTACACCTAACTGAATTAGAAAAACAAGAATAAACAAAGCCCAAATAAAGCAGAAGGAGGGAAATAATAAAAATCAGAGCAGAAATAAATGCAATTGAAACAAAAAAGACAGTAGAAAGGATTAATGAAACAAAGAACTGGTTCTTTGATAAGATAAACAAAACTGACAAACCTCTAGTCAGACTTAACAAAGAAAAAAAGAGAGAAAGCTCAGATAAACTTATAAACAAAAGAGAAGAAATCATAATGGATACCACAGAAACACAAAGGATTCTAAGAGAATACTATGAAAAACTATTTGCCAACAGATTGCAAAATCTAGAAGAAATGGATAAATTCTTAGACTCTTACAACCTCTCAAAGCTGAATCAAGAAGAAATAGATAATCTGAATAGATCAATCACAAGTAAACAGATTGAAAGAGTAATCAGAAGCATCCCAAAAAATAAAAGTCCAGGACCAGATGGATTCCCTGGTTAATTCTACCAAACATTCAAAGAGAATTTAATACTTATCCTTCTCAAACTATTCCAAAAAGTTAGGGAAGACAGAACACTTCCTAATACATTCTATGAAGCCAACATCACCCTGATACCAAAGGCTGACAAGGACAAGACAAAAAAGGAAAACTACAGGCCAATATCGCTGATGAACATCAAGGCAAAAATCCACAACAAAATATTGGCAACCGAAATACAGCAATACATCAAAAAGATCATACACCATGATCAAGTGGGATGCATACCAGGAACACAGGGATGGTTCAACATCCACAAATCAATCAATGTGATACACCACATTAACAAAATGAGGAATAAAAATCACATGATCATCTCAAGAGATGCAGAGAAAGCATCTGAAAAGATCTAAGAGCCATTTATCATTAAAAAAAAGTCTCAACAAAATGGGGATAGAAGGAAATTATCTCAGCATAGTAAAGGTCATATATGACAAACCCACAACCAACATCATATTCAACTGGAAAAAACTGAATGCCATCCCTCTGAGAACAGGAACAAGACAAGGGTGCACACTCTCACCAATGTTATTCACACAGTACTGGAGGTTTTAGCAAGAGCAATTAGGCAAGAAAAAGGAATAAAAGGAACCATAATAGGCAATGAAGAAGTGAAACTCTCTGTTTGCAGATGACATGATTTTATATAGAGAAAACCCTAAAGAATCCATCAGAAAACTATTAGAAATAATCAACAACTACAGCAAAGCTGTAGGGTGCAAAATCAACTTACAAAAATCAGTTGCATTTCTATACACCAGTGTCGAACTAGTAGAAAGAGAAGTCAGGAATGCAATCCCATTTACAACTGCAACAAAAAGAATAAAATATCTAGGAATAAATTTAACCAAGGAGGTAAAAGACCTATACAATGAAAACTATAAGACATTATTGAAAGAAATCGATGATTACATAAAGAAATTAAAAGAGATTCCATGCACATGGATGAGAAGAATAAATACGGTTAATATGTCCATACTACCCAAAGCAATCTACAGATTCAGTGCAATCCCAATCAGAATCTCAATGACAGGGGCTGACCCCGTGGCCGAGTGGTTAAGTTCGCGCGCTCTGCTGCAGGCGGCCCAGTGTTTCGTTGGTTCGAGTCCTGGGCGTGGACACGGCACTGCTCATCAAACCAGGCTGAGGCAGCGTCCCACATGCTACAACTAGAATGACCCACAACGAAGAATATACAACTATGTACTGGGGGGCTTTGGGGAGAAAAAGGAAAAAAATAAAATCTTTAAAAAAATTTAAAAAAAAAAGAATCTCAATGACATTCTTCATGGAAATAGAACTAAGAATCCTAAACTTCATATGGGGCAAAAAAGACCCCAAATAGCTAAAGCAACCCTGAGAAAAAAGAATAAAGCTGGAGGCATCACAATCCCTGATTTCAAAATGTACCACAAAGTTACAGTAATCAAAACGACATGGTACTGGTACAAAAACAGGCACACACATCAATGGAACAGAATTGAAAGCCCAGAAATAAAACCACACATCTACAGACAGCTAATCTTCGACAAAGGTGCCAAGAACATACACTAGAGAAAAGACAGTCTCTTCAATAAATGGTGTTGGGAAAACTGGACAGCCACATGCAAAAGAATCAAAGTAGACCATTATCTTACACCATACACAAAAAGAAACTCAAAATGGATCAAAGACTTGAAGGTAAGACCTGAAACTATACAACTTCTGGAAGAAAATATAGGTAGTACACTCTTTGACCTCGATCCTAAAAGGATCTTTTCAAATACCATGCCTTCTCTGACAAGGGAAACATAAGAAAAAACAAACAAGTGGGATTTCATCAGACTAAGGAGCTTCTGCAAGGCAAAAGAAACTAGGATCAAAACAAAACAACAAGTCACCAGCTAGGAAAAAATATTTGCAAATCATATATCTGACAAGGGGTTAATCTCCATAATATATAAGGAACTCACACAACTGAACAACAAAAAAACAAACAACCTGATCAAAAAACAGGCAGAGGACATGCACAGACATTTTTCAAATGAAGATATACAGACGGCCATTAAACACATGGAAAAGATGTTCAACATCACTAATCATCAGGGAAATGCATATCAAAACTACACTAAGATACTACCTTACACCTGTTAAAATGGCTATAATCACTAAGACTAAAAATAACAAATGTTGGAGAGGTTGTGGAGAAAAGGGAACCCTCATACACTGCTGGTGGGAATGCAAACTGGTGCAGCCACTATGGAAAACAGTATGGAGCTTCCTCAAAAAACTAAAAATAGAAATACCATATGATCCAGCTATCCCACTACTGGGTATTTATCCAAAGAACTTGAAATCAACAATTCAAAGAGACTTATGCACCCCTATGTTCACTGCAGCACTATGCACAATAGCCAAGATGTGGAAGCAATCCAAGTGCCCACTGACTGATGATTGAATAACAATAATGTGGTATATGTACACAATGGAATACTACTCAGACAGGAAAAAACAAAATCATCCATTTGCAACAACATGGATGGACCTGGAGAGTATTACACTAAGAAAAATAAGCCAGATGGAGAATGACAAACACCATATGATTTCACTCATATGTAGAAGATAAACACATGGACAAAGAGAACAGTTCAGTCATTGCCGGGGGAAGGGTGCTGGGGGTGGGCACAGGGGTAAAGGGGCGCACTCATATGGTGACGGATAATTAATAACGTACAAGTGAAATTTCACAACGTTGTAGACTATTATGAACTCAATAAAAAAAATTTGTAACAAAGAAAAGAAATTTAAGGGTAACTGATAGGAGACTGGAAATAGAACGTGTAGCTTCCAAAACAGTAGAGAGAAGAAGGGAATAAAGAAAATTAAACTAAACCAATTATAAGAAAAGAAACAAAAAATAACATATTTCTATAAAACTCTTGTTTAGAAGCTACTGTGAAATGATTATGATAAAAACAGCACCAGAATCAAGCTTAAGAAATTATTCAGGAAAAAATAAAGAGACTTCCCAATGCATATCTGAAGGCCTCTCTTAGAGCACTGATGGGGAGGGAGAAATTTCCCTCCCACCCCTCTTGAGCTCTTTTGGCTCATCTAATAATTAAATTGACACATGACATTAACAGGAAAAAAATTTTTAATTCGTACATACGGAGGTCTCATAGAAATGGGACCCACGAATTGACCAAAGCAGGCTGTTTACATACTTTTTTAGACAAAGAAACAATTATTTGTGAAGAGTTGACAAAACCAAGGGTTTCTGCTTGGGGTAGCAAATTAATGAAGAGTAATAAAGTTTGTTTATACAGCTTCCTGTGCCAGGAACTCCCTATCTCCAGAGATAAGGATGCCCTCCACCCTCCCGGCATGGGGAGGATACCTTCCCATGGGAGCTTTGTTTCCTGTTTTCAGGGGAACAAAGGAGGGTCAGAGTGTTCTTGATGCACTGGCTTTTTTTCAAGTAACTTTAATTCAAAATAATAAAAATGCCACTTTGGCATATTTTGGGGCAGCCTACCCTGAGACCCGTCGCCACCATAGATTATTCATGTTTTGATAAATTAGAGGGTGTTAATTAGAATATTTTGAATTCTATAAGAAAAATTACATTTGGAAGAATATATTAGCTCAGTGCCAAGAATTTACATTTGTCTTGCAAAGATTGCAAATTACATAGAAAATATCAAGTTTTGTAAAAGAAAGAGAAGAAGAATACTGAAGTAAAAGTAAAAGTGTCACCCAAACCAGTTTCGAGGGAAAAGAAGAAGGGCAGGAAACAACCAATTATTAAGACAGTATCCCAGAATTGAAGTAGAAATAAAAATACAAGTCTTGGGTCCGGTAATACTTATCCAATATTCATTAGGGGGTTTCCTTGCCCTTGTATAAAGATTCTGCTGTGTGACCATAATCAAAAATCAAAGATATCAAAATGTTTCTTTAAGACTAATTTGCCAAAATTAACAATGGCCAACTACAGAACTCAAAAGCGAGTTTAAAAATACCATAATTTACATTGACTCCATTTTCCCCCAAAAGTCATTTCTTTTAAAAACGCTTAACTACAAAATAGAATTTTTAAAAGAAAAATCAAAGCACTATGTAAAAATATCTCTAGAAGGAGTCACAAAAAATTGGTAACATCAGTTACCTCCTGGGAGAAAAAGAGGGTAGGAGGTTGGAGGTTGAGGCAAGAGGAAACTTCTGCATTTTGAATTAGGAGAATATAAAAGCAATTCAAAATAAATAAAATTTACTTAAAAACTATGTAAACTAACATATTTCTTTGCAATTAATTTATTCCCAATGATATAAAAACAATTACTACATCATTTTAGCTTTGCTAAGCTCAGAGAAACAAACAGAAACTCCTGCTGAGCCACGCCCTCTGCTCCTAACAAAGCAAGATGATCAGTAGACTCCTCACTTCTTCCACTGGTTTCTGTGGAACTTTGAACAACTGCACCACCAATATAATTTCCAAATATCTAAAACCACAGAAGTTTCTCGGGGATAATTTATTTTCAAATGTTAATTGGTTTTCAGCATACACTTTTTCAGTATATATATTCTTTTTTGAGAGAGAATTTACACACTATAAAATTCACCCTTATAAGGTATACAGTTCAGTGGTTTTCAGTAATATTCACAAAGATGTGTAACCATAATTACTATGTAATTGCAGAACATTTTCATTACCCCTAAAAGAGGCCCCACACCCATCCGCAGTCACTCCCCAGTCCCCTCCACTCAGGGCCCCTGGCAAACACAAACCTACTTTCTATCTCTCCGGATTTGCCTATACTGGTCATTTCGTAAAAATGGATTCATTCAATACATGGTTTTGTGTCTGGAATTCTTTCCCTTGGCATAATATTTTCAAGGTTTAACACTATGTGGAACGTATCTGTACTTCATTGTTTTCACTTTCTTGATGGCATTCATTGAAATACAAAAACTTTCAATTATTATGAAGTCCAATTTATCTATTTTTTCTTTTGTTGCTTCTGTTTTTGGTGTCATATCTAAGAAACCATTGACATATTAAAAGCAATAATAGAAGATTTACTTCTATGTTTTCTTCTAAGAGTTTGGTAGTTTCAGCTCTTACACTTAGGTCTTTACATCCATTTTGAGTTCACAGTTGTACATGGTGTGCAGTAGGGATCCAACTTACATTCTTTTATATGTGGATGTCCAGTTCTCCCAGCACCATTGTTTGAACAGTTTTATTGAAATATATTTCACATTTAATAAAATTCACACATTTAAGGTGTAGAATTCAACAGGTGTTACTATATTCAGAGATATGTGCAACCATCACCACAGTCAATTTTAGAACATTTTCATCACCTCAAAAAGAAGCCCCGTACCCTTTACCTATCACATCTCCTAAGCACCCACCCCCAATGCTTGGCAACCACTAGTCTTGCTCTCTAAATAGATTTTCCTCTTCTGGACATTTCATACAAATGGAATCATATAATATGTGGTCTTTTGTGAATGGCTTCTTTCACTCAGCATGTTTTCAAGGTTCATCCATGTTCTAGGATGTGTCAGTACTTCCAGTCCTTTTTACAGATGAATAATATTCCATTGTATGGATATAACACATTTTGTTTATCCATTAGTCAGTTGATGGACATTTGGGTTGCTACTACCTTTTGGCTACTAAGAATAATGTGGCTATAAATATTCATGTACAAATTTTTGTGTTTTCATTTCTCTTGGGTAATACTTAAGAGTGAAACTGCTGGCTCATATGATGACTGTTTACTTGTTTAAGGGACTGCCACACTGTTTTCCAAAGCATTTGCACCATTTTACATTTCCACTAGCAGAGGATGAGGGTTCCAATTTCTCCGTCTCCTCACCAACACTTGTTATTATCTGATATTTTTATTTTAACAATCCTAGTAGATGTTAAGTGGTATCTCATTATGATTTTGATTTCCATTTCCCTGGTTATTAGTGATGTTGAACATCTTTTCATGTGCTTATTGGCTGTTTGTGTATCTTTTTTTAGAGAAATGTCTATGCAAGCCCTTTATTCATTTTTTAATATGGTTTTTTGATATTGAGCTGTAGGCTTTCTTTATACATTCTGGTTATTAATGTCTTATCAGATATATGATTTCCAAATATTTTCTCCTATTCTGTGGGTTATCTTCCCATTCTCTTGAGTCTTTTGATGCTGAAAAGTTCTCAATTTTATTATTTTTTTTCAAGGAAGATCAGCCCTGAGCTAACATCTGCTGCAAATCCTCCTCTTTTTGCTGCGGAAGACTGGCCCTGAGCTAACATCCATGCCCATCTTCCTCTACTTTATATGTGGGACGCCTACCACAGCATGGCTTGCCAAGTGGTGCCACGTCCACACCCGGGATCTGAACCGGTGAAACCCAGGCCACCGAAGCACAATGTGCACACTTAACCACTGTGCCACCGGGCCAGTCCCAAAAGTTCTCAATTTTGACAAAGTCCACTGTATCTATTTTTTTTTTTTAAAGATTGGTACCTGAGCTAACAACTGTTGCCAATCTTTTATTTTTTTTTCCTGATTTATCTCCCCAAATCCCCCCCAATACATAGTTGTATATCTTAGTTGCAGGTCCTTCTAGTTGTGGCCTGTGGGATGCCGCTTCAATGTGGCCTGACGAGCGGTGCCATGTCTGCGCCCAGGATCCGAACCGGTGAAACCCTGGGCCGCCGCAGCAGAGCGCGTGAACTTAACCACTCGGCCATGGGGCCAGCCCCTATTTTTTCTTTTGTTGCCTCTATTCAGTGTTTTAATTGAGATATAACTGACATATAAGATCATATTAGTTTTAGGTGTACCACATAATGATTTGAGATATGCATACATTGCAAAATGATTAGCACCATAAGTTTAGTTAATATCCATCACCACGCATAGTTATAAATTTTTTTCTTGTCATGAGAACTTTTAAGATTTACTCTCTTAGCAACTTGCAAATATACAATACAGTGTTGTTAACTACAGTCACCATGCTGTACATTACATCCTCATGACTTATTCATCTTATAACTGGAATTTTATACCTTTTGACCACCTTCACCCATTTCACCCACTGTCTCTGGCAATGCACCAATCTGTTCTCTATATCTACTAGTTTGGTTTTTTTAGATTCCACATATAAGTGAGCTCATACAGTATTTGTCTTTCTCTGTTTGACTTATTTCACTAGCATAATGCCCTCAAGGTCCATCCATGTTGTTGCAAGTGGCAGGATTTCCTTCTTTTTTATGGCTGAATAAAATGTGTGTGTGTGTATACATATGTATATATGTACATATACATATATATATATATATATACTCACACACCACATTTTTTTGGTCCATTCATCTGTCGATGGACACTTAGGTTGTTTCCATGTCCTGGCTATTGTAAATGATGTTGCAATGAATATGGTGATAGTGGTTCCATTTCCTCTGGATAAATAACCAGAAATGGAATTTCTGGATCATATGGTAGTTCTATTTTTAATTTTTTGAGGAACCTCCATACTGTTTTCCATACCTATTCACTTTCAAAATGTAAAAATCTTGGAAAAGTTTAAAGAAAAATTTATCCCTAGGCCCACCATTCTCAGTCTTAATTTCAACTAGCACTAATTATAAAACAGTTGTAATTTATAGTGTGACTTGATCTGAATAGATTCATAATTATTAGTCTATTTGTGTTATTTACTTTTAAAGTTATAGCTAAAGCTATTCCAAATACAATAATCAACAATTCAGTTATGTCCAGTGATTCTTCTTATGAACTTAGTGTTAAATTATTACCTATTTTTACATAGAGACTTATAATATCTATTCAATAGAAAAGAGTACATTTTGTCTAATTTTTGTTTTTAATAACTTGAATCAGCCTTTATTCAAGGTCAAAAAATCATGATCTCTAATGAACTACACTGCCAAAGATTTTTACATTCTGGTAATCTATGATTTACAAATCATCTATATGTAAAAATAAGTAGTCACTGCCCTCAGAAACTCCATCTTCCTTCCTCTAACCAGAGCAGATACTGCCAATAAGACAAAATCTGAATCTTTGAATGAATGATAAGTAGAATAAGGGAAGAAATAGTAAAAGTGAATCAGTTTAGAGGAGCTAGAACTAGCTACTCTAGCTCAAAAAAAATTCTCAATACTGCCTGAATTTTCCACTGCATGAAATTTCACAGAGATTATTATATTAATGCAAATCTTTCCTTTTTGTTTTTTGTGAGGAAGAGTGGCCCTAAGCTAACATCTGCCGCCAATTCTCTTCTTTTTTGCTAAGGAAGACTGGCCCTGAGCTAACATCCATGCCCATTTTCCTCTATTTTATATGTGGGATGCCTGCCACAGCATGGCTTGATGAGCTGTGCTAAGTCCGCATCCAGGATCCAAACTGGTGAACCCCGAGCCACCAAAGCTGAGCACACGAACTTAACCACTCGGCCACGGGGCCGGCCCTCAGACATTGTATTCTTTTTTTAAAAGACAAACTCCTCGTTGATAGTTTAAGGGCCTGATAGCTAGAATTATACCTCCTAATACCTACATAAGATCAGTTACTACAAGAGAAAAGCAGCCCAGTTGGGACAGGAAAGGCAACTAACTGTGATCAAAGGATACTTGAGATGAAGGGAACTCACAGGCCCAGGTGAAGAGTCCGGTGTGGAGTACTTAAGGCAAGCACGAAGGCATTATGGGCCAGGGAGAGGTGCACCGGGAAGCAGTAACGGGTATGAAAAGGGAAGTAGAAGAACATCGAAAACAAACAGATCCTATCAAACTTTTGCCTAAGGTTATAGCTGTGCCTAAAAAAGATTCTTCCTCTTTCTTTCGGTAGCACGACTGCCTGCCTCGAGGTCAGAACACTCAGATACAGTACTACATAGCTCAGATATGTTATAGGTCAAGGGGGGCTTTTAGGGCTGATCTAGGGACATTTCCAAAATTGACTAAATTGTTTTATGGGAATACGTCAAGTTCAAATAACAGAATTGGTAACAAACTTTTGGAATACACTACAATACACTACACTTAGCATACAATACAATACATTCAGCAGATGAAGGCTAGGTTACCCAGCTAATTAGGAACGTAAAATTGAAATACAGTTTCATTATGGGGTATGCCTCAGCCCAAAGTACTGGAGCATCTCTCTCAGGCTTACTGAGGAACTGAGAGAGACTTAGTTAAGTAGAAAAGCACTTTTAAGTAACTGGATAATTCACCCTGGAAGTATGTATTGAGGAAGAAAGAATTTCTGAACACGAATAAAAATTACAATACAGCCACTTTTCCCAGTATGTCTTGATTTAAGGACGTCAAATCATCTATGAATAATATATATTTTCTTCTCCCTTCATAATTCACCTGTGTTTTTCCTTCAAAACTCTACTTAAATTGTACTTTACAGGGGCTGGCCCCGTGGGCGATTAGTTAAGCTGGCGCACTCCGCTGCAGGCGGCCCAGTGTTTTGTTGGTTCGAATCCTGGGCACGGACATGACACTGCTCATTGAACCACGCTGAGGCGGCGTCCCACATGCCACAACTAGAAGGACCCACAACAAAGAATATACAACTATGTACCGGGGGGCTTTGGGGAGAAAAAGGAAAAAATAAAATCTTTAAAAAAAAAATTGTATTTTACATGGAAAACCTCAGAGGAATTCCATCTCTCTGGTACTACTCTATTATATATATAATGAGTGTGTGTATGTACATATATATACACACACACACACACACACACACACACACACACACACATATATATATACACTCTGATTTTGTAATATATGTTACGTCCATCTTTTGAATTTTAAATGTCTCAAAGATAGGTACAAAGTCAGGAACATCTTCTGTAACCTCCCATTGCATTTAGCAAAACAACTCAGAAAAGAGAGTAAGAGCATAAACAATTTTATATGGTGTGGAAAAAAATGTATGCTTCTGGGAGATCACAATATAAAAAAACATATCTGGCATGCAGCTATTAGTGATGAGGTGACTCTGAGAACAAGAGCATCCAACAACACTGAGGGAAATAATTTCTAGTTATTAAAGTATTTTGAACCACTCCCTAAATACAGATAGTAATCACCATCGGTAATAACATTTTCTAATAGGAAGAACAGTATTATGACTAGATCATCATCTCTGGTTTGGAAACAAACTACAGAAGCTCAGTATAAACATGACACATATGAAGCCTGATTGCTCAAAACCACTTTCTTAAAGCTGATCACAGAAGCTCAAACATTATTTTAAAATCCCCCTAAAATAACTAGTCCCCATAATTTGGGAAAGGTTTCTGGATTCTTAATAAATTATACAGTAAAATTTAATTCTTTTTTTGGAGACAGTTCTACCTGGATAATTTTTTATCACTATGATAATAAAAAAAAGCCACAAATGAAAACCACAATGAATATCCTTTACACTCATCAGGTGGACAAAAATTTCAAAATCTGACAATACGAACTGTTGCTAAAGATGAGGAGCAATAAGATCTCTCTGATTCAGCTGGTGAGAGAATAAATTAGTATAACCATTATGAAACCTGTTTGGCAATATCTGGTAGAGTTGAATATATACATATACTAGAACTCAACATTTTCACTCCTAGGCATGTTACCCTAGAGAAAGACTCACACATGTACACAAGGAAACACGAACAGGAACGCTCACTGCAAGTGTTCCTAATGGTTAAAACTTTGGAAATAACATAAAGGTCTATCAACCAGAAAATGTAAAAATAGTTTGTGGCATATATATAATGTAACATGATACAGTAGTTAAAATGAATGAACTAAAATAGTGGTTCTCACTGGGAGAGGGGAGATTTTACCATCAAAGGGATGTTTGACAACGTCTGGAGACATTTTTGGTTATCACCACTGGGGGGGGGAGGGGGAAGTGCAAGTGGCATCTAGTGGGTAGAGGCCGGGGATACTGCTAAACATCCTATAACGGACAAGAAAGTCCCTAACACAAAGAATTTTCTGGTCCCAAATGTCAATAGAACAGAAGTTGAGAAATCCTCAACTAGAGCTACAAGTAGCAACGTGGATATATTTCATAAACATAGTTGAGGAAATAAAAAAAGTTTCAGAAGGATACAAAACTTTAAAAACATAAAACAATACCATATATTGTTTTTGTATGCACATATATGCAGCAGTGTTAGTCAAAATATAAAAATGTTCATGAGAATGATGAACTGCAAATTCAGGAGTTTGGGGAAGGAGGAAAGGATGCGATTGGAGCACAAGGGTGAGCTTCAACTATATATGTAGTGTTTAACTTCTTAGGCTAGGTAGTGGATACACACTTATGTATACTCTGTGTAGGCCTAAATTATTTCATTATAAGAATTTTTAAAAGGAAAATAAATGAATGAACCTGGAGGACATTATGCAAAGTGAAATAAGCCAAACACAGAAAGACAAAAACTGCATGATCTGACTTACATGTGGAATCTAGAAAAGCCAAATTCTTAGAAGCAGAGACTAGAATGGTAGTTACCAAGGGCCAGGGAGTGGGGGAAACGGGGAAACGTTGGTCAAAGGGTAAAGTTTCAGTTATGCAAGATGAATAAGTTCTGGAGGTCTAATGTACAGCATGGTAACTATAGTTAACAATACTATATGTTTACTTGAAATTTGCTAAGAGAGATATTAATTGTTCTCAACAAAATAAAAGTAACTATGTGAGGTGATAGATATGTTAATTAGCTTGATTGTGGTAGTCATTTCACAATGTATATGTTTATCAAAACATCATGTGTAGTGATCCACCACATTAACAAAATGAAGAATAAAAATCATATGATCATCTCAATAGATGCAGAAAAAGCACTGGACAAAATTCAACATCCTTTTATGAGAAAAACTCTCAACAAAGCGGGTTTAGAGGAAACCTACCTCAACATAATAAAGGCCATATATGACAAGCCCATAGCTAACATCATACTCAATGGTGAAGAGCTGAAAGCTTTTCCTCTAAGAACAGGAACAAGACAAGGATACTCACTCTAACCACTTTTATTCAACATAGTATTGGAAGTCCTAGCCAGGGCAATTAGGCAAGAAAAAATAATAAAATAAAATAAAAGGCATCCAAATTGGAAAGGAAGAAGTAAAACAATCACTATTTGTGGATGACATGATTTTATATATAGAAAAGTCTAAAGACCCCACCAAAAAACTTTTAGAACTAATAAATGAATTCAAAGTTGCAGGGTACAAAATCGATATACAAAACTCTGTTGTGTTTCTATACACTAACAACAAACTACCAGAAAAAGAAGTTAAGAAAATAATCCCATTTACAATTGCATCAAAAATAAAAAAAAAAATCTAAGAATAAATTTAACCAAGGCAGTGAAAGACCTATACACTGAAAACTATAAGACACTGTTGAAAGAAATTGAAGATGCCACAAATAAACAGAATGATACTCCGTGCTCCTGGATTGGAAGAATTAATATTGCTAAAATGTCTATATTCCCCAAAGCAATCTACAGATTCAGTGCAATTTGTATCAAAATCCCAATGGCATTTTTCACAGAAACAGAATAAACAATCCTAAAATTCGTATGGAACCACAAAAGATGCCAGATGGCCAAAGCAATCTTGAGAAAGAAGAACAAAGCTGGAGGCATGATACTCCCTAATTTCAAACTATATTACAAAGCTATAGTAATCAAAAACAGTATGGAATTGGCATAAAAACAGATACACAGATCAATGAACAGACTAGAGAGACCAGAAATAAACGATCTATATAATCAATTAATTTACGAAAAAGGAGGCAAGAATACATAATGAAGAAAGGATAGTCTCTTCAATAACTAGTGCTGGGAAAACTGGACAGCCACATGCATAAGAATGAAATTAGACTACTATCCTACTCCATACACAAAAACTAACTTAAAATGGATTAAAGACTTGAATGTAAAATCTGAAACCATAAAACTCCTAGAAGAAAACAGAGGCAGTAAACTCCCTGACATACGTTTTGGCGATGATTTTTTTGGGGTCTGACTCCAAAAGCAAAGGCAACAAAAGCAAAAACAAACATCAGACTAAAAAGCTTCTGCACAGCAAAGGAAACCATCAATAAAATGAAAAGGCAACCTACTAAATGGAAGAAAATATCTACCAATCATATATACAATAAGGGTTAATATCCAAAATATATAAAGAACTCAAACAACTCAATAGCAAAAAAATAAACAATCCGATTAAAAAATGGGCAGAGGATCTGAATAGACATTTTTCCAAAGAAGACATACAGATGGCCAACAGGCACATGAAAACAGATGTTAAACATTGCTAATCATCAGGGAAATGCAAATCACAACCACAATGAGATATCACCTCACACCTGTTAGAATGGCTATTATCAAAAAGATAAGAAATAACAGGTGTTGGCAAGGATGTGGATAAAAGGGAATACTCATGCACTATTAGTGGGAATGTAAACTGGTGTAACTACTACGGAAAACAGTATGGAGGGTCCTCAAAAAATTAAAAATAGAATTATCATATGATTCAGCAATTCCAGTTCTGGGTATTTATCTGAAGAAAATTAAGAGACTAATTTGAAAAGATATATGCACCACTATGTTCATTGCAGCATTACTTGCAATAGCTAAGATACAGAAACAACCTAAGTGTCCACTGATGGATGAATGGATAAAGAAAATGTGGTGTCAGGGCCGGCCCCATGGCTGGGTGGTTAAGCTTGCACGCTGCGCTTTGGTGGCCCAGGGTTTCACCAGTTCGGATCCTGGGCATAGACCTAGCACTGCTCATCAAGCCATGCTGAGGCAGCATCCTACATAGCAGAACTAGAAGGACCTACAACTAGAATATACAACTATGTACTGGGGGACTTTGGGGAGGAGAAGAAAAAAAAAAAAAGATTGACAATAGATGTTAGCTCAGGGCCAATCTTAAAGAAAAGAAGATGTGGTGTATATATATATATATATATATATATATATATATATATATACAATGGAATACTACTCAGTCATTAAAAAGAATGAAATCTTGCCATGTGCAACAACATGGATGGACTCTGAGGGTATTATGCTAAGTGAACTAAGTCAGAAAGAGAAAGACAAATACCATATGATTTCACTTATATGTGGAATCTAAAGAACAAAACAAACAAAACAAAACCCACAGATTCAGAGAAGAGATTGGCAGTTGCCTGGGGTAGGAGGGTTGGGGTGGGCAAGATGCACAAAAAGGGTCAAGAGGTACGAACTTCCAGTTATAAAATAAATAAGTCATGGGGATGTAATGTACAGCATGATGACTATTGTCAATAGTATTGTATTACATATTTGAAAGTTTTTAAAAGAGTAAATCATAAAAGTTATCAGAAGAAAAAATTTTTTTGTAACTTTGTATGGTGACGGATGGTAACTAGACTTATTGTGGTGGTCATTTTGCAGTGTATACAAATATCGAACCATTACGTTGTACATCTGAAACTAATATAACGTTATGTGTCAATTATACCTCAATACAAAAATTAAATTTAAAAAAAGATTAAATCTCCAAAGGAAACCTAAAATGGAGGTGTTTTTTCCCTGCCCTTTGAGCTTATTAAACACTAAAATAAAAAATTTTTTTAAATCACATTGTACACCTTAAATATATACAATTTTTGTCAATTATACCTCAACAAAGCTTAAGGAAAAAAGATCTTTTTCAAAGTCCATTTTAAGGGGAAATGAAAAAAAATATAGGGAATGTGCAGAAATTAAGAGAAAACTTACCAAAATTAAAACAACTCAATAAGTGAGACCAATGATAAACTCAAACATATACACAGCCAAAATCACCCAGTCCATTGTACCAGGGCTATAAAAATACCCCTGTTTTGTTAAACAAATTGATGATTTCTAGCTATGAAAACAACATTGAACTAGTTTTGCTTTCAGGATATCCACATATTTCCAAATCAATTTAAATTTTTTTACCTATTTGTTTTTATTTAAAATTACTACCACCTCTAAATCGAAAACAAAAGGGGAAAGCATTAGCTTCTCTATTATTTTATAATGAATTTCTTTTGTTTAAATTGTGTAAGCCTTTAAAATGAAAATTGATCTTATTCCTTAACCTGTTTTCGAAATACCAAGTGCCTAGCCTCTTTCATCAGGCGACTGTCACTATATAAACATAGGATTAAGATTGCAGATGAAACAGCTGGGGTAGACAAGGGTACGTTTGAAAACATAATTACTCTTTTCATTTGACCATCCCAAAAGATTAGGAGTTAATACATACTAGTAAGATCAAAAAAGAACAGAACATTCTAATTAAGAAAAGGCAATGTGCTTTGCTGGCCGTTTGTGTGTCTCCTGGGCTAATCACCGCCTCTCTACAAAAGAGTTGTCCTCGTGAGAACAATGGAGATATTTCAGATTCCTATAGAACTGCATAGTTGACAAAACTCTCATATACATGAATTTCACAACAATCCTGCACTATAAATAGGGTAATAGACTCCTTTTAAAATTAAGGAAGCTAACACTCAGATTTACCCACGCTCATATAACCAATTCATGCTGGAGTTCAGAGCTAACAATAGCCTCAAAGGGATTAATTTAAAAGAGCAATGTCTGCAAAAGCATAGAATAAAACCAGCCAAAGGTGGGGGAAGGGTGGAGAAAATGCTTGAAAAATACTGGTACCCTGCAATGAACACAGGTGCGGACATGTTCCTCAAAAACTGACAAATAGTCTTCAAGTTATTAGGTGCCTTTCCACCAGGGGCTGAGCATCAGCTGCCATGTCAATAATAGATTGCAGGAAAAAAACATGTTTTTAGTATGGGTGAAACCTTTCTTGCCTCAAACAAGGCCATTTTTATCTCCGGAAAGGAGAGGAAGTAGGATTCAACTATTTGACATTAAAATGTGTCAGCTACTTTTCAACTATATCATGGGTTAAATATGGTCTTGATGCAGTAGTGTATCTTAGACTCTAAGATTTTTTGGGTAGTTGGAATGCCTTTTCACCCCATCAAAACAATCATCTGATTCACGCTTGTCAGAAACAGTCTGTAGGGTAAATCACGGACTCCGTGTAATGCTATAGCTTTCTTCATAAGGAAAAAGCCATCTTATAATTTTAGTTCTAAGACAAAATAGTGCCCCAAACCACTGATGAAAACACATTTCATCAGTGAAAACTAAAAACAACTGTCAGTATTTAACCATCATATAGAGTAAGTTGAAAAAGCACTTACTTTATATTTGCTGTAACTGATTAGGTACAAGTAAACTATAAAATAAACTGTAAAAGTGTAGTGAGGCTGAAAATGACAAATCATTTCGACCAAACTTTTTAAGCATGTCATTAATTTTATAAAAACCACCAATAAACAAATAATGATTCTAATTACCCTGACATTAAAATGTCTTTAAAAGTTTTAATTATTAAAAAGTCTTGTACTAATGTCAGAATAGACAGATCCTGGGGGGCCGGCCTCGTGGCCGAGTGGTTAAGTTCGCGTGCTCCACTTCAGCAGCCCAGGGTTTTGCTGGTTCAGATCCCGGGCGTGGACATGGCACTGCTCATCAGGCCATGCTGAGGCGGCGTCCCACATAGCACAACCAGAGGCACTCACAACTAGAATATACAACTATGTACTGGGGGGCTTTTGGAGAAGAAGGGGGGAAAAAAAGATTGGCAACAGATGTTAGATCTTAAAAAAAAAAAAGAATAGAGAGATCCTTGAAAAAGAACAGAAAATCCCAGTTACAAACGTATATATAAGAATTGAGTATATAATAAGGGCAGCATTTCAAATCAATGGGGAAATCAGTAAGTGATGTTGGCATAATGTGCTAACTAACCATTTGAGGTGAACACTTTTAGATCCCATCTTACACATTACTTAAAAATTAATTTCAACTGAATTAAAGACTAAAATATAAAAAGAAAATAGAAAATGCTATAAAGATATAAAAGTGAATATTAACAACAGCAACAACAAAACTTGAGGTGGGGAAGGCCCTTCTAAGCATAAGCCAAAAGCAGAAACCATAAAGGAAAAGATTTTAAAATTTCATATAATTAAATTTTAAAATTTCATGTGGATATAGACAAAGAGAACTGATTGGTGGTTACCAGGGGAAAGGGGGGTTGAGGGAGGGCACTAGGCGTGAAGTGGTGTACCTACAACATGACTAATAATGATGTACAACTGTAATTTCACAAGGTTGTTAACTATCATAATCTTAATAAAAAAAAAATTTCATGTGGCAAAAAACACCATGTAAACAAACTACAAAAACACATATGCATGGAGTTTCTTTTGGGGGTCATGAAATGTTGTGGAATTAGATAGTGGCAATGGTTGCACAAGTCTGGAAATATACTAAAAACCACTAAATTATACACTTCAATAGGGTAAATTCTATGATACGTAAATTATATTTTTTAAAAACCATATATGTAATATATATGTCAGAAAATTGACAACATGAGAAATCCAAAACACCAATAAACACATGAAAATTGACATCTAAAAATTATAAATTAAAAGAACTAAGATACAATATTTTCCCCCTACTAGATTACTAAAAGGTGTCTATTACCATGTAGCTTAAAACAGAACAAAATAGGAAACAACTTAAATTTTCTACAGTAGGACATTAGTTAAACTGTAGTACAGCCACATGATTACAGACATATCTGGCTACCCGGCATCCCAACACACATCCTTGGTTAAGGAAACCCCCTCCCGTGAGTGAGTAGGCCCTGCCCCCACTACTGAAGCTCAAGTGGGAGGGAGGATACTCCCTACCCTTCGTCCTGGAAGCTGAGCTGTGGCTAAGTGATTCTAGACCCAGCTGGGCAGATGCTTCTGCCCAGGGTTTTGAATCCTGAGGAAGTGACAAGAATACAAAGTAACAGCTAAAGAGAATTCACAGCAATTGCAGCAGTAGAGTCAAGATGCCAGTAGTGGTGGTGGCAACAGTCCTGAGAAGGCCAGTGCCACTAGAGAGGTCCTCAGCAGACTGTTCCCAGGGTGTGACCTGGGCCTGTCTTAGCCTCACTTGGGTCCCCGCACATTTTCCAACCCTGGGTGACCATCTTTCCTGTTGACTCTATAAGCAACCTTAATACCTACCAATAAATTCCTTGTCAGGTTAAGTAGTCAGAACCGCTTTATGTTGTTTGCAAGCAAGAACTCAGCCTAATACATGTACAATAAATGCTATGTGGCCATTAAAAACAATGACACGGATCTCCATTTACAGACAGGAAAAATATTCAGGATACATGAAGTAAGAAAAAGTAAATTTTCACTCTGCAAAAAGTTCTCTTAACCACCCTCCAATGGATTAACCGACGGTCTCCCTTCTATCACTAAAACATTCAGATGCCCAAAGCATGCTTGCGTGCACTCCTTGTCCCACCAGTAGTATGTTGGCACACTTAGATTCAGCTGTGTTTGCTCCCAAGCCTGTTTATGCCCACTGAACTTCTTATAATCATGTGATTGAAGTAAATATGGAAACTGATGGAATATGAGTGTAAAAGAGTTATTCTTTCTATAAAACAAAGGTAAATGTTTAGAAAACTCAATAAAGGTGAGCAGTAAACTGCTGAAATAGCTGTACATGAAGCAACTTTAAGAGACTGGGGAGAAAATCATCAAAATCCAAAAGAATTCTGTTCTCTACTTCCATGAAACCAAATTAGACATTGGAAATCTAGAAATCTGGAATGAAGCAATATGGATGTGGTTTGTGCAAGAAAAGGAGGAATTCCAGAGGACCCATATGCAAAGAAAAAGCATTGGCCCTACATATAAATATTGGAGAATGAATGAACATATGTTCGTTTTTAAAAAACGAATAAGCTATATGTACATAGCTTTTATGGTTTCCTTCTTCAACTGACCAACCACTAGACACTTAGGAGAGTTACTACCATGTTTCCATCTTCTGTGAGAAGACTCTGGAAAATATCACAGAACAAAGAGGAAAAAAATACCTGACTCCATTTTGCTTTAAAAGGGCCCTAGGTGATTTACATTATCAGCCTTTGCTAAAACCTGTCATACACCAACTGTTTTTTGTTGTTTTTTGAGGAAGATTAGCCCTGAGCTAACTGCTGCCAATCCTCCTCCTCTGCTGAGGAAGGCTGGCCCTGAGCTAACATCCATGCCCATATTCCTCTGTTTTATACATGGGACACCTTACCACAGCATGGCTTGCCAAGTGGTGCCATGTCCGCACCTGGGATCCGAACTGGTGAACCCCGGGCCGCTGAGAAGCGGAACGTGTGAACTTAACAGCTGCGCCACTGGCCTGGCCCCCAACTTTTATCAACAGTTGAATAATAAGATAGGATTGACAATGTGCATCCCTAACAAAGACATCGCTGAAATCTAGACTTTGAAGAATCTTCTTCGCACCACTTAATCTCCCATGTTTGTCCTATAAAGCCATGAAATGCAGTGACCTGTTATCATGGCTATGTCCTTACGTTATATGCTGCTGTTTTTTAAGTTGGTGCCATTCAGAATCCTCAGTGGAAGTCAAGAGATGATTCTCCTCACACACAATTTTACATGACATTTGTTCCTTCTCTAAAGATATTTATAGGCTATAACAAAAAGACTATTTCCTGAGAAAGGCAGACACTTTTTTAGGGTTTTTTATTGTGATAATATACACATAACATAAAATTTATCATTTTAACCATTTTTAAGCATATGGTTTAGTGGCATTAAGTACATTCACACTGTTGTGCAACCAACACCACCATCCATGACCAGAACTTGCTCATCTTCCTAAACGGAAACTGGACCCACTAAACAATAACTCCCCATTCCTCCTCCTCAACCCCCGGTAACGACCGTTCTACTTTCTCTCTCCATGAATTTGACTACTTTAGGTCACTTCTCTGAGTAAAATCACACAATATTTGTCCATTTTTGTCTGGCTTATTTCACTTAGCATTGTATCTTGAAGGTTTAGCCATGTTGTATCACACGTCAGAATTTCATTTCTTTATAAGGCTGAATAACATTGCAATGTATGCATATACCATATTTCCTTTATCCACTCATCTGTTGATAGACATTTGGGTTGTTTCTACCTTTGGGATATTGTGAATAATGCCGCTATGAACAGTGTTGTACAAATATCTGCTCAAGTCCCTGCTTTCAATGCTTGTGGGGATATACTATCCTAATGGGTGTTAAGTGGTAACACACTTCTTTTTTACATCTCAGAAATTTCAATGAAGAATTGGATAATGAAAACTAAAATATGACATATATGGAAAGCCATAACCCTTCATTATCAGTCATTTCGTTATTTTATTTCATTTACAACGTATTCTTATAATTTTTCTTAATTTCTCCATTATTCTAATTTTCTGGCAAGAACTGGTTACACTATATACTTTAAATGTGAAGTATTATTGCTTTGAGTTCTATTTTATGAGTGATTAGCTTAAATAGGTTAGTACAATAACTCGAAATGAGTTCAAAGGGATCAGGATAAGAAGATGCAACAACTGGTCATTAGTAAGTATTCTTGGCTCATTGTGTGCTTACTTTTAGAGTGGGTACAAAAAAGGAAATGTGAATTTCATTTACAACAGTTCTTCAGAAACCTAGCATTCAGATTTAAACACATTTCTCTAAATTTTTTCCTAAAGATAGGAAAAGGATACTAAAGGGTAAAATATTGTGCTTTCGTCACTGTAAATGAATAGCCAAGTAATAATGAAGCAACAGTAGCCATAATTACTACAACAAAGTAGACTCACCGGTAAAGGTGATGTTGGAAATATCTAGAATCTAGGAACATATTAATCTATCACCCTGAACAACTTGTTTGCTATATCTATTTTTGAAAGTTACATTAGAGGAACTGAACTCTATCATTAGAAGTTACTTATTCAAATATTTGTCCTCAACCCACCTAAGAATTTATAATAAATGCCTCCCATACAAGAATGAAATAATTTGTAATACATTTAAGACCAACGAAATCGCATGAGAACTCAGGAAAATTTAAGTAGGAAATTATGCTTATTATTAACTAGGCAGGGGCTGGCCCCATGACCAAGTGGTTAAGTTCAAGCGCTCTGCTTCAGCGGCCTGGGGTTCACCGGTTCAGATCCTGGGCATGGACCTACACACAGCTCATCAGTCATGCCGTGGCAGCATCCCACACAGAGAATAACCAGAATGAAGAATGACCTACAACTAGGATATACAACTATGTACTGGTGCTTTGGGGAGAAAAATAAAATAAAAAAAGAGGAAGATTGGCAACAGAGTTTAGCTCAGGGCCAATCTTCCCCACTAAAAATAAAAGCATATGTCACTTATAATTATATGGTAAGTATTATTACTATACAATTAAAAGTCAGAGATTCATGGCATGAGCCAAAATCACATATACTTAGCCAAACACAGACTCAAAGAGAATCACATTTTTGCTTCTCCATAGGGGCTCCAACTAGTAGCAGATACACTACGGTATAAACACGTGCCTCTCCTTTTTTCCCCTCTTACTTAGATGAAAATCATCCAAATCAAATATTCTGAATCTGAGTTAGGGAGAAAACCAAATTGGGTGGGGAGAGAGAGAGAGACACCCAAAGCAGTTGTTCGGTGAATATTTTTTGTCAGGTGGATGGTCAGTTGACTGAATGGACAGGCAAACCACCTGTGAATTCTCCTGTGAGATGAGAAAGCTAAAAGTGGGAAAGCGATTTCCTCTTGGTCAGAAGATCAAAAATGGTGGGAAACTACTAACATTCTGAGATATTTTCCAGATACTCTTTACTTTTCCCTTGATTGCAAGATGAAAATTCAAAGGAGTAAGCCCACCCTAACTCAGTGATCAATACTAGTATCACTAATAGTGGAACAACCAGGCATTGTATGCCTCCCATGCACCACCTATGATGTAGTCTCACCGAAAATCTTTAACCTGTAACTAATAAACCTTTGAGAGCTAACTTTCAATGTACAGGAAATAACAGGGAATGAAGGATGATGTTAAATGACAATATGAGGAAATAATCAGAAAAATCCAAAAAGTGGGACAAGAGAAGCACTGTCCAATAGAACTTTGTGCAAGATTAGAAATGTTCTAGGGGCTGGCCTCGTGGCACAGCAGTTAAGTTCGCACGTTCCACTTCAGCAGCCCCGGGTTCACTGATTCGGATCCCGGGTACGCACATGGCAGCACAGCTTGGCAAGCCATGCTGTGGTAGGCGTCCCACATATAAAGAGAGGAAGGTGGGCACGGATGCTAGCTCAGGGCCAGTCTTCCTCAGCAAAAAGAGGAGGATTGGCAGCAGATGTTAGCTCAGGGCTCATCTTCCTCAACAAAAAGAAAGAAAGAAAGAAATGTTCTATATCTATGCTGTCCAATACAGCAGCCACTAGGCAAATGTGGCTATTGAGCACCTGAAATGTACCTACTCGAAAATGAGATCTGCTATTAAGTGAAAAATATATATTGGATTTCAAAGACCTAGTAGGAAAAAAGAATGTAAACTATCTCAATAACTGTATATTGATTAGATATTGAAATGACAATAACTTGTATATATTAAGTTAAATAAAAGATATTAAAATTGATTTCCCATTTCTCTATTTTTTCTTTTTTTCATTTTTTCTTTTTTGGTGAGGAAGATTGATAGAAAGATAGAAAACTCACAAGAATAGTCAGACACTTCAATACCCCTCTGTCAATAACTGATACAATATGTAGGCAGAAAGCCAGCAAGGATAGAGCAGATTTGATCAACACTATCAACCAATTTCACTAGATTAACATTCATAGAATAGTCTGCCTCACATCAGCAGAATACACTTTCCTGTTCAAGTGCAGATGGAACACTAACCAAGATAGACCAAATTCTGAGCCACAGAATACATCCCACTAAATTCAGAAGGATGCAAGTCAAACAAAGTATGTTCTATGACCATAATGGAATTAAATTAGAAATAAAAAACAAAAAGATCTCTTGAAAACCCACAAATATTTAGAAACTAGCTACACGCTTCTAAATAACCCATGAGTCAAAGAAGTCAAAGAGTAATTAGAAATTATTTTGAACAGTATTAAAATGAAAATGTAACAGAGCAGAATTTGTAGGATGACAGTAAAGTAGTAGTTAGGGGAAATTTTATGGTATTAAATGCTTATACAAGAAAAAAAGAGGGGCTGGCCCCATGGCCGAGTGGTTAAGTTTGCACACTCCACTGCAGCAGCCCAGGGTTTTGCTGGTTCGGATCCTGGGCACAGACATGGCACCGCTCATCAGGCCACACTGAGGCAGCATCCCACATGCCACAACTGGAGGGACCCACAACTAAAGTGTACAACTATGTACTGGGGGGATTGGGGGAGAAAAAGCAGAAAGAAAAAAAAAAGAAGATTGGCAACAGTTGTTAGCTCAGGTGCCAATCTTCAAAAAAAGAAAAAAAGAGAGGTTTAAAATTGATAATCTCAAAATCTAGAAAAAGAAGAGCAACCCAAAGTAAGCAGAAGAAAAGAAATAATAACAATCACGACAAAAGTCAATAAAATAAATAGCAAAAAACAAAAAAAATAAATATAAGAAAAGCTGTTTCTTTGAGATCGGTAAAATTGATAAACCTGTATCCAGACTTCTAAGGGAAAAGAAGAGAAACACAAATCACCATAATCAGAAATAAGAAAGGAGACATCAGTACAGATTCTACAGACATTAGAAGGACAAAAAGGGAACAGGACAAACAACTTTATGTCAATAAACTCAACATTTAGATGACATGAACCACTTCATTGAAAGACACAAGCTCATCCAAGAAGAGATAACCTAAAAAGTCCTAATATATTACAGAAATTGAAATTGTAGTTTAAACAAAACAAAACAAAACAAAACTTCCCACAAAGAACTTCAGGCCCAGATAGCTTCACTAGTAAATTCTATCAAACACTTAAGGAAGAAATAACACACATCCTTCCAAACTCTTTCAAAAAACTAGAAGAGGAAACACTTCATAGCTCATTCTACAAGCCAATGTTACCCTGACACCAAAATAAGATAAAGATCTCATGAGTAAAATGAACAATCTGAAAGAAAATTAAGAAAACAGTTTCATTTACAATAGCATCAAAAAGAATAAAATACTTAGCAATCAACTTAACCAAAGAGATGAAAGACTTGAATACTGAAAACTACAAAACATTGCTAAAAGAAATTAAAGACACAAATAAATGGAAAAACATCCCATGTTCACGGATTAGAAGACTTAATATTGTTAAGATGCCAATACTACCCAAAGCAATCTACAGATTCAATACAATCCTTGCCAAAACCTGAAGGGCATTTTCGCAGAAACAGAAAAACCCATCCTAAAATTTACAAGGAATCTTAAAGGACCTCAAATAGCGAATCAATCTTGAAAAACAACAAAGTTAAAAGTCTCATACTTCCTGGTTTCAAAACAGTACAGTAATCAAAACAGTGTAGTACTGGCATCAAGACAGACAGATAGACCAATGGAAAAGAATAGAGAGCCCAGAAATAAGCCCTGCCATATAAGGTCAAATGATCTTCAAGAAGGATGCCTAGACCATTCAATGGGGAAAGGACAGTCTCTTCAACAAACGTGCTGGGAAAACTGGATATCTACACGCAAAAGAATGAAGCTGGATCCTTACCTTACACTACATACAAAAATTGACTCAAAATGGATTAAAGACCTATGCTTAAGAGTGAAAACTATGAAACGCTAAGAAAAAGACATAAGGGGAAACTTTCATGACATTGGATTTGGCAATGATTTCTTGGATATGACACCAAAAGAACAAGTAATAAAAGAAAAAATAGGGGCTGGCCCCGTGGCCGAGTGGTTAAGGTCACGCGCTCCGCTGCAGGCGGCCCAGTGTTTCGTTGGTTCGAATCCTGGGCGCAGACATGGCACTGCTCATCAAACCACACTGAGGCAGCATCCCACATGCCACAACTAGAAGGACTCACAATGAAGAATATACAACTATGTACCGGGGGGACTTTGGGGAGTAAAAGGAAAAATATAATAAAATCTTTAAAAAAAGAAAAAATAGATAAATTGGACTTCATCAAAATGAAGAACTTTTATGCATCAGAGGACACTATCAAGAGAGTGCAAAGACAACCCACAGAATGGGAGAAAATATTTGCAAAGCATTTATCTGACAAGAGATTGATATCCAGAATATATAAACAAATTGTACAACTCAACAAGAAATCCAGTTGAAAAATGGACAAAGGACTCAAATAGACACTTCTCCAAAGAAGATACACAAAGGGCCAATAAATATATGAAAAGATGTGCAACACTACTAGCCATTACGGAAATGTAAATCAAAACCACAAGGAGATACCACATCATACCATGAGAATGACTATAATGAGAAAAATGAAAAACAACAAGCATTGGTGAGGATGCGGAGAAACTGGAAACCTTATGCTTTCTTGGTGGGAATGTAAAACGGTGCACTCGCTGTCGAAAAGTTCAGCAGTTCCTCAAAAAGTTAAACATAGAATTACCATATGATCCAGCAATTCTACTTCTAGGTATATACCCAAAGGAATTGAAAGCAAGGACTCAAACAGATACCTGTAAACCCAAGTATTCTTTTTAACGTTTAGCAATATGGCAGGGAAAAATATTTCACTCTTTATGTGTTTCTTATATTATTAATGAGGTTGATGATCTTTTCACACGTTTCTTTACTCACTTCCCTTGTGTACTGCTTCTTTGACCATTTTTCTGTGTGGGTGGGTGGGTATTCCAAACGAAAAACAAGCATTTTGAAGGCTTTTGACACATGCTAACAAATTTCAATAGTTAATATTTATGCTCTTATAATAAAGCTGATTCACTCAGCATTTACTTAATTTGTATTTATACAAGTATTAAACTAGAGGATGTGGGAAGAAATAGCCAATGTCTTCAAGGGATTTACAAATCAGAAGTAATTTTTTATCAATACATGCAAGTGTAAGTTTGATTACCTCATCTTTTTTGATAAATATGTCTATGATTGAAATGCAAAATCTAATGGAAAAAAAGTTTTAACACATATGAACATACAGGATGACCTTAGGGGTTAGAAGTACCCATCAACAGAGCTTGAGGTTAAGACTATAATTCATCACCAAAAAGACAAGAGATAATAGACAGCCACTGCAGTACATTGAGCTCCATAGAGACAGCGCTGCGACAGGTGAGAGCCAGATGGGCACTGGGCGACTCTGTGCCCTGATGAGGAAAAATAATTAAACATGGGCAAAGGAGATCCTAAGAAGCCGAGAGGCAAAATGTCATCATATGCATTCTTTGTGCAAACTTGCCAGGAGGAGCAGAAGAAGCAGCACCCAGATGCTTCAGTCAACTTCTCAGAGCTTTCTAACAAGTGCTCAGAGAGGTGGAAGAGAAAGGAAAATTTGAAGACACGGCAAAGGCGGACAAGGCCTGTTACAGAAGAGAAATGAAAATTTATATCCCTCCTAAAGGGAAAACAAAAAAGAAGTCAAGGATCCCAACGCACCTAAGAGGCCTCCTTAGGCCTTTTTCTTGTTTTGTTCTGAGTATCACCCAAAAATCAAAGGAGAGCATCCTGGCCTATCCATTGGTGATGTTGCAAAGAAACTGGGTGAGATGTGGAATAACACTGCTGCAGATGACAAGCAGCCTTATGAAAAGAAGGCTGCTAAGCTGAAGGAAAAATACAAAAAGGATATTGCTGCTTACTGAGCTAAAGGAAAGCCTGATGCAGCAAAAAAGGGAGTCGCCAAGGCTGAAAAAAGCAAGATAAAGAAGGAAGACAAGCAAAATGAGGAAGATGAAGAGGAGGGGGAGGAAGATGAAGAAGATGATGATGATGAATAAGATGGTTCTAGCACAGTTTTTTTTTCTTGTCTATAAGGCATTTAACCCCCCTGTACAAAACTCATTCCTTTTAAAGAAAAAAATTGCAATGTAAGGCTGTGTAGGATTTGTTTTTAAACTGTACAGTGTCTTTTTTTGTATAGTTAACATACTACCGAATGTGTCTTTAGATAGCCCTGTCCTGGTGGTATTCTCAATAGCCACTAACCTTGCCTGGTACAGTATGGGGGTTGTAAATTGGCATGGAAATTTAAAGCAGGTTCTTGTCGTGCACAGCACAAATTTGTTATATATGGGGATGGTAGTTTTTTCATCTTCAGTAGTCTCTGATGCAGCTTATATGAAATAACTTGTTCTGTTAACTGAATACCACTCTGTAATTTCAAAAAATAAAACTTGCAGCTCTTTTGTTGATACTCAGAATGCTTCTAAGTAAATACAATTTTTTAATTTAAAAAAAGACAAAGAGATAATAAATGCTGGCGAGGATGTAGAGAAAAGGGAACCCGTGTGCACTGTTGGTAGGATTGTAAACTGGTACAGCCACTATGGAAAACAGTATGGAAGTTCCTCAAAAACTTAAAAATAGAACTACCATATGATCTAGCAATTCCACTGCTGGGTATATATCCAAAGGAAATGAAATCACTATGTCTTGCTGATAGCTACACTCCCATGTTCACTGCAGCATTATTTATAACAGCCAAGGCATGGAAACAACCTAAGTGTCCATCAACAGATGGATCAATAAAGAAAAGCTGGTATATATACATATATATACACACACAAACATCATATATATACATACATACACACACACACACACACACACACACACATAGGAATACTACTCGGCCATAAAAAGGAAGGAAATCCTGCCATTTGTGACAACATGGATAGACCTTGAGGGCATTATGCTAAGCAAAATAAGTCAGACAAAGACAAACACTATATGTGGAATCTTAAAAAAAAAAAAACCAAACTCATAGAAAAAGAGATCAGAGTAGTGGTTACCAGAGATGGGGGGGGGTGGGGTAATTGGATGAAGGTAGTCAAAAGGTACCAAAGTCCAGTTATAAGATAAATAAATACTGGGGATGTAATGTACAACAAGATAACTTGTATCATATATCTGAAAGTTGCTAAGAGAGTAAATCCTAAAAGTTACTATCACAAGGAAAATAACATTTTTTCCTATCTATTTGAGGTAATGGATGTTCACTAAACTTATGGTGGTAATCATTTTCCAATATATCTAAGTCAAATCACTATGGTGGACACCTTACACAGTGCTGTATGTCAATTATATCTCAATAAAACTGAAAGGGAAAAAAGACTGTAAATCCAGTTCATCTTACTATACCTGTAAATTTATTTTAAATCACACTTTTTGATGGATAGTAAAAATCTATACCTGAACTTTTGAAAAAATATAATTTGTGGCCACAGAGATATAAAAATATAGAATCTTAATATAGGTTAATAAAGGTCAGTAAATAAAATCTCTCATTTGAAGGTAATGTTGTACTACAATCACTGGAGAGAGAAGAATCTGCCCAGGTTTTGAAATTTCATTGAAGATAACATATCCTAGTGACTCACAAAGTATCATTTTGCTGTTGACCTACTAAGATAATTTGGCAAATTACACTTCTGCTACCATTTAGCTCTGCGATTTTATTGTGTAATTCTGGTCAATTTAGTGCATATGCCTACAGGGAGTCTGGCCTATAAACACAAAATAAATAAAGAGTTCTCATGGCAGGTTGATGTTAAATAGTAGTGAGCTAAATCAAGCCATCTAAAATACAGGTTGGAAAAGATTCATTAAGTCAAAAATAATTATCCCATTATCAGGAATGACAATTATCCACAAACCTAAGTCACTCTCAGTGGTGGACTTGAAGAGCAGCCTGTTCAGGCAGATAACAGGTGAGAGAGCAGCCTAGGAAAGAGACACTTGGCTTATCAGCCCAACACATGCTGAAGTTGACCAGTTGGGAGTTCTTTATACGTACCTGAAAAGATGATCAATTCATACACTGTTACTTTATTCTAAGCATATGCAAGAAAAGAGGGAAAAAAGATTACATTCTTTCTTCTAACGTGTACATCTTTTTCTTGCTGAAGGCTTGTACTGTATGCTTACAAACCATTTTATTTAACATATAATTTAGTTGTTAAATGAAAAGATGTTTAACTAAACTTGATAAAAATGCAAATTTGGGAAATACAAATTAGATATAAACTAAAGCCCAGACATCATGTTTTTTGCTTATCATGTTGGCAGAAATTTAAAAGACCAATGTATATATTCAATATGGTCAAGGGTGCAGAGAAATACTGTCAAAGAACTGTAAATCATTATGGCTTTTTTTGGTGGGCAATTTTGCGATACCTATCAAGATATGACATGTATATAACCCTTGACGTGCAATTTTACTTAAAAGAATCAAACCTACAAAAACACTTACAGAGATGTACAAGGCTATAGGGTAAACATACTTAAAACAGTTAAAACTTGGAGACTCTCTAAATGTCCATCAATAAGGAAATAAAGTATGATGCATGCCTACTATGAAAGACTATACAGTGGTCTGAGCTAAAGACAATGAGCTAAATCTGTATATACTGACATAGAAGCATATCCATGAACAGAAAAAGGTCTAGAAAGATACAAATCATTAAAAGTGATTATCCTTTGAGAGGGTGACTTTCTCTTTGTACTTTATATATTTTTGTATTATTATAATTTCATTAAAATAAGCATGTATTACTTTAGCATTCAGAAAAAATAATAAAGAAAAAGCTGAAATTGGCCAAACATATTCTCTTTGCTTGAATTGGATGCATCTATTCTTTTTTTTTTTAAGAGTTTATTTTTTTCCTTTTTCTCCCCAAAGCCCCCCGGTACATAGTTGTATATTCTTCGTTGTGGGTCCTTCTAGTTGTGGCATGTGGGACACTGCCTCAGCATGGCTTGGTGAGCAGTGTCATGTCCGCGCCCAGGATTCGAACCAACGAAACACTGGGCCACCTACACGGAGCGTGCGAACTTAACCGCTCAGCCACGGGGCCAGCCCCATGATGCATCTATTCTTTTCTAGAGCTTTAGACAATTTCAGATAGCTTTTCTCCAGACACAAGAGGAAGCAGGTCATATACAATTTCTATTTTTAAAGACAAGCAAAGGTTAAGAGTGACAAACAAAAAGGAGATTGCAAAAAATAAAGGAAGTGAGGAAAAGAGGAGTAAGAGAGAGCTGACGGAGAATTTATGAAAAAAAGAATTCTTATAGTGCTGGGCATGAAAATAATGAGCAGAAGATGATTCTTTAATCTTAGACTGGAAAGAGAAGCAAAAAGAAAAACAGATACAGTTTTCTTCAATCACAAAAGGAGAGTTTAAAATAAGCAGCAACAACAACAAATCTCACTACAAGTCGTTTTAAAAGCCTAGCAAAATCCAATTGTGATCAGGAAATTATACATACTCTCAGAGAAAGGGAACAAACCAGTTCCCAAACGGCCTGGTTGAGAATGTGTGGGATAACAAAGCAAACATACAGCACGTGCTAATAATCTGACTTTAGGGATGGATCTGGGGAAAAGGAATTTGTAAAATTTCCATAACCAAAGTGAATTGTCTTCTCCAAAACTAGTAGTATAGAAAGTCTATCAAATTAGGAAGGAGACACACAGAAATTACATTAAAACCCTATGAATGAATAATTACAGTGGGTTGCATGATAAATGAAGATTTTGACATTAGAAGATAATATGGTGGTTTGGAGTTGAGAGAATCTCTTTTTTAGACTCAACAACAATAACAAATAACACCAATAAATCTGCCTTGGGCAAAATAACTTTAGAGGTCATACTGCCTGGATAATTAAGACATTACAGCAACCTGCCTAAAGATGTTAAAATTGATAAATCACTTTTCTGACCATTCTTTCTCCTCAAAAGGCTGAAAGACCCGGACCTCTACCCTGTCATATCACTTCCATCCTGAGATTTATAGGTTAATGTTGTTGTCAGAGAAACAAATTCTCTTAGTGCAATACACTCTAATAAGTGAAGAAATACAGTAATTTGTCCTCATATTCTCATAACCTTTAAGGTATTTAATATAAAGATACTTTAAATTTAGATTATACAGTATGTGATGTTAGTTCTCATATGCACTCAACAGAACTTTTAAGGCAACTGGAAAAAAGTGAAAAGAATTTATTCCTGAATTATATTCTGAGGATACAAATGAAAACTTCATTATTATTTTAGGAATCATACGAGAGAGACAGAAACACACAGACATGTGATGAGCACTAGATCTGGGGTGAAGAATAAATTACCTATATGAGTTTGGGAAAGTCACTTAATTGCTCTCAGAGCCTCAGTTTTCACTCCAATGGTTCCTAAACTTCAGTGTACTTGAGAATTATCTAGAAGAGAATTTTAAAACTCCAGATCCCCAGGCCAAAAGATCTTAATTTGGGCCAGCCCTGGGGCCTAGTGGTTAAGCTCGGTACACTCTGCTTCGGCAGCCCAGGTTCGGTTCCTGGGCGTAGATCTACACCACTTGTCGGCAGCCATGCTGTGGCAGCGACCCACAGATAAAAACAGAGGAAGATTGGCATGGATGTTAGCTCAGGGCCAATCTTTCTCAGGAAAAAAAAAAATTAATTAGGAGACAAGTGATGTCCAGCAATCTTCATTTTTAACAAACAACTCTGAGGATTCTAGTACAGGAAAAAGAGAGACTATGCTTTGACAAACATAGTCCTAAATAATATGGGAATGAATAGCTACTTTACCTACATCATAGGGTTGTTATATGGATCTAAGGAAGACAGCCAAGTAAAATAAGCAGATATAAGTTTATATTAATTTATAGCTTTCATAGAAAATTGATATATTAGATGATATGCTTGTTTTCCTGAAATATCCACTCTAATTACAGTTTTATTATGGTTGAGTTAATATGGAGAAGTATTACAGAGTTTATTAAGGTTGGCAGTTAAATATATCAAAATCAATTGCTTATACACAGACAATAACCACCTAGAAAATATAAAGTAAAAGATCCCATTTGCATAGTACTTCCACATCTCCCTAAAAAATTTATTACAGGGGCTGGCCCCGTGGCTGAGTGGTTAAGTTCGCGTGCTCTGCTGCAGGTGGCCCAGTGTTTCGTCAGTTCGAATCCTGGGCGCGGACATGGCACTGCTCATGGGACCACACTGAGGCAGCGTCCCGCATACCACAACTAGAAGGACCCACAACAAAGAATATACAACTATGTACCGGGGGGCTTTGGGGATAAAAAGGAAAAAGTAAAATCTTTAAAAAAAAATTTATTACAAATACTCAGTAATAAACTGAACAAGAAATATGCAGGAAGATACTGTGAAAAGAGTTTAATTCTACCCAAATTAGTCTATAAATTTAAGAGAGTTAGTGGGATTTTTGAGGCAAGGAGAACCTGACACAATGATCCTAAGGTTCATATGAAAGAATAAACATTGAGAATACACAAATTTGAAAGAGTGATAAGGAGGGTGTCTCTCTCTATATAACTCTATATATCACTATATTTAAAATAGTGACAGTATTTCAAGTAGATGAGGAAACAGTGGCTCACTTAACAAATGGCTTTGGGACGACTGATTCATCATTTGGGGAAAAAAGTTCCCTATGTTATATACTTAAACTAAAATAAATTTAGATAAATTAAGGATTTAAATATAAAATACAAAAGGTACTGGAAGCAAATGTAAGCAAAAATTAGTATAACGTTGGGGTAGGGAAAGCCTTTCTAAGCATGACACCAAAGGCACAATACATAAAAGTTAAAAGCTTCTGCATAGGGAAAAAAATACAAACAGATAACAGATAAACTGTAAAAAAGGATGAGCAATATGTATGACAGGAAAATGATGAATATCTTTAATATACAAAGATCTTACATATCTATAACAAAAAGGTGAACACCCAAAAGAAAAATGCACAATGGAAATAAACAGGCAACTCACAAAGAAAGAAGTACAAACGGTCAAAAAGTCTCGCTAGTCATCGGAGATAAAAAATAAATGATCACTTTTCACATAAACTGACAAAGCTTAAAAACAATTTTAATACTATCTGGTGTAAGTGTGCTTAGATAGACACTCTCTTACACTGCTAGTGGAAGCATGAAATGATATCTTTCTGGACGACAATTTGGCAGTATGTATCAAAAGCCTTAAAAACTACTGACCAATTTTATATGCTGTCAGTGAGAGTATAAATTTGTACAACTTTTCTGGAGGGCACTTTGGCAGTATTTACCAAAATTTAAAATGTACACGCCCTCTGACCTAGCAAGTCCACTTCTGGGAATTCTATGTAAAAGATATGCTCATAAAGATACATATACATGGGCCGGCCCCGTGGCCAAGTGGTTAAGTTCAGGAGCTCACTTCGGCGGTCCGGGGTTTCCCCGGTTTGGATCCTGGGCGCGGACATGGCACCGCTCATCAGGCCACGCTGAGGCGGCGTCCCACATAGCACAACCAGAGGCACTCACAACTAGAATATACAGCTATGTACTGGGGGGCTTTGGGGAGAAGAAGAAGAAGAAAAGAAGAAGATTGGCAACAGTTGTTAGTTCAGGCGCGAATCTTTAAAAAAAAGATACATATACAAGGATATTCACTGAGGCACTGTTTATTATAGCACAGAACTGAAAAAAACCTAAATGTCAGGCTTTAGACAATGCTAGGAATTAGACAATTCAGCTTGCTGCCCATGTATATTCCTCAAATGAGTTCAAATCCCACTTTGGTTAACTCAATCCTGTAAGAATCCTGGGATACGTCTAGTTCTAGCAGGTTGTTTCACAAAGCTAATATGATACCTGATGTTTATGAGAAGATTTAAATTTATCAGAAAAAGCGGTACTATGAATGAGCCTTTTGAAAATTTATGTCAAAATCTTGTTCTCTATAACATTTAAAATTTCAGGATACTTGTAAAAGCAAAGAATTTACCTTGTGTTAGCACCTATCATCCTGGGCTGCCTGGACTGCAAGATAAACGCTTTCTGTAACAGAGTCTAAGGAGCTCAAGTAGGTATCATGCTCACAAAATTTATCATTAACTTACACACATGGTCTACTGAATGTTCAAGCAATGGTAAAAGTTTATCTGATATGACCAGCAAGTTCCAGTGAAGTAAAAAGGATTTTTTGTTTCTTTTTGTTTTTTAATATATAATTCCCTATTTTTTAACTAAAAAAGGCATTTCTATGCTTTCCATATGACATTAGTTAATAAAGTTGCATTTACATTTGCTAATTGAATTGCACTTTATATGCTACCAAGTTGATAATATAGACTTTGGGGGGATAATTAGTTCCCTCTATTTCTACCTGTGAGACGTGACAGACCAGAACAAATATTAACACTAACCGCATGCCTACTCATCTGATGAAACTTGGCAAGAGAGGTATGTACTCGCACGTGAGAGCGAGCGAGCGAGAACTGAAGGAAGGAGAGGGAGAGAGAACCATCTCACCACTTCCAAAATTCCCTCATGCTCCCCCTTCATAACCAACACTTCCCTACACCCCCAAACCCTGGCACCCTCTGTTCTGTTCTGTTCTCCTCCCTACAGTTTTGCTTTCTCAGATTGTCATATAAATGGAATCATACATTATGTAGCCTTTCAAGTCTGGCTTCTTTCACTTAGCAAAATGCATTTTAGGATTCACCTATGTTATTGCATGAATCAACAGGTAGTTCCCTTTACATCAGGGAGTAGTATTCCACAGTATGGATATATGACAACCTGTTTATCTATTCATCAGTTGAAATAGCTGGGTTGTTTCCAGTTTTTGGTGATTAATGCTGAATAATGCTGCTAAAAATATTCACGTGCAGGTTTTTGTGTGAACATAAGTTTTAATTTCTCTTGGATAGATACCTAGAAGTAGGATTGCTGAGTCATAGGGTAGATATATGTTTAATTTCATGAGAAACTGGCAAGCTGTCTTCCAAAGTGGCTACATCATTTTTCATTCCCACCAGCAGTGTATGAAAGTTCCAATTGTTCTGCCTTGCTAACACTTGGTACTGCCAGTTTTACAGTTTTGTTTTGCTGTGTTTTGACACTCGAATAGGTGTATAGTGGTAACTCATTGTGATTTTTCTTTTAGGTTTTTTTTAGAGCATTTTTAGGTTAACAGCAAAATTAAATGGAAAGTACAGAGATTTCCCATATACCCCTTGTCCCCCACAACGCACAACCTCCCTTATGATCGACATCCTGAATGAGATTGGTAATTTGTCAGAAACATCATTGTGGTTTTAATTTGCATCTGACTAATTTGCATTTCCTTTATTTGCTATTTGTATATCTTCTAGGTGAAGTGTCTATTCAGATCTTTTGCCCATTTTGTTATCGGATTGTTTATTTTCTCCTTGTTTTTAATTTTGAGGGTTTTAAAATTTTATTCTGGATACAATTTTCTGTCAGAAATGTGATTTGCAAATATTTTCTCCCAGTCTATGACTTGTCTTTTCATTTTCTTTCACAGAACAAAAGCTTTCAATTTTAATAAAGTCCAATGTATCCATTTTTTCATTTATGGATTGTACTTTGGGGATGATAAGATTTCCAACCACATTTCTTTGTATAGAGTAACATTTCTCCTAACTAGCAGCCTCCATCACAAAGCTGAGAACAAATAACCAAAAACTGCCACCAACATTGTTTAATGGATACAGAGTTTCAGTTTGGGAAGATGAAAAAAGTTCTGGAGATAGACGGTGGTGACGGTTACAAATAGATAAAAGGGCAAGTTTTGTTATATAATTTTACCATAACAAAAAGAAAAACTGCCACTGAGCAACAATAATGTCAGGGAAGTCTATGTTGAAAAGCTCACACACACTGTTTGTCCAGAACACTTCAGGCAGTAATGAAACCAAGGCAACGGAGCCAAAGCTTCACTTTGGATCCACGGATGATGAATGAGGGTCCACTCTGCCCATCATCCGGGAGCTCAGAGCCTTTCAGGTTCACGTAGGCCAAAGACTCTCCTCTTGGTCTCCCACCCCCAGGGTGGTATGGGGGCCAGATGGGAGGATCCCCTTACTGCTGCAGGAAAGGAAAGAGACACGAGGGATCCAATCCCATTCTGTCAGTTGTTAGAACATTTCCCTTATTTTCAGCCCTGGGTCTCCTCCTTGCCTTTCAGGAAAAACCACTTACCTTCAAGTTCTGAGCCTCTCATAGGTAATAAAAGAATTCACTTCTCATTGATACCCTCTTCTGCAGGCAGCTTCCCCCTCTGCCTCTGCTTCCTATCTTCCAATGACGTGTTCATACCACTCCTCTGCTGATGTCTATCTCCTGTTCTCCTTGTCCTTCCAGGTTTAAGCCTTTTAAAATTTCTTTACTGTCATATTAATGGAGTGCGAGAAGGACAAGAGCTAAACATGTGTGGTCAGGTGGCCATGTTTAACCCCATATATATTACTTTTATAATGATTTTTTTTTCAAATGAAGATTTAAAAAACAGAAGATGATGCTAGTAGCGGGTGGAAATATGGGGTGAAGGGGAGTAGAATAAAAGGGAAAAAGAATTGAGTTATTGAGTTCCTATCATATGTCAAGCATTTTAAAACACTTTAGGGGCCGGCCGGGGGGCCCAGCAGTTAAGTTCGCTTCTCGGTGGCCCGGGACTCGCCGGTTCGGATCCCGGGTGTGGACATGGCACCACTTGGCAAGCCATGCTGTGGCAGGCGTCCCACATATAAAGTAGAGGAAGATGGGCATGGATGTTAGCTCAGGGCCAGTCTTCCTCAGCAAAAAGAGGAGGATTGGCAGCAGTTAGCTCAGAGCTAATCTTCCTCAAAAAAAAAAGAGAAAAAAACCCCACTTTAATCCTAACAACCATATGAAACTGTCCCTTTAGCGAAGATGAAATTCAAGTTCAGAGAGGTTCTTCACCCAATGCCAAGAAGCTAATGAATGGTAGAGTCTGATTCTAACTCACACCTCTTAGACTCCAAAAAATATGCTCTTTCCCCGTCTTTGTGTCATCTGGAAAGAACAGTTCAGGCAAAAGATGAGAGACTGAATTAAGATAACAGCTATTAAAGTTGGAATAGGTGGTGGGTTCAAGAAATTCTTTGGACGCACTATAGCAGCAGTGTGGCAGTGTTCTCCAGCATAAAAAGAACACTGGCGATCAGTTTTGTATAGGTCTATGCAAATATTAATATTCGTACACATGGCACTTTGGTGACAGACACAATTCAACCTGAACGTCCATCCTCACTCGTCCTGAGAAGATATACAAACAGTACCCTCTCCTCCCCCAATCGGAAATAAATACATTAAACTTTCCAATTCTCCCACTTCCTTACTGTTTCCTAGGTGGTTCTTTTCTTCTGCCTCTTCTGGGAGCTATTCCTTCCATCCTTGCCCCCAAAGTGGTACAGAATCCCCCCCGGTTCCCTGCCTAGCATAAACAAACACACTCCAGCAATTGTCTGCTCCCCAAGTTATAACTGCAACTAGTTGTCCTGCCCTGACCAAAATAAGTGGTGACTAAAGGTGGCCTTAAGACCGCATTATCAAAAAAAGAAATATTCACTGAGTGCCTAGCATATTTCTCTGCATACATACAATAGGTCCTCAGTAAATACTTATTGAGTGAATACCTCCAATTTAAAAATGGGTTCCTTGAACAGTTGTTTCTCAGTCAATTTTGAAGATTAAGCATGTTTTCTCATAGAAAGAACATTATACATGATGGCTAGGTTCACAGACTGGTCTTCAGAAGTTTATTTAGACAAAAATGCAGCTAGACTATATATTAATAATACTTTAACACCACTTCTTATGGGGAAATGCATAGTGAATTCCAATTAGGAAATCAAGAATGCCAAGGGGGGCCGGCCCCCTGGCCGAGTGGTTAAGTCCGCGCACTCCGCTTCAGCGGCCAGGGGTTTCACTTGTTCGGATCCTGGGCGCAGACATGGCACCGCTCATCAGGCCACGCGGGGGCAGCGTCCCATATAGCACAACTAGAAGGACCCACAACTAAAAATACACAACTATGTACCGGGGGGCTTTGGGGAGAAAAAGGAAATATAAAATCTTTATAATTACAAAAAAGAAAAAAAAGAATGCCAAGGGACACATACCTCCTATGCACATTCTCAGCTCTGGAAAAGACTTCTCTGCTCAATACAGGCAGTGGTAGGGGTAAGCGCTGTCTCTCCTCAACTCAAGGACAGGCAGCAGTAATGGGTGGAGCCTATGTCAGGTCTTTCATATATTATTGGTGGTGGTTATAATTAAATCAGGTACTGGTATTCTGCTTAGCAAAGCAATAAAGTACTGAATGACATACTTGACTTGTATTTTACAAGGTCTTTTATACAAAATCATCAATATAAAAATAGTTTTGAGTGAATGAATTCTGACGCACTGCTGATGGGAGTGTAAATTAAAACAAACCCCACAGGGTTTCTAAAACAATTTTGAATATTTATCAAAAGCCTTAAAATATGCATGCCCTTTAACCCAGAAATTCCACTTCTAAGAACATATCCAAAGAAGGGAAAGTACACACAACTGTTCTAAGATGTATAACTAAGGATGCTTATCACAACATTGTTTATATGATTGAAAACCTGGAACCAACCTAAATATCAATATGGAATTGGTCAAATAAATTACCATGTATCTATTAAAAACACATGGTTTATACTTAAACACCAAAAAATGTCCATGACAAGTTAAGTGAAGAGAGGCTACAAAGCCTAACTGTAGACTATAGTCCTAATTTTGTAAAAATATTTTATATATTATGAGAATGTTTGTGTAAGAGAAAAATAGTTTTGGAAGAATTTATACTATAACCTTAACAGCAGCTAATCCCCAGAGGGTGGAATTAAGGGTAATTTTTACTTTCTTCATTCAGTGAGCAAATATTTATTAAAGTCCTACTATGTTCCAGGTACTATTCTAGGTGCTAGTGATACAGCATTGAAGAATGTAGACACAATCCGTGTTCTCATGGGGCTTATATTCTCATGAGGGAAATGGACAATAAGCAAAGAAATACATAAAATCAAGTTGTGATAAATATTATAAAGAAAAAACAAAGCCCAGGAAGGAGATATCTAAATATCGCCTGGATTTTGTTTTCACATTGACCATTTACTAATTTTCTGGTAAGAAAGAAAAGTATTTTTATTTCAGAAAAGTAAATGTATTTCAAGGATACTTTTGGAGGACTCACGCATTAGATAAGAGACTGAAGTACGTCACTTTTAAGATCTCTGAATGACTAAAACTTAAAGAGTAGACTTCAGTTATCTGAAAATTCACTTCTGTAAAATACCTCACTCCTCAATGATGCTCAATAAAAGGTACTATAGATCACAAAAGACCATGGACCACACTGGAGGCTGTTTCATGGAATTCCCAGGGACTCACCTAAAACTTCTCTACTCAATATAGAAGAATGTATTAAACCCCAAAAAGTTTAGTTTCAATTCCAAAACTGTAGATCTGTAACTCTAGAAACATTTGTTGAGATCACTTTATGGTGATGAGAAGAAAAAAAAAAAAGCCCTATTACTTTCCACAAATGTATACAGTGAGCCAAGTGTTTCCTTGGTTCTCTGGGACCGTGAAGTTTTGAGACAAAAGAGTCTGGAAATAAAGGCAGAAGTGGATCTAGAGTTGAAATCACAGAGACAATTTATGAGCAGAATATTCTGGAAGTCCAAAGGAATCAATTTCTAAATGCAGCCTCCATTGATAAGTGATAGTAACGAAAATATGCATGATGTGTTTGAAAGCCTGGATATTATAGACCCTCCCATCAGGAGGACAAAGGCATGGGTATTGATGAGGGTTTTTTGCTGAGATCTCTCTTCTCTGGACTAGTCTCCCTCTTAACTGACAAACTGCATTCAGAAAACTGTGCACCAGAGTTAGAGGTATAGCTAATGACTCCAGAGGACAAGTGCCTCCCACAGAGATGAAGACTATAACTCTGGCTTCATTAACACTATTTAATCAGCCAAACCAAAAGGGTACCTGATAGATCTATACCACCAACTGCATACACACTAGCATTTGACTCATGTTGGAGGATATTGTAATACTCAGTATATCTTGGTCACCCATCTTGCTGATTATGCAAAGGTATCTCCCCTATCAGGTAAGAATATAATCAACCTTGCCAGTACTTAAAAAATATAGTTAACATATTGGTAGAAAAACTATTTTGTCTTAATTTTTATAGTTGAAATATTCATGTGGTAACACTAAAACCTAAAAAATAACTTAAGGGGCTGGCCCCGTGGCCAAGTGGTTAAGTTCGCGCACTCCGCTGCGGCGGCCCAGGGTTTTGCTGGTTCAGACCCTGGGCACGGACATGGCACCGCTCATCAGGCCACGTTGAGGCAGCGCCCCACATGCCACAACTAGAAGGACCTGCAACTAGGATATACAACTATGTACCGAGGGGGATTTGGGGAGATAAAGCAGAAAAAAAAAAAAAGATTGGCAACAGTTGTTAGCTCAGGTGCCAATCTTTAAAAAAAACTTAATTAAAAAATAAAACAAAAAACAAAAAATAACTTAATATACGTATCTATTTTTCAGAATACTTTGACTTTTCCCAATGTCTGTATTTTTCACAAGTTTTCTCTATTTATCAAACCAAGGTCCAAAGAACAATTTTCAGCGTGAAGCAAGCAAACACTCCATAAATACAGTCCCGATCTGCATCCCCACCCACACCCTACCCCTCAATTCCTTTAACGTCCTGTTTTATAGACTTTGGTTAATAAAGGTGAAAATCTGATAAAATTCTCTCTCGTTCAAAGTTCAATCACTATCAGGACAGATAAGTATGAAAAATTATGTATCGAAAATGTGTGGGAGCTCAGTTTTTTAAAAGGAAGTAGCAATTCAGAATTGTCAAGGACAACTGTTTAGCCAGGTATTTTTATACAGATGAATGAGAATGAATTCAGAGAAGGCCTACATCATTCCTCACCCTTAAGAGTTTTTAATTGGCAAGTTTCAAATGCTTTGTTATCACAAGCAAGCAGAACCCTAATTCTGATGGCTACATCAAATCCACTGAAATGCTGGGAAAAAAATTAATTTAAATTCAATGACATTTTTTGAACAGAAATCAAGACAAACAGCCATCAACAACAATATTTGCTATTTTTTTAATTTAAAGTGCAAATTCATTACGGTTTGCAGGAAGATTTTTTTTTTTCAGAACTCATCCCTCAGTTTGTGGTTCTGTGCTTTCTCAGACAACACTAGGAGGAACTTTGTCATCTCACAAAACTAAGACTCTAAAATAGGCTGAAATCTTTAGAAAGCCAGTTCTGGTAGAATAAAAAAAGTGCTTTACCTACAAGCGAGCTATTTTGTCCCCATGTTAGACATGCAATTTTCACAAAGTTGAGCTTGTCTTCAGTTAGTTTGCTTTAAATAAGGTTCATCTTTTTAATTCTGAAAAACTTGTCAGGAGTCAAGCCATAACTAAATTCTAAATTTTGGTTTAGTATATTCTGTCTTTGAAGTAAATTATTAAAGCACCTCTCCTCTTGCTTTATCTGCCTTTTTGTTCCTACTTTCAACGAAGGGTTCATGTGCACGAACACGCGCGCACACACACACACACACACACACAAATAAGTAAGACCTAGACTGAACTTACTAACATTTTCCAGCTAAAAACTAATTCTGACAACACCTCCTTTTGAAAAAGGTATGGCTACAAACGTAGGAAATTAAAGTTGCAGACAGCACAGAGACAGATAAACAGAGCAAATTAGGAAAAGTATAAGTATCTATGTTCAACGATGATAATGCCAGACTTTGGTGTGAAACAAATTATATCTGGCCAGATACTTACAAATAAGTCTCCTCAACATGCACACACAATAGTGAGTTTGATGAAAATGGATGAATTAATCCAAAAGGCTTCATAAGACAAGTTCCTAAAGAATGGGTAAAGCCTGGGCAATATAAAAGGATACACGGAGAACTAAAATGGCAGTTGAATAGAGATAGAACAAATTGTGTTTTATAACACACTTTTCATTCAACACGATAATGAACATTTTTCTATGTCAGTAAATATTAATATATAAAAACACCTAACACTTCTTTATTATTTTAATCTTCACAACCCAGTGGGATAGGTACTATTATTTTCATTTTACAGATGATGAAATTGAGACACAAAGAGAGTAAGGAAATTTCCCAAGATCACACAGCTAGTAAGTGACATAACTGAAATTCAAACCCAATAAATCCAGTCCAGAGTCTTTGCTTTTAATCACTAATATATATGCTGTAATTTTAAAAAGCAGAATAGAAGTCCATTATATGAATGCACCATAATTTAACTAATCTACTATTGTTAGGTGAACTGGGTCTTGAAGGTTGAGTAGGAATTCTCCAGAAGAACGGAAAGAATTCCAGACAAAAGGGCCGTGAACAAAGTTACAGAGGTGTCAAACAGAATAGCACATTTGAAGGAGTACTTTGATATGCCTGGGGATGTGGTGTGAGTGGGAAAGACAAGGAGGTTGGAAAGGTAAGCAAGGCTTTATTATGAAGGATTAATTTGAAAGGGGCAAGACTAGAGTCAGGAAGACCAGTAAAAAGCCTGTTGTCCAACAATGGAATATTATTCAACCATAAAAACGAACGAAATTCTCACATATATTATATCATGGATGAAGACATTATGCTAAATGAAATAAGCCAGATACAATAAGAGAAATAGTCTATGATCCACTTACAAAAGGGCAATTAGAAGAGGTAAATTCATAGAGACAGAAAATAGAATAGAGGTTCCTGGGGGTGGGAGAAGGGGGAATGAGAAGCTCTTGTTTAATGGGTACAGAGTTTCTGCGTGGGATGATGAAAAAGTTCTGGAAATAGTGCTGATAGTTATGCAACACTGTAAATGTACTTAATGCCATTGAATTGTACACTTAAAATGATTAAACTGGTAAATATTAGATTATATATATTTTACAACAATAAAAAAAAAAGGCTATTGCCCAGAGGGAAATGATTAGGAACCAAATGGAGCTGGAAAGGAGGGGGAAAACTTGAGAAATATCAAGAACTAGGCAACGGACTTGGTGTTTGAATGTGGGATGAGGAAAAAAATAACTCTTGGGCTTCTGGGTAGAGAGGAGTGGCACTGTGGGACACCTTTTATAGAAGGAAACAAAGGCCCAGAAACACAAAGTAATTTGTCCAAAGTCACAGTTTGTTAATAGCAGAATGGAACTTAAACACTGGACTCCTGTCACAAACTCGGTACTCTTTCCACTACAACACAAAACATCAAGAAAGACTATTATCTTACCTTTGTATACCTCTCTATAATTTACAAAGTGCTTTTACATACATTATTTCATTCGATACTCATAACAATCTATGATTTAGACAGAGCAGGTATTATCATCATTTTACCGATGAGCACACTTAAATAGAATAAGAAAATTGATGCAACTCCTTAAAAATCTCAAAGACCTAAATTTCATCTGTTGGATTACCGGAGAACCTTAAGATGGGAAGTGAGATCCAAGTGATTAACTTGGGACTACCATGACTGATGTAACAGGTACTGAGGGGAGAAAGAGGCTATAAACAGACGTGGTTTGGGTAGGTTTCAGAGCCACCATTTTGCATAACTCTATGTCATAATTTTTACAGACTAACAATGTGACTACTGACACCTGCAGTTGTGTAAGACAACAAACAGCCCTGGATAAAATAAAATAGGAGTCTCCAACTTGCAGATCAGGATATACTGGTAGATCTAGAAACCTCGTTTCATGGAGCCCTAAACTGGTTCCCAATAACGTCTTCTCCTCTCCGCCGCATCCCATTTCTGCCCCACGTCCCAACTGATATTACCAGAGTGAAGGAGAGAACAGCACAACCAGCAACTACTTCTCAGGGACTGCAATGTCTGTATCTGCCCTGATCTCAAGACTCAGATTAAAAGAACCTCCTCCACATAATAAGGCTGGAGATCACCATGATAAAGGAGTGGGAGGAGACAAACACGGTCTTGTGTGGTCATTTCTACTTGTCTGGTGGAAAAAAATTCTAGAAAGTGCCAGGATAATACTGTTAAACCTTCTTAGAACATGATCATACTTACATTAAATCAAAAGATAACGAGAGAAAAGGCAGGTCACAACAGGCATTCATTTGGCAATCCACGAATGCCTTAAGTTGAGAGAACACTAACACATATTACAACAAAACTTACTAAGAGAGCTTCTGACCAAGTTGTGTTTAGGTATAAGACAAAACCAGGACACAAATGGTCTAGCTAGATGCTTCAAATACAGAAGATAATCTAAAACTGACCAGATGCTTCAAATGTAGAACAGAATCTAAAACGACCACTGGTAGTCCTCAAAAGGCCAAGTCAAATAACTGCTATAAAGTTTCTCTTCCTCCTATTTGGACAAAGGAAACACACTATTACAGAAACACAACAGAAAACAAAGGGTGGGGAAGTGTATACTGTTTTGCTTGAAGAATTTCTGATGGCATTCTACCAACCATGACAGAACGTCTTTCTTTCATTCCTTGCCTAACCTCCTTCTACTTCCCCCGGCTTCTCCTGGTCTTCCCATTGGCACTTCGCGTGCACAGTGCTCTCCAGTATTACTTAGTGCTACTAGGGTTACTGACCCAGGCTGCTCTGGGTAAGTATTTTATTGCTACATAGTTGTGTCACTAAGAAAACTTAATACAAAATTCTAAACTCAAGAAACAACTTAGAGTGAAGATGGGAACGAATCAAAGAAGTATGACGCCAAAGCCCGTGCGCTAACCCTCTGCAAAACAGTGTACCCCAAAGGATTTACCACAGATTAAATAGCTGTTCAAAGCATTCAACAGATGGCTGTATTGGCAAGCTCACCTTAATAAACAAGAAAAATCATAAATAAGCAATCTCAAACTACACCTAACTGAATTAGAAAAAGAAGAACAAACAAAGCCCCAAGTCAGCAGAAGGAGACAAATAATAAAAATCAGAGCAGAAATAAATACTATTGAAACAAAAAAGGCAGTAGAAAGGGTCAAGGAAACAAAGAGCTGGTTCTTTCAGAAGGTAAACAAAATCGACAAACCCATAACCAGACTTACAAAGAAAAAAAGAGAGAAAGCTCAGATAAATAAAATTAGAAATGAAAGAGGAGAAATAACAACTGATACCACAGAAACACAATGGATTATAAGAGAATACTACGAAAAGCTACATGCCAACAAAATGGACAATCTAGAAGAAATGGATAAATTCTTAGACTCTTACAACCTCCCAAACCTGAATCAAGAAGAAATAAAGAATTTGATAGACCAATCACAAGTAAAGAGATTAAAAGAGTAATCAAAAGCATCCCAAAAAATAAAAGCCCAGGACCAGATGGCTTCCCTGGGGAATTCTACCAAACTTTCAGAGAGGATTTAATACCTATCCTCCTCAAGCTATTCCAAAAAATTAGGGAAGACGAAACACTTCCTAACACATTCTACAAGGCAAAGATCACTCTGATACCAAAGCCTGACAAAGACAACACAAAAAAAGAAAACTACAGGCGAATATTGCTGATGAACATGGATGCAAAAATCCTCAACAAAATACTGACAACCAGTATATTGCTCCTGTAGTTTACTACGTTTATAGTACAGCAAAACTATAATTTACAATTTTATTAGATAGATTGCTAAAACTACTTTTACAGAAAATAGTTTTTTTTTTTTTTGAGGAAGATTAGCCCTGAGTTAACATCTGCTACCAATCCTCCTCTTTTTGCTGAGGAAGACTAGCCCTAAGCTAATATCCATGCCCATCTTGCTCTACTTTATATGTGGGATGCCTGCAACAGCATGGCTTGCCAAGCGGTGCCATGTCCACACCCAGATCCGAACCGGCAAACCCTGGGCCACCGAAGCAGACCGTGCGCACTTAACTGCTGCGCCACCAGGCTGGCCCCTACAGTAAATAATATATTAAAAGAATAATAGTAACTAAAATTTATTTCATATTTACTACCTGCCAGGCACTGCTCTTAGGGCTTTACGTGTATTAACTCATTGACAATCCTATGAGGTAGGTACTGTTATTGGCCGTATTTCAGAAATTTGAAGTAACTGAAGCACGAAAAGTAAGAAATCTGCCCAGGGTCATACAAGTAGTAAGCAGAGGAGCTGGGATTCCAACCTAGGCAGTCTGGCACCAGAACTTCCACTCAATCCTATGTTATTCTGCCTCCCCAAAACAGCACATCACAATACAACGGTAAAGTTCAGATGCCTTGAAGTTATCAAGACAATATCTAGTAGTAAAGAAAATGTAACCAGCAATGTTCCAATTTATGCTTGCTTATCAACTTTTACTCTACATTCTTTTAATACAGTTTAAATTCCAAACATGTTATAAATATCAAAGTCTGGCCAAGTTTAAAGATGTGCTTACAGTAAAGATAAAAAAACATACAAGGACCATTTCTTTTCTCACGCTGGGAAACTCTGAAAATACAAATAAAATAAGACTAACACAATTTTAAATATTAGGTCTTTCAGCAAATCTTTTTGTTGTTAGCACCATCAAGTTGATTCCAACTCCTAGCAACCCTATGTACAGAAGAGCAGAACCCTGCCGGGTCTTTTTGTGCCTTCCTCTCAACTTCTGGTGCTATATCAGACAATGCTCTGCTGCTATTCATACAGATTTCATGGCCAATTTTTTCAGACGTAGACAGCCAGGTCCTTCTTCCTAGTCTGTCATATTCTGAAAGTTCCACTGAAACCTGTCCACCATGGGTGGGCCTGCTGCTATCTGAAATATCAGTGGCATAGCTTTCAGCATCACAACAACAGTCAGTCGCCACAATATGAGAATGGACAGACTGGTGGTTATGGTTCCCTTACCAGGAAACAAACTCAGGCCATGGCAGTGAGAGCACTGAATCTTAACCACTAGACCACCAGGGCTGGAACATATCTTTAAATAATGTAATTAGCTAAAAACAAAACTTTGGGTCCTTACTTTTAAATTTAGTTTGAAAGTACCAAGGAAATTTTGAGCCACATAATTTAATTTTTAACCACCAAATCAATTTGCTCATTCATACTTTCAAAGAAGATAAACAAGATCTACTCTCTTTAGGACAAACAAGGAACTTAAATCCAATAGATCAAATTTTCTTCAAATGTCTACATACTTGGAAAAATACAGTTCCAGCGATGTCAGCATCATGGCAGAGTGAACCCTCCCCTTAGATTCTCCCCACTAAGATACAACAAGAAGGACATTCATATACCAACAGAGGACATTCACACAACACAAAAGACATCTGAGAGACCCACAGAGCCATACAGCTGAAGGTGGAGGTGCTGGACCCCCAGGAGGAAGTGGAAGGAGGGAAGGGGATCTCCTTTCCCTCCTCCAACACAGCAACCCTAGGCTCTGGACCACATGGCTCTGAGAGGAGTGGAGGAGGGACGGCACTCCACAGGAACACCTTCGCTCTGCAAGTTCCTTCACAGCCTGAGGGAAAGCCCCACACAGAGGTGACTAAGCTATTGCAGGGGTGTCATCATCAAGCTAGCAGCCCAGGAGAGCAGATAGCAAGGTCAGAGTGAGAACGCCTCCAGGATTGCACAGGTGAAAGAAAGTGCCCCTCCCCCCACCAGGAACTCCAGCTCAGCCAGTTGCCCAGAGTACCCACACAGATAGAAAAGCAGAGGTCGTGAGCAAGTGAGCCGCAGATCACGGTGGGCTCAGAATAGACAGCTCTTGACCCACACCCACGGGCGGCAGGTGGAAGTTGCAACCAGACACTATCACCATGAGGAGGCACAAATCTACACCATCAAACAGCACGAGAAAATATATTAAATCTCCAAACCAGAAGGAAAATGACAATCATCCAGAAATCAATCCAGAAGGCACAGAAATCTATAACTTAAATGGTAGAGAATTCAAAATAGTTATCATAAAAACACTCAACGAGTTACAAGAAAATACAGATAGACAGTTCAATGAAATAAGGAACTCATTCACAAAAGACATTGAAACTATAAAGAAGAACCAATCAGAAATGTTGGAGATGAACAACATAATTGATGAGATAAACAAAAATCTAGACTCCCTGAATAACACAGCAGATATTATGGAGGAGTGAACCAGCAGTCTGGAGGACAGAAATATAGAAATGCTTCAGATGGAAGAAGAGAGAGAACTAAGACTAAAGAAATGAAGAAAGTCTCCAAGAAATATCCAACTCAACTAGGGAATTCAACATAAGGATTATAGGTATTCCAGAGGGAGAAGAGAAGGAGAATGGAGCAGAAAGCTTGTGCAAAGAAATAACAGCTGAGAACTTCCCAAACTCGGGGAAAGAGCTGGAAATACATGTGACAGAAGCCAATTTATCTCCAAACTATATGAATGTAAAAAATACCTTCTCCAAGGCATATAGTAATTAAGCTGGCAAAAGTCAATGACAAAGAAAAAATATTAAGGGCAGTAAGGCAGAAGAAAATAACTTACAAAGGAACTCCTATCAGGCTTTCAGCAGAAACCTCACAGGTTAGGAGAGAGTGGAATGATATATTCAAAATTCTGAAAGACAAAAATTTTCAGCCAAGAATACTCTAGCCAGTGAAAATACCCTTCAGATATGAAAGAGAAATAAAAACTATCACAGATAAACGAAAGCTGAGGGAGTTCATAACCACAAGACCCCCCACAAGAAATTCCAAGAAGGCCCTCATACCTGGAAAAAAGAAAGGGGTTACAAAGCCTTGAGCAAGGAGATAACGAGGTAGACAAAATCAGAAAATTGCAGCTGTCTATCAGAACAGGTTAGCAAACACTTAACTATACCATTAAAGATAAAGAGAAGGAAAACAACCAAAATAAATATAATCTCAGCATTTTAACCACAAACTTACAACACAAAATGGAATATGTTGTGACAATAACTTAGAAGGTAAAGAGGAAAGGGATGGAATTGGCTTAGTCTAAGGAAATAAGTGGCTATCAGAAAATGCAGTATCTCATCTATGAGATATTTTATACACGCCTCATGGTAACCACTAAACAAATAATCAGAACAGAGACATAATGATAAACAAAGAGAAAACTAAGAAAATCATCAAAGAAAACTACCTAACTGAATTGGTGGTCCAACATACATGGGAGGAGAAACAAACGAAAAGCAGGACCACCAGAAAATGAGGGATACAACGGCAGTATTAAGCCCTCATATAGCAATAATCACTCTAAATGTAAATGGATTGAATTCTCCAATCAACAGATATAGAGTAGCAGGATGGATTAAAAAACGAGACCCAGGGGCTGGCCTGGTTGCCTAGCGGTTAAGATCAGTGTGCTCCGCTTTGGTGGCTTGGGTTCGGTTCCCAGGCGCGGACCTACACTTCTCATTGGCGGACACACTGTGGGGGTAACTCACATCCCAAAACGGAGAAAGATTGGCATGGATGGTCGCTCAGGGCAAATATTCCTCACCAGAAAAAAACACAAGACCCAACAATATGTTGCCTCCAGGAAACACATCAAGATCCAAAGACAAAGACAGGCTCAGAGTGAAGGGATGGAAGATGATACACCAAGCTAATGGCAAACAAAAGAAAGGAGGTATTGCCATACTTATATCAGACAAAGCATACTTCAAGATAAAACAGGTAATGAGAGACAAAGAGGGGCAGTATTAATGATAAAAGGGACACTCCACCAAGAAGACATAACACTTATAAATATATATGCACCCAACACAGGAGCAGTAAAGTACATAAAGCAACTACTAACAGACCTAAAAGGAGATATTAACAACAACACAATAATAGTGGGGAACACTATTATTAACACTCCAGTTACATCAATGGGTAGATCATCCAGACAGAAAGTCAACAAGGAAATTGAGGAATTAAATGAAAAACTAGACCAGATGGACTTTACAGATATATATAGAACACTCCATCCAAAAACAGCACAATGTACATTCTTCTCAAGTGCACATGGAACATTCTCCAGGATAGACCATACGCTGGGGAACAAGGCAAGCCTCAAGAAATTTAAGATTGAAATCATATCAAGTATCTTTTCTGACTATAATGCTATGAAACTAGAAATCAACTAAAAGAAAAAAACTGGGAAAGGGATAAAGATGTGGCAACTAAACAACATGCTACAGAATAATCAATGGATCATTGAAGAAATTAAAGGAGAGATCAAAAAATAGCTCCTGGAGACAAATTACAATGAAAATACAACATACCAACTCATATGGGAGCAAAAGCGGTCATAAGAGGGAAATTCATAGCAATACAGGCCCACCTTAACAAACAAGAAAAATCTCAAAAAGCAGACTTAAACTAAACCTAACAGAATTAGAGAAAGAAGAACAAACAAAGCTGAAAGTCAGCAGAAGGAGGGAATGATAAAAATTAGAGTAGAAATAAATGAAAGTGAAACAAAAAAGGACAGTAGAAAGGATCAATGAAAGAGGGAATGGGTTCTTTGAGAAAACAAACAAAACTGATAAACCCTTAGCCAGACTCACTGAGAAAAAAAGAGAGAATAACCAAATAAATAAAATTAGAAATGAAAAAGGAGAAATTACAATGGATACCAAAGAATTACAAGGGATTATAAGAGAATACTATGAAAAACTATATGCCAACAAATTGGACAGTCTAGAAGAAATGCATAAATTCTTAGACTCATGCAACCTCCCAAAACTGAATCAAGAAGAAATAGAGAATCTGAATAGAACAAGCACAAGAGATTGAAACAGTAATCAAAAACGTCCCAAAAAATAAAAGTCCAGGACCAGACGGCTTCTCTGGAGAATTCTACCAAACATTCAAAGAAGATTTAATACCTATCCTTCTCAAACTATTCCAAAAAGTGAGGAAGATGGAACACTTCCTAGCACATTCTATGAAGCCAACATCACCCTGATACCAAAGCCAGACAACAACAACACAAAGAAGAAAAATTACAGGCCAATATCGCTTATGAACATACATGAAAAATCCTCAACAAAATATTCACAACCGAATACAGCAATATATTAAAAAGATCATACACCATGATCAAGTGGGTATTCCAGGGATGCAAAGATGGTTGAACATCCGCTAATCAATCAGTGTGATACACCACATTAACAAAATGAGGAATAAAAACCAGATGATCATCTCAATAGATGCAGAGAAAGCATTTGATCCAACATCCAGGGGCTGGCCCTGTGGCACAGTAGTTGAATTCCTGTGCTCAGCTATGGCAGCCTGGGCTTCACAAGTTCAGATCCTGGGTGCAGACTTATGCACTGTTCATTAAGCCACGCTGTGGCGGCCTCGAACTTACAAAATAGAGGAAGTTTGGCACACATGTTAGCTCAGGGATAATCTTCCTTACACACACAAAAGAAAGACCCAACATCCATTTATAATAAAAACTCTCAATAAAATGGATATAGAAGGAAAGTACTTCAAAATAATAGAGGCCATATATGACAAACCCACAGCCAACATTATACTCAATGGGGAAAAACTGAAAGGCATCCCTCTGAGAACAGGAACAAGACAAGGGTGCCCACTCTCACCACTCTTATTCAACATAGTATTGGAGGTTTTGGCCAGAGCAATTAGGCAAGAAAAAGAAATTAAAAGGAATCACCCACAATCAAAATATACAACTATGTACCAGGGGGCTTTGGGGAGAAAAAGGAAAAATTTTAAAAAATAATAAAATAAAAGGAACCTAAATAGGCAATGAAGAAGTAAAACTCTCGCTGTTTGCAGACAACGTGATCCTATATATAGAAATCCCTAAAGAATCCATCAGAAAACTATTAGAAATAATCAACAACTACAGCAAAGCTGCAGGGTACAAAATCAACCTACAAAAATCAGTTGCATTTCTAGACTCTAATAATGAACTCACAGAAAGAGAACTCAAGAACACAATCCCATTTACAATCACAAAAAAAAGAATAAAATGTCTAAGAATAAATTTAACCAAGGAGGTAAAAGACCTATACAATGAAAACTATATTACTGAAAGAAATAGATGATGAAATAAAGAAATGGAAAGATATTCCATGCACATGAATTGGAAGAATAAGCAGTTAAAATGTCCATACTACCTAAAGCAATCTACAGATTCAATGCAATCCCAATCAGAATCCCAATGACATTCTTCATGGAAATAGAACTAAGAATCCTAAAATTCATATGGGGCAAAAAAAGACCCCGAATTGCTAAAGCAACACTGAGAAAAAAGAAAAAAGCTGGAGGCATCACAATCCCTGACTTCAAAATATACTACACAGCTATAGTAATCAAAACAGCATGGTACTGGTACAAAAACAGGTACACACATCAATGGAACAGAATTGACAGCCCAGAAATAAAACCACACATCTACAGACAGCTAATTTTCAACAAACAAGCTAAGAACATACAATGGAGAAAGGAAAGTCTCTTCAATACATGATGTTGGGAAAACAGAACAGCCACATGCAAAAAAATGAAAGTAGACCATTATCTTTCGCCATACACAAAAATTAACTCAAAACGGATCAAAGACTAGAAGGTAAGACCTGAAAGCATAACACTCCTAGAAGAAAATATAGGCAGTACACTCTTTGACATCGGTCTTAGAAGGATCTTTTCGAATACCATGTCTACTTGGACAAAGTAAACAAAAGAAAAATAAACAAATGGGATTTCATCAGACTAAGGAGCTTCTGCAAGGTTAAGGAAACCAGGAACAAAACAAAAAGACAATCTACCAACTGGGGGAAAATATTGGCAAATCATATATCCAACAAGGTGTTAATCTCCATAACATATAAAGAACTTACACAACTGAACGACAAAAAAACAAACAACTTGATCAAGAAATGGGCAGAGGATATGAACATTTTTCCAAAGATACACAGATGGCCAATAGGCACATGAAAAGACGTTCAATATCACTAATCATCGGGGAAATGCAAATTAAAACTACACTAAGATATCACCTTACATCTGTTAGAATGGCTATAATCACCAAGACAAAAAAGAACAAATGTTGGAGAGGATGTGGAGAAAAGGGAACCCTCATACACTGCTGGTGGGAATGCAAACTGGTGCAGCCACTATGGAAAACAGCATGGAGATTCCTCAAAAAATTAAAAATAGAAATACCATATGATCCAGCTATCCCACTACTGGGTATTTATCCAAAAAACTGGAAATCAACAATTCAAAGAGACTTACACACCCCTATGTTCATTGCAGCATTATTCACAATAGCCAAGACATGGAAGCAACCTAAGTACATATCGACTGATGATTGGATACAGAAGATCTAGTGTATATATACAATGGAATACTACTCAGTCATAAAAAAGACAAAATCATCCCATTTGCAACAACATGGATGGACCGTGAGGGTATTATGTTAAGCGAAATAAGCCAGACAGAGAAAGCCAAACGTCATATGATTTCACTCATTTGGAAGATAAACAAACACACAGACAAAGAGAACAGTTTAGTGGTTATCAGAGGGGAAGTGGGTTGTGGGGTGGGCACAAGGGGTGAAACGGCACATTTATATGGTGACTGGAAATAATAATGTACAACTGAAATTTCACAATGTATTAAATTATTATGACCTCAAGAAAAAAAATATTGTTCCTTTATTTTAGGCAAATGCATAGGTTCTGAAGCCAGACTGACTGGCTTTAAATCTCAGTTTAGCTACTTGCTAGGTCTGGGGATAAAATTTGGCCCTATGAAAGAATATGTCAGCTCTTACCAAAGTACAAACAATAGACAAAGCACGAGATTTATTTTTCACACCAGACAGTTCTGGTCTCCTTCACTTATGTGCACAAAAAAAAAAGTAAAAGATTGAAAATCCCATGACTTACCACTTCCCCTAAAGTTAAGAAACAGGAATTTGTGGGTTATTTTTATAAACACTGTAGACAAACCCTTAGGCAATCCTAATCATACCCTGACACTCAAGGTCAAATAATATATTGTACTAAATAAATTATTCCTTTCTCCATCATCATATAATGAATTTAAGGCTTTAAAGCTATCTGAAGACTACAAGGGTTTTTAAGACTAAAATTCTGTCATGACCTAGCTAGAAAGAGATGAGCAAGACAAAACACTTTGCTTTAGATGGACTATACTTGAAGACATATGACACCAATCTGATTGCTAATACATATAAATGCACTTACAGTTGTGATTAGAAATTAATACCAAGATATTGTGGCCATAAATCTGAACTAAAAAGTGATATTTGGAATTAACAGTGAAATGGTATAGTAAAATATGAGAAGGCATTTATTGGCCAAAATGAAACTGTTGTATACAAGTAATTCAAACTAATATTAATATTTTAATATTATTATATTTAATAATTAATATAATATACTTCACATTATTACTTTAATACTATTAATGATTAATTTAATGATTCAATTAGAATTCTTAGAGCAAATAATTTTATCATCACCAAAGAAACAAATAACTCCTTTTTTTCCTACCATTCTAAGTGCAAGGATCAAGAAAAGAGATTACCCTTGCAATTCTTTAACAACTAAGCTCTCTGGAAGCTTTTGCTGGCTCAAGGATCAACCTCATGCCACTAGAGGTCAGCTACAAATTTACCCTAAATAGTCCTAAGAATTTTCTTTAAGGGCTCTCCACTGTGGAATTCTTTCTCTCTCCTCTCATATCTCTGTCGACAGTTTTTCAAGTCTTAACAGAAGCCCCCTTAATGCTCTCCTCTCCTGAGAGGCAGGTAGTGTGCTTTGGGTGAACGCTCAAGAGAGCAGAAACCATTTTCTCCACAATTTCAAGAAATATACAGCACTCTGCAAACTCTCAGGTGGGAGTAGGGGAGGGAAGTAATTCCAGTATTATTCCCTCCCTATCTGCTTTGGGTGGAACATCAAATGCACAAGTAGGATCAGCAGCAATTAGAACAGCATAAAAGAAAACACCTCAATTTTTTGCAAAAAAATCAACTAAGGTAAATGACCAGGCTAAAACAATTTCCCTAAGACATGAAATAAGCCATTTATTTCAATTAGTAAACTGTTAAAATGCACTCCTGATTACAAGTCTGGAAAACTGGACTACTACACTAGAGGACTATAAAGTAAAAATAGGTGAAAAAAATTTAAATCCTTGAGCTATAGCTGAATAATCGAAATGTGGACAGAAAACATGAGACAGTGCAACTAACCAGCTCAAAATGGGTATATTTTATCCTCATGGCCTTCAATGAAAGAAGTATCCATGAAAATTGATGTAATCTACCAATATCCCACACATTTGAGCCCACAAAGATGAGGAAATCATTCCAACTTTCTAATAGTGCTGGAGAAACTAGGAACATATTTATAAAACCAGAAACATCTTGCCCTTTCATTTTAATGAAATATATTCTAAAGGTGTGATACTTTTCCTGCCATAGTAGCTCAGCAAGTAAGTAGGCAAGTTATATCACATGAAATCAAGCTGAAGACTGAGATTTATAAGTGAAAAACATGATTGCTGGGATGGCAGATTGAACTGAAATAGGTCTGACTGTTGCCTGTCTCCCTCGCTGGCCTCCTCTCCACCCCCATCTTGCTTTAAGTCCGAAGAAAGATCACTATTTAAAAACAAAACTCTGTAATACTTTAAATGTTGTCCTGCCCTTTAACAAAGATGAATAGAGGGAATTTTGAGACAAAACTCCCAAATATTATTCTCATCTATGCCAGTGCCTGTATCACCTCAGACAAATCTCTCCTTACACTTTACTTTCCCAACTGGTAAATGAAGATTATTTTCACTCGTTGGGATGTCAAATGTCTTGATTAAAGTTTTCCAAGTATTTTTAAACATACGGACAAAAGTAGTTATAATGAGGGACAGCCCTGTGGCCTAGTGGTTAAGTTCGGCATGCCCCAATTCAGTGGTCCAGGTTGGGCTCCTGGGTGCTGACCTACACCACTTGTAGGCAGCCATGCTGAGGCAGCGTCCCACATACAAAATAGAGGAAGACTGGCAGAGATGTTAGCTCAGGGTGAATATTCCTCAAGCAAAAAGAGGAAGAATGGCAACGGATGTTAGCTCAGGGCAAATCTTCCTCAGCAAAAAATAAAAAGTAGTTATAATGAGAAGGATTTTATAAAAAGGAATGAATTGCCTTAGAGCCCTCACAGAAGTAAGACTGTAGTGCATTAGTTTGGGTTATATTTGCTCATCCTTTCCCTGTTTTCAAACAAATTTTACTGCTTCTACACGTGTTTTTTAACAACCTTCTGCATTAGAGACTAGAGATGTTAACCCATCCTTTGGACAGATTAGTATTGAATCTAACCCTACCCAGAGGCCAAGAATCAAGCTCTTCCAAGACTACGATTGGAAAAGAACAGTTTCTATGAGATTAAGAAGATCAGTAGAGAAATCAGTTTGGAGGAGAAAAGGAAATGCAGAAATTCCTTGGGGAAAACCTGGAAGAGCTTCTAGCTTTAGACAATGTTGTTATTCATTCCCAGCAATTTAAAAAATGATTCCAAATTATATTTAACCCACAACACTCAATCAGAACTAAAGTAGAGCAAACTTTACTTTTTTCTCCTTTAAGAGCTTACATTCAGAATTAAATCTCATACATTAGCACTGTTTTTGTCATTTCGTGTATTTTTTCTATATAGAAACATTTTTTTTACTGGCTGGAGGGATGTTTGATATAGTTCTAAGCTTACCAGCTCTGTATTCTACATTTTTTCCTTTTAACCAGTGACATTTCGAAGATGCGGCTGTGTTAGAAATAGGGATGTTGACATACAGTGTGTTGCTAGATGCCCGGCATCTTTCCAGCCCCCCAAGCCTTTCCTCGCATTATTTCTTCTACCTAGGCTGCCGTCCCCATCTCCATTCCTGCAAAGCTAAATCCCACCATTTTTCAAGGCTCAGGTCAAATGCCCCCTTCCCTGCACTCACACAATACTTTGTTTCTAATGTACAATGTCACTGAGATTAAAAGGCTGTACCTATCTTTCCTACTACATCGTGAGCCTCTCCAGTACAAGAAAACCCTCTCATGTCATGACAGTGGACACAAGAAAGTTCAAAAGTTAAAATATAAAATCTCAGCTCAAAATACCCTTTAAAATGGATGAGATAAGCAGCCTAGTTATTGAATCAGTGGGGCTGCTAGAACCCATTGTCTTCCTAAGTGAACTCCATTAACTTGATTGCACACTCTTTTGAGGCAAGGGACTCGGTCCTATTTTTTGTGTAATGCCCCCTATCCCCCGAAACACACACGTCAATATCACCTAATTCAACGTTCTGCACACATGAAGTCTCAATACAAAGCCTTATTACCGTAGATGAAGAGGCTGTAATTAAAACAAAGATCGGATGCTGAAAAACATTGACCTGTGAAACGATAAAAGAGTTGTCAGTGCTTAGGGTAACCTCAAGGTCTATAACAAAAAGCGTCAAAGATAAAGATGCCACAGGGCGCGACAAGGATGGAGAGTAACTTTACTGGGAAGGGAACGGAATGAACAACATGAAATCGAAACGGGAGAGTTCTCTCAGTCTAGCTTATGCTCCCAGAGCGAGACAAAAAGCAAAATATCTAATTTTTTTACATTATTTCATTAATAGTGGTGATCAATCGATGTGACTTTTCATACCGGGCATAGATCTTCTCGTACTTTCAATTAATTAGGTAACATAGGCCATGGATGATCAGGACACTTCTCCAGGAGAGCACAAGAAAGTGACACGGCTCAGGACCTAATCTCCCTTCCTCTATCCCCTCCTAGGGGAGGTAAAACATGAGTGTGGTGAACACCTGAGTTGTGAAGAAGTGAGAGTATGGAAATTGCCCCAGATTAAAATGACCTTCTCGCCACGCCAGGTAGTACAAACTGACAGCACGGAACACCCCTCCCGTAGAAAGGGACGACGGGAAGCCTGTATCTGACTTACCTGGGTTTTCTGTCCTATGGGTAAACCTCTGGAGCTACGCAGCCCGTGGCAGCGACAAATCCACGCGCGCAGGCTCCGATCTCACACGCCCGGACAAGTCACAGGAGCGGCAGTGGCTGTGGCCGTGGCGGCGGCAGCGGCAACTCCTCCCTCTGCTTCTTCGCTTCCTCCACCCCCGCCGCCGGGCGGCCGCCTGGGCCCCTCCTTCCTCCCTCCCCCCACTTCCGGGCGCTGCCCCGGCCGGAAGCAGCGCCGGCGAGGCCGAGAGAGGGACGCGTGACGTGAAGGGGCACGCCATGACTGGAGTCGCGCGTCCCCCGCCCCCTGCTGCCTGGCCGCCGCGCAGCCTCAGGCGGAAGTCTTCCCTTGTGGCGCTGCAGAGAACCCCCTTCCCTCTCGCCAACAGCAAAGCAAAACAAAACGACCCGCCCGAACCTGTGTCCTCTGTAGTTTCCCAGCCTCCAGCCAGGAAGTGCCATATAGCTCATCGCACATCATCTTCTACATAGTTCAGCTTTTCCCGGCATGAACTCAACGTGCTTCTGCTAGACTTGTGTAGCCTAACTCCAGATGTGAACGCCAGAACTATGAACTTGCCGTCATCTATTGAAAAATGATCTCAGAAAATGTTTTGAATTCATATTTTTTTAATTGATGCTTTTAAATACATAATCTTTATGTGTGAGTGTGTTGGAGTTGGGGCAGGGATCTCACTTCACACTACCTTCACATCGCCCTTCCAAGCGCTGAACCACTTGCCCATTCATTCATTCGTTCATTCATCCATCATCTTAAGAATCTGGAGGATTCCAAGGATGCAGAGAATATTAGAGTATATCACCATGAACTTAGATAGAAATGAGATGCATAAATTGTAGCAATACAATGCAATGAATGGTACGGAAAGCATTTGAGAAAAAATGTCTTCTTTGATTCCTGTTTTCCAGTTTGACATTTTAAAAGCAAAATCCTAGGATTTTTTTCCAACTATAAACATCAACGTAAGAGGGAGAGGTTCTCTCTCACTAATTTTGAAGCGAGATGTAGTCTTTTCATATCAGCTTTCATTAACTAACTGTCATAAGATGTATGGGAAAATTAATCACAGGATTATTTTAGGCCTTCAATTAAGTACTTCAGAAAGAAATCACTTCCTCCTGAACCTATTACTTCCCCCTCTACACCCATCCACATAAATAAAAAATCCACTTGGGGCCGGCTGGTGGCTTAGTGTTTAGGTTCCCACGCTCTACTACCCAGCCCCAGGGTTCCCCAGTTTGGATCTGTGGCGCGGATCTACACACCACTCATCACGCCAGGCTGTGGCGACATCCCACGTACAAAACAGAGGAAGACTGGCACAGATGTTAGCTCAGGGCCAATCTTCCTCAAGAAAAAAAAACAAAAAACAAAAAAATCAGCTTCAGGACTCCTTACCTTCCCAGACATTAAGTTGTAGTTGTCAATCAATGTGCACAGCCTTAACCATTAAGATACAGTTTCAGCCCCAAATTTAAGATCTTAAAAATCATATCACATGAAATTAAGATCACTTTTAAGGGGGCTCCCAATTATTAGCAAGTTGGTTTGTAACTACAATATTAACACTGTCCTATGCTTTCAAACAAATTCACTGACAGAAACCAAAAATAAAGCTTTACTAGAATAGCAAATCTACTAGCTCTCTAGTTTTTTTATGTAAAGTTGATTGTTATGAGCTGTAAGATCCTCTACCATATTCGTCCTTAGTGACTGAGCCTTTCTTTTGCTCACACACCTCTTATCTCTAAATGTATCATCCCTAACCGCCCTCACCAATGCACAAGCATACCACCACTTTTTAGGATTACAATATTAGTTTCACTGAGCTCTCAAATAAAAGGGAATGTCTTCAAGAAGTAATCAGGTTTTCTGGCATTGAGCAGACAGTAGGTGCCCCCCAAATGCTTATGGAGTGGTAGTAGTATCTCCAATCAAGTTAATAGTCACAAGGGTGAGAACTCAACATCTGTGCCTCTGCAACTACCATGGCACCTACATCAAAATAAGTTTAGTGAATTTAAAAGAACACGTTTTAGAGTGAAATTAAGAATGGGATTTATGACATGCACCCTAACTAAAAAACAATTCATAGCCCTCCAATGAGTAAGCTTTAAAGGACCGGCAATGCCGCCAGTCATTTACCTAAATTCTTCATAGATTTTTGATGGGGAGACTAATTTGACAACCTTCCCACTCTAGGTATTATGAAACTCTCACAGTGACGTGTTACGGGCTAAGCTGAGTACATTTATGAGAGGATAAAACTTTTGACTCTGAGTACACTAGGAAAGCTGCAAGGTCAGAAGATTGTGATGGCACAAAATAATTTGACTTAAACTGCTGCTTCATTTCTGGTAATGGCCATGGTAGTTTTAGAATTACACATCAGGACGAGATGAACTACAAAATTAAGTTTAGAAGTTTGTTCAAAGATGCTGATTACCACTACTAGGTTTTACTCCATAGAGCAACATATATGCGGGCAAATGGACAGACATATTCAAATGTCATGCCTCTCTTTTTGCCTATCAGAATAGCTGACAATTATCACTTACCTTACAGAACTGGCACAAATCACACTGAAAATTACCTCCAGTCATTAGAAATTTTCAGGGCCAAGTCAGTAATGAAAAGGTAAACAGTCTAATGGAAGGTTGAAACTTCCTTGATGACGTTTATTTTGCTTAATCATGTCTCAGGGTTACATGCGTTTGAATACTTTAGTCCTATTTTAACATCCTTTCTAAGGGTTCATTCAAATTTTATCGAATAGTGGCACTACTATATAGTTATTAGTGTTGCAACCTACTCATTTTGCAGTGACATTCAAAGTATTTTTCTTACTCAAACCATGAAATTACTGGCTTTGGTGCATTTAATGAGAAAACAGGACACACTGCCATGAGAGCATTCCTCTAGTATTTCATGTAATAAATAAAAATTTTTCAAATGTTTGGTTAAGTCTAAATCTTTATCTACATCAGGTAAATCTGGAGATTCCCAAAAGCCACTCACCTGATAACTTACAATGCCAGGTCAGTGAACTTTAGAAATCACTGATTTAGCCAATACAGACAGGCTGCTCGACTGAAACTATTTTATGCTTACTAGAGCACCATCAACAAACTACTACATGAGGCTTACTTTACAGCCTTTGACCAAGGAATTAATGAAGCACATGGTGTAGATGTTTTCTCCAGTCAATACCTTACACACAACATCCAATGTCATACTGAATTCAGGAAAATCCAAAAATCTTAAAGTTGGTATAATTACAGAAAGCCAACAGCAGAGGTCACTGATAGTAGTTAGATAAGTGAAAATAAACTCTATTTGACAGATCCTTTCTTTAGTAACATCATAAAAACCCCAAATAAATATGCTGAAAAATCTAAAGCTCTAATTAAGATAAATGTGCCAAGGGAGCCAAGGAGCTAGCTAGTCTTCAGATATTCTAGTTCATTTGATAGGACCATTCTTCCCATGGGTCTGGTGACACCACAAATTCTCCTGGCAGGAGTGAAAAGGACTTAATAATGCCAATTCCAACTATAAACATAAATGACAGGTAGAAATTAGTAGGCATACCAAAGATCTGGACACCAAACTTTTAACTCAAAGATGATGTAAAATAACTCTGTGATCAGTTATTCATGAACTATAATTTCCGCCTACTGTAAAGTTGACTTCCGAAATTTTCCCTTCACACTACCTCATAGAGAAAAGCTATTTTATAAGTTGCATAGCATTTTGACTTTAACATTAAGGTTAAATAAATGAAAAGTCATGGAGCTTGGTTTCATTTACAAAAGAAACAAACCAACCTACAATGAAGCTTTCAAATGTACTTTATTCTTCAATCATGTCATATTTTAATGGGTACACAGTGTTCTCACTTGGCATCAATTATGAGTTGATTTTGAAATAATTCATTATAACAACCAGCTGGGATGATTACTGGTCTCTCCATTCCTTTGGGGTGACTCTCCCAACAGGGGACAGGTTCCATTCTATTCCAATTTGTGTTGCTGTCTGTAAGAATTAAAATGCTGTCAGTTATATATGTTTAAACCAGAATCCACTCTCCCTTAGAGACTATTTCTTAAAAGTGCCAAAGGTATTCTGCTCTATGGTTAAAAACACACAGAAACTCACCCGAGATATAGTGCTCTCTGTGTAGACCAAACTTAATTGCTGGCCCAATTCTCTAGAGCAGTGTTGTTCAACAGAACAATAGATGAAGGAAATGTTCTATATCTGCACTGTCCAATACAGTAGCACCAGCCACATACAGCTATTGAGCAACTGAAATGTGGCTAGTATGACTGAGGAACAGAATTAATTTTATTTAATTAATTCAAATTTATATTTTGCATTTCTATACTACCTTCTCAAAACGCTGCTTCACTCAACCACAACGACCTAAATACTGCAAAAGAACACTTTTGTATTATCCCTTTATTAAGGACCACTTCACCTCCAAAATGCCTGTGATCACACATTAGTTCAACATCTGTTTACTCTTCTAATTAAGCACACACGCTTATTTTAATAGTGTATCTGATTTTAGGAAGATCAAACAAGAATGAAAAACGCCTATTAATAAAGCATCTTTGTTTATTAAGGCAAGGGTTGATTCATATCCTTTAAAATCCACTTATGTATTTATCATTAACTTCAAGACACCTACTTTTAACCAGCAAGTACACTGACTGGTAAGCAGGCTGTTAAATGTAACACGTAAAAAGCTAAAGTATTGAAAGCAAGTCACTTTATAGCTCATCCATCAGAAATGCTGTACTCAGCTCTCGGGGCAAAATTTTAGAAGAAAAACTGATTAAGTGAAGGAAGGTGGCCCAAAATGGTGAAAACCCTGGAAACCGTATAACAAAAAAATGACTGACAGAACTAAGGGTGTTTAATCTGAAAGAGAAGATCCAGGAAAGATGATAGCAATTTTCTAATATCTAATGGCTGATACATGGAAATGGGATCAGAATTTGTGTTGCAACGGAATGATGGGCAGAATATGAAGGAGGCAGATTTTACCTCAACAGAAGATCCTTTCAACAGCTACACAATACAGAAAGGGCTGCCTTGTGTCCAGTAAGCAACTTGTTAACGGAAAGGTTAAGAACAGATGATGGATGAATACTGAATGTTGAGGAAGAAATTTCTGCACTAGGTGGGTGATTACATTAGAAAATTTCTAAAGTCACTTCTAACTAGACATGTATACTAATGTGTGAAAACATTTCAAATACATGAACTAAATGAGAATGAAAAACATCTAAAACATCAATCAAGAATACTTACATATGCCCATACAGCAATACAAAAAGTGGCTCCACTAGCTAATACCGCGTTACCATATTTGTCATGGAAATCAGGTGTCCGTTTGTGGTGGCTCTGCCTTGCCACTGTTTGCTGAATTCCTCGAACTTGAAAAAAAAATACAGAAGCATATCCATCAATTGTCAGGAAAAGAAAACGTATGTAATTGATACTGCCAATTAGGAAAGCCAAGGAAACTAACTTTACAGTATTATGTAGTTCAATAAAATGCTATATTGTAGCTAAAAGCAAAGTAACATAGTTTGAAATGCATCAAAAATAGGATGAACTGACAGACGGATAAATATGTGACAAAACGAATATACCAAAATGTTAATTGTAGAATCTATGTGGTGGGTACATAGATGTTCATTATATAATTCTTCCAACTTTTTTGTACGTCTGCAAGTTTTCATAATAAAATGTTAGGGGAAAAAAAACAAAGAAAAGGCAATGTCAGTAACATTCACTATAAATCGGTATTTGTATAACCTCTGGAACTTGGCTCCTATTCATTAATTTGAAGGCTTATGGCTTCAATTTTCACTAAGGTTTACTCAGCAGTGCTCAACAACTTACAACATAAAAGGGTAAATAAGTTTAAAATGAACTTCAAATTAAAGCACACTAAATGTTTATGACCTTAAAATTAGGAAAAAACCCTCCAAAAACTAGAGTAATACTGATTTTTAAAAACATTACTAATGAATACAGCACCATGATAAAAGAAATGGGGTATATGAAAATACGTAAGACAGACCCTGTCCTCAGGTAACTTCAGTCTAGAGGAGGATATCAGACATATAGACACAAATCACTATAATACAAGGAAGTAGAATGTTAGCTAAGCACCTTGAATAGCAGGTAAGATTAGGTTATGCAGATGTGGGAAAGACGAATCTGAAAAAAGCAGAGACAGAGAAGCCTATCGTACTGAACTAGAAAAGCAATTAGGTTTGGTTGAAGGATGAAGAGCATAGACAACTAATAGGGGGTAAAACTAGAAAGGATCATGGAGGGTCACTTTTTTGGTAGAGGTAAAGGTTTTCGAGCAGAATGACAACATTAAAACTTTCCTTTTACTATTATTTTAGTAGAAAGAGTTTTTGAACTGCCTCTGGAGACACTTAGAAGGGTTTGGGAAAGAGCCAAGATTGGAAAATGCATTATTTCTATGGTTTTCGCTTCTTCTCCAATCTAAGTAGCAGATCCTTATCCTCTCAGAGCCTCAAAAGGTACTTAAGTATGCAATGGAAAACACATTAAAGAAACAACAATGTTGCCCATTCACTTAAGAATATAATGGTTTCTGTGTGATATAATGGGTTGTTTAAGGATAGTTATTTGACCATTAATGGTTTCTTCTCTTAACTGCCTTACAGGTTTTTTTTCACCTTTAGTCAAACTTGAGCAAATTTACAAACATTTTACAATATACTCTGCTCTAGAGCAGTTAAAAACCGTGTGAATTCCACATTGAGAAAAACCCAAAAAATTCCCTTCCTGAGGTACAAGGCCTGACCTGCTCAAAGGGCAAAGAAATTAAGATTACTAAACAATTCTGCAACACTTCATGACCTCAACACTCAGGTCACCCAAGTAGATTTCTTTAGACCTCTCCTCTGTGACAAAAAATGGTTTAGTTACCACTTACTGGTAATCTCATATAATCCTCAACAACTCCGTAAGGTTGGTATTATTTATTAACCCCTTATTTTACAAAGGAGGAAAATGAGGTTCAGAGAGGTTAAATCATTTGCCCAAAATTAAAGAGATAATAGACGTGACTTTTGGAATATGAAAAACCAGTCGGGCAAATATTTTTTGGATATTGTCAAAGCTGCTTGAGTGTTTAGAACACAATCTAGTAATATCTCCAATGATTCAGTAAACTGAAAATAAAAAGATGGCTGAAGAAGCTAAATGGTAAATGCTTAAGGTCACTTTCATTGTAAAACAACTGCTCACATTACTCAAGGTCACCTTCAGCGCAAATCAAGCACTGAAATGAATTTTCTCTCTCCAATCTAGTGCATTATCTATACATAATACTGGTCTCAAAATTTCCCTGTACCTGCCTAACTTTTAGATAAAGATAAAATGATCACAACTGCTTTCGGGGCAGCAAATACTCAGATAACAACCCACAGATAACATAAAAGCTGCAAGGCTACCATTTACGTTGTCTCCCTGCAATGAAACCAGATGAAGCGCTGGATTTACAGTTTTCTTCCGTTACGGTTACAAGAATTGGAGAGAAGGTACTTCTATTTGGAGGTAAACGTATCCGCAAAGCTAAAATTTACGAAATTACTTAAGGAGAGGTGTCCACCAAGCGTCTCCTTCCCTGAAATCGTAGGTTACTTAATAATAAAAAAAAAAGCAGCGCTAGACTATGACTCCGGTAAAAGAAAGAGAGCTGGGAACCGAAAACAGAAACACTGGGTGATTAAGCTAATACTAAAGACATCTTCCCACTAACTTGAAGCGAGGTGGGAGACTGAGCATTTAGGGTTAGGTTGGGATGCAGATGGAGGGAAAGGGCACGAGAGACCACGAGGACAAATGGATAAAAGGCGGTTGGAAATGATTTGCTCACAATTTTTGCTCACCTGGGAGACGACTTAGTGCGTTTTTGGCCAAGGGAAACATTCTGAAGCTGAAGACAGAACTGCGGCAAGTGCAGCTGCCGGTTTCTTGCTACTGCACGTCAAGTACCCTTGCAAAGAGCCCTGAAAAACAAAATGGCTTTCGGCTGGGCTCTTTGATGAGATTTAATGGAATCTCGCGAGACCTTAAAAACCTATAGCAATTGTAATCCTCTTTACAGCAAGGAAATATAAAGGCCTTTCGGGAAATGTAGTTTCACGCGTTATGAGTGACGTATGATGGTATTTCCCGAAGAATGAGAGACAGCCCCCCACCACCACCCCGCCTTGAAGCTAGGCTCCATAGAGGAGAGCTGCGACACTGATCTTAGACTGAGTCGTCAAAGGCACCAGCTTCACGATAGAGTTTCAGAAGCTTAAGCTTGTATCTCGCTCCCCGCTAGCAGTTCCTTCTGTTCCCCCCCAAACTGACTTCGTTTCTTTAATTTTTTTGTCTCCTATTACTACATACTAATTCGTTTAACTTTTAATTTTGAAATGATTTAAATTTAGAGAAAAGTTGCGAGAATAGTAAAAAGAATTCCTAATATTTGGATAAATAATATGATAAAGCAAATTTAACAAATCGTTGATTGTAGAATCTTGATGTTGGGTGTTCAGAGTATAATTCTTTCACTTTTTCTATATGTTTGGATATTTTCATAATAAAATATTAGCGGGAAGGAAGAACTGTATACCCATTACCAAGGTACACCAGTTGGTAATATTTTGCCACGTGTTCTCTCTCTGTTATACATATATATAGGGGTTTTTTTTTGCTGAACCATTTGAAAATAGCTTGCGTACATGATGTGCTTTTACCTATCAATACTTCAGGGTTCATTTCCTGAGAGTAAGATATTCTCTTACATAACGACAGTACAGATAACAAATTCAGAAATTTTAATATCGATACACTACACCTCACAGACCGATTTCACCAGTTGTTCCAGTGTCTCTGTTCAGAATTCAATCTAGGTCCCCGTGTTGAATTTAATTGTCAGGTCTCTTTAGTCTCCGTTAAAATGGAATAGTTCCTCAGCCTTTGTTTGCCTTTCGTGGCATTAATTTTTTTCTCACTACAGGTAAGCTTTATTTTCTCAATTTAACAGATGATGGAAGTGAGGTGCAGAATCCTTAAATGACTCGTAGAAGATCATGATTAGGCAATTGTTAAGAGGCAGAACTGGTAACGGACATTCTGACTCCACAGGTCTGTGCTGTGTAATGTTTTTGAAGAGTATAGGCCAGTTATTTTGTAAAAGTTCCCTCAGATTATGTGTGCTTGATGTTTCCTCATAATTAGATGCAGTTTATGCATTTCTGGCAGGAATACTACATAACAGATGTCTTCTTAGGGCATCTTATCAGGAAGCATATATTAGATTATCCCATTATTGGTAACACCAGCTTTAATCATTTGGTCAAAGGAGTGGCCTCCAAGTTCCTACACTATAAAGTTACTGTTTTTCCCTTTGCAATTAATAAATAACATAACGAACACATTGAGACTATGTGAATATCCTATTATTCATCAAACTTTCACCCACTAGTTTTTATATCCATTGATGATTTTTGCCTAAATCAATTATTAGTAGGAAAGTTGCCAAATGGTAATTTTCCACCTCTCTCATTCCTTCTATATTTAATAGTGGGTATTCTACTGTAAAGAGGAATTTTACTTTCTCCCCTATTTATTTGTTCATTATCAGTGTGGATACATGGATTCAATAGGCTATAATACATTAGTATCACAATTCATTTTAATAATCAATAGTTCCAGATGTGGTGAGTAGGAGTCCCTTCAAGCTGGCTTATATGTCTTTTTTTAACGTCTCCATCATATTTTTGAGCATGTCTTTATTTTCTGACACAAGATGTTCAAGGCTTATCTTGTACTTTCCCTGCCCCAGCATTGGAATCAGCCATCTCTCTCAGGAGCCCTAATTTCTTTTAGGGATGGCATAATTTAGCAACCTAGATTTGGCATGAGGTGTGCTCATTGATAGTGGAGTGTCATTGCTTCTAGTCCTTTCAGTGAATAGAGGTAGGAATATATGTTATGAATGATAAGTTTATACTAATACCTCCAATTCCAATCCAACCCCCAAAGTTCTTCTTTACTTTTTCTCATTTCATATTTGTATCTCCTTCAACAGTGAGATTCTTGGCTCTCAATAACATCAATGTTTTTACATAGTGCATTACACCCAACGTATTTTCAGAATTGCTATATTTATATCACTATGAAAAACAAACCTACTTAGTAGAGTTTGAGATTTGCTTGTAGTTATTTTTTTCTTTAGACTAATGGTATATAATCAAAGTAGTGTGTTTATAAGTTATTCAGATCAGTTCTTTTATTCTTTAGTATAGTTTTCATTTGAAATAGAGTTGGGTTCCCTTTTTTCTGTTTGTATTCGATTTAAGTTTTTTCTCCATTCTTATTGATTTGACTTTTAAAAACTTTATTTTATTTTTTAAAGATTTTATTTTTTTCCTTTTTCTCCCCAAAGCCCCCTGGTACATAGTTGTATATTCTTTGTTGTGGGTTCTTCCAGTTGTGGCATGTGGGACGATGCCTCAGCGTGGTTTGATGAGCAGTGCCATGTCCGCGCCCAGATTCAAACCAACGAAACACTGGGCCGCCTGCAGCGGAGAGAGCGAACTTAACCACTCAGCCACGGGGCCAGCCCCTATTTTATTTTTTAAATAGTGGCAAAATATACATAACATAAAATTTACCATTTAACCATTTTTAAGCGTACAGTTCAGTGGCATTAACTACATTCACATTGTTGTGCAACCATCATCCCCATCTGTCTCCAGAACTTTTTTCATCTTGCAAAAACCAAATAATTTGGTTTTATATTTTGATTACTTAAAAACTATTAACATTACTCCAAAAGTCGAAACTATAAAACTGGTGTGCTTAGAGAAGTGTCCTTCCCTCCCATAATTGTTCCACTACATTTCCTCAACCTCCTGTAGGAAACCAATTTCATTAGTTTCTGGTTTAAACTTTCTAGGTTTCCTTTTGCAAAAATGGGCAAATATGTATATATTTTCTTATTTCCTCTTTTATTCTACACAAATACAGCATGATATGCATATTCTTTTGCACTTTGTTCTTTTTCACTTAACAATAGACCTTGAAAATTCACATCGTTTACACAACTCTTCTTCATTCCTTTTTTTACAGCTGTGAAATACTCCATGGTGTTTATGTACCATAGTACATTCAATCAGTCTCCTATATTTGAACATTTGGGTAGTTTTTAGAATATTTCAATTACAAATAGTGCTGAAGTGAATAACTTTGTGCACATGTTTTTGCTTATTATTAGAGTAGATTCCTACAAGTGGGATTAGTGGGATTGCTGGATCAAAGGATAAATGCTCGTGTGGTTTTGTTAGGTAGTGTCAAATTACCCTCCATAGATGTTGTACCATTTTGTATACACCAGCACTGTATGAGGATCCCTGTTTCCCCACAGCACCGATGATAGCATGTAATGAATTGTTGCCAACATGATAGGTGTACTTTAAATTTTTACCTTAAATTTTTATGCTCTTTTTTTCTAAGATTTTATTTTTCCTTTTTCTCCCCAAAGCCCCCTGGTACGTAGTTGTGTATTTTTAGTTGTGGGTCCTTTTTAGCTGTGGGATGCCACCTCAGCATGGCTTGATGAGCAGTGCCATGTCCATGCCCTGGATTCGAACTGGCGAAACCCTGAGCCGCCAAAGCGGAGTGTGCGAACTTAACCACTTAGCCACAGGGCCGGACCCTACCTTAATTTTTATTTGTTAAATTTACATGCAGTAAAATTCACTCCTTTTTGGAGTGCAGTTCTGTGAGTTTTGACAAATGCATAGAGTGTGTAACCACCCCAACAATTAAGGAACGATTCCATCACCACAAAAAATCTCCTTGTGTGGCTCCTTTGTAGTTTTTACCCCTCTCCCTGCCTCCAGCCCCTGATAGCCACTGATCTGTTGTCTGTCTCTGAGTTTGCATTTTCCAGAATGTCATATAAATGGAATCATATAGAACGTCTCAGTGTACTTTTATATTATGAGCGTCTATAAATGTTTTTAATTTTTTTCATATCTCTAGATCACATCTCTTCACTTCAGAACCAGCTATTTTCCCTTCCATAGCCATCTCCTTGTCTCTGTAACAAAATGAAATTATTTTACCCTGTGTGTGTGTTTCCCAGCAGAGCCTAAAAGAGTAGTCATGACGTTCCACCTCAGTAAAACAAATCCAAACTATAGGCAATCGATTTTATTTTGTTGGTATTTTCCCTCGTGAGTATATTATTCTTCTTTAGTAAAATCATCCCAGTTTTACAACCTACTATGATAAACAGAACTGAGCCAAATAAATGGAAACTTCTTCAGCTATATAGGATTTTTTTTTTTTTACATAGGGGAATTGGATGTTTAATGAAAACTGACTATGACAAAAACTTGACAGAAGTGCTTTCCTAAAACCTAAGTTTTGCACCCATCTCCTAGACAATAACATATAAAAAAGAAGGCATTTACTGCCTATAACCCGAAATTTAAGTCCTTGTTGGTGCCTTAAGTAATAAATTAAGAGGTTTAACTTTAAAAATGTCACGAATAAACAAAACTTAAAAACACTTTTGACGTCCGCTTTGTTCAGTGCACATAGCATAGTTCCTGAGACAGAAGGTATTCAACAAGCTCTTGATCATTTACTTTTTAAAATCTCCCTCAGTGATATTAAGTATATTTTTTTGCCTTTCGGCTTTTACTTTTTTAAAATTTTCATATGAAACACTTTGGAGGCAGAATGAAAGACTAAGCTAGATTCCATCACTCACGTAGTTAGGTCCAATTTTTCGAGAATATTACACGAAAGAGGAAGATTTCAAACACTTCTTAAATGAGCCTAAGAACACCCGCTTTGAGCAATCTTCAGCCATGTTGGACTCAAAAGCCGCAACACTTCACAACTGCGCACGCGCATTTGAAGAGCCGCTGAGCGCGACTTTACGTCTAATGAAAGGGGCGGCCCATCATCCTTAGCGGACCAATGAAAAAGATCCAGATTATCCTTTTGCTATTGGCTAGCGGAGACCAATTAGAAGTGAACCGTCTTTTAGCGGGCGTCTAGCAGTAGAGCGCCGTGACGTAATGTGAGGGGTCGCCCGGCAGGGCTGAGCAGGACCAATGAGGAGGGGTCAGGGGCTGGTTTGCCTGTTCTCACGCCCAACCCTGAGCCCCAGCCCGGGGAAAGTTTCTCTTCTGGGAGGGAGAGGAGCGAACATGGCAGCGCGTTGGTGTCTTTGGTGTGTTTCTGCGACCGTGGCGGTGGCGCTGCTCGTGTGCGGGGTTCCCTCAGCCTCTGCCCAAAGAAAGAAGGAGGTGAGGACGCTGTTTCCGGCAACACGGGCTCTTTCCAATGAGTGAGGCTTGAGAGGGTCTGCTCTCTTCCCGACCCCCTTTCCCCGCCCGCTCTGTCTTCGGCGGCTCCGATTCCAGGCTTGTGGGGTTCACTAGAGAAGAAACTGTAACTCCTTGTCTCCTGGGGATGTAGAGTCTGAGAGTGAGGTGGGCTTGGTGATAACTTGGCTCCTACAGGCCTGTGCATGTGCATAGCCGTGAGTTTTGACACTTCTGGAGTCTGGGCCCCATCAGGTAGCTGGGTGGGGAGAGTTCGACTTTAGGTCTAGGGAGTAGAATATCTGAGTCTTTCTGCTGTCAGTAGATGTAACTCACTTATAGAATGATATATAACAATCCACTCATTTATATAATTGAGAGCTATGTATTTTGTAACATTTTCACTTCAGGAATGCGAGAACTAAACTGAAGAGTGAAACCATGCCAGATTTATTACATTATCCAAATAATTGATTCAAAGCAATTCACAGGAGTGGAAGCTCTTAAACCATTTGCAACCATTTACCAAATGTCAAGCGTGCCAGGCGCTGTTCTCGGAGCTTGGTATACGTGAGTGAACAAAACTAATATCCCTCCTTGTGGAATTTACTGGCTTTGGCAGGTGGAGGAGGTACAACATTCTTTACTCACCATTAAGCAACCCACGCACAGAAAATTTTTTTTATTGAGATAACATTGGTTTATAACATTATATAAATTCCAGGTGTACATCGTTATGTATTTCGATTTCTGTGTAGACTATGTCATGTTCACCGCCCAAAGACTAATTACCATCCATCACCACACGTGTCCTATTACCCCTTTGTCTTCCTCACTCCCCCCTTCCCCTCTGGTAACCGACAATCTAATCTCCCAAGCAGAGGAATTTTAACATTGTATTTTGAAACATTTGTGGCTTACAGCCATATGCTCTTAGAGCTTTAAAGATTACTAGCAATGATTTATGCTCTCTAATTTTAAGTATTAACCCCTTTTGAGAGATGAAGGAACTGACACTGAGCAAAAGAGGGGTTGGGGGCTTGCCCAGAGAAGTGCAGGTCTAGAGGCTGAGCTGGGATTCCACCCCTGGTCTGAACTCCAGAGCCTGTGCTCTCTGCCAGGTTACAAAGACTTGTTTTTCAGTGACTTGTTTTATTTATTTATTTATTTATTTATTAGTGAGGAAGATTGACCCTGAGCTAACATCTGTAGCTGATCTTCCTCTTTTTGCTTGAGGAAGAGTGGCCCTAAGCTAACGTCTGTGCCAGTCTCCTTCTATTTTGTATGTGGGACACTGCCACAGCATTGGCTTGATGAGTGGTGTGTAGGTCCATGCCTGGGATCTGAACCAACGAACCCCAGCTGCTGAAACAGAGCAAGTGAACTTGGCCACTGGGCCAGCCCCTGTTTTATTTTTATGGTGAATTGTTTCCCCCATGTGGTAGAAGGGAAGTTCCTTTTCCTTGCATCTGGTGTCGTTTTAGGGAGGCAGCATCATAAAAATGAAAAAGCATGGTCTTTGATAAAATTATCCGTGTGTCATGATCTACTTCTGGGAATCTGTAATAGAGAAATAATATGAAATATGGAAAAGAGTGAATGCACAAAGCATACTGAAGCATAATAAAAATGGTCATAATAACGCTCAGATGGTGGATAGCTTTTCCCTGCTTTTCTTAGTTTTCCAAAAAATTTTGTAAAATTTTAGAGTGTGTATGTTAATACAACCAAAGTGATCTTTAGCAATTTACTCTGTCTCATTTTCCTTATCAGTAGAATGGGAAAATGCCTATTACTTTGTACATTGTGAAAATTAAATGAGATGAAGGTTGTAAAGTGCCTAAGCAGTACGTGGCGTGTAGAACACGTTAGATGAATATTAGAAAATAAAATAAGATTGTGTTCCTCTATGGTAGTAAAATGTTTTTTCAATTGATCTTTTTGTAGTGTTTTTATGAAAATTATTCAGAAAATAGAATTACCTGCATATTTTGACAAGACAGACTGTTATTGGAAAAATGTCTACATTCTCCGACATTGCTTTGAGAACTGACATGAAAGTGTCACGTGTGCAAAACTCCTGCAATTCTTTAGAAAATACCTTATTACTAAGAACCAGAGGCTCAGTAGCAGTTGCAAAACAAATTGAAACACCCCCAAAAAATAAAACATCAAGGAGAGGGGACAGTGGTATACTTTAGCCCTATCCAGGAAGTAGGTGAACTGCGAATGGAGCAGATGGCATTTAAGTATTAAACATGCTCTCTTCTTTGCTCGCTGTCTCCTTCAGTTATTATCTGCCAATTATGTTCCCAGATCTGTTCAGTCTCACTCCTAATTTAAGGATGGAGTTAGAAATTTATTGCTTAACCAAGAATTTTATTTTACTAACGTCTGGAGACTAGTGGATGATTAAGAAAGCTAAAAATATCAAGAATTTTTATGAATAAACTATCATGATCTAGAACACAGATACAATCAAATAAGTTTCAGGGGAAAGGGAGGTGCATTTTAGAGGAATTCAGACTGATGATGCTTAGCTTTATTACTTCTGAAATTCAAAAGAGATCTTAATGGCAGGATCAAATTTTAGCTTTAAATGATAATGGGTTTTTATGTGCTATTTTTTCCCCCTAAGGAAGATGAGCTAACGTCTGTGCCAATCTCCCTCTGTTTTGTGTGTGAATCACCACCACAGCATGGCTGTGGACATGTGTAGGTCTCCGCCAGGGAATCAAATCCGGATTGCCAAAGTGGAGTGCACCAACCTTAACCACTAGGCCACAGGGCTGGCGGCTCCTGTATGCTATTTTTGATGAATGATATTCAGTGACAGTAGGAGAATTTGTAGTTGTTAACGGGCTTAATCTACTTAGAGCTAATTGAGATAGATATTATGCAAGCAGATAGAATGAAAGTAAACTGTTGTCTCACTGCCCTTTCTTGGCCCTCTTAATCCCTGTAGTCCTAAATTTTCATTATACTTGATTGTTACTAACAGGATTAGAGATATGAATTGACTTCCTGTTAGTGGGATTATTTTGTGGCCATACTCATTTAAATGTTTCAAGAGAAGAGAAAGACTTTAAGTTTACTTAACTTTGTTGGTATTATATTTTCCTTGTGAATATCTTTGCTCTTCTGTTTATTTTATTTGAAAAGTTATTGTATTTGAAAAGTTGGAAATAGAGTAATGTACTCCAAGAAGGGGAGAAATCAATTGATTGTGGAAGTCTTTGCTTATAAATTTAATGTTTTTCCATAGTAACCCTGTATTTTGTTTTGAATAAATATATCCAAAGCAAATTAAAAACTGCAGATGGATATATTTTCTTAAATGTTCTTTAAAACTGTTAGTGGAAGGGGCTGGCCAGGTGGCTTAGTGGTTAAGTTCACATACTCCGCTTCAGCCGCCTGGAGTTCACGGATTCAGATTCTGGGCTCAGACCTACACACTGCTTATCAAGCTATGCTCTGGTGGTGTCCCACATACAGAAAATAGAGGAAGATTGGCAACAGATGTTAGCTCAGGGTTGATCTTCCTCACCAAAACAAAAACAACAACAAAAACCTGTTAGTGGAAAAAATATTTCCAGTGTGAGTTGTTTCCGAATCAATTTCTTGAGCTACTGAGTGCTTCACTTGATAAACGTCTTACCTTTGTGTACCATAGTCCTTGGAAGATGTGTTTCTGACTAATAACTTTAAAGTATTAAACAGTAAATAGAAGGACCTGAAGGGCACAGGTAACATTTTAATCTTTTATTTTGAAGGTTGTGACTTTGGAAGATAAAGAAATATCTGGAGAGTGAATAGTGGGACTTAGTGGAGAGGCTATAGAAAAACAAAATTTTTCTTTCTGAGCCATAGCTTTCAGTACCCACACAATGGGCTCTTGACAACAGATGAGAAGCACCCAAAGGAAGAAGTTCTTCAGTACTAGAGATTTACTGCAATCAAGACATCTTTCAACTCAAATGTGAAGAAAAGAGAGATTCCTTTATAAAACCATCTACCAGAGAAGACGAAAGACTAGTGAAAGAAGTGTCTAGGAATTATTGAGGTGTTATATTTGAGTTGTCTAGAATATATCCCATTCTTCCAGGAAGATCAGGTGGTGGTTTATTATTAGAAATGGTGTATTTTTTCCCATTGTTCATCATTTTTTCTTTTTCTTTTTGAGGAAGATTAGCCCTGAGCTAATATCTGCCGCCAGTCCTTCTCTTTTTTGCTGAGGAAGACTGGCCCTGAGCTAACATCCATGCCCATCTTCCTCTACTTTCTATGTGGGACGCCTGCCATGGCATGGCTTGTCAAGCGGTGCCACGTCTATACCCGGGATCCGAACCGGCAAACCCTGGGCCCCAAAAGCAGAACATGCACACCTAACCACTGTGCCACCGGGCCCCCCCCCCCCGTTGTTCATCATTTGAATCACTTAATGTTTATTTAATTTCCCTGTGTTATGCATAGAAATTTATGTGATGTGGTCCCTGTCCATAAGAATTATGTAGAGCAGTAGTTCTTAAACTTCAGTGTAAATAATCACCTGGGCTACATGTTAAAATTTCATAATCTTGGTGGCTGGCCCCGTGGCCGAGTGGTTAAGTTCGTGTGGTCTGCTTCGTCGGCCCAGGGTGTCACTGGTTGGGGTCCTGGGTGCAGACATGGCACCGCTCATCAGGCCATGTTGAGGCGGTGTCACACATGCCACAACTAGAAGGACCCACAACTGAAAATATACAACTATGTACCGGGGGCTTTGAGGAGAAGAAGGAAAAATAAAATCTTTAAAAAAAAAAATTTCATAATCTTGGAACCTACCCTAGACCTACTGAATCAAATTTATTGAAGGATGAAACCTAGACGTCTGCACTTTTAACAGGGTCCTTTATAACAACCACACTTTGAGAAACAGGTCTAGAAAGTTGATTTTCCATTACACTAAGGGCTTGCTCTGAGACGTTTTGGTTTACTTTATCACCAAGTCTGTCTTTTATATTGTGTTTTGATCGATAATGAATAAAAAATTTTTTCAAATACATAAGATTATAAAGACTTAAATTATGCTATGAAAATTCTTTTCAGTTTAGAGCAGTTGTTCTCAATGAGGGAGGGGGTATTTTGCTTCCAAGGGTTATCTGGCAATGTCGAGAGACATTTTTGGTTGTTGCAGCTGCGGATAGGAGTGCTGCTGGCATCTGGTGGGGAGAGGTCAGGGATGCTGCTCAACATCCTGCAGTGTGCAGGACTGCTCCCCACAACAAAAATTATGTGGCCCAAGATGTCAGTAATGCCACTGTTGAGAAATTCTGGGTTAGAATGATCATGGACTGTTGGAATCCCTATTCTGTGTCTTTCTTAACCTCTCTGATCCTGTTGACTCAACAGTTAAATGAGCATAAAAATAGAGTATTAACCTCATAGTGTTGTTTTGAAGATTGAATTACTTTATAAGGAGAGAAGTTGACGTCTGACACATACACACTAGGCATTCCAAATAGTAGCTGGTGTTTTCTCCATAAAATCAATTCAAGATAGGCTTACTATAAGATATATTAAAAGATTAAAAGGTTAGATCCTTGTAAATAAGGATTATAACTTCTAATTATCACATTCCAGGCTATGTTCATGCAATTTTATTGTAAGAGTTTAAAACTAGTTCATCTTTTGTTGTGGTCAGTCCTGAGTTCATTTTAAAGAAAATGAACTCAGTAAACTAATTGCCTCTGTATTAAGCAGTCTTTTTTCTTTTTTTTTAAAAGATTTTGTTTTTCCTTTTTCTCCCCAAAGCCCCCTGTTACATAGTTGCATATTTTTAGTTGTGGGTCCTTCTAGTTGTGGCATGTGGGATGCCACCTCAGCATGGCCTGATGAGCGGTGCCATGTCCGTGCCCAGGATCTGAACTGGTGAAACCCTGGGCTGCTGAACGAACTTAACCACTCAGCCACGGGGCCAGCCCCTAAGCAGTCTTTTGAGGTGATAATCCTATTTTATAAGAGCTTTAAAGAGAATTTTTAGTTCCTTTGAAGTAATCTCTTCTACTTGGTAAATTATTTGGGGATTGAATAGCCAGAAATGTGGTCTTTCCAGTCTGTTAGTAAACAGGAAGAGGAATATTGTAAATTTTTTACATAGACCTGGTTGAAAAAGTCTGTTCAAGATTTTCGTTTAGAAGACTCAACATATTTATAGTTAATTGAAAGCATATGTATTTGTTTTGTCGGAACGATCATATATCTATGTGATTGCCTAGAGTTAGACCAGGTAAAACTATTTCAGTAACTGTTACTGCTTTACACTTTTTTTCTGAAAAAGCCGCAATTAGAATCTGTAGCCACAGTGAATAAAATAGCGAAATCATGTTTTAATTTGCTGATAACTGTCAAATTTAATTTGAAAATGTAACAAAATTAATAACTGCTTTAAAATTGTGCATATTTTTAAACTGTGAACTAATATCGTTCTCTCAACTGTGAGGATCATTCAGGCTGTATCAAATAATAATTCATTTTGTTGGAAAAACTGAATAAATTTAATCTATGCAGCCTTAATTTAAATCAAATATTCGCTGTTCTTGACAATTGTTGATAACTAATTCTCTTGTTAAAGGTGAACTAGCCTCCATCACTTGCCCCTTATCCTGTCTACTTTCTAGTTCACTCTCTTCCACTGCCTTTACCAAAGACCTGTTTCCTTAGTGTCATTCATTGTTCCACAAGTCTTGTTAACTATTTGTTATACCAGTGTTTTACGAGTGCGTGTAGAGTGTCTGTATTTCTCTATGGGCTTAGAGTCTTTATTCAATTTTCCTTGTGTGGCATATTCATTTTGTGGCTTTTACTGGAATTATTTTGTATCTGATACAAAACTAATTTTTATGCCATCTTTCTCTATTGTTCATAGAAGTATACTCAGGAAATATTTTTTTTCTGTGTTGGCTGAACTCAGGCATGCTTTAGAGGTAAATCATGCATTTTCAGAATTCATGTTACTATTCCCTTCCTGAAATTAAAAAAAAGACCCTTCCATTTCTGTGTAAGTGTTTGTGTATGCAATCATCTTTTCTTTCTTATGTGTTAATGCATACAAGTGAGTTTATTCCTAGCTGAATTCTGTTAAATAGAAATTCAGTACACACAACTGAGTGCCTGCTATATGGTAAAGGTCTGTGTGTGTCTGCTCTCCAGTAGCTGTTTAGAGAAGGAAACAGATGTCGAAGTATCTTAGAATGATAAATGCTGGAATACAGGTAAAAAGTGTTGTGAAACATCTGCAGGGGAGAATTAATATGCTTGTGTCCTTGGTCCTTGGCTGCTTAGGAAAACCATTTAGGGTCACTCAGTTACAACCCACTAGACATGCATTCTTTGAGAATTTTGTTGAGGTTACTGAAGCCACAGAAGCTATTAATGGTTCTAGGGATTGTTTTTCTTAGCCTAAGTCTGAGGCAACTTATTTGCATTACTGACACCTGTCTTTTAAAGAGTGCTATCTTTGTAGTAGGTTCATGATCCACTTCCATGTTGAAAAGGCACATCCTACCATCTGTTCTCTGATGATTGAGTTTAAGGAGAGGGAACTATTTTTAAAGTTTGAACACCAGTGCCCTGGCCAAATTTCAGTGTAAGTAATGGGAAACATACTGGTCAAATGCTTCTGAATAATAAACCACTGCATGATTTCCCAGCTCTTTATATTTTATTTATTTATTTATTTATTTATTGAGGAAGATCAGCTCTGAGCTAACATCTGCCAATCCTCTTTTTGCTGAGGAAGACTGGCCCTGAGCTAACATCTGTGCCCATCTTCCTCTGCTTTATACATGGGACGCCTACCACAGCATGGCTTGCCAAGCGGTGCCATGTCCGCACCCGGGATCCGAACCGGCAAACCCCGGGCCACCAAGAAGCGGAATGTGCACACTTAACCGCTGCGCCACCGGGCTGGCCCCTTCCCAGCTCTTTATAAACATATCCCTGTAAAGAACAAAGCCATAGATTAGCCTTAACTCTGCGTTGAGATTCTTGTCTTCCGCACTTCTTTTTTATCCTTTCCTGTCTTCCTACTACTCTTGCAAAGTGTGAATATGAGGGTGGAGATGAAGGGAAGGATAAATATGATTGCACTTAATTTCAAACTGAAATTCTCAGTGACTAACCATGCTTCTCTTCCATTGCCTCATCATGACTGGCTATTAAAAAGAAGCAAATGTAGCTCTTTCTTTGTGTAGATGTAAATTTTTCATTTCTCTGGGGTATATGGGAATGCAATTGCTGGATTGTATGGTTATTATATGGTTAGTTGCTTAATTATTTAAGAAACTGCCAAACTGTTTTCCAGAGTGCCTGTACCGTAGTGCATTCCCACCAGCAATGTATGAGAGATCCAGTTTCTCTACCTCCTCACCAGCATTTGGTATTGTCACTATATTTTGTTTTAGTAAGAGGTGTGGAGTGATATCTCACTGTGCTCTTAATTTGCATTTATATAATGGCTAATGATGTTAAACATCTTTTCATGTGTTTATTTGCCATCTGTAGATCATCTTTGATGAGATGTCTTTTCATATCTTTTGCCCATTTTCTAATTGAATCGTGGTTTTTTCACTGTTTAGTTCTGATAGTTTTTTTTTTTATTAATGTTATGATAGATTACAACCTTGTGAGATTTCAGTTGTACATTATTGTTAGTCATGTTGTGGGTACACCTCTTCCCCCTTTGTGCCCTCCCCCCACCCCCCCTTTTCCCTGGTAACCACCGATCAGATCTCCTTGTCAATATATTAACTTCCACCTATGAGTGGAGTCATATAGAGTTCGTCTTTCTCTGACTGGCTTATTTCGCTTAACATAATACCCTCGAGGTCCATCCACGTTGCTGCGAATGGGCCAATTTTGTCTTTTTTTATGGCTGAGTAGTATTCCATTGTGTATATATGCTATATCTTCTTTATCCAAGCATCAGTTTCTGGGCATGTAGGTTGGTTCCACGTCTTGGCTATTGTAAATAATGCTGCGATGAACATAGGGGTGCAAGGGACTCTTGGGATTTCTGATTTCAGGTTCTTAGGATAGATACCCAGTAATGGGATGGCTGGGTCATAGGGTATTTCTATTTTTAACTTTTTGAGAAATCTCCATACTGTTTTCCATAGTGGCTGTACCAGTTTGCATTCCCACCAACAGTGTATGAGGGTTCCTTTTTCTCCACAACCTCTCCAACATTTGTCGCTCTTGGTTTTGGATGTTTTTGCCAATCTAACTGGTGTAAGGTGATATCTTAGTGTAGTTTTGATTTGCATTTCCCTGATGATTAGCGATGATGAACATCTTTTCATGTGTCTGTTGGCCATATTTATATCTTCTTTTGAGAAATCTCTGTTCATGTCCTCTGCCCATTTTTTGATCGGGTTGTTTGTTTTTTTGTTGTTAAGCTGTGTGAGTTCTTTGTATATTATGGAGATTAACCCTTTTTCTGATAGTTTTTTAAAATATATTCTAGCTGCTAATCCTTTCTCAGATATGTGGTTTGAAAATATTTTCTCTCTGTAGCATGTTTTTTCATCCTCTTTAACAGCATCTTTCGCAGAGAAAAATTTTAATTTGATGAGGTCCAGTTTATCCATTTTTTTTCTTTTTATGAATCATGCTTTTGGTGTCAGGTCTAATAACTCTTTGCCTAACCCTTGATCCTGAACATCTTCTCCTATATTTTTTCCTAAAATTTTTGTAGTTTTCATTTTTACATTTAAGTATGCGATCCATCTTGAGTTAATTTTTATATGAGGTGTGAAGGTAAGTTCCAGGTTCATGGTTTTGGCTATGGATGTCCACTTGCTCCAGCACTGTTTGTTGAAAAGGCTATCTTTCTTAGAGAGTTCCTTTTGTGAAAAATCAGTTGGCTATACTTGTGTAGGTCTATTTCTGAGTTTTTGTTTCTGTTCCCTTGATATATGTGTCTATCTCTTTATGAGTACCACCCTGCCTTGCTTATTATAGCTATATAGTAAATTTTATAATCAGGTAGAGTGATTGCTCACAGTTTATTCTTTGTTTTAAAGATTGTTTTAACTATTCTAGTTCCTTTGTAGGTGTTTTTTTTCTTTTTGAGAAGCAAAATCTTTCTAAAACTGGCTGGTTGGTTTAACTCAATGTTCTTTGGAATCTTTGACAAATGAACGGTTTTATGATTTTATATTATTTTGTCTATTAGTAAATAATAAACAAGTCACATCAAACATGTAGTGTCTGACTAAATCTCATCATGAAATATTTTTTTTTGAGGAAGATTCGCTCTGAGCTAACTACTGTCAGTCCTCCTGTTTTTGCTGAGGAAGGCCCTGAGCTAACATCCGTGCCCATCTTCCTCTGCTTTATATGTGGGATGCCTATCACAGCGTGGCTTTTGCCAAGCGGTGCCACGTCTGCACCCGGGATCCGAAGCGGCGAACCCCGGGCTGCTGAGAAGCGGAATGTGTGCACTTAAGTGCTGCGCCACTGGGCCGGCCCGGAAATAATATAATTTTAGGAATCATCATCATCAGGCCCAACTACCAAAATTTTATTTTCAGGTCTCTCACATTTTCTATGTACCTTTCCTTGTTAGTCTTCGTTTTTAAGTAAGTTCCCTAGTTAAAAAGACCTCTAAATGCCAAATTGAGAGTATTAACAGCATGACCCCTTTGTTTTCTTTAGATGGTGTTATCAGAAAAGGTTAGTCAACTGATGGAATGGACCAATAAAAGACCTGTAATAAGGATGAATGGAGACAAGTTTCGCCGCCTTGTTAAAGCCCCACCAAGAAACTACTCCGTTATTGTCATGTTCACTGCTCTCCAGCTTCATAGACAATGTGTCGTGTGCAAGTATGAACTTTCAACTACACTTTAAAATTAAATAACTCATAAGATTTTAAGCATTTCTCGATCTCAGAAGAACCAAATTAGTTCAGTGGTTACATACACAATACGTATACCATGGTTAGGATGTCTGTAGTAACACATATTACTGCTGCTCTTTTATAGTCATTTCTTGGTTGTCCATCTTAGTGGGGGGAGCAAAAAGCAGGGATAAAGTAGTGTGGTAGCCATCATAGGAATAATTTAAAAATCTGACAATCATCTTATAAATTGGTATCAACTTATATAAATGTATACCAATAGCATTGATGTAGTGTTTTATTATTTCTAAGTGCTTTCAACTTCATACTCTTGTTTTATCACAACCCCAGAAGGCAGGTAAAGCAAATATTCTTTCATTTTTGCTACAAACAGGTTCCAGAATTTTAACTGATCTACCCAAAGCTAGGGATATTTATTAATGCAAGAATGGTAGCCACATCCAAATCTGGAATTACAAGAGAACTTTTTTAGAAAACAAAGATGCGTGATTTAGAGATGTTTCTTTTTTCTAAATTATTTTCTAGTGATTGTAAAGCTTGAAAATGGAGAATAATCTCACTTAAACTTTCATCCAACAATGGTTTATTGATTTTATTTTACTGTTTCTGAATGATATTAGGAATCAAGATTGATATTTCTTTAAACAGAAGCACTATGGATAATTAAAAATAGTAGATACTAAAAAATAAAATAACTTTTGCTTTTTGGTGTGTTTTAATTATATTTTTAGATCGGTATGTGATCTGGGAATTCACTTTTAATGAAATGACAAAGCCACCCTGCGAAGAACTTATTTAGTAAAATCTTGGAGGCTTTCCAAATTCTGACAGCCTAAGGCCCATGTGAAGGAATTGACAGCTTCTTTCAGAATAGTGTATTATGTTACCCTAAGCCTTGCTAACTCTTCCTAAAGGATTTTCTCCCTAGAGGTAGGAGATAGTCAAGGTATTTGGTCCCAGAGTGCTTATTTTTTTAGGCATATGCTGAATGTAAAAGTGAATAGGAGAAGGAAAAAAAATAGTAGGTGTTAACTATGAATAAACTTAAAATCTAGAATTACTCATAATTCAGTCAGTTCACTCACTAACAATCAAGAGTATACAAAAATGTGAGGGAACAAACACTAACTCCATAATTCTATATTAAATGCAAATTAATGAAATTCTTATTAACCTAAGTTTTTATTAGTATCTTACTTTCTACAAATTTAAATTTAAACAAATTTAAAATTAGCTCACATTTTCCTAAACTCATTCAAAATAAATATTAAGCAACAGCAGTGTGTGTAGTATTATGTATTTGGTGCTATCAGAATGAGAAATGTAAGAAAGATGTCCTACCCTTATCATCTGGCTAGGGAAATGAGCTCTACACCTGAAAATTTGGCTGGCAATATAAGGCAATTTATGAGTAAGTACCAAATGAATCATGTACATAATAAATACTGTAAAATTTCAGGAAGGGCATATGACAGGAGTGGTTAGGGTTGGCCTAATGGAGAAGATAGAACTTGTTCTAAGGCTAGACAGATGGATCAGATTTAGATAGGTGTAGCATATTCTGGTTAGAAGCAGTGATGTGTGCAAGGATACAAAGATAGGAGTAAATAAGGTGCTGGAATTAAGAGATCCTATTTGAGATCTGAGTAGTAAGGCTACATAAAAGCTAGATGCATTGTTTGGAACTAGATGATAAAGAACCTTGAATAACCAGTGAAAGAGCTTAGAGACCATTCTGAAAGTACTAGAAAAGCAACAATGGTTTTGAGAAGAGCAAGAGTTTCAAAATATGGTAATTTAGGAAGACTGTGTAAGAAAGATTGGAGGGGGAGAAACTAGAGCTGGTATTTTAATATTCTAATGTCAGGTATTAAGGATCTGACTTTAGATGATAGCAATGAAAATAAATGGGAGGGGATGGAGTTAAAAAATAATCACAAATGAAGAATTATCAGATCTTGGAAACTGAAAGCATACGGGTGGTAAAGGAAAAGTCAAACATGACTTGAGATTTCAATTAATCTCAATTCCCTAGATTCTTCTTATCTTTTACCCTAATAATTCATCCGGCTGTATTTTTATTTAAGTAGCATTTTGTACTTTGGATTTTTTTAATGGATTAATATTATAGTCTACTTTCTCTGGAAAAATACTTTACCCTTGTCTTTGAACTCCTAGAAGTAATTTAGGGTATTAAAATTGTTGTAGATTTCACAAGGTTGTTAACTATCATAATCTTAATTTAAAAAAAAATTGTTGTAGAGACTATTAGCTGGATTTTTCCAGCAACTACTGAAAGAGCTTTGAGAAAAGAAAACAGGCACAAACTATGAAGCGGAGGCAGGTAATTACTACTTTCTGTTGAAATCCCCAACAGTTGGGATTAGGCTTCTTTTGTGCCAAAACAATGGCAGTGTTTTCCAAGGTTTGTCCTAACCCTCTCAGTAGTGCCTGATATGCTTGTCTTTTTTTTTTTTTTTTAATATTTACCCCATTGTAAAAACTGCTCTTGTTTCTTTGGATCTGTTTTCCTGCTGATGAACTAGATTGCTTTAAAAAATGTTTTATATGTTATCTTCAAAAATCATATTGCATCCAGGCAAGCTGATGAAGAATTCCAGATCCTGGCAAACTCCTGGCGATACTCCAGTGCATTTACCAACAGGATATTTTTTGCTATGGTGGATTTTGATGAAGGTTCTGATGTATTTCAGATGGTAAGATCTTTGGTTTATTCTATTAAGTAGGAATAGGTAAACCGGATAAAGTGGAATACATCTTTTCCCATGGCCACAAGAAGTTAAATAGGACTTGTCTTATGTAAAATCTAGAATACTTAGTGAAATAGAAACTAAACTTCAGCTAACCATGAAATGTAATGGTCAGCGCTAACCTTTTAGAATATGGAAATTGGGTAGTAATCAAGTAATTTTATATATGTTTTTTATTGTAGTATAATATACATAAAAAATTACCATTTTAGCCATTTTGGTTTTTTGTGTTTTTTTTTTTAAAGATTGGCACCTAGGCTAACAACTGTTGCCAATCTTCCTTTTTTTTTTTTTTTTAAGGATTGGCACCTGGGCTAACAACTGTTGCCAATTTTTTTTTCTTTTTCTTTTCTGCTTTATTTCCCAAACCCCTCCTCCCCACCCCCCCAACCCCCCACCCCCACCCCGGTACATAGTTGTATATCTTAGTTGCAGGTCTGTCTAGGTGTGGGATGTGGGACGCCGCCTCAATGTGGCCTGACAAGCGGTGCCATGTCCGCGCCCAGGATCCAAACCCTGGGCCGCCGCAGTGGAGCGCGTGAACTTAACCACTCGGCCACGGAGCCAGCCCCATTTAGCCATTTTGAAGTGTACAGTTTATCAAGTAACTTTGTAAATCACAGCATAAATCCTGCCATTATGCCACCATTATGTAATATTGAAGTTCTTAGTATAGCTAGGCACCTGTGTTTACCCCCTTGCTTCTTGTCTTAGTGGAAAAGCTCCTTCATCTTGTTCAAAGGTTAAGCCTTTTTCTGTGCCCTGGATCCCATACCCACCCGCTCTATCAATCATGACCTCTCTCACTTGTATTTTTTTAATTAAGACTATTTTTTTAGAGCATTTTATAGGTTCACAGCAGAATTGAGGGGTAGATAAGAGATTTCCCATATACTCCCTGCCCTTACACATGGAGAGCCTCCCGCTTTATCAGCATCCCCAACCAGGGTGCTACATTTGTTACAGTTGATGAACCTACGTTGACTCATGATAATCACCCAAGGTACATAGTTTACATTACAGTTCACTCTTGGTCATATACATTCTACTGGTTTGGACAAATGTGTAATGACATGTATCTGTTAACATGGTATCGCAAAGAGTATTTTTACCGCCCTGAAAATCCTCTGTACTCTGCCAATTCATCCCTCCCCTCTAATCTTTGTTAATCACTGATCTTTTTACTATCTCCAGTTTTGCCTTTTCCAGAATGCCATATAGTGGGAATCATACAGTATGTAGACTTTTCAGATTGACTTATTTCACTTAGTAATACGCATTTAAAGTTCCTCCGTGTCTTTTCAGGGCTTGATAGCACGTTTCTTTTAAATGCTGAATAATATTCCATTGTCTAGATGTACCAGAGTTTCTTTATCCATCCACATACTGAGGGACATCTTGGTTGCTTCCAAGTTTTGGCAATTATGAGTAAAGCTGCTGTAAACATCGGTGTGCAGGTTTTTGTGCAGACGTAAGTTTTCAGCTCCTTTGAGTAAATATCAAGGGGCACGATTGCTGGATCATATGGTAAGAGTATGTTTAGATTTGTAAGAAACTGCCAAAATATCTTCCAGAGTTGCTGTATCATTTTGCATTCCCAGCAGCAAAGAATGAGAGTTCCTATTGCTCCACATCCTCAGCATTGGATGTTGTCAGTGTTCTGCAATTTGGCCATTCTAATAGGTGTTTAGTGGTATCTTGTTCTGATCTACGTTTCCCTGATGAATTATGATATGGAGCATCTTTTCAAATGCTTATTTGCCATCTGTATATCTTCTTTGGTGAGACGTCTGTTAGGGTCTTGTGCCCCCCCCCCGCCTTTTTTTTTTGCTGAGGAAGATGAGCCCTGAGCTAACATCTGCCGCCAATCCTCCTCTTTTTGCTGAGGAAGATTGGCCCTGAGCTAACATTCGTGCCTATCTTCCTCTGTATATGTGGGATGCCTGCCACAGCATGCCTTGATAAGCAGTGCGTAGGTCCGCACCAAGGATCTGAACTAGCGAACCCTGGGCCACTGAAGCAGAATGTGTGAACTTAACTGCTGTGCCACAGAGCTGGCCCCCAATCTTCCTCTATTTTATATGTGGGTCACTGCCACAGCATGTCTTGACGAGTGGTGTAAGTCCGTACCCGGGAACACGGGCCACTGAAGCGAGGCACACTGAACTCAACCACTAGGCCACAGGGCCAGACCCCATTGGGTCCCTTTTTAAATCAGATTGTTCTCTTATTGTTGAGTTTTAAGAGTTCTTTTTATATTTTAGATAATAATCATTTATCAGAAATGTCTTTTGCAAATTTTTTCTCCCATTCTGTGGCTTGTCATCTCGCTCTCTTGACTTTGTCTTTCATAGAGCAGAAGTTTTTAATTAAGTACAACTTATCAATTATGTCTGTCATGGGTTGTGTCTTTAGTGTTTTATCTAAAAAGTCATCACTGTACGCAAAGTCATCTAGATTTTCTCCTATGTTATCTTCTAGGAGTTTTATATTTTTCCCTTTTGCATTTAGGTCTATGATCCATTTTGAGTTAATTTTTGAGAAAAGTGTAAGATCCATGTCTAGATTAGGTGTTTTTTGTTTGTTTTTTTACTCACGGATGTCCAGTTTTGACACCATTTGTTGAAATGACTATCCTTTCTCCATTTAACTGCCTTTTCTTTTTTGTCAAATATCAGTTGGCTATATTTATGTGGGTCTATTTCTGGGCTCTCTATTCCTTTCCATTGATCTGTTCGTCTTTTCTTTGCCAATACCACACTGTCTTGATTACTTGTAGCCTGAAGTTGGGTAGTGTCAGTCCTCCAACTTCGTTCTCCTTCAATATTGTGTTTGCTATTCTGGGTTTGCCTCTTCATATAAACTTTTGAATCAGTTTGTCAATACCCACAAAATTACTTGCTCAGATTTTGATTGGGATAGCACTGAATCTATAGATGAAGTTAGAAGAACTGGGATCTTGACAATATTGAGTCTTCTTCTCCATGAACGTGGAATATCTCTGCATTTCTTTAGTTCTTTGATTTCTTTCATCACAGTTTTGTAGTTTTCCACATATAGATCTTGTACATGTTTTCCCGAATTTATATCTAAGCATTTCATTTTTGAGGATGGTAATGTAAATGATGTGTTTTTAATTTCAAATTTCTCTTGTTCATTGCTGGTATATAAGAAAGCAATTGACTTTTGTATATTAACGTCGTATCCTGCAACCTTGCGATAATCCCTTGTTAGTTTCAGAAGTTATCTTGGTTTATTTTTTCAGATCTTCTAAATAGATGATCATGTCATCTGTGAACAAAAACAGCTTTATTTCTTCCTTCCCAATCTATATGATTTTTATTTCCTTTTCTTGTCTTATTGCATTAACTAGAAATTCCAGTATGATGTTGAAAAGGAGTAGTGAGAGGGGACATCCTTGTACCTGATCTTAGTGGGATAGCTTCGAGTTTCTCATTATTGAGTATGATGTTAGCTGTAGGATTTTTGTAGATATTCTTTATCAAGTTGAGCAAGTTCTGTCTACTCCTTGTTTACTGAGAGTTTTTATCATGAATAGGTTTGGATTTTGTCAAATGCTTTTCCTGAACCTATTGAAATGATCATGTGGGGTTTTTTTAGCCTATTGATGTGATGGATAACATTAATTAACTTTTGAGTGTTGAACCAGCCTTGCATACTTGTGATAAATCCTACTTGGTCATGGTGTATAATTCTTTTTATGTGTTGTTGATTTCATTTGCTAATTTTGTTTTCTTAGGATTGGCAGCTGAGCTAACATCTGTTGCCAATCTTTTTTTTTTCTTCTCCCCAAAGCCCCCCAGTACATAGTTGTACATTCTACTTGTAGGTCCTTCTGGTTGTGCTATATGGGACACTGCCCCAGCATGGCTTGATGAACGGTGCCATGTCTGTGCCCAGAATCCGAACCAGTGAAACCCTGGGCCAGTGAAGTGGCGTGCAGGAACTCAACCACTCGTCCATGGGGCCAGCCCTTAATTTTTTTGTTATATGAGTACAGCACGTGAGATATTTATTATATAGACATACACAAGAGGGAGTATATTGCAACACTGTTTTATATTGGACTTTTTTTTATTGAGGTTATGATAGTTTGCAACACTGTGAAATTTCAATTGTACGTTATTCCTTGTCAGTCACCATACAGATGCACCCCTTCACCCTTTGTGCCCACCCCCCAGCCTCCTTCCCCCTGGTAACTGCTAAGCAATTCTCTTTGTGCATGTGTTTGTTTGTCTTCCACTTTTGAATGGGATCATACAGTGTTTATCTTTCTCTGTCTGGCTTATTTCACTTAACATAAAACCTTCAAGGTCCATCCATGTTGTTGCAAGTGGGATGATTTTTTCTTTTTTTTATGGCTGAGTAGTACTCCATTGTATATGTATAACACATCTTCTTTATCCAGTCATCAGTTGATGGACACTTGAGTTGCTTCCACATCTTGGCTGTTGTGAATAATGCTGCAGTGAACATAGGGGTGCATAAGTCTCTTTGAATTGTTGATTTCATGTTCTTTGGATAAATACCCAGTAGTGGGATACTGTGTTATTTCTATTTTTAATGTTTTGAAAAATATTCATACTGTTTTCCATAGTGGCTGCACCAGTTTGCATTCCCACCAGCAGTGTATGAAGGTTCTCTTTTCAACAGTCCATTTTCTGATAGCCCCTTATTTCCTTAGACTAAGCCAATTCTGTCCCTTTCCTCTTCCCCTTCTAAGTTATCATCATCACATCTTATTCCATCTTGTGTTGTGAGTGTGTGGTTAAAATGACAAGATTATTTTTGGTATTTTCCTTTCCTTTATTTTTAATGTTATAATTGTTTGCTAACCTGTTCTGATAGAGATCTGTGATTTTCTGATTTTGTCTGTTTATCTCCTTGATCGGAGTTTTGTAATCCCTTTCTTTTTTTCAGGTGTGAGGGCCTTCTTGAGGGTTTCTTGTTGGGGGGTGTCTTGTGGCGATGAACTCCCTTAACTTTTGTTTATCTGGGAAAGTTTTTATTTCTGCATCATATCTGAAGGATATTTTCACTGGATAGACTATTCTTGGCTGAAAGTTTTTGTCTGTCAGAATTTTGAATCTATCGTTCCACTCTCTCCCAGCCTGTAAGGTTTCTGCTGAGAAATCTGCTGAAAGCCTGATAGGAGTTCCTTTGTTAGTTATTTTCTTCTGCCCTTAATATTTATTCTATGTCATTGACTTTTGCCAGCTTTACTGCTATATGCCTTGGAGAAGGTCTTTTTTTTACATTCATATAATTTGGAGATCTATTGGCTTCTGTCACATATATTTCCAGCTTCTTCCCCAGGTTTGGGAAGTTCTCAGCTATTATTTCTTTGAACAAGCTTTCTGCTCCATTCTCCTTCTCTTCTCCCTCTTGAATACCTGTAATCCTTATGTTGCATTTCGTAGTTGAGTTGGATATTTCTCAGAGAATTTCTTTACTTCTTTTTAGTCTTAGTTCTCTCTATCTGAAGCCTTTCTATATTTCTGCACTCCAGACTGCTAACTGTCGTCCATAATAGCAGCTCTATTTTGCAGGGATTCCAGGTTTTTCTTTGTCTCATCCATTATGTTTTTCATCTCCAACGTTTCTGATTGGTTCTTCTTTATAGTTTCAATCTCTTGTGAAGGAGCTCATGAACTTGATGAATTGTCTATCTGCATTCTCTTTTAACTTGTTGAGTTTTTTAATGATAGCTGTTTTGAATTCTGTGTCATTTAGATTATAGATTTCTGTGTCTTCAGGATTAATTTCTGGGTACTTGTCATTTTCTGTTCTGGAGATTTAATATATTTTTTCATACTGATTGATGGTATGGATTTGTGCCTCCACATAGAGAATTTGATCACAGCTTCCACCTGCTGCCACTGTGGTGGAGGGGGCAGGAGCTGTGTAATCTGAGCCCACCAGAATCCCTGTCAGCTGTGCCTGTTTGAGCCTGGGCCACTCTGGGATTTCAGCGGCCCTGTGGGGTCTCCCAGCAACTGGGAGAACAATGACTCAGGGGCTCCAGGCTGCTGCCACCTGCTCCCACAGTCCCTCCTAGATGCGCTCCCCCCTTCAGGACTGCAGCGGTACTATGGGCATTTGTTGCACCTGGGAGCTTATTCACCTGGACTTACAGCTCTGCTGCCATCTGGTCCTAGGTTGTACCAGCTGTTATGCTTGGCAGATGTGGCCTCCCCAATGGATCTGAGACAAAGCCGCTCTCTGGGACCATGGTAGGGTTGTGGACTCTCATACGAGTCAAGAGAGTGATCACACAGGGGCTCAGGGCTGCTGCTGCCTGCTCCCACAGTCCCGCCAAGTCACACTCCCTCTTTTGGGGCCGCTCTGGTACTGGGGACATTTGCGGCAGCCAAGGACACTTTCACCTAGGCCGCATGTACGCCACTGTCTGCTCCTAGGTCGCACCAGCCTTTGTGCTTGATAGTCAGGGCCTCCCCACTGGGTCTGAACCAGAGCTGGTCCCTGGGACTGCAGTGGCTTTGTGGGCTTTCCCACTGGACCAAAGAGCAAAACACAGGGGCTCAGGGCTGCTGTCCCGTTTCCACAGTCCTGCCAAGACACACACCCACCCTCAGGGCCGCAGTGGTGCTATGAGCGCTTCAGCAGTCATACATGGGTACCGGCCTCCCTAGGGGCCAGAGAGTTCTTACCTATCTCCACCACCTCCCTGGGGGTAGTCCATCTACCTTCAGATATATATTACCACAGGTCTCTCAGGCGTCCTAGGGTGCTGTGTGGGTATCCTCTGCTATCAATGAATGTCCATTTAGTTGTAGTTCGAAGGGGGAGAGACAAAGGGAACAGCTCACTCCACCATGTTGCTGACATCATTCTGCTGATTTGCTAATATTTTGTTTAAAATTCTTGCATCTATGTTCATTAGAGATACTGGTCTGTAGTTTTCTTTTCTTGTAATGTCTTGTTCTGGTTTTGGTATTAGGGTAATGCTGGCTTCATAGATTGAGTTGGAATTAATCCCTCTGCTTTATCCTCTAAAAGAGATTGTAGAGATTGGTATAATTTCTTCCTTATATGTTTGGTAGAATTCACCATTGAACTCATCTGAGCCTGATAGTTTGTTTTGGAAAGTTACTATTATTGATTCAATTTCTTCAATAGATAAGGCCTATTCACATTGTCTGTCTCTTCAAATTGTCTTGCAAAGAATTGATCCATTTCGTCTAGGTTATCATATTTGTGGGTGTACAGTTCGTTTTCTTTTGTTATCCTTTTAATGTTCATGAGATCTGTAGTGATATCCCCTCTTTCATTTCTGATATTACTAACTTGTATCTTCTCTCTTTTCTTAGTTAGCTTGGCTATAGGCTTATCAATTTTATTGAGCTCTAAAAAACGAGTTTTTGGTTTCATTGATTTTATTCTCTATTGATTTTCTGTTTTCAATTTCATTAATTTCTGCCCTAATTCTTATTATTTATTCTACTAATTTTGGATTTAATTTGTTCTTTTTCTGGTTTCCTTAGGTGGAAACTTGGATTGTTGCTTTTTCATCTCTTTTTTTCTTATACATGCATTCAGTGCTATGAATTTCACTCTAACCATTGCTTTTGCTGTGTCCCACAGATTTTGATGTGTTTCCGTTTTTTTTTCTTTTGTGAGGAAGAGTCGCTCTGAGCTAACATCTGTTGCCAATCCTCTTTTTTTTTTCCCTTGAGGAAGATTAGCCCTGAGCTAACATGCATGCCAGTCCTCCCCCACTTTTTGTATGTGGGATGCCTCTACAGCATGGCTGATGAGTGGAGTAGGTCTGAACCCAGGTTCTGAACCTGTGAACCCCCCAGGCTGTCCAAGTGGAGCCTGTAGAACTTGAACCACTCAGCCACAGGGCCAGCCCCCAGTGTGTTTCCATTTTTATTTAGTTGAAAATATTTTTAAATTTTTTTGAAATTTCTTCTTTGACTCCACGTGTTAAATATAAATGTGTTGTTTACATATTTTGGGATTTTCCAGTTATCTTTCTGTTATTGATTTCTAGTTTAATTCCATTCTTGTCTGAGGGCAGACATCATATGATTTCTGTTCTTTAAATTTGTTAAGGCATGTTTTATGGCCCAGAATGTAGTCTATCTTGGTGAATGTTCCATGTGAGCTTGAGAATAATGTGTGTTTTGCTGTTTTAGATGAAGTAGTCTATAGATGTCAATTATATCCAGTTGACAGATAGTGTTATTGCATTCAACTATGTCCTTAGTGATTTTTTTGCCTGCTAGATCTGTCTGTTGGGTGTTGAAGTCTCTAACTATCATAGTAGATTCATCTGTTTCTCCTTGCAAATCTATTAGTTTTTACCTCACATAGTTTGACATTCTGTTGTTAGGTACATACATGTTAAGGACTGTTATGTCTCTTGGAGAACTGACCCCCTTATTATCGTGTAGTGCTCTTTTTTATCCTTGATAACTTTCCTTCATTTGAGTCTGCTTTGTCTGAAATTAATATAGCTGCTTCTACTTTCTTTTGATTAGTGTTAGCATGGTATATTTTCCTCCATCTGTTTTCTTTTAATCTATATGTGTCTTTCTATTTAAAGTGGGTTTCTTGTGGACAACATATACTTGTGGTTTTAAATGAGCATTATATATGATTCTGTTTTCTCTCTTTAGCATATTGGTTATACTTTTTTTTACATTGTTTACTGGTTACCCTAGAGTTTGCAATGTACATTTACAGGTAATCCATGTCCACTTTCAAGTAACACTATGCCACTTCATGGGTAGTGTGAGTACTTTATAGTAACAAAATAATCCTAATCCCCCAACCTCCATCCCTTGTATCATTTCTGTCTTTCATTTCACTTATATATAAGCATACATACACACACACACACAATTGAATACGTTGTTGGTATTATTTTGAACAAACTGTCTGTTAGATTAATTGAGAATAAGAAAAATAAAAGTTATTTTACCTTCATTTGTTCCTTCTTCAATGCTTTCCCTTACTTTATGTAGATCCAAGTTTGTGACCTATATTATTTTTCTTCTCTCTAAAGAACTTCTTTTAACATTTCTCAGAAGAAATTCCCACAATTCTTTTTGTCTGAGAAAGTCTTTTTCTCCTTCACTTTTGAAGAATAATTTCACAAGATATAGAATCCTAAGTTGGTGGTGTTTCTCTCAATTTTAAATATTTCTCTCCATTCTTTTTGCCTGCATGGTTTCTGAAGAGAAGTTGGATGCAATTCTTATCTCTCTTCCTCTATAGGTAAGGTCTTTTATTCCTTTGTCTTCTTTCAGAGTTTTTTCTTTATCTTTGATTTTCTGTAGAGTAAGAGTTACATGCCTGGTTACAGTTTTATTGGCATTTATCCTGGTTGATGTTCTCAGAGCTTCCTGCATCTGTGATTTGGAGTCTAATGTTAATTTGGGAATATTCTCAGTCATTGCTGTTTTAAATATTTCTTCTGTTTCTTTCTCTCTTTCTTCTCCTGGTATTCCTATAACGTGTATGTTACACCTTTTATAGTTGGCCCACAGTCCTTGGATATTTTGTTGTTTTTTCATCTTTGTTCTCTTAGCTTTTTGAGTTTTGAGGATTCCATGGATATATCCTGTAGCTTGGAGGTTCTTTCCTCAGCCGTGTCCAGTGTACTGAGTGCATCAAAGGCATTCTTCATTTCTGTTTTTCATCTCTGGCATTTCTTTTAGATTTTTTTCTTAGGGTTTCCATCTTTCTGTTTACATTGCCCATCTGGTTTTGCATCCTGTCTACTTTATCCATTAGAACCATTAGCATATTAATCATAGTTTTTTAAATTCCCGATCTGATAATTCCAACATTCCTGCCATGTCTGGTTCTGATTATTTGCTCTGTGTCTTCAAATTGTGTTTTTTTGGCTTTTGGTGTGCCTCATTATTTTTTCTTCATAGCCAGATATGATGTACTGGGTGAAAAGAACTGCTGCAAATTGGCCTTTAGTAATGTGGTGGTGAGGTGTGAGGGGAGGGGAACGTTCTATAGTCCTGTGATTAGGTCTCAGTCTTTTAGTGAGCCTATGCCTCTGGACAGTGAACTTCAGAGAGCTTTTCAGTTTTTTTATCCCCTCTTAGGGTGACAGGATTTCTGGAGTGGGCTAGAGTTGAGTATTTCCCTTCTTCCAGGTCAGTTAGACTTTGATAATACCCCAGCAGGTTATGCTCTGGTTAACTAGTTTCCCCTGAAGGCAAGCCTTCTTAATAAGAAGAGAGTGCTCTGGGATATTTCAAAATGGTTCCTTTTCCCCTCCCCACTGCCAGAAGCATGAGAGGATTTTTCTCCAGTATTTACTGTGGGAACCTAGTCAAGTTCCTGGAGGTAAATCTCACAGTATTGTATGGGGCCCCCTATGATTGTGTACCCCTGGAGTTTTTAATTCTCAGAGTTGTCCATGCTGAACCTCCACCAATTCTTCAGTTACAGGTCAGGTTTTCCTACTCTGGCAATTGTTCCTGAGGCAATTTCCACTTCTGAGTCCCTCCTCAGATAAGCCATGACTCCCTATATTCACCTGTCTGTCTCTCCAATCTTGGGGGCAGTCGTTTGTGTCCTCCCCTCTCTTAAGGATCCAAGAAGAGTTGTTGATTTTTCAGTCAGCTTTACTTGTTACAATGGAGTGGCAACTTCCAAGCTCCTTACATGTAAAACCGGAAATCATAACTTTCAACTGTGTCTTTAACTTCAGCCTCTGTACTAGTTCTTTCCTCTTTGCATATAAGGGGACATAGATTCGATCTTGTCTGTTTATAAATGTATCCAACTCATATATTTGGGCATATTTTACTCAATAATTTAATAAAACATGGAAGATTTGGGTATAACTTCTTGCTGTACATCTTTACATGAATGACTTCCTAATCCAAAAATTTATTCTATCCCCCCCAAAAAAAATTCATTCTGTCCCAACTGAAACTCTTCTCTCTCTCACTTCCACTCAAACTTGGGCCTTTTGTGTTTTATATCATTAGTGATACTTCTTTGTCATTTTTTTCTTCTTCTACAACATCCTTCATAGTCATACCCTCTTTACATTGCAAGACCCTCATCTTCTCTCATTTGAACTAATGCAGTAGGCTTTTAACTGGTTCACTTACCATTCATATAGTATTCTGTCCATATTGTCTGCTATAACAGTTCCCAGAGTTTTTTCTGGAGGGTATTAATAAGAATACTTGGGCAAAAATTAAATTTGGGTAACCTTAGTTTAAACAAAATTAAGTTTCATTTTTTACTTCATGGTATGAAGAACTATGAAGGGTCTGAGCTTTTACTTGACTTGCAAGCTAACAAGGTAGCCTGACACAGTTTCGTAGATCCTGGCAGAAGACATGACATTCTTGAGTCAGAGTTAAAGGACTTTATTACTCACAGCAACAACAGGACAATGGGTTGCATTATGGGAGAGAATTTGGGAACCCAAATCTTCTATAAAGGGTGGTAAGCATGCCTGCTTTTTGCTTTGGAGGGAGACTCTATCCCTGTATTCTGAGGCTATACAAACATCTTTGAGAAGATCATCCAGAGCAGAGGGAGGCAGTGCCTCTGCTTGCAAGATGTGTAGAATCATGAGAATGCCATAGAGAATGGTTTCCCAACAGAGGACTTCTCATAGACTTTAACATGCTGATATGTGTTCTACCTTCCATTCCAACAGTGGGCTGTATTATGCAGAATTTCCAAAATTATTGGACCATTTAATAGAGCATTGTGGCTAGCTTCTATGGAACACACATTTAGAAATAGTGGCATATAGACTAGGGCTAAAATTCCTTCGTCTTCCTCACTTCATGCACTCTTTAATCCAAACACATAACCACCTTTCCCATAATTATGTCATGCACTGTCTTATTTTTCTTATTTTTTCTACTTTCCTTATTTTTCTATTATACATGCATCCACATTCTGTCTTATGGTAAAATTAGCCCTATAGTTGTTTAACAGTCCCTCTTAGAATATAGTTACTAGGGATCGACCCCTTGGCCAAGTGTTTAAGTTTGTGCGCTCTGCTTTGGCAGCCCAGGGTTTTGCCAGTTCGAATCCTGGGTGTGGACATGGCACTGCTCATCAAGCCATGCTGAGGCGGCATCCCACATACCACAACTAGAAGGACCCACAACTAAAAACACACAACTATGTACCAGGGGGCTTTGGAAGAAAAAGGAAAAATAAAATCTTTAAAAAAAAAAAAAGAATATAGTTACTTACTTAGGGGCAGAGCCAACATCCTGTAGCTATCAGTGCTGAGCACATAATGGATATTCAGTAAATGTTGAAGAAATGGCTTAATGACATTTTACAGTATGTCGTTGTACTAGTCATATTCCAGTCTCACACAGCTCCATAAATCAAAATCAGTATATTTATAAAATATGCTACAACCTAAAAGCATTTAGGCTTTACTAAACCAAAGGAGATAATTTCTAGAGTTTAAGAAATTGCTTTCTCATTCTCTGCTATTCAAGCTGGGATTATTTTGGAAATTAAAAATTATAATTCCATTTATTGTAGCAAGATACACATAAAGAATTTCTTTTAGTGATTTATAAAAATACAAAACAAATTTTCTTCTACATCAAATAGCTTTTAATATTGTCGACGAAAATAATCCATAACCAATCTATAAATGAAAATTTGGGTGAGTTTATTCTGAGCTGAAATCTGAGGACCATGGCCCAGGGCCTGTCTACCCGAAGGAAGAAAGGGCACCAAAGAAGTGGGGTGCACAGAGTGGTTGTATACCCCCAAACAGGGTGTTTCACATATGATTGAAATGTCCCTTTTACAGTAGTCGTGAGACTGCTCTGTCGGCACAGCAATTGATAGAAACAGCAGGTAGGTCTGCTGTCTTGATGGACACAGCAGGGTGGCAGGTCTGTTGTCTGGAGCTGGGTGGTCACAGGTGAGCACAGCAATCAGTTCCTAGCCTAAGGAAAGATGCTTATCCCTCAGGAAATGCCAATGTTGGGGGAAGTTGCACCTTTATCTTGCCATAGGAAATGTTTAAAGCAGATATACAATGCATGCTTGGTGCTATGTCAGGCCCTTTTGAAAAAAACAAAGTCAGGCCGAATTAGGTTTACACCAAATGACTTCCTCACATACTCCAGTATCTCCTGTTGCCTGCCATTTCTATTTGTCATTGTTTTTGAAATTAAAAATGATAATTCCATTTATTGTAGCAAGATACACATAAAGAATTTCTCTTAGTGATTTATAAAAATACAAAACAAATTTTCTTCTACGTCAAATAGCTTTTAATATCGATGCCCATTTTAGAGCTATATTTAGAGTTAGCAGTATAAGGATGGTTGTGTGTCCATCTGTGGAAGAAATTCAAATCTTTCTCCAAATAACAGTATCATATGCCACAGTATATAAAACCTAAGCATAGATGAAAAGTGATACCTACCAAAAATAGTGCATCTTATTTTGGCTCATTAATGTCCAAGGATTTTCGAAGCCTACAAGATTTTTTAAAATTTTTTAATTGTGGGAAAATATACATAACATAAAATGTACTGTCTTAGGGCCCAGCCCTCTTTTTGCTTGAGGAAGATTGTTGCTGAGCTCACATCTGTGCCAGTTTTCCTCTATTTTGTACGTGGGGTGCCACCACAGCATGCCTTGCTGAGCAGTGTGTAAGTCCACACCCGGGATCCAAACTTGCGAACCCTGGGTCGCCCAAGTAGAGCACACAAACTTAATCACTACGCCACTGGGCTGGCCCCTCTATTTTTAATTTTTTTTTTTAGGAACCTCCATACTGTTTTCTGTAGCAGCTACACCATTTTACATTCCCACCAACAGTGCACAGGGATTCCAGTTTCTCTACACCCTCACCAACACTGATTTTCTGGTTTGTTGTTTTGTTTTTGTTTTTTTAATAGTAGCCATCCTAATGGGTGTGAGGTGGTGTCTCATTGTGGTTTTGATTTGTATTTCCCTAATGGTGAGTGATGTAGAACATCTTTTCCTGTGCTTGTTTGGCCATTTGTATATCTTTTTTGAAGAAATGTCTATTCAAATCCTTTGCCCAGTTTTTGATCAGTTTGGTTTTTTGTTGTGGTTGACTTGTAGGAGTTCTTTATATATTCTGGATATTAACCACTTATCAGATATATGATTTGCAGATATTTTCTCCCATTCCATAGAATGCATTTTCACTCTGTTGTGTCTTTAGCCTACAAGATATTTTTAAAGAGCTATTTGGTATAAAGATGTTATGGTAGTAATCATGGAAATAAAAATTACAATAATGGTGATATACAATATTTACCCATTAGATCAACTTTTGGTAAGAATGTGAAGAAACAGATACTTTCCCTACATTGATGGGTAGAAGTATAAATTTGTAGAGCCACTTTGGAAGGCAATTTGGCTGTATCCATTTTAATTTAAGATGTTTCTGCCCTACGACCTAATAATTCCAATTCTGGAGAAACACTCACATGTATACAGGGAGATATGTACATGGCAACATTATTTTTAATTGGAAAAAGGAAAAAACCTAAAAGTCCAACAATAGCATAATTACTTAGTAAACTGTGAGAGTGAGGTTTATATATATGTACTATCATGGATAGATCTCTCAAACATGATTGAATAAAAAAAGCAAACTGCAGAATAATACAGTCGATACACCATTTGTGTTGAAATAAAGCAGATACAGGGCCAGGCCTAGTGGTTAAGTTTGGCATGCTCTGCTTTGGCGTCCTGGGTTTGGTTACCAGGTGCAGACCTATACCATTTGTCTGTCGGTGGCAATGATGTAGTGGCACCTCATATACAAAAAGAGGAAGACTGGCAACATACCTTAGCTCAAAGCAAATCTTCCTCACCAAAAAAAAGAAAGAAAGAAAGAAAGCAGTATTATGTTTTCTGTTGGTACATAAACATGTATATGAATAAATTCAGAAAGGTCTAGAAATGGTAACAGTGGCTGCCAGAATGGACTGAGATTGGTCCTTATAACCCTGCAAGTTTTTTTAAAATTTCATAAGGGAAATGGATTCATGTATTACCTAGTTTTTCTAGACATATTTTTTTTTAAAGTTCAGAGGCGGTAAAGCCAAACAAACATTGAAGACTTTGGCCTAAAATTTGGGCAGCAGTTTGGTGGAGTGAACACTGTCCAGGGTCTGGTTCTTAGCTTTGCAGACTCAGAAATTGAGTGTTAACAGTGTAGCTGGAATTTATCTAGCTCTAGAGACTTTGTGCACACTCACCAAACCATCATAATCCACGGACATGGGTGACCAAAGGGCTGCTCCATTTATTCATTGATTCAATATATTATACTGCCAAAGAGACCAAAATAATCATATCCACTAATCAGTATACCCTTTCCCCTTATGGAAAAGTCTGAAAAATTACTGTTAGAAGGGTTTTAAATATAAAATCAAAGCAAGGGAGTTGGATTATTTTATTGGCTGATGTCTTTAAGTTATAATTGTCTTACACAAGTCAATCTCCACTATAGAGTACCTGCTTAGGGAACCCGAGTGTTTGCATCTGTTAGTCAGCATCTTCTCCCTGGACTTAGTCAGACTTTCTGTTTTCCACAAGTACACTTATATCATGTCAAGAAAGATATAATGCACATGAGTCAGTCATAGTTTATTTACCTTAGCAATTCTGTTGTCTTTTTAAGCATACCAGGGTCTCATGATAGAGAATACAGAAATGTGATGCTTATCAGTAAACATTTATGAACTTTTTAGAATTGACTATTTCTGCATATGACTACCATTTGGTATTGGTTTTCACTGCGATTTTAGAGCACTATCTTATCCTGATCTTGTTTCCTCCAAATTGAGATTGTACTATATTTGGAGCATGCCTCAGCTACATAAGGCCATTTTAGTTCTCATAAATGTATTCTTTTTTTTTTCCTCCCCAAATTCCCCCAGTACATAGTTGTATATTTTAGTTGTGGGTCCTTCTAGTTGTGGCATGTGGGACGCTGCCTCAACGTGCCCTGATGAGCGGTGCCATGTCTGCGCCCTGGATCCGAACCAGTGAAACCCTGGGCTACTGAAGCAGAGTGCACGAACTTCGCCGCTTGGCCACGGGGCCGGCCCATAAATGTATTTTTTGCATAATCTCTGAGCAGATTAAAATGCTTGTGGTATGGGAGATTTTCTATTCTAAAGGAGTAAAATGTAGGTTTCTTAGCTAGGAATTTACATTTGGTCAGTAAAGTATACTAATTGAGGTCATAGGGAGCCTTGGGTTTGAATCCTGGCTCCGGCACTTAGCACTTTCCTTAGGCAAATCACTTAACCTACTTAAACCTGGATTCCTCATATTTGTAAAATGCCTAAATTTCAAGATAATATTTACTGTTAAGATTATTTTGTTGATAACATATTTTCATGGACTACTTTTTATTCAGCTAAACATGAATTCAGCTCCAACTTTCATCAACTTTCCTGCAAAAGGGAAACCCAAACGGGGTGATACATACGAGTTGCAGGTGCGCGGTTTCTCAGCTGAGCAGATTGCCCGGTGGATTGCTGACAGAACTGATGTCAATGTAAGATTCCCTACTTTGTAGAGAGTTACTTTGCCATTATCCACTTTGAACCTTACTAGGAGGTCCTACTTGGTCTTGTCACCATATCACTGAGGTGGTAATAGTTTGGCAGTCCCTTCTTAAGTCATCCTGATGAAAGAGTGACATTATAAAACATCCTCTATTACTTCATTGAATTCAGCATGGAAGCCACTCTTTTGACCTTACTAAATCCATGGACTATCTAGTTACTTGGCAAATACTTCTTAATCTAAAAATGTTATGTTGTGGTTAAACAGAATATGGTAGCTATTCCATCCCATTTTAGGCTACATTGTAGACTATTTTGGTTAGGTTGGAAAGAAAAAAGTGTAAATTTTCCTAAAAGTAGCCATAGTAATTTTGATTACTTTAATTTCAAATTATTTTGATTTATTAATGAATAAATTTCATACTTTAAAATGTTTTTCTCTCCTTTCTGTTAGATTAGAGTAATTAGACCCCCAAATTACGCTGGTCCCCTTATGTTGGGATTGCTTTTGGCTATTATTGGTGGACTTGTGTATCTTCGAAGAAGCAATATGGAATTTCTCTTTAATAAAACTGGATGGGCTTTTGCAGCTTTGGTGAGTGAATTTTAGAAGAAAACTTGAGTAAAACTAATACTGTATTGTTAAGTAGCATTTTGTTTATTTCTTAGCTTTGGGAAAGGATTTTATATGTCTTTATTTTATCCCTTAAAATCAGTTTGTTTCCTCCATGATCTCATTAGGATGGCCAGAGCTTGGAGGAGCTGATTATACTCAGTTTTTATTCAGCCTAAATAGTAGACTGTTACCCCTATGATAACATGTAATTCTTTTGAAAATGTTCTTCTAAAAGGCTTTTCAGTATTTCATTTTGAAACTTGTGTCAGCTTCTTTATAATTTTAAAAGTGTTTTCCTTTTGAAGTAAATATTATTGATTCTTGTGATGAACTTTATGGTGAAACATAAGCCTTAATCAAGAAATATTTTTTCTGAAAAAGTTTTCTGCATGTATTATTTGAGCAGATGCACTTTTCATATGCCTAATCAAGGTGGGAACAGCTTCACCATGTTATATGAATATTTCATTATTTTTTGTTTCCTAGTGTTTTGTGCTTGCTATGACGTCTGGTCAAATGTGGAACCATATAAGAGGACCACCGTATGCTCATAAGAATCCTCACACGGGACATGTGGTAAGGGAAGTCCAGGACTTCCTTCCATTGTACACTAAAGTTAACCGTAATGATTATCATCTTTTGAGACCAGTGCCTGCATGTATAGAAGGAACTAGATTTAGTTTTGACTTTTCAGTCTCTCTGTGTTAAGCTTCAGTTGCGGAAAAGACAGTGCAGTGCTCTTTAAAGTGGGAAGTTCCTTATCCCATTTGGTGAGTCCTTTTGACTAAGCTTTCTAAGAAGGAAAGTTAGCTTTCAGCTAAATAGAATAATTGGTCAAGTACTTGACCATCTACTGTTTCTAGGCACTGTGCTAGGTATTATTAGACATAGGGATAAACAAGAAAAACAGTCCCTGTCTTCATGGAGTTGACATTATTGTACCTCATGGTCTTGTACACTGAAATACTGTTTTTCTCATATATTCCATTGTTGAAAACATAGTATAAGTACAATGCAGAGACAGATAAATCATAAATAACACAGAAACAGCTTTTACTTTAGCCAAACTTACTATTGAATGCCACAGACAGAATGCTTACATACGTCAAGTGAATTAATAATTTGATAGGGTTTGAAAATAGCCCATTTTAGGATTAGGATACCAAAATTTAATGTATACTTAAAAATTTAATTTTATCTTTTTTCCCCCAGAATTATATCCATGGAAGCAGCCAAGCCCAGTTTGTAGCTGAAACACACATTGTTCTTCTGTTTAGTATCCTTTTTGTAATGAGTCCTTGGTGCTGCGTATTTTCTCACATTTCTGGTATTCTCTCTACAGCATTTGATTGAGGCTACTCTTTTATTAATGCAAGTCGTAATATCTTTGGAATGATATTACTGTGTCATCTGTCTTAGCCCAATCAGCTAAAGACCATCAGGGACAAACCTGCAGTCTGATAAAGCCAAGTTTAATGGATCGTTGCTACAAGGGAGACTGCACATCAGAGGAACCATGGGACATCTTACTTAAGGAAAGAGGGTGATAGGATTTGGGGAAAGGGTGGGGCTTAGGTGAAATGAGCATGAAGCAATGTTTTGATAAGCTCTAAGCAAAGCCAGGCTAAGTGTAAAGGGGTCAGCGTCTGGTCTGCACTGTGAAGTGGACCCAGGGTTCTGTTTCTGGAAACTACAAAGTTCAGATAAATGTCAGATTTTGTCTTCAAAAACTCCTTATTTGAAGCTCTGTATTTTGGTTGTAAATTGAGGCTACTTGGAAATTGTACTTGTAAATTGGGTGACTTATATCCTCCAGGCAAGAATGGAGTGTTTCTTCTTATAAAATTTCCTTATAATTTGAGTCAGTCTGTGATTTTAGAAAACAGTGGTCCTCATTGAGTAAGAAAACAGTAGTTACGCAAAGGTTATTTTGACCTTTTATAGCTGCAGCACATCCTAGGGAGAAAGATTCTTTCCTGTGAACTTTGTGGCTGCTTTGTATGTATGTTGTCTAGTCCTCTTGAGTGGCAGGGCAGATTTTTACTTTCTCAGTCTCAGCTAATTTTTACTTTCTCACATCTGAAAATTGGTGCCTCTGTAAGCTGCAAGGATAGGTAACAGTGACATCAGATAGCTAAGAGTCTAAATTTCATAGTATTACTGAACATAGTTTACCCACCTGAATATATTAGCAGTGAGTCTGTAGGACAAATGAACAAGGTGAACAAATGTAATGTTCCTGGAGTTGTGCTTCTCAGCCAAGGGTCCTGACATTGACATATTGGAATCAGTTGTAGCCCAGGCTGGTAGAGAATCTGCCCAGTGACTTGATGGTAAAGTCATTTGCCCTACCTTCTTATCTCACCATCGAGATGACTTAGAGGTCATCTAGTTCAACCCTTACTCTATTGAAAATGGGTTGTGCTAGCTAAGAATATGCTAAGAACTTTGAAGGTGATTACAACCAATATGAGTAATTGAATCCCTTGAAAAAAGAAAAATATTTTTCTGATTATAAAAGCAATACAAGTTAATTAAAGAAAATTTAGAAAATACACGTAAGTATAAAGAAAAAAATCAAAACCACCATTAGTAAATGTTTATGTATATCTTTCCCTGTTTTATTTTACTATGTTGGTGATTTAATAGAGGTAATTTAAGGGAAACATTCTGAAAAAAATAAAGCTTTTGGTTTTAATTGAAGGACATTTGGAATAATTATACTTTCTCAAAACAATGTTCGTATGTAATGTGGAAAATAAATTTATTGTTTAAAATCCGGCTCAGAGCCAGGAGAGTTAATCTATTCACACATGGAATGATGGGCTAAAAAGATTAATCTAGTAATAAATGCCTAGTCCCTGTGATAAGAAAGAAGGTTGCAGGAAAAATATTACCCAAACCTTATGTTTTTTTCAAATCTTAAAATTTATTTTTTTAATTCAATTTATGTAAACTCAAAAAACAAAACAAAAAAAACAGTTAACCTATTTCTCCCATCCCCTACCCTCCATTACTGGTACCCACCACTCTATTCCCTGTATCTATGAGCTTGATTTTTATATATATAATATATATATATTTTAGAGTCTACATATAAGAGAGATCCTATGGTATTTGTGTTTCTCTGACTTATTTAAGATTATTTCAAAATTTAGGTTGAAAATGTTCATTTGTGGTTTGGTGGATAAGCACATTATTATACCTTAGAAATTTTTCAATATCTGGAAATGGTCTCAGTTAATTGTACTTTGAATTTCAACAGTGGAGCAAAAGGGCAGTTAAAATTGTAAAGTATTAGTTAATTGATTTGTGGTTTGTTAGTCTTTTAGCTTTGTCCTAAATCTTTAAATATGATTATATAAGAAGTTTAAGAAATTGGGTTTTCTTACTTTTTCCTTCTTGCCTAAAGGATAGACTTTAGCTTAAGGTTCACATATATTTGAACAGATTACAAGCCTGTTAGAATATAGAATTTCTTGTAAATTTGGTTAACAGGATACAAAATGGGGACTTTTTTCAGGGTGATGCTTTTTTCCTTATTTTGTTTTTGCTATTTTGGTAGTGGTTGGGAAGATCCAGGCAATATGTTCCGAGCAATTATTTTGCTAAGTGCTGTGAATGCATGATTTTTCTAAGGAGCTTATAGTACTGGGACAAACAGACAGTACAGACATTTGTACAGATACAAGATAGTTCCTTCAGTACTGTGTACTAGGTCTGATGGTGAGACGATAAATAAGGCTATTCAACTTTGTCAGAGGTAGGGAACTTTACAGAAGACTTAAAACCCCATTATTTTTTTTAGTGGACACAAAGCCTAAAGACTCAAAAGTTACCATGTTGGTAAGAATTAATAGAATGAGACTACTACTACATAGCAGTTACGATTTTGGAAAATATCCACATATTTATTGTTATTTTAATATTGTACAATTTACTACATGATTAATAAAGCAAACTATATAATGAGTTGCCTGATCTATTAAGCAACTTTTAAAATTATATTTTAGGGGCCAGTCCGGTGGCACAGCGGTTAAGTTCACAGGTTCATTTCACCCATGATCTAAAACCCTAATAGTAAAATCTATGTTTATTTTTGCATGTTCTCTTGAATTCTTTGCCTTTATGTATTTTCTTGGGGGAGAGGAGTTCCTTGTTTTTGCAGTTACAGACATTCTTTGCATGGCGTTTGGTTTCTTAATGTATTATAAGCATTTTCTGTATTGTTGTATGGCCTTCATAGTTACAAATGTGCATGAGAATTACAGAGAAATGAGAAAATATAGGCAAGGAAAGGGAAAAATAATCATCATTCTTGATGTTTATATAATGGATATATCATAATTCCATTATTCTCCTATTGTTGAACGTTACGAAGAATGTTTTTTTGGATATAAAAGTAATTTGGCATATCTCCAAATCCCCAAAAGTAAGGTTTGAAACAAAGCATATGAGTCTGTCTATTGCTCTTGATGTTTTGTTCAAATTGTTTTTCAAAAGGATTTTGCTACAAAAAGAGAGGAATAAGGTTTGCTGCCAGAAATGTATATGTGCGCTGATGTCTCTGGCAAGTGCTCACCTTCATTACGTATTCTCATTTTTTAAACTGCGAATTCAATAGGCAAAGGAATTGTAGGTAATTGTTTAAATCTACCTTGGACAATAATAATCAAACTGATTTAAACATTTTCCCACAATTTTGTAATTATGCTTCATTTTATGCAAATGTCTTTATCATATATAATGTACTTTAATTCCGCTAGCTCATTTAATAACCTAGTTCTTGTATGTTATGAACTACCGCCTCCTCTATTTTCTATTCCATTTTCCCAGAGTAACATTTAATCATGATTATGTAATTATTTATATTTATTTCATTGTTTATATCCTCCACTAGAGTGTAAACTTGTCGGAGGAGTCTGTCTTTTGTCCAACTAACAGCTAATAGTGCCTGCCACATAGTAAGCAGTGTTAGTAAAAGTTTAAAGAATTAATAAATGAAATGAAACAATGCATATGGAAGGGCATCAGAGCTCTTGATAGCTGAGAACAGCACACCAAGATCTTAGTGGTGTGTTGCAAGATGGAAAGCTCATTCAAAGAAAAAGCGTATAGACCGTGATACAAAAACCCTTCCAAAAACAAAGTCTGAGCCGTTAATCAGAGTACCCTACAACCAAAGCCTATAGAAAGGATCAATCTTTACACGTACCTGGATATAAAGAACCTCAGTAAGAAAAATGGAATTGCTGGAGAAGAAGACTTGGCTAAGCAACTGAAAGCATGATGAATAGGTGTCATCCCTAACAAGAGGCTATTGACGAGAGAGGGCAAGATGGTAATGAAGGGAGGAATAGACAGATTAGAGAGCCAATTAAAAAGGCAGGCCTTATCTCAACACCTTTTTTTCCCTTTCTGCTTAATTATACCCACATACGGTAGCATACAATATGCATGTGTATACATAATTAATTTGGGCATTTGTAACTGCTGTTTATATTCAGCAAACTGCAGAGTGAATCTCTCTTTTCTGCTAGAACACATTCTGTTTGGTTTAAAATTTGATTTTGCTTATTTTAGCATTCAGCCATGCCATGTGTTTACCTATTTGCATAAGTAGTCTATTTTGTATTTATGTAGCTTCTATATTCAGCTGAATAAAAGTGAGGTCATGGCATGTGTGATTTTCTTTTTTTATTAGAATAGGACGAAATTAGGTTAGTAGTAATTCATGCTTTAAAGGCTAATTGTTGAAATTCTAGAGAATTTTTGGGAAGTTATTTTTCAAATAAAAATTAGTTAATATTCTCTAAATGGTGCACATTTCAAGTGTGTTCTTTTTTGGGGGGTGGTTGAAATATTATTCAAAAGGGCTATTTAATATTTTTAAATGTGTATGAGGTTGGAGCAATAGTTGGAAGAATGTCCGGGAAGGTTATTTCAAAGTACAATTTCAGGAAGACTCATAGTTCATCCATAAATTATAATGGGACATTTATTTAAAATATCAGTTTTTATGTATACAAATGAAGTAATTTTCCAACCTTAATATTTTTATTTTATCTTCATAGTAAATAATTGTCATGCTGTATAGACACAAGACTACTTATTTTTTAGTTACAATTTTTTGTAATTAAGAGTTGAAAGTTTATATATTCACTCTAATTTTCTTCATGAAAGACTAGGAATATTAAAGTGGTATGTCATTTGTGTCTGTGAATTTCTCCTTAAACAATTTTTCTAAGACGGTGGGGTTACCTTAGGGATGGTGCTTTTATGTGAAGCTGCTACATCTGACATGGATATTGGGAAGCGAAAGAGTAAGTGATATCATATGCCAAAATGTAACAGTTCTGCCTTTGATACAGAAAAAAGAAGGTCCTCTTAATCACTTCCCCCCTTAGTTATAAGTATGTTATTTTACTTCTTTACTACTATAAAAGTAATATATGCTCATTGCAGAAAATGTGGGGAAAAATAGGAGTATGAAACATTTGGGAGGAAAGTTATCCGTTATTCCACCATTGAAAAACTAATAATTTTAACGTTGTAGTAGTTCCTTCCATTTGTAAGAACATCTTTAAGAATCTTATACACCCCTTTTTAACTGGAGTTAAATAATTCACTAATAAATATTTTCCTATACATAATTCTAAATTTATTCTCTATATACTGTAATTTACTTAACCATTCTGATTTTGTTAAATGTTCGGTTTTTTTCTAACTGTCCTTATAATAAATACATCTTTAGTGACTATCATGGTATATTAAGCTTTATCCTCATTTCATATTAATTCCTTAAGGTAGATTCCTAGACGTAGAATGATTGTGTGGTCCTGTATATAAGTATTTTCAATTCTTTTGGCGTTGTAAACTGATGATGCTAAATTCTTTCCCCAAATGGTATAATTTAGATTCCTACTAGTGGTATTTAAGAATGCTTGTTTCACTGTAATTTTATCAGCTTTAGATAAGTTCATTAAAAATGTGTGTGTGTATTTGCTAATCAGATAAGGGGAAAATGTTATAATATTTTGTACTTCTTTGGTTATTAGTGAAGTTGAATATCTTCTTAAACGTTTATTAGCTGTTTGTGTTTTCCCTTATTTAAAATATCTTTTTGTCTTTACCATTTATCTCTTAGAGCTTTAGTCCTTTTCCCTTTGCTTTGCATGAACATTTTATATATTAGAATATTCACACATTGTTATTTGTTGCAAAGAAATTCTAACGCTGTAATTTTATTTTACTTACATGAAAATCAGTTTAATTCAAGAGTTTTCCTTTTATGGTTAAAAAGTTGAATGTCATCAAAATTAATCTACCTATGAGCCAGCCCTGATGGTGTAGTGATTAAAGTTTGGTACTCTCACCACTTCAGCAGCCCAGGTTCATTTCTCAGGCACAGAACCACACCACCCATCTGTGAGTTACCATACTGTGGCAATGGCTCACATAGAAGAACTAGAAGGACTTACCACTAGGATATACAACCATGCAGTGGGGCTTTGGGGAGGGGAAAAAAAAAAAACAAGAGTCAGCTCAGGGCAAATCTTTCCCTGCAAAAAAGAAAAAAAAAAAAACCTAGCTAAATAAAGTGTAATTACTTTTTCTTCTACAAGAGAAGATGACATTGGATTTCAAAATTTAGGAGATGCTTATTTTGCTAAATTGAAATGAATTTTTACATATTAGAAAAACAGAACTAATATATCAATTTTTTTATCCAGACAATATATATCCTTTCATTGGCTAACTTTTAAAAAATTGTCTATTTCACTAGACTTTTGGTGGTGAAGATGATGTAGTCTATACAGAAGTCAAAATATAATGATGTACACCTGAAATTTATATAATGTTATAACCCAATGTTACCTCAATTAAAAAAAGATTTTAAAAAATTTCTATTTCAGTATTCATTGTTAAGAAAAGGTCATCTGGGTACTACACTACTGGCCTGAGTTTAAATTGTAAAACATTTTGGCCACATATATTAATATAATCACAATTTGATCTACTTCTAAGATTCTAACGTAATGAAATAATCACTAATAATAATAAGCATTTCTTGGGGCTGGCCCCGTGGCCGAGTGGTTAAGTTCGTGCCTTCTCCTTTGGTGACCCAGGGTTTTGCCAGTTTGGATCCTGGGCGCAGACATGACACCGTTCATCAAGCCACACTGAGGCGGCGTCCCACATGCTACAACTAGAAGGACCCACAACTAAAAATACACAACTATGTACCGGGGAGGGGGGGCTTTGGGGAGAAAAAGGAAAAAAAAATCTAAAAAAAAAATAATAAGCATTTATTTAGCACTTAATGTACTAGGAACTGCCCTAAGCACTTGTAGATATGTTATGTGAAAAAAGTAGAATACAAACATGTATACGTAGTGATACTGTATATATACATGTGTGTGCATTTGATTAGGGAAAAAAGTTTTCTACAATGAGCATATGTTAATACTCAGAAAAAAGTTTAACATTTACATTTTAGCCCCTAATCATATTGTGTGAAAATTTAAAAAGGAGAAAGAATTGTTCCCTAAGTATAACAAAACTAAAAGTTGTGTTTAGTATTGGCCAATAAGTATGTTTCTCTAGAGCTTCCATTACTGTTAGCACACATGCTTCCCTGCATCCCGACCTTTGTGCTTCTTAGCTAGTCTTAGTCCGGGGTCTCAAATAGCCTCAATTTATGGCAGTCATACTTGAGCATTGTGGGGTCAGCATCTAGAGTTAAGGTCGTTAACTACTATGCTAAACCAGAGCGTACGAGATTAATGGAAGAGAGCTATGAATTTAGGGCTGGGAATCGTTTTTTTTTTCTCTCATTATTCAAATGAGGAATCCATGTTGAATGCGTTCCTCATACAGGCAGTGTCATTGCCTGTGCATGAATAAAATACTTTCAAATGAGGCTGTCACAATGATATCAATGTCTTTAAGTCAGTATTTATCCATAATACAATAAGGTCAGTTTTAAGGATTTAAAAGAAGTTTAATAAGTGAATAAATGATTTTATTGTCAGTAGTAAAACAGTGTTTGTAACACTAAATTCTTGATTGATGGCTCTAGAGAAATTCATTATTTCGTACAATTAAATTGCACAAGTATGTAAATGGAGCTACTCTATTATAATGTAATGGAGCAAATTAAAAGGGAAGGCAGACTCTTGAAAATATAAGAATGGGGATGAAAATTGTTGGAAAGTTGAGATTTATAGCCCTTGCTTTTCACTCTTGGAAGCGTAGACTAAAATTTATGTCCTGGTTGTTTATTATGCTAAACATGCTCATTTTACTCCCCTGTCATTTTTCTGCAGTAATGTGTGTGGCTGGCATTGGACTCGTTGTATTATTCTTCAGTTGGATGCTCTCTATTTTCAGATCTAAATATCATGGATATCCATATAGGTATGATTATTTTTCATTTATATAGTGGTTGCCTATACCTGCAATAATTAGAGTTGATGTTGCTTTATAATATTTTCTTTTTGCTTTACCTCCAAACTATTCTAGCTTCTAAAGCAAAGAGATAGTCTTTAATTTAGGTATGTTGCATATAAAAATTTAAGATAATTATGATATGATGGACAATAATATGGACTTCTCAGGAACATCTTTCAGGATTATTCTGACATCGTCTAATCTAGAAATCTATAAAACACATAATGATTAGAACACTTTATATCATATCTACTCACACAGTTTCTTGTCTGCATACTCTGCTTCCTCTTGAGGAGGAAATTATTTTAAACCAATTTTTTCTAAACTTATAACCTCTACTTTTCACGGCTCTTTAGATGGCATATATAGAACATTTGATTAGAATCTAGTTTGTAGAAAGTATTAAGAAAGAGTGTTTAAGAAGTTCTAATCAGCTTGAAGTGTTCATAAAGATCTCTAAGGCTCAGGGAGGACGTTACTCTCCTGGTTATAAGTTCTTGACTTTACTTAATAGCCAAGAGAAATGTACCTGCATAATGGGGGATGTTGTGAGTTAGTTTTATAATCTGAGTGCTGCCAGTTTCTATAATTCCTATTCTTTTAATACAACATTGTCCTGTTGTATAAAGTATTATGAACACTACAGGTAAGTATATCAAGTGATATTTTTGAGACACAAATTCATTCTTCATATTATTATTATTTATTTATTATTTATTTATTTATTTTGGTGAGGAAGATTGGCCCTGAGCTAACATCTGTGTCAGTCTTCCTCTATTTCGTATGTGGGATGCCGCCACAGCATGGCCTGATGAGCAGTGTGTAGGTCTGTGCCCAGGATCGGAACCCACAAACCCTGGGCCACCAAAGCAGAGCACATGAACTTAACCACTATGCCACTGGGCCAGCCTCCTTTTTTTTTTCTTTTGAGGAAGATTAGCCCTAAGCTAACATCTGCCACCAATCCTCTTTTTGCTGAGGAAGCTTGGCCCTGTGCCCATTTTCCTCTATTTTCTGTGTGGGACACCTGCCATAGCTTGGCTTGATAAGTGGTGCGTAGGTCCACACCCGGGATCTGATCTGGCGAACCCCAGGCCGCTGAAGCAGAGTGCGCAAACTTAACTGCTATGCCACCGGGCTGGCCCCATGTTTTTAACACAAGTTTTTTTGTAGATAATTTTGAAAAACTCCTGGGTCGATTTGTTATATTGTGACACTCCTACGTGCCTTTTAATCAATGAACAACATAAATTAATCTTTTGCATTTTTTTCTTACGAACTTAAGACCAAAACCTACTATAACTTTGATTCTTATAATCTTGCGACTTTATACTTTTATTCTGTGTATGTATATTTTAAAATAATTTTTCCTCTATAGAATACTAACTGGGATGGAAGGGTAATCTTGCTGGGACTTGTGTTCCTATTCGATCACCATGGTTACTTCAATTGGTGTCTGTCTTCAGGAGATAGTTTAACTTGAGGTTATGTCTCTTTCCTGTTCTCCTAAGACTACCTCAGTATCTCAGTGTTTTTGCTTTTTGTTATTGATACTCAAAGTTTATTATACATGCACTCAAACACTCTTTGGTCTGTTAAAATCAAGATATTTATTAGCAGTAAAGCCTACTTTTCTTTGAAAGACTAATAGATTGGTATATTTTTTTTCAGCTTTCTGATGAGTTAAAAAGGATGCCAGAGATATGTAGACACTGGAGGAATGGAAATTGGAAAATGAAAAACGTGTGTGTGTTTGAAAAGAAGGCGGCAATTTGTGTATTTTGTATTACCTCTTTTTTTTCAAGTGATTTGAATAGTTACTCCTTTAACCAAAGACGATGTGTAGTGCCTTAACAAGCAATTTCCTGTCAAAATCATGAAGTATTTGGATACCATTCTCCTCTTAATCTTCCCTTCCCAATGAACTTTATGGAACATTTAATTTAGTAGAATTAAGTATATTATAAAAATTTAAAAACTACTACTTCATTTTAATTAGAACAAGGTTCAAAACTGCTTAGTTAACTTTTGGCCATGTAACTTTATATTATCTTATCCAAAGATGGAGAAAAAAAGTTCTGACCAGGTCTTCCTGCATATGCCTGTGACAGATAACTGCATCAGGAATCCATTCTGAGCTTTTCCATCTTCGCGTGGATGTGTATACTTTGCACATCTTTCGTTTTGGGCAGAGAAATCATGTGTGCTATGTGGTCTTCTGAAAATGGAATTATCATTCTTCAGAGTACACATCTAGCCTTTAGAAAAAAAGACTAGCCAATCCTCCTCTTCCTCCATCTTTCCTACTGGAATACAGTGCTATCTATGCTTCTTGGTAGCTGTAGGCATTAAAAAGTATCCCTAAATAGAGGAATATGATTTCTGCATGAGTGTGGTGTTAACTACATTGTATTTGGAAGGATTTCAGGTTCATTCTGTCTCCCTAGTTTTCTTTTATTTAGGCTGGGCCCCTCTCTAATGAAAATGTACCATAGTGCTAAGATCAGTATAACTTAAAAGTTGTCTAAAATGTTTCTGCAAATTAGAGATTGTCAGCATTTAATTTGTACCTAAGGAAAAAAAATAATCTCATCTGGTTAAGTTGATTTCTGTATTACAGTTACAACATATTTTATTGACCCTTGTGTTTAGGAAAAGGGCTCCCCTAGATTGGGAAAAGAAAATCCTGCAATATTGAGTTGTTGCCTGTGAAGAGAAAGTAAATGTTTTTTGGAAGCTGTTCTGTGTTCGCTATTGTTTTAGCCTTCACTCTCTCACTTTAAGTGGAGAAACAAAGTCAACAGTTGAAAAGGTTTTGAGTCTTGTCCTTTTTTCTCTTAGTGGAAATAACTGTATCTGCTAACCAAATTTCTGTGAACAGTGAAAGTTGAGAGTTATCATTAGGTCTAGCTATAACCATAACCCCCCCATAGTTATGAAGAGTATCCTGAAATGCCACTATTATGGAAATATGAGAATTATGATTGTGAAAAAAAATTTTAAAGCAATCTTAGAAGTATTACATTAAAATAATACTGTGACTGCCTGCTACTATTCACCATCTGATAACCCTCCCGTGTGGTCTAGAAGTCTTATATAATACCAGAAAGAGATGGCTATAATTGCCTAAGAAGAAATGCTTTCTGTGAGCTTTCTGTTAGTAGATTTTGTGGGTGGGGGATATATTTGACATCTTACTCTTCAGTGGAGTTAATTTTTGTTAATTACTCCCATGTAAATCGTGTGATTCTAGATTCCTTATCTGCTGTTCTTGTACTTGTCTCAGGCCAAATAAATTTATGCTGTGATTCTTACAAGACTTATATGAAGATGCCCTAATTTGTACAGAATGACCAAGGGAATACTACTGCCATGTAATCTGTATAGCTCCAGATAATTTGCCATGAGCATTGAAAGAATGAGTGTTTTGTATTTGTTTTGTCTCCCTTAAGAGCACATTCTTCTTCTGTAAGGAGAAAAATTACATTCTGGCTAAAATTTGTGGAAAGCAGATTTACTACACTTAGAATAGTGTTGCTTTTATTGAAATTTTGAAATTAGCTTTCATCAGAAGTGCCTTAAGTAGATTCTTAATTTTCTAGTAATGGTTTAAATATTATTTGTTATGCATTTTTAAAATACCATTCAAAATGATGCATTGTAGTGGCAAAGATAACCAAATGTCTGGCTGTTTGCTTTTTGACCATATCAATAAAATTTTACAATCTAAATTCTGAGTTTTTGATTAACATCTGAGCGGTGAATTTAAAACACTAAACTAGAATGGTAATATTAGGATATTCCAATTTGAAATAATAATGAAATTTCTTATTGTCCTAACAACAGTGAATTTTTTTTATTGAGGTCATAATAGTTTATAACATTATTAAATTTCAGTTGTACATTATTTGTCAGTCACCATATAAATGTGCCCCTTCACCCCTTGTGCCCACCCCCAACCCCCTTCCCCTCTGGTAACCAATAATCTGTTCTCTTTGTCCCTGTGTTAGTTTATCTTCCACATTGAGTGAAGTCATACAGTGTTTGTTTTTCTCTGTCTGACATATTTCGCTTAACATAATACCCTCAAGTTTATCCATGTTGTTGCAAATGGGTCGATTTTGCTTTGTGTATGAGTAGTATTCCATTGTATATCTATACCACATCTTTATCCAATCATCAGTCGATGGGTACTTGGGTTGCTTCCACTTCTTGGCTATAGTGAATAGTGCTGCAGTAAACATAGGGGTGCATGAGTCTCTTTGAATTGTTCATTTCAAGCTCTTTGGATAAATACCCAGTAGTGGGATAGCTGGGTCATAATGGTATTTCTATTTTTAATTTTTTGAGAAATTTCCATACTATTTTCCATAGTGACTGCACCAATTTGCATTCCCACCAGCAGTGTATGAGGGTTCCCTTTTCTCCACATCCTCTCCAACATTTGTTCTTTTTTGTCTTGGTGATTATAGCCATTCTGACAGGTGTAAGGTGATTATCTTAGTGTAGTTTTGATTTGCATTCTCCTGATGATTAGTGATGTTGAACATCTTTTCATGTGCCTGTTGGCCATCTGCTTTGGAGAAATGTATGTTCATATCCTCTGCCCATTTTTTTATCAGGTTATTTGTTTTTTTGTTGTTGAATTATGTGGGTTCTTCATATATTTTGGAGCTTAATCACTTGTTGGATATATGGTCAGCCAATATTTTCTCCCAGTTGGTGGGTTGTCTTTTCGTTTTGTTCCTGGTTTCCTTTGCATGCAGAAGCTCTTTAGTCTGATGAAACCCCATATGTTTGTTGTTCTTTCTCTCTAACAACAGTGAATTTGATAGACCAATTTCCTTAAGTATTTCTAGATTGAGATACATGCTTTCATACGTTATCCTTCGCTAATGTTGTCACCCATTACTTTAGTCAAAACAGCCAAGATAGATGAGTCGAAGAATCGCTGTTTTCAATGGTTATCTAGCTTCTGTCCCAGTCAGTAAACACTGTAAGTAATTTCTTTTTGCTACTAAATAGTTGATTTGAAACAGTTACCCAGACATATTATCAAGTTCTATGAGACTGGGCAATAGTACATTTTCAAACATGGAGTAGAAACATTGGACAGGACGTAAAGAGATCTGGCTTTTAAACGGGTTTTAGTCCTTACTCTTTCTGTCTAGCTTTGTGACCATAGGGCAGTCGCCTGAACCTCTCTGTACCCGTTTATTTATTCTAATGTGAGTGCATTGAACTAAATCACCTCAGTGTCCCTTCCAGCACTACTGTTCTATGATGCAAAATATTAAAGGTGTATTTACATTTTGAATAGAGATCATTTGTGATATTCAGGTTTGGTGTTGAATTAAATCAGCTGGAATGCAGGATGTTTTGTGGTCAGATTTCTGAAGAAGCTGTGAAATGCTTATGGGGGCCATTATAGCTGCTAATTGTATAATAATATGCATTGAAATATTTTTTAGAAAGGATACACTTGGAATCAATATGTTAAATGGGTTCTGCCCAATTATGAGCAAGGATGAGATCAACAACGGTAACAGTATACTAATATTATAGAAAGTCAAAGCCCAAGGGACCTTCGATGCCATTTAATCAGCCCCTTCATTTTGACTGCTAAAGAAAACTGGCCCTAAAGAGATGAAGCAATTTCCTGAGGGTTATTCCACAGAAATGCCTTCAGGTTTCCCATTTTGCTGCATATTCCCTATGGATTAGGTTCACTTGGAGATTCGAATTACTCCCTGGAGACACGAAAACCGCAGTTAATCGACCTTGGTTGCTTCCTGACATCTGAATTGTTGGGAGAAGGATCCTAATTAGAGACATTTGCCCGGAGGGGCTGATGCAGGTTTTAGAAGTAGGGAGGAGTTTTGATTGACTCCTTTTAATACGTGAAAGTAGAATTTGGGTGGGGAGACAGCAGCAGTAGCCTAGAGATTACTCTTCAGAACTCTTTGTACTTCCTTTCACTCTCAACTTTCCCTGGGCGTCCTTAGGGGAAAAAGTACTGATGACTGTCAATCATAAGATAAATACAAATCAAAATCACAGTGGCATACCACCTCACACCCATTAGGATGGCTACAATCAAAAGAACAAACTAAATGTTGGCAAGGATATAGAGAAATTGGAACCCTCGTGCACTGCTGCGTAGTGGGAATATAAAATGGTGCAGCTGCTATGGAAAATAGTATGGCAATTCCTCAAAATTAAAAATAGAATTACCATATGATCCAGCAATTCCTCTTCTGGGTACATGTCCAAAAGAATTAGAAGCAGAATCTCAAAGAGATATTTGTACACCTACGTTCATAACAGCATTATTCACAATAGCCAAAAAGTAAAAGCAACCCAAGTGTTCATCGACAGGTGAATGGACAAAGAAAACGTGGTATATACATGTAATGGAATATTACTCCGCTTTAAAATGAAGGGAATTCTGACACATACTATAACATGGATAAACATTATGCTAAATGAAATAAGCCAGTCACAAAAGACGACAAATACTGTATGATTGCACTTATAGGAGGCACCTACGGTAGTCAAATTCATAGAGACAGAAACAATGGTGGTTGCCAGGGGCTGGGAGAAGCGAGAATAGGGAGTTATTGTTTAATGGATATAGAGTTTCAATTTTGCAAGATGAAAAGAATTCTGGAGGTTGCACAGTAGTGTGATGAACTTAATGCTACTGAACTGTACATTTACAAATGGCAAAGATGGTCAATTTCTGTATATTGTACCACAGTTCAAAATTAAAACAGATACTAATGCCTCGGCCCTGACTCCGTGTTGACGTATCCTCGCGGACACCACTTTGTATTTGGTCATTGTCCTGAAAATGTGAGTATAGCTGGATAGAGTAGGACTCGTGGTGGAAATGTTGAAGCATGATCTTCAGGCTCTTCTGGGTGACAATTTAGGGGCATTCAAGTAAACCCTGCCTGGAGAATCAGTGATGACTAGTATATTTCTGGTTTTTTTCTTTTCTTTGTGAGGAAGATTCACCCCGAGCTAACATCCCTGGCCAATCCCCCCCTTTTGTTTTCTTTGCATGAGGAAGATTAACCCCTAGCTAATATCTGTGCTAATCTTTCCCTACTTTGTACATGGGATGCCTACACAGCATGACTGACGAGTGGAATAGGTCTGCACCTGGGATCCAAACCCGCGAACCCCCCAGGCCGCTGAAGCAGAGCACACAGAACTTTAACCTACTCAGCCATGGGGCTGGCCCCTGATTAGTATATTCCAGTGAGTGCTTTGTATCCTTTTGTGTGTGTCGGGGAGGGGGAGGGGCAGGCAGCAAAGATTGGCCCTGAGCTAGGCTGTTGCCAATCTTCCTCTGTTTGCTTGAGGAAGATTGGCCCTGAGCTAACATCTGTTGCCAATCTTTCTCTTTTTGCTTGAGGAAGATTGTCACTGAGCTAAAATCTGTGCCAGTCTTCCTCTATTTCATGTGGGATGCTGCCATAGCGTGGCCTGATGAGCGGTGCTAGGTCCGCGCCCAGGATCCAAACCTACGAACCCCAGGCTGCCAAAGCAGAGCATGCGAACTTAACCACTATGCCACCAGGCTGGTCCCTGAGAGTGCTTTTAAATGATGACTTCCAGCTGGAAAAAAACACTCTTAAGAGGTGTTAGCTACCCAATATCCAGACTCAGAAATAATCCATTTGATCTGAACCTTCCAGTTTATAATGCTTGGCCGTGGCTCTGTGGCCACCAGCTGCAGCTAGACAACTTTGGGTCTGAAGTTCTTTTTATGATCTTCAAATAAAATAAGTGAAATATTTTCTCCCCCTCCAAATACAGCTCAAACATTATAATTTCTGGGAAGCTTTCCTGACCTCCCAGTTTAGGTTATATACCCTTCCTCTCTTCTTTGGTGCATACTGATCTGTATTATTTTATGTTATAACTGCCCTGTTTCTCTCCTAAACTGTAAGCTCCTTTGGAACAGGGGTATCGTCTTACTCGTCTTTGGCTCACTTTCTAAAATGCCTGCATGTAAGTAAGTACATGCCCAATAAATTTTCACTGATTCAAGAAAGAAAAAAGATCTTTACCCCTGAGTAGCTTGCTGTTTTGTGGTGGAAACAAACATGTAAACAAGTGCAATCCTATGTGCTAGTGGAAAAATATGTGTTATATCGTGGGTACAGAGAAGGGTTTGATCACTTTTGGGGGGTTGATGTGGGAGGGAAAGGGGAGAGAGGCTTCTGTGACAGGAATTGAAATTTTAAAGGATGATTAGTTCACAAGGTAGATTTTTAAAGTACTGAAACAGCAAAATATTCTTATCAGTATAATATTATTACAGTACTTTAAGAAAATCTTGTCAGTCATTTATCTCCTGAGTCACACCCAAAGAGTTACATGGTACTTGAAAATTTCTAAATGAACAAGAACGCACTACTTTAAAAACATTCTTACCACTCTTACCCTCTTCCAGTTTTGAAATTCGTCCAAGGTATCTTGTTTTAATTACCAATTTCCAAGTTATTAGTAACTCTGAACATGTTTTCTTATTAGTTATCTGCAATTTCATTAGAACCAATTTGGGCCTCCATCTAATTCCAAAGGTCTCCCGTGGAATCTTCTTAGAATTGAGGTAGAGAAACCTTAGGGAAACAGAGAGACTAGTAAGGAAGTTTGAGGAGAAAAGGGAAAAAAAGAGGCAGGTTTCCAGGACCAATTCAAGGACCCCTGAAAACCCAACTACTTCTCTTCTTTTGTTGTTAGGTTTCTTCCTTTTTCCTCCCTTTTTTTCTTGAAGATCAAATTCATTCTCACAAAGCTGACCTCTCCTCACCTCTTTTTATCAAAATTTTCTTCCCTATTCATTCTATTCGGAAAAGCTCAAGCCAGAGGTACAAATAATCTCTAATCCTGATTCCTGGCCTTTTTTCTAGTAACAACATGTGAGGACAGCATGTGACAATTTTATCTCAGATTCGTATAAAATACCAATGTTTTTCTAATATGCAAAATAAATACTAAAGTACCAGTATTGCCATTTTGCTATGGTATCATACATATTAAATTCAAGTCCCAAAAGCTTACCAGGAGAAAGGAAGATGAAATTCTCTGATAGTGACTAGCTAGATAGTTCTGTCAAATGTTAATTCAGATTAAGACAGTATTATGAATAAATGTAATAAAAGATGTGCAAGACGTATACTGAAAACTACAGACCATTGTAGAGAAAAATTAGAGAACGCCTAAAATAAAGGATGTATCCTGTTCATAGATTTTAAAATTCAATATTATAAAGCTCTCAATTTTCATATCAATTCCAATAAAAATTCCAGCAGATTTTTGTGTTTGAAGATTGAAATGCTTATTTTAAAATTTATATGGCAATGTGAAGGGCCCAAAATAGCCAAGACAAAAAAATGGCAGAGTAAACAGCCCAGAGTGCCCATCCCTCCACAGAAACACTGAAAAAAGTGAGCAAAAACTGTCAGAATCAACTTTGTTGGAACTCTGGAAAATAGTCAAAGGTTTAAAGCAACTAAGTGAATGATGAATGAAGAAAAATGCAACTTAAGCATGGTAGGAGAGCTCCGTGGTGTTTTAGCCTTGCCCCAACCCCCGACTTTGGTGTGGCAGAGTCTTGAAGACAGCAGTCTGTATTCCCAGCATGCGTAACTGGTCACAGAGGGAGCAGAGCAGACCTTGTTCCCAACAAATTTTGTTTGTTTTGACCTGTCTGTAGGTTCCATGAAGGAATGCTATAAGGAGCTTGTGTTAGTTTCACCTAACTCAGAAATCTCTCAGGGTAGAAAAGCAGCTATGCATGGGGTGTTCCTCAAAAATAAGGAAAGACAAACGAACAAGCTACTGCTGCTTGGGGCACAACATTGCAGTTGTGGCAAACAATGGATATGTCAGAAGTCTGGGAGGAAGAGCTGAGAAGAGATTTACTTTGGGAGACAAAGGCTTGATATACCCAGAACAGGATGCATGCTCAGAAAAGATATGAGTTCTCTAAGCTTTCGCCTCTGGCTGTCATTATGGTTCATAGGAGCAGGAAGTGAAGGCTAAGGCAGAGTAGTATACAGACTGGCTAAGTGCTGAAGGAGTGTACCAACACAAAGCAATCTGCAAAGATCAAGAAAGTATTTTTTTTTTGCCTCCAGGTGTTAAAGGAAATCACTCTCAAATCATTAGATGACCACTAAGCTAGTGAAACAGAAACTTCAGTGTTGAGACAGGAAAAAGAATACAGTCTTTACAAAGACGGTTTAGAAAATTCACTAAGCAAAAACTACAACCTACAACATGCAGCAAGAACAAACCTTGGGAAAGGAGGAGAATTTGATTTTCAGAGTTAACACATTCTGATATTGAAAATGTCGTTTTCAACAAAAATTATGAGGGACATAAGGAAATAAGAAAATATGGCCATTCACGGGGAAAAAAGAAATGAAGAGAAACTATACATCAGGAAGCCCAGACATTGGACTTAGAAAAAGACTTTACATCAGCTATTTAACATATGTTCTGAGACCTAAAGGAAACAATGGCCAAAGAACTAAAGGAAACTAGATGAATAATCTCACCAAACAGAGAATATGAATAAAGAGCTATACCATAACAATAACAACAACAAAATGATAATTATGTGAGGTAAAGAATGTATTAACTAACCTTATTGTGGTAACATTTCACAATATGTGTATATCAAATCATCATGTTGTACACCTTTAACTTACACAATGTTTTATGTCAATTATATCTTAATAAAGCTGGAAAAAATAAAACATTATTCTTGGGAAAAAACCCAAAGAGATATCATAAAAAAGAACTAAATAGAAATTGTTGAGCTTAAAGATACAGTAAGGGAAAAAAATTACTAAAGGGCTTCAAAAACATATTTGAGCAAGTAGAAGAAAAATAGTGAACATGAAGATAAGTCAATTACAATTATCCAGTTGGAAAACCTGAAAGAAAAAACAATGAAGAAAACAGAAACTAAGAGAACTGTGGGACACCATCAAGCACACCAATACACACATAATGAGAATCCCAGCAGGAGAGGAGAGAGTGAAAGGGCAGAAAGAATACATGATGAAATAATGGCCGAAAACTTCCCAAATTTAGTGGAAGACATGAATCTAAATGTCTAAGAAGCTTGTCAAACTCCAAGTAAAATAAACACAAAGAGCTCCATACCAAGACAGACAGAGAATCTTGAAAGGACCAAGAGAGAAGTGATTTGTCATGTATAGATATCCTCAGTAAGATTAAGAGCCGATTTCTCATTAGAAACCAAGAAGGTCAGAAAGCAGTGGGATGATGTATTTAAAATGCTGAAAGAAAAAAAATGTCAACCAAGAATTCTAGATCTGGCATAACAATCCTTCAAAAATGAAGGAAAAGTTAAGACATTCTCAGATAAGCAAAAGCTGAGAGTTTGTTTTCAGTAGATCATCCCAACAAGAAATGCTAAAGCAAGGCCTTCTTTTACGCTGAAATTAAAGTATACTAGGTGGTATCTCAGAGCCATAAGAAGAAATAAAGAACTCTAGTAAATGTAACCACATAGGTAAATATAAAAGCCAGTATTATTGCATTTCTGGTTTGCAACTCCTCTTTATATTCCTATAAGATTTAAAAGGATATGCATAAAATAATTATAAATCTATGTTAATGAGCATACAATGTATAAAGATGTAAGTTTGATGATAATAAGATAAAAGGGAAACGATGGAGTCATATAGGATCAAAGTTTTTATATCCTATTGAAGTTAAGTTAGCATTAATTCACAGTAGATTATGTTTAAGATGTTTATTGTAGTTCTAGGAAACCCACTAAGAAAATAATGTAAAAATACACAGAAAAGGAAGTGAGAAGAGAATCAAAATGATACACCCAAAAAATCAATTAAACACAAAAGTGAGCAGTAATGGAGGAAATGAAGAACAAATTATATATGACATATAGAAAACAAATAGCAAAATAGAAGAAATAAGTCCTTCATAATCACTAATTGCTTAAATGTAAATGAGTTAAACTCTCCAATTAGAAGGCAGAGAATGGGGGCTGGCCCCGTGGCCAAATGGTTAAGTGTGCACTCCACTTCGGCAGGCTCGGGTTTCACTTGTTCAAATCCTGGGCGCGGACATGGCGCTGCTCATCAGGCCATGCTGAGACAGTGTCCCACATGCCACAACTAGAAGGACCCACAACTAAAAATACACAACTATGTACCGGGGGGCTTTGGGAAGAAAAAGGAAAAATAAAATCTTTGAAGAGAAAAAAAAAAGACAGAGAATGGCAAAATGGATTTAAAAACTTCTACAATACAACTGAGGGCTGTCTACAAGAGACTCCCTTTAGGTGCGAAGAATCAAATAGGTTAAAAATGAAAGAATATAGAAAGATATTCCATGCAAGTAGCAACCAAAGACAGCTAGGGAAACTGTATTACTGTCAGACAAAATAGACTTTAGGTCAAAATTGTTACAAGAGACAAAAAAAGGACATTGTGTATTGATAAAAAGGTCAATTCATCAAGAGAATATAATAATTACAAACATATATGCACCTAACCATGATGCCCCAACATATATGAAGCAAATATTCATAGAATTGAAGGTGAAGGGGGAAATAGACAGTTCTATAATAATAGCTGAAGAATTCACTACTCTACTTTCAATAATGAATAGAACAGCCAGAAAGAAGATCATCAAGGAAACAGAGGGCCTGAACAATACCATAAACCAACTAGAGTCACTTGTATAGAACACTTCACGCAACAAGAGCAAAATTCACATTTTTGTCTTGTGCACATAGAACATTTGCCAGGTTAGACCATATATAAGGCCACAAGCAGGAGTCAATAAATTTAAAAAGATTGGAATCTATGAAGTATCTTCTCTGACTACAGTGGAACAAAACCAGAAATCAACAACAGATGGAAATTCGGAAAACTTATAAAAATGTATAAATTAAACAGTACACTCTTTTTTTTCCAATTATTTTATTGAGGTCATATTGGCTTATAACATTGAGTAATTTCAGGTGTACATTATTATTTATCAGTTTTTTAATAGACTGCATCATGCTCACCAACAAGAGTCTACATTTTATCAGTCACCATATATATGTGCCCCTTTACCCCTTTTGCCCACCCTCCCAACCCCTTCCACTCTGGTAACCACTAATCTGTTCTCTTTATCTGTGTGATTGTTATCTTCCACATATGAGAGAAATAATGTAGTGTTTGTCTTTCTCTGTCTCGCTTATTTCGCTTAACATAATACCCTCAAGGTCCATCCATGTTGTTGCAAATGGAATGATTTTGTCTTTCTTTAGAGCTGTATTTAGAGTATTCCATTGTATATATAAACCACATCTTCTTTATCCATGCATCAGTTGATGGGCACTTGGGTTGCTTCCACCTCTTGACTATTGTGAATATTGCTGCAATGAACATAGGGGTGCATAAATCTCTTCGAATTGTTGATTTCATGTTCTTTGGACAAAGACCAAGTAGTAGGATAGCTGTATTTTATGATATTTCTATTAATTTTTTTAGAAATCTCTATGCTATTTTCCATAGTCGCTGCAACACTTTGCATTCCCACCAGCAGTGTATGAGGGTTCCCTTTTCTCCACATCTTCTCCAACATTTGTTATTTTTTTGTCTGGGTAATTACAGCCATTCTGACAGGTGTGAGGTGATATCTCTTTGTAGTTTTGATTTGCATTTTCCTAATAATTAGTAATATTGAACATCTTTTCATGTGCCTGTTAGCCATCAGTGTATCTTCTTTGGAAAAATGTCTGTTCACATCTTCTGCCCACTTTTTGATTAGGTTGTTTGTTTTATTGTTGTTGAGTTGTATGAGTTCTTTATATATTTTGGAAATTAATCCCTTGTCACATATAAAATTAGTAAATATTTTCTCCCAGTTGGTGGGTTGTCTTTTCATTTTGTTCATGGTTCCCTTTGCCTTTTAGAAGCTTTTTAGTCTGATGTAGACCCATTTGTTTATTTTTCTTTTGTTTCCCTTGCCTGAGGAGACATGGTATTCAAAAAGATGCTGCTAAGACCGATGTCAAAGAGTGTACTACCTATATTTTCTTCTAGAAGTTTTATGGTTTCAGGTCTTTCATTCAAGTCTTTAATCGATTTTGAGTTAATGTTTATGTATGGTGTAAGATAATGGTCTATTTTCATTCTTTTGCATGTGGCTGTCTAGTTTTCCTAACACCATTTATTGAAGAGACTTTCCTTTCTCTATTGTATGTGCTTGGCTCCTTTGTCAAAGATTAGCTGTCCATAGAGTGTGGTTTTCTTTCTGTGCTTTCAGTTCTGTTCCATTGATCCATGTGTCTGTTTTTGTGCCAGTACCATGCTTTTTGATTACTATAGCTTTGCAGTATATTTTAAAGTCAGGGATTGTGATGCCTCCAGCTTCATTCCTTTTTCTCAGGATTCCTTTTGCTATTTGGGGTCTTTTGTTGTTCCATATGAATTTTAGGATTCTTTGTTTTATTTCCATGAAGAATGTCATTGGGATTCTGATTGGGATTGCATTGAATCTGTAGATTCCTTTAGGTAATATGGACCTTTTAAGGATGTTTACTCTTCCAATCCATGAACATGGAATATCTTTCCCTTTCTTTATGTCTTCTTTGTCTTCTTTCAATAATGTCTTATACTTTGAAGTGTAGAGGTCTTTCACGTTCTTGGTTAAATTTATTCCTAGATATTTTGTTCTTTTTGTTGCGATTGTAAATGGGATCATATTCTTGACCTCACTCTGTTAGCTATTAGAGTATAGAAATGCAACTGATTTTTCTAAGCTGACATTTCATCCTGCAACTTTTCTGTAGTTGTTGATTATTTCTAATAGTTTTCTGGTAGATTCTTTAGAGTGTTATATATATAGAATCACGTCATCTGCAAATAGTGAGAGTTCCACTTCTTTTCCACTTTGGACCTCTTTTTTCTTTTTCTTGCCTAATTGCACTGGCCAAAACCTCCAGTAGTATAGGAGTGGTGAGAGTGAGCACCCTTGTCTTGTGCCTGTTCTCAGAGGGATGGCTTTCAGTTTTTCACCATTAAGTATGATGTTGGATGTGGGTTTGTCATATATGGCCTTAATTATCTTGACATACTTTCCTTCTATACCCATTTTGTTGAGAGTTTTTATCATAAATCGATGTTGGATCTTGTCAAATGCATTCTCTGCTTCTATTGAGATGATCATGTGGGTTTTATTCCTCATTTTGTTAATGTGGTGTATTACATTGATCGACTTGCAGATGTTATACAATCCGTGCATCCCTGGTATAAATCCCACTTGATCAAGTTGTATATTCCTTTTAATGTATTGCTATATTCAGTTTGCCAATATTTTGTTGAGCATGTTTTCATCCATGTTCATCTGCAACACTGGCCTGTAATTTTCTTTTTTTGTGTTGTCCTTGTCTGGTTTTGGTATTAGGGTGATCTTGACCTCATAGAATGAGTTCTGAAGCATTTTGTCTTCTTCAATTTTTTGGATAATTTGAGAAGGATAGGTATTAAATCTTCTTTGAATGTTTGGTAGAATTCTCCAGAGAAGCTATCTGGTCCTGGACTTTTATTTTTTGGGAGGTTTTTGATTACTGTTTCAATCTCTTTACTTTGGTCTTTTCAGATGCTCTATTTCTTCTTGATTCAGTTTTGGGAGGTTGTATGGTTCTAAGAACTTATCCATTTCTTCTAGGTTGTCCAAATTGTTGTCATATATTTTTCATAGCATTCTCTTATAATCTTTTGTATTTCTGTGTATCTGTTTTAATTTCTCCTCTTTCATTTTTAATTTTATTTACTTGAACCTTCTTTCTTTTTTCCTTAGTAAGTCTGGCTAAGAGTTTGTCAATTTTGTTTATCTTCTCAAAGAGCCAGCTCTTAGTTTAACTGATTCTTGCTATTGCCTTTTTAGTCTCTATTTTATTTATTTCTGCTCTAATTTTTATTATTTCCCTCCTTATGATTATTTCAGGTTTGTTTGTTCTTCTTTTTCTAATTCTGTTAGGTGTAGTTTAAGATTACTTATTTGAGATTTTTCTTCTTTGTTGAGGTAGGCCTCTATTGCTATAAATTTCCCTCTTAGCCCCACTTTTGCTTCATCCCATAAGAGTTGGTATGTTGTGTTTTCATTTTCATTTGTCTCCAGGTATGTTTTGATTTCTCCATTGACCCACTGGTTGTTCAGTAGCATGTTGTTTAGTCTCAACATATTTGTGACTTTCCCATCCTTTTTCTTGTATCTGATTTCTAGTTTCATAGCATTGTGGTCAGAAAAGATCCTTGATATTATTTCAATCTTCTTCAATTTCTTGAGGCTTGCCTTGTTTCCCAACACATGGTCTATCCTTGAGAATGTTCCATGTGCACTTGAGATGAATGTGTATTCTGCTGTTTTTTGCATAGAATTTTCTCTGTTAAGTCTATCTTGAACAGTATTGCATTTAAGGCTACTGTTTCCTTGTCGACTTTCTGTCTGGATGACCTATCCGTTGATCTAAATGGAGTGTTGAAGTCCACTACTATTATTGTGTTGCTGTTGATTTCTCACTTTAGGTCTGTTAATAGTTGCTTTTTCTACTTTGGTGCTCCTGTGTTAGGTTCATATATATTCATAAGTGTTATGTCCTCTTGGTGGGATGTCCCTTTCATTATTGTATGCTGCCTGCCCCTCCATGTCTCTCATTGTCTTTTTTATCTTGAAATCTGCTTTGTCTGATACAAGTATGGCAACACCTACTTTCTCTTGCTTTCCATTTGCTTGGACTATCGTCTTCCATACCTTCACTCTGTCCATATATTTGTCTTTACAGCTGAGATGTGTTTCCTGGAGGCAGCATATTGTTGGGTCTTGTTTTTTAATCCATCTAGCTACTCTCTGTCTTTTGATTGGAGAATTCCATATATTTACATTTAGAGTGATTCCTGATATATGAGGGCTTAATACTGCCATTCTGTGTCTTGTTTTCTGGTTGCTCTATATTTCCATCATTTCTTTTCCCTTGTATTTCTGACTGCTATTTCAGAGTGGTGGTTTTCTGTGACGGTTTTCTCAATTTTCTCTTTATTTATGATTTGTGGCTCTGCTCTGGTTTTTTTCTTTCTTGAGGAAGATTAGCCCTGCGCTAACATCTACTGCCAAGCCTCCTCTTTTTTTGCTGAGGAAGACAGGCCCTGAGCTAACATCCATGCCTATCTTCCTCTGTTTTATATGTGGGATGCCTACCACAGCATGGCTTGACAAGCAGTGAGTAGGTCTGCACCTGGGATCCAAACTGGCGAAACCCGGGCTGATGGAGCAGAATGTGTGAACTTAGCCACTGCATCACTGGGCCAGCCCCACTCCTCTGGTTTTTTTTTTTTTTTTTTTTTTAGTGGTTACCATGAGGTTTGTATAAAAGATCTCATAGATGAGATAGTCCATTTTCTGATAGCCTCTTATCTCCATTATTCTAAGCAGGTTCCATCCCTTTCCTTTTCCTCTTCTGAGTTATTGTTGTCACAAATTATTTTCTGTGTTGTGAGTTTGTGACTAAATTGAAGTGTTTATACTTATTTTTGTGCTTTCCTTCCCATTGTCTTTTATGTTATAATTGTTTACTGACCTATTCTAATATAGAGCTTCAATTTTGTGATTCTATTTACCTCCTTGATCAAGGTTTTGTAAACCTTTGCCTTTTGGTACGTGAAATAGGGCTCCCTTCATCATTTCTTGTTAGAGAGGTCTTGTTGTTGAGCTCCCTTGGGTTTTGTTTATCTGGGAAAGGTTTTTATTTCCTCATTATATCTGAAGGATAATTTCACTGGATAGAGTATTCTTGGCTAAAAGTTTTTGTCTTTCAGTATTTTGAATATATCATTCCATTTTCTCCTAACTTGTAAGTTTTCTGCTGAGAAATCCCCTGAAATCTGATAGGGGTTCCTTTGTAGGTTATTTTCTTCTGTCTTGCTGCCCTTAACATTTTTTCTTGGTTGTTGACTTTTGCCCGTTTTACTAGTATATTCCTTGGAGGTCTTTTTGCATTGACTTAATTAGGAGATCTATTGGTTTTGTATACTTGTAAATCCAGTTTATTCCCTAGGTTTGGGAAGTTCTCAGCTATTATTTCTTTGAACAAGCCCTCTGCTCCTTTCTCCATCTAGAATATTTGTAATCTTTATGTTGCATTTCCTAATTGTCAGATATTTCTCACAGAATTTCTTCATTTTTTAAAAATCTTAGTTCTCTCTCCTCCTGTACCTGAAGCATTTCTATATTTCTATTCTCTAAATCACTAATTCTGTAATCTGCAATGTCAGCTCTATTTTTTATGGTTTCTAGATTATTTTTTATCTCGTTAATTGTGTTCTTCATATCCAGAATTTCTGTTTATTTTTTTTTTAGAGTTTCAATCTCTTTGTTGAAGCATTCATTCTGCTCACTAATTTTATTCGTGTGCTCATTTAACTGTCTTTCTGAGTTGTCTTGTAACTCATTGAGCTTCTTTATGATAACTATTTTGAATTGTCTGTCATTTGAATTGTAAATTTCTGTGAGTCCAGGATTGGTTTCTGGAGACTTGTCATTTTCCTTCTGCTCTGAAGTGTTACTGTAGTTATTCATGGTGTTTGATGAACTGATCCTTTACTAGCACATTTGTGGTAGTATTGAATGCAGTGAATGCATTGCCCAGAGGGAAAATTATATCTGTAAATGTCTACATTAAAAGGAGAAAGATCTTAAATCAATAACCTAATTTTACAGCTTAAGTAACTAGAAAAGAAGAAACTATAGATCTAGAAGAAACTAGACATAGGAGATATATAGAAGAAGACATTATACCCTGCCACTGCTGAGGTGGAGCAGGAGCTGTGTTTTCTGATCCTGCCCCATCTGCCAAATGTTTTATGATTAGGGCTACTCTGCATTTGCTCCAGCTGGCTACAGCTGCTCTGCAGGTTTTGCTCTTGTAGGCAGGGCCTCTGTGCTGTGCGGGCATGTTGGACACCATAGCCAGCACTTCTGTTCTCCATAGGGGACCAGCTGAGCAGCTATGCGCTAGGCAGGAGGTGCACCTACACAGGGGCTGAGCTGCCCATCGGCAGGTCCCATGGTTGCTGTGCTCCATGGGCAGGGGTGCCTTCCGAGTAGGCAGGGTGCCTTCTCACCTGCACTGTGCTCAGCTGACGGGCACCTTTGTGGGGGCTGAGCCACCACCACTCTGTGTAGAGTGTTCCAATCGGTGGGGCCACCAGGGCCAGGTGGGCATTCCCTCAGCTGGGCTACAACTCCAAAAGTGTTCACACAGGGCGTGCTGTCCCCGCCTCCTCTTACAGTTGCACTGGCTGCTGTGTGAGGATCTGTGACCTGGCTTGCTGCCACCAAGGAGGGAAAGGTTTTGCGCTTACCTAGTTCCACTGCCTCCCACTCATCCAGTCCACCCCCCTTCAGATATGTAGCTGCGTAGATCTCTTAGATGTCCTGTTGTGCTGCGCAGGGAGTCCTCTACTGGTTAATCCATGTCCATTTAGTTGTAACTTAAAGGAGAGAGACTAAGAGAGTGACTCATTCTGCCATGATGCTGACATCACCACCTAAACAGTATACTCTGAAACAACAAAAGAGTTCAAGAAGGCATCACAAAGGAAATTAGAAAATACTAAAAAGAGATAAGTGAAAAAAACCATGACATACAAAAGCATCAAATTCAGTGAAAGCATTGCCCAGGGGGAAAATTATACCTGTAAATGTCTACGTTAAAAAGAAGGAAGATCTTAAATCAATAACCTAATTTTACAACTTAAGTAATTAGAAAAGAAGAAACTATAGATATAGAAGCAACTAGTTATAGGAGATATATAGAAGAAGAAATTATACCCAAAGCTAGCAGAAGGAAGGAAATACTAAGGATTAGGTTAGAATGGAGATACACAAAATAAAGAATAGTAAAACAATAGAGAAAATCAACAAAACCAAACATTGGTTTTTTGAAAAGATCAACAAAACTGACAAATGTTTAGTTACACTAGGAAAAAAAAGAGTAGACTCAAATTGCCAAAATCAGAAATGAAAGTGAGGATATTACTAACATCACAGAAATAAAAAGGTTTATAATGGTATACTGTGAATAATTGTATGCTAAATAATTAGATAACCTAAATGAAATGGACACACACCCTACCATAGCAACCTCAAAAAGAAATAGAAAATCTGAACACACCTGTAAAAAATAAAAAGATTGAGTCAATCAAAACCTTCCAATAAAGAAAAACCCAAGTAGGTAAATTCTACCAAACATTTAATGAAAAATTATCACCAATCCCTCTCAAACTCTTCCAAAAAATAGAAGGGGAGGAAACACTTCCTAACTCATTCCACGAGGCCAGTATTACCCTGATAACACAGTCAAAGACATCACATACGCAGACAAAACTATAGGCCAATACTCTTTACAAACATAGATGCAAAAATCCTTAACGAGATACCAGCAAACCAAATGTGGCAGCATATTAAAGGATTATACACCATGACCAAGTGGGATTTATCCCAGGAATGCCAGTGATACAAAAATAAATCAATGTAATACATATTAATAAAATGAAGGAAAAAAACCACAGATCGTCTCAATTGACGAAGAAAAAGCATTTGACAAAATTCAATATTATTTGATGATAATGACAGTTCAGCAAACTAGGAATAGACAGGAGCTTCCTCAATCTGGTAAAGAGAATTTATGAAGAACGTACTACTAAGACTTTAAGGTAGAAAGCTCAGAAAGCTTAATCATCATATTTGAATTTTGGTAGAGTACTTTTTAAAATAATATTGAGCTAGGGTTTATGTTGGCATAATTGATGCTTGGATTCATACTTGCTAGCAGAAAATGGATGGTCCTATTGTTGCTTACCACAATTAAAATTATTTAACTTTCCCTACCAGCTTTATGATATATGCCCATTGTAGGAAATTTGGAGAAAATAGACAAGTAGAAAGCCAGAAAAAAAAACCACCCAGACATATCACTTGAAGAAAACTAATCTATATTTTTGGAGGTATCATCCAAACCTTTTTGCTCTAAAGCATTTCTTTAAAATGGAATTTAAAAAATTACTCAGTGTAAAGGGTAAATTTCTGGAACTCAGGGTAATACTTCAATGACTTGCAGCGTTCCCATTGTGAGTGATTACCGACTTTGTTTTCTTCTTCAGAACATCACACATGGCAACCTTGATTTTGGTAATTTGAAAAATAAGGCATTACTACAATAACAGCATATGTTAGTGACATTTACCACTAAAGAATACAATTTTCTTGATATCCCCCAAACTAGACAATTCAGGCTATTTTGGCATAGCTATCTTAAAATTCATTATCTCTTGCTGTTTTTTTTTCTTTCAGTAAGTTCATTGAGGTTCTTACTTCACTTTATTTATAATTAAGATTTCTATTTGGTTCATTTTCAAATACACCTGATTCTTTTTCTTCTATTTTTCAGTAACTCTTTTTGAAAAATCAGAAGAATTGGAGAGTGATGTTAAAAACCTTAATTATTAACTTGCTTAAGTTTAGACTCTTTAAAAATTATTGCATAATTTATTGAACTCCCACTAGTTTATAAGAAGGATACATTATTTGCTTTGGAGCTATAAGATTAAGCTTGTTTGGTTTAATTTTTTATTGCTGTATAATTGACATACACCTTATTACTTTCAGGAGTACAACATAATGATTTGATATTTCTGTATCTTGCAAAATGATCACCACAATGTCTAGTTAACATCCATCACCATACAGAGTTACAAATTTTTTTCTCATGATGGGAACTTTTAAAATTTACTCTCTTAGCAACTTTCAAATGTGCAATACAGTATTATTAACTATAGTTGTCATGCTGTACATTACATCCCCATGACTTATTTATTTTATAACTGGAAGTTTGTACCTGGCTTACTTTTAAAGGTTCTGTTCTCCCTCATAATTTTCATAATGTAAGTGGAGAGGTGGTTTTAATTTCTTCTATGTTAAAAAAAAACTAGACAGACCTAGGAGAAAAGAAATGAATTGTTACTTTATGCTTTTTAATTACATTCATTTTTAATGGGCTTTTTCTTGAGCAGTTTTAGGTTTACAGAGAAACTGAGCAGAGAGTACAGAGTGTTTTCATATACCCCCTTACCCACCTCAACCCCCAGTTTCCCCTACTATTAATTACTTGCATTAGTGTGGTATATTTGTGGCAATTGATGAACCCATAGTGACACGTCGTTATCACCCAGAGTCCATAGTTTACATTAGAGTTCACTCTTGGTGTTGTACATTCTGTGGGTTTGGACAAATGTATAATGACATGTATCCACCATTATAGTATCGTACAGAGTAGTTTCACTGCTCTAAAAATCCTCTGTGCTTTGTCTGTTCGACCTCTGGCAACCACTGATCTTTTACTGTCTCTATAGTTTAGTCTCTTCCAGAATATCATTTAGTTGGAATCATATAGTATGTATGCTTTTCAGATTGGCTTCTTTCACTTATTAATATGCATTTAAATTTCATCCATGTTTTTTCATGACATGATACCTAATTTCTTTTAGGGCTGAACAATATTCCATTGTCTGCTTCTACCACCATTTATTGATCCATTCACCTACTGAAGGACATCTTGGTTGCTCCCAATTTTGGAAATTATGAATAAAGTTGGTATAAACATCTGTGTGCAGGTTTTTGTGTAGATGTAAGTTTTCAATTCATTCATTCATTCATGTTTGCAATTGCAGGATTATATAATAAAGGTATGTTTAGCTTTGTAAGAAACCTTCCAAAATGGCTGTATCATTTTGCATTCCCACCAGCAATGAATGAGAGTTTCTGTTGCCCCACATCCTCATCAGCATGTGGTGTTGTCAGTGTTTTGGATTTTAGCCATTCTAATAGGTGTGTAGTGGTATTTCATTGTTTATTTATTTATTGGTGAGGAAGATTGGTCCTGAGCTATCATCTGTTGCCAATCTTCCTCTCTTTGCTTGAGGAAGATTGTCCCTGAACTAAAATTCGTGCTACTCTTCCTCTATCTTGTATGTGGGATTGCCACTAGAGCATGGCTTGATGAGACGTGTAGGCTGTGCCTGGAATCTGAACCATGAACCCCAGGCTGCCAAAGCAGAGTACACAAACTTAACCACTACGCCACCGGACCAGCCCCTCATTGTTCTTTTAATGTGCAATTTCCTGATGACATATGATGTTGAGCATTTTTTATGTTTATTTGCCATCAGTATATCTTCTTTGATGAGGTGTCTGTTCAGTTCTTTTGCCCATTTTTAAGTTGAGTCTTTGTTTTCTTATTGTTGAGTTGTAAGAGTTCTTTGTATATCTTGGATACCAGTCCTTTATTAGATATATTTTGTAAAGATTTTCTCCCAGTCTCTGGCTTATTTTTTCATTCTCTTAACAGTGTCTTTTGCAGAGCAGAAGTTTTTAATTAATAATAAAATCCAAGTTATCAATTTTTTCTTTCATAGATCATGTTTTTTGTGTTGCATCTGAGAAGTCATTGCCAAACTCACAATCCCCTAGATTTTCTCCCATTTTGCTTATAGGAGTTTATAGTTTTGTATTTTAAATTTAGATCTATATCCATTTTGAGTTAATTTTTATGAAAAGTGCAAAGTCTGTGTCTAGCTTCGTTTTCTTTGCATGTAGATGTCCAGTTCTTCTAGCACCATTTGTTGAAAAGACTGTCCTCTCCCCACTGAATTGCCTTTGGTCCTTTGTCAGAGATCAGTTGACTCTCTTTGTGCGGGGTTATTTCTGGGCCCTCTATTCTGTTCCACTGATCTATTTGTGCATTCTTCCACTAATACTACACTGCCTTAATATTAAAATTACATCCATTTTTTGAATAGGAAATCCACTCAGATGGTACAAAATATAAGCAGTACGAAGAGTATATAGTGAAGTATTGTGAAGCTGCCTCCTGCCCTGTTCCACCAGGTACCAGATTACTTTCCCAAGGCTGCCACCATTATCAAGCGTAATTTTCATTCTTTCCGAGTTATTTCACTTTTTATCTTATCTTATCCTCTCTCTCCTCTCCCCACTCACCCCTAACACAAATATTAAAACACTATGCACAGTGTTATGTGACTTGCTTTTTTTTTCATTTAAGAGTATAACTAGGAAAACATCTCATATCTGTACATCTAGCCCTGCCTTCCTTAAAAAAGTCTTTATTGTGGCAAAAAAACACCACATAACATTACATTTACCACTTTAACTATTTTAAGTGTGCAGTTCAGCAGTGTTAAGTATATCCACATTGTTGTGCAGCAGATCTTTCAAACTATAATCTCGCAAAACTGAAACTCTATACCCATCAAACACTAATGCCCCTCTCCCTAACCCTTGTCAACCACTTTTCTACTTTCTGTTTCTATGATTTTGACTATTTTAGATATTTCATATGAGTGGAATCATAAAGCATTTGTCCTTTTGTGACTGGTTTATTTCCCTGAGCATGATATCCTCGAGGTTCGTTCATGTTGTAGCACATGAAAGGATTGCCTTCTTTTTTAAGGCTGCATAATATTCCATTGTGTGTGTATGTATGTATGCATGTATGTATGTATATATGTATGTATACATATCACATTTTCTTTTTTATATATATGTTCTTTATTTTATTGAGGTCATAATAGTTTATAACACTGTGAAATTTCAGTTGTACGTTATTTGTCGGTTATCATATATATGTGCCCCTTTACTTCTTTTGTCCACTTCCCAACCCCCTCCTGCTCTCGTAACCACTAATCTGTTCTCTTTGTCCATATATTTGTTTATCTTCCACATATGAGTGAAATCATTTGGTGTTTTTCTTTCTCTGCCTGGTCTATTTAGCTTAACATAATAGCCTCAAAGTACATCCATGTTGTTGCAAATGGGACGGTTTTGTCTTTTTCTATGGCTGAGTAGTATTTCATTGTGTATATATATATATATACCACATCTTCTTTATCCATTCGTCAGTCGATGGGCACTTGGATTGACTTCTGTATCTTGACTATAGTGAATAATGCTGCAATGAACATAGGAGTGCATAAGTCTCTGTGAATTGTTGATTTCAAATTATTTGGATAAATACCCAGTAGTGGGATAGCCAGGTCATATGGTATTTCTTTTTTTCTTTCTTTCTTTTTTTCCTTTTTTTTTAAGATTGGCACCTGGGCTAACAACTGTTGCCAATCTTTTTTTCTGCTTTATCTCCCCAAACCCCCCGTACATAGTTGTATATCTTAGTTGCAGGTCCTTCTGGTTGTGGGATGTGGGATGCCACCTCAACGTGGCCTGACGAGCGGTGCCATGTCCACGCCCAGGATCTGAACCCTGGGCTGCCGCAGCAGAGCGTGCAAACTTAACCACTCGGACACGGAGCCGGCCCCCCTCTTTTTTTCTTTTTTTAAAGATTGGCATGTGAGCTAAAATCTGTTGCCAATCTTCTTTTTTTTAAAAAAAATGATTTTATTTTTCCTTTTTCTCCCAAAGCCCCTCCCTTCGTACATAGTTGTGTATTTTTGGATGTGGGTCCTTCTAGTTGTGACATGTGGGATGCCGCCTCAGCATGGCTTGACAAGCAGTGCCATGTCTGCACCCAAGATTTGAACTGGTGAAACCCCAGGCCACCGAGGCGGAGCACGGGAACTTAACCACTCGGCCATGGGACTGGCCCCAACCAATCTTCTTCTTTTTTTTTCCTTCTTCTCTCCAAAGCCCCCCAGTATATTCTAGTTGTGAGTACCTCTGGTTGTGCTATGTGGGATGCCGTTTCAGCATGGCCTGATGAGCAGTGGCATGTCCGCACCCAGGATCCAAACCTATGAAACCCTGGGCCACTGAAGCAGAGCACGTGAACTCAACCCCTCGGCCACGGGGCCAGCCCCCATATGGTATTTCTATTTCTACTTTTTTGAGAAATCTCCATGCTGTTTTCTATATTAGCTGCACCAGTTTGCATTCCCACCAGCAGTGTATGAGGGTTCCCTTGTCTCCACATCCTCTCCAACATTTACTGTTTTTTGTCTTGGTAATTATAGCCATTCTAACAGGTGTAAGGTGGTATCTCATTGTAGTTTTGATTTTCCTTTCCCTAATAATTAGTCATGTTGAACATCTTTTCATGTGCTTATTGTATATCTTCTTTGGGAAAATGTCTGTTCGTATCCTTTGCCCATTTTTTGATAAGGTTGTTTGTTTTTTGGTTGAGTTGTATGAGTTCTTTATATATTTTGGAGATTAACCTCTTGTCAGATATATGATTTGCAAATATTATCTCCCAGTTGGTGGGTTGTCTTTTCATTTTCTTCATGGCTTCCTTTGCCTTGCAGAAGCTTATTAGTCTGATGTAGGCCCATTTGTTTATTTTTTCTTTTGTTTGCCTTGCCTGAAGAGACATAGTATTTGAAAAGGTCCTTCTAAGACTGATGTCAAAGAGTGCACTACCTATGTTTTCTTCTAGGAGTTTTATGGTTTCACATCTTACATTCAAGACTTCACTCCAGTTTGGGTGATTTTGTGTATGATGAAAGATAATGGTCTACTTTCATTCTTTTGCATGTGGCTGTCCAGTTTTCCCAACACCATTTATTGAAGAGACTTTCCTTTCTCCATTGTATATTCTTGGCACCTTTGTCAAAGATTAGCTGTCCATAGATGTGTGGTTTTCTTTCTGGGCTTTCAATTCTGTTGCATTGATCTGTGTGCCTGTTTTTGTACTAGTACCATGCTGTTTTGATCACTGTAGCTTTGTAGTATATTTTGAAGTCAGGGATTGTGATGCCTCCAGCTTCGTTCATCTTTCTCAGCATTGCTTTAGAAATTTGGGGTCTTTTGTTGCCCCATATGAATTTTAGGATTGTTTGTTTTATTTCTGTGAAGAATGTCATTAGGATTCTGACTGGGATTGCATTGAATGTGTAGATTGCTTTAGGTATTATGGGCATTTTAACTATGTTTACTCTTCAGATCCATGAGCATGGAATATCTTTCCCTTTCTTTATGTCATCATCGATTTCTTTCAATGACGTCTTGTAGTTTTCAGTGTATAGATCTTTTACCTCCTTGGTTAAATTTATTCCTAGATATTTTATTCTTTTTGTTGCGATTGTAAATGGGATTGTATTCTTGAGTTCTCTTTCTGTTAGCTCGTTGTTAGAGTATAGAAATGCAACTGATTTTTGTAAGTTGATTTTGTACCCTGCAGCTTTGCTGTAGTTCTTGATTAGTTCTAATAGTTTTCCAATGGATTCTTTAGAGTTTTCTACATATAAAATCATGTCATCTGCAAACAGGGAGAGTTTCTCTTCTTTCTTTCTAATTTGGACAACTTTTATTTTTCTTGCCTAATTGCTCTGGCCAAAACCTCCACTACTATGTTGAATAAGAGTGGTGAGAGTGGGCACCCTTGTCTTGTTGCTGTTCTCAGAGGGATGGCTTTTAGTTTTTCCTTGTTGAGTATGATGTTGGCTGTGGGTTTGTCATATATGGTCTTTATTATGTTGAGGTACTTTCCTTCTATACCCATTTTATTGAGAGTTTTTATTGTAAAAGGGTGTTGGATCTTGTCAAATGTTTTCTCTGCATCTACTGAGATGATCATATGATTTTTATTCCTCATTTTGTTGATGTGGTGTATCACATTGATTGATTGGTGGATGTTGAACTGTCTGTGCATCCCTGGTGTAAATCTCACTTGATCATGGTGTATAATCTTTCTGATGTATTGCTGTATTCGGGTTGCCAATATTTTGTTGAGGTATATCACATTTTCTTTATTCACTCATCTGTAAAAGGACACTTGGATTGTTTCTCCCTTTGGCTATTGTGAATAATGCTACCATAAACATCAGTATCAAATATCTCTCTGAGACCCTGCTTTCTTTTGTTTTAGGTATGCATCCAGAAGTGGAAATGTTAGACCATATGGTAATCCTATTTTTAACTTTTTTTTTAATTGAGTTATTGATAGGTTACAATCTTGTGAAATTTCAATTGTACATTAATGTTTGTCAGTCATGTTGTAGGTGCACCACTTCACCCTTTGTGCCCACCCCCCACCCCACCTTTCCCCTGGTATCCACTAAACTGTTCTTGGTCCATAGTTTTAAATTCCTCATATGAGTGCAGTCATACACAGATTATCTTTCTCTTGCTGGCTTATTTCACTTAACATAATTCTCTCAAGGTCCATCCATGTTATTGCAAATGGAATGATTTTGTTCTGTTTTGCAGCTGAGTAGTATTCCATTGTATATATGTACCACATCTTCTTTATCCATTCGTCTGTTGATGGGCACTTAGGTTGCTTCCACGTCTTGGCTATTGTAAACAGTGCTGCAGTAAACATTGGGGTGCACAGGACTTTTGGGATTGCTGACTTCAGGCTCTTTGGATAAATACCCTATTTTTAACTTTTTGAGGAACCTCCATACTGTTTTCCACAGCAGCCACACCATTTTACATCCCCACCAACAGTGCATAAGTGTTCCCTTTCACCACATCCTCACCAGCATTTATCTCCTGTCTTTTTATCATAGCCATTCCAACAGGCATGAGGTAATATCTCATTGTTGTTTTGATTTGAATTTCTCTTATGATTTGTGATGTTGAGCATCTTTTCACATGTTTGTTGGCCATCTGTATATCTTCTTTGGGGAATTGTCTATTCAAGTCCTTTACCGATTTTTTAATTGAGTTATTTGTTTTTTGGTGTTAAATTGTAGAAGTTCCTTATATATTCTGGATTTTAACCCCTTATCAATATATGATTTGCAAGTATTTTCTCCTATTCCATAGGTTGTCTTTTTTTTTTTTTAAGATTGGCAACTGAGCTAACAACTGTTGCCAATCTTCTTTCTTTTTCTTTCCAAAGACCCCCACTACATAGTTGCATATTCTAGTTGTGAGTGCCTCTCGTTGTGCTGTGTGGGATGCTGCCTCAGCATGGCCTGATGAGCGGTGCCATGTCTGTGCCCAGGATCCAAACTGGCGGAACCCTGGGCCATGGAAGTAGAGCACACAAACTTAACCACTCAGCCAGGGGGCCGGCCCCAATAGGTTGTCTTTTCATTCTGTTGATAGTTTCCTTTGATGTGCAGAAATTTTTAAGCTTGATATACAGTCATGCATTGCTTAAAGATGGGGAAGTCTGAGAACTGCATCATGTGGTGGTTTCCTAGTTGTGCAAAGATCATAGAGTGTACTTACACAAACCTAGATGGTATAGCCTACTACACACCTAGGTTATATGGTATTAATCTCATGGGACCACTGTTGTATATGTGGTCCGTTGTTAACTGAAACGTTGTTATGTGGCACACGACTGTAGTCTCATTTGTCTGTTTTACTTTTGTTGCCTGTGCTTTTGGTGTCATATCCAAGAAACCATTGTCAAATCTAATGTCCTGAATCTTCCCCCTATGTTTTCTTCTAGGAATTTTATAGGTTTAGGTCTTTAATCCATTTTGAGGTAATTTTTGTATATGGTGTAAGTTGAGGGTCCAACTTCACTATTTGCAAGTGGATATCCAATTTTCCTCACACCATTTGTTGAAGAGACTGTCTTTTCCCCATTGTGTAGTCTTGGCATCCTTGTTGAAAATTATTTGGCCATATATGCAAAGGTTTATTTCTGGGCTTTCTTTTCTGTTCCATTGGTTTATATATCTGTCTTTATGCCAATGCCACATCATCTTGATTACTGTTGCTTTGTAGTATTTTTTGAAATCAAGAAATGTGTAGTCTTCAACTTTGCTCTTCCTTTTTAAGATTGTATTGGCTATTCAGGGTCCCTTGAGCTTCCATGTGAATTTTAGGATTTTTTTTTTCCTATTTCTGCAAATAATGATATTGGGATTTTGATAGGGATTTCATTGAATTTGTAGGTCCCTTTGGCTAGTATGGCCATTTTAACAACATTAAGTCTTCCAATCCATGAGCATGGCACGTCTTTCCATTCATTTGTACTTTCTTTTAGGAATAGTTTCTAGATTTCAGTGTACAAATCTTTTGCCTCCTTGGTTCAGTTTATTCCTTAGTATTTTATCCTTTCTGTTGCTATAGTAAATGAGATTTTTTTAAAAATTTTTTTTGGATTGATCATTGTTAGTGCATAGAAATGCAAATTATTTTTGAAAAATTTTTATAGTAAGGTGCTATATGGTATTCTGTTGTATGCATAGCACAATTCACTTAACCAGTCTCCTATTGAGGAATATCTATGTTATTTACAGAGCTTTGATGTTACAAACAATGCTGCAGTGCACAGTCTTGTGAACATCTCATTTTTCACATATATCTGTTGGATAAATTCCTAGAAGTTAAATTTCTGGATTAAAGGATATATGCATTTAAAAATTTCATAGATATTGCCAAAGCATTATGATTTTGACATAAAATAGTCACAATTTGTGATGGTATTTATTACAAATTATGAGAGCATCTATTTTCTCCTCCAATTTGCTCTTTTTTTTTTTTAAAGATTTTATTTTTTTCCTTTTTCTCCCCAAAGCCCCCCGGTACATAGTTGTATATTCTTAGTTGTGGGTCCTTCTAGTTGTGGTATGTGGGACGCTGCCTCAGCGTGGCTCAATGAATGGTGCCATGTCCGCGCCCAGGATTCGAACTGACGAAACACTGGGCCGCCTGCAGCGGAGTGCGCGAACTTAACCACTCTGCCCGGGGCTGGCCCCTCCAATGTGCTCTTTTAAGGGTAATTTACTTTGTCTTTCTTCCAAAGCAGATTCACAAATTACACATTTATGGTCAAGAGTCCAAGAAAGGGTTTTATGTTGATTTCTGTGGCAATTTGATGAAAAATATGAAAGAGATATGGGCCAGTGAACTTTTTCTAAAATATAGCTGAAGGAGACTCATTGAGAATCATCTACTAAAAGTGATATATGTACAATAATATATCAGTAAAACTTTGTTAGTCATCCTTTATTGGAGTTGTCTTTCTTATGATTCACAAATTTTAAAAATTCTGTGATTATCATTTTGTTATTAAGATGTTTCTCTTTTGTGGCATTTGTCATTTAAGGCTGTTTAGTGTTAAGAAGTCTTCTCAGCAAGAACTAGTTTAAAAGTCATGTGCTGTCATGTAAAGGAGTGGCTCTCCTGTCAAATTTATTGCATTTCCCAAGGAGGAAAATATAACTTCTGTAAATTGTATGTTTAAGTGACATTCAATGTATGGAAGACAAGAATAAAATCAGTATACCAGATACAGAAGGCTAGTTTGTGTATTTGGCAATGGTACTTGAATACTTGACAGAGGACTTGAAATGTGTAAAAGCTTCTCTTGATTAAAAAGTTGCCGGAGTCTATCAGATTATCAAAGTGTTCCATTCAAGAAAGGCTCATCACTTGCTATTCCAGTAGAAAGCAGCAACCCTGTCACCTAAACACAACAGGAGGTCTTGCAAATTTCAAGAAAAGTAAATGGAATGGACTAAAACATGTATGGCGGAATAAAATTGGAAATAAAATTTGAAGCCATTCCATTTTAGAGAACTGATTTGTGACTTGCAGAGATTACCAATCGACAATTAAATTATAGAACATGAAAGTTGGGGAGGCTTTTAGAGCTCATCCAGCCATACCTCTGTAATGAGGAGAAAATAGACGTAGATTGGTTGGTCTGTGAGCTAAATATCACATCAGACTGGGGAAAAGGTCGATGTGTATGTGTATTCCAAATGGCAGTTTTGGATTTATTCAATATTGAAAGAATTGTATGCAGATCTCAAGTTGGTCTTATGTTATACACACACACACACACACACACACACACACACACACACACACACACAGAGGCATACATTGGGGATATTGTGGGTTTGGTTCCAGACCACCACAATAAAGCAAATATCACAATAAAGCAAGTCACAGGAACTTTTTGGTTTCCCAGCACATATAAAAGTTATGTTGACACTATGCTATAGTCTATTAAGTCTATTAATATTAAGTGGCATTATGTCTAAAAATATATACATGCCTTAATTAAAAATACTTTATCACTAAAAAATGCTAACCATCATCTGAGCCTTCTGTGAGTCATAATCTTTTTGCTGGTGGAGGGTCTTGCCTCAATGCTGATGGCTGCTGACTGATCAGGGTAGTTACTGCTGAAGGTTGGGGTGGCTGTGGCAACTTCTTAAAATAAGACAACAGTGAAGTTTGCCACATTGATTGATTCTTTCTTTCATGAATGATTTCTCTGTAGCATGTGATGCTGTTTGATAGCATTCTACCCACAGAACTTCTTTCAAAATTGGAATCAATCCTCTCAAACCCTGCTACTGCTTTATCGACAAAGTTTATGTAATATCCTAAATTCTTTGTTGTCATTTCAATAATCTTCACAGCATCTTCTCCAGGAGTAGATTCCATCTCAAAAAACCATCTTTTTTGCTCATCCGTAAGAAGCAGCTCCTCATCTGTGAAAGTTTTATCATGCGATTGGAGCAATATAGTCACATCTTCAGGTTCCACTTCCAATTCTAGTTCTCTTGCTATTTCCACCACATCTGCCGCTACTTCCTCCACTGAAGTCTTGAACCCCTCAAAGTCATCCTGAGGTTTGGAATCAACTTCTTCTAAACTCCTGTTAATGTTGCTATTTTGACCTGTTCCCATGAATCACAAATATTCTTAGTGGCATCTGGAATGGTGAATCCTTTCTAGAAGGTTTGCAATTTACTTTGCCCAGGGCCATCAGTGGAGTCACTAACTATGGCAGCTATAGCATTACAAAATGTATTTCTTCAATAATAAGACTTGAAAGTTGAAGTTACTCCTTGGTCCATGGGCTGCAGAATGGATGTTGTGTGAGGAGGCATGAACACAATATTAATCTCGTTGCAATCTCCATCAGAGCTCTTGGGTGACCAGGTGCATTGTCAATAAGCAGTAATATTTTGAAAGAAATCTTTTTTTCTGAGCAGTAGGTCTCAATGGTGGGCTTAAAATATTGACTCAACCATGTTGGAAATAGATATGCTGTCATCCAGGCTTTGTTGTTTGATTTATAGAGCTTAGACAGAGTACCTTTAGCATAATTCTTAAGGGTCCTAGGATTTTCAGAATGGTAAATGAGCATTGGCTTTAACTTGAAGTTACCAGGTACATTAGCCCCTAACAAGAGAGTCAGCCTGTCCTTTGAAGCTTTGAAGCAAGGCATTGACTTTTCCTCGCCAGTTATGAAAGTCCTAGATGGCATCTTCTAATATAAGGCTGTTTTGTCTACATTGAATATCTATTGTTTAGTGTGGCCACCATCATTATTTATCCTGGTTATATCTTCTGGAGAACTTGCTGCAGCTTCTACGTCAGCACTTGCTGCTTCACCTTGCACTTTCATGTTATGGAGATGGTTTCTTTCCTTGAAACTCATGGACCAACCTCTGCTAGCTTCAGATTTTTCTTCTGCAGCTTGCTCACTTCTCTCACCCTTCAGAGGATTGAAGAGCTAGGACCTTGCTCCGCATTAGGCTTTGGGTTAAGGGGATGTTGTGGCTGGTTTGATCTTCTATCCAGACTACTAAAACTTTCTCCATATCAGCAATAAGGCTGTTTGCTTTTTTATTTGCGTGTTCACTGAAGTAGCACTTTTAATTTCCTTCAAGAACTTTTCGTTTGCATTCACAACTTGGCTAATTGTTTGGCATAAGAGGCCTAGCTTTCAGCCTATCTTGGCTTTTGATATGTCTTCCTCACTAAGCTTAATCATTTCTAGGTTTTGATTTAAAGTGAGAGACATGCGACTCTTCCTTTCACTTGGAACACCTGGAGGCCATTGTAGGGTTATTAATTGGCCTAACTTTAATATTGTGTCTCAGGGAATAGGGAGGCCTGAGGAGCGGGAGAGAGAAGGGAACTTGCTGTCTGAACACACATCTATTCAGTTTGCTGTCTTATGTAGGTGAGGTTCGTGGTGCCCTAAAACAATTATAATAGTAACCTCAAAGACCACTGATCACAGATCACGATAACAAATATAGTAATAATGAAAACATTTGAAATTTTGCGAGAATTTCCAAAATGTGGTGCACAGGCATGAAGTAAGCAAATGCTGTTGGAAAAATGGCACCAACAGACTTGCTCAAGGCCACAAACCTTCAATTTGTAAAAAGTGCAATGTCTGAGAAGAGCAATAAAGTGAAGTGCAATAACACGAGGTATGTCTGTGTCTATGTTTATGATTTTTTTTTTTAAAGATTTTCTTTTTCCTTTTTCTCCCCAAAGACCCTGGTACATATTTGTATTATATTCTTCGTTGTGCGTCCTTCCAGTTGTGGCATATGGGACACCGCCTCAGCGTGGTTTGATGAGCAGTGCCATGTCCGCGCCCAGGACTCCAACCAACGAAACACTGGGCCACCTGCAGCGGAGCGCGCGAACTTAACCACTCGGCCGCGGGTTTATGTTTTCAAGCATTGTGGCATGCTGACTATTATATATAAAACATCTAGGAAAGCAAAGAACTTGATGATAACCTGGAATATAAGAAAAATATACAATATGGTCATATAGAGTAGTGATTAAGAGTGCAGTGTCAGGTCTGAATTTCAGTTCCATGACTGTGGGACTTTGTGTCTTGGTTTCCTCATCTGGAAAATGTAGCTAACAAACGTTTATCTGCCTCAAAGGGCATAAGGATTACATGAGATAACCCAGATAAAGGCTTAGTATAGTAATATACTAATATTATAGCATTCATATATAGTATGATTATATAGTAAAATATTATTGTTTTGTCAATAAGTCCAAGTAAAGAAGGCGGGTCAAAAAGCACTTTCCGAATAAAGTCAAAATACGTCACTAGCACTTTCAGGTCAATGGGACTGAACTGGACCCCCCACGACAAGGTAGACGGGATCAAATGACGTAGACCGCCTTAGCAACAGGCCCCCAAAGAAGGTGAATCTCCGCCGCCAATAAGCGCCTGCGCCGCGGCGGAGGGAGCCAATGGACGACGGGAAGCGGAAGAGGGAGGCCGCGCCAATTCTCCTGCCTGAGCCTCGGCCCAACAAAATGGCGGCGGCGGCGGCGTCGCTTTGTTTCCGCGGCTCCTGCGGCGGTGGCAGCGGCAGCGGCCTTTGAGCTGTGGGGAGGATCCAGCAGCAGCTACGGTGACGACGACGAGGCCAGTGCATTTCTGTCGTAACCGGGCGCCGGGAGCGCAGAGCGGCGCCCTCCGCTCGCTGAAGCCGACAAGCCGTGAAGCGAAACCATGACTGCTGAACCCATGAGGTAAAACAAGCCCGTCTCCCGGGTCCCGGCGGGCCGGGCCTCCGCGCCCTCTGAGTCGGGAAGCGCTGGCGTGAGGGCTGAGGCTGGCGTGTTGCTTGGCGGAGAGAGGCATCGTTTTCCCTTTCGGGGAGAAGGCTTCGGCGCGCGACTCGAGCCCGGGGTGGGGGTGGCGTGGGGGGGCGCGGCCTGGCGTGTCGGGCGCTCGCTCCAGCCTCCCCAGCCGCCGCGGCTCAGCCGCCGTCCTCTGTTGATTCTCCGGAGCTGGTGGGATTGAGACTCCCAAGCCGGAGGCGGGTTTTGGTATCCCGGTCATTCTTCCTAATCTTTGGGCCTGGAAACTGCGTGGGGCAGCAGTGGGGGTGGGGGGTGGGAAGAGGGGGAGGGGCGGGCGAGCGGGCGGGAGGATGCGAGATCCTGGGACGACTTAGTGGCGTTTCTGCTGTTGGAGACGGGAAGTACCCCGGCCTTGCGGAATGTTTTCTTCGGCAGCCCGTGGGGTCAGTCCGTTTTTTGGGGGTGAATGGGAGGGCTTGCCTGGAATTTCCATTCCTTCTGTGCGCCGATCCTGAAGGATATCCTTGGGTCTACCTCGAGGCGAGGGGATACTAACGCAGGGTTTTCCTTCTGGAGGACTCCGGTGCGTTACTTTTTGTGAAGTCCGGCTTTAGTGGGTGGGAAGGCAGACCTGAAGTGTTTCTCCACTTTCTGGGCAAATTTCGAGCAAAAGTAATTAGAGCCTATTTATTTCTTCCAGGAGGGATGGGGAGCTGGTTAACGTGGGTTGATGGGAAGTAAGATTTATTGCAAGGGAAGCTGTGCCTGGCAGGCCACCTCTTACCAATCAAGTGCGTTTATTAGGTGGAGGCTGTTTTTCTCTTGTGCTGCTTTTTTTTTTCTTTTTAAAGATTGTATTTTTCCTTTTTCTCCCAAAGCCCCCCAGTACACAGTTGTGTATTTTCAGTTGTGGGTCCTTCTAGGTGTGGCGTGTGGGACGCCGCCTCAGCGTGGCTTGATGAGCGGTGCGGTGTCCCCGCACCCAGGATTATGAACCGGCGAAACCCGGGGCCGCAGAAGCGGAGCGCGGGAACTTAACCCCTCGGCCCCGGGCCGGCGCCTCTCTTGTGCTTTTGATTTGCGTCCTGATAGTGTCTAAAAATATGGGTTGTTCATATCAGATGTATACCACTTTTACGCAGGTGGCTGGCTTGCTTTTCAGGCAGTTTGACGTTTGACTTTTCATCCCTTGTGAATTAAGTAATTTTTCTACTCTGAGATGTATCCTTGGCGCCTAGTGGCAAAGTAAAGAAAATTACAGGGAGCAGGGATCAGAATTACATTCGTAGCTGGCAAAAAGGTGCCTTTGAGTAACTTTTAGGATGGTATACGTTTCTAGAGCACTTTAGCTAGCGTGTAGAGTTTGGGAATGAGCCTCTGATAACTATTATGCCTATTTTTCTGCATTAACAAGCAGTAGATAGATGTTTTTTTCCCTCAAGAAAAAAAATATGCTTTAGTTCTTAGATTATGGATCCGTAATTGTGTAAAGATTGTCGCTTTGGTTTCTGAACTTGTGTTAGTTGGCCCAAGTACAATAAACCTTTATTTACGGGTTGTTGGGCACATGAGGTACCCAGTACAACTTGTTGGTTGTTTATTATCAGGCATTCATGTTCATATACATGAAGGGTGTACCTTACAGTTAAATATGACCTTTAGATTTCACTAAGTCTCACGAAGTCTGCATTTAAGACCATAGGTTGAACTTGGATTTTCTCCCGTTCTTTAGGGTGAACAAATTATTTATGTCTAGACTTTTGGGATAGAATTATTCATTTTATGCCAGGGTCAGTTTTTCTTATGGGTCTTAAATCTCTGTAGATCTTGTTGCTAAGAGTAATAATCATAACTAAAATCGAGTGCTTATTGTTGACCTTTACCTGTATAATCTTGATTACTTCTCAGAACAGCCCTATGGAGAAGGTACTTGGTGTTCCTCATTTTACAGATGAGGAGGAAACTGAGGCACAGAGACATCAAAGAACTTGACCAAAGTTATGTAGTTTGTAATCGGTGCAGCTGGAATTGAACCCAGTCTTGACTCTGGAGCTTATCTTCTTAACCGCAAGACGTTAATGCCTCCTTGAGCTGCCAGATGTAACGCGATTCTGACCATTTTAATTTGGCCCAAGTATTATAATGGAAGAAGGTCATGGTAGCTACTGTTGTGGTCATTTGGTGTAGGTCTTTGAGTTTGTAGCTGTTTATAATATTTTGACTTGTGTGTCCAGATGAGATAGTGAGATAACTGAAACATTTAATTCCGAGAGTCTTAAGCTATGTGAAAAATCGTCTGTAAAGAACCACAAATATAAATGTAGAGAATTAATTTTAAAAAGTTTTTCCTTCCTGATTATTTACTATGAACGAGCTCCAAGTGGGTGTTGAGAAGAACTTTCTCAGGCTCAAGTGTCATTCATGTCAAGTCATAATCGTAGTTAAAGGATAATCTAACAGTAATGCTTGAGTGAGTTGAACCCACAATACTGAATCACTCTTGATTCTCTTCTAATATGAAATAATATGAGCTATATAATGCATTATCATTAACTTTATTTTGCACAAATAGTTCCAGATTTTTTCTTTATCAGATCTTCTGTCGAACACTAAGAACAAAGATTAGTTCTAATTTTTACTTGTGTTTATAAACAAAGTTTTCTAGGCTTCTGTGGTGAAAAAATAGCCCAAAGGCAAGAGGGAGGAAAAGAAACGGATGACCTGGCTAAATCATACATTGAAAAATCAATGGGGAAAAAAAAACCTTTAAAGGTTTTGTTATTGTTTTTAGAGAGTTTTTAAAATTTGTTTTATTTTAAATAGGATTGGCTTGTTTTTTCAAATGTTTGGCATTATGAAAGACCAGCCTCTGATTGACAGGTAAACTTAGCTGTAATTTATTTTCATGTAAACATCTTTGAGATTTGATGTGACTTGTCATTTTAATCCTTATGGCAGCTGATTAGTTGAAAAGCTGACAGCAATATGACTAGTTATTGGTCTTAAATTTAAAAAGGCAGAATGTCTTAGAAAGTGTCTGTTAGGGTGGTAGTTCACAATCAGTTAAATACTAACCTAATTTTTTTTTTGTTTTTGACGATTGGCACCTGAGCTAACGTCTGTTGCCCATCTTCTTTTTTTTCTTCTTCTTCTCCCTGAAGTCCCCCAGTACATAGTTGTATATTCTAGTTGTAGGTCCTTCTGCCTCTGCTATGTGGGACGCTGCCTCAGCATGGCCTGATGAGCTGTGCTAGGGCGGCGCCCAGCAGCCGAACCAGGGAAACCCTGGGCCGCCAAAGCAGAGCGCTCGAACTTAACCACTCGAACTTAACCACTTGGCCACACGGTCGGCCCCCATACTAACCTAATTTTTGAAAAATGTTACCTGTGAAGTGTTTGCATTCTCACTATGTGGAAAGCATTAAGCCAGGCCTGTGGCGGGGGAGTAGATGCAAATTTTATAAAGGGTTTTGAAAGCATTTAAATACCAGCTGTTTGGTTATGTTATTGCTTGGGGTGAAAAGAAAGACATTTGTGACTTTAATTTTGATCAGGGCAGTTCTCATTATTGGCACCCCCTGGTGTAGTTGGCCATGAGTTTTCAGTTATATGTTGTATTTCTAGAGATGAGATAAATGTGGTACTTAAAGGAATTTCTATATAGATATAGGTGTGTGAAATAATTTTTTTCTGTAAGAAATTGTGTGAATTTATGTGCCTATTTCACTCTTGGAGTCTGAATAAATTTATGGATTGGGTGACAGGATACAGGCAATTGTTGGGTTTACATGAGGTCCTTTCCTCTAGACCTTGAATGTTTTCTTGGACATGGCAGAAGCTGTTCAAATGGTTTAAGTCATTGGAAAATGATGTATGGATCTTTCTTTAGGAATATTGAATATAGCAGGGCAGTAAAAGGAGTGTCCAAGTAGGATCTCTCTGTACCTGGGGTTTTTTTTTTTTGAGATTTTATTTTTCCTCCTTCTCCCCAAAGCCCCCCAGTACATAGTTGTATATATTTTAGTTGTGGATCCTTCCAGTTGTGGTACATGGGATGCCGCCTCAGCCTGGCCTGATGAGACATGCTGGGTCCGCGCCCAGGATTTGAACTGGTAAAACCCCGGGCCACCGAAGCAGAGCACGCGAACTTAACCACTTGGCCATGGGGCCAGCCCCTGTACCTGTTTCTTAATGCTTGTCTTATGATTGGCTTGATAGCTGACATACAGGATGTTTAACCTCCATTTCTCCATCTGTAAACTGGGAGTAAGTTTAATAGATGCTGATAAAGCATAAAGTTGTTCAGGAGGAGGTAACATGGTTATAACAGCAGTTCTTAGAAGACAGTAAACTAAAGCTCTTTGGGGTCTTTGTTAATTTTTAAGTGTTTTAAGAGCATAAAGAGATCCCAAGACTAAAAGTTTGACAACTGCTGGTGTAGAGGAATGAACACTGAACTTGGAGCTAAACCTGGGTTTTCTAGTTATAGCCCTGTTGCTTAACTGATTGTGTGGCCTTGAACAAATCATTTATCCTTTCTAGAGCTCTACTTTGTCATTTGCAAAATGAACTTGTACTAGATGTTCTATAGTTATTTAAAAACTCCTGCTTATGTGAGTGTTGATCATTTTTTGATTTTACTTGCCTTTTGTGGGGGTAGAGAGAAGGGTGGTGATGAGGGTAAGTTTCTTTATTCAATGTATGCATATCTTTTTTGCCTTAAAACTTACGTTGGTTGGGATACAGGTGTTTTGTTGCTAATATGATGTCATAGTATCATGTACACATACTTGCAAACATTTGTTGGAAAGGAAAAACTTTTTGATGGGAAGTTTGTTAATGTGCCTTAGGATATCTTCTATTTTGAAAGATTACTATATTCAGTGTATTATATTTCTGCCCTTTAATGATTGGAGATGATGCTTTTGAAAAGACCTATATTAATTCTAGCCATTAATACTTTTTGTCCTGGGAAAAGTTTCTGTGACTTTTTTACTGTAGCCACTATTTTCACATCCTGACTCTGAGACTCTCAGTTTTGGTTTGAAGTAGCAATTCTTGGTATCTGTAGTCTGGCTTTTTTGTTAACTGTTCCATGCAATATTTGTTTAAGAATTATTGGTATGGCTGTGGTGTTCATGTATATGTGTGTGTGTGTGTGTGTGTATCTCCTATACTTTTTATTTTGGGGGAATGCTTTATTAGTCGATCAAATACTTGAGTATCAACTGGGGGCCAGGCACTGTGCTAGGGTATCCAAAGGGTAATAAGATAAAATTCCTGTCTCCTTAAGGCATTCTTTTTTCTTTTTTTGGAGGTAGATTCACCCTTAGCTACCATCTTGCTAGTCTCCCTCTATTTTGTATGTGGGTCACCACCACAGCATGGCTCCTGATGAGTGGTGTAGGTTTGTGCCTGGGAACTGAACCTGGGCTGCCAAAGTGGAGTGTGCTGAACTTCATCACTAGGCCATGAGGCCAGCCCCCCTTAAGGCCGTCTTAATCTAGTTAGGGAGATAGTAAGTAAATAAGCAGTTACAAAGCAGTGCTAAAATGGAGGTATATTGGCTGTGTTAGGGATCAGAAATGAAGGAAAGCCTAATTTGGGGGATGTCTAGGAAAGTTTTGCAGAGGAGATGGTATCTGTATTGGGTGTCGAAGATGAGTTAGGATGAGTTGAGGATTGGCTGTGAAAAAGGGCAGTCCAGGCAGAGGGATTAGTATGGTTAAAGATTAGTCTTATTTTCCACATAGCAGAGCAGATAAGATATGTACACAAATAGTTTTAAACCAGGATATAAGATGATGAATGCTGCATTAGGTAAAAACTAAGTTTCTGTGGGAGTTCAGAGTAGGAAGAGATTTGTGATGAGGTCCAGGAAAGGCTTTATGGAAAGATAGCACTTGAATCTTGGAGAAAGGGCACAGTTTTGACAAAGAAGACTGGGGCAGGATTCCGGATGTGAGGTATAGCAGTTTGAGCAAAGGAATGTATAAATTAGTGTTTTCTGTTTGGAAGAAGGTCAACTTAAAATTTTTAACTCAACTCCTGGACAAATAGTGTATAACGATTGTGCAATTAGTATGTTTTTCCCAGCTTTATTGATATGTAATTGACGTATACTATTGTGTAAGTTTAAGGTGTATAGTGTGATGATTTGATGTATGTATATATTTTGAAGTGATTACCACAATAATGTTAGTTGATACACCCTTCACCTCACATAATTAACATTTTTGTTAATTATGTTGTTGTGGTGAGAGCATTTAAGATCTACTCTCTAGCAACTTTCAAGTACGTAATACAGTATCATTAACTATAGTCACCATGCTGTACATTAGATCCTCAGAACTTTTTCATCTTATAGTGCAGTTTTTGTATGCTAACATTTGTGGCTTCATCTTGTAAAAGCCACATGTGCCCTTGTGAATGATCCTGATAATTGCAGTTCAGAAGAACTGTCAAAAGTATTTCTCACTTTTCTTAAGGATTGTGTAGAATTTAACACAGATTTTGAAGGACTATGATTGTTCAAAATCTGTCCTTAGTTGTCTTTGTTTTGGTCATTTGATGTGGTCAGTTGACTTTTGGGTGACATTTGATTTATAAAATGAAAAATCAAAAATAATTTATTGTCAAGTAATACTGGATTTATTTTGCCTTTTGAATTACATTGTTTTTTTTTTTTGGTTTATTTGCTAACATTCCAAACTTTGTTCTGCTGTAATGCTTGTTTTGAAAATGTTGATTTGGTTGAACAAAATTAATCTATCAGGGAACAATTTGAGCATAAGACAAAATTTGCATTTGCAAATAAACAGGATTTTGTCTGCAAGGTCAAGGGTCAGCAAACTATGGCCACTAACCAGTGGCCTATTTTTGTGAAATTGGAATACATCCAAGGCCATTTGTTTACATTGTCTGTGGCTACTTTTGTACCACAGTCTCAAAGTTGAATAGTTGCAATAGAGACCTAATGGCCCACAAAGCCTAAAATGTTTACTATCTGGCCTTTTATAGAAAGGGTCTGCCCTAGGTGAATGCAGAAAACTGCATCCAGCTCAACTGAGCTATATTAAAATACATGGATATACGTGCACACACCTCAAGCATACATCAGCTACCTCAGTTTACCCCTTGTGTTATGAGCCACATCCATCCACATCTGTTGTTACAGTTTTCCATCCAATTTCAGATAACCGTCCTTCCATCACTTTATAATAATTCATAAGCTGCAACCCTTCTGATGCCCATTTCCACAGGCAAATGTCATGTCTTTTTCAAGGTAAGTGCCATATTATTGTATTTGTGTATTTCTTAATCACTTAACATGTGTACACTTGTGCTACTGTGTTTTTTAGGTTTCTATCTTTTTAAAAAATGTGTCACTGATGAAATTTTTTGAGTCTTACTGCTTCTAAGTCCATTTTTCCTGTGAGTCTTATGGTGTTCATTGCATAATATTGCATAACCTGGTGATTTTTAGGAACTCATGTTGTGTGATTGCAGAACTGACTGTAATTGTCATCCTTCGAAAGTACTAATTCATTTACCAGATATTTCTTGGGCTGTGTGAGGATTAAATGAATTAGTGGACACAAAACACTTAGATTAGTGTCTGGGACATAATAATTACTCAAATATTAGTTATTACTGATTACTATTACCATGTGCCAATAACTGTTCTAAGAATTGCTTAGGTGAACAAGACAAATTAAGACCCCACCCCCATGGAGCTTTCATTATGCTTTAAAAAACCTGTATTAATATACATTTTGGCTAGTAACTCAGTCCTCCCCACAAAAGACATTTTTTGTTTTTTTTCCTGCTTTTTCTCCCCAGATCCCCCCACTACGTAGTTGTATGTTTTAGTTGTGGGTCCTTCTAGTTGCGGCATGTGGGATGCTGCCTCAACATGGACTAATGAGCCGTGCCATGTCGGCACCCAGGATCTGAACCAGCGAAACTCTCGGCCGCCAAAGCGGAGTGCGTGAACTTAACCACTCGGCCATGGGGCCAGCCCCAGACATTTTGTTTTTATAAATAGTATTTTTTTAATATCTATCCATTTGCTTAAAACAATTTTCTAGTCAGTGTCTCATTGACCTTATGTAATATTTTATTGAATAACTTTTTTGAATTTTTTATAACTATAACCCCAGGAAATGAATCTGATCTACCTTCAAGGAGATAATCATCTCCTTTTTACTATAGTTCAAATTAAAAAGGTAAACAATATAATTTCAGACTTAGAAAATTTTACAAAAATAATACAAAGATTCTCATATGCCCTTCACCCAGATTTAGCACATGGTAATATTTTACCACATTTGCGTTATCATTCCCTATTATTATTTTTCTGAGTCATTTGGGTGTAAATTTCAGACATGATGCTTCTTTACACTGAACACTTTGACATGTATTCCCCCCAAATAGAAGTGTTTTCTTATGTAACCTCAGTATAGTTAGCAAGTTAGAAATGAACGCTGATAACAATACTATTTCTAATCTATAAACCTTATTCACATTTTACCACTTGCTCCATAATGTCTTTTATAGTGAGAGACAAAGATTTGTTTTTTCCTGGCCCAGGATTCAATTCTGGGACATGCATTGCATTTCATTGTCATGTCTCTTTAATCTTCTTTAATCTGGAGCAGTTCACCTTGCTCTTTTCTCCCTTCAGTCTTTTGAAGAACACAGGCCCGTTAATTGGGGTTTGTCTGATGTTTCCTTGTGATTCTGTATTTTGCTAGGAATACTATGAGGTGATGTGTCTTTCTCAGCACATTTTATCAGGAGGCATATGATATCTTTGTTTTTACTGTATTTTAAAGTGATTTTGCTTTTAATACTGATTGTTAATCAGCTCATTCTCTGCCACTTAATTTAGAGATTTGAAGGTAGGCTTGGTTAATTTCTATAGAGTCGGAGAGAATTTCTCCACCTCTCATTTCTCTTGTCATTCCCCTTTCCTCCTTCCTCAGATATCCCCCAAATTCAAAACCAAAACACCCTGTTCATGAATTCTCGTTGTGTATTCTGAGTATCTACTAAAAATAGAGAACTAAGAGTGAATGTTTCACATTAAAGTGACTGAACCTGTTACTCGTTAAGTATATGAAATAATACATTTCGTTCAAAGGCTGACTATAGTGCATCCAACACAGCTTACTGAATACCTCAGTTTAGAGACAGAAGGGAAAATATTTGAGGGCACTGAATGACTTCAGGGTTTTAAAAAAATAGCTCAACAAATCACCACTCTGTTAAGGACCCCCTCACCAGGCATTATCTTCATTTTAACAAACATTTATTATTCCTCTGTACAAGGCAATTGGTTGTTTCCCACGTGGGGAAAAATAGCTGAACCCAGACCAGTTTCCTTCTTTGAGGAGCTTACACTCCAATAGAGAGTACTCGGAGTTTTAAACAAGGACCTACAAGCAGAATGTATTGCTTATTATAAGAGAAGTAAAAGAAAATTCAGTGGGAGAAGAAGGGAAAGAGAACCTTCTTTGAGCTAAGAGTTGTGGTAAGATAAGATTGGAAAGTCGTGTGAATTTCTTGCAGAGAGCTTTGAATGCTATGCTTAGGAATTTGTACTTTATCCTTATTTATAGACATGGAAAGCCTTTGAATATTTTGAGCATGGAGGTGACAGATGTTTGAGTCTGTACTCAATTATGCCAATTATTGGAAATACTGAAAAGATAGTACAAGTCCTTTAGGCAAGGAGTATTTTTAGGAGGACATAGGCATATACTTCTAACTCCTATCCCCCCCCAGAAAAAAATAGGAGCATATGCTGAGCACCGAGTGCTACAGGTAATATGTAGTATAATAATAGAGTAGTTTAGTACTCAAATGAGGGGTAGAATGAATTTGGGTAAAAGATGGAGTTTCAAGGCAGGTAAAGATGACTTTTGGGTACACCTTCTTCCTCCTTCCTTCCCAATTTCAAATGTAGTATTAAAAGATTTAAATAACTTGTATTCCTTCATACTACCGACTGCTTATTACTGTTTTCCGTGATTTGTCTCTGACATCTGAATTCTAAATGTTTGTCCAATTATTTTTGATGGGAGCTAGGGTTACCTGTCTTACTTGAAGGATGAATTGTGGAAACAGGTGCCATTTTCTGCCTCTAAAGTCTAAGCTCATTAAAATTGTGTGGGTTTTTTTTCCCTGCAGAGAAAGAGAACCCCTGTTCTCCCCTAAATACCCTTTTCTTATAATTCCTCACAACAAGAATAAAACTTTTTGCTTTGTTGCTTTTGTCACATTCTTTGCCTCCTGTCTCCATTTGAAGAGTCAGCCTTTGGGTGGGGGTTCGGAGTGGTATATCGATGAAGTTAATGTATTTAGTAAAGCAAAAATCAGTGCACCAAATAAAATGAAACATTTCTTAAGTTGCCAGTAATTTGGCCCACATGAACATGTGACCTTTATTGCAATTTAAGTTTTATTGTTTTGAGTATCATATAGAGACCACTATTTAAACATAATAAGGTAAAATGCAGATCTTATTAAAATATTGCCGCTCTATTACTAAAATATGTTATTTCTGGGGCTGACCCGGTGGGGCAGTGGTTAAGTTCGCATGTTCTGCTTCAGCGGCCCAGGGTTTGCCGGTTCGGATCCCAGGTGTGGACATGGCACCGCTTGGCAAGCCATGCTGTGGTAGGCATCCCACGTATAAAATAGAGGAAGATGGGCATGGATGTTAGCTCAGGGCCAGTCTTCCTCAGCAAAAAGAGGAGGATTCGTAGCAGATGTTAGCTCAGGGCTAATCTTCCTCAAAAAAAAAAAAAAAAAGGTTATTCCTTACCTCCATCAGAACATTTGTATCTTGTATTTAAAACAATAGACTAGAATTTGTTCAATCCTTCATTGTTTCTTAAGTGTTTTGGAAAGCTTGACATTTTCAGACAAATTCTGAATAATGTTTGTTTGCCCAAGGAGGTACTATAGTACTGAGCCTTATAAAACCAGGAATCCCTAGGTTTTTCCCTTAAGTGCTTTTAGATTAAAAATAAATAACATAAGAAAAGATATTTCATAAATGATATAAATATATTTTCCTGGCAACGAATGTGGAGATAGCATATACATGCACACCTGTGAACTTTCAAAACAGATTTTAAAGATGACTCTTAGGCTGGAAGGGAGAACATTAATGGACAAAGATTAGGGTTACTAACCTTGTTATTTGTATATTCCTTTTCTGTTTTTTTAAAATTATGGTAAAATACACATGGTATAAATTTTAGTATTTTAACCACTTTAAAGTGTACAATTCATTGGCATTAAGTATATTCACAATGTTGTGCAACCATCATCACTAATCTCGGGACATTCCCTTTACCCTAAAAAGAAACCCTGTATCTCCTAATGCTCCTTTCCCCATCCCCTTGCAAACGCTAATGTACTTTCTAACTCAGTGGATTTGCCTGTTCTGGAAATTTCGTATAAATGGAATCATATAATATGTCGTCTTTTGTGTCTGGCTTCTTTCACTTAGTATACTGTTTTGAAGACTTATCCATATTGTAGCATGTATCAGTACTTCATTCCTTTTTTAAAAATTTTTATTTTAAAAAATTTTTTTGAAGATTGGCACCTGAGCTAACAACTGTTGCCAATCTTCTTTTTTTTTCCCTGCTTTTTTCCCCCAATCCCCCCAGTATATAGTTGTATATTTTAGTTGTGGGTCCTTCCAGTTGTGGCATGTGGGATGCTGCCTCAGCATGGCCTGACGAGCGAGGCCATGTCCATGCCTAGGATCTGAACCAGCCAAACCCTGGGCCGCTGAAGCGGAGTGTGTGAACTTAACCACTCGGCCACAGGGCCAACCCCAAGTACTTCATTCCTTTTTATGGCTGAGTAATACTCCATTGTATGGGTATCCTACATTTGTGTATCCATTCACCAGTCGATGGGCATTTGGTTTGTTTCTACCTTTTGGCTACTGTGAATAGTGCTACTATGAACATTTGTGTACATTTTCTTGTTTGGACATATGTGTTCATATCTCTTGGATATAAACCCAAGAGTGGAATTGCTGAGTCATAATCATAATTTATGGTAATTCTGTGTTTAACTTATTGAGGAAATGCCAAACTGTTTTCTACAGTGGCACATCTTAACATTCCCATCAGCTATCTTTGAAGGTTTCAGTTTCTCCAGCTCCTTGCCAATGCTTTTCTGGTGTTTTAAAAAAAAAATATGGCCATTCTAGTGGGTGTGAAGTGATATGTCATTGTGGTCTATTTTATTTTTTTATTTAAGCAAGTTTATTTAGAACCTGTTTAAAAAGACCAAGCAATACTCAGTATAAAAAAACAATTTCAACCAAGATATTTTTAGTATGAGATTATAAACGCTGTAAAATGTGATTAGGGACAGGAGACGAATAGTGAGAAATAATTCGTACTAATTGTGAATGAAATTTACTATGTACTATTTATTAAAATAAAAGTTTTGGAGATTCTTTTAAATATTTGCGAATGTCTGCACATTATGGGGAACCCAACTTTTCTCTCATAGCATAAGAGGCAGTATAGCTTAATGGTACCAAAGACATGGGTTAAAATCTTAATTCAGTTCCATGCTTGATTTGGAAACTCATTCAATCTCTGAATCTTGATGATTACCTCTACTGAAAATGGGTATTAAAAGTAAAGAAGTAATTGGAAGTCAATATTAAATAAGATAATGTCATGTACATTTTAAGAGTTGAATATTATTATTGATCAGAGTAGATGTTCTAAGGTGGGATGTTGCAATTTCATAAGGTGCTGTCTTAGTAGGAGAGAAGGCCATAGAGGAAACAGGGGCTCACATCTTGTAGGACCTGCAAGAAAACCTTAAGGCTTTGGCTTTGGCTTTGTTTATTTAATTGTAATAAAATTTACAAAACATAAAATGTACCATTTTAACTATTTTTAAACGTACAATTCAGTGGTGTTAAGTAATTCACCTTGTTGTGCAACCGTCACCTCCATCCATCTCCAGAACTTTTTCATTAGCCCAAACTGAAACTCTGTACCCATTAAACAATGACTCCCCAATCCCCTCTCCCCCCAAACCTCTAGTAACTACCATTCTATTTTCTGTCTCTGTGAATTTGACTTTTCTAGATACCTCTATATAAGTGGAATCGTGCAGTATTTGTCCTTTCGTGTTTGGCTTATTTAATTTAGCATAATGTCCTCAAAGTTCATCTATTTTGTAGCATGTATCAGAACTTAATTCCTTTGTAAGGCGGAATAATATTCCATTAATTGTATGTATATACCATGTTTATCCATTCATCTGTTGATGGACATTTGGTTTGTTTCTCTCTTTTGAGTATAGTGTGTAGTGCTGTGGAAACAGTGGTGTACAAATGTCTGTTCGAGTCCCCGCTTTCAGTTCTTTTGGGTGTATACCTAGAAGTGGAATTCTATCTTTAATGTCTTGAGGAACCAACAAACTTTTTTACAGCAGCTGTACTATTTTACATTCCCTGGAATGTATAAGCATTCCAGTTTCTTCACATTCTTGCCAACAATGCTTTTTAATTTTTTTGATAATAGCCAACCTAATGGATGTAAAGTGTTATCTCATTGTGGTTTTGATTTGTATTTCACTAATGACTACTGATGTAGAGCATCTTTTCACCTGCTTATTGGCTGTTTATGTATCTTCTTTAAAGAAATGTCTATTGAAGTCTTTTGCCCAATTTTAAAATAGGGTGTTTGTTTTTTTTTGTTTAGTTGTAGGAGTCATTTATAAGTTCTGGATATTAATCCCTTATTAGATACATGATTTGTGAGTAGTTTTTCCCTTTCTGTGGGTTGTCTTTTCACTCTCTCGGTTGTGTTCTTTGAAGCACAGAAGTTGTCAATTTTGATGAAGTCCAAGTTATCTATTTTTTCTTTCGTTGTATCTGTATTTGATGCCATCCAAGAAATCTTTGCCAAATCCAAAGTCATGAAGATTCATCTCTATTTTCTTCTAAGGATTTTATAATTTTAGCTCTCTTATATTTAGGTCTTAATCCATTTTGAGTTAGTTTTTGTACGTGATATAAGATAGTGGTCCAACTTCAGTCTTCTGCATGTGGATATACAATTCGCCTAGCACCGTTTGTTGAAGAGACTCTTCTTTCTCCATTCAGTGGTCTTGGCATCCTTGTCCAATATCAGTTGACCCTAGATGCATGGGTTTATTTCTGGGCTGTTCTGTTTTGTTCCATTGGTCTCTATGTCTATCCTTATGCTAGTACCACACAGTTTTTTTTTTTAATTTTTAATTTTAATTTTTTATTTTTTTTATTGAGTTAATGATAGGTTACAATCTTGTGAAATTTCAGTTGTACATTAATGTTTGTCATTCGTGTTGTAGGTGCACCACTTCACCCTTTGTGCCCACCCCCCCACCCCACCTTTCCCCTGGTATCCACTAAACTGTTCTTAGTCCATAATTTTAAATTCCTCATATGAGTGGAGTCATACACAGATTATCCTTCTCTAGCTGGCTTATTTCACTTAACATAATTCCCTCAAGGTCCATCCATGTTATTGCAAATGGAATGATTTTGTTCTGTTTTACAGCTGAGTAGTATTCCATTGTATGTATGTACCACATCTTCTTTATCCATTCGTCTGTTGATGGGCACTTAGGTTGCTTCCATGTCTTGGCTATTGTAAATAATGCTGCAATGAACATTGGGGTGCATAGGACTTTTAGGATTGCTGACGTCAAGCTCTTTTAGTACCACACTATTTTAATTACTTTAGCTTTGTAGCAGGTTTTGAAATTGGGAAGTGACAGTGTTCCAACTCTGTCGTTCTTTTTCAGGATTGGTTTGGCTGTTTGGGATCCCTTGCATTTCCCTATGAATTTTTGGATTGACTTTTCCATTTCTGCAGTAATGGCTGTTGCAATTTTGATAGGGATTACATTGAATCTGTAGGTCACTTGGGGAGTATTGCTCTCTTAACAATATTAAATCCTTCAGTCCATGAACACGAGATGTCGTTCTGTTTATTTAGGTCTTGTGTAATTTCTTTAAGCAATGTTTTGTAGTTTTCATTGTTTGAGTTTTGAATCTCTTTGATTAAGTTTATTCCTGCATATTTCATTCTTTTTTCTTTTAAATTTTTTTGTTGAGTTAATGATAGGTTACAATCTTGTGAAATTTCAGTTGTATATTATTGTCTGTCAGTCGTGTTGTAGGTGCAACACTTCACCCTTTGTGCCCAGCCCCACGCCCCCCTTTCCCCTGGTAGCCACTAATCTGTTCTCTTTGTCCACAGGTTTAAATTCCTCATATGAGTGGAGTCATACAGAGATTGTCCTTTTCTATCTGGCTTATTTCACTTAACATAATTCCCTCAAGGTCCATCCATGTTGTTGCAAATGGGGCAATTTTGTTCTTTTTTACGGCTGAGTAGTATCCCATTGTATATATATCACACATCTTCTTTATCCAGTCATCTGTTGATGGGCACTTAGGTTGCTTCCACATCTTGGCGATTGTAAATAATGCTGCAATAAACATTGGGGTGCATAGGACTTTTGGAATTGCTGACTTCAAGCTCTCTGGATAGATACCCAATAGTGGAATACCTGGATCATATGGTAGTTCTATTTTTAATTTTTTGAGGAATCTCCATACTGTTTTCCATAGTGGCTGCACCAGTTTGCATTTCCACCAGCAGTGTATGAGGGTTCCTTTTTCTCCACAACCTCTCCAACATTTGTTACTATTTGTTTTAGCTATTTGTGCCATTCTAATGGGTGTAAGGTGATATGTTAGTGTAGTTTTGATTTGCATTTCCCTGATGATCAGCGATGATGAACATCTTTTCATGTGCCTATTGGCCATCTGTATGTCTTCTTTGGAGAAATGTCTGTTCATGTCTCTTGCACATTTTTTGATGGGGTTAATTTTTTGTTGTTGAGTTGTGTGAGTTATATTATGGATATTAAGCCTTTGTCAGATGTATTACTTGAAAATATTTTTTCCCGGTTAGTGGGTGGTTTTTTTGTTTCAATCCTGTTTTCCCTTGCCTTGAAGAAGCTCTTTAGTCTGATGAAGTCCCATTTGTTTATTCTTTCTATTGTTTCCCTTGTCTGAGAAGACATGGTGTCCAAAAAGATCCTTTTAATACTGATGTCAAAGAGTGTACTGCCTACATTTTCTTCTAGAAGCCTTATGGTTTCAGGTCTCAGCTTTAGGTCTTTGATCCATTTTGAGTTTATTTTGGTGAATGGTGAAAAAGAATGGTCAATTTTCATTCATTTACATGTGACTTTCCAGTTTTCCCAGCACCATTTGTTGAAAAAACTTTCTTTTCTCCATTGTAGGCCCTCAGGTCCTTTGTCAAAGATTAGCTGTCCATAGATGTGTGGTTTTATTTCTGGGCTTTCACTTCTGTTCCATTGATCTGTGTACCTGTTTTTGTACCGGTACCATGCTGTTTTGATTACTGTAGCTTTGTAGTATATTTTGAAGTCAGGGATTGTGATACCTCCAGCTGTGTTCTTTTTTTCTCAGGATTGCTTTAGCAATTTGGGGTCTTTTGTTGCCCCATGTGAATTTTAGGATTCTTTGTTCTATTTCTGTAAATGATGTCATTGGGATTCTGATTGGGATGGCGTTGAATCTGTAGATTGCTTTAGGTAGAATGGACATTTTAACTATGTTTATTCTTCCAATCCATGTACATGGAATGTCTTTCCATCTCTTTGTGTCGTCATCCATTTCTTTCAGAAAAGCCTTGTAATTTTCATTGTATAGGTCTTTCACATCCTTAGTTAAATTCACCCCGAGGTATTTTATGCTTTTTGTTGCAATTGTGAATGGTATTGTGTTCTTGAGTTCTTTTTCTGTTAGTTCCTTACTAGAGTATAGAAATACTACTGATTTATGCAAATTGATTTTATACCCTGCAACTTTGCTGTAGTTGTTGATTACTTCTAACAGTTTTCCAATGGATTCTTTGGGGTTTTCTATATATAAGATCATGTCGTCTGCAAACAGCGAGAGTTTCACTTCTTCCCCCCCCATTTGGATTCCTTTTATTCCTTTTTCTTGCCTGATTGCTCTGGCCAGGACCTCCAGTACTATGTTAAATAAGAGTGGTGATAGAGGGCATCCTTGTCTTGTGCCTGTTCTCAGGGGGATGGGGCTCAGTTTTTGCCCATTGAGTATGATGTTGGCTATGGGTTTGTCATATATGGCCTTTATTATGTTGAGGTAGTTCTCTTCTATCCCCACTTTGTTCAGAGTTTTTATCATAAATGGCTGTTGGATCTTGTCAAATGCTTTCTCTGCATCTGTCGAGATGGTCATGTGGTTTTTATTCCTCAGCTTGTTGATGTGGTGTATCATGTTGATTGATTTGCGGATGTTGAACCATCCCTGTGTCCCTGGTATGAATCCCACTTGATCATGATGTATGATCCTTTTGATGAATTGCTGTATTCGGGTTGCCAAAATTTTGTTGAGAATTTTTGCATCTAAATTCATCAGTGATATTGGCCTGTAGTTCTCCTTTTTCCAGCTGTCCTTATCGGGTTTGGTATCAGCATGATGTTGGCCTCGTAGAATGTGTTAGGAAGTGTTCCATCCTCCCTAATTTTTTGGAATAGCTTGAAAAGAATAGGTATTAAATCTTCTCTGAAAGTTTTGTAGAATTGCCCAGGAAAGCCATCTGGTCCTGGGGTTTTATTCTTTGGGATGCTTTTGATGGCTGTTCCAATCTCTTTCCTTGTGATTGGTCTGTTCAAATTGTCTGCTTCTTCTTGAGTGAGCTTTGTGAGATTGTAGGAGTCCAAGAATTTATCCATTTCCTCTAGGTTATCCATTTTGCTGGCATATAGTTCTTCGTAGTATTCTCTTATAATCCGTTGTATTTCTGCAGAGTCTGTTGTTATTTCTCCTCTTTCATTTCTGATTTTGTTTATTTGAGCTTTCTCTCTTTTTTTCTTTGTAAGTCTGGCTAGAGGTTTGTCAATTTTACTTATCTTCTCAAAGAACCAGCTGTTTGTTTTGTTGATCTTTTCTACTGTCTTTTTTGTTTCAATAGCATTTATTTCTGCTCTGATTTTTATTATTTCTCTCCTTCTGCTGAATTTGGGCTTTGTTTGTTCTTCTTTCTTTAATCCATTTAGGTGTAGTTTAAGATTGCTAATTTGGCATTTTTCTTGTTTGTTAAGATGTGCCTGAATTGCTATGATCTTTCCTCTTAATACTGCTTTTGCTGCATCCCATATGAGTTGGTATGGCATGTTATCGTTTTCATTTGCCTCCAGGTATTGTTTGATTTCTTCCTTAATTTATTCAGTGATCCGTTGCTTGTTCAATAGCGTATTGTTTAGTCTCCACATCCTTGTGCCTTTCTCAGGTGTTTTCTTGTAATTAATTTCTAGCTTTACAGCATTATGATCAGAGAAGATGCTTGTTATTATTTCAATTTTTTTAAATTTGTAGAGGCTTGCCTTGTTTCCCGACATATGGTCTATCCTTGAGAATGTTCCATGTGCACTTGAGAGGAATGTGTATTCTGCTGTTTTTGGATTAAGTGTTCTATATATGTCTATTAAGTCCAACTGTTTTAGCTTTTCGTTTAGCTCCACTGTTTCTTTGTTGATTTTCAGTCTGGATGATCTGTCCATTGATGTGAGTGGGGTGTTGAGGTCCCCTACTATTATTGTGTTATTTTTGATATCTTCTTTTAGGTTTGTTAATAGTTGCTTTATGAACTTTGGTGATCCTGTGTTGGGTGCATAGATATTTATAAGCGTTATTTCTTCTTGATGAAGTGTCCCTTTGATCATTATGTATTGGCCCTCTGTGTCTCTCTTTACCTGCCTTATCTTGAAGTCTGTTTTGTCTGATATAAGCATTGCGACATCTGCTTTCTTTCCTTTGCTATTAGCTTGGAGTATTGTCTTCCACCCCTTCACTCTGAGCCTGTGTTTGTCCTTGGAGGTGAGGTGTGCTTCCTGGAAGCAACAAATTGTTGGATCTTGTTCTTTAATCCATTTTGCCACTCTATGTCTTTTTATTGGAGAGTTCAGTCCATTTACATTGAGGGTGAGTATTGATGCATGAGGGCTTAATGCTGTCATTCTGTTGGTTGTTTTCCAGTTTTCCTGTGTTTCCTTTGTTTCTCGTCCTGTGTGTTTTAGCTACCCATTGACTTCTGCAATTTCTTAGGCTGGGTTTCTTAGATTTTTCCTTATTTATGTTTTGTGTCTCTGTTCTGTTTTTTAGTTTAGTGGCTACCCTGAAGTTTGTATTCAGAATCTCGTGTATAACATAGTCCATTTTCTGGTGGTCTCTTACTTCCTTAGCCTAGACTGTTTCAGTCCCTTTCCTCCTCCCCTCCTAAATTATTATTTTCATCTCTTATTCCAACTTGTGTTGTGAGTTTGTGGTTAGAGTGATAAGATTGTCTTTGCTTTTGTGATTTCCTTCCCTTTATCCTAATGCTATAGTTGGATATTTGCTATCGTATTCAGATTCTATCTGTTTGTCTCCCTACTCTGTGTTTTGTTACCCCTTACTCCCTTTGTTTCTTTTTTCAGGTATGAGAGCCTTCTTGAGGATATCTTGTAGTGGAGATCGTGTGACTACGAAGTCCCTCAGCTTTTGTTTGTCTGGAAAAGATTTAATTTCTCCCTCATATCTGAAGGATATTTTTACTGGATAGAGTATTCTTGGTTGAAGATTTTTATCTTTTAAACTTTTGAATATGTCATTCCATTCTCTCCTCTTTTGTAAGGTTTCTGTAGAGAAATCTGCTGACAGTCTGATGGGGGTTCCTTCGTAGGTTATTTTCTTCTGCCTTGCTTCCCTGAGTATTCTTTCTTTTTTTTCCCCTTCATTTTTGCCATCTTTACTACTATGTACCTTGCCGTAGGTCTCTTTACATTGACAAATCTAGGAGATCTGAAAGTTTCCTCCACACACATTTCTCTCTCAATTCCTAGATTTGGAAAGTTCTCTTCTATTATTTCATTGAGCGCGCTTTCTGCTCCATTTTCTTTTCCACGCCCTCAGCAATTCCAATGATTCTTAAGTTGCACTTTCTCATTGAGTCAGCTATTTCTCTGAGATCTTCTTCAGTTTTTTTAATTCTTAGTTCTCTTTCTTCCTCTGTCTGGAGCCATTCAGCCTGTCTGTCTTCAGTTATGCTAATTTGCTCCTCTGTGGTGTCTACACGGGCAACAGGGAATCCGTATTCTGTTTTATCTGATCCATTGTATTTTTCATCTCTAGTATTTCTAATTGGTTCTTCTTTATAATTTCAATCTGTTTTGTGAAGTAACTCCAGAACTCGTTGACTTGTTTCTCTATATTTCCCTTTACCTCATTGAATATTTTGAGGATAGCTATTTTGAACTCCTCTTCACTTAGTTTACCCACGTCCAAGCCCTCAGGACCTACTTCTGTATTTTTATTGTTTTCCTTTTGGACTGGAGCTTTTATAAGTTGCTGGATGGTAGAGGAGTGGCTTTTGCATGATGCTATTAGTTGGCTGCAATTACAGCCTGTCGCCACTAGATGGGGGTTGAGAGGCTTCTTTTCTGAGCCCTGTGCCTTCAGCCAAGATGGCGGCACCCAGCGTGGGTTGGGGGAGGAGGGGCACTTTCATTCCCGCTGACCTGGATTGGATCAGCTCTCACTTTCTGGTCTCCTGGGGCCCTGGCTTGCTGGGAGTCCCCTACGCGAAATCTTTTCCCTGTTAGAGGGTTTCGCTGCACAGGTGGTGGGAGTCCTGGACGATACCCCCGACGCGCGGCCCCTCCCCCGCTTCTTCCCTCACCAGTGGCAGTGATCCCAGTCTCTAGGGGAGGGAGCGAAGTTCTCTCCTACCCCATTCCAGCTCCTCCGAGGCCAGCTGCAGCCTATCTGCCTTCCGTCATTTGGCTGCTGTTGGTCTCTGACGATTTCTGTTATTAGGATTGTTTTGTTGGTTGGAAAGCAGTTGCTATTTTTGGTTGTACTTTGGAGGGGAGAGAGTCCTGGGTGAGCTCACACCGCCATGTTGCTGACTTCCCATGTTTCATTCTTTTTAATGTTATTGTAAGTGGAAGTGTTTTCTCAGTTTCCTTTTTGGATTGTTCATTGCTAGAGTATAGGACTATACCTTTTACTTTTGTGTGTTGATCTTATATCCTGAAACTTTGCTGAATTCATTTATTAGCTCTAGTAGCTTTTCTGTCGATTCTTTAGGATTTTCTATATATAAGATCACGTCCCCTATGAATTACTTCCTCTTTTCCTATTTGGATACCTTTTATTTCTTTTTCCTTTGTAATTGCTGTTGAATAGAAGTGGCAAAAATACATACTTGTCTTGTTCCTGATCTCATGTGGAAGGCTTTTAGTCTTTCACTATTAAGTATGATGTTACCTTTGGGTTTTTCAAAATTCTCTTTATCAAGTTGAGGAAATTCCTTGTCTTCCTAGTTCTCTGAGTGTTTTTATCGTGAAAATGTGTTGAATTTTGTCAACTGCTTTTCCTCTTTCAATTTAGATGGTCATGTGATTTTTTCACCCTTTGTTTATGTGGTGTATTACATCAATTTATTTTTGTGTCATACTTTGTATTCCTTGGATAAATCCCACTTGGCCATGGTGTAAAATTCTTTTAATGTGTTATTGAATTTTGTTTGCTAGTATTTTGTTTAGGATTTTTGCATCAGTATTCATAAGGAACATTGGTCTGTAATTTTATTTTGTTGTGCTGTTTATGTCTGACTGTGGTATCAGAGTACTACCAGCCTCTTAGAATGAGTTAGGAAGTATTCCCTCCACTTCTGTTTTTTTGTAGAGTTTGAGAGGGATTGGTGATAATTCTTCATTAAATGTAAGGTAGAATTTACCAGTGAGGCATCTGATCCTGGGTTTTTCTTTTTTGGGGGTGTTTTTGATTAGCAACTCAAGTAAAGAGTTTGAATAGTTACAAACCAAAAAAATATATATATATTAGTTTTGGTATTTACCTGTGTAGTTAGTTTTACCATTGTTCTTTATTTTACAGTATAGGTCTGAGTTACACTGTGGTGTCCTTTGATTTCAGCCTGATGGACAGCCTTTAGCATTTCTTGTAGGGCATGTATAGTAGCAACAAATTCCCACAGGTTTTGTTTTTTAGCACATTTCTTCATTTTTCAATGATACTTTTGCTGGATATAGAATTCTTGGTTGTTAGGACTGTTTTCCCAGCACTTTATATGTTTTTCACTGTTCTGTAGTCTCCGTGGTGTTCAACTGTTAATCTTAATGAGGATCCCTTGTAGTTGTCACTTCTCTTGTTGATTTTGCGATTTTCTTTGGCTTTTGACAGTTTATATTTTGTCTCAGTGTGAATCTCTGTTTATCCTACTTGGAGTTCATTGAGCTTCTTGGGTGTGTAGATGCATGTATTTCATGAAATTTATGGAGTTTCTGGCTATTGTTTCTTAAAACATTTTTTCTGCTCCTTTTTCTCTATTCTTTCCGTGGCTCTTATTATGCATGTGTTGGTATACTTGATGGTGTCTCTGATGGTCTGTTCATTTTTCTTCATTCTTCTTTCTTTTCCTCATATTGGGTAACCTCAATGGGGCTATCTTCAAGTTTACTGATTATTTTCTCTGTTGAAATCTTCTGTTGAACCTCTATAGTGAAATTTTTTTTGGTGAGGAAGATTGGAGCTAACATCTGTGCCAGTCTTCCTCTATTTTGTAAGTGGGATGCTGCCACAGCATGGCTTGATGAGTGGTGTGTAGGTCTGTGCCTGAGATGTGAACCCGTGAACCCTGGGCTACTGAAGCGGAGTGTGAGAACTTAACCACTTTGCCACTGGGCCAGCCCCATGAAGTTTTCACTTCTGTTATTGCACTTTTCAGCTCTAAAATTTTATTTGGTTTCTTTATATAATTTATTTTTCTGGATTTTCTTACCTTGGTAACATATCCCTGTTTCCTTTAGTTCTTTGTCCATGGTTTCCTTTAGCTCTTTGAGTGCATTTCAGACAGTTGATTTAAAGCCTTTGCCTACTAATTCCAACATCTGGGCTTCCTTAGGGACAGTTCTGTTCATTTCTTTTCCTGTGAATGGGCCCTACTTTCTTGTTTCTTTGTATGCTTGTAACTTTTTGTTGAAAATGGACATTTTGAATATTGTAATGTGGTAACTGGAAAACATCCTTCTCCCTCCCCAGAGTTTGTTGCTGCTGCTTGTTGTGGTTGTCGTGTTTGCTTGGTGAACTTTCTAACTTATTTTTATAAAGACTATTTTTTGTCTCGTGTGGACACTGAAGAGTTTGTTCTGGTAGCTTACTGGTCTGTTAGTGGTTTAACAGAACTTTCCTTAAATGCCTAGAAGCAAAAACAAAAACCAAAACAACTCTCCCAGTCTTTGCAGATTGGCTCAGTGTTGGGGCACTTTGCAGTGCTTAGCCAGTTCGTTTAAGACTCTTCTCTAGCCTTAGTTCTTGATTGTGTGGAGGCTAGAGGTCAGCTAGAGGTGAATGCTTGTAGCCTTGTCATGTCTTTTCTGAGTGTGTCTCCAGCCCTGGGCATATGTGTGGCCTTCCAAATTTCCTGGTATGTGCAGGAGCTTTTTGGAACCCTTATTCCTTCATGTTCTCTTCCTTCAGCTTCTTTCTTCCCATTCTTTTATGTCTGGTTAGTGCCTGGCCTAGTTGTTATCCTTTGCCCCATGTGGCTGTAAATGGTATATTTGCCTTTAAATGCTTTAGACAAACCCCACTTGTCTCAGGAACGTCTCCTGAGAAAGTTCTGAGGTGAGTGAACAAAGGCAAACCCCTGACCTAATCTGTCAGATAACGACCAAACAAGTCAAAACCACAGTTCTTTAATAATAAGGTTGATATTTGCCTCTTTGGCATCTGCAGGTTGCACTAGGTATATGGGCCACTGTCTTCATGGCTGCCGCCTAGATGGGGGGTGGGGTATGGTAGGTGCATAAGTTAAAACACCACAGTGCTCTCATACCAGAGTTTAGCACCTCTTTCTGTTATATCTTCTCCTGGCGATTGTAAGTTTTTGATTAGCTTGTAGAGTTTCAAAAAAGTTGATTCTGATGATTTTTACCAGCGTAATTGTTGCCTTAGTGGAGGGATGGAGTTTTGGAGTTGCCTGCTCCACTCTTGTGTATGATGTCATTCCTGGTGTGTTTGTTTTAATCCCTATGCCAGTGCCACGTTTTCTTAACTATTACTTTTTATGAAATCTTGGTATCTGCTAGGGCATTAATGCCCACACTGTTCTTTGTACTGTATTGGGTATCTTGAGCCTGTACTGTTCCATATTATGTATCCCTTTTTATGTTTCTAAGTTCCTTGATAAATGTTTTATTCTATTTTGATAAAGACTTTAAAGGCTTAACGTGAACAAAGCATTGTTTTGGATCAAGGTTTCTTAGCCTTGGAATTACAGACATTTTGGTCCAGACATTTCTTTGTTGTGGGAGGCTGTCCTGTGTATGGATTGTGTTCCTGGCCTCTACCCAGTAGATACCAGTAGTGCTCCTCCCCCCAGTTGTGACAACTGAAAATGTTTAGAGACATTATTAGTTGGTCCCTGTGGGTGGTAGGGTCATGTATGAGGGTGGCATAGTCCTGTTTGAGAACCATTATTTTAGATGATAAGGATTCACAGATAATACTGAGCTAAGTAGAGGAATAAATAGTTGAAATGTAGTAGTCTCCTCTTATTCACAGTGTTGCTTTCTGTGGTTTCAGTTTCATGTGATCAACCATGGTCTGAAAATATTAAACAGAAAATTCCAGAAATAAACAATTCATAAGTTTTGAGTCCTGCACCATTATGAGTAGTGTGATGAAATCTCATGCTGTCTTGCTCTGTCCTGCCAGGATGTGAATCATCCCTTTGTCCAGCATATCCACACAGTATACACTACCTGCTCGTTAGTCACTTAGTTGCCATTTTGGTTATCAGATCACCTGTTGTGGTATCACAGTGCTTGTGATCAAGTAACCCTTATTTTACTTAATAATGGCCCCAAAGTGCAAGATTAGTGATACTGGCAACTTGGATATGCCAAAGAGAAGCTGTCAAGTGTTTGCTTTAAGTGAAAAGGTGAAAGTTCTCAACTTAATAAGGAAAGGACAAAAACATATGCTGAGGTTGCTGACATCTATGGTAATTTTTATTACAGTATGTTGTTATAATTGTTCTACTTTATTATTGTTGTTAATCTCTTACTGTGCCTAACTTATAAATTGAACTTTATCATAGATATGTATGTATAGGAAAAAACGTATATATAGAGTTTGGTACTATCTGCAGTTTCAGGCATCCACTGGGGGGTCTTGGAATGTATCCCCTGCGGATAAAGGGAGACTACTGTCGGCTGTGATGTGGTTAAGTACAGTTACAAAGATATGAACCAGAAAATGTGGAAGAACAACAAATTTGCCTTGAAGAGTTGATGGCAAGTATTTTCCAAAGAGAGAGATGACAATTTTGAGTTGGGTCATAAAGCAAGGTGTTGGTGTTGATTAGGAGGGTAGATATTCTAGGTTGTGAAAAGGGCATGTCTAGAGACTTGGTAGAAGGGCCCTTGTCTGCCTTGAGAACAGTGAGACATTAAGTGTGATTGGAGAGGACAGGTGAGGTAGAGTTGAAAAAAAGTAAGGTAGTTGGAGTTGTAACCGTGGGCCTACTAGGACTGGTTCAACTGACCCCATCTTATCAACAGAGTAATTAAGAGTTGTGTTTCAGGAACTGAGAGTTCCCTCTTGTCCAGTTCAGGCCGGTTGGGACCACCAGCCCATCAACTGGGCCTCTGCAGATGCTCTAAAAGTGACCTTTTGACGTCAAGGGGCTGAAAACTCCGCCCTCAGATCATACTACCACAACCATTCGAGAACATGTGTCCTATGAAGAGCCGTGAAGCTTGAATACGCTTGCACAGATCATCAGTTACTTCACTTATCCTTACTTCCAATCGTCTATCTCCATACTTGAGACCACCCTGCCCTCTGTTCCATACATTTTACCCTAAGCCCTGGATCGGGGAGACAGATCTGAGAGCTTATGCGTTCTGTCTCTTTGCAGATCGATCTTGCAGTAACGCGGTATTCTTTTATCAAAAGCTGAAGCTGTAATGATTGGCTCTTTATGTGCATCAGGCAAGAGAACCCCAATTTTGTGTGTAACAGGGTCAGATTTGAAAAGGCTTTTTATGCTGTTTCAGTTTTTGCCTTTTCGTTATAGGAAACTAACAAATACTTTAAAAGTCTTTAGAGTAATATGATCAACTTTTTTAAAGGAACAGTAATATAGTGAAATGATAAAAAGCAGATGGTTAATATTAAACTCAAGAAGATAACTCTAGCCTATAAAGTAGGAAAATAGGAAGGGACGGAGATTTATGTAAAACTAAAACTACATGTCAGAAGTTGCTCTCAAATCACATCACCTTGTGTGTAGACTTTTTTCATCCTATATTTGTCAAAATTCTTGTATATTATCAACACTGATGATGATTCTTGGTATTTAAAGCAGGAGTGAAGTTGGCAAATGTACGAAGTTGTGTTTTTTCAAGCAAGTTATTAGAGTGATATATTGTAAACTGTTATCTGCTTTCTTGGATTGGACATGTAGTCGGATTAACTGAAACTGTACTCCCATAACAGTTCTGTGCTCTGAGAAAAGGAAAATACTTGAAGAAGAGTTAAAATGCTACATATTTTCTGGTGACTTTTATTGTGATATTATTTCACACTTACGTAAGCATTACAAGACTAGTACAAAGAACTCCTGTTTACTCTTTATCTAGAGTTCCATTGTTAACATTTTGTCCCAACTACTTAATTAGTTGCATTTTCTCTTGTTATATTCATTTTTTTCTGAACCATTTGAGAGTGAGTTGCATACATCATGCTCCCTTTCCCCTGAATTCTTCAGTGTTTCGGAAGGACAAGAATATTCTTGTATGCAAATAACAAATCAAAAGTTTTAAATATGTATAATACTCTTATCTAATCCAAAATCCATATTCAGAGTTTCCACTTGCCCTGATGTCTTTTAATTTGGAACAGTTCTTCTGCCTCTCATTGTCTTTCTTAACTTTGATATTTTTGAGGAATACAGGCCAGTTATGTTTTTATAAGGTCTCTCAGTTTGGGTCTGTGTGATGCCTCCTTATGATTAGATTAAGATTATGCATTTTTGGTAGAAATACAACAGAAGTGATACTGTGTTCTTTTTAGTGCATCTTGACAGGAGACACATGATGCCAATTGATCCCAAGACTGGTGATGATAATTTCGATCGCTTGGTTAATGTGGTATCCACCAGATTTTTCTATGTAAAGTTAATTATTCCCCATTTTTAACCACTAAATAATTTGTGGGGAGATACTGAGACAGTGTAAATATCTTATTCCTTAATAAACTTTCACTTACTAGTTTTAGCATTAATTTATTACTATGATTTTTAAAAAATGTGGTGATTGATTTCATTTATTTTACGCTTACTGGCATTTACAAAGATGCGTTTGAAGAACAACATTTTTAAAAGTTATTTTATTGTGGAGAAATGATGGTGTAAAACAGTAATAGGTCTCAAATTTGAAAATAAATTGCTATAATGAGACAAATGAGAATGTGAAGTCATAAAATATAATAGAAAATAATACAAAGCCAACATATGGATAGGTCTATGGAAATTGTGTTAAAAGCCTGCCAATTCCAGATTTGTTCTATTTCTTGTAATTTGTTTAAGAACAGTTTGCAGAAAAATAACCCATGTGTAACAATTTGCTGCTTTTCCCATTTTTGACCTTTGGTTCCTGACCTTTCTCTAGAATAAAAAATACGGACTGTGGGGGAGATGTGTAGGGGAAAGAAAAAGAGCCCCAACTGCTGAGCCTTTAATGAATTTTTATTTACCCTGCAGTCGTTAAAAACAATATCGACACATTAAATAAAAAAGAACTCTCCAAATCTTGTTAAAGCAGGATTTCTCAGCAGGATCACTGTTGATGTATTTGGCCAGATGATTGTTTGTCGTGGGGGCACTCTCGGGTGCGTTGTAAGATGTTTAGCAGTATCCTTCGCCCCTTCCCCACTATATGCCAGTGATGACCCCATCCACTGTTGTGATCTCCAAAATAGTCTCCAAACATTGTTACATGTACCCTGGGGGCAAAATTGCCCCCAAAGAGAGCTGCTGTCCTCCAGCAGTGTTTTGCTCCAGCTCCCGTGGTGCTTTAAAATTCCTTGGACATGTGCATGTATAATATTCACATAGTTAGAAATAGTTTTGATTAAATTTGAGAATCAGTATTTTCACTTAAAAATGTAGTTTACATAGTTGTTTTTTTCATCTTTTTTATTGTGGTAAAAATATACATAGCATAAAATTTACCATTTTAACCATTTTTAAGTATATTCATAGTATTGTGTAACCATCACCACAGTCTATTTGCAGAACTTTTTCATCATCCCAAAGAGAACCTGTGTATCCATTAAACAGTAATTCCCCGTTCCTGCTCTCTCTGTCCTCTGTTAATTTCTATTCTGATTTCTGTTTCTTTCAGTTGTTTTTAGTCCATTTAGCTATAGCATAATTTACTCTATTATTCTCTGTGACAATAGCTTCATTCATTCTTATAAGGCGTTTTAAAAGGTAATTTCTTTAGTTTATATTCCTAAGAGAGGGATTAGTGAATCAAAGGTTATGACGTTTATGATTCTTCTGTAATTTACCAATTGCTTTCTAAAGGGTTTATACTTATTTACACTGTTAGCATAATGTATGAGAGTACCCATTTCACTGTACCTTCATTGGGCATTATATTTTCAGTTATTGGGTGTAAAATGGTACTTTGCTATAAAGAGGTTAAAGGTAGTTCAACACATTTTACTAATTGCATCTTTTGTGAGAATTGTTCTATTCTTTGTCCTTGATGTCCTTGTCTATTCCTTTGATGACAAAATTTTTTTAAATGTATTTGATATCTTAATAGAATATAGATGTTAATTTTTCATCATATTTCTGGGGGTATTTTTCTTGGCTTGTTTTCTTTTTTATTTAAATTGTTGTGGTCTTGAAACTTGTAAATATAACTTGGCTTGGCTTAGGTCTTTCAGCATAAAAGATTATAGTGGGCAGGGATGGGGAATAGCATTCTGTGAAAATCAGAAGTAATTTTTATGTGACTGGAAATGTTCTTTTAACATGTTCATAGTCATGTCTAAGAATATACTGTTTATACTGTTGTACCTTTTTTTGTTTGAGGAAGGATTAGCCCTGAGCTAACATCTGCTGCCAATCCTCCTCTTTTTGCTGAGGAAGACTGACCCTGAGCTCACATCCGTGCCCTTCTTCCTCTACTTTATATGTGGGACGCCTGCCACAACATGGCTTGACAAGCGGTGCCATGTCTGCAGCCGGGATCTGAACCCGTGAACCCCAGGCCCCCAAAGAGGAATGTGCAACCTTAACTGCTCCACCACCAGTCCGGCTCCTGTTTGCTTTATCTTTAATAATTTAAGTGGATTTTTCTAACTTTTGTTTTATTTCTGGTGTTGTATTTGAATTTGCTATTCCTTTCTCTAAAACGGAGCTCTGCAAGTTTTTATGTAATAATGATTTTAGAAGTGAAATTTTCATGATTTTGAATATTATAATGGTATGGATAGTCTTTTGCTTTCTAAGAAATGGTTAAGACCATATGCGTAGATACATTTATTTCCTCTTATTTACTGTATCTCTGTTTTTCAAGAAAAGTACCTGAGGACAGGATTTTTCCTCTATGTGGATGCTAGACATATTTAATGATATTCCTTCTAAGGAAGCAAGGGAATGGTTCATATTTCCTTAGTTTTGAGTAGTGTGGCCTAGTTGTGATCCAGTTATAAAAGGGTGAGGAGTTCAGAACATTTCCTTTATTCATAAATTTGTTTTATCAAAGTTATTGTTAAAACCAACATTTATTTGTGTAACGATAGATAGTAAATCTTTGTTATTTGTTGCATGTGCTTTTCTAAAAATTAGGAAACATGATAGGGGGAGGAAGTCTGTCTTTACTCTTGGACCAGATCTCTGTGAGGATTATTGAGTCTCTTGCTTTTGAAAAGATAATTAGTTAACAATGATAAACAGTGGAATGATGGGCAAAGTAGATTTATTTCTTTATTATATGACATAGCTCCCGTTCAGCGATGATAGCTAGCTTGATTTACACTTACACTTAAATAGTTGGTGAAGGAATGAAATAACTTTGAAACTTTGGGTGATATAAAGTAAGTCAAGGTATTATCAGGTTATGGGTAGTGTTTTTAACAGAATGAAATATTGAAAAAGCACTGGACTAAGACCATGCTTTCTGTAACTTAGTTCTGGGTCTTCTATTAACTGTGTGTCCCTAGGTCTCAATTCTTTCTTTCTTTCTTTCTTTATTTGTGTGAGGGTGATTGGTCCTGAGCTGACATCTGTTGCCAATCTTCCTCCTTTTGCTTGAGGAAGATTGTTGCTGAGCTAACATCTGTGCCAGTTTTCCTCTATGTTATGTGGGATGCTGCCACAGTGTGGCTTGATGAGCAGTGTGTAGGTCCGCACCCAGGATCCAAACTGGGGAAAGCCGGGCTGCCAAAGCGAGTGTGTGAACTTAACCACTTGGAAAGTCAAATATAAAGTTGGATTGATGATCCCTTTCAGAAGCAAATTTAACAGCCGGAAGGTATCTTAACAGTCATCTAGCAAAGTTCTCTCATTTTACAAGTGAGGAAATTGAGCTCTACTGAGGTTGCAGTTTGCTTAAGGTCATAACTCTAATTAGTAATTAGGACTAGAACCAAGATTATTTGACTCCCAGATCAGGGTTCTTGGTGCAGTACTATGCTTTTAATAGTCCATTAGGATTTTTTGTATGTATTTTATAACAATTAAGAATGTAGAATATTTTTCTGTAAGTCGTGTCAGAACTCTTGTTCAAGAAAACAAAGGACACTTGTTATGTCTTAAAGTGATTTTTACATTTTTCTGTCATTGCTACAGTCTCAAGGAAGTAAATTAGCTACAATTCTATTGTTGTGACACTGGATTATTTAGAATCTTCTTGATTCCTTGTGTTTTTGTTCATATGCTTCAGAGTTGTTTCCTTACTATTTAAATTAAGATAAGGTGATTATTTACTGAAATCACTACAACATAACTCAGAGAAGCTAAGGGAACTTTCTAGGAGTGTGCAATTGGTCAGTGACATAGTTGTTTTTGATCAGAAAAGTTTCTTTTTCTAATCTCAAAGTAGTTTGTATGTGTTCTTTGTTGTGATGTACAGTTTCTACTTTGGATTTGCATGCTCCATAGTTTTGACTCTGTTTTAAGTTCCATAACAGTTTAACAGTATGACCTTTAGAGGTCAGAATAAATTCCGTTTGCTAGGTAGAAAGGTCTTGATGCCTACCTATAGCAGGAGGAAGTCTGGAATAGGAGAAAAAAAGTGAGAGGAGTAAACCAATTCTAGTCTTCTATAAAATTTGACTAATTTAAACTAATCTTTCTGCTGTGAAAAAATATTCCTTATTTGACCTTTCCATCATATGTCTTATATTAGAACTTGGAATTTCATTTTTTTATTATCTATGTGATTTTATTATGGTGAAAAATGTGGAACAAGTTAGAAGTTGGCCAAAGAACAGTTACCCTTCCCTTACATTCTTTGATCAGAGTGGGGAAAGTCCAGAAGCTTGGATCAGATTTATGGAACTCATGTCAAGTCCTGGTAACTCTCTTACTACTTTCCTAAATGCACACTATAATAATAGATCAAGAAATATGGAGGTACCCAGAAGATTTAGAACTTAATTGTCCATAAAAACAAGGATCAGTATCTTTCTACAAGATTATCGTTTATTGGTGAGCCAGGATTAGTTACACCTTTAATACTATAAATAGTTGAAACAGCTTATTTTATCTGCAAAGTAAAAAACATGCAACTATACAAATAAGATAAGGATTGTTTTAACCATTCAGCTTGAATAAGCAAATACTTATTAAATGGCTGTTTAGTTACTAGGGGATACAGTGGTGAAGTACATACTATTCTGTGGCTCTAGAGAGCTGTTTCTTTCTAGTGTCATATGTATTTGTGGAATTTTTATGTAATCAAGTAGAATATGTTTAATTATAGCTGTGTTTGATTTGCTGTAAATTCAGGACATTGGACTCACTTGTTTAAAGGCCCCATCTAATTGAAACATTGCTAAGAATTTTTTTTCCTGAGTACTTTATTTTTTTTCTTTTTTTCCTGAGTACTTTAAAAATCTCTGCCCATTTTTTCCTTGTTATATTAAATGAAAGCAAACCTCTACTTCTTAAGTACTTTGTAATTCAGATCTGGCTAAGGTATGATTTGGGAGTTATCAACTACATTTAGATTCGGGCTCCACAATTTATTTACATTGTGACTTCGGGCAAGTTACCTAACCTCCCTGTGCCTCAGTTTTCTCATCCGTACAATGGAGATAATAATAGTACCTATCTTATAGGGTAGTTCTGAGGATTACCTGAGATAATACGTGTTAAGCACTTAGAACAGTGCTTAACCCAGTAATTGTAACCTATGGTGGTTGAATCTTCTCTAGGAACACCCAGTGAGGTGTAAGGGCAGGGGACGCTTGAAATGAATGACTTGTATGTGTTTATGTCATGAATTCACAAATAAGCATTAATCCACGTTTAACTGAATATAATCAGAAGTGTGTGAGTTTAAATTCTAGATTTCCTTACTTATATAAATGCTTATCTATACAAATTTGAGTACCTACTGTTTATAGGCCACTTATTCTAGGGTATAGAACACTGAGCTAGGTGTTAAAATAATATTCTTTATATATTTAACTTTCTTATTCTGGAAAATTACAAGCATATTCAAAAAGAAGAAAATAGAACCCTGCCAAGTACCTGTCACCAAGCTTCAACAATTACCATCTCATGGTTAGTTGAATTTCATGTATACCCCCCCAGGTCCCCCCTCACTGGATTATTTCGAAACAAATTCCAGACATCATATTATTGTATTGAAGTTTTTTGTTTTTTAAACAAACTGTGCCATAGAGTGTTTGCCTAAAATGAACTATTTGCAAAAAGACAAGTTGATTTTTTTATTTTCTTTTGGTGCCAATACAAAAAACAGGTCGCATTCTTGATTTCCTTTAAGTGGTAGTATCTTTGGTTTTGGCGTCCATCATAATTGTACTTTAGAGGTTATTATACTCTCACATTATTTTTTTTAAAGATTTTTTAATTTTTTTCCTTTTTCTTCCCATAGCCCCCCAGTACACAGTGTACATTTTTCGTTGTGAGTCCTTCTAGTTGTGGCATGTGGGACGCTGCCTCAGCGTGGTTTGATGAGCAGTGCCATGTCTGCACCCAGGATTCAAACCAACGAAACACTGGGCCGCCTGCAGCGGAGCGCGCAAACTTAACCACTCGGCCATGGGGCCAGCCCCTACTCTCATATTATTGAAGTATAAACTTTTCAACATTTTATTATGAAAAATTTTCAAACCTACAGCTAGATTGAAAGAATTTTACATATACTTACTGGAGTCTACCTTTAGCATTTTCCTGTACTTATTTCATCACATATTTATCTATCTATCCAACTCTCCATTGATGCAACAGTCCATCTTGTTTTCTTATTCATTTCAAAGTAAATTGAAGAGATCAGGATAATTGAAGTTTAATTTTTAAAGTTGCCTTTTCAACTAGATTTTATCAGATTTCTTGTTCTGCATAAACTTTGTTGTTGTGAATGATGGTTTATATCTGAAGTTCTGAGTTGTGACAACTCATAGTCTCTGTGGTTTCAGTGCTTCTCATTTTGAACTTTGCTTTCATACACTGGGAACCTTTCTTAGAGTATTTAGCTTATGTACCAGTAATTCATATTTAGCCAACACTAAATAGAATGAATAATGAGGGTTTTGCGTGTATGTTTTCACTGGTCTTTAAAAAACACTATTCTAGGAAGTCATTGTGTGTCCCAGGGTGATACAGCAAACTAATATGCTATTTTAGGAATCTCCTTTAAATTTTTCCATTTAACGATTATTTTGAGGGCCAAAAGTCGCTGTTTTGGTGTGTAGCTCTTTTTCTTGGATCTTGGTATTCTGTAAAGTGCCTAAATATACTTTGATATCCACATGACTGTATAACTTGTGACAGAAAAAGCTGTTCTCCACACCATGAGCTTCTTGAATGCTAATAATAGCCGTGTAGTAAATCCTTATTGAGGAAATAAGTAAGGCAAATGTATCAATTCTTATCTTTATTTTGTTTTTTGAAGTTTTCGTTTCCCTTAAAACTTACATGAAGGAAAGAAGGCTACTTTTATTCTCTGTAGAACAAAGTGAAGTAAGAAGTTTACATTCTAAATACTTCATTAGCATATTTTCAGACTTAAGTTATTGTAAGGTAGAGGTAATGAGAGTTCTAGAACATGCGTACTCTGAATTTATTTAATTGTGAAATATTCCAGACAAGAACACAATATAAATACCTTTCCACCTACTACCTAGCCTTATGAAATCTTATGTCACATTTGCTTCAGATTTCTTTTAGAGAAGTAAAACATTACAGGTAGACGTGAGGTCTCATGGATTTTAAAATATTGTCTACACATGTGTACATATAATGGACACGTTTTTACGTAGTCATAAACATTATTTAGAATTCTTTGGGTTTCCTAAGTTTAAGTGACACCCTACAGTACATATTATTTTACAGCTTGCTTTTTTGTTTAGTGTTGTTTTGGGGATTTTGAAGTAGCCTTAGATCAGCACTATCCAAAACAATAGCCACTATTTCTGGCTATTGAGTATTTGAAATGTAGCTAGTGTGAATTGAGATGTGCTGGAAGTGTATTTGCACACAGGATTTTGAAGACAATATGAAAAAATTATGTAAAATCTCATTACGAATTCCTTTATATTGTATATTGAAGTGATAATTTGGATATATTGGGTTAAATAAGATATTAAAATTAATTTCGCCTACTTTTTCGATTTCCTTAAACTTGGCTTCTAGAAAATTTTACATTATATTTGTGGCTCGTGTTTGTGGCTTACATTCTATTTCTTTTGGACAACACTAATCTAGATTGCTCACTTTTCATTCCTGTTTAGTATTAAGGTGTATGAGTAAACTGTAATTTATCTACCATTGGTGGATTTTTGACTTTCTTTCTAATTTGGTGCTATTAAATGTGGTTCCATAAACACTCTTAATCATGTCTCCTTTGAACATATGCTAGCGTTTCTTCAGGAGATCAATTTTATTTAGGTCATAATAGTTTATAACATTGTGAAATTTCAGTTGTACATTATTATTTGTCACTCACCATATATATGTGCCCCTTTACCACTTATCCCCACCCCAGAACCCGCTACCCTTAGGTAACCACTAATCTGTTCTCTGTCCATGTATTTATCTTCCACATGAGTGAAATTATACGGTGTTCATCTTTTTCTGTCTGGCTTATTTAGCTTAACATAATATCCTCAAGTTCCATCCATATTGTTGCAAATGGGAAGATTTTGTCTTTTGTAATGGCTGAGTAGTATTTCATAGTATATAACTACCACATCATCTTTATTCAATCATCAGTCGATGAGCACTTGAGTTGCTTCCACATCTTGACTATTGTGAATAATGCTGCAAAGAACATAGGGGTGCATGGGTCTATTTAAATTGTTGATTTCAAGTTCTTTGGATAAATACCCAGTAGTGGCATAGCTGGATCATATGGTAGTTTTATTTTTAATTTCTTGAGAAATCTCCATGCTGTTTTCCATAGTGGCTGCAGCAATTTGCATTCCCACCAGCAGTGTATGAGGGTTCCCTTTTCTCCACACCCTCTCCAACATTTGTTCTTTTTTGTCCTGGTGATTATAGCCATTCTAACAGATGTAAGGTGATATCTTAGTGTAGTTTTGATTTGCATTTCCCTGATGATTAGTGATGTTGAACATGTTTTCATGTGCCTGTTTGCCATCTGTATATCTTCTTTGGAGAAATGTCTGTTCATATCCTCTGCCCATTTTTTGATTGGGTTGTTTGTTTTTTTGTTGTTGAATTGTATGAGTTCTTTATATAGTATGGAGATTAACCCCTTGTTGGATATATGACTTACAAATATTTTCTCCCAGTTGGTGGGTGGGTTGTCTTTTTGTTATGTTCTTGGTTTCCTTGGCCTTGCAGAAGCTCCTTAATCTGATGAAGTCCCATTTGTTTATTTTTTCTTTTGTTTCCCTTGCGAGAGTAGACATGGTATTTGAAAAGGTACTGCTAACACCGATGTCAAAGAGTATACTGCCTATATTTTCATCTAGGAGTTTTATAGTTTCACATCTTATCTGCAGGTCTTTAATCTCTTTTGAGTTGATTTTTGTGTATGGCGAGAAAGATAATGGTCTACTTTCATTCTTGTGCATGTAGCTGTCCAGTTTCCCCAGCGCCATTTATTGAAGAGACTTTGCTTTCTCCATCGTATGTTCTTAGCTCCTTTGTTGAAGATTAGCTGTCGTAGATGTGTGGTTTTCTTTCTGGCTTTCAGTTCTGTTCCATTGATCTATGTGTCTGTTTGTATACCAGTACCATGCTGTTTTGATTACCATAGCTTTGGAGTATATTTTGAAGTCAGGGATTGTGATGCCTCCAGCTTCATTCTTTTTTCTCAGGATTGGTTTCACTATTTGGGGTCTTTGGTTGCCCCATATGAATTTTAGGATTCTTACTTCTATTTCCGTGAAGAATATCATTGGGATTCTGATTGGGATTACATTGGATCTGTAGATTTCTTTAGGTAGTATGGACATTTTAACTATGTTTATCTTCCCAATCCATATGCATGGAATATTTTTTCCGTTTTTTTTCATTTTTTTCATTTATTTTTTTATTAATGTTATGATAGATTACAACCTTGTGAGATTTCAGTTGTACATTATTGTTAGTCACGTTGTGGGTACAATTTTTCTGCTTTTTAATGTCATCATTGATTTCTTTCAATAATGTCTTATAGTTTTCATTGTATAGGTCTTACCTCCTTGGTCAAATTTATTCCTAGATATTTTATTCTTTTTGTTGCACTTGTAAATGGGATTGTATTCTTGAGTTCTCTTTCTGTTAGTTCATTATTAGAGTATAGAAATGCAATGGATTTTTATAAGTTGATTTTGTACCCTGCAGCTTTGCTGTAGTTCTTCATTATTTCCGGTAGTTTTCCAGTGGATTCTTTAGGATTTTCTATATATAAAATCATGTCTTGTGTAAACACTGAGAGTTTCACTTCTTCATTGCCAGCTTGGATTGCTTTTATTTCTTTTTCTTGCCTAATTGCTCTTGCCAAAACATCCAGTACTACATTGAATATTAGTGGAGATTGTCTTCTTCCTGTTCTTAGAGGGATGGTTTTCAGTTTTTCCTTGTTGAGTATGATGTTGGCTGTCAGTTTGTCATATATGGCCTTTATTATGTTGAGGTACTTTACTTCTGTACCCATTTTGTTGAGAGTTTTTATCATAAATGGCTGTTGGATCTTGTCAAATGCTTTCTCTGTGTCTGTTGAGATGATCATATAGTTTTTATTCCTCATGTTGTTAATGTAGTCTATTACACTGATTGATTCGCAGATGTTGAAGTGTCGTGCATCCCTGTATAAATCCCATTTGATCATGGTGTATAATGCTTTTAATGTATTCCTGTATTCAGGTTGCCAATGTTTTGTTGAGGATTTTTGCATGTATGTTCATCAGTGATACTGGCCTCAAATTTTCCATCTTTGTGTTGTCATCATCTGGCTTTGGGATCAGGGTGACAGTGGCCTTGTAGAATGTGTTAGGAAGTGTTCCATCTTCTTGAATTTTTGGGAATAGTTTGAGAAGGATAGGCACTGACTCTTATTTGAATGTTTCCTAGAATTCTCCAGAGAAGCCATTTGGTCCTGGACTTTTGTTTTCTGTGAGGCTTTTGATTACTGTTTTAGTCTCTTTGCTTGTGATTGGTCTATTCAGATCCTCTGTTTCTTCTTGACTTAGTTTTGGGAGGTTGTATGAGTCTAAGAATTTATCCGTTTCTTCTAGATTGTCCCGTTTGTTAACATAGTGTTTTTCACAGTCTTCTCTTATAATCCTTTGCATTTCTGTGGTATTCGTTGTAATTTCTCTTCTTTCATTTCTAATTATATTTACTTGAGCCTTTTTCCTTTTTTTCTTAGTGAGTCTGGCTAAGGGTTTGTGAATTTTGCTTATCTTCTCAAAGAACCAGCTGTTAGTTTCATTGATCCTTTCTGCTGTTTTTTTGATTTCAGTTTCATTTTTTTCTGAACTTAGTTTTTATTATTTTCTTCTTTCTACTGACTTTGGACTTTGTTCTTCATTTTCTCTGTTAGACATAGTTTAAGATTGCTTATTGGAGATTTTTCTTGTTTACATGGTGGACCTGGATTGCTGTGAATTTCCCTCTCAGGACCTCTTTTCCTGCATCCCATATGACTTGGTATGATGTGTTTTCATTTTCATTTGTCTCCAGATATTTTTTTATTTTTTCCTTTGATTTCTTCAGTGATCCATTGGTTGTTCAGTAGCATGTTGTTTAGTGTCCACATATTCATGACTTGCCCAGCTTTTTTCTTGTAGTTGACTTCTAGTTTCATAGAATACAGTTGGAAAAGATGCTTGATATGATTTCAGTCTTAAGTTCTTGAGGCTTGCCTTGTTTCCCAACATATGGTCTGTCTTTGAGAATGTTCCATGTGCACTTGGGAACGATGTGTATTCTGCAGTTTTTGGATGGAATGTTCTATACATATCTATTAAGTCCCTCTGGTCTAGTTTTTCATTTATATCCCGTGTTTCCTTGGTGACTTTATGTCTGTATGATCTATCCATTGATGTAAGTGGGGTGTTAAGGGCCCCTACTATTATTGTTTTGCTGTTAATATCTCTGTTTAGGTCAGTCACTAGTTACTTTGTATACTTTGGTGCTCCTGTGTTAGGTGCATATACTTAAAAGTGTTATGTCCTCTTGGTGTAGTGTCCCTTTTATTATTATATACTGCCTCTGTTGTCTCTCATTGCCTTTTTTATCTTGAAGTCTACTTTGTCTGATACAAGTATGGCAAGACCTGCTTTCTTTTGTTTTCCCTTAACTTGGAGTATTGTCTTCCATCCCTTCTAAGCCTGTGTTTGTCTTTGGAGCTGAGATGTTTCCGGGAGGCAGCCTATTGTTGGGTCTTGTTTTTTTAATCCGTCCAGCCACTCTGTGTTTTTTGATTGGAGAATTCAATCCACTTGCGTTTATAATGATTATTGATATATGAGGGCTTAATGCTGCCATTTTATCACTTGTTTTCTGGTTGTTCTGTATTTCCCTTGTTTCTCAATCTGGTGTATTTCTGACTGTGAATTAAGTTTGGCGACTCTCTATGAGGGTTTTCTCAGTTTTTTCTTTATTTATCATTCGTGTCTCTGTTCTCAGTTTTTGTTTAGTAGTTATTGTGAGGTTTGTATAAAAGATCTTGTAGATGGAATAGTCCATTTTCTGATAGCCTCTTATTTTCTTAGTCTGAACAGGTTCCATCTCTTCCTTCTTCCCTGAGTTATTGTTGTCACAACTTAATCCGTTTTGTGAGTTTTGGTTAAAATGAAGTGATTATAGTTATTTTTGATGTCTTCCTTCCCTTTTTCTTTAACGTTATAATTGTTTGCTAATTTGTTCTGATAGAGCGTTGTAATATTCTGTCTTTGTCTGTCTATCTCCTCGCTCAAGGCTTGATTAACCCTTTTTTTTGAGGTATGAGGGCCTTCGTGATAATTTCTTTTATGGGAGGTTTTGTGGCAATGAACTCCTTCAGCTTTTATTTATCTGGAAAAGTTTTTATTTCTCCAACATATCTGAAGGATATTTTTGCTGGGTAGAGTATTCTTGGCTGAAAGTTTTTGTCTTTCAGAATTTTGAATATATCATTCTGCTCTCTCCTAGCCTCTAAGGTTTCTGCTGAGAAATCTGAAAGCCTGATAGGGGTTCTGTTGTAGGTTATTTTCTTCTGCCTTGCTGCCCTTAATACTTTTGGTCTTTGATTTTTGCCAGTTTTACTAATACATGCCTTGGAGAAAGTCTTTTTATGTTGATGTAAAATTAAGAGTTCTATTGACTTCATTTACTTGTAATTCTAGCTCCTTCCCTGGGTTTGGGAAGTTCTCAGCTGTTATTTCTTTGAACAAGCTCTCTGCTCCTTTCTCCCTCTGGAATACCTATTATCCTTACGTTACGTTTTGTAATTGAGTTGGATATTTTTTCATTTGTTTTTAGTCTTGGTTCTATCTGCTCATCCTTCTGAAGCATTTGCGTATTTCTTTCTTCTAAATTGCTAATTTTGTCCTCCGTAATATCAGCTCTGTTTAAAGACTCCAAATTTTTCTTTATCTTATTCATTGTGTTTTTCATTGCCAACATTTCTGATTTTTTTTTTCTATATCTCATTGAGTTTTTTTGTGATAGTTATTTTGAATTCTCCATCAGTTAGATTGTAATTTTCTGTGGCTTCAGGATTGATTTCTGGGTCATTTACTTTCTGTTCTGTAGTGTTAATATATCTCTTCATGCTATTTGATAGGGTGGATTTGTGCCTTTGCATAGTGGTAGTATCTGGTCACAGCTTCCTCTTCCCACCACTGGAGGGCCGGGCAGAACCTGTGTATTCTGAGCCCACTGCAATCCATGGCAGGTGTGCTTGTCCTTTGGAAGTTGTGCTGACAGGGCCCATCTGCATTTGCCCACTGGCCACCACTGCTTTACACACATAGGTGTGCAGGCGCTCTGGTTAGAGTCCCTTGCTCTGGCTGAGCTGATGTGCCAGGGAGGGGAGGGCCGCTTTCTTTTGCTACGTGATCCTGGGGGGCCTCCTGCTCTGTACTCGTTCTCTGCCCTTCTGGGCTGCTCGGCTTGGGGAAGACACCCCCGTGATTCCTAAGCCTCCTCTGTGTGGAGCATTGCCACAGGCTGGGAGACAACTCTGAGATTGAATGCGTTCCCCTGGAGGGCTGCCCTTTCCCCCTCTCTTCTCTCAGAGCCGTGCATGGTGTTATGCTCTAGATTGCTGCCATTTGAGGAGGGACAGGAGATCCCCTTACCTCCTTCCACTGCCTCCTGTGTGGTCCAGCACCTTCATCTTCAGACATATGGCTGTGTGGATCTCTCAGACATCTCTTGTATTGTGTCAGCTTCCTCTGTTGGTTTATGAGTGTCCTTTTCATTGTATCTTAGGGGGGAGAGTGTAAGGCAAGACCTCACTCTGCCATGATGCTGATGTCACTCCTTTGTTTCTTATTAGAATTGCCAAATTGCTCTCCATAATGACTTTATTAATTTACACTTCCACTGGCAGTTTGAGAATTTTCTTGTTCTACAGTTCTTTATTGTGGCCAGTGTGTTTTTGTAGACACCTATAACTTAACACTTAAGTTTTTAACAGCACAGACAAGCATTGGTAATTCTTTAAGTGAATATAAAATAAGTGTCACCATATTTTTCTCAGCGAATCTTTTGTAATAGTTAATACACATAGCCCTTTTTTTGTGGTACTTATGATCTGAATAAATAAAAATTGATTTTAAAATTTACCAGCTGTGCTATATATCCTTTAGTAGGCAGCTGCAATTCTTACAATGAAAGCATATCCCTCTTTAAGTGCTGTTAGCTTGAAAAAAATCTTATGGCATCTTTACATGATGGAATACTATGCTGCCATTAAAAATTATGTTTTAGAAGAATATTTAATGATGCAGGAAAATATTTACAGTATATTAATGGACAGGAAAGGTTACAAACCAGTAGAGTAACCATTCAGTTTTGTTAAAACCAAATACGTGTTAACATTTTCCTCTACGATTATCTCTGGATGGTGGGATTTTAGATGACATTCTATTTTGTACTTCACACTTTTCTTTATATTTCACTTTCAGTAGTGAATTTATCATCAGGGAAGAAGGATGTGGAGGAGAGTCCTTAGTAACAATATGCTAAAACTTCCACACCTGGACTATTGTTATAGAAAAGATAAGTGAGTAAATGAGCTGTAATTGTTTTCATTTTCAAAGACGAATTAATGCTTTTCTTTTATTAAATATCAAGCTTTCCTTAAGATACAAATGGAACCAAACTATATTATTGTTTACTCGTTGTTTTTCCAGTATTAGAGGAATATTTCAAAGAATATCTCATAAATTATTTAGGGATTGTCATTTAACTTAAGTAAGAGGTCTATTTGCATTTGGTATTTTCTCCTCTCGGGGAAAGGAAATAGAGGAAAATCGATTAATCTCCAGTCCTTTGGAATACAATTCAAATAGTTTGAGCTCTGCTCTCAACTTGCTTTCATTTGGAATTACATGATATAGCGATAGATTTGGGTTCAAATCCAGTTCTCTTGCTTTGTAACTTTGGGTGACTTTGGAAAGTTGGTTTTTCATCTCAATGGAGACAATAATACCTAAATGAAAATCTTTATAAGATGTTTAGCATAGTGTAAGCTCTTAACAAAATTGACTCACTTTCTTTTTTTTTTTTTTTGAGGAAGATTAGCCCTGAGCTAACATCTGTGCCCATCTTTCTCTACTTTGTATGTGGGACGTCTACCACAGCATGTCTTGCCAAACAGTGCCATGTCCACACCTGGGATCCGAATCGATGAACCTCAGGCCTCTGAAGTGGAATGTGCACACTTAACTGCTGTGCCACTGGGCCGCCCCCCCCTTTCTTTTTTTCTTTTTTTTAAGATTTTATTTTTCCTTTTTCTCCCCAAAGCCCCCTGGTACATAGTTGTGTATTTTTAGTTGTGGGTCCTTCTAGTTGTGGCATGTGGGATGCTGCCTCAGCATGGCTTGATGAGCAGTATGCCATGTCTGCGCCCAGGATTTGAACCAGTAAAACCCTGGGCCACCAAAGCAGAGCGTGTGAACTTAACCATTAGGCCATGGGGCCAGCCCTTTGACTTGCCTTTTTTTGCTCCTTTTCTATTTTTTGGAGTGGATTTACTTAATAGTTGGAGAGAGAATTGACTAGGTATGAATTCTATGAAAACAGCTATGAATAGCTGTGATGTACATATCCCAAAGTATAGAAGTTACCATATAAGTTGATTCTGATTTTTCATACCTTCCTTCTCAGGTGTCTATCACCTGGAGTATCGAGTTCACTACATTCTAAAGATGAGCTAAACACTGTTTTTTCGAAGATGATCTAATGTGTTTATACATCTTTTGCCTCTGGCATGATGGTTTTATTGCTTGTGTAAAAAAGTTAATATTATTTCAGAGCTTAATTAATATTTTTCAAAACTCTGTTTAGGTAGCACTTGTGTTGCAGATTTTATCTGGTTCAGTTTTTATTGATTAGGGAAATAAGCTTTGTTTTATCTGGAGAGATTTGCTTTTTAGCACTCTCTCAAAATTGAGTAGTAGTCCACACATTAAATGATTACCATAATAGCTTGGGGATGGGCTTAGTTAAGACACTAAATATTTAGGTATAGAATAGGAACATGTGACTTTTGTTTTCTCTCAGGAAACCTAGATTTTGGTTTTCTCCACTTTCTTCTTTACCAAAAGAGAAATAAGCTTTTATTTAAACTGGGTTCAAGTACTCTTTGTATGACAATATATAGGGATATAAATTCACTCTGAATCAAGTTCTAGAGGAAAATAGATTTTGTTACAATGAGTAGAAGTAAAATTGTATTTCTGCTTCATTTGAGGGTAGTTTGTCTTTTAACTTACTTAAATCTAAATTCATTCCCTTTGAGCTAAAATAAACTTCGTCCTGTTAAAAACCTCCTAAAGGTTTCCTTTTTTGAAAGAATTTAGTATGCTTTTGTTAGAAAATAAAGGCAGTAATAGTGTTTACTTTTTGTGTTAAAGTGAATAGAATGTATTGAATTTAGGTAGATTTGCCTTGAATGGAATGGTAAATCTAAGCTTTGCTAATATTTACCACCTTCAAGTGATCTACATTTTCCCTTAATTTTATATAAAACCATTACACCTTTCTCTTTTAATACAGGAAACATTTGTGGTTCAGTGTTTGCTTTTCCAAGGTAGTCTTTCAGGAAATTCCTGACCCTCTAGCAAACTTTGGTTGTTAAAATGGAGGTTAGCAGTTGTTGGAAATAAGGTAAAGAGTTTTAACCCTAAACGAAGCTATATAAAAATTAGATGTAGTCAAAGATTTAAAAAGCATTAGGTAATTCATAGTTATAGGGATGGACCCTCCTTTCTTCCCTAGATTACTCCTGGGCTACTTAACAGCCTTTTTTCACTATTAGATTGTGAGTTCCTTGAGGTGAGGTCTTAATATATTTATTTTTTATTCCAATACCAAGTGTTCAGAATAGATTCAGCATTTGGTAAATATTGTAAAATGACTAAGTGAATCTAACTCCTCATGAATAAGACGTGAAATCTGACTGGTTAACTGCGGTTAAAACCCTTATCAATTCGGGGGGGCTGGCCCCGTGGCCGAGTGGTTAAGTTCGCGCACTCCGCTGCAGGCGGCCCAGTGTTTCTTTGGTTCGAATCCTGGGCGCGGACATGGCACTGCTCATCAGACCACGCTGAGGCAGCGTCCCACATGCCACAACTAGAAGGACCCACAAGGAAGAATATACAACTATGTAGTGGGGGGCTTTGGGGAGAAAAAGGAAAAAATAAAATCTTTAAAAAAAAAAAAAAAAAAAAAAACCCTTATCAATTCGGGAAGAGTTTAAATGGAAGTTTTCCAGGCAACAGATATTTGTGAAGGTGACCTGAATTGCCTTTGCTTTGTAATTTTAATGCTACACAGTTACTTTAAAGGATTTTCAAAAAAGCATCAATCATTAGAAAGTTATATCTATTAGTCTTGTTTCCTTATTATATTATTACTCCTAGATTATGACTCATCTTTCCCCTGAGGCATCAGCCTGCTGAAACAGACCCATATGACTTTTTCATGTGTTAAACCAGACTGGAAAATTCGAAACTCAGGATCTTTGGCCATTTCTGAATCTCTTTTATTAATCATAATGGAATTATAAGAAAACCATTTAATAGTTAAAGAAGATAGGATATTTGCATTCTGGGAGTGGTATTAATTTTAGTTTTCTGAGATCGGTGCCATCAGCTGAAAAGAAATGAATGAGGAAGTTTAACCAGAAGGACAAGGAATGATTTGTAGTTTTGGGTGGTAAGACAGGAATTAGGTTTTATGTACAGGGCAAGATGCTCAACTATCAGAATGAGTACACACAGACTAGGAACTCTAGTTGTCTTGAGGTAGGAGGATTAGAGCTGATGTTGGACAGGTTTGTTGGGTTATATTCTACTGCTCGTCTATCAGAATTGCAGAACTTACTGATTTTCTCTTGTTTCTTCTTAGTTGAGTCCTCTCTTTATGCTAATCTTCATATAACTTTAATGGTTAGGCATGGATTACAGAATTAGTTTGCTTCTGATCAACTCCTTATGAATTCTTCAGTTTACTTCTGCAAAGTCTTAAGATGGCTTCTACAAAATTTAGAACCGCTATTCTGAGTTTTTACTCAAATGAGTTAGCTCCAAGGTTTTGTGAAAAAAAAGATCGCCTCCTTTTTGTTTTTAGAGAAATCTTCAGTGGTATTCAAGAGATTTTCAGTGGCTCTTTGTATGCAGGATACTTATTTATGAAGGACTACCTTTTAATATATCTTGTTTGAGGACTCAAAGAGAAGGTCTTAGGTTTCAGTAATGCCATGTTGGTTGTGGTAAACTTTGGATGCTGTCTTTAGAAAAATAAAATTAATCTTCTAAAATGACTATTCTGTGTTACCCATGCTGGATATGACCTGTTGTCTCATATACTTAATTTTTATATCCTTAGATGGCTGGGAGGCCTGAATGATTTTTTGAGATGATGTAGAATAGACACCAGTCTTCTTTATTTCTTGTTTCAGTAGTTTTTCTTCCCCTCCTTTTTTTTCTTTTTGAAAAGGAACAAAAGTTTGTTATATTCCCAGAAATTTTTGAAGTCTAAGATGTTAATATTTCTCAAGGGTCAAGAGAAGCACGTGGGTTTAAAAAGTCTAGGTCTTTTAGAGGATCCCTAGAGAGCTCTCTGAAGAATTAAAAAGGGAAGATACCATTTGACTTCCCTTATTTGTGGCACAAACTTCCTACCAGACTGTCTGGTACATTGGTCCTTTCTGTGTCCCAGTACAAAATTAATATTAAGCAATTAATGTTAAATAGAAAGTAATACAATAATAAGATTCAAGTAGAGTTGAAGGCCAAAAAAATCTTATTATAGAGAATAGAAATTGTAAAATCACATTGTAAAAACCTTGTGCCCTTGATGAACATAAAGTGTGGACACTTGGTTTTTTTCTTAATACTGAATGTGGAACTTTTCAGAAAGCAGAGCTTCATTAAAGACTTGATATCCTAGGGTGAGATCCTTGGTGGAAGGAACTTGTGCTGCTTCTACTCATTTTTAATATAGTCAATCAATGTTCACTACTGCTTGGCCTCAAAAGGCAACAAAATAATTGGCTTGACAGATAAGTTAAAAAATATGTATATTTATAACAGATTATTTTAATTTCTATTTCTATTCCATAATTTTATAATCTCTGCTGAAGCAAAAATTTAAAGCAATTACAGATTGATTACTTCCTATTTATTGCTTTTAAAGCTCAAGATTCAAATAATATTTTCAGATCATGTTAAATCTTTTAGTTTGAGTCAGGTTTGTCCCCCCTCATTCTTGTTTGGACTAGAAATTGGATTAAAGGACAAAATTCCGGTGCAATTACTATCAAAAGACCTATCAGCAATTCGGTTAATGTCCGTTGTTTTTTTTAAATAACAGCTTTATGAAAACAAATCACATTCCACACAGTTTATCCATTTAAAGAGTTCATTTCAGTGGTTTTAGTATCTTCACCACAATATTTATCACTCCAACAAGAATCCCCATACCAATTAGCGGACACGCCTCATTTCCCCTCACAACTTCTACCCTGGATCCTGACAACCACTCTTTTACTTTCTATCTCTATGTATTTGTGTATTCTGAATATTTTATATAAAAGGAATCATACAACATGTGGTCTTCTGTGACTAGCTACATTCATTTTAGCATAATGTTTTCAAGGTACATCCATGTTGTAGCATGACTTAGAACTTCATTTCTTTTTATTGTTGAATAATATTCCATTCATCATTTGACAGATATTTGGTTTGTTTCTACTTTTTGGTTATTATGAATCGAATTATGAGTGTTTGTGTATAACTTTTTGTCTGGGCATATATTTTCTCTTCTCTTTGGTATATACTTTGGAGTGGAATTGCTGGGTCATGTGGTAACTCTGTTTATCTTTTTGAGGAACTGTCAGAACTGTTTTTCAAAGTGACGATACTATTTTACATTCACATCAGCATTGTATCATGGTTCCAATTTTTCCACATCCTTACCATCACATCCTATTGTCCATCTTTTTTTATTATACCCATTCTAGTGGATGTGAAGTAGTACCTCACATTTATTTTTATTGTGGTAAAATATATCTAACATAATATTTATCATTTTAACCATTTGTAAATGTGCAATTCAGTGACATTAAATACATTCACAATATGTAACAATCACCACCATCTATACTCAGAGCTCATTAATCATCCCTGACAAAAACTGTATACCTTTCTTGATAGTCTCTTCAGTAAATGGTTCTGGGTCAAGTGGATATCCACATGCAAAAGAATGAAGATTGGATCCTTACCTTATACTTTATACCACAACTCACAATGGATCAAATACCTAAATTAAAGAGCTAAAACTATAAAACTCTCAGGAGAAATCATAGGGGCTAATAATCTTCATGACCCTGGATTTGCCAGTGGTGTCTTAAATAAGATGCACAAAACACAAACAACAAAAGAAAAAATAGATAGTTTGGATTTCATTAAAATTAAAAACTTTTTTCACATCAAAGGACACTGTTAAGAGAGTGTAAAGATAACCCACAGAATGGGAGAAAATATTTGCAAATCATATATCTGATAAGGGTTTAATATCTAGCATATACAAATCTAGCATATACAAAAAACTCTTACAACTCAGTGACAAAAAAACAACTCAATTAAAAAATGGCAAAGGACTTGAATACACATCCCTTTACTTTTTAAAAAAATATTGTGGTGAACTACCCATATATAACATAAAATTTACCATTTTAACCTTTTGTTGTTGTTGTTGAGGTAGATTCACCCTGGCAACATCTATTGCCAATCTTCCTCTTTTTGTATGTGCGCCACCACCACAGCGTGACCACTGACAGACGAGTGGTGTAGGTCTGTGCCTGGTAACTGAATCCAGGCTGCCGAAGTGGAGCGTGCCAAAATTAACCACTGGGCCACCAGGGCTGGCCCCCATTTTAACCTTTAAATGTACATTTCAATAGTGTTAAGTACATTTACATTGTTGTGCAACCAATCTTCAGAACTTTTTCTTCTTGCAAAACTGAAACTTTATACCCATTAAACAACAACTCCCCATTTCCCCCATCATCCCTTTACTTAAAATCACTATGGTTATGTTTATTTTTATTTATTTATTTATTCATTCATTTATTTATTGAGGAAGATTAGCCCTGAGGTAACTGCTGCCAATCCTCCTCTTTTTGCTGAGGAAGACTGACCCTGAGCTAACATCCATGCCCATCTTCCTCTACTTTATATGTGGGACGCCTGCCACAGCATAGCTTGCCAAGCAGGGCCATGTCCGCACCCGGGATCCAAACTGGCAAACCCTGGGCCGCCAAAACGGAACGTGCGAACTTAACTGCTGTGCCACCGGGGCCAGCCCCAATATTGTTATGTTTAAAGTGAGTTTCTTGTAGACAACATATAATTGAGTCTTGTTTTTTAATTCATTCTGACACCTGATTGTATCCACACTGACACTGACACACTCTGACTCTTAGTTGATGTATTTAGATCATTTACATTTAAAGTGAATTTCTATATAGTTGGATTAATATCTGCCATGTTTGTAGCTGTTTTTTATTCATTGCACTTGTTCTTTGTTTTCTTTTTACCTTCCCCGTTTTGCCTTTGGTTTTAAACATTTTATATGATTTCATTTTCTTTCCTCTTTTAACTTACAAATTATATTTCTTTAAAACAATTTTTATTGGTTGTCTTACAGTTTGCAATATACATTTATAACTAGTCTGAGTCCACTTTCAAATAACACCGTACCATTCACAAATAGTGTAGGTACCTGATAATAGAGCATTCCCAGTTCTTCCTCTTATCTGTAAGGGGATCACACTCACCTGATACATTTTTGCTATTAGGTAAGTTAAGAATAAGAAACATAAAAGATGTTATTTTCCCTTCATTTATTCCTTCTCTAATGCTCTTCCTTTCTTTATCAGATCTGTGTTTCTGACCTATGTAATTTTCTTTCTCTTTGAAAAACTTCTTTTAACATTTCTTGCAAGGCAAGTCTCCTGGCAACAGATTCTTTCAGTTTTTGTTTGTATGAGAAAGCCTTTATTTTTCTTTCACTTTCAAAGGATCGTTTTGCTGGATACATTGTTCTTGCTTGGTGGGTTTTTTTTTTCCTTCAAACACTTTAAATATCTTATTCCGTGCTCCTCCTGCTTGCATGGTTTCTGACCACATGTCAGATGGAATGCTTATCCTTCTTGCTCTATAGATAAGGTGTCTTTCTTCTGCCTTCTTAAAATTTTTCTCTGTCTTTGGTTTTTTGACTGTTTGCATATGATATAGCTCAGTGTAGATATTTGGTATTTATCTTGCTTGATATTCTCTGTGCTTCCTGCATCTGTGGTATCTATCATTAATTCTGGAAGATTTTCCACCCACCATTATTTCAAACATTTCTTCAGCTCTTTTCTCTCTCTTTCTTATTCCATTATGTGTATGTTACAACTTTTGTAATTGTCCTATAGTTACTAGTTTTTCTGTTTCCTTTCTTTTCCCCCCTCTTTTCTCTTTTGCATTTCAGTTTGGAAAATTTCTGTTGACGTATCATCAACCTGACTGATTCTTTCCTCTTCGAGCTCATTGATTCTTTCCTTGCCTGTGTCCAGTCTATTGATGAGCCCATCAAAAGCATCTTTCTTTCTTTTACAGTGTTTTAGATTTATAGCATTTCCTTTTGTTTTTTTTTTGTTTGTTTTTTAAAGATTTTTTTATTTTTTCCTTTTTCTCCCCAAAGCCCCCCAGTACATAGTTGTATATTCTTCGTTGTGGGTCCTTCTAGTTGTGGCATATGGGACGCTGCCTCAGCGTGGTTTGATGAGCAGTGCCATGTCCGCACCCAGGATTCGAACCAACGAAACACTGGGCCGCCTGCAGCGGAGTGCACGAACTTAACCACTCGGCCATGGGGCCAGCCCCTCCTTTTGTTTTATTTATTAGAGTTTCCATCTCTCTGCTTATATTACCCATCTATTCTTGCATGTTACCTGCTTTTTTTTATTGGAGACTTTATCATACTAGTCATAGTTATTTTTAATTCCCCTGTCTTATAATTCCAAAAACCTGTCTCTTATCTGAGTCTGGTTCTAATGCAGTCTTTGTCTCTTAAGATTGTGTTTTTTCTTGCCTTTTAGCATGACTTGCAATTTTTTTTGAAAGCCAGGTATGATATTTCTGGTGGTAAGAACTGAGGTAATCAGGCTTTTAGTGTGAGCTTTTATGTTAATCTCCCTAGGAACTGGGTTGTGTTTAATATTTGCTGTACCCGTAGGTGACAGAGGCTTCATTTTCTTCTAGTTTCCTTGTTTTAATTTTTTTCTTCCTGTTGTCTTTGGATTTCCCTAAGTAAAAATTCCTTCTTAAACAGAGTCTGTTATCTTGCTGCATTCTCACTTGTAATTCACAGTTATTATAGTGGATCCCTGTTGATGGGGTGATAAGCAGTTGGGGAGGGAAAGTGTTCTGTAATCTTATGATTAAATCTCATTTTTTTCTAGTGGTCCTGAGTCCCTGGACTGTGACCTTCAAAAGTGTTTTTTAGCCTTCCCTCCCTCCCCCAGCTTTGGTGAGACAAGAAGGCTGGTGGAGGCTGAGGTTGGCTAATTGCTCTTCCTCCAGGTAGATGATGGCTCTGCTAAAGTAGTTTATCTTCAGGGTGTGACTTTGTTAAGAAGAGGATGTTCTGGGCATATTTCAGTATGGTTACTTTCCCCTTCTCCTGCTCAAAGCAGAAGAGGATTTTCCTCAGATCTTCATTGTGAAAACCTGAAAACCTTGTAGGGTTCCTGGATGTAAAACCCAGGAAAGTGTGGGGCCCCCCTAAAACTGGGACCCCAAGATATTTTAACTCTCAGGCTAATCCATACTTGGTCTTCTACACTTTGTCAATTACTGTTGAAGTGTTCCCACTCCAGATAAGCTGTGATTCTCTGTATCTGCCTGTCTCCAGTGTTTTCAGTGGTGATTTGCCCTGTGACCTCAGTTTTCTAAGATAAGTTATTGATTTACAGTTTCTTTATCTTTTTTCTTGTTGTGAGCATAGGAGTGAGGACTTATAAGCTCCTTATGGGCTGTAGCTGACTGGTTAGTGTTTTTTTTTTTTTTTTAAAATGGTCCCATGTGAAATGCCATAGCTGTCTGTGGCTTTAGTTTTGGTACTCTCCTTTGTTTGAAATGCTTTTGTAACGCCTGTCAAGTCTTGGTCTTTGTGAGGATCAGTTCCAGTTTTAGTTGGAAGTTTTAGGAATTGATTTTAAAATGATTTGTTTTTCTTACTGTTAGTGACTTATCTTTAGTTGCTGCTGTGTCCAAGTGAAGACAGTGTGGTAAGCACAGTGGCTTAAGCATGAGCAGTAAAGCCAGAGAACTCAGGTAATTTCATGTGTCCATAAAGTGTTTTATTAAAAAAGTAAATTAAATTAATGAGCGTATTTAAAACAGTAACAAAGATAGCAATGAACAAAGATGAAAAACTTTGGAAAAGTATGCTCTAGTAACTGAAAGCACTTTCATGGACGTCTTAGTTTGTCCATAGTCCTTTTAAGTACAGACGGTTCCCAACTTAACGATGGTTCAACTTAACAATTTTTTGACTTTACAATGGTGCAAAAGCGATACACATTCAGTAGAAACTGTACTTCAGATTTTGAGTTTTGATCTTTTCCTGGGCTAGTGATATGCCGTACAGTACTCTCTACTAATATTGGGTAGGGGCAGCAAGCCACAGCTCCCAGCCAGCCATGCGATCATGAGGGTAAACAACTGATACACTTAGAACCATTCTGTAGCTATATAACGATTCTTAAGCACAATATTCAATAAATTACATGAGATATTCAACACTTTATTATAAAATAGGCTGTATGTTAGATGACTTTGCCCAACTGTAGGCTAATATAAGTGTTCTGAGCATGTTGAAGGTAGGCTAGGCTAAGTTATGATGTTTGTTAGGTTAGGTGTACTAAATGCATTTTCAGCTTATGATATTTTCAACCTGTGAAGGGTTTATTGGAATGTAACCCCATTGTAACTCAAGAAAGATCTGTATTCTGAGTTTTGAGGATTATCTTTTAGGGTAACTACTTTTTCTGTTCATTAAATTATATTTGTCACTGTGCCTGGAGTTCCCCTAAGGGATGCAGTATAGCATAGGCTTTGGTTGGAGATAGAATTCCTAATTTTCCACTTAGTAGCTGTAAGTGCAAATTATTTAACTCCCTTATTGCATTCAGCAAATAAGTGCCTTTCTGAGCCTCAGTTTCCTGTAATAAAGTTCTCATGAGGTTTAAATCAGGTCAGTGTGCATAAAATGCACATGTTAAAATTTGGTGAGATTTTGTAAGGAAACCCAAGACATGTGGACCCACTGAGAAAAATTCCACCATTTACCCTAACAACCGGAAGCAGTGGTAAGTATTCAGCAGCATAGTAGAAACCTGTATGGGCCTGTATCACATTTGGGACTAAAATCAAGGCATAAAAAGTTTATAGACAATTAGACTTTATTTTATATGCTTACGTAATTAATACTTGGAAGATTTTGATAGGATTTCTTATAATTTTACTTGAATAAGGACATAAGATTTCTAACACTAAAGCAAGGAGTAAACTTGTAAATAAAGGAGGTGTGGAAAGAATCTGTTGGATTAGTGAAAAGCTAACTATCAAATACTGTTTGATTTATAAATGAAGTTATGGATACTAACAAATAAATGAGCTGTATATTTTATAATGCATTGTAAATAGATATTATAATTTTAAAACTAAAAACACATGCACATATGAGTAATTTCTTGAATGGGAGTGGATTACCTTGAAAAATCTTAGGAAAATTAAATTTTCAACTTTTAAGTTTAGTTTAACTCATACATCTCCAATCTTCATTTATGAACTATAAAAGAAAATTACATGAATTAAAAAAGAAAACAAAACTTTTCCAGCATAAAAGCGATAAATTTATTATATCATGAAAAGATAGAGAAAAATCACCTATAATCTTATCATCTAGATAACGCCTACTATTAATATTTCTGAGAGTATTTTACTGTAATTATTTTATTTATTTCATTTTTTTTTTTGGTGTGTGTGAGCATGATTGGCCCTAGCTAACATCTGTTGCCAATCTTCCTCTTTTTGCTTGAGGAAGATTGTTGCTGAGCTAACATCTGTGTCAATCCTCGTCTATTTTATGTGAGATGCCGCCACAGCGTGGTTTGACAGTGGTGCTAGGTCTGTGCTCAGGATCTGAACCTGTGAACCCCAGGCTGCTGCGAACTTAACCACACTATGCCACCAGGCTGGCCCCCTATTGTATTTTTTTTTGTTGAGGAAGATTGGCCCTGAGTTAACATCTGTTGCTTATATTCTTCTTTTCCCTTGAGGAAGATTGTTGCTGAGCTAACATCTGTGCCAGTCTTCCTCTATTTTGTATGTGGAACACCACCACCGCATGGCTTGATAAGTGGTGTGTAGGTCTGAGCCTGGGATCTGAACCCGTGAACCCCGGGCCACTAAAGTGGAGCACGTGAACTTAACCACTACGCCACTGGGCTGGCCTCATGTATTTTTAAACATAGTTGTGATCATATTTTATCTACAACTTATAGCCTGCTATTTTTGGTTAGCATTGTAGTGTGAACCATTTTCCATATTATAATTGAACTTTTTTGAATTATTTTTAACGAGTGGTATGATATTGTATGACTTTTATGCATACCTGTTTATTTAGCCATTATTATACATTTTAATTATTTACAGTATTTTCACTGTTGTAAATAACTCATAGATCAGTATCTTTTGTGAGTAAAGTTATTTATTAAGAATTATTTTCGCCCCGTGGCCGAGTGGTTAAGTCTGTGCGCTCCGCTGCAGGTGGCCCAGTGTTTCGTTGGTTCGAATCCTGGGCACAGACATGGCACTGCTCATCAAACCACGCTGAGGCAGCATCCCACGTGCTACAACTAGAAGGACCCACAACGAAGAATATACAACTATGTACTGGGGGGCTTTGGGGAGAAAAAGGAAAAAATAAAATCTTTAAAAAAAAAAATTATTTTCTTTGTATAGATAAAAAGAGGCGGAATTACTCGAGATCAAAGGCTTATTGCCAAGTTGTTTTCTAAATCCTTTTATTACCACTGTCCATATGTGAGAGTGTCTACTTCAGAGTAAGTTGTCCTACAGTGGGTAGTCTTTTTTTCCCTTAAGTATTTGATAAGTGAAAAAAGATATACATTTAACACTTTTAATAGCATTCAATAAGTTGTAGTTTCATATTCATTTCTTCATGTATTTACTTTTTAAATCTAAATGTTTACAGTTTTTTAAAAAGTTTCTGTAAGGGAATCAGAACAAAGTAATGTGTTTTACATTGGTTTAGTTTTTGTTAGCACATTTGTCTACTAACCAAAGGGATGATCCTAATTAAGCCAATACTTGGAAATAGTTGGCATGTGAAATGTTTGTGATAGAGATAATTGAACACAGTAGTGAAAAAAGCAGCGTTATGGAGATTTGCTCATGGAACTGAGCTTGTTTATTTTAACAGCTAAGTGATGTTAAAGTGATGGTGGGGTTTTTATTAGATCTCTTAGATCCTAGTACAGGTCATTGTTCATAATACATTCCGTCATTAATTTCCTATCTTCCACTTATTGTGCTTTCCTTCTCATGCCATTCCACCGTTTGTAAAGTTGAAGTCAGTCTGAGTTTTTCTGCCATCAGCTGTAGTTGCTTCACACTCTCTCCCAGTTTACAAGAAAACTATGGGGTTTTTTTTGTGTGTGTGTGTGAGGAAGATTGGCCCTGAGCTAACATCTGTTGCCTCTTTTTGCTAGAGGAAGATGGTCCTTGAGCTAACATCCATGCCAGTCTTCCTCTACTTTGTATATAGGATACTGCCACAGCATGGCTTAATGAGTGGTGTGTAGGTCCGTCCTTGGGATCCAAACCTGCGAACCCCCGGCCACCGAAGCAGAGTGTGTGAACTTAATCGCTATGCCACTGGGCCAACCCCAAGAAAACTTGTTTTCAAAGTGCTCTCAGTTTTTCTTTTTTTCTGAGGAAGATTTTCCTTGAATTAACATCTGCTGCCAATCTTCCTCTTTTTGTCTATGAGCCACTGCCACAGCGTAGCCACTGACAGACAAGTGGTGTAGGTCCACGCCTGGGAACTGAACCCAGGCTGCTGAAGTAGAGCATGCCAGACTTAACCACTAGGCTACTGGGGCTGGCCCTACCTGCCCTTTTTTTTTTTGAGGAAGATTAGCCCTGAGCTAACTACTGCCAATCCTCTTCTTTTTGCTGAGAAAGACTGGCCCTGAGCTAACATCCCTGTCCATCTTCCTCTACTTTATATGTGGGACGCCTACCACAGCATGGCTTTTGCCAAGTGGTGCCATGTCCGCATCTGGGATCTGAACCAGTGAACCCCGGTCTGCCGAGAAGCGAAACGTGCAAACTTAACCGCTGTGCCACCGGGCCGGCACCCGTGCCCTCAGTTTTTATGATGGGAGATTTTCTGTTAGAAGTTGATGACACAATCTGGGTTGACCAGTGTGCCTACTTTTCACAGTGCCACTCTCTCCTACTTCGTTCATATATTCCTCAAAGTCTTTACTCTTCCTTCATATATTCATCAAAGCCTTCTTTCTCCTAGCTCCTGAATAGCAACCTTGGTGGGCATGGGGAACAAGGTCTTGTGTAGGAAGCAGGTCACTTGGTCTTGGGAGGTGTGCTTTGCCTAACTCCTTCTCACCCTTGCCCCTCATCTGCCCAGACAGGGAGGTGCAAACCAGCTCCACTCAGGATGCAAGGACTCCTTGGTCACTTCCTGCAAGCCAAGTTGCTTTATTAAAATAATATGCTAATTGAAAATTGATTATACATTTCCTTCAGATTTTAAATTACTAGAATATTGTAAATAAGGCTGAAGTCCTAGTTGAATATTTTTAGATCTGTCTGTTGATCCATATGGCTCTAGTTCATTCACTTAACTGCTATATAATATTCCATCATGTGACTATATAATCTATCCATTCCTCTTTCTTACGGATAATCAGATTATTTCCACATTTTTCTCTAGTACGAGCAGTGCTGCAGTTTTTATATGGCTTTGTTCATATCTTTAGTGGCTATGTACAACGCCAACTTTCTTTTAATATTTTCCCAGTATATCAAATATCTTTTAAAAATTTACATTTTTAACCATTTTTAAGTATGTAATTTAATGGTATTTAGTACATTTGCAGTCTTTTAGCACCATCATTACTCTCCATTTCCAGAACTTTTTCATCGTCTTCAAAACAGAAACTCCATACCCACTAAACAATAGCTCTGCATTCCCTCTCCGTCCAGCCCTCTATTCTACTTTCTGTCCCTATGAATTTGACTACTCTTGGAACTTCATCTAAGAGGAATTATACAATATTTGTCATTTTGTTGCATCTGGCTTAACATAATGTTTTCAGTGTTCATCTGTGTTGTAGCATGTATCAGAATTTTATTCCTTTTTAGGGAATATAATTTCTCTTATATACTATATTTTATTTTCCATTTGTGTGTCGCTGATGGACATTTTGGTTATTTCCACCTTTTGGTTCTTGTGAATAATGCTGATATGAACATTGGTGTGCAAATATCTGTTTGAGTCCCAACTTTCATTTCTTTTGGATATATATTTAGAAGTGGAATTGCTGGATCACATGGTAATTCTGTTTGTGTTTTTGCGGTACCACCGTACTGTTTTTCCATGGTGGGTACACCATTTGATATTCCTACCAGCAGCACATCCATGGTTATAATTTTCTCCACATCTTGACCAACACCAGTCATTTTCCATTTTTTTGAATAACAACCTGATAGTGTGAAGTGGTATCTCATTGTGTGTGTGTGGTTTTTTTTAAAGATTGGCACCTGAGCTGACATCTGTTGCCAGTCGTCTTCTTTTTTTTTTTTTTTTTTTTGTCCTTCTCCTCAAAGCCCCCTAGCACATAGACCATATATATGCAAGGGTTTATTTCTGGGTTTTCTATTCACTTGGTCTATATGGTGAATATTATATAAAAGGGTATTAAGGGGCCGGCCCTGTGGCCGAGTGGTTAAGTTCGTGCGCTCCGCTGCAGGCAGCCCAGTGTTTCGTTAGTTCGAATCCTGGGTGTGGACATGGCACTGCTCATCAAGCCACGCTGAGGCGGCGTCCCACATGCCACAACTAGAAGGACCCACAGCTAAGAATATACAACTATGTACCGGGGGGCTTTGGGGAGAAAAAGGAAAAAATAAGATCTTTAAAAAAAAAAAAAGGGTATTAATACCTTTTCAGATATACGATTTGAAAATAGTTTTCTCTGGTTGTGCGGGTTGTTTCTTCACTTTCTTAGTGGTATCTTTTGAGACACAAAAGTTTTGAATTTTAATGAAGTCAGTTTTACCTATTTTTCCTCTTGCTTTTAAGTTTAGGAAATCTTCTTTTACTAGGAATGAGGTATATGTTTATTTTCTGCATTGTAAACTTTAAACATTTTTATAACCCTGTTGGATTACAGATACACCTATTATACAACTTAACAGGGTATGCTGTAATAATTTAGTTATATAAATATTTCCCTGGGAATCTGTGAGCTCTTTTAAGTCCCGTTTTATGTTTTATTTGTCTTCATGTCAGTCATTTATACAATTATTCTGTGTCAAGCACAAGATAGAGTAAATATATTTGGTAAATTACAGAATTATTATTTTTAATGATGTAAAGCAAAATTTCATAATATCAGCATTTTCCTTGAATTACATTTTGATCCTAGCTGAGTTTACAGATAGGTTGTGTTACTCGTTTTCACATCCTCAGTGAAATAAAGAAAACTCATTTCCTTTAGTTTTTATTTTGAATATGCGTTCTTTTAGACCACTTACAGTATAGACATGTTTCCAGTTTGTTAGAATTTTACATGTAATTAAATACATGACAGGCTAATTGAGGAAATTCTTTAAACTTTTGTTTTCATAGTGAAAGCAAGTTGAGTACATTGGTGCAAAAGCTTCATGACTTCCTGGCACACTCATCAGAAGAATCTGAAGAAACGAGTTCTCCTCCAAGACTTGTGATGAACCAAAGTACAGGTAAATTGACAAAGAATGTGCAATATCTTCTAGTCTATTTTCCATTTATTTTCGGGGAGGGGGGACAACTATTAAAGGCTTTAATAGCCTCCATATATCTAGTATTTACCTAACATCTGATATTGGAGATTTTAATTTAGATAAGTAAAAATGTAAGGTATATGGTTATAGGTGCTTAGAGAAGGATGCACTTATGGTTTTATGTGTAAGGGAAATGTCTTATAGAGGGGTGATGAATGTTGACTATGAAAAATAGGTAGTATTAGAAAAGGCAAAAGCAGTACAGAATTATATTATCCTAGCAGTTATTCATGTATTATGAGTTAAATTTTTATGTTGTTTAATAACTTCTCTGAGTATTTTTGGTGCATATATTTTTTTAGTAAAAAACACTTAACACCTCCTCTCTACCTCTTTCTCCTGTTTTAAAGTGTCCTGTATCATGTGATGATTACCATTGGGTTTTTTTTTGTGTGTGTGAGGAAGATTGGCCCTGAGCTAACATCTGTTACCAATCTTCCTCTTTTTGCTTGAGGGAGATTGTCCCTGAGCTAACTTCTGTGCCAGTCTTCTTCTATTTTGTATGTGGGACGTTGCCACAGCATGGCTTGATGAGCAGTGTGTAGGTCTACTCCTGGGATCTGAACCCATGAACCCCAGGCTGCCAAAGTGGAGCACGTGCACTTAACTACTACACCACCCAGCTGGCCCCTACCATCACTTGTTTTGAGGTTTTTAAGGGTAGCTACATATATAAGAGCCGAATACATACACATACATACATACGCACACACATGCACACAAACACAATATGTACAAAGTATAAGAGAAGTAGATTCAGTGAAAAACTCAACCATATGTGTAATTAGAGTCCCAGAAGGAAAGAAGAGATAGAATTGGTCAGAAGCTGCATTTGAAGAGATAGTTGGCCGAGCATTTTCTAAAAGTGATAAAAGATATCAAGCCATAGATTCATGAAACTGTCTGAACCCTAAGCAGGATAAATATAAAGAAAACTACAGCCAGGCATATAATAAACTTCTAAAGAAGAAAAACCAAGAGAAAAATCTCATAAGCAGCCGGAGGAAAAAAGTCATTGCTTTCAAAGGAGCAGCAATAACACTGGTAGCTTATTTAACAACAGGAATGATGGAAGGTAGCTGATAGTGAAGTGATTTCTTTAAAGTGCCAAATGAAAATAATTGCCAACTTAGAACTCTATATTCGGTGAAAATGTCTTTCAAAAGCGAAGGTGGAATAAAGACAGACAAAAAGTGAGAACTTGATGTCAGCAGACCTACACTAGAGAAAATACTAAGGAGTTTTCTTAAATCAGAAGGAAAATAATTTGCAGTGGCAACACCAAAATAGAGGAACCAATGAATAACAATGGGAAGGCTAAATAGGTGGGTAAAACTAAATGCATACTGTTATCTAATCCACAGTCCCTATTCTTAATTCATAAATTACCCCAACAATGTTTTTATAGGTAAGTTTTTTTCCCCCCAGGTCCAGAATCCAGTTGAAGATTACACATTGCATATAGTTGTTGTGTCTGTTTAGTCTTTTTTAGATCTGAAGTAATTTCTCTGTCCATTGGAACCATGACATCTTTGAAATGTAGGTGTGTTACTTCGTAGGTGATTGTCCCTCAATGTCGCTTTGTCTGATTAGTTGTAATTAGATTCAGGTTATTTATTTTTGGCAGAATTACCATGTAAGTGGTATTATGTTCTTGTCAGTACATCATATCATTAAGGCACATGATGTAATTTTTCCCCTTATTGGTGATATTAACTCAGGTTACTTGGTTATGGTTGTTCTGCTAGATTAATCCACTATAAAGTTATGACTTATTCCTTTGTAACTAATAAGTAATTTGTTGGAGATTACTTTGAAACTACTTCGGTATTCTTTTCATCATCAAAAGTTAACTTACGTGTTTTCTATTACAAATTAGCACAGACTTGTCAGCTTAAAACAACCCAAATTTATTATCTCACAGTTCTGTAGGTCAGGAGTTCAGTACGCTTTCCTGGGCACTGCTCAGGGTATCACAAGGCCAAAGCCAAAGTGTCAGTAAGACTAGGTTCCTTTCTGGAGGCTCTGTGGAAGAATCGATTTCCGTGTTCATTCAGGTTGTTAGCAGAATTCAGTTCCTTGTGGTGGTGGGTCTGAGGTCCCCATTTCTTGCTGGCTATTGGCCAGGATCCTCTCTCTCAGCTCCTTAAGGCTGTTTGTATTTCTCTCACATGGCCCCCTCCATCTTCAAAGCCAGCAGCAGCACATTGGGTCTTTCTCATGCTTTGAATCTCTCCGACTTACCCTTTTGCTTGCTTCCTCTGCAACCTTCTTTCACCAACTGGAGAAATTTTTCTACTTTTGACTCATGTGATTAGATTAACCCCGTTTCCCTCTTACCCTCCCCCCATAACCTCCCATTTTTAAGGTCAGCTCTGAGATGCTGCATAGCACGATCGTGGGAGTGATGTTTCCTCACATTCACAGGTTCTAGGGGTTAGGGGCATGAAATCTTTGAGGACATTGGTTGAAATTCTGCCTACCATGGCATCCATTTTTGATTTTTGACTGAATGATATGTTACTATGATCAGTTCAAAATGGTGATGTTCTAATCTTTCATTCCTTCTATGTTTTAGTTGGTATATTACTGTAAGGGAGGGGTTTATGTTCTATGCTCTCTTTTTTTGTTTATATTAGTATATACTAATATTCTTGTTCCATGGATAGTTGCTTACTTTCATTATTTGTTTCAGTGCTCAAATTGTACCAGTATTGGTTAATGGGAAGTCCTTTCTGTATGGCTCCTTCTGACCTTTTCACACATCTTTATTATCCTTCAGCGCTTTCTTACTTTCTGCCCTCACAAGATGTTCAGTGTTTACTTTGCAGTGTTTCTTCCCCAGCCCTGCAATCAATTATCTCTCCAAGGAGTTCTGATTCTTTTTAGTGGGACATGGTATTTAGAATGATGATCTGGGTGTACGATGTGCTCATTGCCACCAGGGTGTTTTTGCTTTCAGGCCCTTTCACAGAGAAAGCCAGTATTTGTGTTATATTTTCATGAGTTGATATTGATAGATTTAGCTTTAATTTGATGCCACAGACTTGTCTAGTCTTCCTCTTTTCATATTTTAACTTCTTTCTTCAACAGAAAGAAACTCATCTCTCATTATCCTCAATTTATGTACTCATTTGCTCAGTCCTTAATGTACCCATGTAGTTTCAAATTAGCTAACCATATCTCAAAAAAGAAACGTCACTAGTGTTAAATATTTGTTTAAAGTTCTTCTTGTCTTTAGAATGAAGTTATATTGTCCAAGTCCTGTGTTTAGTAGTTGAGGAGTTGTGCTTCTGCTAGTTGTAGAGTAGCTCCATTTGGACAGATATCTCTCACAGATACCAGTTATAAACTCTGGCCAAAATACCAAAAACAATGATGTGGAAGAACTGGACAGTGACAAAAGCAGACACAAACTGGAGGGGAGTCAACACATGGAAGAAGGAAATACCAGTGGCTGAATTCCCAATTATTAAGCCTTTTTTCCTTAGGGAAGGTGCCAGTTAGTTCCATCGGTGGCATTTAAGACTCAGATAGAAACCTGCATTCTTATTGGATGAATATCAATAAATTGAGGGGGACCACAGCAGCTTTAGTAAAGTGAGGGGGGAGATCCCACCTAGAAGAGAGCTACAGATTGGGAGCTCCAAAATCTGCAAAAACTTGAACCGTACCTCTTGTTGAATCACTGAAGTGCAGCCCAGATTTCAGGCAGCCCAGTTGGGGCTAAAGGAACAGAACACAGCTTTCAGCTGCTTCCACTATAGGGTAGACAGTTTGAGGTTTGATTTCAGTTAACTCTCTGCTATTAACAAAAATATTAACTCTTTGGAGGAACATAATGGGAATGGAGTGTCTTCACTGTATCTTTCAAAATGTCCAGTATCCAATCCTAGATACTAGATAGATGAAGAGAAGTTGTGACCCATGCTTAAAAGGAAAGGCAATGAACAGCGACTAACCCACAGATGACTCAAATGTTGAAATTAGCGGACAAGACTATTAAAGCAGCTATTGCAGCTATGCTCAAGTACAAAAAGGCAAAATACATTTATTATGAATGGACAGATAGGAAATCTCAGTATAAACATAGAAACTGTAGAAAAAGAGCCAACTTGAAATTCTAGAACCTGAAAATATAATTTCTGTGTAATAAATCACTGTTTGTACTCAATAGGCGATTAAGTGTCAGTGAATTTAATGATGGACTAATAGAAATCCAATCTGAGAATAGAAAACATTAAAAAATAAAAAGTGTATAGAACACTTGCTCTTCAAGTGCTTTCCTCAATAAAACTGTATAGTTATTAACCAAACACATGCAAAGGATAGGAATGTTTAACCCATACTCAGGAAAAAAAAATATTGATAGAAAGTCTCAGCGGGGCCAGTGTTTTTAAGTTATCTGTACTGTCATGCATAGCTAACGACGGGGATCTGAGAAATGCATCGTTAGGTGATTTTGTTGTTCTTTGAACATCATAGAGTTTACTTTTACAAACCTGGATGGTATGGCCTACTACACACCTAGGCTATATGGTACTAATGTTATGAGACCACCATCCTATGTGCGGGCCATCATTGACCAAAATGTCGCTCTGCGGTGCATGACTGTATAATAATCTTGCACATATTTTGTTAAATTTTTACCTAAGTACTTCAGTTGTTTTGGGTGCTATTTTAAATTCTATTGTTTTTAAAATATCAGATTCCAGTTGTTCATTGCAGGTATGCAGGAGTTCAATTATCTTTTTTATGTTCTTGTGTCCTCAGAATTTTCTCTAGAAAGTACAACCCCCCCCCCAACTCCCCCAAAGCCTTGTACATTCCTTGGAATTTTCTACTTAATCTTGTCATCTACAAATAGGGACAGTTTTATTTCTTCCTTTCCATCTGTATGCCTTGTAATTTCTTTTTTTGAGGAAGATTAGCCCTGAGCTAACATCTGCTGCCAATCCTCCTCTTTTTGCTGAGGAAGACTGGCCCTGAGCTAACATCCGTGCCCATTTCCTTCTACTTTATATGTGGGACGCCTACCACAGCATGGCTTGCCAAGCGGTGCCATCTCCACACCCGGGATCCGAACCGGCGAACCCCGGGCCACTGAAGTGGAACGCGTGCACCTAACTGCTGGGCCACCTGGCCGGCCCCTATGTGCCTTTTAATTCCTTTTCTTGCCTCTTTATGCTGGTAGGACTTCCTGTATTTTCCATTATTATGTTGAAGAAGAATGGTGATAGCAGACGTCCTCTTGGTGTTTCTGATCTTAAAGGGAAAGGATTCAGTCTTTCACCATTCAGTATGATGGTTCCTATGTATGATTCTTGTAAATGCTCTTTATCAAGTTGAGCAAGTTCCCTTCTCTTCCTGGTTTTCTGGGAGGTGTTTTGTTTTGTTTTGTTTTGGTGAGGAAGATTGGCCCTGAGCTAACATCTGTTGCCAGTCTTCCTCTTTTCTTTTTCTCCCCAAAGCCCCAGTACATAGTTGTATATCCTAGTTGTAAGCCATTCTAGTTCTTCTATGTGGGATGCCACCACATAGAAGCCACCACAGCATGGCTTGATGAGTGGTGTGTAGGTCCATGCCCAGGATCTGAATGGGTGAACCCTGGACCGCTAAAGTGGAGTGGGTAAACTTAACCACTTGGCCACAGGGCCGTCCCCAGAGAGTTTTCTTTAGTTGACATTTTTATTGAAATAATTGTAGATTTACATGCAGTTGTAACAGTTAATACGGAGCTCTTGTATACTTTGCTCAGTTTCCCACAGTGGTAACATTTGACAAAACTATGATGTATTATCATAACCGGGTTATTGATATCTACATATCTGATTGGGATTTCCTCAGTTTTACTTGTATGGACACACCTCTCTATGTATTGTGCTTCGCTTTATTGTGTTTTGCAGTCATTGACATTTTTTTTACAAGACCCTCCACCAGCAAAAAGATTACAACTCATTGAAGGTTCAGATGATGGTTAGCATTTTTTAGCAATAAAATATTTTTTTAATTAAGGTACGTACATTGTTTTTTTAGACATAATGCTATTGCACACTTAATAGACTACAGTATAGTGTAAACTTAACTTTTATATGGACTGGGAAACCAAAAAATTCGTGTGACTCTCTTTATTGTGATATTCACCTTATTGCAGTGGTCTGGAACTGAACCCACAATATCTCCAAGGTGTGCATACATTTGTATGTGTTTATTAAGTTCCGTGCAATTTTGTTACCTGGGTAGATTCATGTATCCACCACCACAGTCAAGATACAGATTCCTCATCCTGCCTTTTTATAATCACACTAACCTCCTTGCTCCCAACCCTACCTGTGCCTAACGCCTGACAGTCAATAAGTCCTCCATTTCTAAAATTTTGTGATTTCAAACATGCTCTGTAAGTGGAATCATCCAGTATAGAACCTTTTGGAGTTGTATTTTTTCACTTAGCATAATTCCTTGGAAATTTATCCAAGTTGTTGCATGTATCAATAGTTCTTTCCTTTTTATTGCAATGTGCTGTTCCATGGTGTGGATGACCACAGTTTGTTTAACCATTCACCTGTTAAAAGACTTCTGGGCTGATTTCAGATTTGGGCTATTACAAATAAAGCTGCTGGTGAACATGTGTGTACAGGTTTTTGTGTCAGCATAAATTTTCATTTCTCTGGGATAAATGCCGAGGAGTTGGTGGGTCATATATGATGGTCGCATTTTTGTGAAATTCCTAAACTGTTTTCCAGAATGGGCACACCATTTTATACTCCCACGGCATAGTATGAGTGATCCAGTTTCTTTGCATCCTCACCAGCATTTGGTGTTACCACTATTTTCTTTTTAAATTCTGGACATTTTGATATTTAGTGATAGCTCATTGTGGTTTTAATTTGCATTTTCCTAATGACTAATAAAACTTTTATTACCATTATTCAGGTATAATTTACATACCATAAAATTCGTCCATTTAAAGTGTGCAATTCAATAGTTTTTGGTATGTTCACAGATATGTGCAACCATCACCAGTCAATTTTATAACATTTTTCTCACCTCAAAAAGAAACCACGCACACTTTAGCTGTCATTCTTCTCCCTCCAGCCCTAAGCAACCACTAATCTACTTTCTTGTCTCTAGAATTCTGTATTTTGGGCTTTCTTATGAATGGCATTGTATAATATGTGGTAATATGTGGTCCTTTGTGACTGATTTTTTTTCACCTCACATGGTGTGTTCAAAGTTTATCTATTATTAGTGTTTTATTCCTTTTTGTGGCCAAATAACATTCTTTAGTACGGATATACTGCGTTTGTTTGATCTTTTGTTAGAAGTTTGTCTTGTTTCCACCTTTTGGCTATTACAAATAATACTGCTATAAATATCTGGGAACACGTTAGTGTGTGGTCATATATTTTCATTTGTCTTGGGTATATACCTAAAAGTGGAATTGCTGGGTTATATGGTAACTCTGTTAAATCATTTGAGGAAATGTCAAGCTGTTTTCCAAAGTGGCTGCACCATTTTACATTCCCACCAGCAGTCTATGAGAGTTCTGATTTCTCCATATCCATGTCAACAGTTGTTATTATCTGACGGTTTTTTTTTCCCTTTTTCTCCCCAAAGCCCCCCAGTACATAGTTGTATATTTTTAGTTGCAGGTCCTTCTAGTTGTGGCATGTGGGATGCTGCCTCAGCATGGCTTGATGAGCGGTGCCATGTCCGTGTCCAGGATCCAAACTGGTGAAAGCCTGGACCACCGAAGCGAAGTGTGCAAATTTAACTACTCGGCCACGGGGCTGGCCCCTGACTTTTTGAACTTAGCCATCCTGGTGCATGTGAAGTGGTGTCTCATTGTGGTTTCAGTGTTCATTTGCCTGATGGCTAATGATGCTGATCATCTTTTCATGTGCTTATTGGTAATTTCTATGTATTCCTTGGAGAATTGTCTATTCAGGTCCTTTGCCCATTTTTTAATTGGATATTTGTCTTTTTATTGTTGATTTGTAAGAATTCTTTATATATTCTGGATGTTTTATTGTCATAAAATATACATAACATAAAATTTACCATTTTAACCAATTTTAAGTATACAGTTCTCTGGTATTAAGTACATTCACATTGTTGTGCATCTATCACGACGATCCATCTTGAGAACTTTTTCGTTTTCTCCCAGTGAAACTCTATACCCATTAAACACTTAACTTCCCAATCCCCTGTCCCCCGAGCCCCTGGCAGCCACCATTCTATATTCTGTCTCTATGAATTTGATTACTTTAGGAACCTCACGTAAGTGGGATCATACAGTATTTGTCTTTTTGTGTCTGGCTTATTTTACTTAGCATAATGTCTTCAAGATTCGTCAGTGTTGTAGCATGTATCAAAATGTTCTTCCTTTTTAAGGCCGAATAGCATTCCATTGTATGTATATACCACATTTAGTTTATCATTCATCTTTCACTGGACACTTGGGTCAGATATGTGATTTGCAAATATTTTCCCTTATTTTGTTGGTTGTCTTTAATTTTCTTGATGGTGTCCTTTGAAGCACAAAAGTTTTTACTAATTTTCCTTCTGTCGCTCACACTTTTGGTGTCGTATCTGAGAATCCATTGCTAAGTCAAACATCATGAAGATTTACTCCTATATTTTCTTCTAAGAGTTTTACAGTTTTTAGCTCTTATGTCTAGGTCTTTGATGTATTTGGAGTTAATTTTTGCATGTGGTGTGAAGCAGGGCTCCAACTTAAGTTTTTGCATGTGGATATACAGTTGTGCCAGCACCATTTTTTGAAACGACTATTCTTTCCCCATTGAACGGTGTTGACATCCTTGTTGAACATAAGTTGAGCATAGATATATGGGTTTATTTCTGGACTTAATTCTTTTCTACTGATCTGTATGTCTGTTCTTTTGCCGTTTCTACACTGTCTTGATAACATTTGTTTCACGGTAAGTTTTGAAATCGTGAAATGTGAGTCTTCCTATTTTGTTTTTCTTTTTGAAGGTTGTTTTGGCTACTCTGTGTCCCATTTAATTTTATATGAATTTTAGAATGAGGTTGTCAGTTTCTACAAAGAAGTCAGCTGGGATTCTGACAGGGATTCTATTGTGTCTATAGACCACAGATATTTTTCCAGTTTTAGATCCTTAATTTCTTTCAGCGATGTTGTATAGTTTTCAGAATATACATTTTACACTTCTCTTGTTAAATTTATTCCTAAATATTTTATTCTTTTTGTTGCTATTATAAATGGATTGTTTTCTTAGTTTTATTTTCAGATCATTCTTTGCAAGTGTATAGAAATACAATTGATTTTTATATATTGTTCTTGTTCTCCTTCAGCCTTTCTGAACTCATTTATTAGTTCTAATAGTTTTTTAGTGGATTCCTTAGGATTTTTTATAAACAACATATTGTCATCTCTAAAGAGAGATAGTTTACTTCCTACTTTTCAATCTTGATGCCTTCTATTTCTTTCTCTTGTCTACTTGCTCTGGCTAGACTTCCATTACAATGTTGAATAGAAGTGGCAAGAGCAGATTTCCTTGTCTTGTTCCTGATCTTAGAGGGGCAAGTCTTCAGTCTTTCGCCATTAAGTGTGTTGTTACTTGTGGCTATTTTATAGATAATTGAGGAAGTTCTCTTTTTTTTAAATAGATTTTATTTTTTAGAGCAGTTTTAGGTTTACAGAAGAATTGAGTGGAAATTACACATATTCCTTCCCTCACGTGCACAGCCTCCCCCACCATCAACATCTCACATCACAGTTGTACATTTGTTACAATTGACAACAAACTTAGATTGACAAATCGTTATCACCAAGAACCCATATTTTGCATTAGATTTCACTTTTGGTGTTGTATATTCTAGGGATTTTGACAAATGTATAATGACATGTATCTACCATTATAGTATCATACAGGTTAGTTTTACTGCACTAAAAATCCTCTGTTCCATCTATCCATCCTTCCTCCCTGCCAACTCCGGGCAACCACTGATCTTTTTACTGTCTCTGTAGTTTTGTCTTTTCTAAAATGTCATATAGCTGGAATCATACAATATGTAGCCTCTTCAGATTGACTTCTTTCACTTAGTCATATGCATTCAAGCTTCCTCCATCTCTCTCCATGGTTTGATGGCTTATTTCTTTTTAGTGTTGAGTAATACTGCCTTGTCTGGATGTACCACAGTTTACCCATTCTCCTTCTGAAGGATATCTTGGTTGCTTCCACGTTTTGACAATTATGAATAAAGCTTCTTATAAGGATGTTTCTATAAATAAAAAAATAACAAATAGAATGTTTATGTAAAGTAAAGATGTTTATAAGCATCTGTCTTATTTTTTATTTTTTATTTTTTATTTTTTATTTTTTATTTTTTAATTTTTGAAATTTAAAAAATTTTTTGAGGAAGATTAGCCCTAAGCTAACATCCGCTGCCAGTCCTCCTCTTTTTGCTAAGGAAGACTGGCCCTGAGCTAACATCCATGCCCATCTTCCTCTACTTTATACGTGGGACGCTACCACAGCATGGTTTGCCAAGCAGTGCCATGTCCACACCTGGGATCTGAACTGGTGAACCCCGGGCCGCCAAAATAGAACATGCGCACTTAACTGCTGCACCATTGGGCCGGCTCATGTCTGCAGGTTTTTGAGTGGACTTAGTTTTCAACTTATTTGGGTAAATATCAAGGGGTGTGATTGCTGGATCATATGGTAAGAGTATGGTTTATTTTGTAAGAAACTGCTAGACTCTCTTCCAAAGTGGCTGTACCATTTTGCATTCCCACCAGCAAAGAATGGAGAGGTCCTGTTACTCCACATCCTCACCAGCATTTGGTATTGTCAGTGTTCTGCTTGTGAAGAATTGATATTAATTCTTTTTTGTATGTTTGGTGTAATTCAGTGGTGGAACCACCTGGACCTTTGCTTTTCCTTGTAGGTAGTTTATTGATTACTAATTCAGTCTCTTTAATTATAGATCTATTCACATTGTCTATTTATTCTTGAGTCAGTTTCAGTAGTTTGTGTGTGTTTAGGAATTTGTCCATTTCATTTAAGTTATCTGATTTTGTGGCATACAATTATTCATGGCATTCTTTATAATCCTTTTATTTCTCTAATGTAGCTAGTAATGAGCCTTCTTTAATTTCTGATTCTAGTAATTTGGATCTTGTCTCCTTTTTTCTTGGTCAGTCCAGCCTAAGGTTTGTCAATTTTGTTCATCTTTTCAAAGAACTAACTTTTGGTTTTATTGATTTTTCTCTGTTGTTTTTCTATTCCCTGTTTCATTAATTTCTGTTCTAGTCTTTGTTATTTCCTTCTCTCCGCTTCCTTTAGGTTTAGTTTGCTGTTATTTTTCCAGTGTCTTATGGTGAAGGGAAATACAATTTATTAATTTTCTTTTTAGTGGAAGATGGAGGTTAAATTTTCTTTTAAGAGAAAGTACCTTAGAAATTATAATAGAGAATGTGTCGATATCAAGCTACTACTCTTAGAAATTTAATGCTTTTTAACCAGGGGTTAGTGTGTCTGAAGAGGGTGAGTCTAGTCAGAAAACTCTTGTAGGAGTATTTTAATGTGAATAATGTGTTACCAATACTGCCATACTTCATAGATTGAAAAATGAGTTCATGGAGTTACAGGTATTGGTGTTCTGTTTGATAATGTATTGAAGAGATAAATAATGTTTTTATTTATTCTCTTTTAAGATAAAGTCAGTGGTTCTGGAAATAATTCTGATATGATGGAAAACAGCAAGGAAGAGGTAAGAATAATTTGAAGCATTTAAAATATATTTATTGATTACTAATAACCAACTAAAGTATATGTCATTAGATTGCTTCTATTTAATATATGCATGTGTTTAAGTTTACTGTCATACCCAAGTATTATTTTAACACTTCATTTTGGGTAGTTATGCAGTTTTAGAAGGTGTTCATTGTTTTTGTTATTGTGTGGTTCACTTCAGCAGTGTACCTAAAGTCAGACAACTGAAAGCTTGCCAACAGGTATTTGAACGTTATTATATTGCAACAGTGTGCTCAAGGTGGCTGTAATGGGCATGACTCCATGGTTCTGAGATCTCTCACAATTGGATATTCAGAGTCTCTAAAGCATTATTATAGGAACCCATCCTGAGGTCCTTCACCTGATACCCAGGCCTACACTATGGTTTTGGGATTCTTTCCACCTAGTGTAAAAATTGTAATCCAATAAAATATACTTTTATGCTGACAAAGCAAGGGTAAATGTAGTATCTTATAGCAAATTGTAGAAGGTACTCGTGCCAATATGTTAGGATAGAGAAAATGACACGTTTATAGATCCTTAAAACTCCTTACCTCTGGGATCTGATTACTTCTACACCTTTGTTTTGTCTTTTGACTTGGGCCAAGATCATGATACAGAGGTGGTATCCTCTCCCACCCCCCAAAATTCAACAGTAACAATTTAATAAAAGAATTGACAGAAAATTAAATTTTTTTTTTTAAAGGTTGGCACCTGCGCTAACATCTGTTGCCAGTCTTTTATTTTTTTCCCTTCTTCTCCCCAAAGCTCCCTGGTACATAGTTGTATATTCTAGTTGTGAGTGCCTCTGGTTGTGCCATGTGGGACGCCACCTCAGCATGGCCTGATGAGCGGTGCCATGTCTGCACCCAGGATCCGAACTGGCGAAACCCTGGGCCGCCGAAGTGGAGCACATGAACTTAACCACTCAGCCACGGGGCCTGGCCCCAGAAAATTAATCTTAATTCAAGGGAACCTGAGAGTAAATGAGAATTAGTTTTTAAAGTTCCTTTTAGAAAAATATTTTAGGCATATAAATAATATCTTATTATATCACTATATCAGAGATCTTAGTGTAGGGAAATAGATAATGGTAGGGATGTTTCTTTGAGAGTTTTACTCACCTTTGTATTTATTTCTCACATTCAGGGAGCTAGCTGTTCAGAAAAATCCAAATCGTCAGGATCGTCACGATCAAAAAGGTTGGTTGATGTTGAAGGGAAAGAAGTTTTCTTTTTCAGGTTGTTTTATTTTCTTTTTCTAAGAATAATAGTCTTTTTTCTAAACTTACTTCAAGCACTCTTGTGCTAAGTGAACTATTTTATATAAACATGCATATTAAAAATAGGCAGTATAGTATAATGAATTCTCTTGTTTCCATCACTTGGCTTCAATAATTATTAATTCATTCTGACTTTGAATTTTAATGGAGTTTTCTAAGGAGGATTTATTATGCATTAATGGCTCCTACAATATATAGATCATTTCTTTTAGATCGTATTTGTGCCTTAAAAAAAGGAGAAAAGGGGAAAGAAATGAAATGTTGAATGGCTCATGAGGCAATATGGGTTTTTAGGTTTATGTGAAATTGTCTGGGATGGGGATTGGTAGCCATCATAGTTATGAGGAATTATAAGAAGATCAAAGAGTGGTAAAAATACTTTTCTGTGTTAAATTGTCAAAGTGAATTGTACATAAGGACTGAAACTACTTCCAAGCGTACCAGAATGCATAATATACTGTGGAGTATAGTTTTTATTAGAAGTTTGCAGTTTATTCTATTGCATTTTATTGTCTCTAACCAGTGGGAAGGTCTCTTAATAAACACAGCTTGCTCGTTATTAACTTATTCTCTAAAGTAGTGATTCTTAAAGAGGAGTTCCCTTCATGATCCGCTGGTAGCTTTTTCAGAATGCACATGTCCTGGTCCTACCTCAGTCCTGCTCAATCATTATATTTAGTAATATGATATAGAGATGTATGGTTCCGTTGGTGATTCTGATATGTATGCCTGGTTAAGAACCACTGCTCAATCTAAACATGTTATTTATGTTCTTTGGATATTGTTTCAATTGTCAGAAATGTCCATAATTCTATGGACTTAATTCTCTCATAGGAAACCTTCAATTGTAACAAAGTATGTAGAATCTGATGATGAAAAACCTTTGGATGAAACTGTAAATGAAGATGCTTCTAATGAAAATTCAGAAAATGATATTACTATGCAAAGCTTGCCAAAAGGTAATGTGTATTAATTTTTCATATGAAGTTAAAGTTGAAATGTATTTTTAAATGTTGTTATTATAAAATTAGAACTTGATTACTTTTAGCTGTGTGTAAAGGACCAAAGGTGATATTTTAATACTGATCGTCTGGAAGTGTATTAATATGGTAATGATAGTGTGCTTTATTGAGGTTACAAATCTAGAATATTCAGTCAGCTTTGAAAAGAAAAAACTTATTTTCTCTTCCCATTGGGTTTTAGAAAAGGGATGTTAGCTTCCAAATTGTACTTGAATGTGGAATTTGATTTAAAAGTTTTTGGTTTAGTAAATATTAATGTGCTTGCTTTATAGAAAAACATGATTTTCTGAAAACATTTAAAAAAAACATTTACAGTCTAGTTTAGTCTTATTGCATTATTAAATTCCCTAAGACTCAAAGCTGAAGTTAAGTATCAAAGATAGATTTAGGTGTATTTCTTGTAATTATCTCTTTAAAAAGCCTTGTCACATACCTCTCAACTGTTGCAGTTCTGACCTTAAAACCTCATTAATTAGTCTGGGTGGGGGAAAGCCAAATGAAAATCTTGGGCTTTGATGAGAGAATGACAAGGAGTCTTGGTAATTTCATGGTGTTTCAGAGTCAAAAATTTAGATTTTTAAAAAATAATATATTTAAGGCTCTTAGCAGATTTTTCAGATTTATTCTCACAGATCGTTTAAAACATTGTTTACTAAACTTTGTTCTCTGTCTATACTTTTGTTTTTGTGACACATTTTTTGATTATGGAAGTTTAAAAAAATGGTGGGTAGGAGGATAAGACTGCTTGACTAGGACAAATTAGGAGTTACAACAGATGAGAAATGAAATTAGGAAAAGGAATGAATGAGAGAAAGAAGAGAGAGAGAGAAGGAAAATTGATGGGCCTACCACTTACTTGGCTTTGCAAATCATCTATGACAATTTTATGTAATGGTTTTGGTGGCCAGGGGCGGAAACAACTAACATGGGAGTCTGTGTCCCATAGGCAGTGACTCACTTTGGATTGTTACATTCTCAGTGGTTGTCACTGGGAGTCCTTATGATGGCCACTGGGTGAGCTATGAACTAGGAATTCAAATCTTTCTTTTAATGATACTGTGGAAGAAAATTAGTATGGGATGTTACTAACCTGAACTAAGTGTAATTCTCTCCCACCAAACCAAAAATAGACTTGTTTCATAAGATTAAGTTTGGGTAATTATAATTATTGTTATAACACAATGTTGAGTGTGTGTAGATACCCGACTCTTACGAAATTAACTCATTTAATCCTCAAAACAATGCTGTAAGGTAGTTATTGTTTCTACTTGTAGAGATGAAGGAGCAAATTCAGAGCTCAAGGAACTTTTTCAGCTTTAAATCGAGAAGCTAAGATTTGAACCCAGGTCTGCCTGAATCCAATGCTAGTGAGTGCTCTCTCCACTCTGCTGCTTGGCTTCCATTTAGAGAAGAATCTTCAGAAAGAATTCTGTTATTTTTTTGTTAAGTATAAATCTCTAGCTTTTTTCAAACGCTGGGGCTTCTCTGAGAGTTTATACAAGAAATGGTTGTTGTGAATAAGAAAAATTTTTTGTGGAGATTATTTAAATTCACCAGTTTGTAAAAACTCAATCCTCTTTTCCCTCTTTCCCGGCTTTTTTCAGAGACTCAGAAATTCATTTAACTAGATGCTATACCTTGCTGAAATCTGCTTGCTGAATAACATAGGCTCATGTTTCAGAGAGAGCCCCTGAAAACTACCAGGTTTTACTTTCTTAGTTGTTGCCAGTAATGCCCAATTACTAAGCCCAGCAATGTGGGTAAATGTGAGACCTGGTTCCTTTTTACTATGCCCCTGGTTTATTTGTTCTTGAGAGATTATAATGAAAAATGAACAAACTTTCTCCTCAATTCACATGTTTTATAGCTTAGAAAGTACATTCTTTCTGAAATATTTCCATAGGGACCAACAATGGATCTCATTCTACAATTAATTGTTAGAGCACTTGAGCTGAAGTATCTTAAGGCAATCTTCTGTTTAAAACTCCTTAAGGACTTTGTAGGGTACTGACACTTTGACATACTAGCTGAGAAATGCTGCAGAATAGGTATAGCAGTAATAGCAGAATTAACTTCTCATATTGTTCCCCACTACCCTCCCCCAAAGCAATATAAAACAACCCTTAAAAATCTTTTTCTGAGTTTATGATTTGGATTATGAGAAGAATAGGATGTCTTTTATTCATTTTCTCTTCTGTTCCTTTTATTTGATAAACTCTTTATGAAACTTAGCATGGATGTTCATATTCAGAACAGTTTTTGTGATAGGCACTGTTAAAATTCAGAACTGGGCTGAGGCTTTCTACTTTATTCACACATTTCTGTTATAATCAGTTCGTAATACCTCCCCCACCCCCCCCGTTTTTATGAACTATATTTCAACAAGTAATCTGATTTTTGACACTTGGCCCTTTTATAGTGCCCTGTTTTATTTACTCTTGAGAGGTCCTTATACAAGTATTGAAAGCTTGAAAGAAACAAAACTATGTACCAGCAATGTTGGCTTTATCTGAACTGAAGTCTTGTACTTCACTTGCACATTTAATATGTGTAATGGTTTTTTAAATGAAATCATTCTAGGTACAGTGATTGTACAACCAGAGCCAGTGCTGAATGAAGACAAAGATGATTTTAAAGGGCCTGAATTTAGAAGCAGAAGTAAAATGAAAACTGAAAATCTCAAAAAACGCGGAGGTAAATACAAGTGAAAATGAAAACATGAGTTTAAATTGCTGTTTATGACCATATTGGAAAATCTGATGTACTTACTAAAAATACCTCCACTTTTCTGCCCATTGTTTATTAAAAGCACTACTTAAAAGTAACTTCTGTTTCTCTCTGAGCTCTGAAGCAGAAAAGGTTAAACACCATTTATCAAAACACCTTTGCCTTCAGTGGCTATTAAGTTATCTCAAGAAGCTTAGCATTGCCTTTTTGCACATGTTCTGTAATGCCTATATGCCAGAATGCCGTATGTTCCTTCTCACCCCGAAAGAATTTCAGATTTGGACAAAATCTTGCCTGTGCCTTCGGATCACATTATACATATCTAAAACATTGTTTCACAGAGTGATGGACATCTGCATTAGTGTTACCTGGGTGCTTATTAAAAATGCAAGTCCCTTGACTCCATTCCCAACAAATTAGAATTTCTGGGGATGATGTCAAGAATGTGCCCCAGTTTGTTCTTATGTACATTAAAGTTGGATATCTTTTGATCTAAAGATACCAATGTAGAGATGAGTAGGAAGGAGAAGGGAGCTAGAGCTAGTAAGCTTCCCTTCATCTGTCTAAGCTGCCTCTCCCTTTGTCTCTCTACCCTCACTTATACATACAATCATATTGGCTATCTATAGAAAGTTAGCATAAGAAGGATTCATTTAGAAATTTATGACAATGGAGTATGTGTCCCACTTGTTTGTGTGTGATTTTTAAATAGTGCCTCTGTAGATTTTTTGGGTAGATTAGCTGAGCCAGAATCATGACTATAAAAGGAATGAATCTCTAAAAGATAGAACAGGACACTAAATTTCTAAGTAAAAATGCAATGGAAGCATGTCTGTCCAATATTTATCACTTTGTGAAATTGTAGCATAGTTGTTATATTTGTAAAATTTTGCATACCTTTTTATTTCAATGCCATATGATTATCTTGATGGAACTGATCAAATATATCTATTTATAAAATGTATGTATCAGTTTTCAGATTAAATGATTTCTTGGGTTGTTGGAGCAAGTCAAGGAAATGTTGTTTAGTGTTTTGTCCACAAGGGGGTGTTCTACCCCTTTCAAGCATAAGGAAGATTTATTGAGAATCTAGTTCATAGTAGGGAAACTGCCGTTGCAGCAACAGAACTCAACAGAGCTGAGTAGTGTTCTTAAAACAAGAAATCAGCATGTAGAAGGTGATGGTAAGGACCAATGCCAAGAGTTCCTTTCTTCTGATCATGGATCCTCTAGAGAAGACAGATAACTAAGTATACTGTATTGTGTCAAAATTAATATCTAAATGGTATTTTTTGGGGAGGGACTCTGGAGCAGTCAGTGTCTGAAATGTGGAGAAGGCCTGAAAGGAGAATAAACAAAGAACCACAGCTCTTGGGGAGGGTGTTCCGAGTGCCACTTTGCTATGTTGCTGGTGTTTGGTCTGAGCTGATTTGTTTCTGGAAGATTTTGTTGAGTATTCTGTGTAAGGATGTTTAGATCATGCTTAAGGGAATATGTATGTTTGTAGTCATATAGTAGCACTTAAATCTTTCATGTTAATTTTTGCCTTAATGATTTGCTATGTCTTTAAGCTGTCAGAAATTACACAAGAAATTTAACTGTATTTACTTATGTATACTGTATGAATAAACTAGTGATCTGGGGTACTAAATTATTAGTTAATATTCAAACTTACTAGGAAAGTTAGTTCTAAAATTGAAGCCTAATTTAGGAAATTGTCAAGAAGATAAACTTTATATATAAAATAGTCTTATTGATTTGAAACAAAATTAAACACAGAGATATAGCTATATTGACCATTTTAGGAGCCACTGTTTTTTAAATACCATAGCCTGTTTTGACATCCTTTCCCCAGTTAACTGTTAGAAAATATGTTTTACATCTGGTTTTTCTATATGGCACAATACTTTTATTGTAATTATTAAAATGTATTGAGCTCAGAAATGAAAATGCCTCTTTTCCATTTATACACTTATTATAATTATTAAGATATTTCATAACTAAAAATAAAAGTTTAAAACACATATAGAAACAAGTATATAAAGTAACATTTCAGCATTTTACAATATTTACTTCAGATCTCACTTAAATAATGATTCAGTCCTACTCTCATCCATTTTCCCCTCCACCCACCCCTCAGGTAATGATTATCCTGAAGATTGTATGTTTATATGTGCGTGTGTGTGTTGTTTCCATGCATGTTTTTATATTTTTTCTATACATATATTCATAAAGCATTTATTTTTCATTAAAAAAATACAAAATAATATCTTGTATATATTCTTTTATAGCATTTCTCATTCAACATTGTTTTTGAAATATAGCCATATCAGCAAATGTACATCTAGTGTTTTATTTTTCACTGCTCTATAGAATTCTGGTATATGAGTAAACCATTATCTGTTTCCCAGATGTGAAATTATTTCCAGTTTTTTTGAAATTTTTCTAATCTCCTGATTAGTGCTGCAGTCAATATTCTCTATATGATTCCTTGTGCACATGTGGGAAAAACTCATCAAAGGAGCACCTAGTTTTGTTTAATTCTTGAGTGATATATGTGCGAAAGCACATAGAAGATGCTTAATAAATGTTATCTAACACTTGATGAACATTCAAACTCTAGCTTTTATTTATCTTGTTAGTTTATCTGAATGCAATCATTATTTGCAGTGAAAAAGCACATTGTGTATTTGTTTCTGTTAAGTACAGAATATATGAATAGTCAACATCAAACATTAATGCAGGACAATATGATTTAAAATAAAATATTAGCAGCTTATATAGTAAGTCTTCTATTTTTCTTATACCTTATTATACCTTGGTAAAACTTTTTTAACTTCTGCAAATAAAAATATTTGTGATACTGTTTGGGCCCATGGTGCTTTGGACCTTAAAACTAAGAAAAACACAAAATAGAAAACTAAGAGGTGAGAAATGTACGTATGGTTTTGTCTTTTATTTAGGGATAGAGACAGAGTTTGTGGGGTTTTTTTTTTTTTTTTTGGTCCTCTTCCTTTTATTTGTGAATGCAGGCATTTTCAGTAGTTTCTTTTGATTCATAATCTACCATCTTATTTGGATCAAGGTCTTGGTTGCACATCAGAAGCATCTGTAAAACTTAAAAATAAAATGTCTAGGAGATTCCCTTTCAGTAGTTTAGGGGTGGGAATGGCTGTCTCTATTTTTAAAAAGATTCTTCTGATGATTCTAATGTTCAACTTGGATTGTGAAGCACTACCCTAAGCAGAACTAGGGACGACAGTGAGGCAGGGGAGGTTTCCTCTTATTCTTTGTTCCGCAGGTTATATTCAATCTGCTTTCTTGCAGACACTGTGGGATGGGGCTCTGCCTTTTCACCCCAGCCATTTTGAGGTTTTGCTGCCAAGATAGATATACCTGCAAGTCTTATTTCTCCTTGTTTGGAAATAGTAGACAGTGCTGATACAGAGTGAATAGTGGAATAGACATAGAAAGAAGGCAGGTTAATGGGGACTGCGGATAGTATGAAAGTAAATCTTAGGAAGGGAATTGGTAATATAAAATTAGCAGGTTTTCACATATTGTATTAAAAGGATCTGTGCAGACAATTCCATTTTGAGAATAAAAGCTTTATGGCATACCTAACTTAAGTATAGGGTTGCAAAAGAATCTGTTCCATAATATGTCGCTTCCTTCCCCATTCTTTAAAAATAATACTGAGTTTATTTGCAAAGCAATAGCAAAATTAAGAAGAGCTCTTGGCCCCTATTTTTAGAACTTTTTTTGGAGAGTCTTCATGTTATATCAAGTTGTTGTGAGAAATAGGGTTTGCATCTGTAAAAGGAAACAAGTTAGGGTTTGTAGCTCTGGAATTTGCCAAGGTTGTTGTGTTTTTTTTTAGGTCCATAAAATTATTAAACTTTTACTTGTGTCCAAAATGTCATTTTTCCAGAGATTATGAGGTATTTAATTTCCAGTATGAAAGTTGCAAAATGCTGACTAAAGTAAATACTTTTTTTGTGTGTGTGTATATGTGTAAATAATGATCACTCCTTTCTCCTAGAAGATGGGCTTCATGGGATTGTGAGCTGTACAGCTTGTGGACAACAGGTCAATCATTTTCAAAAAGATTCCATTTATAGACATCCTTCACTGCAAGTACTTATTTGTAAGGTATGTTGATAATTCATTCCACAAATATTTGAATGCTTACTATGTGTCAGACTTTTGGTGTACAGTCATGAAGAAGACAAACATGGTCTCTACCCTTCTAGGGCTTATATTGTTGTAGGGGAGACAGACACAAAAAGCCTGATAGGGGCCGGCCCCATGGCCGAGTGGTTAAGTTCGCCCACTCCACTTCGGCGGCCCAGGGTTTTGCTGGTTTGGATCCTGGGCGCGGACCTAGTGCCACTCATTGGCCATGCTGAGGCGGCGCCCCAAATGCCACAACTGGAAGGAACCGCAACTAAAATATACAACTCTGTACTGGGGGCCTTTGGGGAGAAGAAGGAAAAAAAAAAAAAGCAAGCCCAGTAAATGTCATCATGGGGGAGATACTGTGTACTTTGGGAACACCCAGGAAGCCTGTGTAATTTGGAATTGGATGGGGGGCTTTATAATGGAGATGATATATAATGGTATCTGAAATATAAATAGGAATTAGCCTGGTGAAGTGGGACTGGTTCAGCATATTCTAGGCAGTGGCAACATGGTATTCAGAGGCTGGTAGGTAAGGGAGAGTGATGTGTTGGAAAATCTGAAGAGTGTATGCATGTGCACGTATGTTTTATAACCTTCCCTCTTATGTACTCTAATTACCCAAATCTAAACTCTTCATGTGGAGTGGAGTTTTGACACGGAGATAATAGAATTAAAAACGTTTTGTACGTGTTGAAGATAGTTTTAACAGTTTATGTATGCTTTTTTATTAGTAATAACTTGCAGTTAATTTTAAATCTCTATAATATCGAGGTTATGGTTTTCTCAACTTTTATTGCTGCTAAGATTAATCCTGTATTAGTTTGTTCCCCAATAAAATGCCTCCTTGAAACGCAGGGGCAAACCAGAGTTTCCTTAGAGTTACAGTTCTAGATCTTTTCTTGTATGAAGTTTTGAGAGATATAGACCTACTTAAATGTACTAAATTTACTTCCTCCTCTAGCAATTTGTGTCCCTCCTTTCCTTGAATTCAGTTCAGCCAGGAGCCTACCGAGGGTACATGTTGTAGCTTCTAGTTTTAAATTGTGACAGCTGAATTTCACATTGCTGATTTAATATGCATTCCCTTTCTCTTTTCTTATATATATGATTGGTTTTCTTCAAGAGCCAGTCTGTTGAGCCTACCCCATTTCAGTAATCGGTAGTTTTCATCAGTGGGCCAAGAACCTACCCTTTCTGCAGTTGCAATGAAAAGGAATTTAAAGTTAGTCAGACTTGGATTTGAATACTAGCTTTGCCTCTTAATAGTTGTATAACTTTAGATTCATTTACATATTAATAAATCTTAGCCTTTTCTTTCAAATTGGGTGTAATACCTCCTACCTTGCATAGTAGATATTTTGAGATTTAAAGGTAATGTAGGTTAATGTAGGATAATGTTGGTTAGCTGTACACATAGTAGCTGTCTATATATGATAACTGTTAAATTTATTAAGTAGCAACAACATCTAATACTTTTTTATGTAGAGCTTTAGTAACTAGCTGTAATGAGGTCAGGAATTTACCAAAACTTTTTATAAACTTTTCTGTAAGGCATAGTGGTGCTTGATGGTACAGAAATCTATTTCAAGGAATTAATTTCTTGGATATTCCTGTGTCTGGAAAGTGCTAGTACTTGGTAGTACAGTGTTTTTGCTTTGATTCTCTAAACCCCGCCCCCCCACACACGTATTCCCATTACTTTTTTAATGACTTGAAAAATAAAGTTTTTGACCTTTATGAATGTTACCAATTTTGAATAAAATTTTCCCTTCCCCTTTTCTTTTAATAGAATTGCTTTAAATATTACATGAGTGATGATATTAGCCGTGACTCAGATGGAATGGATGAACAATGTAGGTAGGTAATAAATCAAGATGAACTAAAATTCGGTGTTGACTATTTTTGGTGGGAAATTCTTACATAGTCTGTTGTTAAATCCATTTTTTGTAGTATCATCAATGTCTTTAATGGAAGATTGTTCTTTTCCACAAAGCCTTAGATTTATGTGTTTTAAGTTTCTAATAAAGAATAAAAGATGACCTAAATTACTTCACTGTTAAAATTGCTGACAGGAAAATTTAAATTGCTTTAATAATGAAGAAGATTTAAAATGAGTTTTATTTGGGAATAATATTTTAATCTTTAAATAATTTCAGATGGTGTGCAGAAGGTGGAAACTTGATTTGTTGTGACTTTTGCCATAATGCCTTCTGCAAGAAATGCATTCTGCGCAACCTTGGTCGAAAGGAGCTGTCTACAATAATGGATGAAAACAACCAGTGGTATTGCTACATTTGTCACCCGGAGCCTTTGTTGGACTTGGTCACTGCATGTAACAGTGTCTTTGAAAATTTAGAACAGTTGTTGCAACAAAATAAGAAGAAGATTAAAGTTGACAATGAAAAGAGTAGTAAAGTATATGACCATACACCCAGATTTTCTCCAAAGAAAAATAGTTCAAGTTGTAATGGAGAAGAAAAGAAATTAGATGATTCATGTTCTGGTTCTGTAACCTACTCTTATTCAGCACTAATTGTGCCCAAAGAGATGATTAAGAAGGCAAAAAAACTGATTGAGACCACAGCCAACATGAACTCCAGTTATGTTAAGTTTTTGAAGCAGGCAACAGATAATTCAGAAATCAATTCTGCTACAAAGTTACGTCAGCTTAAGGCTTTTAAATCTGTGTTGGCTGATATCAAGAAAGCTCATCTTGCATTAGAAGAAGATTTGAATTCGGAGATTCGAGCTTTGGATGCTGTAAACAAAGAGAAAAATACCAAAGAGCATAAAGTCATAGATGGTAAGTCTGAAACAAAAATACGAAAAGGAGAAAAACCCTTTGCTATGGAAAAGAAGGATATTTCAAAATCAGAAGCTAAATTGTCAAGAAAGCAGGTAGACAGTGAGCACATGGATCAGAGTGTTCCAGTAGAGGAACAAAGAGCAGATAAAAGTACCAGTGATGAACATAAGAAATCTGATAAAAAAGCAGAACCTCAGTATGAACCTACTAACACTTCTGAAGACTTAGACATGGATATTGTGTCTGTTCCTTCTTCAGTTCCAGAAGACATTTTTGAGAATCTTGAGACAGCTATGGAAGTTCAGAGTTCAGCTGACTACCTGGGAGATGGTAATAGTGGAACTGAGCAAGAACTGGAGAGTTCTTCTGTAAAATTAAATATTACTTCAAAAGACAACAGAGGAGGTATTAAATCAGAAACTACAGCTAAAGTAACAAAAGAATTATATGTTAAACTCACCCCTGTTTCCCTTTCTAATTCCCCAATTAAAGGTGCTGATTGTCAGGAAGTTCTACAAGATAAAGATGGCTATAAAAGTTCTGGTCTGAGCTCCAAGCCAGAGAACTGTGGACTTGGACAGGAAAAGAATGACGAGCATTTGGTTGAAAGTGAAGTTCCGTTACTTTCAGAAGAATCTGATCTTCGAAGATCCCCACGTGTAAAGACTACACCCCTGAGGCGACAGACAGAAACCAACCCTGCAACGTCTAATTCAGATGAAGAAAGTAATGAAACAGTTAAGGAAAAACAAAAACTAGCAGTTCAAATGAGAAAAAAGGATAAGCGGAATTCTTCTGACAGTGCTTTAGATAATCCCAAACCCAATAAATTACCTAAATCTAAGCAGTCAGAGATTATGGATCAAAATTCAGATTCTGATGAAATGCTAGCAATCCTCAAAGAGGTATCAAGGATGAGTCACAGTTCTTCTTCAGATACTGATATTAATGAAACCCATACAAGTCATGAGAAGACTTTGTATGATCTAAAGACTCAATCAGGGAAAGATGATAAAGGAAAAAGGAAACGAAAAAGTTCTACTTCTGGCTCAGATTTTGATATTAAAAAAGGCAAATCAGCTAAAAGGTCTATGATTTCTAAAAAGAAACGAGAAAACCACTCTGAATCTTCTAATTATGACTCAGAATTAGAAAAAGAGATAAAGAGCATGAGTAAAATCGGGGCTGCCAGAACAACCAAAAAAAGAGTTCCAAATAACGAAGATTATGATTCTTCCGAAGATGAAAAATGCAGGAATAAAGGAATGGATAATCAAGGGCAGAAAAGTTTGAAGACCGCACAAGAAGGATCATCTGATGATGCTGAAAGGAAACAAGAGAGAGAGAATTTCTCTTCAGCAGAAGGCACAGTTGATAAAGACAAGGCCGTCATGGAATTGAGAGATCCGTTCTCTAAGCAGCAGCAGCCAGAACCAGGTGTTTCTTCTGACGGTGCTGATAAGCCGCCTTCTGGGAAAGAGGAGAGTTTTAATTCTCCAGATGACAAAAAGGTCGCTGAAACTAAAGAAAAGAATAAGCATCTGAAAACCAAAACATATAAGAAGGTACAGGGTGGCTTATCTGATGTTGCTGAGAAGTTCCCAAAGAAAGATCAGAGTGATGAATCCTCTGAAGATGATAAAAAGCAGAGCAAAAAGGGAACTGGAGAAAAAGAAAAGAAAACTATAGACTTGAAGAAAAAAGTAATTAAGATGGAACAACAGTGTGAATCATCATCTGATGGCACTGAGAAATTACCTGAAGGGGAAAAAATTTGTCATTTTCCTAAAGGCATAAAACAAAATAAGAATGACACTGCTGATGGGGAAAAGAAAAGTAAAAAAATAAAAGATAGAACTTCTAGAAAGAAGGATGCATTATCCTACAATGCTGGGAAGTTATCAGGGAAAAGAGATAGTCATGATTCTTCAGAGGATAAAAGGAGTAAGAAGGGAGCATCCGGTAGAGAGAAGAAAAGGTGCAACTTACCTGAAAAGATTTCAAGGAAGAGACAAGATTGTTCATCATCTGATACTGAGAAATATTCCGTGAAAGAAGATGGTTGTGATTCTTCTGATAAGAGACTGAAAAGAATAGAATTGAAGGAAAGAAGAAATTTCAATTCAAAGAGAAATACCAAGGAAGTGCAAAGTGGCTCATCATCTTCTGATGCTGAGGAAAGTTCTGAAGATAATAAAAAGCTGAAGAAGCAAAGAACTTCAGCTAAAAAGAAGACAGGCAACGTCAAGGAGAAAATGAGAAACTCCCTAAGGGCAAGCACTAAAAGGAAGCAAGCTGATGTTAGTTCCTCCTCATCTTCTGATATAGGAGAAGACGATCAGAATTCTGTAGGCGAGGGGAGCAGTGATGAACAGAAAATTAAGCCTGTGACTGAAAATTTAGTGCTGTCTTCACATACTGGATTTTGCCAATCTTCAGGTATGCAAAAATAGATAAAAATTTTGTAATTTGTACTTTTCCCCTCTTGAATAACTATATTGTTTAATTTTCCTTGAAGCCAGTCAAATGCAAAGTTACTGTTTATGAAAAGACCATTTAAAAATTCTTTAGAGATTTACTTGAAAGCCTTTCTCCGTTTATTTTTATGCCATAATTGGAAGGTATTTCAAACATTGTCAGTATTCTGTATCAGGTATACCAAGTTTGCTGGGTAGATAAAATTTCTTTATCAATGTTTAATGCTTTTCTCTGGAGTAATGTACAGTAGTTTATGAAGGAAAATCAGATTGGTGCCAGTAGTTCAGTAGGTATTTATTCGTGTAATGGAGGTGAGTGTTTGGTACTGGTATAACATAGTGTGTGACAGTTTTAACTGCTTTGCCATGCATATGACTTTTAAAATTGGACAAAGATTAGCTTTGTGTCCCTTGAAATCCTCTGAAAAATTTAAATTTATTTCATCAAAACCCTTTTCTGGTGCTGATTAATTTTTTCTATTGACATGAACAGATGTTTCTGTCTTTAACAAAGTAAAGGAAGAAAGAAATCCAAAAAGTAGATGGATTAAATTGTATAATAAATGTACACTTGTCACTCATACTGTCTTTTTTCTTGGTCAGTAAAACCTGTCAGTTTAACAGGGACATTTGAAATTTATTTTAAAATTTGTATAAAGTAGATTTCACATAAAACTGTGTTTCCAGCACAGGCAGAATGTTTAAAATTTTCCTTTAATTTCTTATGTTAGGATTTTCCATTTATCCAAATTGGATTTTAGTGGAATGAACTTGAATCTTGGTTTTTAATAAAACTTTAAATTCCTTTTATGGAGCACTTATCTAATGAGTTGATTTGAAAACCAACTGTGATATGCATGGTGTACTCAGTTTAATGCTCTGCTATATCAGATGCCGAGCTGGAGCTCTGTCTGCATGGTTGTTGTAACTACAGATCTGCGGTCCCTGAAATTCTTGGGGCCTAATATGTTTCAGAATTTTCAGCTTTCTTGGTTTTTAGAAAGATAATAAAGAGTAGCTACCGTATATTATATAAAAGCCCCAACAGGGCCTGAAGCAACACCCCCATAATCAAACACATTAGTGTTTCTGCAGCAAAACACGAACATTCACACTTAGAGAAATAAACAGTTCAGATCAGGTTTTGCTGCCAAATGAACTTTCGCACCACCTCACAAAAACTAAGTTTTGAGAGCTTTTTGGATTTCAGAATTGTGTATAAGAAATTGTGGACTTGTATTCAAAACACAATCTAATAGTTACTTTCATATCAAATGAATGTTTTAGTTATCAGTTTAGTTGGGAAAACTCTTATTAAGGATTAGGGTATAAGAATAATATTGTGATTAGTTACATGGAGTATTCTCATTAACAAATTCTAGGTTATTGAACTAGTCTTAAACTTTGGAAAACTGGTTTCCATGATTAAACAGCTTCCCTAGTGAAATCAACGTTTGATTTTAAATACTAATTTTTTCCCCCAAAAATCTCACTTGATTTGACACATATGATGGTTTCTATGATACACCTCTCATGTTCGGAACTATTAATACCTAGTGTAATAAGTCATATGTATTCATTATATCTTAGTCATATGTATTCATTATATCTTAAGAAGAGATTCTAACATATGGCAAATACTCAGAGGGTGCATTTCCCAATAATTTTCTTAACCCAGCGCTAATCTAGATCATTGTGTTCTTTTTTGACTTATGTAACTTTGTTCTGAAGGACCATTGTGCTAATTAGGAGGTGAACCTTTTCTCCAGAGAGAGAATTCAGCACTTCAGCAGATGTCAGTCTCTCAACTATTTGCTGGAACAAGAGTTGTCCAGATTTTTCTTACCCAGAGTATTTCTTGGAATTGATTACTTTAGATGAAAAAAAGAAGATAAATTTGCTAGGGAATTAACACACCTAAAAATTGGACTTCATCAATAGAAATATTTAAGCAGGAAAGAATATGAAAGGCACTGAAAATAAGTATGTAAAAAAATACTGTTTTTCAAGATGTTTGGGTGAGAGCCAATGATAAGTGACATTCTTTAAGAATTTGCTTGCATGCATGTATAAACATGCTAAATTTACTTATTTCCCTAATATGTCCAATTAATTTAGGTGACAATTTTTTTTTTATTAATGTTATGATAGATTACAACCTTGTGAGATTTCAGTTGTACATTATTGTTAGTCATGTTGTGGGTACACCTCTTCCCCCTTTGTGCCCACCCCCCCTTTTCCCTGGTAACCACCGATCAGATCTCCTTGTCAATATGTTAACTTCCACCTATGAGTGGAGTCATATAGAGTTCATCTTTCTCTGACTGCCTTATTTTGCTTAACATAATACCCTCGAGGTCCGTCCACGTTGCTGCGAATGGGCCAATTTTGTCTTTTTAGGTGACAATTTTTATGAGCTCTTAAAAAGCCTTCCCTGCTCCCATGAATTTAGAGGATTCCAAATATTCAGCAGCAGTTGGGTATCCTATTATGGGGTACGACATTTTCCTAGAAATTGGGTCTTGGGAATGACATGAGCAACTAAGATGAAGAACATGGTCCTAGGAGATTGCGGTCCACTGAGCAATATGGACAAAGATAAATTCTTATTTTACTAAAAAAAGAATACCAGAAGGAAGACATAAGACTAAAATGGGGCTGTGTGATAAATAGCAAGTGAGCCATTTAATCTAAATATTGGAGGAAGACTTAAAAGAACAGGTAGCATTTGAACTCGACTTTAAAGGATGGGTCATATTTTGAAAGGGGTAGTAAAGAGGAACGACAGTAATAGTACTAACAATATTTCATTTGAAGATTGGTCTGTTTGAATGAGGTATGTATTATGTGTTTGCTAGGATGTTGTGAGATTTATTTTTTGCCTTTCTATGTTTAGAGTATTTCTATCATGAACCTGTAGGTGTCTGTGTTCTTTATGGATTTTTTTCCTCCAACATTTTCCCCTAATATTTTGTCATGAAAAAATTTAAATATACAGTAAAGCTTCTCCTGTTAACTTTGTACTGTATTTGCTTTATCACGTTTATCTGTATGTCCTTCTATCTATCCATCAATGAATCTGACTTTTTTTTGCCTTTTTAACTATTTATTTTGAAATAATCTTAAATTCACAGGAAGCTGCAAAAAAAAAAAGTGTACAGGGAGGTCTTGGATACCCTTCATTCAGTTTCCCCCAATGGTAACTTCTTACATAACTTTATACGATGTCAAAACCAGGAAACTAAAGATTTATTCAAATTTCACCAGTTTTACATGCACTCATTCGTTTGTATGTGTGTATGTATAAGTATAGTTCTATGCAATTGTGTCACGTGTAGCTTTGTATAACCGTCACCACAAGCAAGTTATTCTGTTCCATTACCACAGGGTTCCCTTGTGCTACCTTTTATGTACACCTCCTTGCTTATCCCCACTATTAACCCCTGACAACTGTTAATCTGATTTTTCTATCTGTAATTTTTGTTATTTTGAGATGGAATAATGAAGTATGTAAACTTTTGAAATTGACTCTTTTTCGCTCACTGTAATGCCCTTGAAATCGCTGACATTTCAAAGTGGTAAACATCAGCATACTTCTCCCTAATTACTTCAGCATAGATAGTATTAACTAGAGTTCAGTATTTTAAGTTTGTTTTGAAGGTGCAATTTACGTACAATGAAATGCAGAAATCTTAATCTCTTTATATTTTTAATCAAAGGATAGAAATGTAGCTTTTTATAAAGAAATAAAAGATTTACTGTACTTCAGTATATCGCTTCTCATGAATACCATACAAATTCAAGTATATTTTGAAATTACTTGGTACTACCAAAATATTAATAGCAATTTTGCTATTCTTGAATGATACAGGATAAATTAGACATCTCCTAACTTTAAACTTAAAATGAATCACTAGAAAGCTTATTTCAGCAAGAAATTATGCTAATGTGATGGTGAATGATAAAGACTTTTTACTGGGAAGGATAAAACTGTTGTGCTCTGGGAAGGAACTTTGAAATATATAAGATCCAAATATTTATCATTTTACTGCTGGCACTTCTTAAATTCCCCACATGCTTTCCTTTTAAATTCTTTTTACTCATGTTTCGAATCCCAGAGTACAGTTTAGAATCCACTAGTTCTTTTAAAGTTTTTGGCTTTCTGTTTTATTTTACATGGTTTTACTTATATAGGTAATTTAAAGCTAATTTTAAGTACACTTTTTTCCCCTCAAGGAGATGAAGCCTTATCTAAATCAGTGCCTGTCACAGTGGATGATGATGACGACGACAATGATCCTGAGAATAGGTATGATTCCATCTGTAAGGACTTTAAAAAGATTATAACACACCCTAGGCGTGGGCACAAACAGCAGCAACGGAACCGCAAGCAGGTTGTAAAAACCAGAAGTGCCTGCCTTAGAAAGACTCGCTCACAGTCTTCCTGCAAGTTTGAAAGAAAGGCCAGAAAATGGGCTAAAACTCAGAAACCTTAAGAGAAAGTAAATATAAATATTAACACACCTAGCATAGGGTGTGTTATAAATACAGCACTGTCAATTTTATGATTCCATGTAAACTGTGATAATTTTTGAGATTATTTTAATCTTGACGTTATTTTATTGATGAAAGTAAATCATATCTCAATAAATTGGTGACAACAGACATCTCTCTCCTCAATAGTTTATTATTATTTTTAAGTGCCATCCAATATGGTGGTTCTATTTATTAGAACCTGTTCAAAGTGAAGAAAAGGAGATTGCTCAGATATTTAAGACATTGCTTTCAAAATAAGTATCAATTTACAAAGTGTCCAGACTGATTTAGATTTTAACCATTTTTCAAATAAAATAGAAGTAGTATGATAGCATTAACTTTAACAAGACTTAAACAGTAGGCTTAAATGAAAACACTGTAGCCTGTACAGATTTACTTAACTAAGGGATGGCACAAATCCCTTAAAAGAAGAAAAAAAATACAAAGACACAGCCATATCCTAGCAGTGAAGAATAAAGAAAACAAAGGTATTTCAGAATATAACCATAATGTTTTTACATAGCTTTTAAACCCTTCCTGGACTGTAGTACACCCTACACTCATAATCTTCAAGAAGAAGACAGTGTGGTGTAGTGGATGGAATTTTAGAATAATGGGCATAAGAATATCTGACTTAAACTAGTTCTAACTTTTCCAACAACTGTCTGTGTGATTTTGGGCAAGTGACTTAACTACTCTGCCAAAATTTTCTGATCTCTAAAATGAATGAGTTGGATGAAATTTCCTCTGGTTAATTCCAGTGCCAAAAATCTATGATAGACTTGATGATTTTACTAAAGAACACTATATTAACCATCCATTTATTCATAATAGTAAGCTCAAATATTAAGAAAACATGAAAATGTACATGTAATTTTTGTGTCATAATTTTATAAGTAATTAACTTTGAGTTAGTAAATGCTGTGGGGCCAGCTGTTACTCTAGCTCTGTTTTATATTTTGCTGATGCTGATAGGTTTTTCTGTTTCATAGATCGGCATTCTCCTTAATTAACAAGAAAACATTTTTATTAAGGTGAATGAACAATTTTATTTGCACTTTTGAATAGAGCTTAATCATGGACACAAAGACTCAAATGCTGCTTGCTTACTTATTTTTTGAATAAATATATATACACAATTATTTTATGGGATAGGGATGAGGTCCAGAATGGAATGGTAAAGGCATACATTTTATTCATCAGGGATTTTATATAGTACATGATAACTGCAAAATTATGAAAGCATTTAAAAATTTATTGTCTTTAAATGCTTTAATTCCTTTTTATTTATGCTACTATTTGTTTTCCTGTAACTCATGAGACCTCAAATGTTACTGAAAGGCTAATAATGTTTAAAACATGCTATATCCTAATTTAACTGTGAGTGAGAACCTTGGTTTCATATTTAGCCACCAAATGAGAGTGTTGTTAAGGTATGATAATTTTTGTGTTAGAGCATGTCAAAATATAAATATTTTCATCTTTTAAGTTACTTGTTTATGTCTCTCTGTAACTGGCAAGTATTTTATTGGAAGGTATCTTCAATTCCATCTTGTGTTTGTGATTAAAAAATACAACCCTGTTGAGTACTTTTGAGAAGAACTGAATTTTATCTTGAGCATGTTTTTCCTTATACTCAGTTTAATGTGCTTTTATAAACTATACCATTAATAACTTGTTTCATAGCCAGTATACCAGAGAGGTATCTAATACTCATGGGTTATCTGATGATAGGGATACAAATACCTTCTTGAACTATTTTAGTATAGATGATGTATTTGGGCATATTTTAATATGCACTTAGCAACTTTTAAAAATTTGTTTGCAGCTCATGATTAAGTCTTGGAATCATTTTTACTATTTTCAGACTTTTGAGTAGGATATATTTTGCTAGACAGCGTATTGTAATTGTGTGTAAATTTGTACACAATTGTGTAATTGTGTATAAATTGTGTATAAATTTCATATGCTTTCCCATTTTAGCAGTATTGTAATACATTTTCAGTGTTGATGTTTATGGAGAGGTAACTAGTGTATTAATGCAAATGCTTAACTATTTGGATGCAATAAATTTCTGTAAAACTTTTTTCTTGTTCAAGCATTTAATTTTAATTATAATGCATCTTTTGATGAGAGTTGAAAGAATTTGTTAGAATCAAGATATGCAGGCCAGTTTGTAGCCAAAGAAATTTTGATATTTCTGAAATTGAGGAAGCAAATACTTTATAATTCTTGAAACATACAGGCTTATTATATAAGACATATATTTGTGTAAAACTTTTACAATAGATTTCACTATTATTTATCTTTTCTATTTTATAACTATGATAACTTTGAGGTCATTTAAAAAACTTAGCCATGTCCCAAATATTTAGTAAGTGTGAATAAATGTTTGTTATTTTAACATACTATTGTGTAGCATCATTCACATTTGAAAATAAATGTATGCTATTATGAGATAGAGTGGTCTAACTTGTAAATTAATTTCTATTTAATTGCATTTATTTAATAAACCATTACAAAATATTATAGATTTGTTGGCAGTAACTTTTATCATGTTTTTGGTTGAGCTTTTAAGAAAAAAATATAAATAGTAGACTAACTTTATGTTTTGAATTTTGTATAACTGAGAATTTGCTTCAAATTTCATAGCTTAGGCTTTATATGATTTTTGAAAGGGAGAAGAATAGTAACAGTTTGTCAGGTTATTTAAATTATACACATAATTTTAAAGTCAGTTATTTGAATGTGACATTATGGTAATGTTGCCTTTTGAATACCTGTTGTGTTTTAAATTGGTTCTTTCATTGAAAAGACATTTATTTATGTGGGTTTTTTTTATTATGGTTGCAATTCTACAGTTAGGCTGGCATTGAAAATGCATTATGATTCCTTAATATTTTCAATATAAATAGGGGTATTTTGACCAAACGTTTTCTAATATCCTGTATTTTAACACCTACATAGTGAATTAGCCTCAGTGATAAGATGGTAGTGTAAGTTTAGCAGTGTTAGTGTTGAGGATCATAAAACCAGGCTTGTCTTTAGAGGTTGCATACTAAACAATCACTGAAGAGTCTATTCCCCCCCAAAAAAGAATTATTTTTGGAATATTCTTTTTTTGTATTTTTTGCAGAGTGTGAAACATATTTAAAACTGAGCTTTTAAGAGAAAAAACTAGATTGCTAGATTCTTTTGTAAATAAGTTTTGACTAAAAGTGGAAGTTTTTATATGGGTACCCTCCCCTGCCATACACTTACATATGTTTACTTTATAGTTGAAGAATCCTTAATTGGGTCTAGTAATACTCCATAGTTTTTCACGTAATTTTTCTCTCAGTGGGGCTAAATAATTTTTTTTCATAGAAGCAAAATTTGATGTGGAGATTGCTTAAAGAAATTGCCCGTGGTTAATAGAAATTCTACTGAATTATAGTGGGACTATACCAAAGCCTTAAAAATTTCCAATTATTTTATCATTTGGTTATTTCTTTGCTTTTCAAACTGGAAAAAATGCAAATGATTGTTTTTTTCCTACGAGCTTGGTATGGGTATTCTGTGATGAAGGCTCTGTACTGTTAATCCAGCGTTTTTTGGGAAGTGATTAATGATTCCTGGATATTGTTCATGCTAATTAAGACATTTAATGATTGTTTACCTGATTTCAACAAAGATTAATGGCATGAGTATGTCTCACGTCCCTTTAACATATGACTTTTACTTGGTTTCCATTTTAAACACTTTTCCAAATGTTCATCATCTGTATGTGTCTTTATACAAATTTGGTAAATCTGGAATAAATTTTTTTCTGTAAAGTTTTTTTTTTTCCTCTTTGGTTAGCAAAATTGCTTTGGTTCTTCTTTATTGTGCTTGAAAAACAAAGGCAGCATTTTAAATGAAGTATTTTATTTGTTTTTATGTTTGAGTAAGGATTTTACGTGTCTGACAATTTTAAGGTAATTCTCTTTAAATTTACTTTGTCTTTTAGAGCACAGGTAAGTATTGTAAGTCATTTAAGTATAACACAGGCATCCAGCCAGCGTATAGGATTTATTGATAGATATATAAACTGATTGCAGTTGCCACCAGCTTTCTTTTTTATGCTAGAATTCTCAGCAAGGAAAGAAATGGTCAGTAGTGGTCTCTCCGCTTAAGATTTAAACGTTATATTCCAGCCTTCCTTTCCTCTTCTTTGTTTTTGGGTGATACCGAGACTTTCAGAAAATGAGAAATACCCCCCTGGTAAAGACAGTTTGGATTTTCTAGTGTTAGCAAAAGTGATTAAGTTCTCTGAGTTTATATATGCCTCCTCCTTTTTTCTTTAACTTTGAAATTCAAAAGTAAAATTGAGATGAGGAAATTCTCTTTGTTTTCTCCTTTCAAGTATAAAAAATATTAAACTAGTTCTTTAATATGATCAACTTTCCGAGATTTATATCAATGTTTGTAAATTTTTTGTTGAAATTTCCTGTAAAACTGGCTTAGATTTTTGCATAAAATCACGTAATACATATTTTGTAATTTGAGTTTATTCAAACGTTAAGAGTCTATGTATAAATTGTTAATAAACTGTGGGTTCTTAATTTCATACAGCTTTTATTTTTCTACTCCTAAGATTTTTTAAAAAATTATTTGATACTAATTTTAAAAAGAAAACAGTGCTTGTTTTCATTAACTGTAAACATTGTAGGATATGTGGCTAAAAAAATGTTTCAAACTGTTGTTTAGCTTTTTGATTATTTAGTGACTTTATCATTATCTCATGAATTCCACCATTTTTGGGTACAGATCATTATGCCTTAGTCGTATTTTTCTATAGAAAGATTCATCTCAAGATACTAACTTTGAACTGAAGAGTTAAAAATACTAATACAGATTTTGAAGATGAGAAATTCCATAGTAATTCTATGAAATGTTTTATTTTTTATTCTTAACCCTGAAGTATGTAACATTTGTTAAGACGAAGCCTCACACCCTGCTAGAAGGATATGTGTTTACCACACTGTTCTCATAAAAAATATTCAACATTCTTTGGCTGTAGTCATTTGAATTGTCTGACATACCAACCTTTTAAATGTGGTATGTTGTTTTAGTACCACGTATACTTAGACAGTTTTGTATCTTTAAAGGGCATGCATTTAAACCTACAATCTTACTCAGAATTCTCTCTTTTAACTAATTTTTCTATTGGGATAGTGTGCACAAAATGTAAAATAAAAAAAAAATTGTCACCTTTGTGTATGGAGACATAGTAGTTTGGCCTTTTAAAAATGTATTTCTTTTTAAATGTACACTTTTTTTGGTGAGGAAGATGGTCCCTGAGCTAACGTCTGGTTGCCAATCTTCCTCTTTTTTTTTTTTTTCCTCCCCAAAGCCTCAGTACGTACCTGTATATCCTAGTTGTAAGTCCCTCTGGTTCTTCTGTGTGGGATGCTGCCACAGCATGGCTTGATGAGCGGAGTGTAGATCCACCCCCAGGATCCGAACTGGTGAACCCCTGGCTGCCGAAGCAGAATGTGGAAACTTAACCGCTATGCCACGGGGCTGGCCCCAAAAGTGTATTTTTTATTTAGCAATTTTCTTCAAACCTGTTTTCAGAACCTCTTAAAAGAGAAAACAGTAGGTTGTAGAATGTATCTGACATGGCCTCTTAGTGCATTTTAGAGATGGAGCATGCTGGACTAAAGATGTTTAGAACTCTTTTTTTCTTTAATCTTTAAAAATCAAAGCTTGAATTCTTTCCTTTCCAAATACATATATTGGAAATCACTGAAATACAGACATCTTTAAGAATGTGACTATTGTTTATTCGCCCAAGCACTCCTTAGCACAGAAGGTGTGAATGAGTAGAGAATAGAGCACTGGCATAGTAAAGTTAGTAGCAAATTGGGATTCAGGGTCTTAGGTGCTACTCCTGGCTTTTCCACTAACCAGCTTTGTTTCTTTGGCCAAGTCATTTCCCCTCTCTAAGCCTATTTCCTCATCTGTAAAATGACAGAATTAGACTCTGAGGTCCCTCTTCCAGCCTTAACATTTTGTATTGCTTTTTGTAATGGCTGTTTCTCTAAAGCTCCTTGGTGCAAGAGGTCCTTCTCTTGATCACTCCTTTTTTAGAAAGTCAGTGTTTTGACTTATTGATTTACCTACCAGCAGTAGGCAATTTACTTTCTTTTACTGTTTGAGCACTTAAACAAGAGACGTTACTCATCTCATTTCTAGATAGGATCAGAATTACTAGAGGCTTTCTTGGCTTTCTCTCTCTTTTTTTCTGATTACTTGTTCGTCTTTGCATTCTTGGGCTCATTCCTTATATTATTTTTGCTTTCTTTTAATAGATGTAGGTATAAGGTATAATAAGGCATTATCTTGGTGTTCATTATGTGATTTAGAAGACTTAGCTTGTGTGAGTTTTGGGGTTCTATTATTTTCTCATGCACGAGTTCCGATCATTGTTTGTTTGTGGGTTTTTACCCTTCCTCCCATATTGTTTTGCTTTCTCCCCCCTCCCTTCCCTCCCTTTCAGGAAAATGGAGGAGTGGCTCCATTACTTCCGGCTCTGCCCGGGTTTTCTGCCACAAGAGTGGCACAGCCTGTGCCTCTAATGCTTCTGATAGAGTCGTGACTGCTTTGGATGCTACACCTGCCCCAAGATGTAATAATGAGCATTGAGATTCCAGGGGCAATACCTTGTTGCCTGGATGATTTTCTCAGAAACGTCCTGGAAAGCCTCAAGAAAGGAAACTTCAGAGCAAACAGAATCAACTAGGGATCATCACTATACATCCAACACATGCATACCAGCACGGGTTCGGCCGAGGCCTCCAAAATGATGCTTTGCCTGCCTCAGCTGGTTCTCAAGTGATGATGTCCTTGAAGTCTCTGTGGCCCGTGACTCAAGAGTTAAGGTAGTGGAGTTTCCCTTAAAGCATCTCACAGCAGGCTTTGTAGATGGGACACATCTCACCTCAGCATGTTTGCTGACTACTCAGGTTGAAGGTCAGCCTCAACCCTTAGGTCCTTCAAATTAAGTTCTAACTTTGGGGTATAGGTTATATGATAAGCTAGGTTTATGATACAATGGGTCTTTGATATATTGGACTTGAGCCATCAGTCATACTTTATATAGAATGACTTAACTTTATTATTCTTTTTAGGGCTTAATGTACATAGCTATACGTTGGGTTTTCCTTTGATCAAAAGGTGTTAGAGGGCAAACCTAAAACATCGTAGTGAGGTAAAGCTTAGGGAGTCTCCATCACTCTGTGTGTAACTTTTACTTTGGAGGAAAATGAACGTTCTCTGAAGTTTGTAATTTTTTCCTGCCTCTAAAGTGACTGTGATTGTTCTATATATTATGGTCTTACTAAAGATTGTTGATAAATCGTGTAATTCTTCAGTGTGTGGATCTTGTTTAATATTCCATGTTTATTATGTGATTTATTATTTGATATAGAATTGTATCTTATTATCTCAAGTATATCGTATTTCTTAGTTTCTTCCTGACAATCCAGAGCTTGATTATGAATTAGGTAGGTTTACATATTTTGGCCTCCCATTTAGTAGACATATTCTTAGTGGTCTAGAATTTGAAAGAAGAAAAATTATATGATTTATTATAATTAGCAACTAAGTCTTTACAGGTAATAGGGAATTTAAGACTTTTTTGAACTTGTAAATACAAACTGAAATCAGGAGATTAAACTAACCTTTACAGTAACTAAATTAATAATTGTATTTTTGTTGGCTATTATTGTACCACCCAAATGGTGATATAAGATCTTGTGACTACAAGTGAACTATGTTTTTCTATTTGTAATGTAGTACCCACTACTTCACATTACACACACACACACACACCACTTCATTCCAAAACGGTGGTTTTACCCAAATTGGTTTGAGAAAGGTTTTCCTTGTCCATGGGAAGTCACAATGTAATGTGTATTAAAGATGGTTTTAGAGAGTTTTTCTAGGAAGATGCTTTTATTAAATTTAAAGAACCACCTTTTATTCTGAAACTGTTTCCTAATTTGTGGAGGATGTGTTGAGATATTCTTTATTTTATAAAATGATGAAAATAAATGATATTTAGGTGTAAATTTTTTTCTTGGCAAAATGAAAAGTTGGCAACTCTATGTTAGTCTCCATTTAAAAAAAATTTACTGTGTGCAATCCAGGTCAGTACACCACTGATTTAGAAGTTGAAGAGCAATGCTTAACAGCTCAACTCCAGTAGGATTTAAATTGAAGTTATCTAATGTCCACTTTATCGAAATACAAATCAGGGTGGAAACCCTCAGAAAAGCAAACTGATCTCTGGTTTCCTTTAGCGATTGGTAACTGTGTTGTCTAAGTATTTCTGATCCATCTGTTTGTAGGGGAAAACACCAAAAGACATACAAAAAGCATTTATGGAAGTGATTACCTATTTTGCTTCAAAATATTTTCCTTTGTTTGTTTAGGTGCCTTTGCTATATATCTTTGAATAAAAATAGCAATGAACAATCTACCTTTCAAACAAAATTAAGAAGGCATTAATATGCATTAACATCTCCTACTATTGAGTGAATTCTTGATTGAAATTTGAGTGCATGTTGAGAAATATCTTTATATTTCTTATCCAAATAATCCAGAAATAACAAAAGTTCCATAATTCCAGCTGCAAGTTTTTGACTGAGCTAGAGAGGCAATCTTGGTTTCAGTGTGGATGTTTATCCCATAGAGCTTAGTTCATGGAAAACTGAGAATCATGCCACCTTCCTTTTAAACGTTTTTATAAGGTATTCCTTTGCTACTGTGAATTAGGACTTTATATCCAAGGGACACCCAGGTGCAAAACATCTCCTCTTGCACAAAAGCTGCACGATTGCTTTTATCTTACATTTTCAGATGTCTTCTTTTAGTGCAAACATGGAAATTTATTAGGGATATATTTTATTTTAACATAAGATGGTATTAGTTAAAGAAGTACTTTCTCATGCTTTTAGCAGTTGATTTTCCCACTAGCAAATTGGTTTTTGAGGAGCATCTTGAGAAGTTTTGATATGAGTGAGGCTACTGCACTATCTACTTTTTTGGAAAGTGAAAACTCACTTATGGTAATTTGTGTTCTTTTACCATGTATGTAATTAATAGCACTCATGTCCTCTCTCTTCTTTACCCTAGCTTGAATATTATTAGGGATTTCGGATTGCTTCAGTACTTATTGTTTGGTGTATGCTTTCATCTAGTTAACAGAATTTATGAAGTAAATTGAAATTTAAGGGCCAAAAATATTATCCACCAATTTAAGGCACTGTTTCATAATAAAATTATTACACACTAGTTTTCTAAGAATATGTTTTGCTGTTAAATAAATCCTCTCATGTGGAGTTTTGTCTTGGAATGCCATTTGTCTGAATAAGTTGATTTACTATTGTTGGCCTGTCTGATATTGTAGTTGTTGAATGATGGCAGCAGAGCAGGTATAGGATTGGAAGGTTATCCAGCATGAAATTGCAGATGGTCAAAATAGTTAGTTGAAATATCCTGAGATTTTTCAATGTAACGCAGAATTATATAGAATTGGGGAAAAATCAGTGCTAAGAGCATTTTCAAAAGTTTTGGTTGGTAGCTTAGGTAAAAACATGGTTTTGATAGTCTTGTATTTATAATATAAAATCTGTTGACACATTTATTTCTATTTTGATACAGAGAATTCTTTATTTTTGTTCTTAATTTGTTATACTTCAGTAGCAACTATATAGTTTTTTATTGTCTTTTTACTCTCAAGAATTGCCAAGAAGATGCTTTTAGAAGAAATTAAAGCCAATCTTTCATCCGATGAGGATGGGTCTTCAGATGATGAACCAGAGGAAGGGAAAAAAAGAACTGGAAAACACAATGAAGAAAACCCAGGAGATGAGGGTGAGCGCTCTAAAGAGAAGTATAGGATATCATAATTTGATTGTTTGATCGCTTCAGTCTTTGAAGACTATCTGACCATGTGTATCTTACTATGTATATTTAAAGTTTATTAAAATGTTTAAAACTTTACTGCCTTTACTCCTTTTGAGTATCTGATAATAATTGTGCATGTTTTATCAGTTGCTGACAATAAACAGATGATTTTTAAGGCAAAATATTTTTTGCCTTTTAAAACTGGACTGTGTATTGGTAATATTTAATCAATATTTAATAATAGTAATAGATCAAGTCTGATGTATGAGATTTCCTAGTATGACCAATGATACAATGGTAAATGCACAGCTCTGATCTTTTTCATAAATTAGGATAATTGTCAAAAAACAAAATAGTTTTACAAAACATTTTAAAGGAAAAAAGAGTGAAGATTTTACTGATTTATTTTCTCCATTTAGAAGCAAAAAATGAAGTCAATTCTGAATCAGATTCAGATTCTGAAGAATCTAAGAAGCCGAGATACAGACATAGGCTTTTGAGGCACAAACTGACTGTGAGTGATGGAGAATCTGGAGAAGAAAAAAAGGTGAAGCCTAAAGAGCACAAAGAAGCCAAAGGCAGAAATAGAAGGAAGGGTAAGACATTTTAATTCTGAATGTAAGGAACATACTGGTTTTATAAGCTAATTATAGTAATGAAATTTAAGTATATATGTTCCAACGATTGACGGCCTATATTCAGTGAATATCAGCACATTGGCAACAACTGTTCTCTTATGTGAGAGTAAAATAAAGAATTTAGACTGGGAAGATAACCCAGAAACTTGAGAGATGACATAAAACATACTTTTAATCTTTAGTTGTCATTTAGATTAAAAAGATAAATAAATATGACAGTAAATAAAAGCTATGTAGAAAATACAAGATTGCCTATAACTGCAGGAAGAAATAATGCTTTCCTAAGGAAAGATAGAAGATGCAGTTAATTTGGGTAGATTTATACAAGCTTATTGCAGAACTTGTATGTAGTCAGATTAAATTTTCATTTCATTAAAAGTCTGAATCCTTCTGTGCTGAATGCTTCCATGTTTCCAGCATCATGGTAAACATTGAGGATACAAAAATGAATAAGGAAATCATTGTCTTGTGTGGTGGTTTTCAACCTGGCTACACATGCAGATCACTCGGGGGATTTTAAAATATACTTATGACAGGGCTTCATCCCAAGCCAATTACAGCATAGTAGATGATGGTGGCACCTAGGTATCCATATATTTTAAAAGCATGTCTGATGTGATTTTGCTCTGTAGGCAGATTTGGCAGTCACTGGTTTAGTAAGAATTATTGACATTAATATTATAAGAAATTATAGCACCATGAGGGATGTCTTGTACAACAGAGGTATTGTATAGTGCAGCACAAAGGAACATTTCTTTAGCTTCTTGCGGGATAAGGGTTATCCCTAGAGAAGACTTCACAACGATGAAGAGTCTCACCCAGCAGACCAAGTTGTAAGTGGGGAGCAGGGAGATGTGTTGTGAAGATTTATAATATAAGCAGGAAAAAAATTGTAAAAGCCTCTGCAAAATGTTTGGCACATGGTGGAGGGAATGCAATTAATATGATGTAGCTGGACTATAGGAGGGAGTAGGGAAAGGAACAACAGGAAATGAGGCTGGGCCAATGAGACAGAGACAGATACGGAGACCCTTGTAAACCTGTGTTTCTCAAACTGGAGTACTTGGCAGCAGACCCATGGGTACATGAGACTATAGAGTAAACATGGTACATCTCTTTGGTGTGTTCATTTTGCTTGAGATTTGGGGGAGAGCATTCTTTTATTAAGTAATCACATGTATGTTGAGCAATTAAATGTGAAATTTGCCTTAGAATCTCAGCTAACTAAAAGTTCAAAGAAAGTTTTTTGCTTCTTAGGGGAAGATTCTGAAGACTTTACTACCCAACTCCTGAAGGGCAGATTCACTTCCTTGCCACTAGGAATAGGAAAGCATTTTAGGAAGTGTCTGAGAAGTACAGTAGGCTCTGTAGGCTGCAAAGCCATTAAGGTTTTCTGGTTTTTTAATTTTTGAAAAGTATTTTTATTTTTTATATCATAGCTGTATTGAGATATAATTCACAAACCATACAATTTACCTGTTTACAGTGTACAATTTAACTTTTAGTATATTCACAGAGGAGTGCCACCACTTTTTTTAAAAAGTTTTTATTTGAAGTATACTCTACGTACAGAGGAATGTGCATTTCCTAAGTGGACAGCTTGGTGAATTTGTACGGCACCACGATAAAGGCACAGGACATTCATTACTGGCACTCAAGAATCACAGCCTCAGCACGACCACTCATTTTTCCCATTGAAAACTTTTAACCAAGGATGTAATATGATCAAATTAATTACCTACTATTCTGTGAGAATGAAAAGTTTGAATCTGTTTGGAGGATATTGCCGTAGATGACACCAAGTGCCATTTGTTGGCGAAAAGGAGGGTTGACTTGAGACACATAGGAAACTGACTTGTTAGGCCTTATTAACTGATAAGAAAGAGAAAAATCTAGGATGACTGTCAGGTTTTTGGAGTTGTTGTGATATATGTATAATACCACAAAAATATTTGAGATTGCCCAGTAGAGTTGTAATGTTGCACAAATGGCAGGCTAAGGAAAGAATCTTGGAATCCTGAACATTTAAAGGGCTATGGAACAGCACTTATCCATTAAAGAGGAGGAGAAAGGTCTCCCCTCCCCACACATACTTAATATGTTATGGACATTTTCATGTTAATAAATAAATAGTACATCATTTTGTCAATACCTATCTCATCAATTTCTCTGCTGTATGACTCCAAGCTTGTCTTTCAGATTCTATAAAGGAACTGAGTGATTTAGCAGGTTAAATAACAACATGAATTCCTGTGCATCTTCAACAAAAGGAGAAATACTGATTATGCCTCTGAGGCTCAGCTCAGGATATAGAATCCCTTAGTGGGCATGATTGCATTTGAAATACTTTATTAAAACCCAAGTTTCTGTGACCTATGTTTTCACTGTCCTCTTCTCTGGGTAATTTATTACCCACGTGTATTTTTGTTTGTGTAGGAGGAATTAAACTAAAATCACAGCCTATTTATGTTTCTAATTCGGATTATGATCATAGTGATTGATGCTCTATTTGTAGTTGCATAATTTTCCAAGTTTTGCAAACTCTGGTGTCCCTATATTGTCTGGAAACTTGAGTTGGGTGATGGGGAGAAATCAAAAGAGAATAGCTTACTTATTTCTTTTTTTTTAAAATTATTTTTATTTTTATTTTTTTTAAAGATTGGCACCTGAGCTAACAGCTGTTGTCAGTCTTTTTTTTTTTTTTTTAACTCTTTCTCCCCAAAAGCCCCTAGTACCTAGTTGTATATTCTGGTTGTTAGGTCCCTCTGCCTGTGCTACGTGGGACCCTGCCTCAGCATGGCCTGATGAGTGGTGCCATGTCCATGCCCAGGATCTGAACTGGTGAAACCCTGGGCCACCGAAGCAGAGCATGCGAACTTAACCACTTGGCCACGGGGCTGGTCCCTAGCTTACTTATTAAATCAAGTGCTGCGTGTGAACTTTAATTTTCACATAAATTGGAAAAAAGTTATAAAAGTTATTTTGATGCTAATTTAGAAATGTAATTATTGCCTTTATATTAGATGATGTTAAGTTGATGTTATTTTTCTGAAGTGTGATAATGGTATTTAGTCATGTCATGATGTCTGTACTTACTTTCAAATGGTTCAGTGCAAAAAAGAGTGTGTGTATGTATAGATAGAGATAAAGCAAATGTGGTAAATGTTAAAAATAAGTGAATTTAAGAGAAAGGATACAAGTGTTCAACAATTCTTTCTAATTTTTGGTCAATTTGAAAATTTTCAAAATAAAATGTTTGATGAAAAATTAATACTAGGCTTTAAAAATTATACTTAATCTCACGATTTGTATGTGCGTTCATGTGGACACACGTGTTCTCCCAAATTCCCAGTTGCTTAGCCATTCTTTTTTACTATTGTTTGTTTTTTATTCTGGTAGAATACACGTAACAAAATTTTAACAATTTTTAAGTGTACAATCAGTGGCATTAAGTATATTCCCATTGTTGTGCAACCATCAACACTGTCTCCAGAACTCTTTCATCATCTCAAACTGAAACTCATTAAGCAATAACTTGTCATTGCTCTCTCCCCCCGTAGCAATTTTTTTATAGTATTTATGTTCACCCATTTTTTTTAGATAGAAGAGACCTTTTATTCTGATCTCAGGTCATGATACATCTTTTAAAAATTTTGTTATTTTGAAATAATTTAAGATTTACAGAAATGTTGCAAAAATAGTAGAGTTCCTATGTACCTTTCACCCACTTCCCTAATTTGACACCTTGTACTTAATATAGTACGATAATTAAAACCAGGAAATTAAGGAGCCAGCCTTGATGGCCTAGTGGTTAAAGTTTGGTGCGCTCTGCTTTGACAGCCTGGATTCGGCTCCCTGGGCACAGAACCACACCACTCATCTGTCAGTAGCCATGCTGTGATGGTGGCTCACATAGAACTACTGGAAGGACCTACAACTAGAAGATACAACTGTGTACTGGGGCTTTAGGGAGGGGGAAAAAAAGAGAGAGGAAGATTGGGGACAGATGTATTACCTCAGGGCAAATCTTTCCCAGAAAACAAAACAAAGCAGGAAATTAACATTGATACAATACTGTTAACTAAACCAGGGGTTGGCAAACTACACTTGTAGGCTAAATCTGACCTTCTGCCTGTTTTTATAAAGTTTTATTGGATCACAGTCATACTTAGTTACTGCTTTCATGTGTTTAACAGTGTCAAAGTTGAGTAGAGATGAGTACTGTAGTTGCAACAGAGACCATGTAGCCTAAAAAGTTGAAAATATTTGCCATGAGACTTTAGATAAAATGTTTTCTGACCTATGAAGTAAACTATAGATCTTATTTGGTTATCATTACTTTTCCCACTAATGTTTTTTTTCTGCTCCAGAATCCAATCTAGGATCCCACATTGCATTCAGTTGTAATGTCTCCTTAATCTACTCCAAGCTATGACAGTTTTTCTGTCTTTTCTTTCATGGCCATGACACTTTTGAAGAGTATTGATCATTTATTTTTTAGACTGTCCAAGTGTATGTATTCGTCCAATGTTTTCTCATGATTAGATTGAGGTTATTGTGCGTTTTGACAAGAATACCACAAAAGCGATATTGAATCCTTCTCAGTGTATCATACCGAGTATACGACGACAGTCTGTCTTATTGCTGGTAATGTTAGCCTTGATTATTTGATTAACTGTTAAGAAAACTATTTTTCTATTCATATTTAATGAATATTTTGTGGAGAGATACTTTGAGACTATGCAAATATCCTGTTTTTTATTGTACTTACACTCACTAAATTTAGCATCCATCTTGCCTGAAGCAATTACTATGATGTTTGCATAGTGGTGATTTTCTATTTCTTTCATTACTTCTACATTTAGTAATTGTAAGGAAGGATTGTCTGTTTTCCCCTATTTATTTATTTATTTGTTTGTTTATCCCATTACTTATATTAATATGGACTTAGAGATGTTTATTTTATTCATGAGTTATAATCCAGTTGTTCATTTTGTTACTTAAATCGTTCCAGCTTTGGCTACTGGGAACTCCTTCAAGTTAGATCACGTGTCCTTTGAATATGCCCCTGTCAGTTTTTGAGCATTGCTTTACTTTCTGGCACCACAAGTTATTCCAGGCTCATATTGTATTTTCCCTGCCTAGATTCCTTTGGACAGAAGATGGGTATACTCTGGGGTTTTAGATGCCTGTGTCATAGTGGCAATTTTGGTACAGAAAAACAGAATTTTGGAGAGAAAAAATAAAATCAGAAATTCCCTTTATGTTCTTGTGATGTGCAGGGCTCAGCTCCTTTTTCTCAGTGCTGTGGCTAGAAATGGAGTTTTCCCAGAGTTTTGCTGTTAGCACCCTCTGCATAGTTTTGGAATTCAGCCTGCCTTTCTGTCAAAACCAGGAAGGAAAGGAGGGAAAAAGAATCATGATACTCACAGCCACCACGCACGACCCTGTAATTTTATAGGGATCGTTATTCAAGTGTTGATTTCAGTCCCCACACTACCTCCTATTGTTTGCTTTTCAGAGTCCTAAGGTGGTTTCTTTGTGTATTCTGTCCATAGTTTTTAGTTGTTATAAATGGCAGAAAGAGTCTGTAATCACTTGTATTCCATCTTGGCTAGCCTACTTTGCTTGTTTTGAAGTACCAGAATTCTTTTTAGTTTATTTACCTTTGGTAATTACTAATACATTTTATGGACATTATCATTTTGTTAATTTATATACAAATACTACTTATATCTTAATGTAGTACCGTAGTTGTATAATCGTAGTTGGAATACGTTTGAATTTTTTTTTAAAATATCATTTGAATCATTAACTGGTCTAATCTACTATATGATGTAATATCCATTAATGTCCATACTTACAGATATTCTTCTCACAAAGCTCTAAGTTTTAATGTGAAGTTATTGACAAATTAAGTGAATTGCATTTCTGTTGGGAAGTATTTAATAACTTAATACTTCTTTTATTCAAGTGAGCAGTGAAGATTCTGAAGATTCTGATTTTCAGGAATCAGGAGTTAGTGAAGAAGTTAGTGAATCTGAAGATGAACAACGGCCCAGAACAAGGTAAATATTATATTGTTTTTTCAAAAGAATTTTAGGGCTTAATCTGAATAACTGTGCTTTAAATTATTTGTAGAAAAGTTGCTATTACTAATAAAGTAAAATATTTAATATTTTGATTTGAAATTGTTAAAATTATTAAAGAATGTGTATAAACATATGTATAGTTGAATTATGTGTTCCAAGCTAGCTGGACTTTCAGCATGCAAAAACACTCGACTGTGATTTTTGGTTGTTAATAGGGGGAAGTTGTAGTGTGTTAGCTAAGAAGCTCTGTAGACAAACTGCCGCAGTCTAACTGCTGGCTTTACTACTTTCTGTTTATATGAGTACTCTGTACTTTGGTTTCCTTATCTGTAAAATAGGGATTACAATAGTACTTACCTTATTGATTATTGTGGACATTAAATGAGATGGTGCATGTAAACAGCTTTGAATACTATCCACTTGGCGTATGGTAAGTGCTCCATGAATGCTTATTATTAGTCTTAGTAGTACTGCTATTATTATAGTAATTAAGATATGTTTGTTCTCTCAATACACATAGCTGCTGATTTAGATTACTATTTAAAATTTTGCTTCCTTCTTAGCATAGTATTTTATTTTATTTTAAAGATTGGTACCTGAGCTAACATCTGTTGCCAATCTTCTTTTTTTTCTCTTCTTCTCCCTAAAGACTCCCAGTACATAGTTGTATGTTCTAGTTGTAGGTCCTTCTGATTGTGCTCTGTGGAATGCTGCCTCAGCATGGCTTGATGAGCAGTGCCATGTCCGTGCCCAGGATCCGAACCGGCAAAACCCTGGGCTGCTGAAGCGGAGCACGTGAACTTAACCGCTCGGCCATGGGGCCGGGCCCCAGTATAGTATTTTAGATAATACTAACCATTCTCAGAATTTTTCAGTTTTCTCCTCCAGAATGATATGATCCTTCTACAGTTTTATCAAATGGGCAATCTATGTGTGAGTGTGTATGTGTATGTCTACATAGGTGTCTACACTTATAAATTTAAAAACATTTGAGTTTTTTTAGATTAGTACTTACCAGGTTGTGCCTGGAGTGTAGCAACATATTGTACTTTAAGGAAATGAAAAGTAACAATAAGATACAATGAGGATTCTTTAAAACTGAGATATAATTCACATAATACAAACTTCACCATTTTAAAGTGTAGAATATAGTGGTTTTCAGAATATTCACAAACTTGTGCAACAACCACCACTATCTAATTTCAGAACATTTCCATCACTCCAGAAAGAAACCCTGTACCCATTAGCAGTCATTTCATGTTCTTCCTATCCCCAATCCCCTGGCAAAAAATAATCTACTTTGTATATGGATTTGCCTATTCTGGACATTTCATATGAATGGATTCATACAATATGTGGTTTTTTATGAATGAGTTCTTTCACTTAGCATGTTTTCAAGGTTCATCCATGCTGTAGCTTGTATCAGTACTTTATTCCTTTTTTAAGTATTTTTTTAATGGTGGTAAAATATACGTAGCATAAAATTTACCATCTTATCCACTAAATGTACAGTTTAGTAGTGTTAAGTACGTTCACATGGTTCTAGAACCAATCCCTGTAACTCTTGTTATCTTGTAAAACTGAAGTCTTTACACATTAAATAGTATCTTCCTATTCCCCCTTCTCCCCAGCCCCTGGCAACTACCATTCTGCTTTCTCTATGAGTTTGACTACTGTAGGTACCTCATATAAGTGGAATCATACAGTATTTGTCTTTTTGTGACTGGCTTATTTCACTTAGTATAATATCCTTAAGCTTCATACATGTTGCAGCATATATCAGAATTTCATTTCTTTTTAAGGCTGAGTAATGTTCCATCGTATGTATACACCATATTTTGTTTATTCATTTATCCATCAGTGGACACTGGATTGCTTCCATCTTTGGCTATTGTGAATAATGCTGTTTATAAACATGGCAGTACAAATATCTCTTTAAGTCCCTACTTCCATTTCTTTTGGTTATATACCCAGAAGTGAAATTGCTGGAGCATATGATAATTCTATGTTTAACTCTTTGAGGAATTGCTACACTGTTTTTCATAGTGGCTGCACCATTTTACATTCTCAACAATAGTACGCAAGAGTTATACTTTCTCCACATCCTCACCAATACTTGTTATTTTCTGTTTTTTTTAATTGATACTAACCATTCTAATGAGTGGGAGGTGGTGTCTCATTGTGGTTTTGATTTGTATTTTCCCTAATGGTTAGTGATGTTGAACATCTTTTCATGTGCCGTGAGTTAGATGAGACAGAATTCCTGTCCCTTGGGCAACTCTCACACAAGCTGGAAGGTTGCAAGCAAGTTCTACTCTTTTCCTTCCTTCCTGTGGGTGGTGCTGGGAATTGGGCGCTCCCGTTTGACTTCATTGAGCTGAGCAGGGAAGGAGATAGGGCAAATGTGAGCAGAAATGCCACGAAATTTCCTACCATTTTGTGTGACTCTTGGTTAGGTGTTCACTTGGTTGCTGCAGTTTCTTGACTGGTTTCTAGAGTTCTCACAAAGTTAGTTTTTACCATATGTTGTTGTTTATTCTGTGTTTTTGTGGGAGAACAAGAGTCTGGAGCTTCCTGGTCTGTTATCTTGCTGAGGTCACTTGACTACTTCATTACTTGTAATGACTGAATAACATTCCATTTTCTAGATAAAACCACATTTTGTTTATCCATTCATCTATAGATGGGCATTTGGGGTCTTTCTACTTTTTGGCTATTATGATTAATGCTGCTATGAACGTTTGTATACAATTTTTGCACAGTTGTGTTTTCATATTCATTCATAGGAAATACCTATGATGGGAGTTGTTGGGTCATATGGTCACACTATGCTTAACTTTCTACGGAGCTGCCAGCTGTTTTCCACAGTGGCTCACCATTTTACATTCCCACTAGCAATGCACTAGGGTGCCAATTTCACCACACCTTCTGCAACGTTTCTCATTTTTGTTCTTTGGATTATAGCCAACCTAATGGGTGTGTGGTAGCATCTCACTGTGATTTTGGTTTGCTTTTCCCAAATGACTAAGGATGTTGAGCATTTTTTCATGTGTTTACTGGCCATTTGTATATCTTCTTTGGAGAAACATCTATCAAAATTCTTTTCCCAATTTTTTTTTTTTTAAAGATTTTATTTTTTCCTTTTTCTCCCCAAAGCCCCCCGGTACATAGTTGTGTATTCTTTGTTGTGGGTTCTTCTAGTTGTGGCATGTGGGACGCTGCCTCAGCGTGGTCTGATGAGCAGTGCCATGTCCGCACCCAGGATTCGAACCGACGAAACACTGGGCCGCCTGCAGCGGAGCGCGCGAACTTAACCACTCAGCCACGGGGCCAGCCCCTCTTTTCCCAATTTTTAACTGAATTTTCTTTTTGTTGATTTGTAACAGTTCTTTATGTATTCTGGATACAAGGCTCATATCAGATGTATGATTTGCAGATATTTTCTCCCATTCTGTGGGTTATCTTTTCACTTTCAATACAGTATCCATTCATGTATAAAAGTTTTTAATTTTTTCTTTTGAGGAAGATTAGCCCTGAGCTAACATCTGCTGCCAATCCTCCCCTTTTTGCTGAGGAAGACTGGCCTTGAGCTAACATCTGTGCCCATCTTCCCCTACTTTATACGTGGATGCCTACCACAGCATGGCTTGCCAAGCGGTGCTGTGTCTACACCCAGGATCTGAGCCAGAGAACCCCGGACCGCCAAAGCAGAACGTGTGCACTTAACTGCTGCCCTGCCGGGCCGGCCCCAAAAGTTTTTAATTTTGATGAAGTCCAGCTTATCTATATTTTTCCTTTGGTTGCTTGTGCTTTTGGTGTCACATTTAAGAATCCATTGCCTAGGGGCTGGCCCCATGACCGAGTGGTTGGGTTTGCGCGCTCCGCTGCAGGCGGCCCAGTGTTTCGTTGGTTGAAATCCTGGGCACGGATATGGCACTGCTCGCTGAGGTGGCGTCCCACATACCACAACTAGAAGAACCCACAACGAAGAATATACAACTATGTACCAGGGGGCTTTGGGGAGAAAAAGGAAATAATAAAATCTTTAAAAAAAAAAAAAATCCATTGCCTAATCCAAGGTCACAAAGATGTATGGCTGTATTTTCTTTGACAAGTTTTTGTAGTTTTAGCTCTTACATCTCGGACTTTGATCCTTTTTTTTCCTATAACCTCTATGAAATTTTATTTAAGTAAGCTTCTAGTTTTACATGTTTAGATGGTTCTCAGTATTTTCTACTATAAATACTATTGTCATAAAAGTATTTTCATACTCACACATATAGAGATATATAAATATTTTTACAACACTGTTATGTATACACATATGCATATATATTTTCATATATATTTTCATATATATGCATATGTGTGTGTATTCACACACTTGTCTCACTTGTCTGATTATTTCCTTAGAGTAAATTTCTAAAAATGACATTGTTAGGTCAAAGTTGTACAATTTTAAGATTTGTCATGCATATATTTGCACTCTTATAGAAGTCAATTTTTTCTCCCCCTAGCAGGATATGTAAATAACCATTCCCTCACTCTTTCAACAATAAAACAATGAGCAGTCTATTAGCTAGAACGTATATCTTAGGGGGACTTTGATCCTTTCTGTGTTAATTTTTGTATATGGTGCAAGATAAGGGTCCGACTTCATTCTTTCGCACGCAGATATTCAGTTGTCTCAGTATCGTTTGTCAAAAAGATTATTTTTTCCCTATTGAATTGTCTTGACAGTCTTCTGGAAAATCAGTTGACCAAAAATGTAAAGTTTTATTTCTAGACTCTCATTTCTCTTCCATTGATCTGTGTGTCTACTTTTTATGCCATGAACATACTGTCTTGATTAATGTCACTTTGTGTACCATTTTCTAAGCCAAGAAGCACTTTTCTCAATAAAAGTTGTTGACTGTTTTTTTTCAAATTTATGTGAATTGATAGGAAGAAAATAGTATTAAACTTTTAGAAGCTGCTTTTTGTTTTAGAGATGGTGAATATTTTTATATGTATATTGGCCTTCTATATTTCTAAAGACCCTTTATCCATTTTATTACTTATGTGCCAGACCTGTCCTCTGAATAACTTAAAATATTGATCCTTGAATTAGAATTAAGGATTATCCTTTTTGAAGTAAAGTTCTTTTGCTTTTTGTTTTCCCCTGTCTTTTTAAGATAAAGCAGTTCTAGAGTAGTACATAATTTATTTAAGGAAATTCATCATGAAGTATTTTATTTTGCATTTTAAATGTTCTTTAGGTCTGCCAAGAAAGCAGAATTGGAAGAAAATCAACGGAGTTATAAACAGAAAAAGAAAAGGCGACGAATCAAGGTTCAGGAAGATTCATCCAGTGAAAATAAGGTAATAATGACATTTACCCTGTGTTTGCATTATAACTGGTACAGTAGACCATAGTGAATATGTTATTACCTCTTCTGCATTCTATTTGTTAGTTGAATTTTACTGGTTTATTTACATTTTACACTTCTGTGGAAAGATTGACTTATTGAATTTAGAAATATGCACAAGTATTAATTTTGTCATATTATCAATTTTTTTCTGTTTCCTAACTAAATCTAATGGAAATTTTAAGCTGTTCTAATTGATTACTTTACATTCTTAGAGCTGTAGAACTGGTGTGCAGTGTTCTATTTATTTTTGAAGACAAAGCATTTTATCCTGAGTAATGTCTCATAGGTGAATAAATTTCTTCTGGCAATGAAGTTAGCTAATTTGAGTTTCTTATATCTAAGCAGAATTATGTAAAGTACACATTCTGTGTAATGTGTTTGTTCTGTCAACGCTGTTGTCTTGTGCAGGGGTGGGGATGTGTTCTTTTCTTTAAATTAATGTTTTAACCATTTCCAAGTGTACAATTCAGTGGCCTTAGTTACATTTACAATTGGAAACTGTACCCATTAAACAGTAACTCCCCATTCGGCCTACCTCGAGCCCCTTATTACCTCTATTCTAATTTCTGTGTCTATGAATTCACCTATTTTAGGTACATAATATAAGTGGAATCATCCAACATTTGTCCTTTTGTGTCTGGCTTATTTCATTGACGTAATGTTTTCAAGGTTCGTTCATGTTGTAGCATGTATCAGAATTTCCCCTTTTTAAGGCTGGATAATATTCCATTGTATGTATATATCACATGTTTATCCATTCATCTGTTGATTGGCTTTTGGGTTGTTTCCACCTTTGGCTATTTTGAATAATGCTGCTATGAACGTGAGTGTACAAATATCTGTTTGAGTCCCTGCTTTTAATTTTTTTGGTTATAATCTGAGTAGTGGTATTGCCCGATCATATGGTAATTCTATGTTTAACTTTTTGAGAAACTGTCATACGGTTTTCCCAATGCACCAGGCTTCCAGTTTCTCTATATCCTCACCAACACTGGTTATTTTCTTTCTTTTTGTTTTAATAGCTACCCTAATGGGTGTGAGAAAGTATCTCATTTGTGGTTTTGATTTAAATTTTCCTAATGACAAGTGATGTTGAGCATCTTTTCATGTGCTTATTGAACATTTCTATATCTTCTTTGGAGAAATGTCTATTCCAGTCCTTTGGCCCCCTTTTGGTTCCCCCCCCGGGGAAGATTTGGCCTAAGCTAACATCTGTTGCCAGTCTTCCTCTTTTTGTTTGAGGAAAATTTGCCCTGAGCTAACATCTGTGCCAGTCTTCCTCTATTTTGTATGTGGGTTGCCGCCACAGCATGACCGCTGACAAGTGGTATAGGTCTGCACCTGGGAACCAAATCTGGGCTGCCAAAGCGGAGTGTGCTGAACTTAACCACGAGGCCACGGGGCTGGCCCTTTGGGTTGTTTTTAATACTCTTTTTTTTTTTTTGAGGAAGATTAGCCCTGAGCTAAAATCTGCCGCCAATCCTCCTCTTTCTGCTAAGGAAGACTGGCCCTGAGCTAACAACCATGCCCATCTTCCTATTCTTTATATGTGGGCTGCCTGCCACAGATGACTTGACAAGTGGTGCATAGGTCTGCACCCATGATCTGAACCGACAAACCCCGGGCCGCCAAAGTGGAACATGTGAATTCAACCACTGCGCCACTGGACTGGCCCCTTTAATACTCTTTTTTATTGCAAAGTATAATTCTGAAGCTTTTCAGTATGTTTTCTTCCACCTTTTCTTGGTATATTAATTATTGGAATATGAAATAGATAAGTTAGATAACTTGGTAGTATTTACCTCTTATCATTTAAATTTCATAGAGTCATTCTGAAGAAGAAGATAAAGAAGACGATGAAGAGGAAGAGGAAGAAGATGAAAATGATGATTCCAAGTCTCCTGGAAAAGGCAGAAAGAAAATTCGAAAGATTCTGAAAGATGACAAACTAAGAACAGAAACACAAAATGCTCTTAAGGAAGAAGAAGAGAGGCGAAAACGTATTGCTGAGAGGGAGCGTGAGCGAGAGAAGTTGAGAGAGGTAAACCAATTTTTATTTATGATTTCTTTATAATATATGACTTTCATAGATTCATAAATATATTTCAATATTTCAAGGATGGAATGTTGTAATCAACTACAGATTTTTAGTTACAGTTGCTTTTCCCTACTAACAGTATTTTATGGGACTTAAAAATCTTCATTAGGCTTTATTAATATAATTAGGTACATGGAAAGAGTTGAGATTCTTGAGTGATCATCAAAGTGATTGTGTTTTGTCTGGGGTAGAAAAATCTTTAAAAATTATTGCTTAAGTCCATAAAGGATTTCAATTTTTTAAGTAAACATTGTAAACATTTTCAAGCACATGTACAGGTGGAGGAAATAGTGTTATAAATCTCCATGTACCTATTACCTGGCGTCGGCAGACCAACACATGGCCAGTCTTGTTTCATCTATCCTCTTACCTTCAGATTATTTTGGAGAAGTCTCAGAAATCATATCATTCTGTCTATATATGGTTCAGAATATATTGTCAAAAGGTAAGGATCTTGTAAACATTACTACAGTACCATTATTACACTTAAAAATTAACAGTATCTCCATAATATCTAATATCTAGTTACTATTCAGAATTCCTTCGTTTTCCTCATAAACATATTAGTGGTTTTTAAAAAGAGTTGATGTGAATCAGGATCCTGAGAAGGTCTCACTACATGTTATGTTGCATTGGATGTTGTGTCTCTTGAGTCTATTTTAATCTGAAATTTTCCTGTTTTGCTTTCTTATAGTAAATTTGTTTAAAAAACCAGATTATTTGTGTAGAGTTTCCTGTATTGTAAGTGTTGCCCATTGCATCCCTGTGGTGTATTTTCATTGGCTCCTGGATGTCCTATGAACTGTTGGATATAGAGGCCTGATCAGATTTAGGTTCAGTTCTTTTTTTGGCAAAAATACTCGTGGGTGGTAATATCTACTTACTCTGTATCTTACTTAGAGGCACTTTAAGTCTAGTTGTCTCTTTTTGTGATGTTAATTTTATTTAAAAAATTTAAACAACAACTAGCATTAGGTAAATAGACATTAAAATCCTATATTATTATCATTTTCTTATGCTGATCCCTATCAGTGTACATACATGTGTTTCACATAACTGCAGTCACTGTATGTGGTATGTGCTGTATTTTCCTCTCCCTTTTATTTCAGATAATTTAAATGTGTATTAACATATTCCATGTACTTTTAATTGATTTATCATATTTACTTTCTAATTAAATTTTTATGTGAATTAAGTTGAATATATGTGCTTTGTTGAAGTCAGATATTACTATAAGACTACAATGAAAAAAAGTTCTTTTCTACCCCGACTCTACTCAGAAGTATTGACTTTCAATTCTTTCAGCTGTTCTTTCCCTTTTACCTGTATGTTTCTGTTTAATGTGCTTATAATACTATCTCCTCATTTCTCAGTTTTAGACATTACCATTATTATATGGAAGTTGTAGATTTAGCCCTCATATACTACCCACCAATGACAGAGTTTCCTCCTCCCATTCTCTCAGTATGGTTACATGACAGTTCTGGTTAAATTGTTAGTCAATGTTCATGTGACTGTAACTATGTAAATATTCACAGCAGGAGCTACATAGTGTATATTGCATGTATATCTCATACACACACATGTGCATGTGTACATACACATAGTGTATAATGATTACATTCCTTAGTATATAGTTTTTTGGTTTGCTTTTCCTAGAGTTAGTGTTTTTTTCCCTCTTTTTGGTGAGGAAGATTGGCCCCGAGCTAACATCTGTTGTCAGTCTTCCTCTTTTCTTTTTTTTTCTTTCTGTCTAAAGCCCCAGTACATAATTGTATATCCTAGTTGTAAGTCATTCCAGTTCTTCTATGTGGGATGCAACCACAGCATGGCTTGATGAGTGATGCGTAGGTCTGCGCCCAGATCCGGACCCATGAACCCTGGGCTGCCAAAGCGGGGCGTGCAAACTTAACTGCCTGGCCATGGAGCCGGCCCCATGTTAATGTTTCAGTTTTTTCTCTTATTTTCTACATGCCTATAAGTAGTTCATTTCCCATCTTTCCATCAAAACCCTTAAGTTCCTTAATGACTTCAAACACATCAGGTAATTTATCAGTTCTAGTTTTTTTCTTTGAACTGCCAATACTGGAGCCTTGTTTTCCTACTCTAATCTGGTCTGCTTCATCTATTTTCACTATTCTGGGCATTGCCTCTTCTATCTCTTGCTTTATATCACTTCTTCCTTAGATCCTCATTTTCCTATGCACCTTACTTCCCGGAAATTTTGAAATGGGGTAGACGCCTGACTTTAGTGGATTAATTTGGCAGTCTAGTAGGTCTAACTGTTCCTTATTTAGCCTTTCAACTAATTCTCCTTTCCATTTCACACTTCTCCCTGTTTGTGTTAACTGATGCCTCCCGGTCCTGAACTTTCTGAGGAATATCAAATCTGGTGCTTCTTGTTGGTTTTCTTCTCTACAGGTACTTAAGTTTCATCTTTCTTTATTCTGTTGTCATTTGACACTTGTCCATATGCCTTCTAGCTTTCACAATTTTGTTAATATTTCAGTTCTGCCAGGACCTTCCTTCCTCTTCTTTTGTACTTTTGGGATTATCACTTTTTTTTTTTTTTAACATTCTTTCATGTCATTTTAGTAAAGAAGTGTGTTCAATCCACAATTTTTAGCCACTTGCAATGGTTTAGCTTAAGTAAACTATCCCAGGAAATTTAATACAGTTTTGTGTAGCCACCAATTATGTATGATGTATTTCCCATACCAAGTTTATGATCAAAGAATTTTATCAAAGGTGTATGTCCATGTAGCCATTACCACAATTAAGATGTAGAAAACTTTCATCTGTACTTCCTAGTCAGTCCTCAACCTTATACCCCTGGGTGCAGGGAATCAGTGATCCACTTTTTATCACTGTAGATTAGACATGTATTTTTCAAAGTTTCATATAAAAGAAATCATACAGTGTGTTCTCTTGTATAATAATTTTCAGGGTAATAATTTTGAGATTCATCCATGTTTGTGTGTACCAAGTAGTTTGTTGTTTTTATTGTTGAATACTATTCCATTGTATGAATAGACCACAATTTGTTTACCCATTCACTTGTTGATGGATATTTGGGTTACTTTTGGCTTATGAATCAAGCTGTTATACACATTGTGTACAGGTCTTTGTGCAAAAATATGTTTTCATTTCTCTTGGAAAAATATCTAGGAGGAGTATTATGGGGCCATATGGTGTGTACATATTTAACTTTATTTTCAAATTCCATTTGTTTATTGCTGGTGTGTAGGAAAGCAGTTACTTTTTATATATTAACCTTATATCCTGCAACCTTGGTATAATCACTTAGTTACAGGATATTTTGTTAATTCTTTTGGATTTTCTACATAGAAGATCATTTCCTCTACGAACAAAGACAGTTTTATTTCTTCCTTCCCGATCTGTGTAGTTTTTATTTCCTTTTCTTGTCTTATTGCATTAGCTAGAATTTCCAGTACGATATTGAAAAAGAGTGGTAAGGAGGACATCCTTGCCTTGTATTTGACGTTATTGGGGAAGCTTCTAGTTTCTCACCATTAAGTGTGATGTTAGCTGAAGATTTTTTGTAGATACTTTTTATCATCTTGAGGAAGTTCCCCTCTATTCCTAGTTTACTGAGCATTTTTATCATGAATGCGTGTTGGATCTTTGCCAGATGCCTTTTCTGCATCTATTGATATGATCGTGTGGTTTTTTTTTAAGCCTCTTGGTGTGATAGATTACATTAATTGATTTTCGAATGTTGAACCAGCCTTCCATACCTGGGATAAATCCCACTTGGTCGTGATGTGTAATTCTTTTTATATGTTTTTGGATTCGATTTGCTAACATTTTTTTGAGGATTTTTGCATCTATGTTCATGATAGATAATGGTCTGTAGTTTTCTTTTCTTGTATTGTCTTTGGTTTTGGCATTAGGGAAATGTTGGCCTCATAGATTGAACTGGGAGGTATTCCCTCTGCTTTATCCTCTGAAAGAGATTGTAGAGAACTGGTATTATTTCTTCCTTAAATCTTTAGTAGAATTCACCAGTGAACCCATCTGGGCCTGAATCCATCTGTTTTGGAAGGTTATTAATTCTTGATTCAACTTCTTTAATATCTATAGGCCTGTTCAGATTGATGTTTAACTTTATAATAAACTGCCAAATTTTTTTAGTGTGGCTGTAACATTTTGAACTCCCAGGGAGTTCCAATTTCTCCATGTCTTTACCAGCGTTAGTTGTTGTCAGTTTTTAAAATTTTAGCCATTTTAATAATGTGTAGTAGTATCTCATTGTTATTTTAATTTGCATTTCTCTGATGACTAATCATGTCAGGCATCTTTTCACGTGCTTAATGATCATTTATATGTCCTTGTGATGTGTCTATTCAAATCTTTTGCTCTTTTTTGGGGGGGGGATTTGTTTGTCTTTTTCTGTTAGTTGGGATAGTTTTTTACATATTTTGTATATGAGTCATTTTTCATGTTTATGAATTGTACATATTTTCGTTCTTTGTGGCTTTTCTTTTTATTTCCTTAATGATGTCTTTCACAAAGCAGAAGTTTTGAACTTTGATGAAGTCATATTCATCATTTTTTTATCATTTTTGTTTTTGTGTTCTATTGAAGAAATCTTGGTCTACCCTAAAGTTGCAAATATATTTTCCTCTATGATTTCTTCTAAAACTGTGTAGTTTTCACTTTTACATTTATGATCCCTTTGATGTTAGTTTTAGCAAATGATATGTGAGGTATGGTTGAAGATTCATGTTTTTTCCTGTATAAATAGTCAGTTGTTGTAGCACCATTTGTTGAAAAGACTTGTTTCTCCATTGGATTATATTGGCATCTTTGTCAAAAATCAATTGATCATATATTTGTGAGTCAGTCGATCTATATGTCTATCCTTAAGCCAATACCACACTGTCTTGGTGACTGTAAGCTTATACTTTATAGTAAGTCTTGAAATCAGATACTGTAACTCCTACACCTTTGTCCCATCTTTTCAGAATTGTTTTGGCAATTCTCAGTTATTTGCATTTCCGTATAAATTTTAGTATCATCTTGTCAATTTTTAGAAGTGTCCTCCTGGAACTTTTACTGGGGTTGTGTTGGATCTTTGGATCAGCGACATCTTAACAGTGTTCTGTCTTCTGTTACATGAATATAGTATATCTCTCCATTTATTTAATTCTCCTTTGACTTTTCTTAGCAACGTTTTGTGGTTTTTATTGTACAAATCTAGCTCATATTTTGCTAAACTTATCCTTAAGTAGTTCATGTTTTTCTGATGTCATCGTAAATGAAATTTCAAGTGATATGATGACCTTGTGTTCTGTGACCTTGCTAAATTCTCTTGCTAATTCTAGTAGCTTTTTTTGGTAGATTCTTTAGGATTTTCTATGTATACATTCATGTTGTCTATACATAAAAACCTGTTTACTAATTTCTTTCAAATCTGTTGTTAATTTCTGTTTTTAAATTATAAATGGATGCTTAATTTCTTCAGATGCTTCTTTTTCTTTTTTCTTTTTTTTTTGGTGAGGAAGATTGGCCCTGAGCGAACATTTGTTGCCAATCTTCCTCTTTTTGCTTGAGGAAGATTGTCGCTGAACTAACATTTATGCCACTCTTCCCTTATTTTGTGTTTGACACTACCAGAGCATGGCTTGATGAGTGGTGTGTAGGTCCACGCCTGGGATCTGAACCTGTGAACTCCAGGCTGCCGAAGTGGAGTGTGCCAACTTAATGTCTACACCACTGGGCCGGCCCCCAGATGCCTTTTAATATATCTTTTGGGGTGATCTAGAAAATCAGTCTTATGTTCCTAGAATAAGCCTTACTTGGTCATGGTATACCACTTGTTTTATATATCATTGTATTTCTTTTTTTTTTTTTTTTAAAGTTACAGTTTTTTTTATTTTTTTTAAAGATTTTATTTTTTCCTTTTTCTCCCCAAAGCCCCCCGGTACATAGTTGTGTATTCTTCCTTGTGGGTTCTTCTAGTTGTGGCATGTGGGACGCTGCCTCAGCGTGGTCTGATGAGCAGTGCCATGTCCGCGCCCAGGATTCGAACTAACGAAACACTGGGCCGCCTGCAGCGGAGCGCACGAACTTAACCACTCGGCCACGGGGCCAGCCCCATATCATTGTATTTCTTTTGCTAATATTTCAACAGTGTTTTTACCTCACTGTTAAGTAAGCATGTTGGTCTGTTGATTTCTTTTCTGGTTTTACTGTTGTAGTAATACTATTCTTATGTAAAGTGAGTGGGGAAGTGCTCCCACCTCCTCTGTCTTCTTAAAGAGTGTTTGTAGGATATTATTTCACTCTTAAATGTTTGATAGAATTCTCCAGTGAATCCATGGGGCTGGAGTTTTCTGAGTATTTTTTTTTAAACAGATTCAGTTTCTTTAATAAATGTAGGGCTATTTAGTCTATCTGTTTTTCCTTAGATCTGTTTTGACAAATTTTGTCTTTAAGGGATTCGTTCATTTCATATAGGTAGTCAAATTTATTGGTTTAGATTTATTCATTAATATTCCCTTATTATCCATTTGTTTTTTGTAGCCTCTGTTATGATATCTCATCTTTAATTTTTGTTCCTGATAATTGGTGTCTTACCCTTCCTTTCTTTTGTTTTTATTAGTTTCTCTAGAAGTTTAGCAGTTTTACTATCTTTTCAAAAACACCAGCTTTAGGTTTCATTGAGTTTCTCTATTGTTTCATTTTTTTCTATTTCATTGATTTCCACTTATTTTTATTTTTTCTGTCTTTCTTTGGGTTTAATTTGCTCTTATTTTTCTAGCTACTTAAAGTTGATGTTGGATCTTACTCCTTTTTAAATATATGCATTTAAAGGTATAAAATTCCCCACTCTGTATACTATTTTAAATGCTGCATTGTACAAATTTTGATGTTTTGTGTTTCACTGTTACTCTGTTCAGAATCTTTTCTAATTTTTCTTATGACCCAGAAATGGTGTATCTTTTTGGATGTTCTGTGTATATATGTTCTGCTATTGTTAGGTGAAATACTCTATAAATTTCAATTAGGTGATGTTGCTTGATTATATTCAGGTCCTCTATATCCTTAATAATATTCTGTCTAATATTGAGAGAGCAGTGTTGAGATCTCTAAGTATAATAGTTTGTCATTTTTTTCTTCAAGTTCTCTCAGTTTCTTCTTTTTGTTGAAGCTATGTTGTTAGGTACATGTACACGTAGGATTGTTATGTCTTTCTAGTGAATTGACCCATTATCAATAAGTATTGTCCTTTTTTATCTCTGATAACTTTCCTTTATCTGAAATCTGCTTTATGTAATAAAATGATATAGCCACACTATCTTTTCCAATGTCTTTCTAGTGAATTGACCCATTATCAATAAGTATTGTCCTTTTTTATCTCTGATAACTTTCCTTTATCTGAAATCTGCTTTATGTAATAAAATGATATAGCCACACTATCTTTTCCAATGTTCTCTTATGAAAAATCCTAACGTACAGCAGGGTTGACAGAATTTCACAGTGATTTCCCATAAACTCACCTCCTGGATTCTTCTGTTAATATTTTTCTATACTTGGTTTTTTACTTTCCTATTTACCTACTAATCTATATCCATCATTACTTTTTTTTAATGCATTTTAGTGTTCATTGCAGACATCATTTCACTTAACCCAAGTGCTTTTAGCATGCATATCATTAGCTAGAATTCATATATATTTGCAAGTTTTCCTTTTTGTGTAAAATTTACACACAGTGAAATGTGCCAATTTTAAGTGTACATTTGCTTTTGGCATACCATGGAATGCACAGATCTAGTGTACATATTTTTGTGGTTTTCTTCAACTTACTTTCTTTTTCTTTTCCTTAATGTTTGGAGAATTTTCCATGACCCCCCTAGGTTTTGTCTGCCCTTAACTGTGGCACAACTCATCTGTTGAATGGATGTACAGTAGTTTCCCCTTATCTGCAGGGGATATGTTCCAAGATCCCCAGTGGAGGCCTAAAACTACAGATGGTATCGAACTCTATATGTACTGTGTTTTCTCCTATACATACATACCTGTGATAGAGTTTAATTTGTAAATTAGGCACAGTAAGAGATTAACAATAATAACTAATAATAAAATAGAGCAATTATAACAGTATACTGTAATAAAAATTACTATAGATCTTAACCTCAGCAATTGATTTTTTTTCTTTTGTTATTAGTCTAAAATTTTCACTTTTTCTCTTGAAGCACTTTTCAGTTTTTCTTTGGTATATATGAATTGCCACCATCACTACTCTTGTCCTTTGGGGCCATTATTAAGTAAAATAAAGCTTATTTGAACACAAGCACTGTGATACCATGACAGTCAATCTGATAACTAAGACGGCTGCTAAGTGACTAATGGGTGACTAGTGTATACAGCATCTATACGCTGGACAAAGGGATGATTTATGTCCCGGGCGGTTTGCCACAGGTAACTAAAACTGTGGAAAGTGAAACCATGGATAAGGGGTAATGACTGTACCACTGTCAATCCTCTCCTCCCCAGATCCTCTTTTGAGGGACATTTAAATCGGTTCAGTGTTTTCACTAAATCAGAGTATCCTGTTAGATATTGGAATGACTTCTTGTTTGTGCTTCTTTGGATTCTTTTTAAAAAATTATTTACCATTTTAACTACTTTTAAGTGCACAGTTTAGTGAAATACATTTACAGTGTTGTGCATCCATCACCACCATTCTTTTTCATCATTCTAAACAGAAACACTGTACCCATTTAACGATAAATCCCCATTCCCCCCTCGCCTCAGCCACTGGTAACCTCTCTTCTACATTCTATCTCTATGAATTTGCCTATTTTAGGTACCTCATATAAGTGGAATCATGCAATATTTGTTCTTTTCTGTCTGGCTTATTTCACTTGGCATGATGTTTTTAAGATTTATCCATGTTATATCATCTGTCAGAATTTCATTTATTTTTTAAGAATAAACAAATATTGTATGCATATGCCACATTTTGTTTTCCCATTCATCTGTTGAGGGATACTTGGATTTCTTCTACCTTTTGGCTATTGTGAATAATGCTGCTATGAACGTGGGTATAGAAATACCTCTTCAAGTTCCTGCTTTCCGTTCTTTTGGGGATATACACAGAAGTGGAATTGCTGGAACATATGGAAATTGTGAATGTAATTTTTTGAGGAATTGCTGTACCATTTTCCACAACAGCTGCACTATTTTACACTCCCACCAGCAATGCATATGGGTTTCAGTTTGTCTGAATCTTCACCAACACTTTTTATCCCCCCCTTTTTTTGATAATAGCCAACCTAATGGATATGAAGTGGTATCTCATCATGGTTTTGATTTGCATTTCCTTAATGATTAATAATGTTGAGCATCTTTTTATGTGCATATTGGCCATTTGTATATCTTTGGAGAAATGTCTATTCAAGTCTTTTGCATGTTTTAAAATTGTGTTGTTTGGGGTTTTTTTATTGTTGAATTGTAAGAGTTCTTTATATTTTCTGGATATCAGTCCCTTATCAGATATGTGATTTGCAAATGTTTTCCCCCATTTAACTCTACTGATAAGTGTCTTTTGCACAAAAGTTTTAAATTTTGATGAAGTCCCTTTTATCTATTTTTTCTTTCATTGTCTGTGCTTTTGGTGTCATATTTAAGACATTGTTGCCAAATTCTGTGTCATGAAGATTTTCCCCTTTGTCATTTTGTATAATCCTGTTAATGTGCTGCTGAATTTGGTTTCTTGTTGAGGACTTTTTGAATTTATGTTTATACGTAATCTATAGTTCTCTTACAGCTTATTTGTCTGGATTTCAAATCAGGGTAATACTGGTCTCATTGAACGTATTTTAAGTGTTCCCTCCTCTTCAGTTTCCTGGAAGAGTTTGAGAAGGATTGGCATTAGTTATTTTTTATTTAAACTTTTGGTAGAATTTACCAGGGAAGCCATCTTGTCCTTGGCTTTTCTTTGTTGAAGGTTTTGATTACTGATTCAGTGTTTTTACTAGTTTACCAATCTGTTCAGGTTTTGTTTTTCTTCATGTGTCTGTTCTGGTAGATTCTGGTTATAGGAATTTTTCCATCTCATCTACGTTATCCATTTTGTTGTACAATTGTTTGTAGTATTCTTTCATATTTATTTTTATTTATGTAAAATTGCTAGTAATGTCCTCACTTTTATTTCAGATTTTAGTAATTTTCAAGCCTTTGTTTTTGTCTTAGTCAATCTAACTAAAGATTTGTGAATTTTATTCTTTTCAAAAAACTGACTTTTGATTTTGTTGATTTTTTTCTTTTTCTAGTATCTGTTTTATTTATATCAGCTCTAATCTGTTTTATTTCCTTCCATCTACTGGCTCTGGTTTAGTTTGCTCTACTTTTTCTACTCCTTTAAAGTGTAACGTCAACTTCATGATTTGTGGTCTTATTTCCTTTTTAATGTCTGTGTTTACTGCTATAAATTCCCCTCTTAGCTCTGCTTTTGCTGATTCCTTTAAGTTTAGTATTCTGTTTCTGTTTTCATTTCTCTCAAGCTGTTTTCTAATTTCCCTTGTGATTTCTTGTTTGACTTATTGGTTATTTAAGAGTGTCTTGTTTAATTTTCATATATCTGCATTTTTTCCAGTATTTCTTCTCTTACTGATTTCTAGTTTCATTCCATTGTGATTGGAAGAGATTGGAAGAGATTGGAAAAGATACTTTTTATGATATCAATCCATTAAACTTTATTAAGGCTTGTTTTGTACCCTAACGTATGGTCTGTCCTTGAGAATGTTCCATGTGCCCTTGAGAAAATTTGTACCCTGCTGTGCTTGAGTGGAGTGTTCTCTATATGTCTGTTAGGGCCAGCTGATTTATAGTTTTGTTCTAGTTCTGTTTCTTTATTGATCTTTAGTCAGCTCATTCTATGCATTATTGAAGGTAGGATGTTGATGTCTCCAAACTATTATCGTAGAACTCTTTCTCCTTCAGTTCTGTCAGTGTTTGCTTCATGTATCTTGGAGCTCAGTTATTGGTGCATTTAATGTTTATGATTGTTTGATCTTCTTGATTCCAGGCATACCTCGGAGATATTGCAGGTTTGATTTCAGACCACTGTGATTAAAAGGGAGTCACACGAGGGGCCAGCCCAGTGGCGCAGTGGTTAAGTTCGCTTCGGCAGCCGGGGGTTTGCCAGTTTGGATCCCGGGTGCGGACATGGCACCGCTCAGCAAGCCATGCTGTGGCAGGCGTCACACATAAAAAGTAGAGGAAGATAGGCACAGATGTTAGTTCAGGGTTAGTCTTCCTCAGCAAAAAGAGGAGGATTGGCAGCAGATGTTAGCGTAGGGCTAATCTTCCTCAAAAAAAAAAAAAAGGGAGTCACATGAATTTTTTGGTTTTCCAGTGAATAGTAATGTTTACACTATACTGTAGTCTATTAAGTGTGCATTAGTGTTATGTGAAAAAAAGGACAATGTGCATATCTTAATTAAAAAATACTTTGTTGCTAAAATATACTAACCATCATCTGAGCCTTCAGCAAGTCATAATCTTTTTGCTGGTGGAGGGTCTTGTTAAAAGCACAATAAAACAAAGTGCAGTACAACAAGGTATGCCTGTAATTGACTCTTTTATCAATATATAATATGTTTTTTGTCTCTCGTAATACTGTTTCACATAGTCTATTTGTCTTATGTTTATATAATCATCCCAGCCTTCTTAGTTGCACGAAATATCTTTTACTATTATTTTACTTTCAACCTATTTGTGTCTTTTGATCTAAACTGAGTCTCTTGTAGGCAGCCACTATTTGGATCATTTTTTAATCCTTTTTATCAATCTATGCCATTTGATTGGGGGTTTAATCCATTTATATTTTAAGTAAGTACCGATGAGTATGGATTTACTTATGCCATTTTACTATTTTTTACATGTCTTACTGATTTTTGGTCATCATTTCCTCCATTGCAGCCTTCTTTTTTGTTCAGTTGATTTTTTGCAGTAATGCATTTTGATTCCAATCTCAGTTTCTTTTGTGTATAATCTATAGATATTTTCTTTGTGGTTACCAGGGGATTACATATAACATCCTAAAGTCATAACAATGTAGTTTGAGTTGATATGAACTTAACTTCAATTGCATACAGAAACTGTTGTTTTATAGAGCTCCCTTCCCCCCATATATTATTCATGTCACAAATTACATTTTTATAAGTTTTCTGCCCACTAACATATGTTTATAATTTTTTGATGCTTTTGTCTTTTAAGTCCTTTAGAAAGTAAACCTGGAGTTACAAACCAAAATACAATAATACTGGGTTTCATATTTGCCCCTGTATGTATCTTTTTCATATATCTTTATTTCTTCATACATGTTTGAGTTCCTATCCTTTTATTTCAACCTGAAGACCTCCCTTTAGCATTTCTTGTAGAGTAAGTCCAGTTTTAATGAACTCCCTTAGCTTAGGAATGTCTTAAATTTCTCCCTTTACTTTGAAAGATACTTTATTTCTATATAGAATTCTTAAGCTGACAGTTTCTTTCAACACCTTAAAATATGTTATGACACTGCCTTCTCACCTCGAAGTTTCTGATGAGAAATCAGCTGATAATGTTATTGATGATTCCTGTATGTGACAAGTCACTTCTCTCTTGCTGCTTTCAAGATCCTCTCTGTCTTTGGCTTTCCAAGATTTGATTATAATGTATTTGGTCTGGGTCTCTTTTAGTTTATTTCACTTTGAGTTTGTTGAGCTTCTTGGATTTGTAGATTCTGGTCTTTACTCAAATTTGGGGAGGTTTTTGTTTTTGCTTTTTTTCAAAGATTTTGTTTTTCCTTTTTCTCCCAAAGCCCCCCAGTACATAGTTGTGTATTCTTTTTCAGTTGTGGGTCCTTCTAGTTGTGGCATGTGGGATTCCGCCTCAGCATGGCCTGATGAGCGGTGCCATGTCCATGCCCAGGATTCGAACCGGTGAAACCCTGGGCTGCTGAAGGGGAGCTGGTGAACTTAACCACTTGGCCACAGGGCCAGCCCTTTGGGGAGGTTTTGGCTGTTATTTCCTCAGATCATCTCTCTTCCCCATTCTTTTTCTCTTCTCCTTCTTGGACTCTAATAATATAGATGTTGGTCCACTTGATGGTGTCCTACAAGTCCCTTAGTCTCTCAGTTTCTTCATTCTTTTTTCTGTCTGCTCATTACACTCAATAATTTCAGTTGACATCTTTATGTTTGTTAATTCTTCTGCCTTTTCATGTCTACTGTTGAATCCCTTTTGAGTTTTTTATTTACTTATTTCTTTCAGCTCCAAATTTTCTGTTTGATTCCTTCTTATAATCTGTACTTCTTGTTGATAGTCTCATTTTGTGCATTCTGTTTTCCTGATTCCCTTTAGTTTTTTGTCCATGGTTTCCTTTGGGTTTTTGAGTATATTTAAGACAGTTGCTTTACTATATTTGTCTAGTAAGTTCATTGTTGGGGGTTTCTCAGGGATGGTTTCTATTGTTTTGTTTTGTTCATTGGAATGGGCCATGTTTTCCTGTTTCATTGTGTGGTTTGTGATTCTTTTAATTGCAAATTGGGCATTTGAATATTATAATGATGGCTCTGGAAATCAAGTTCTCTCCCTTCCAAGGATTTGCTGTGTTTTTTTCTTAAGTTGTAGTAGTCTGATTATGTTGAGACTCTCCCCAATTAGTTTTGCAAAGTCTGTTCTTTGTTTTGGGTCATTACTGAAGTCTCTGTTCTTTTCACTTATGTTCTGCTAATATTTTGAAAGAGATTTCCTTGAATGCCTGCTGTTTTCCAGTCTTTGCGGATTGACTCTGTACTGGGGTGCTCTTTCACTAGTTAGTCTTACTGAAGCTAAGGATCAGCCTGAGGTTAAAACTTAATGTCTCTTCAGGTTTTTTTCTGAGCATGTGTCGTGTCTGGGGATACAGAGCTTTCTAGATTATCCCGTATCCTTTGCTCGTTTTGAATGTCCTAAATTCCAAGAGTGTCATCCCAGCTTCTTCTTTGGGCTTTATGTGGTCAGTTGTATGTCTCCAATTCTAGTGTCTTGCCCCTGGCTTCTGTGTGTTTGTAGTTCCTTTGCAGCTTTTTTTTTTTTTTTTTTTTTTTTAAGCAGAACCTGCTGTTTTTCCTACCAGACTTCCAAGTTAGGTGAAACAGTAATAAGAGTCTTATGTCAATGCTTTGTTTATCTCCCAGACAGGTTAGGATAGATACATACAATAATTTACAAATAAGGTCTACTGGGTTCCCTCCAGTTTGAAGGAGGGAACTGGCAGCTAGGCTGCTGCTGCTTCAAGAATAAGACCGTCACCTCATCAGGAAAGTGATGAGGTAAGGGCAAGTAAAAATGCCATAAAACTTTCCCACTGTTTTGAAGTTGGCATTTTCTTGACTTGGCATTTACTTGCTTGCTGTAAAACTTTAACTGTTTTCCAGAATTCTGACAAAGTTGCTTCACACAGTTTCTGATTTTTTTTTTGTGTGACGTTTCTGTGCAGAAATGAGACCTTAGAGAGTCTTAGTCTGACTTTTTGTTGACTTCTACCTTTTCCATTTTTCACTCTTCAAAGTTATTATCCCTGGGTATGTGATCCCTGAGTAAGAATTCTAAGTTGATAGTTTTTTTTCGCTTTCATCTGTTTAAACATGTTGCTGCTGCTTTTTTTATTAATTGATTTTTTATTGCAGTAACATTGGTTTATAGCATTCTGTAAATCTTAGGTGTGTATATCATTAGATTTCGATTACTGTGTAGATTACATCATGTTCACCACCCAAAGACTAATTACAATTCATCACCACACACATGTGCCTAATCACCCCTTTCTCCCTCCTTCCCCTCTGGTAACCACCAATTTAATCTCTGTCTCTGTGTGATTGTTGTTTTTATCTTCTACTTATGACTGAGATCATACAGTATTTGACTTTCTCCCTCTGACTTATTTGGCTTAGCGTAATACCCTCAAGGTATATACATGTTGTCACAAATGGCTGGATTTCATTGTTTCTTATGGTTGAGTGGTATTCCACTGTGTATATATACCATATCTTCTTTATCCATTCGTCCCTTGATGGGCACCTAGGTTGCTTCCAAGTCTTGGCTATTGTGAATAATGCTGCAGTGAACACAGGGGTACATGTATCTTTATGCATTTGTGTTTTTAAGTTCTTGGGATAAACACCCAGCAGTGGAACAGCTGGATCATATGGTAGATCTATTGTTAATTTTCTGAGGAAACTCCATACTGCTTTCCATAGTGGCCGCACCAGTTTGCACTCTCACCAGCAGTGTATGAGGGTTCCCTTCTCTCCACATCCTTTCCAACACTTGTTGTTTCCTGTCTTGTTAATTTGTAGCCATTTTGACTAGAGTAAGGTGATAACTCATTGTAGTTTTGATTTGCGTTTCCCTGATAGTTAATGATGTTGAACGTCTTTTCATGTGTCTGTTGGCCATCTGTGTATATCTTCTTTGGGGAAATGTCTGTTCATATCTTTTGCTCATTTTTTATTTGGGCTGTTAGTTTTCTTGTTGTTGAGATGTATGTTGAGTTCTTTATTTATTTTGGATATTAACCCCTATCTGATATATGGTTTGCAAATATGTTCTCCTGATTGTTAGGTTGTCTTTTCGTTTTGTTGATGGTTTCCTTTGCTGTGCAGAAGCTTTGTAGTTTGATGTAGTTCCATTTGTTTATTATTTCTGTTGTTTCCCTTGCCTGGTCAGACATGGTATTCGACAATGTGCTGCTAAGACCGATGTCGAGGAGTGTGTACTGCCTATGTTTTCTTCTAGAAGTTTAATGGTTCCAGGTCTTACCTTCAAGTCTTTAATCCATTTTGAGTTGATCTTTGTGCATGATGTAAGATAATGGTCAACTTTCCTTCTTTTGCATATGCCTGTCCAGTTTTCCAAGCACCATTTATTGAAGAGACTTTCCTGTTCTCCATTGTATATTCTTGGTTCCCTTATTGAAAATTAACTGTCCGTAGTTGTGTGGGTTTATTTCTGGGCTCTAGATTCTGTTCCATTGATCTGTGTGTCTGTTTTTGTGCCAGTACCATACTGTTTTGGTTACCATAGCTTTGTAGTCTATTTTGAAATCAGGGAGTGTGATACCTCCAGCTTTTGTTCTTTTTTTCTCAAGGTTCCTTTGGCTATTCAGGGTCTTTTGTTGTTCCATATAAATTTTAGGGTTCTTTGCTCTATTTCTGTGAAAAATGTTGTTGGAGCTTTGATAGGGATTGCAGTGAATCTGTAGATTGCTTTAGGAAGTATGGACATTTTAACTATGTTAATTCTTCCAATCCAAGAGCATGGAATATCATTACATTTATTTTTGTCTTCTTCAGTTTCTTTCAACAGTGTTTTATAGTTTTCAGTGTACAGGTCTGTCACCTCTTTGCTTAAGTGTATTCCTAAGTATTTTATTCTTTTTGTTGCAGTTGTAAATGGAATTGTATTCTTAATTTCTGTTTCTGCTACTTCATTGTTAGTTATAGAAATGCAAATGATTTTTGTATGTTGATTTTGTATACTGCAACTTGACTGTTTTTTATTGATTATTATTTATTATTTCTAAAAGTTTTTTAGTGGATTCCTTAGGGTTTTCTGTACATAAAAGCATATCATCAGCAAATAGTGACATTTTCACTTCTTCCTTTCCCGTTTGGATCCCTTTTATTTCTTTTTCTTGCCTGATTGCTCTTGCTAGGACTCCCAATACTATGTTAAATAAGATTGACAAAAGTGGGCATCCTTGTCTTGTTCCTGTTCTTAGAGGGATAGCTTTCAGTTTTTCTTCTTTAAGTATGATATTAGCTGTGAATTTGTCATATATGGCCTTTATTATGTTGAGGCACTTTCCTTCTATACCCATTTTATTCAGAGTCTTTATTATAAATGGATGCTGTATGTTGTCCAATGCTTTCTCTGGATCTATTGAGATGATCATGTGATTTTTATTCTTCATTTTGTTAACGTGATGTATCACATTGATTGATTTATGGATGTTGAGCCCTGTGTCCCAGGAATAAATCCCTCTTGATCCTAGTATATGATCCTTTTATTGTGTTGTTGTATTCAGTTTGCTAATATTTTGTTGACAATATTTGCATCTATGTTCCTCAGCAATATTGGATTGTAATGTTCCTTTTTTGTATTGTCCTTGTCTGGTTTTGGTATCTGTTGTCTGGTATATGAAGGTAATGTTCACCTCATAACATCAGTTAGTAAGTATCCCTTCCTTTTCAGTTTTTTGGGAAGAATTTGAAAATCTTTGAATGTTTGGTAGAATTCACCAGAGAAGCCATCTGGTCCTGGACTTTTTCTTTTTGGGGAGGTTTTGATTTCTGTTTCAATCTCTTTACCAGTGATTTCTGTATTCAGAATCTCTATCTTGATTCAGTTTTGGGAGACTGTATGATTCTAATAATGTATTCATTTCTTTTAGGTTATCTAGTTTGTCGGTGTATAGCGTTTCATAGTATTCTCTTATAACCCTTTGTATTTCGTGCTATCTATTGTAATTTCTCTTTCATTTCTGATTTTAATTGAGCCTTCTTTCCTCTTTTCTTAGTTAATCTAGGTAACAGTTTGTCAGTTTTGTTTATCTTTTCAAAGAATCCGCTTTTGGTTTCATTGATCTTTTCTATTTTCAGTTTCTGTTTCATTTATTTCTGCTCTGATTTTTGTTTCCTTCTGCTGGCTTTGGGCTTTGTTTGTTTTCTAGTTCTTTTAGGTGTAGTGTTAAGGTTGTTTGTTTGAAGTTTTTCTTGTTTCTTGAGGTAGGCCAGTAGTACTGTTTACTTCCCTCTTAGTACCTCTTTTGCTGTATCCCATGAATTTTGGTATGTTGTATTTTCCTTTTCATTTGTCTCCAGGTATTTTTTGATTTCTCTTTTGATGTCTTTGTTGATCCAATAGTCGTTCTGTAGCATATTATTTAGTGTCCACATATTTGTAACTTTTCCAGCTTCCTGCTTCTAGTTGATTTCTAGTTTCATACCATGGTAGTTGCAAAACATGCTTGATATTATTTCAGTCTTCCCGAATTTATTGAGACTTGTTTTGTTTCCCAACATATGGTCTGTCTTTGAGAATGTTCCTTGTGCACTTGAGAAGAATGTGTATTCTGCTGCTTTTGGATGGAATATTTTATACGTATATCTATTAAGGCCATCGGGTCTAGTGTTTCATTTAAGGCCAATGTTTCTTTGGTGGGTTTCTCTCTAGATGATCTGTCCATTGATGTAAGTGGGGTATTAAAGTATCGTACTATTATTGTGTTCCTGTCAATTTCTTCCTTTAGGTCTGTTAATAGTTGCTTCACTTACTTTTCTGCTCCTATGTTAGGTGCATGTATTTTAATAAATGTTATGCCTTCTTGATGGATTGTCCCCTCTATCATTATATAATGTCCCACTCTGGCTCCTGTTATCTTTTTTGTCTTGAAGTCTATTTTGCCTGATACAAGTTTGGGTATACCCACTTTCTTTTGGTTGCCATTTGCTTGGAGTATCATCTTCCATCCCTTCACTTTGAGCCTGTGTTTGTCTTCAAGCTGAGATGGGTCTCCTGGAGGTGGCATATTGTTGGGTCTTGTTTTTAATCCATCCTGCCACTCTCTGTCTTTTGATTGGTGAATCCAATCCATTTACATTTAGGATGATTACTGATATATATGAGGGCCTAATATTGCCATTTTATCTTTTGTCTTCTGGTTGCTCTATATTTCCATTGTTACTTTTTTTGTGTGTTTCTGTCTGCCATTTCAGTTTGTTGTTTTTTTGGTGATATGTTCCTCAGTTTCCTCTTTTTTTATGTTTTGTGATTCTGCTCTAATTTTTTGTTTTGTGGTTCCCATGAGGTTTGTATAAAAGATCTCTTAGATATGATATTCCTTTTTCTTCTGCTAATATCTTATCTTCATTTGCTTATGCAAAGGTTTTGTCCTTTTCCCGTTCCCCTTCTATGCTGCTTTTGTCACAAATTATCCCTTTGGTATTGTGAGTTTGTTACCAAATTGAAGTGGTTATAGTTATTTTTAATGCTGTCTTTCCCTTTAATTTTGTTATAATTAAGTGTTTACTAACTTTTTCTGATATAGGTTGTAATTTTCTTATTCTGTCTTTCACCTTGCTGAAAGGTTTTGTATACCTGTGCCTTTTCAATTCAGGTAGGTCTCTTTTCAAGATTTCTTGTAAGGCAGGTCTAGTGGCAGTAAACCCCCTCAGCTTTTGTATGGGAAAGCCTTTATTTCTCCTTCATATCTGAAGGCTAACTTTGCTGGGTAGAGTATTCTTGACTGATAGCTTTTATCATTCAATATTTTGAGTATATCATTCCACTCTCTCCTCACTTGTAGAGTTTCTGTTGAGAAATCTGATAGGCTATGGTGGTTCTTTTGTTGGTTTTCCCTCTGGCCAACCTTAATATTCTTTCTTTTTCATTGATTTTTGACAATTTTAATATAATGTGCCTTGGAGAAGTTCTTTTTGTGCTGAGATAATTAGGTGTTCTGATAGCTTCATGTATTTGTATATCCAGTTCTTTTCCCAGTTGGGGACAGTCTTATGTATTATTTCTTGAAATAAGGTCTCTGCTCCCTTCTCTTCTTCTCCTTCTTGGATAATCATTATCCTTATGTTGCTTTTTCTAATCGAGTTTCATATTTCTAGTAGAATTTCTCTACTTTTTAAAAACTTTTGTTCTGTCTCCTCTTCCACCTGAATCATTTCTAGATTTCTGTCTCCAGGCTCTCTAATTCTCTTTTCCATATGGTTTGCTTTATTTCCATTGCTTTATACTTTATTCTTCTTTGTATTTATTGATTTCTTCAGCTCTAGAATTCCTTTTTGGTTCTCTTTTAGAGTTTCTCTGTCTGGTGAAGTATTCCTTCTGGTCATTACTTTTATTCCTGAGCTCATTTAACTGTCTTTCTGAGTTTTCTTGTAGTTCGTTGAGTTTCTACATGATAACTATTTTGAATTCTGTTCGCTTGCAATCTTCCATGACTTCACGTTTGGTTTCTGGAGAATTATCATTTTCTTATTGTGATACCATGTTACTGTAATGTTTTATGGTGCTTGATGAGTTGTTCCTCTACTGATATCTTTTTGGTAGCAAACACCTTTCTTATTTAGGTAAGGCTTTGTTTACTTTGGTTTTGAACTGGTTCTCCTTGCATTTTAGAGCCTGTGCTTTCAACTGTCCATTGCCTCTGCCAGAGGTGTTTTCAGTGTCCTCATTGTGCTGCTTGTGCCTTTAAGGTTGCTGGTGCCTCGCTGCTTATGGTGTTGCCACAGTCACAGGCTTAGCCACTGGGGTCGCCAGGCTCATGAGCACCTTTACTGCTTCCAGGATTGCCTGGGTCATGGGTTCCCCCATTGTGGCAGGGTGAGGGAAGTGTTGGGCAGGAGCCAGGGTCACGATCTCCTTTGCCATGTCCGAGTTTGTTGGGTCTGCAGGCACTGCTGCCACAGGTGAGGGATCTGGAGTTGCTGGCACTGCTGCAGCTGGGCAGGACCAGTATCTTGTGCTTCACTATTGCTGTTACCAGGCTCTCTACAGGCTCTTTGTGGCCTTTAGTGCTGCTGCCTCATGCACTGCTGCTCCTGGGTTTTTGGGGGGTGCTGGCACTGCCACTGCCACTGCCACTGCCCAGGGTGCTGAGTTTGCATGTGTCATGGCCTCTGCTGGGTGGTCTGGGGTTGCAGGTGACACCACTGCTGCCACAGGTGGAGAAGAACCTGGGTTGTGGATGCTGCCAGGGTTCTTGGAGCTTCTGGTTTCAGGCACTGGAGTCGTTCCTGGAACCTCAGGTCACAGGCCCTGCCACTGCTGCGACCTCCAGAGTCTTGGATGCAGCCCCCACTACTGTAAGGGCCTGTGTTGGAGGGGCCACCACTGGGGGAGAGAGAAGGGGCTGGGTCGTAGGCACTGCTGCCATTTAGGGAGCCTCTGTTCTTGGATGCCACAGTGGTTCCTGGAGCCTCAGATCACAGGCTTCACCCACCACTACTGGGTTAAGGGGAAGGGCTGAGTCATGAGTGCTACTGCAGATCCTGAAGTCTCTGGTTTGGGGCCCTGGTGTAATTCCTGGAACCACATGTCGTCGGCACTACCTCTGTTGCTGGGAGTACTGGGATCTTGATTGTATCTCCTGCTGCTGGGGGCACTGGGGTTGGAGGAAGTGCTGCTGAACGAGGGAGAGGTGGCTGGGTCATTGGAATTGTGGTTCCTGGTGATGCTGGGAGTGTAGGCTGCTTGGGTTCCTGGGGCCTTCATTTGTGGGGGTTACTGTAGATCCTGGAGCCTCTGGTTGCAGGTGTGGCCACGGTTCCTGGAGCCTCTGGTCTTTGGAGCTGCCTCCACAAAGTCCGGTCCACTCACCTTCTGATGTATAGATGTATGGATCTCTTAGGCATTCTGGTGTGCTGTGCATAGAATCCTTGGTTGGTCTGTTGACGTCCTACTAGTTGTAACTTAGAGGGGAGAGACAAAGCCAACAACTCACTCTGCCATGATGCTTGTCACTACTCTTGTCTACTCTTCTAATTGATTATAACAGGACGGCACATCTATTCCCTAATGCTTCATCATGTGTCATGATCCCTTGTCTCCATCAGCAGAAGTTGGGCTCAACCTTTTTTAAAATTTTTTGGTAAGGAAGATTGGCCCTAAGCTAACATCCATTGCCAAGCCTCGTCTTTTTGCTTGAGGAAGATTGTCACTAAGCTAACATCTGTGCCAATCTTCCTCCATTTTTATATGTGGGATGCTCCCACAGTATGGCTTGATGAGCGATGTGCAGGTCTGCACCTGGGATCTGAACCCACAAATCCTAGGCCACCAAAGCAGAGCACACCAACTTAACCACTGTGCCACCAGGCCTGCCCCAGGGCTCAACCTTTCTGATGTATTGGTTAAATGGTTTTGTTTTCAGTTTTTTCCCCTCTTCTTTTTCCGTTCAAATGTGAGATATATTTCATGTCCTTATTTATTCTTTACTATAGCTTATCATTTGTCCTAAGTTCTTCCATTTCATTGCCATCTGTTTCTTATTTGTTATGTAAACTTTCCTTATATTATAGCTTGAGTGCATAAACACATCTACTTAGTCACTAATAAGTAGTCGATTTCTTTATAAGTTATCTCCTCCTACATTCAAGATGAAGATTCATCAATCCTCAATTCTGAAGATAGCACTTAATAACAAAAATATCATCCAAATCACTAATGAACATGTGGTTTCAAAATCTTAGTTAAAGTCTCGTGTATTTGTTTTCTATTGCTGCTTTAAAAAATTACCTCAGACTTAGCCTCTGAAAACAGGACAAAATTATTATCTGACAGTTCTACAAGTCAGGAATTTGAGAATGGTTTAGCTGAGCATGACTCTGCTGAGTTATCTGCTCAGTGTCTCACCAAATTGAAATTAAGGTGTTAACCAGAGCTGTAATTTTCACCTAAGACTTTGTGTCCTTTTCCAGATCACTTGTTGGCAGAATTCAGTTTCTGGTAGTTGTAGCACTGAGATCCTTAGGTACTAGAGACTGCTCTCCACATGGCGATTTGCTTGTCTTTGAGACCAGTAAGAGAGCATCTGTTACACTTCAGTTTTTTAAAGGGCTCACCTTGATTAGATCTGGCCCACCTAGGAAACCCCCTTTGATTAAATCAAACCCAACTGATTAATGGCCCAACTATTGGAATGATATTCCATCATATTTACAGATCTCAACCACAGTCAAGAGAATGAGATTATGCAGGGTGTTTACACCAGAGGGTGGGAATCTTGGGGCATGTTTTAGGATTGTGCCTAGCACAGCTTGCAAACAGGACAAGACATTCAGGGAATTTTCCATTTTGTCTGTGATATGAAGCTGGGACACATCTAAGCTAGGACATGATAAAAATTTAGTGAATACTTAGTCTGTGCCAGCTACTTTGCATAGATTGCCTTATATTAATCTTCAGAATAACCCCATGAGGACTGTTTATAGATGGAGAAGCTGAAGCTAAGAGAGTTTAAGTAACTTGTTAAAGTGGAGTTTGGATCTGAATGGCCTGTGTTATTTATACTCCATCACACTGTCTCCTAGTATTAATCTTGATTTGTGTATCATTTGCAGTTTTATGTAAGTGCAGCAATTTATTACAAATTTGTGACTTGTTTTAAAATTTTTTACATGCAATAATGGTACTGTAATTATGGTTTTAAAAAGAGACATTCTGAAACATTTACAGATAAAATTACATGCTTTCTTGGGTTTGCTTCAAAATCATTTTTGGCATCTGAGGAGTTGGAGAATGGGTGGGAGGCTGTCAGTGAAACAGAACTGGCCAGAAGTTGTTGATTTTTGAAGCTGAATACTAGGTAACAGGGTTCATTTTACTATTCTGTCTACTTTTTTTTTTGTTTGAAAATTTCTATAGTGAATATTAAATATAGGCATCCCTTGGAGATATTGCGGGTTTGGTTCTAGACCACTGCAATAAAGCAAGTATTGCAATAAATTGAGTTATATGAATTTTTTGGTTTCCCAGTGCATATAAAAGTCATGTTTACACTATATGCTAGTCTGTTAAGTGTGTAACAACAGCATTATGTCTAAAAAAACACACTGTACATACCTTCATTAAAGTATACTTTATTGTAAGCTAGCCCTGATGGCCTGGTGGTTAAAGTTAGGCACGCTCCTCTTTGGTGGCCCAGCTTTGGCTCCTGGTCGTGGACCACACCACTTGTCTGTCAGTAGCTATGCTGTGGCGGTGGTTCACATAGAAGAACTAGAAGGACTTACAACTAGAACATACAGCTACGTACTGGGGCTTTGGGGAGGAACAAAAAGAGAGAGAGAGAGGAAGACTGGCAACAGATGTTAGCTCAGGGCAAATCTTTCCCAGCAAAAAAAAAAAAAAAAGATAGCCTCTAATGCAATCTTTTAAAAAATACTGCTAAAAATGCTAACCATCATCTGAGTCTTCAGTGAGTCTTAATCTTTTTGCTGGTGGAGGGTCTTGTAAAAAACACAACATTTATGAAGTGCAATAAAATGAAGTGTGCCTGTAATCCATTCATTCCCCATTACAGTTCTAAATAAGAAAAAAAAATACTGGCTAAAATCTTATTCCTTAAACAACATAATTTCTATAATTTTAAAATCATTAATTTTTATTGATTTTCATGGAACTATAAAGCTGTTTATACAAGGATTTATTTTATGAAAGTAGTATTGTATGGATTCTGGAGCCCCAACCCTCTGGGTATAAATCTTAGCGTTGTGATACTTAATAGTTGTATGACCTTGTATAAATTATTTAACATCTCTGTCCCGCAGTTTTTTTTCGTTTGTAAAATGGGAATACTTGTTACCTGCCTTGTACAGTTCTTGCGTATACTATGTAATGGATAGACATTGGGATAAGATAGCAAAACATATATGCACACACATGTGTTTATGGGTATTTATGTCTATTTAAGTTTTCTTTTAAATAAGGAGCTTAAGATAATTTTTCCCTTTGGCAGTTAGAAGGTATGTTCTTGTCATGCTTTTGAGCCTGTGGTTCTAAAACCAGTGTTCTAAAAGTTTTTCCCTTTCCTAACATGTATTTACAATGTTTTTCAGTGGGAGTCTTTTGGCATCCTGGGTGGGACAGTCCTTGTTTTGGATTTCTTTTACATTGTGGAACATTTATATTTATCTTCCCCTCCACCTACATTGAATACCAGTCCTGACTAGTTGTTGTGACAACCATAAGTGCCCTTGCACGTTTTCAAATGTTCTCTAGAAGAATAGAACCATCCCTGTTTGGGAACCATGTGTCTATTCAAATTTTAACAGTAGTGCCATAGATGAGTTTAGAACACTACTTTTCTCAAAGCTCTACCTCTTATGTATGTTGAGATACTCAGGGTGAGAACCGATGAGCTAAATTACTGACATTACCCCAGTGATTCATGGTCTTTTGGAGGTTTTTGATTTTGGAAAACATGTAATCCTGTGATCTGGCCTGGTCTTGTTGAACCAAAATATCGGATGTGTGGTGTGGAAGTAGATATGTCTACACTTTGGAAAATTTCTCTTAGTAAGACTAATACTCCACCTTTACTTGGGAGATTTCTATGAGTTTATCTGTTATTCTCTTTCTTGTAGGTGATAGAAATTGAAGATGCTTCACCCACGAAGTGTCCAATAACCACTAAGTTGGTTTTAGATGAAGATGAAGAGACCAAAGAACCTTTGGTGCAGGTTCATAGAAATATGGTTATCAAATTGAAACCCCATCAAGTAGATGGTAAGAAGCTATTAGATGATTAAAGCCCTTTTAGTTAAATTTTATCAATATTTGGTGTCTTTTGTGTGCCTCATATTCTGCTAAGCACTGGAGGTACATTAGTAAGCAAAACAAACATGATCCCTGCCCTTATTTCATGCATAAGCAAATGAGGAAGAACAAAATTAAATGATTGCACAGGAAATGAGTGTTAGTAAAGGGGAAGTAAGTGTCACTTACAAATGGGTGTATAGCAAGTGGATTTCACCGGGTCTGGAATGGTTGGCTAAGGGGAGCTGTGGGGTAGGGAGAGGTATAGTTAGCTAAAAGTCTTCTTTAGGAGATGTTATTTCAAGATTTTCAGGTATGTTTGTTAATAATGTTTCTACCTTGGTATTAGAAAGATACCAAATTATCCCTATCCTCTGCTTTGTTAAAGTGGAATCAGTAAGTCAGTTTTGAGTGTGTACGCGAATGAATTCATAAGGGAAGTTCTACAGTTCCTACTCCTTGGGTAGTGAGCCCTGTTTCTTGTTCAGTCTTTACTGTTGAATAAAGAGAGAAAGGATAAATTATCTCTGGGTTTTTTTCTGATTGACTCTAAATCTGAAAGTCTATTTGATAGGATTCTGTTCTCTCTTTGGATAAAGATTCTGTTTTAGATTGTTCATATATCTCTTTGGACCACCCCAGGGAATGGAGAAGATCTGCTCTGATAGCTTAGATAAGATGAATGAAGGAAAGTCACCCTGTCATGTGCTTGTGTTCACTGTCTTTTTTCTAGTAACCTTAGTGGAGGAAAAAAAATCTCATTTACTTTTAAGAAATTCTTTCTCTTTGTGTTTTTAAAAATTCTATTTCTTAGAAGTTTTGGCTATGTTTTCTGTGTGTTTATGAAGGAAGGTTTTTAACTCGGGCCTTTAAATTGAACTTAACGAAGCTGTCGTTTTTAGGTGTTCAGTTTATGTGGGATTGCTGCTGTGAGTCTGTAAAAAAAACAAAGAAATCTCCAGGTTCAGGATGCATTCTCGCCCACTGCATGGGCCTTGGTAAGACTTTACAGGTAAGAACATGACGGTATTCTGTTCTTGTGCATTCATTAATTCAAGAATATATATTGGGTTCTATTATGTCCTAGGCACAGTTGTGTAGGGGCTGGAGATAAAGCAGTGAACAAGAATAACAAGATCTCTTCCTCAAGAAGCTTATATTCTGGTGGGGGAGAGAGATTTTAATCAAATAAAACAAGAAATATGTACTTTCAGATAATAAGTGTTAAGGGAGAACTGAGAGGGAAAGCATCTTTTAGGAGGTGATGTTTGAGCACAGATCTTAATGAGGTGAAAGAATGGGGTTACAGGCATAGACAGTAAAAACAGCAAAGATTCTGAGGTGGAAATGTACTTTCTTTATATCTTTTTTCCAGTCTGTGATCCTAATAGTAATGAGAACGTAAAATATTTTTCATTATTAAAATACTGCATTTCTGAATGGCAGGAGTTTTAGCAGAGATGTGAAATTAGTGATTATATGTGTAATTTTAAACCATGAAATAATTATTTTAGATTCAGCAGGTCAGAACACTATAAAACAGAAAAGTACTCTGTAACACGATTCTCTTTCAAATGGGCAGTAGTGTCTTCTGAAAGATTGTAGGGATATTCTGTGAAGACCAGGGATTTAGTAGCTGTTTTGGTGTGGTTACTTCTTATATTCATATTATTATTATTGGTAATAGATTCCTGGAGCTTTAGAGTTGGAAGGACCTTATCCATCATCTAGTCGAACTCCCCCTGTTTATGTATTATATCTTTTTCCTTGTACTTTGCTTGGTTTGGAAATTGTGACCTTTGCTTGGTTGCTTTATTAAGGCAAAAAATTCCCAACTATTAGATTGTAAAATTGCTCGATCTATTAACTTTTTTTGCAGATATTTAAATGAAGATGGCAACTTAATTTGTTTTCTTGTAGGTGGTAAGTTTTCTTCATACGGTTCTTTTGTGTGACAAATTGGATTTCAGCACAGCTTTAGTGGTTTGTCCTCTTAATACTGCTTTGAATTGGATGAATGAATTTGAGAAGTGGCAAGAGGGATTAAAAGATGATGAGAAGCTTGAGGTATCATATTTCAAATGTTTTCTATTATTAAAATAACTGCATGAAGTTCATATAGTAAAAGACAAAGATTTTTAATTATCAGTGATGCATATTTTAATGGAAAGATTTAGTATTCTTACATTCCTAATAGCTGCCTTTAAAAATCTTTATTTTCCCACAAAGGTCTCTGAATTAGCCACTGTGAAACGTCCTCAGGAGAGAAGCTACATGCTGCAGAGGTGGCAAGAAGATGGTGGTGTTATGATCATAGGCTATGAGATGTACAGAAATCTTGCTCAAGGAAGGAATGTGAAGAGTAGGAAACTTAAAGAAATATTTAACAAAGCTTTGGTTGATCCAGGTAAGATATTAGTAGGCACACAGATAAAGAAGCAAGTTAAATATGCTTAGGTTTTATTTAATAAATACTATTGAGCAACTACTAAGTAGCTGGTTTTTGTTTCATTTATCCCTCAGATTTTTGCCTTTTTTTAAATTTATTTTTAAGAAGAAATCTTTTTAAAGATTTTATTTTTCCTTTTTCTCCCCAAAGTCACCCAGTACATAGTTGTATATTTTAGTTGTGGGTCCTTCTGGTTGTGGCATGTGGGACGCTACCTCAGCATGGCCTGGCGAGCAGTGCCATGTCCACGCGCAGGATCCAAACCGGTGAAACCCTGGGTCACCGAAGCAGAGGGCGCGAACTTAACTACTCGGCCATGGGGCTGGCCCCAAGCCTTCTTTTTTTTCTTAGTAAATCATTCATTCATTCATAATTTCATTAAGATAAAATCACCCTTAATGTTACCACCTGTTCACAATTCACTTACTGAGTCTGGAAGTGTTTGAGGTTTGCAGGCAAGACCTTGTAAACAATTAAAAATGCATTAGGTGCCTGTGTCACAATTGCAGATTCTACCAGTTCTCTGAATATTAGATGATAACAAGAGCTCTCTCCATACTCTGAAAAAGTTTCTTTCCCATCTTTATGTCTAGAAGAATTGCTGCATGGTTTTTTTTTCTGTCCTTTAAAGGGTCGTCACTCTGGAAGGTTAATATTTGCAATACTGTTGATCCTTATGACAGTAATCCTCACGATGTGAGATCCAAATATTTGATTCTTGTTTGCCACTTGGAAAAACAGCAAGTTGTACTATCTGCAAAACTAATTAGTTTTAATTATTTGTATTTATAATTGTTTTACTTTTCATATTGTCATATCTAATTACTTTAAGAGACTATTGAGGCTTTAGATGTTTGTTGAGAAAGTAATTTACACTGCCAAAATAACAATATTCTTTAGAATTCCTAGCTTTGCCTCTTTTTATTTAATTTTTGAATTTCTTCCCAGCTTTGAGATATAGTTGACAAAGTTATAAGATACTTAAAGTGTACAATGTGATGATTTGCTATACATATACTTTATGAAAGGATTCTCCCATTTGAGTTACACGTTCATCACATCTTTAACTTTTTTTTGGTATGCATGACAACATTTAAGTTCTGCTGTTTTAGCAAATTTCAATTATACAATACAGTGTTATCTGCTGTAGTCACCATTTTTTTTGTTGTTGTTTAATTGAGGAAGATTGGCCCTGAGCAAACATCTGCTGCCAATCTTTCTCTTTTTTTTTCTCCCTCCCAAAAGCCCTGGTACATAGTTGTATATCCTAGTTGTAAGTCATTCTAGTTCTTCTATGTGGGATGCCAGCATAGCATGGCTTGATGAGTAGTGTATAGGTCTGTGTCCAGGATGCAAACTGACGAACCCCAGGCTGCCGATTGGAGCATACAAACTTAACCACTCGACCATGGGGCTGGTCCCCAATGTAGTCACCATGTTATACATTAGATCCTTAGACCTTATTCATCTTATAACTGAAAGTTTGTACCCCTTTGACTCTTTTTTTAGATAATGATATAATTGATATGTACCAAAATAACTTTGCCATTGTAAATCTAAGGCCTAATAGTAAGTTTATCTTTTTCCTATGATTAAAATAGTTGTTTACAAGTTCTGTGGTTGTTTTATTGGTGGTGAACTATAAGCTAGTGAATAGTATTGCAGCATGTTTTTCACAAGGTTTCCTTGGAACTGTTTAAACAGCGGTTTCAGATGCTTAATGTGGTGATTTGTTCATGTGGAAATAAATTAAAAAAGAAATTAAAGCTCCTAACATGAAGAGTAACATTTGTTATTTCCTGTAAATCATTTGGTGACATTTAAAAAAACGTTTATATCTTCGAAAAGTTTTTTGTTACAGAAAAGTTGAAATGATAGTAAAGAAAGCTCCTATATAAAGCCTGCACCTAGATCTCCCACTGTTAACTTACCTTGCCGTAGTAGATTTGTCAAAACTAAGTTGTTGATACGTTGTTGGCATATTATTAGGTAAACTCGAAACTATGTTTGAATTTCACCAGTTTTTCTATTAATGTCTGCATTGTATTCAATTGTTGTGTCTCTGCAGTCTTCTCTGGTCTGTGTCAGTTTCTCAGTCTTTCATTTTCATTATCTTGTCAGATAATTTTCATTATCTTGTCAGTCTTGAGGAATACTGTTTAAGTAACCTGTAGAATGTTCGCTAGACTGTGTTTGTTGTTTTTCTTGTGATTGGACTTGGGTTATAGATTTTTGAAAGAATATATCACAGGTGAAGTATCCTTCTCATCATATCATATCAGGGCTATATTAGATCTACATGACATCACTGCTAATGTTAACTTTCATCACTTGGTTAAAGTAGTGCTTGTCAGGTTTCTCTACTATAGAGTTACTGTTTTCACCTGTCTCTGTTCTGTGGAAGCCAGTCACTAAGTCTAGCCCACTCAAGTGGTGGAAGGGCAGAAATTAAGCTCCATCTCTACAAGAGATGGGTGGTATCTACACATAAAATTGGAATTTTTCTTTAAGAAAGATTTGTCCCTTCTTACCTATTTATTTTAATCAGTCATTGATTTATATCAGTGTAAGACTAATCATCTATTATTAGTTTCTATGTTAGATTATAAACTAACATGTTATTATTTTCTTGTTCAAATTGTTCTAATTTGGCCATTGGGAGCCCACATTGGTTCCTGTATCCATTTGATATTTCATCCTTTTTTTTGAGCACTTCATTACTGTCTGGTACTATAAGATGCTCTAGGCTCATGTCCTGCCTCAGAATCAACCATTTCAATGAGGAGCCATGGTTCCTTTTGTTGAAAAACGATGTTTACAAACCAAGATCTGAGAACTGGGTGTATTTGTTGCTACTGGAGTATCATTGCTTCCAGGTCCTCTCAGCAGACAGAACTAGATGATACGTGTACAAATCCAGTTATACACTCAAATCTATCCATCTGTGTGTGTGTGTGTATAAAGATATACTTGATTTCATAATGATGTTTTCGACTCTAATCCAGTATAATTTTAGCCTTCTTTTTTTTTGTTAATCTGTTACTTGCCTTTCCAAAAGTGAGAATCTTGGCTCCAACCATCTAGCATCCTTTTACTTATTTGTTCAAACTCATTATACACGTAAAGTAGTCACAGAATTGTCAACCTGTACCCCTGTGAGAAACAAATTTACCAACTAGTATACACTGTTTGTATATGATTGCTTTTGTCTATAGCTTTATAATTTCCAGTGAAAACATCATTTCCTAAAGTTACTTAGGTCAGTTCCTTTATTTTATTGTTTGCATACATTAAGTTTATTCTTTGTAATGTAGAGTTTATGGGTTTTGACAAATGAAGAGTCACGTATTTTTAACCTCATTACTATAATTGGTTTTTCTTTTGTTTATTTCATAAAGCAATTTACTTACTTTAAGTCATTCTAAGCGTGCATTCATTGTGGTAACTTGAGTGTTAATCTATAATTTCCCACATTTTAATCTAATGACTAGTTTATTGGGGGAAAATACACATAACATAAAATTCATTTATCCATTTTGAAGCATACAATTCCATAACGTTCAGTATATTCACAATATTGTATAACCATCGCAATGATTCCATTGAATCCCACCACATTTCTACCACCTTAAAAACAAACCCTGTACCCATTTGCAGTCACTCCGAAATGCAGCCTCCTTCCATCCCCTGGAAACCACCAATCTACTTTCTGTCTCAGTGGATTTGCCTATTCTGGACATTTTATAAAAATATTTCTGGACATTTTGTAAAAATGAAATCATAGAATATCTGGCATCTACAACCTAGCATAATGTTTTCAAGGTTTATCCACGTTGCAGTGTGGATCAGTACTTTATCCCTGTATGTTCCAGTACACACACACACACTTCAAGCTACTGTTTGAGTTAAATAGTAAGATAGAACTATGTAGTTATATAAATAGTGACAAATTTCCATAGTATATTAAACCATTTCAGCTGGGCTTGGATCTTTTGAGCAGGAGAACTTCTCTCCAAGCTTCTCTCTAAATTCCTTTTCTTCTACTCTCCAAGGCTTCATGGCTGCATTCTCCCTGTACTTTCTCTAAAGTGGTTTGTAAGTATAGCTATTTTCAAACTGTACCACCTCATTTATATATTATTGGAATGAAGTTTTCTAGAAAGTATGTTTCTAAGATAATAAAACTTTATTCCTTTTAAACATTAAAGATTTTAAAACTTTTTTATGTTAGAAAATGTTATATATGTTCCTAAGTAAACAGAATATGAGTAACATTAGCTTTTTTGTTGACTCAGGGTTGTTGATGGATATATTTACTTTTGTTCTTTCTTCCTCCTTCTCTTCCTCAGATGTCCTTACTAAGGATAGGGATCCCTCTCCTTGCATTGTCATGCTAATAGTTATTTTAAGTTAAATTATAAAAGCAATATATGTTCTTCAGCAAAATAGAAGAAAAAGGTATATGTTGAAAAGTAAAAGTTCCCTGACTGTTTCGTATATATCCTTCCAGAAATTTTTTGTGCTCCTGCAAGGATGTATTTCATTATTTTTTTATTGGGATATAATTGACATATAATATTACATTAGTTTCAGGGATACAACATAGTGATTCGATATACGTATAGGTTGCAAAATGATCACTGCAATAAGTCTAGTTAACGTTCACCACCACACACAGTTGCTGTTTTTCTTTTTTTTTTCTTTTTTTCAAGCATGTATTTTATGTTGCAACATTTGGAGGTTCCCAAGGCCACCCTCAGGTTCAATAATTCACTAGGACTCAGAGAACTCAGAACAGCTGTTATACTTATGGCTATAGTTTGTTACAGTGAAAGGATACAAATTAAAATCAGCAACAGGAAAAGGCACATAGAGCAGGGCCCAGGAGAGTTCCAAGCTCAATGTGTTAGTGGAATCGTCCAAATAGCACTTACTTCTTCCAGCAATGATGTGTGACAGAACTCAGGGAGTATTGCCAACCAGCCACGCTCGTCCAAGCCTTGCTGTCTAGAGTCTGGGCTTGGTCACGTAGACATGGTTGACCACTCACATGAGTGATCCTAGTCTCTAGCTCTTCCAAAGATTGAGAAGATGCCACATGGCCCAAAGTTACGTTGCGCCCTCCCCTTCCCAGCGCCCCTCCCCCCATCACATTGTTGGCATAGAGTATCTGGTGTGTCCCAAGATTTCCAGGTAAACAAAGACGCTCTTATCAGGCAGGACATTAGTAGAGTTTAGAGATTACTTCCCAGGAGCAAGAGACAAAGGCTAAAACTTTCTTCGAGCAGGGTTAATCCCTGTACTTCACTGCGTGTATGTATACATAGATGAAATTGCCTTGTTTGAGGTGGTGGTTCAAATACAAATGGGATCATAATACAGATTCTGTAACTTGGTTTTTTTAATGTCATAATATGTTTGGCATATCTTTCAAGGTTAATACCTAGAGATCTACATTATTAATTTTCGTTTGGCAACATTCTGTGATACCATAGTTTTATTAACCCCCTTTGACAAGTTTTTAGGTTGTTTCCAATTTTCCATCCTGATGAACAATGCTTCAGAGAATGTGTGTCTTTGAGTACTTGTGAAAGTATATCTTTAGAATAAATTCCCAGAAATTGAAATATGCGTCAAAGGGTGCACACGTTTTACACAATATCTGTTTCAATAGATATTGTAAAATTGTCTTCAGAATGTCTGATACTAATGTAGACTCCCACAAAGAGTTTATGAGAGCACCTGTTTCACCACACCCTCATGAATACTGAATATTAGGTCATGGAAATCATTTAAATCACTTGTGTAAAAGGCAATTTTTGAATTTAGAAAACTTTTTAGGATTCAAAATAAGCAATGTGTAGTGTTTTAATACAAAACTAGATACAGATTATAGTTTTTAGGAAGCATATTAGTAATTTAAAAATATGTGTCTTACTATTTGTGTAGCCCCATCTGAATACTAAGTAGCAATTGTATTATTGGATCAATTCTACTGAAGCCATTACTTTTGGAATCATGTAGAAGGTGAATTTTCTCTAATGCCTAACAGATGGGGGGCAATTTAACAACTGCTGTTGTTGAAATCAGTATTTAAGTAATATGTGTGTGTGTTAACCAGCGAGCAAAGTGTGTATGTGGGATACTTTAGCAAACAATACATATATTATTTTAATAAGTGTGTGTATTTCTTTTGAAAGAGTTATTCTCAGTTGTGAGATCTTTTATAGCTTGGATAGTCCCCCCACCCCCCATACCCATGTAACAATCAATTTAGCTGTCCTTTATCAGTTAAAATTTTCCCCAGCAATGAGTATTAGTTATTTGGAACAAGTTAAATGGGAAATACTGTACGGCCCATTGTGATTTATATATTATTTCTTAAAATCTAATTTTGAAATTTGTCTTTTCTGGTGTACATATAAATTGCTCTTTATCTTAGCTGATAGTTTTAACTTGATACACTAGTGTTGAAATATAACTTTAGATACTGTTTTTTATTTATAAAAGATATGTATTTTTTTCAAATACCCCAAGTCTGTTGGGGAGATCTTTTCACCCTTGTGATTATTTTTATTCTTGCCTATTTTTGTTCTCTGATTCAGAGAACGTTAAGTACTGTACATAGTAGTACTTCAATACTCTGCTGTTAGAATATAATTAATAGTAGTCAGTGCCACATTAACCAAATAACAGCAGCAGATAAAATGACTGTTCTTATAAGGATGTTGTTTTATCTTCCCACAAGAGCAGCACTGTAAAAGGATTAACTTTATTTACTTAAATGGATTACATTTTCAGTTTTATTATATATTAATTAAATGTTTTTCTGTACATTTTTACAGGCCCTGACTTTGTTGTTTGTGATGAAGGCCATATTCTAAAAAATGAAGCATCTGCTGTTTCAAAAGCTATGAATTCTATCCGATCAAGGAGGAGGATTATTTTAACAGGAACACCACTTCAGAATAACCTAATTGAGTGTGAGTTGATATCTGCAATATGCTGTAGAGTATTGGCATTGCCTCAGATACTTTTTACCACTTTGCCGTTTGGTTTTCTTCTATTTACTCTAATATAGTCTCTGACCATGACCTACATAGGTTCGTCTTAGTCTACTGTGAAAGAATACTATTCATTTCAGGTGGAATGCTTTATAATTATGAATGGTAAACCACAGTCAGGAGGTGTGCCATTGTGAGTGTTCAAATATAAATACAGAATTTGAAATACATAAAAATATCAGAAGTCTTAATGATTGCTTTAAAAGTAGAGATGCCCTTGTGACTATTTAGGCTATTTAGGAGATATTGTAACAAAATATATCCAGTTTGGGGGGTGGTACTGATAGGAATGTTTTAGGAAAGTGGAAATAGACAAGGAGAGCTGTATTGAATCCATGTCAGGATGGAGTTTGCTGAGGTTGATGACAGATGATGTGAACCCAGGGAAGTGACTTGTGAATTTCCCTCATTTTCATATGTGTGTGGTGATGCTAAAGAGGGAGCATGAATTATTCAGCAAATAACAAATTGAAATTTTCTATCATAATCCACTGTAATAGCTTTTTGTTATTTTTTGTTTGTTTTTGCTGAGGAAGATTAGCTCTGAGCTAACATCTGTGCCAGTCTTCCTCTACTGTATACATGGGTTGCCGCCACAGCATGGCTGACGAGTGGTGTAGGTCCACACCCGGGATTCGAACCCATGAACCCGGGCCGAAGCAGAGCACACCGAACTTAAGCACTACACTATGGGACCGGCCCCTCTTTTTGTTATTTTTATGTTGTTTCTATTCCTTTTGTGTATTTATAGTAACTTAGCTGTTTTCTGTTTTATTATTTGTAATACTGGTTGTTTCAGTTTAGCCTGTATTTTATCTTTATTTTTATCTGTTCCAGTTTCCCCCTTTTCTGTTACCCCATTTATAGAAATACTATTTCACTTTGTGGTTTTATGTAGTGTAGGGCAACTGATAATTAAGGACTTCTGGAACTAAATCAGTTAATATAAAATTTGATATAGTGGCTTATTACTTGATTTTATTTTGATTCGGTATCTATGTTTTTTCCACAAGATACCGTTGCTGACCATAAGATCATGATTAGAATTATAGAACACTTGTTTTATACTTCATATCTATTATGAAGAATAGTGAGTTAGAAGAAAAGGTTCTTAAGTGTTTTTTTAAACATTCAGGTCTAGAATTTAGGGATGGTTTTTATTCGAATTTCTCATCTAGTTTAGATAACCCAGTTATAGATCAGACTTAGAATCAATGTTTAGTCTACACTCAATTTGGTGTTCTTTCTTTGTAGCTTAATTCTCATGCCTCCATGGCGTTTTTGTTTGTTTGTTTTTCTGAGGAAGATTTGCCCTGAGCTAACATCTGTGCCAGTCTTCCTCTATTTTTTAGTATGTGGGCCACCAGCAGAGCCTGGCCACTAAGAGGGTGATGTAGATCAACTCCCGGGAACTGAACCCAGGCCGCCAAAGCGGAGCATGCTGAACTTAACCACTAGGCCACCAGGGCTGGCCCTCCATGGTGTTTTTGACATGTGCATTTTATCAGAGAATTTTTCTGAGTCCTTTTAGCCATTATTGTTGTTAACAAACTGATGTCTTCTCTCTTAGATCATTGCATGGTTAACTTTATCAAGGAAAATTTGCTTGGATCCATTAAGGAGTTCAGGAATCGATTTATAAATCCAATCCAAAATGGTCAGTGTGCAGATTCTACCATGGTAGATGTCAGAGTGATGAAAAAACGTGCTCACATTCTCTATGAAATGTTAGCTGGATGTGTTCAGGTACAAATACATTCCTTAATAAAACAATATTGTTACTTTGTTATATTGCTATCCAAAATTCTGAATTTAAACTTTGAGTATTTTGTGTTTTCTTGCCCCTTTCTCCAGTATATAGTTTTACAGTTAAATCTCCTTGCATTGTCTTCAAAAGTTTATACAACATTGAACTTTTTTTTAAAAAGTTCCATTGAGAAGTTTAGAACGTAATTAATTCACTTGCCAATTATATGTCTTTATATTTTAATATGTTAATGTTTAGATTCTTCATTCTTAATATAGGGAGTATGTAAAAGGAACACAGCTATTGTGATTAAGAAATTTCTAAGCTCACCCTAATTCTCTAGTATTTTAAACCTCACTTACTTGAAATGGTTGTAGGAAAGGCAATTATGAATTATGAGAGGAGCCTTTTTAATGTAATCCTGAAGAAACAATTTTATTACTTTTAAGTACGTACAATAACCTGCATGGTGTAATAGTGTTGTTTACATACGGATCTTCAGTAGACCTATATTAATAAGTAGATAAGTATGTAGAGACTGAGCTAGCAGTTAATAGATCTCAAAATCCACACTGTTTTTCTTCAGACACTAGATACTAATGGTAGCCACAAAGATGTTGTAACAAATGAGATAGACTATCCTTCTGGCTGGATATACTTCCATCATGTAAGGCAAAGGCATCCTGTTTGTTCAGGTTGGCCACAGGTACTAGCAAATACTGTGTTTCAGTATTGCTGCTACTACCTAGGCAGTGTTTTTCTGATTTAGGTAGTCATTTGTATCGAGCACATTATTAGTGTTCTTTCTTTCCTATTTCTGTAATTAAATAGTTTCAAGAGTGCTTGTACATGGCTTGCTGTCTCAATTGGCAAACATTCCCCCTAGAGTTATGTGTTATCCTGTGGCATATTGGCACATCTTACCCAAATGACAGCCTAGACTGCGTCACTTTGATTCATCAGTTTTACTGTATGATAATCTTTTTGCTAGCACTACCTGCTACATCCCCTCCTCACCTTTTATTCTTTTCTTTTTTCTGTATAAAGGAGAACATTTTAAACACTAAATTGTTCACTTGGTAATATGACTCCTTCAGTTTAAAACCTGCCTGGTGTGTTGCACTATCTTTTTACTAGTGCATCATATTGTGTAGTCATATGAAATATATTAACTACTATCATATGCATATCATTGTGTGATTAAAGAGAGTAAATATGTTTAAGAAAATGTTTTCTTATATGTTTGGTACCTATTTATGTGTATCTTTTAGTTGCAAACAGTGATAATTCTTAGAGCAGTTAATTCCTGTCACGTATATAGGTTAACTAATTTTCCTTTTCTTTCTTGTTAATTACAGAGGAAAGATTATACAGCATTAACAAAGTTCTTGCCTCCAAAACATGAATATGTGTTAGCTGTGAGAATGACTCCTATTCAGTGCAAGCTCTATCAGTACTACTTAGATCACTTAACAGGTAACAAATACACTTAGTTTGTTTTTATCTTCTCTCTAAAAACATTCTTTTTCTAAAGAATGCTATCTTGGTAATTTTACCATGTCAGTTGTTCTTTTTCAATTTTGCATTTGAATAAAATGGGTGTGCTTATTTTGTAAAAGTACAAAACATTTTTAATTAAAAAAACTAATATTGTCAAAATAAAATTAAGGAACAAATTGGTGAAAAAAGATACACAGCACATTTGAACAATGCCCTTAATTTCTAAAGAGCTTTTCTTTCAAAGAAATTATGAATGTGAATAAATCCATAAAGGAAGATATATAAAATTCCAATGTATTATTTAAAAACTTTGAACCGCATTAGTAATAAAAGGCATGTAAATCAAATCCATGAAATCATTTCTCAGTTATCAAATTGACAAAAGTTGAAGTAAAAAAAAAAAGGCAAAATACCAGGCAGGGCATATATTATGCTCCCAATGTTACAATAAAAATACACACAAATGCCTAAAATACACCAAAGTGTTAACAGAGATTGTTTTCTGGGTGGTTTCATTATGAGGAACTTCTAGTTTATTTCCTACTCTTTTCTGTGTGCTTTTAAAAAGTACAATGAATTAGGTATTGTTTTATCATCACTCAAGTCGTGTATGTGTCTGTCTGTGTGTCTGTTGCTGTGTGCCTGAGCTTGTCACTGTTCACAGAGCAAACCCTCATTTCTGTTTGGTTTGGAGTGAAATTTCTTATTTGTTGGTCACTTTATTCTGGTACTTTTCCTTAAGTGATGTGCCAGATTTATTTAGGGGTTACAGGTTAGAAGGTGCCCTTCAGCCATTGTGGATACATAATTTATCAAAAAGTAATGGAGGGTAGAAGTGTGTACACACATATTAAAATGATAGTTCATATCATATCAGTAGTTAAAGTGATGCTCTTGGTAACCACAGTGCATTTTAGAGAATATTTATTGTATCATCCTGTATTGAATGACAAAAATTGCGCACAAAGTTAAGTAACCAAATAGACTCATCCCAATGAGAGAGTCACAGTGTAGTTTAAGAAAGAGAGTCATGTCCAGATCTATCTTTCATTAATCTCTGAGTATTAAAGGGTACTAAATTTGGTCATTTAATATTTTTTCCATTTTAAGTTTTGCTTTATCTTAGGGAAAGTGCTGGCAACAGTGCTTTCAAATATTAGAGAATCAGTTGTCTTTAATAACCAATAGCAAAATAATAGCTCTTGTATAGATGTTAAAATGTACTCTTTTAAGAACAATTCAATATTTAAGAGTTAAGGGAGCCTCATTCTTTGTGACTTTAATTGATAGGAGAGGTATCTAAAGTATTAATTGCCAAAGCTGCTAAACTCTGAAAGGTATGATTGTTAAATTGTCATCTGGTGCCATGAATCTTTCGGTCATGAAAAGGTCTGGGGTTCTGCCTCTACTAAATGTAATGTTTTATTTTCCTTAAAGTAGAATGTCCCAAGTTAATAGCTCCTTTGAGAAAACTTCCATAAAAGGCCAAGTGGGTTATGTTAAAGGCTACTCTATCTTGATTCTCATTACAAATTACCACAGTATTTCTCCTTAAATGTCACCCACCTATCTCACTTGCATTTAAAATATTTGGTATTTTATCTATTACATATTCCAAAAATTCTTTTGCTTCTATATTTGACTCTTTTTTAGACTCTTCTTAGTTTTAAGAAGTTCAATTATATTTTGCTTTTAATACCAGCAACTGTTGGATGATAAATTTTAGCAGTGATAATTTATAATATATTTAATATTTGCAGAATTAAAGTCATAAGAGACTGACTTCTAATGAATTTTAAGGAAATTGAAATCCTCTTAATTTTCCTTTGTTCCCTTTTTTCAGTATAATTGTGCAGTCTTCCTTTTACCATCAGGTATCAGAAGTTTGTATTTCCACATACACCTCTGCCTTCAGTAAACAGTTTAGGTTTTATAAGTGTGCATACTTAATTTTCTTATTGTTGAATGAATGACTTCTCCAACTCTTGACTGGCTTCTTGTGCGAGAAAGCTGAGTCACTTCTCCTTTGTTGAGGGCTCCATGGTTTGTTTGGGTTTTCTTATGTATCCTTTTTTGGTGAAGAAGATTGGCTGTGAGCTAAAATCTATTGCCAATCTTCCTCTTTGTTTTCCCCTCCCCAAAGCCCCAGTACATCGTTGTATATCCTAGTTGTAAGTCATTCTAGTTCTTCTATGTGGGATGCCACCAGAGCATGATTTGATGAGTGCTGTGTAGGTCTGTGCCTAGGATCCGAACTGCTGGACCCTTGGCCACCAAAGTGGAGTGCACAAGCTTAACCACTTGCCCACAGGGCTGGCTTCCTAATTTTTTAATAAGTAAATGTTAGCCTGATTTTAAGCTTAAAGTGGCATTAAAATCCATACACTGTCTTAAGGCCTGCAAAAATGGAGCACGTGAAAACACAACAGACAGAATGGGAGAAAATATTTGCAAATCATATATCTGATAAGGAACTGATATCCAGAATATAAAGAACTCCTACAACTCAACAACAAAAAACTCAAGCAACCCAATTCAAAAATGGGGAAAGGACTTCAACAGATATTTCTTCAAAGAAGAAATACAGATGGCCAATAAGCATGTGAAAAGATGCTGTATGTGTTCACTAGTTATTAGTGAAGTGCAAATCAAAATCATGACATACCAACTCACACCCAATAGGATGGCTTTTATCAAAAATAAAATAAGAAAAAGAAAAGGAAAAATAACAAGTGTTGGTGAGGATATGGAGAAATTAGAACCCTGCTGCATTGCTGGTGGGGAATGTAAAATTTTGCAGCTGCTGTGGAAAAAAGCAGTGTGGCAGTTCCTTGAAGAGTTAAACAGAATTACAGGATGATCCAGCATTTCCACTTCTAGGTATATACCCAAATAATTGAAAGCAGGAACTCAAGCAGATACTTGCATACCCATGTTTATATAGCAACATTATTGATAATAGCCAAAAAGGTGGAAGCATCCCCAGTGTCCATTGATGATGAATAAACAAATGTGATATATATATGTATATATACACACACAATGGAATAGTATTCAGTCTTAAAAAAGAAAGGAAATTCTGACACCTGTGACAACATGAGTGAATCCTACAGACATCATGCTAAGTGAAATAAGCCAGACACCAAAGGACAAGTACTGTATGATTCCACTTAGAGGTAGAGTAGTCAGATTCATAGAGGTGGAAGGTAGAATGGTTACCAGGGGCTAGGAGAGTGAGGAATGCAGAGTTATTTTTAATGGGTACAGAGTTTCTGTTTAGGATGAAGAAAAAGTTTTAGAAACCTAGAGTGGTGATGGTTGCACAACATTGTGATTATACTTAACAGCAGTGAATTGTACTCTCATAAATGGAGAACCGTAATATGCTTTTGTCTCTAAAAATGCACAGGTCCAAGTGCCACCCTTTAGAGACTGATTCAGTGGATCTGGGGTAGAGCTCAGGCATCTGCATTTTTATATGCCCTCCAGGTGATTTTGACGTATCCTCAGCTTGAGAACCACTGCTCTAAATGATGCTCAACATCCTTGGCCATCAGAGAAATGTAAAAACCACAATGAGACACTACTTCATTACTCACTAAGATGGCTATAATCCAAAAAATAGAAAATAAGTAGTGGTGAGGATATGGAAGAATTGGAAGCTCATGTGTTGCTGGTTTGGAATGTCAAATGATGTAACTGATGTGGAACACAGTTTGACAGTTGCTTGAAAGGTTAAGTATAGCATATGACCCAGCAATTACACTTTTAGGTGTATACCCAATGGAAATGAAAACATGTCCACACAAAGATTAGTACACAAGGGGGCTGGCCCCGTGACCGAGTGGCTAAGTTCGTGCACTCTGCTTCAGTGGCCCAGGGTTTTGCCAGTTTGAATCCTGGGTGTGAACATGGCACCACTCATCAAGCCATGCTGAGGCGGCATGCCACATGCTGCAACTAGAAGGACCCACAACTAAAAATACACAACTGTGTACCCGGGGGCTTTGGGAGAAAAAGGAAAAATAAAATCTTAAAACAAAGATTAGTACATTAATGTTCATAGCAGCATTATTCATAATAGTCAAGATCTAGAAACACCCCATATGTCCATCAACTGGTGAATGGATAAACAAATGTATATGCATATAACAGAACATTATTCAGCAATGAAAGGGAAAGAATTGCTGGTACATGCTACAACACATGGATCAACCTTGGAAACATGCTAAGTAGAAGTCAGTCACGAATGACCACACATTGTATGATTCCATTTATAGGAAAGGTCCAGAGTAGACATATCCACAGGGACAAAGTAAGATTAGTGGTTTCCTAGGGCTGTGAGAGGAATAAGGAGATTGGGAGATGATGGCATAGGGGTACAGAGTTTCCTTTTAGGGTGATGAAAATGTTTTAAAAACTGGATTTTGGTGATGGTTGCACAACTCTGTGAATATACTAAAAGTCATTGAATTGTATACTCGAAATGGTAAATTGTGTGATATGAGACCTGCATCTCAATAAAACTTTTTAAAAAACTCAATGGCTTAGTTTTTTATCTACGGAAGTTTTATTCAGTTATTTTCCAGCTGATTGTTCGTTCTTATGATTTCCTGTGTCTCGCATGTATTTTCAAGATTGTCTTTAACGTTTCTTTAAACAAAGTAAACAGTTACAGTCTACATCTGATCATTCCAATTTCTGAAATCCTTATAGGTCTCTTTCATCTCTCACTCTCTTGTTTCTTTTGGTTTTCAGGAATACTGCCATGTTTCCCTGTGTATTTAAGTACCTTTGACCACAAGTTCATAATATCCCTTGGAGTATTATATGTGGGAATTCTTTGAGGCCTAGCCAAAAGACTGGTTACTCCAGAAAGGATTTGCAGTTGTTTCTGAGGGGTCTGAGGATAATATTAGTCTGAGATGGCTATATGTTATACTCTGTGCTCAAGACTTTTAAAACTCTTAAGTTAGTATGAATTTGGGCTAATGATGGATTGTTTGATGATATGAACTGGGAGCTCTGTGGTACTTAAAATATTATTCTTTTGTTTCTTCTGCTTTCTGCCTCAATAAAATAACTATACCCCAGAGAATGTTAACCAGTTTTAAAGGTCTTTGCATGATAGTTCAAGGATGGTAGTTATGTGAGATTCCTCTTGTGTGGCCAATTAGAAGGTGGTATGACAACAAGGTTTAGATTTAGACTTGAACAGATGTAACAGCATGTGTTTAGACATCAGACCTAAGCCATTTGCTTAAAGTCAGCTTTATAGGGCCAACGTTGGTGTAGTGTAGTGCAGCAGTGAGATATCTAATACCAATGAGATTCTCTATTTTCACTTCTTGTTCATTATGTGTAGAATTCTCTGGCACCTCTTGGTAGGAGTGTTATTACTTGGGTTTTCAGGCTTTCCTAAATTTTTGTTATGCTCAAAAGTGTTCTTGATTCCTAGCAGTTAACTCTTAATGAGCATTAGAGCATAGAAAATCAGATTTCTGAGATAGTACAAATTATTTCATCAGCAAAGATTTGTGATAAACTGTGTATGTAAGTCCTAGAAGATGTTTCTAAATTCTTAGTGACCTATCACCCCCAAGGCTCTCTAGATCAACCCTTTTTAATCGTTTACATGGAAGATTATTTGAAAGAATTTTTAGGACTTGGGGAAACTGTGTATAAAATTTATTATATTTGTAGCCCATGGTACATTACTGTGATGCTCCCCCCCAATTCCCTGCTTATCATAGCCTCATTAATCATTAGAATACTGTAGTAAGACTGGTTGTTTTTTAATAGCATAATTGTAATTTGTAAAGGGTCAAAAGAGGATTTGAACATAAAAGGCTTTAATCTTGTAGTTTTGGAAAGTTTGCTTCAGTGCCACTGTCTTCATCCCTAAACAGCCTCGAAGGGCACTAGGGCAGTGTGGTAGGCTGAGTAATGGCCACCTGGAAATGTCAGGTCCTAGTTCCTGGAACCTATAAGTGTTACCTTCTAAGAAAAAGGGATTCTTGCAGAGGTGATTAAATGAAGGATCTTGAGATGAGGAGATCGTCTTGGATTGGCCAGGTGGGTCCTAATGCTAATTGCAGGTGTTTTTGTAGGATAGAGGCAGAGGGAGATTTGATACACAGAGAAGAGGAGGCAGTGTGACCATAGAGTCAGAGATTGGACTGATGTAGTCACAAGAGGAGGCAGTGTGACCATAGAGTCAGAGATTGGAGTGATGTAGTCACAAATCAGGTAGTGCCAGCAGCCACCAGAGCCTGGAAGAGGCAAGGAACAAATTCTCTACTGGAGCTTCCACGGGGAACGCAGCCCACTGGACACTTTGATTTTGGCTCAGTGGGACTGATTTCTGATCTTCCGAGCTATGATGGGGAGTACCTTTCTGTTGTCTTAAGATTTCAGGTTTGTGTTGATTTGTTATGGCTGCCCTAGGAAACTAATTCAGGCAGTTAGTTTTTCCCCAAACACTTTTCTTTTGACTCGTACCCTGGTTTGCAATACAACAATTATCCAAGAAGCTTCTTAGAAAGTTTAGATTTCTGTGCCTCATCACAGATCTAGGGAATCAAAATTTCTAGGAATGGGATCCAGGGATCTGTATCTTTAACAAACTGCCCAGGTGATTCTGATGTACACCATGTTTGATAAACATTTCACTAGGATGCTGTATTGGTTTCTTATTACTGCTGTAAAAAGTTACCACAAATTTTATGCCTTATGACTACACAAATTTATTCTCTTTTATAGTTCTTGGAGTTTGAGGTCCGATGTTAGTTTCACTAGGCTAAAGTCAGCAGGACTTCTGGATGTGTTCTTTCTGGATGCTCGAGGGAGAAAAAATGTTTCCTTGCTTTTTTCACCTTCTGGTGGCTGCCTGTATTCTCCATCTTCAAAATGCATCACTCCAATCTCTGATTATGTCGTCACATCATCTTCTCTAATTCTCACTTGTGGGTCCCTCTTATAGAGACCACTGTGGTTGCAATGGATGCATCTGGATGATCTAGGATGGTCTTCTTCCTTTTAGGGTCCTTATCTTGATTGCATCTGCAAAGTCCCTTTTGCCATATAGAATAACGTTAATGGGTGCCTGGGATTAGAATGTGGATATATTTGTGGGGACCCTTATTTAGTTTCCCACAGACCTCGTGATAACATCTCATGTAGAAACCATAGATATAAATGAGGTTCAATAACAGATTGTCATGCGTAATTCATTATGTATTCACTTGCCTTTTTTGGTACTTGTTTTTCCAAATAAAGCCACTTGGAGTCAAAACATTTTTTTAAAAAACGATAGAGTGATTCAATAATAATTGTCAATGCTCTTTTGAGTGGAGAACATTTTTCTGTGGATGTTTATTTGGCCAAATTATTAGCATATCCTTTTTAATGTGGTTCCCGTCTCAACAAAGAATATCAACTCTAATACAAGTCAGTAGTGTAGGTAGAGGAAACTTCAGTTTTTCCTTTTTAAAATTTTCTTCCTTTTTCTGCCTTAGCCAGTTAGGCCTAAAAGTCTTATGAAAATTTTCTATAATAGAAGATGTTTATGTTATGTACAAAAGTGGTTCCCCCTGACAAAACAAAAATTGACTTTATAGTCAGTCTTTCTTGGAGAATGAAATGGTGGTTAAATTTAGCTTACCTCTTTTGAAATCTCTCTTTCCTTCATATTAATTTAAAAACTCATAAGGTTTTCAGTAATGGATAGAACAGCTAGGCAGAAGATCAACAAGGAAGTAGAAGACTTGAAAGGAACAGACATCTGTAGAACACTCCATCCAACAGCAGCAGAGTACACATTCCTCTCAAGTGCACATTGAAACATTCTCCAAGATAGACCATATTTTAGACTATAAAACAAGCTTCAATTAATATAAAGGGATACAATCATACAAAATATTTTCTTTAACCACACTGGAATGAAATTACAAACCAGTAACTGAAGGAAAGTTAGAAAATTCACAAATAAGTGTAAATAACACACTCCTAAATAACCAAAGGCTTGAAGAAGAAATCACAAGGGAAATTAGAAAATATTTAGAGATGAATGAAAACAAAAACACAAGGTACTAAAATATGAGATGCAGGTAAAGCAATGCTTAGAGGGAAATTTATAGCTGTAAATGCCTATTTCAGAAAGATCTGAAATTTATAATCTAACTTTCCACCTTAAGAACTAAAATAAGAGCAAACTAAACCCAAAGCACATAGAAGGAAGGAAATAATAAAGACTAGAACAGAAATAAATATAAAGGAGAAAAGAAAAACAGTAGAGAAAATCATTGAAACCAAAAGTTGGATCTTTGAAAAGATCAACGTGTAATTGATAACTCTTTTGCTGTACTTACAAAGTAGTAAAGAGAGGAGGCACAAATAACTAAAATCAGGAATGAAGGAGCATCACTACTGACCTTAAGAGAAATTAAAGAATTATAAGAGAATGCTATGAACACTTGTATATCAAGAAATTAGATACCTCATTTTTATAGCAATGATTGCTGTCATACACAGTGAAAATACCTCTAATCAGGCAAAATAATCAGTACCTGATTTTTATTAGTGTTTTATATCATTACTAAATTTTCTCTTGTCACTCATGGAGGCAAGATTACTAATTATCAGTGAATTTGCATCTTTTAAAACTGTAAACAGAAAAATATGTTATTGCTTAAATGATTTTTTAAAAAAAATCAGCTTTGTTCTTTTGCATTTTAATTTTGTCATATTAGTGAAATGTGCATTCATTTCATTCTCATAGAAAAAATAGAATGTTGAAATTACTCTGGACAGAAGAAATCTAATTAATTTTCAACATGAAAACCACAATTTTAGAAGCACTTGTTTTTGTGTAAGAATAGTTGGAAAGAGTTGCTAAAGGACTCTATATAGAGAGAGGCTTTATCTCAAACAGGAGTTTGTAATCTAGGGTCCTTGGATAGAATTTAGGGAGGTATATGAACCTGAATAAGAAAAAATTACATGTTAATTTTCACTAATCTCTAACAAAAATGTAGCATTTTTTTCAATTATGAGTGTAGGCAACAAACTGTAGTAGTAGTACTGACAACTGTGACTTTGTTACTGTTAGAAATCAGAAATATTTCTACATATTATTGTTGTTAACTAATTTCTCAGAATTATTTACCTTTATCAATACTTCAAAATTTCGAATTGTTAGACTTGCTGCTATATTTATTTAATGCATTCATAAAGTACATATATTACTATGTCACAAATTTTTTTAATATTCTGAAAATTTCTATATAATGAGTTTCTTTTGTAATCCTATTTATTTTATGTATTTCAAAACATTCTAAGGAAGAGGATCTGTAAGCTTCTCTACACTGCCAAAGGAGTCCATGGCACAGATAAAGTTAAAAGTCTAATTTAGAAACACCTTGGTTGAAATAGAGAATTCTCATATCTTAACGTTAACTATTTTTTCTTTTGATCAGGTGTGGGTAATAGCAGTGAAGGCGGAAGAGGAAAGGCCGGTGCAAAACTTTTCCAAGATTTCCAGATGTTAAGTAGAATTTGGACTCATCCTTGGTGTTTGCAGCTGGACTACATTAGCAAAGAAAATAAGGTAAATCAAGTTACTTAAAATTGATTAAAAGATATATGTTGGAAGCAGAATAACTTTAGGAAAAAGGTTGATCTATTATAGACTTACTATATATTTGAATTTTCTTTTGCTTTGTGGTACAATAATTCAACCTATTTTATTTCTAGCTAATTTCTATGTTTGAATGCATTATGATTATGGAAAGAGTATTAAATGTTAATCATAACATTTTGCATAACCATAGTAAAATGATCAACACTAAGAAATTAACATCGGGTCAACACTGTTAACTAAACAACAGACTTTAATTGGATTTCATCAGTTTTTGTACTTCTGTCCTTTTTCTTTTCCATGATTCAATCCAAGACTTCACATTGCATTTAATAGTCATATCTATCATGTCCCCATTTTTTCTAATCTATGATAGTTCCTCAGTTTTTCCATATCTCATGACAATTAACTTATCCTTACATAGAATAAGCAAACATCATTTAATTTGTAATATGTTGAAATAAACTATTAAAACATTCATCATTTTTTTTCTCTAGGGATATTTTGATGAAGACAGTATGGATGAATTTATAGCTTCAGATTCCGATGAAACCTCCATGAGTTTAAGCTCCGATGATTATACAAAGTAAATTAAATACTTTTTGTGCCCTGTGTTGACACATTTAAAATCCCTACTTGCTGCTTGTCCTCTGATAATTGGCATTTGTATCTTTACTATGCTTTGCTAATATTTTGAATTTGTTCTTTTTTTAGAAAGAAGAAAACAAAGGGGAAAAGGGGGAAAAAAGACAGTAGCTCAAGTGGAAGTGGCAGTGACAATGATGTTGAAGTGATTAAAGTCTGGAATTCAAGATCTCGGGGAGGTGGTGAAGGAAATGTGGATGAAACAGGAAACAATCCCTCAGTTTCTTTAAAGTTGGAAGAAAGTGAGTCTAATGAATGTTGCCTTTATCATGAAACATTGATTTAGAAAATATTGTGTCATCACGTCAGTGCTTTTTTCATTTATTAATTATCCTCATTAATTGGCTCAAAGGAGTATCTTTCCTCAATTGGTAAGCATCTGGGATAATCAGGTATGCATAATAAGAACAAATATCTGATGAATGTTTAATTACAAGCAAGCCATTGTGCTCTCTCTAGTATTTAAGAGAGGAGGGAAAAAAACCCCTAATGTTTATTTACATCTATATACCTAAACTCTGTATTATTTTCACTCCATGTGTTAGGTAACTTAATTCTTTCTTGAGCAGCCTTGCAATGTTGTTGATATCTTTATTTTTATAAATGATTAGTACAACTGGGATTCAGACCTAGATACGTCCAATCTCCAACCACCACAGTATTTTCACTTAACTACATATAAATAACTGGAAGCATTTCAGGTAATTAAGTATGATTGTAATTAATTTTATACAGTAAAACTGGTTTTAATCGTTTATTCTTTTTCATTTGTAATTCTTCATAATCTACAATTATTGTCTAGCTTAGATTTCCCCTGTATCATATATAGTTTGTGTTAACGTCTTTCACTTTCTCTTTCTTTCTTTCTCTTGTGCATGAGTATACACACAGTGAAAGTCTTCGATTGAACTTGCCAATGGCTGAAGTTATCTTTATCCATATCTACATTTGAAGAATTAGTGTTGAGGCTCTATATCCTCCTAGTGCACTGACAGGTGTCTAGGAATTCCATAGCTGGGGCCAAATACCAGAATATTTGAAATATCAAATATCTAAAGATAGTACAGTGTAAATAGCTCTAAATATTTGGCATTTGGGAGTCATGGAGCAAAGCAGTTGATTGTGAAGAAAGGAGAGATGTGGGTGCTCCCTAGGTAATGATCCTGTACTCACACAAGCTTGGCTGCTCTCAGGCCTGCAGCTGAACTAATTTGGCGATTCCCTGAGAGACATTTCTCTCTTCAGTACCTCCTTGGAAAAGACAGATGGCAGCCTAGCTGCAGACCCTGGCTTACCTCTCTAAGAAATCAGGGGAAGAGTAAAAATTATAAAATTTCCCTCCTCCTTCTCTCCTGTTAACTCATAAAGGGAGTTTATTATCAGTGTCCATTTTCCAATTAGATTGAAAGAATATTTTTCTAAGACTAGTAAAGGAGTGGTTATAGTTTACTCTAGGGTAACGGGAAGCTCCTGTTACCTCCTCCCCTGCTCTCCCAATCTGCCTTCTCACTTAAAATTCTCCACAGTCTCACCTCATAATCAGAAATAAGTAACTTATGTGTTTATGTGTTTCTGGGAATGATTTTTAAAAAATAGTCTCATTGAAATTTTTTCTTGTAACTTACGGTTAAGAGAAGAGAGCGAGTAGACTAACCAGTATGTCTCATTCTGTGCTGTAAATGGGTTGCATAAAAGTATGCTGAAGTATTGATCCCTTCATCACTTGGAAGTACAGGTGGGATCTGAGGCAGCTGGGTCACCTCCAGAAATGAGTAGCCTCTTCCATTTTTTCTGGTGTGCTATATAAGTATTATCGCTTTCCATATATTCCATAATGTGAAAAAGGGAAAAAATGGGGGCAGAGAGTAGGTAGCTACATGTTGTGGACTTAAAAGCAGACAGGGAAGGCTCTGGGTTCCAAATGACAAACTTTGACTACTTGTCTAGGGTCTTGGTTTCACTTTAGCTGTGTGCGGTCAAATAGAAGTCATTCATATATGGATGTATTTTATATTTTTTTGCAGCTATGTGCATGTATAGTTTGTCAGAATCATTTTCCAGAACAAATAGATGATAAAAATCTGCTTTTGTTGTTTAGATCTAGATTAACTCTAGATCTAGGCTGAGTAGATCATAGTATGTGAACATATGCAGTCATGCATCACTTCACGACGGGGATACGTTCTGGGAAATGCATTGTTAGGTGATTTTGTCCTTGTGTGACTGTCATAGAGTTTACTTACACATACCTAGATGATGTAGCCTTCTACACACCTTGGCTGTATGGTACTAATCTTATGGGACCACTGTTGTGTATGCAGTCTTTCATTGACTGAAACGTCATTATGTGGCACATGACTGTATAGCCGGTACTGTGTAACTTAAAAAAAAATCACTTTCTTATAGTAAATGTAAGAAAATCTGACTAGGAGGTATTAAAGGTCAAATCGTTGTATTTGGAGTTTGAAATGGATGTTAAATAAGGACATGGCTATAATTGAGCTATAATATGATTTTCACTGCATATTTCACTTTTACTTCAAAGAGTTGCTTTTTAATTCTTTTGTAATAGCTTTCTGAATTTTCTGAGAAGCAGCATCTTGAATAAGTCATTTGAGTTTACCTTACAGCATCCCCATTTCTGCGTTCTAGTATTTTATTAGAAGGACAGTTTCATGATGAGGAGATGACTATATAGACTACTTTAAAATATTAGATTTATTATTATTTCAGTATTTTTAGAGTAAGCTTTATTGGTATTTACATTTTAAAATATATGTAATTTATTGTATGGATATAACCTTTTGTGATAGAATCCTTATATATGATGTAGGACCATAATATTAGCATTAATATACCACATTTATTCATTCAACAAATATTTATTGAGTGATTGCTATCTGCCAGGCATTGCTCTAGAAGCATGGATTATATCAGTGAACAAAATGCACTCATGGAGCTTACCATTCTATTACTACTACTACTACTGCTACTGCTACTACTGCTACTATATATACACCTAATATTTTAATGATATGCTACTTTTCTTTTTAAAACTACAGTGTATCTTGCTGCAAATATGGTAGTTAAGTTTATACTTAGAATGCTTCAAGAAATTAGGAGTAAAGATGTGGCCTTCTATTTGTTTGTATTTCCTTTGTGCCTTACCTTATAAGCATTTTGTGATATCCAGAGTGGATATTAAGGAGTGGCTTTGATTAATTGATTAATTCACTGTTACTTATCATGTATATATACACAACACAAAGTTAAAACAGAAGTAAAGATTAGTGCATGTGGATGATGAAATAAGAATACTCAGCATGAAATATCTATTTATAAATTTTAATTACATATTCAGGATATTTATTAACTGCGGTAGCCCATATTTTTCTGGATCACTTTTTATTTTTTTTAGACATTACTGTAAGGTATTGTGATTATATTCAATAAGATCAAAATTAGAATGGAATCTGTTGTATTTCCACAGAAATTGTCTCTTGTCCTAAGCTTTGAGACTTCTTATCTGGTTGCCACATTTTCACTAACTTTCTACCAGCATTTTTTTATTGCTGACGTTTTCACCTTAGGTAAATTACCTTTGGTAAATTTAGGTAAGCATTTCTGAAATTGTGTGCAGTGTGTGGAACTGCAGCATTTTCTGAAGACACTGGTTATTTGCCAGTTGACTAGTTGTAGGAAGGAGTTTAGTCAACATTTGCTTGACAAGCTGTGTGTCAGGAGTCTCCAAGACCACCATCATGTTTAGTGATTCACAGGACTCAGCATATGGTCATCTTTAGGACTATGACTTATTACAATGAAAGGGAGCAAAGGGAAAAGGCACAAGGGACGAAGTCTAGAGAAAACTAGGCATAACCTTCCAAGAGTCCTCTTCCAGAGGAGTCACATAGGTTGTACTGATTTCTTCAGCAACAAGTATGACAGCAACGTGAAGTGTTGTCTGCTGGAGGAACTCATTTGAGACTAAGTGCTCAGGGTTTTTATTAGGGACTGGTCACGTAGGCACTGTCTGCCTGGCTCTTACCAAATTCCAGACTCTCAGAAAGAAAACAGGTGTTCAGAATAAACCACATTGTTTGTACAGTCTAGGCACAGTGAGCCACTCTTATCAGGTAAAGTTTTATATTGGTACAGGGAACTGTTTACCATTCAAGTTTCCGGACAACAGCCAAGGGCCTACCTTGCAGGGTGGCTTTCCTAAGATGAAATTTTAGTTGACTCTTGAAGGATAGTAAAGCATGAATAGAGGTTTGCCAGGCAAAGAGGGGAAGAAAGTAATATAAGACATCCAGGGAAAGGTATGGAATCTTGCAATCATGTGACATGTTTAGGCAGTACTCCATTGTGGTTTGAATATAAATGCATAATGAGCTCTCTAAAAGTAATGGAAATCACCAGGACCAGACACAAAGAGGGAACTGATAACCTAAACAGTAAGTTCAAGCAGGTATGCTATGGAAGCCCTAGGGATATTCCAGTCTTGAGATTAGCAACTTTGGTTTTCACCTACCCGGGGATAGGATACAAGACCTTGACCCCTCAATAAGGTGGAGAGTTCTTAGAACCCAGATTAAAGTTGAATCTCTTTAAAGGGTACATGCTGCATGGAAGAATAGGATAGAAAAAAATTTGCCCTTCAATCCAGGGAGATGACAAGGAAGCTTATCTGTTTCACCCTGGGCTCTGGGTTGGGAAAAATAGTTTCCTTTAATTCATAATCATAGACCTTGCCTCACATAGTTTATGGTTTGAGTTTACATTTCTTACGTAGTCTAAACATCTCAGGCTGAAATACTAACTTCAAAAGTAGGTCTGGGTTGATGATCCCCTGGAGCACCTGGCACAAGCAGATTCAGAATCACTGTGGAGATGGGTCACCCCAGGCTACCCAGGATTCTCACATAGTACAGCTACACTGAAAGTGAAGTGACAATGAAAAACTATAGCATCCCTGAGGAAACGATTAACCTTAGGAAAAGTTAGCAATGAAATAAGTTAGCAGTCCACCTGGTGAAAGTTAACACACACCATAAACAGCATGGTTAGATTCTCAAGCACCTCAGATAATAGAACTATTTAATAAAGGCTAAAATAAGTATGTTTAAAGTGATATTTTAAAAATTATAAGCCAGAAGATTTATGCCAGAATATTTAAAATTTAGATGAAGTAGACAACATTCTAGAAAAATCTAACAACATTGAGTGTTCATTGCACTTACTTCACAGTAGCCAAAAATTAGAAATTATCTAAATGTCTGTGAACAGGAGAACTAATAAATGATGGTATATTCATACCGTGGAATACGACACGGCATTTAGAATGACTGAATAAGTCTCAACTTTGAGTGAAAAATGAAAAACTACATTGAGTGAAAAAGTAAGTCATAGAATGATCCAAACCGTATGGTACCACTTATGTATAGTTTGAAAACATGAAGGATAATGTACACTTTAGTGATCTATATGCAGTGAAAATATAAAAACATACATAGAAATAGTAAATATAGAATTTAGGGTTAGTTACCTCTCAGAAAGAAGGGAGGGAAAGAAGAGAATGGGATTGGGTAGGGTCACTTATTAGGCTTCAAAGCATCAGAAGCAGAAATAAAAAGTGTTAAAAATTGGTGAAGATGGGATGTGGGAAGACAGCTATTCATTATATTCTATATACTTTTTTGAATATGTAAAATATTTTATAACAAAAAGATATAAACATTTAAAATACTTTGCATTAAAAATCAATTAAGAAGGTACAAAAACAGGTTAAACCTGTCTTTATTTTGAATTAAACCGTTTATGATTAGATATTATATTTAGATTATTTTGTGTTACTTTCTTACACCTTTTAGTTTCAAAGTTTGTAGGGAAAATAAGGACAAAATGATTTAACATGGTATGGTGATTCTGGGATCAATCTTTGTTTGAGTTTTCCAGAATTCTAGTAGCATAGTGAAATGTGTCCTGCCCCTAAGATCTTTTCTATCTTGATGTCTGAGTTAGTCAGTCTTCCCTCTCTTCCTCTCTCCCTTCTTCCCTTCCTCTCTCTGTCTTACTTGTGATCTCTAGGTCTCTTTCTCTCCTGGTCCCTGTCTCTTGGGGTGTGTTTTGGGCCTGGGGGTCTCTGTCTCTTAGAGTCTCTGTCTTTCTGAGCCCCCTGACCCTGGGTTGTGTTTCTCATACTTGCACTTTCTCAGGGTCTGTCTCTTGCTTACTCTTTCACTTGGTCCGGCCCCCTCACCCATGTCTTTCTTCCTCTGCATGCATATGTGTGTGTCTGTCTTCACTCTTTGTCTCTTTCTCTCCCTCTCCCAAGCTGGGTTTGTTCCCTCTACCCAACTCCCCCACCTCATGTCTTTCTCTCTCAGTGTAGAGCTCTTGCTCTCCTGGAGTGGTCTTTTTTTTCTCTCTGAGCGTGTGTGTGTGTGTGTGTGTGTGTGTGTGTGTGTATGTATGTATGTACGTATGTGTGTGTGTGTGTGTGTGTGTTGCTCACCTCTCCCAGATCCCTCAGTCTCTTTCTTTTTTACTCTCTCATTGGGTTGGTTTATATCTGTTTTCTCTTGGTCTCTTTCTTAGTCCCTCTCTTGGGGTGTTTCAGTTTCTTTCCGTATTTGCCTACTTATTTATGTTTCATTTATTTTATTTAGGTAAAGCTACTTCCTCTTCTAATCCAAGCAGCCCAGCTCCAGACTGGTACAAAGATTTTGTTACAGATGCTGATGCTGAGGTTTTAGAGCATTCTGGAAAAATGGTACTTCTCTTTGAAATTCTTCGAATGGCAGAGGAAATTGGGGATAAAGTGTAAGTTCTTTCCTATTTTTATTATATAAATGAACCTTTTGATAACCTATTATTTAAGCAATTTGTTTAAAGAAATCTATTTTGTTTTCTTCTTTTCTAAAGATGTAATTTCTTTGATTAGTATATTGATAGATAACTATCTTCCTTCTAAGCCACTAGTTGAGTGCGTATTCTGGTTATTTCTTCAGTACTGTTTTCCCCTTCTGGCTATTGCACCTCAGTTATTTCCTTGAGCCAAGCCTCTAGTTGATATCTATATTTCACCATCTTCAAAATCATTTTTTGATCCATGCAGTGTGGCTTCTATTGTCACTTTACTGAGATTTTTCCTTCTAATGTCACTTAGTGATCTTCGGATCCCCAAATCTAGTGGACACCTCTCAGACTTTCTTTTTTCTTTTTCTTTTTCTTTTTTTGAGATTGGCACCTGAGCTAATATCTGTTGCCAGTCTTTTTTGTTTTTTCCCTTCTTTTTCTCCCCAAAGCCCCCCCACCCCAGTGCATAGTTGTATATTCTAGTCATAGGTCCTTCTAGCTCTGCTGTGTGGGACGCCACTGCAGCATGGCTTGATGAGTGGTGCTAGGTCTGTGCCCAGGATCCGAACTGGCAAAACCCTGGGCTGCCGAAGCGGAGCACGTGAACTTAACCACTTGGCCATGGGGCCAGCCCCATCAGACTTTATTTTCTTTCACCTCTTTGACTATTCTCTCTTTATCGTTTCTCCTTTGTTTTTTGTTCCACTTCTAACATTTGTGCCCCCATTCTCTTCCCTGCATCCCTACCCCCCAATCTCATCTTTCAGATTACTATTCAAAAAGTGTACTTTTAAGTTTTGGACCAGACTTATTGTTTATGCTGTTATAAAGTCCAAACATCTGTGTGTTACATATAAAATATATCTGTGGTGCTTTTAATAACAATTTAAGGCAAAAATAAAACAATCATTTATCTTCAAACAATTTCAATCTTAGTTCCTGTAACTCTCCTGGAAAGAGGTAGATCCTCTGTTGTATTTCCATGCCACCTTTTAATAATATACCTCTACTCTTAACATAGTCTAATGTACTTACATGTATCTTTTCACTGGATAGTGAGTTGTTTGAAGATACAGACTGTTTTAATCTTTTTTGTTAACCACCGTACCTGGCACCTAGGAAGTACTCACTAAAAGTAATTTTTGTTGTATATTGTCACTTTATTTATACAGAAACAAGTGGTTCAGATAAAGAATGATGTTGGCTTGGAATGGAGTGCTAGTAGTGGAGATAAAGGGTATGTTTTGGAGGAGAAATAACAGGATTTGGTAGATTAAATGAAGGGCAGTAGGAAGGAGAGAGTAGTCAGAGATGAAATCCCAGGCTTCCAGCCTAAATGGCTGGTAGATTATAGTGTTATTTACTAAAATGGAGAAGATCAGGGGAGAACTAAGTTTATTAGAGGTAGTAAAGAGTCCTGCTTTGGATATGTTACGTTTGAGGCCTATTAAATATCCGTGAGAGATGTCAGCTAGAAAGGAGATATTTGAGTTCAGAGTACCTGAAAGGTCAGGAGAGATTATTGCTCTAGACATGCTCATGCTTTTTTCTGCTATCAACTTCTGTAGTTTAACATTAATTCTTATTTGGCTACCATACAAGAATTTTAAGAGTATAAAAGGGATTTTAGTGGTATTTTAATTTCCTAACCAGTACAAGAGTCTCTTCTACCATGTTCATCATGGATGTTCTCCTAGCCTCTCTTGTGGTAGAATATTTGCCATCTCAGGAGGCTACCTATAATTGAGTACTTCAAATTGATAGAAAATGTATCCTTATCTTTAGTTTATCTTCTCTCCCTATAGCTGTTTCTCCTCTGGTTGAAAATAGAACATATCTGCTGGTTATTTTTAAAGATTGGCACCGTTGAACTAACATCTGTTACCAGTCTTCTTTTTTTCTTCCTTCTCCCCAACCCCCCCAGTACATAGTTGTATATTCTTCCTGTAGGTCCTTCTGGTTGTGCTATGTGGGATGCTGCCTCAGCATGGCTTGATGAGCGGTGCTAGGTCCACACCCAGGATCTGAACCAGTGAAACCCTGGGCTGCCGAGGCAGAGCATGCGAACTTAACCACTCGGCCACGGGACTGGCCCCTGCTGCTTTTTTTAAATACTCTTACAATGATCATTTTTAGTTATAAGCCCAACGGATAGATATTATCAATGTTAAGACTATAAAACTGTGCATTTCCAGACTTGTGATTACCCCTATTCTTTATTTATCCAATATCTCATTATGGAAATTTTCAAACATAAAAAGCAGAAAGAATTTTTCGGTGAATACCCCATATACCTGTCACCTAGAATCTATATTCTATATTTTATTCTTTCTTTATTACATGTCTCTTTTATCTTTCCATCCCTCCATCCATCTTATTTTCCTGATGCCTTTCAAAGTAGATTGCAGATGTCACTACTACTGTTTCAATTGTTCCCTATTCAAATAATGGTGGGTCTTATCCCTCTTGTCACTTTTAACTTTTCTTCTCAGTTTTTGATCTTTTCTTTGTATGGCACAGTTTTAGGCCTAACCACATGGTCTTGAATATACTTCAGTTTTTTAGTCCCTATTTCAAAATATGGTTGCAGTAAACAGAACACTTCAGCTAAGTTCTTATTAACACAGACTTGTAGTGAATTTGATTCTTGTTTTTTCTGGACCTTATACTTCCATTCATGTAGTCCGATAGAGAGATTTTCCAACATCTAAATAACACTATTGGTTCATGTTGAACTTCTTGTCAACTAAGACTCTGACTTTTTCTTTTTAAAGAACTGCCGCCAAATCAGATTTCCCTGTTCTCTATTTGTGCAGGTAATCTTTTGACCCAAATGAAAACACAGAGTGAGAAATAAATGAATTTTAGTGATTTTAGCCAGTGGTGTGCTGATAAATAATAGTCCAAATTCCAGATTAACTCCAGTTAAATAATTGGTATTTCTAAGAATTGAAGTTTCCCAGTTACAGGAACCATCAAAAACTTAATTTGTATCTTAGAAAAAATTGATTCAATAAAGGTTTTGTTTCTGGGAAAGATAATCAATCTACTGAGGAATCAAGCCATAGCCCTTGGTCATTTACACTGAGCACCAGGAATCAATTCATTTCCTTAGCAGTATTCTAGGAGTACTAACTGAGAGACAGTAGACTCCCACAGTGCAGAGCTCAAGAAGACATACAATAGTCAGTGCACGTGTCGTTAACTCTAACAGCTGTTTCATAGCTTGAGTTCTTCTAGTTCTGCTAAATCTAAAGACATCAAGCAGTGAATGTTGAAGGATCTTCTGAAGTCGTAAGCATCTCTGTCTCCCACAGTACAGCTTTCAGAATCAAAACAAAATAAAATAAAATATACTTGCCACAGATATCTAGTTCCTTGTATACTGACCTACTTTGTTTGCATATATAAGGGAGAGAATGAACCCTCCTATATTCTCTTTCTAGATTTTTTTCATTTCCATTGTATAATTATGTCCACTTTGCACCAACGGGATAGGTCAGAGTAGTGGTTTTCAACTGTTTCTCAGAGCCCTTGCAAGTTGGTGATCTAGAGCAGAGGGTTAGGAGCCAGTGACATTTTTCCTTCTCCCCCAAGGCCTAAAGCACCTTGCTTTTATTATTTAACACCACATAAGACTTTATGTGAACAAATAGTTTTCATGGCTAAAAAAGGAGTTAGAAAACTACTGGGATGGAGAATCAGGAATTTGCAAACATATTTGAAATGGGATGACAAAGTGTTTTAGAATGTGTACGATCTAAAATTACTCGAATAACTTTTAGTAGGAAGACTTTTTTCTCATATTCTCTATACAGTGTCTTTTTCAGAGTAAAAGTTTTTAACTTTGACGAAGTCTAATTTATCAACTTTTATTTTCATAGTTCATACTTTTTATGTCATGTCTAAGAATTGTCTGTCTAACCCCGAGTTAAGAAGATTTTCTTCTTTGTGTTCTAAACGTTCTGTAGTTTTACATTTAGATTTATGCTCTATTTTGAGTTAATTTTCGTGTGAAGTATGAAGTTTAGGCTTGAAGTTCATTGTTTTGCATATGGATGCTGAATATTCCAAGACCGTTTTTGAAAAGACTATCCTATTGCCTTTGTGTCTTTGTCAGAAACCAAGTAACTATATAGTGTGGCTCTATATCTGGATCCTATATTCTGTTCCATTGATTTGTGCTTGTCCCTTCATCAGTACTACACTGTTTTGATTACTCTAGCTTTCTAAGTGTTGTAATCATGTAGAATTAGGCCTCCAACTTTTTGTCTTTGAAAATTGTTGTGGCTACTCTATGTGCTTGGCATTCCCATATAAACTTTAGAATCAGCTTGTTATTTTCTATAAAAAATCCTAGTGGGGTTCTGATTTGAATCATGTTGAATTTGTGGATCAATTTGGGAAGAATTGGCATCTTTACTATGTGGATCTTCTAATCCATGAACACTAATCTGTTTTTTTAGCCTTGTTTTCAGCCAGTCTCTCATATCTCTGGACTTGATTGAAGATTTTCTTGAATTGGCTAGTAGAGAGAAGACAGAAGATAAAGATAAACCTCTTATTTATAAAGGTGAGTTACTAAGCATTTCTATACCATAATTTTTAAAACATTCATTTAAACATATTGTATAAACATTTCAACAATAAAAGAAAAAATACTATGCAGACCCACAACCCTAATACATTCATTTTGTTTGTACTTTCTTCTTGTCCTTTTCCACATAAATATGGTCTTTGTTGTTGCAGTTGTAGCATAAATTAAAACTTTTTGTTTTTTTAAATAGCTTTATTGAGATATAATTCACATACCATGCAATTCACCCATTTGAAGTGTACAATTTAATGGTTTTTAGTATATTCACAGAGTTATGCAACTATCACCACAGTTTATGCTCAAACATTTTAATCACCACCAAAGAAACCCTGTACCCTTTAGCTATAGCCCTCCTAGCTCCCTTTCACCTCTTCTACCCCTAAGCAATCTCTAATCTGCTTTCTGTTTCTATAGATTGACCTATTCTGGACCTTTAGTATAAATGAATTTATATAATATATGGTCTTTTATGACTGGCTTCTTTCACGTAGCATGTTTTCAAGGTTCATCCATGTTGTAGTATGTGTCAGTACTTTTATTTTTTGTGACCTAATAATATTCCATTGTATGGATAATACCCACGTTTTGATTATCCATCCATTCATTCCTTCATGCATAGATAACTTGGGTTATTTTCACCTTTTGGCTGTTATGAATAGTACTGCTATGACCATTTGTATACCAGTTTTTATTTCTTTAAACATCTGTTTCCAATTCTTTTGGATATATACCTAGGAATGGAATTATTGAGACGTATGGTAATTCTATGTTTAACTTATTGAGGAACCACCAAACTCTTTTCTACACTGGCTGCACTATTTTCCATTCTCACAAGCAGTGTACAGGGGTTCCAGTTTCTCCACATCTTTACCAACACTTGTTTTATAGAAAAAAAAAAAGGTATAGACAGAGCCAGCCTTGTTGGCCTAGTGGTTAAACTTCGGTGCTCTCACTGCTTTGGCAGCCCAGGTTCGTTTCCTGGTCGCGGAACCATACCACCCCTCTGTCAGTTGCTATGCTATGGTGACGGCTCACATAGAAGAACTAGAAAGACTTATAACTAGGATATAGAACCATGCTGTGGGGCTTTGGGGAGGAAAAAGAAAATTACAGACATCCTAGTGGCTGTGAAGTTGTATCTCATTGTGATTTTGATTTGTATTGACTAATATGACTAATATTATGTATATAACTAATAATGTTGAGCATCTTTTCATGTGCTTGTTGGCCATTTGTATATCTTCTTTGGAAAAATGTTTATTCGGGTCCTTTGCTCATTTTTGAATTGGGTTGTCTTTTTCTTACTGAGTTGAAAGAATTTTCTTTTTACTTTTTTACTATATTTTCTGCATAGCAAGCCCTTATCGGATATATGATTTGCAAATATTTACTCTCATTCTGTGGGTTGTCTTTCACTTTCTTAATACTGTCCTTAGATGCACAGAAGTTTTTCATTTTGATGAACTCCGATTTATCTATTTTTTTATTTTGTTACTTGTGCTTGTAGTGTCATATCTAAGAAACCATTGCCCAATCCAAATTCATGAAGATTTACCCCTATGTTTCCTTCAAAGAGTTATGTAGTTTTAGCTTTTTACATTTAGGTCTTTCATACATTTTGAGTTAATTTTTATGTATGGTGTGAGGTAAAGGTCCAACTTCGGTCTTTTGCTGTCTGTCTGGTTGTCCTAGCAATATTTCTTGAAAAGACTATTCTTTCCACATTGAATGATCTTGGCACCCTTCTTGAAAATCAGTTGACCATAGAGACATAAATTTATTTCTTGACTCCGAGTTCTAGTCAGTACTTATGCCAGTAATACACTGTCTCGATCACCATTGCCTTGAAAGTAAGGTTTGAAAGTGTGAGTCCTCTTACTTTGTTCCTTTCAAGATTGTTTTGGCCATTCTGGTGCAATTCTGTATGAACTTTAGAATCAGCTTGTAAATTTCTACAGAGAAGTCACTTTGGGTTCTGATAGGGATTGCATTGAATCTATAGTTCATTTTAGGAAGTGTTGCCTCTTAATGTTATTAAGTCTTCCGAACATGGTATGGTTTACCATTTATTTAGGTCTTTAATTTCTTTCATGAATGTTTTGTGGTTTTCAGTGTATACATTTTGCACTTCTTGTGTTACATTTATTCCTACTTATTTTATTTTTTTGATGGTATTGTAGATGAAATTGGGTTCTTAATTTCATTTTTGGATTGTTTATTGCAAGTGTATAAATTGAATTTTATATATTAACTTATTTATTTGTTCTAATAGTGTTTTAGTGGATTTTAGAAAATATTTTCCATACTCAAGATCATGCCATGTGCAAATAGGGATGATTTACTTCTTCCTTTCCAATATGGATTGCTGTTATTTCTTTTTCTGGCCCACTTTCCCTGGTTAGAACCTCTAGTACAGTGTTGAATTGAAGTGACAAGAGCAGACGTCCTTTTCTTGTTCCTAATCTTAGAGGTAAACCATCTGATCTTTCACCATTATGTATAGTGTTAGCTGTAGATTTTTCATAGATGCTGTTTATCAAGTTGAGGAAGTGTTTTTTATCATAAATGCACTTAAGTTGGATATCGTCCAATGATTTCTTTGCATCTATTGAGATTATCGTGGGGTTTTTAAATTTTATAGATATGGTGCATTACTTTGATTATCAGATGTTAAACTAACCGTGCATACCTAGGATAAATCCTACTTGGTCCCGATGTATAATTCTCTATATGTTGCTGGATTCAGTTTGTTAGTATTTTGTTGAGTATTCGCACATTCTTATTCATAAAAGATATTAATTTTCAGTTTTGTTTTCTCATTATGTCTTTGTCTGGTTTTGGTCTGAGGTTAATACTGGCCTCATTTAATGAGTTGAGTATTGTCCCCTCTTCTGTTTTTTGTAAGAGTTTGGGAATAAGTGGTATTGATTTTTCTTTAAATGTTTGCCAGGATTTAGCAGCGAAGCCATCTGGACTTGGATTTTTCTTGTGGGTAGTTATTATTATTGTAACATATACATAACATAAAATTTAACATTTTGTCAGTGAAAAGGCAACCTACAAAATAGGAGAAAATATTTGTAAGTCATATATTTAATAAGGGGTTAATTTGCAAAATACATAAAGAACTACTACAAATCAACAACAACAAAATAACCTGATTCAAAAAATGGGCAAAAGACTTGAATAGACATTTTTCTAAAGATGATATAGAAAAGACTAACAAGCACATTAAAACATAATCAACATCACTAATTATTAGAGAAATGCAAATCAAAAGCACAATGAGATACAGCCTCACACCCATTAGGATGGCTGCTATAAAAAAACAGTAAATAACGGAGTGGTGATGATGTTAACATTGGAACCCTTGTGCACTGTTGGTGCGAATATAAAATAATGCAGCCACTATGGAAAACAGTATGGCAGTTCCTCCAAAAATTGAGAGTAGAATGATCATATGATCCAGCAATACCACTTCTGGGTATATACCCAAAAGAATTGAAAACATGGTCTCAAAGAGATATTTGTACACCCATATTCATAGCAGTATTATTCACGATATTCAAAAGGTGGAAACAACCCAAGTGTACATCGGTGGATGAATAGATAAACAAGATGTGGTGTACACATACAATGGAATATTATTCAGCTTTTAAAAGGAAGGAAATCTTGTCATATGCTATAGTATGGATGAACCTTCAGGACATTATGCTAAGTGAAATAAGCCAGCACAAAAAAGGCAAATACTGTGTGATTCCATTTATATAAGATATCTAAAGTAGTCAAATTCACAGAGATATAAAGTAGAATCATTGGTTACTGTGGGGAAGGGGAGAATGGAGAGTTGTTATTTAGTGGGTATAGAGTTTCAATTTTGCAAATGAAAAAGTTCTGGAGACCTGTTAACACTACTGAACTATATACTTAAAATGGTTAAGGTGATAAATTTTATGGTATGTGTTTTTTATCACAATTTTAAAAATTACACAGGTAGCTGCTAGTGGAGGTTGCATAAAACAACATTTTTGTTTGTTTATTGGTTTTGTTTTGCACCACATCTTTCCTGTTAATCTGTTTGTCTTATGTTAAGAATACAGATTTTAAAAAACTGGTAAGAGATATGGGACAAAAAATTGAGAATTCCATAATTCTTTTATCAGTCTACAAGGGAAAGTAGATTTGTATTTAAAATTAAGTGAACGTTAAATTTAAAAAAAAAAAAGATATTTGATGAGTACTAACCAGGTGCTCTGCTAAGGACTGCGAAACACAATTATAGTCCCTCTCTTTTTTTTTGTTTTTGTTTTTATTGTTTTGTTTTATTTTTTCTTTCTTTTTTATTGAGGTAACATTGGTTTATAACATTATATAAATTTCAGGTGTACATCATTTTATTTTGACTTCTGTTGGACTACCTTGTGTTTACCACCAAAAGTCTAGTTTCTGTCCATCACCATGCAAATGTCCCCCTTTTCCCCTTTCACCCTCTCCCCATCCCCCCTTCCTCTCTGGTAGCTACCAGTCTGTTCTCTGTACCTATGTGTTTCTTTGTTGTTTTTTTCCCCCACATGAGTGAAATCATATGGTATTTGTCTTTTTCCGTCTGACTTATTTCACTTAACATAATACTCTCAGGGTCCACCCATGTTGTTGCAAATGGCAAGATTTCATCTTTTAATATGGCTGAATAGTATTCCATTATATCTATCTATCTATCTATCCCATATCTTCTTTATGCTTTTATCTATCGATGGGCTCTTAGGTTTTTTCCATGTCTTGGCTATTGTAAATAATGCTACAATGAACATAGGGGTACAGATATCTTTTCTAATTAGTATTTTCATGTTCTTTGGATAAATACCCAGAGGTAGGATAGCTGGATCATATGGTAGTTCTATTCTTAATTTCTTGAGGAATCTCCATACTGTTTTCCATAGTGGCTGCACCAGTTTACATTCCTACCAGCAGGGTATGAGGATTCCCTTTTCCCACATCATCCTTGTTATTTCTTGTCTTTAGTAATAACCCCAGTGAAGGGTGTGAAGTGGTTATCTCACTGTAGTTTTGATTTGCATTTCCCTGGTAATTAGTGACATTGAGCAACTTCTCATGTGCCTATTGGTCATCTGTATATCTTTGGAAAAATGTCTGTTCAGATCCTCTGCCCATTTTTTAATCAGGTTGTTTATTGTTTTTTGTTACTGAGTTGTATGAGTTCTTTATATATTTTGGAGATTAACCCCTTATTGGATATATGATTTGCAAATATTTTCTCCCACTCAGCAGGTTGTCTTTCTGTTTTGTTGAGGGTTTTCTTTGCCATGCAGAAGCTTTTAGTTTGATATAGTCCCTTTGTTTATTTTTACTTTTCTTTCCCTTGCCTGGGGAGATATATCTAAAAAGATATTGCTGAGACCAATGTAAAAGAGTATACTGCCTATGTTTTCTTCTAGGATTTATATGGTTTCAGGTCTTACGTTCAAGTCTTTAGTCTGAGTTAATTTTTGTGTGTGATGTAAGATAATGGTCTACTTTCATTCTTTTGCATGTGGCTGTCCAGTTTTCCCAACACCATTTATTGAAAAGACTTTCCCTTCTCCATTGTATGTTCCATTGTCGAAAATTAGCTGTCCATAGATGTGTGGATTCTTTTCCGGGCTCTCAATTCTGTTCTGTTGATCTGTGTGCTTATTTTTCTTTTAGTACCATGCTGTTTTGAATACTATAGCTTTGTAGTATATTTTGAAATCAGGGATGTGATACCTCCAGCTTTGTTCTTTTTTCTCAGGATTGCTTTCACTATTCAGGGTCTTTTATTGTTGGATGTAAATTTTAGGATTGTTTGTTCTATTTCTGTGAAAAATGTCATTGGGATTTTGGTAGGGATTGCATTGAATCTGTAGATTGCTCTAGGTAATAAGATTTTAACTGTGTTAATTCTTCCAATTCATGAACAGGAATATCTGTCCATTTCTTTGTGTCTTATCCAATGTCTTTCAACATCTTATGGTTTTCATTGTATAGTTCTTTCACCTCCTTGGTGAAACTTATTCCTAGGTATTTTATTCTTTTTTTGTGATTGTGAATGGGATTGTATTCTTTTTTTTTTTTCCTGCTTTATCTCCCCCAAATCCCCCCGGTACATAGTTGTATATCTTAGTTGCAGGTCCTTGTAGTTGTGGCATGTGGGACACCACCTCAACGTGACCTGACAAGCGGTGCCATGTCCATGCCCAGGATCCCAACCGGCCAAACCCCAGGCTGCCGCAGCGGAGCACATGAACTTAACCACTCGGCCACGGGGCCGGCCCCTGGGATTGTATTCTTGATTTCTGTTTCTTTTTTTTTTTTTTTAACGATTGGCACCTGAGCTAACAACTGTTGCTAATCTTTTTTTTTTCTGCTTTTTCTCCCCAAATCCCCCCAGTATACAGTTGTGTATTTTTTTTAGTTGTGGGTCCTTCTAGTTGTGCCGTGTGGGATGCCGCCTCAGCATGGCCTGATGAGTGGTGCCATGTCCGTGCCCAGGATCTGAACTGGCGAAACCCTGGGCCACCAAAGTGGAGCGTGTGAACTTAACCACTCAGCCACAGGGCTGGCCCCTATTTTCTCTTTCTGCTGGTTCATTGTTAGTGTATAGAAGTGCAGCTGATTTTTGTATGTTGATTTTGTACCCTGCAACTTTACTTTATTCATTTATTATTTCTAATAGTTTTTTGGTCAATTTTTTAGGATTTTCTACATATAAAATCATGTCATCTGCAAATAGTGACAGTTTTACCTCTTCCTTTCCAATTTGGATCCCGTTTATTTCTTTTTCTTACCTAATTGCTCTGGCTAGCACTTCCAATACTATGTTGAATAAGAGTGGCGAGAGTGGGCATCCTTGTCTTATTCCTGGTCTTAGAGGACTAGCTTTCAGTTTTTTACCATTGAGTATGATGTTAGGTGTAGATTTGTCATGTATGACCTTTATTATGTTGAGATGCTTTACTTCTATACGCCTTTAATTCAGTTTTTATCAAAATGGATGCTGGATCTTGTCAAATTCTTTCTTTGCATCTATTGAGGTGCTCATGTGATTTTTATTCTTCATTTTTTTAATGTAGTATATCACATTGAATAGCAAATATTGAACCATTCTTGCATCCCTGGAATAAATCATACTTCATTGTGGCATATGATCTTTTTTAATGTACTGTTGTATATAATTTGGTAATATTTTGTTGAGGATATTCGCACGTATGTTTATCGCAATACTGGCCTGTAATTTTCTTTTTTGTATCATCCTTGTTTGGCTTTGGTATCATGGTAATGTTGGCCTTGTAAAATGAGTTAGGAAGCGTCCTTTCCTCTTCAGTTGTTTGGAAGAGTTTGAGAAGGTTAGGTATTAAATCTTTTTGAATGTTTGGTAGAATTCACCAGTGAAACTATCTGGTCCTGGACTTTTGTTTTTTGGGAAGATTTTGATTACTGTTTCAGTCTCTTTAGTAGTAATTGGTCTATTCAGATCTGTGTTTCTTCTTGATACAGTTTGGGAGGTTTTGATTCTATGAATTTATCTGTTTCTTCTAGGTCATCCAATTTGTTGGCAGATAGCTTTTCATAGTATTCTCTTACAATCTTTTGTATTTCTATGAAATTACAACAGTAATTTCTCCTCTTTTGTTTCTAATTTTATTTATAAGAGCCTTGTTTCTTTTTCTTACTAAGTCTAACTAAAGATTTGTCAATTTTGTTTATCTTTTCAAAGAATCAGAGTTTAGTTTCATTGATCTTTTCTATTGTGTTTTTAGTCTTTATTTCATTTGTTTCCACTCTGATTTTTATTATTTCCTTCCTTCTTCTGACTTTGGGCTTTGTTTCTTCTTCTTTTTTCTAGTTCCTTTAGGTGTGGTATTAGATTTTTTTACTTGAGATTTTTCTTGTTTCTTGAGGTAGGCCTGTGTTGCTATATACTTCCATTTTAGTTCTGCTTTTGCTGTATCCCAATAATTTTGGTATGTTGTGTTTTCTTTTTCATTTGCCCTCCAGGTACTTTTTGATTTCTTTGTTTTCTTTGTTGATCCAGTAGTTGTTCAGTAGGATGCTTTTTGGTCTCCCCATACCTGTGGCTTTTCCAAGTTTCTTCCTGTAGTTGATTTCTAGTTTCTTTTTAAAAAAATTTTGTTTTGAGGTCATATTAGCTTATAACATTGTGTAAATTTCAGATGTGCATTGTCATATTTCAGTTTCTGTGTAGACTGCATCTTGTTCACCACCAATAGTCTAGGTTTTATCCATCACTATACATATCTGCCCCTTTACCCATTTTGCCATATGGTATCGTATTATTGTGGTCAGAAAAGATGCTTGATATGATGTCAGTCTTCTTAAATTTATTGAGTCTTGCCTTGTTTCTCAACATGCAGTCTATCATTGAGAATGTCCCATGTGCACTTGAGAAGAATGTATATTCTGCTGTTTTCTTCAATGGAATGTTCTATGTGTATCTATTAAGTCTGTCTCGTCCAGTGTTTCATTTAAGGACACTGTTTCCTTGTTGACTTTCTCTCTGGATGATCTCTCCATTGATGTAAGTGGGGTGTTGAAGTCCCCTACTATTATTGTGTTGCTGTCAGTTTCTCCCTTGAGGTTTGTTAATAATTGCTTTATATACTTTGGCGCTCCTATATTAGGTGCATATATATTAATAAATGTTATGTCTTCTTGATGGATTGTCCTCTTTATCATTACGTAATGTCCTACTTTTGTCTCTTTCTATTTTTTTTTGGCTTAAGGTCTATTTTGTCTTATGTAAGCATGGCTATGCCTGCTTTGTTTTGGTTGCCATTTGTTTGGAGTATCATCTTCCATCCCTTCGCTTTGAGCCTATGTTTGTCTTTAGAGCTGAGATGAGTCTCCTGGAGGCAGTATATTGTTGGGTTTTGTATTTTAATCTATCCAGCCACTCTGTGTCTTTTGGTTAGTGAATGCAATCCGTTTACATTTAGGGTGATTATTGATATATGAGGATTTAATACTTCCATTTTATCTTGTTTTCTGGTTGCTCTATATTTCCATTGTTCCTTTTCTCTTTTGTTTCTGTCTTCCATTTCACTTTGGTGGTTTCTGTCATGTGTTTCTCAGTGTCCTCTTTTTTTTATGTTTTGTGTCTCTGCTCTGAATTTTTGTTTTGTGGTTATTGTGAGGTTTGTATAAAAGGTCTTATAGATGAGATAGTCCGTTTTCTGCTGATAGCATCTTATCTTCCTTTGCCTATGCAGATTCTCTCCTTTTTCTTTTTCCCTTCTATGTTTTTGTTGTCACAAATTATCCCTTTTTGTATTGTTACCAAATTGAAATGGCTATAGTTATTATTAATGTTTCCTTTCCCTTTAACCTGTATGTTATAATTGTTTACTAGCCTGTTCTGGTACAAAGTTATGATTTTCATACTCTTTCTGTCTGTTAATCACCTTGCTGAAAGCTTTGTGTACCTTTGCCTTTTTGTTTCAGTTAGGAGAGCTCCGTTCAACATTTCTTGTAAGGGAGGTCTAGTGATGATGAAGTCCCTCGGCTTTTGTTTGCCTGGGAATGCCTTTATTTCTCCTTCATATTTGAAAGATATCTTTGCTGGATAGAGTATTCTTGGATGACTGTTTTTATCTTGAAATATTTTGAATATTTCATTCCACTCTTCCTAGCCTGTAGAGAGTTTCTGCTGGTAACCTAATGGGGGTTCCCTTGTAGGTCACTGTCCTGTCTCAGCCTCCCCCCCACCCCTGGCTGCCTTTAATATTCTTTCTGTGTCATTGACTTTTGATAGTTTTCTTATCATGTGTCTTGGAGAAGGTCTTTTTGCATTGAGATAATTGGGTGTTTTATTAGCTTCATGGATTTGTATATTCAGTTCCTTCCCCGGGTTTAGGAAGTTCTCAGCTATTATTTCTTTAAAAATAAGCTTTCTGCTCCCTTTTCTCTCTCTTCCCTTTCTGGGATACTCATTATCCTTATGTTGCCCTTTCTAATGGAGTTTAATGATTGTCATAGAATCTCTACATTTTTTGGTCTTAGTTTTTCTCTTTTCTACCTGCATCATTTCTAGTTTTATATATTTGAGCTTGCTAATTCTCTTTTAAATAGGATCACCTCTATTTCCAAAGCCTTCTAATGCATTCTTCATGTCATTTTTTTGAGTTGTTTATCTCCAGAATTTCTATTTGTTCTTTTTTTAGAATTTCAGCCTAAAAAGTATTGATAAAGTATTCCTTCTGTTCATTGATTTTATTCCTTAGCTCATTGAACTGTCTTTTAAAAAAGTTTTCTTGTAGCTCATTGTTGTTCTTCTTAACAGCTCTTTTGAATTCTGAAAGATCACAATCTTCCATGACTTTATATTGATTTCTTGAGAAATGTTATTTTCTTTTTGTGATGCTTTGTTCCCATGGCTTTTTTTTGGTGCTTTATCAGTTATTCCCCTGCTGGTATAGCAAATACTGTTCTTATTTAGGTATACCTTTGTTTGTTTTGATTCAAACTTTTCAGGCAGTTGGAGATTAGAGGTTTGCCTTTGTTTTTCAGCAGGTGGTGCTATAGTATAGTTTTTGGTTTTTCTTACCTGAGCTGCTTCTGGTTATATTTTAGGATCTGCACGTTCCATCCTCCACCACCTCTATTTGGTCTGTCACTGGTACTCTCATCATCACTTCCTGTGCCTCTGGGGGTCACTGATGCCTTGCCATCGCTGATGTCACTGTAGTCGCTGACTTTGCTGCCCAGAGTACATGGATGGCTAATGCCTCTGCTGCATTTGAGATCACCAGGGTCAGAAGCTCTGCCACCATGGCATGGGGATGGGGAAGGAGGGAGGGGGGTTGGGTTCCTGGGGCACCACCTCTGCTGTTGCCCATTACTTTGTGGTTGCAGGCACTGCTGTGGTTGGGATGGTCTGGGTTCTCTAAATGCCTCTGCTGCTACTACCAGGCTCTGAGCCGCAAAGGGTCCCAGGATCACAGGGCTCTGCCTCTGCTTCTACTCTGTTCCCTGTGCCTGCAGGTGTCACTGCAGCTGACTGACTGGAGGCGCATACATGACTCCACTGCTACCTACTGGTTTCTCTTGGGCTGGGAGAAGCTGGCTCATCTGCCATGGTTGAGGGTCTACTGGGCCCTCCCTTTGCTGTTCCCCCATTTAGCCTCTTCCTTGTGCTCCACTCCACCCTCCTTTGTACATACTGGTGTGTGGATCTCTCCAGCGTCCTGGTGTGTTGGGCAATGTAGCCTTTGTTGGGTTATGGATGTTTTTCTCACTGTAGATTGAGAGAGACAAAGGGATCCTCTCATGCCACCATGAGGATTACGTCATTCCTGTAGTCCCTCTCTTAAGGAGCTAAAATCTAATGGTAAAAACAGATATTAAACAAGTAAATACAGAAATTTAAGTTCCCAGGAAATTGAAGAAAAAGTATTTCTGTGATTTAGTAAGGGGTTGGTCTAATGTCTCTACCCCAGAATATCTCAGATAGCTCCTTAGTATGTCTACACCATATTGCTCTTTATCAGATAATTAGTAGGAAAAAAAATCCAAATTGAAGGGGAGAGATAGGAAGGGGAAAAGGTTTTAACCATTTTGACCATTTTTAAGTGTATAGTTCTGTGACATTAAGTACTCATTGCCATGTAGCCCTCATCACCATTTTTAAAAATAATTTTTACCAGTTTTGTTGGGAAGCAAGTTCGTGCAGCAACTTATGTTGTGATGTCAGAAGTCCCTCTCCACATAAATTAAATTTTTTTCTTTTCACTTACCATCATTTAATAAACTTTAATAAACATTTTCATATTACTATATAATCTTTATATTTATCGCTTTCAGTTCTAAGATAGTCTGTCCAATAAGTGTCATAATTTACTTAATTATTTCTCTATTATTATATGTTGAGATTATTTTCAATTTTTCACTATTATAGATAATCTACAGTGGACATCTTGATGGCTATGAATGTTTTAAAAATTTCTTTGGGTTAAATTCCCATGTAAAATGAGTGATTTCAAGGGTATACGATTTTCCTATTTGAGAATAATACAGTGTATGATATAAATACTATTTATGTAGTATTATTTCTTCAAAGTAGTCATATTTCTTCACCTAAATATTAAAGTTGGTAAGTACTTATTAACAATATAAAGGTTGTATTTATATTTTCTTTCTACTAAAAGGGAAACACTTTTTTACAGGTAGTAGTGTAGTTATTTGAGTGATCAGAATCATACTTTTAACAGCTGTTGAGAGATAAGTCTCTTCTTGCTAAAGAAAACTTTTCAAAAAGGAAGCTATATTGTAGCTTTTTATTTTCATCTCATGCTTTCCTGCATACTCGTGGAATGCAGTGCTGTTAGTGGTTTTTTTTTTTTTTGAGGAAGATTAGCCCTGAGCTACTGCCAGTCCTCCTCTTTTTGTTGAGGAAGACTGGCCCTGAGCTAACATCCATGCCCATCTTCCTCTGCTTTATACGTGGAACGCCTACCACAGCATGGCTTTTGCCAAGTGGTGCCATGTCTGTACCTGGCATCCGAACTGGTGAACCCTGGGCTGCCGAGAAGTAGAATGTGCGAACTTAACCACTGCGCCACCAGGCCGGCCCCCAGTGCTGTTAGTTTTAAATTCTGACCAGTTATACTGATAACACTTTTTGTTATTGTATTCATTGTAAATATGATAAATTCTTATTTTTTAGGGGGGAAGAAACCCTAATTACATCCTGTACAAGTCATAGGCAGATGGTATCTTTATTTTTAGACAGATGCATTGGTTGTTTAGGTCACTACAGTAATTAAAAAGGAACATTAGCTCTTTATTTGCTACCGTACCACACACTATATCAGTGGTTTAATAGTACATTTATCAGTAGAATTCTCTTTTTCCCCAAGCAAATTCTTACATGGAATATTATTACCTTGGGCCTTGGTTGCTTAAAGAGTGAAGAGTTATTTCCTCCTTCCCCAAGTGCAACTAAGAGTCACCACTAAGCTACTGCCTCATTTCCAAGCTCCAAATTAAATGTTTACAGAACCCATGGATCATTCCAGGGTTCCTTTCATTTTGTAAATATAGAATACCTAACATACGCGAGGCACAATCAGATTGCCAAGGATAAAGAAGTTAACAAAAGAGAAAATGTCTCTAACCTCCTAGAGGTTACATTCTTGTTAGGAAAGGCCAATAAGAAACAAACAAGTAAATACATAGCAAAAAATGCAGTGGAGAAACAATGAAATGGTGTAAAAGTGATCGAGAATTTTGGAGGACAGTATGTAGAGTGCTCAGGCAAGGCTTTACTGATGAGGTAACATTTAGGAGAGATCTGAAGGGACTGTGGGCCATGCCGACATCTGGAGGAAGAACATTCCAGGTAGAGGAAACAGTAAGTGAAAATGCACCAAGAGGTGAATGTGTTTAACGTGTTTAAGGAAGAGCAAGACTTCATATGTGGCTGAAGCCTGTAAGTGAAGGGCAGAATGGGGAAAGGAGATGAGATCAGATAGGTAACTTTATAGGGCCTTGCAGGCCATCATAAGGACTTTGAATTTTACTCTGAGATGAGTTTTACTCTGAGGTTTTTGAAAGAGGAGTCATGTGATCTGACTTTAATTTTAACAGAATCACTTGGGAAGCTGTGTTAAACCAGACTATAGGGGTCAAGAGTGGGAGGGAGACCAGTTAGGATGCTATTTCAGTAATCCAGGTAAGAATCAGTAGTGCTTAGACTAGGGTCGTAGCAAGGGAGGTGCTAAGAAGTAATTCAGTCCTTTACGTATTTTGAAAATTGGGCCAGTAGGGTCTACTCTTGGACCAGATAATGGGGTGTGAGAAAGACAGACGGGAGTCAGATGACTCCAGGGCTTTTGCTCCCAGAGAGTGCTTCATGTTGTATGGTAATTATGCTTGTCTCTGTTAAAGTCTGTGTTCATTGAAGACAGGCTTACTATTACCCATTTTTGCATACTCTGAGCCTATCAGAGTTGGACGTGTAGTAGGTCTATAGTAAATAACTTGGTGAATTGGCAAGGTAATACATCACTCTTATCTGGATCGTCTCTGGTTCTTTTCTGTAGAGAATGATGCCCTAGTGATACATTTTCTTATATGTCCATTACATTTCAGTGCTAGGTATATACTGGCACTTTTTATCTTTCTTATTGTCCCCCTTTCTTTGTTTCTAGGATTCCTTCTTATTGACTTGTCTTTAACATATATATGGGTAGTGAGTATTTGTGTTCCTTGATTTGACTATAGTTAAGTATAATGTTGGCTTAAATATATTTTTCTATTGTCGTTATATATTAGTTTTATTGGTCAGATTCTGTGTTCTGGTTGTGCTTCATTATCTGAAATGCTATATTACCAAAAAGTTATATCAATTTACTCTATTGCCATGAATAAATGGAAGCTGCCTACGTTACTATGTACCTGTAATACTGTAATTACATTTTCCCCATCTTTAATGGGTAAAAACAGTTGTCATTGTTTTAATTTGTATTTTTCTGACCACTGGTAAGGTTGAATGTTTTTCCATATGCTTGCTAGTTCGTATCTAATTTTATAAGTTGTCTTCAGAAAACTTTTGTCTTAACCATCAATCAGTTCGGTTTATGTTTTGATTACCTGCTACTACTATTACTATTACTACTACTACTACCACTACTACTGTTGTGTATTGGGCACTGAACTAGGTTCAAGGGGTATTATAGGAAATCATGTTATCGGTTCAAGGGGTATTATAGGAAATCATGTTATAGAGAGTGTTCAAACACATATAATATGTGCCATAATAAAGATAGATGTAACTTGCTATGGGATCATGGATGATAATATTAAGTACTCGATAAGCTTAATTACTATGTGACAGGCACTGTTCTAAGTGTTTTTTTTCCCCCTTATGTTAACTCATTTAATAAACAACAGTGCTATGCAATTGGTGCTGTAGTTATTTTTATTTTTACTTAATTTTTATTGTGTGAGGAAGATTGGCCCTGAGCTAACATCTGTTGCCAATCTTCCTCTTTTTGCTTGAGGAAGATTGTCACTGAGCTAACATCTGTGCCCATCTTCCTCTATTTTATGTGGGGTGCCGCCACAGCGTGGCTTGACAAGCAGTGCTAGGTCTGCACCCAGGATCTGAACCTGCGAACCCTGGGCCACCAAAGTAAAGAGCATGAACTTAACCACTATGCCACGAGACCAGCCCCTTTACTCATTTTTAAAGACGAGTAAGCTGAGGTACAAGGAGTTTAATTACTTGCCCTGAGTGAAAATGCTAGTAAATAGTGAAGCTGGGATTAAACTCAGGGAATCTGACTCCAAAGTCGGTATTTTTGATTATTAACCTATACCGACTCTGTCAGTTTTTCAGTGTTGGATTCACAGAAGTGGTAGTACAGATTGTTCATTTGTGTTACCACTGAAGGGTATGTTGAGGTACTTTTTAAAATATTCATATCATATTCCATTCATTTATGATTAGTATATTTACTTTAATAATTATCCTGTTCAAGTGAACAGTTAATGCAAATGTGACTTTAACCTCTTACTTTTTTATTCAACCATCTATCTCAAATTTTTTTCCCTTTAGGTGTGTATGCCTTTTTTTCCCAACTGAAATAAATACAAGCCGTAAATAAATAAATAGCCTTTCTTAGCCATTACTGAGTTTTCAGCCAGGAAATTCTAGGTTTTCAATATAAGTAAAGATATGGGTAAGTAATAAACATGTTGAAAAGCATCTCTTAAACTAATGTACTAAATTTAAGTATAAAATTTGCCAAAAGACGCAAATCTCAGTTTTGTGAACTTTTTTTTAATGTTAAGACTCTGGTGTGTGATGATATGTATTTTGCTTGGATGGGAAATAGTGGTATTATGTTTACAGTTAAAGAATTGGAATGAAAATTATGTATGATAAAATATAGAAATGTCTCAAGCATTTAGGTCCTTGGTATTTTTGTACCAATGTAAATCTTGGGTAAAATTTCACCTCACTGTCCAGAAGTTGACATGTCTGACCACTGTTTATCTTACAAAGTCACAATCCTTTACTTACTCACACATTCACATAATTGTCATGAAATAGGAACATATGCTGATATTTGTGGCTAGACTGTAGAATAGTTTTTGGCACATAATAGGCATTCAGTAAATATTTGTTCAGTGAATGATTAAACGCATTCTATATCTCTGGTTTCTATATGATCAGTATCGACTTGTTAATAAGAAGAGGCAAACCTGGCCATTTACAGATTTAAATAAAAGCAAGCTTCTTGAGCATAATGCAACTTAATCATATTCTTTTGACCGTCTTAAAGGATTCTAATCAAGGAAATCTTTTAAGAAATTCACATGTAGATGAAATACTTTTTTTTTTTCTTTTTGGTGAGGAATATTTGCCCTGAGCTAACATCCATTGCCAATCTTCCTCTTATTTTTTTGGTTTGGCTTGAGGAAGAATAGCCCCACGCCTGGGATCCAAACTTGTGAACCTGGGCCACCAAAGTGGAGGACGTGGAACTTTAACTACTTGGCCATGGGGCTGGCCCCGGAAATACTTTTTAAAAGTTCCTTTGCTATTCAATATCTATTGGAAGGAAGTCTGTGGTGAAGTTATTTGTAATACAGTTTCTTACCCCTTGATCAAAAAAATGTACGTTTTGCTATGCAAATAAAATATATATAACCAGCTTTTAAATGATGAGCAAGGAGGAAGATCTATTACTACTGTAGAACAATATATCAAATCTCCTTTTTCTTTTCTTGTTAAATTTTCAGGTGAAGGGAAGTGGCTCCGAAACATTGACTATTACCGTTTAGATGGTTCTACTACTGCACAATCAAGGAAAAAATGGGCCGAAGAATTTAATGATGAAACTAATGTGAGGTAGGAAATATTTTCTGTATGTATAGAAAGTTTTTAAAAAAATATTTAAAAATCTATATACAGTAAAATTCACTCTTTTTGGTGTATACTTCTGTAATTTTTGACAAATGCAAGATGCAATCAAGATATAAAATGATTTCATCACCCCTCAAGAAATTCACTCATGGAATCATAAAATTTCTAGCTTTTTGAGTCTCACTTCTTTGACTTAGCAAAATACACTTGAGGGCCGGCCCAGTGGCATAGTGGTTAAGTTTGTGCACTCTGCTTTGGCGGCCTGGGGTTTTCAGTTTCGGATCCTGGGAACGGACACACCGCTCATCAAGCCATGCTCTGTCGGCATCCCACATAGAAAGAATATAGAGAAAGGTTGGTACAGATGGTAGCTCAGCAACAATCTTCCTCTCACACACACGCACACACAAAATGCATTTGAGATTTATCTATATTGCTGCATATGTCAATAGTTTGTTCCTTTTTATTGTTCAGTAGTATTCCATTGTGTGGATGTATCACTGTTTGTTCAGCCATTTCCACTTGAGAGATATTTGAGTTGTTTCCAGTTTTTAGAATTAAAATCGAAACTACTCTAAACATTCATCTGTAAGGTTTTGTGTGACCCTTACATATTTACCCAAATGAAATGAAAATCCAAGTGTGCAATTGCTGGGTTGTATGGTAAGTTTGCATTTAGTTTTGTGAGAAACTGCCAAGCAGTTTTCCAAAGTGGTTGTATAATTTTGTATTCCCGCCAGCAGTCTATTAGAGTTCTAGTTGCTCTGCATCCTTGTCAACACTTGGTATTATTGTGTTTTTTAAAAAATTATTTTACCCATTCTAATAGGTATGTAATGGTATCTCATGTGATTTTAATTTGCATTTCCCTAATGATAATTGATGTTGAGCATCTTTTCATGTGCTTATTGGCCATTTTTATATCATCTTTGGTGACAAATCTGTTAGAGAGTTTTAAAGTTAAGAAAGTATTCCTGATATCTTTACCTGTTGTAGAAATTTGAATCTTACTTTATACCACTATATAGGTATAGGGTGTGTTGTATATGTGTTGTTGATAATTACTTTTAGCTTAGCGATTACCAGACTTGAACTGCATTTGGAAGGGGAAAAAATATATATATATATAAGCATATGTACACACACATTTACATGTGTGAAAGCATGACTAAGAAAAGGATGAAGAGGGGCTTGCCAGCTGGTGTAGTGGTTAAGTTCACGCACTCTGCTTTGGCAGCCCAGGGTTCACGGGTTCGGATCCCAGGCGAGGACCCACAACTCCTCATCAAGCCATGCTGTGGTTGCAACTCATATGCAAAATAGAGGAAGGCTGGCACAGATGTTAGCTTAGGGCCAGTCTTCCTCACATAATAAAAAAGGATGAAGAGATGGATTTACTGCCAAGATGGCTGAGGTATGCCTTAATACATGTTTTAAAGCTTGAAAGATATTACACTGTGTGTGTAAAACATGTTTTAATTCTAGCAGAGTCCTGAACTACACCTAAGGTTAAGTCTAGAGAAATTCCAGTCAGACCATAGGAAGAGTTAATTCTGTTAGATATTTAAAATCTATAGAGTCTGGGATACCTTACAAAGGAATGGTTTGAGTACGTAAAGTTATAAAAGCATATGATTAAATAACTTTTAAAAGAATACATTTTATATTGTTTGCCTTTTTTTTTTTTGAGGAAGATTAGCCCTGATGTAATATCTGTTGCCAATCCTCCTCTTTTTGCTGAGGAAGACTAGCCCTGAGCTAACATCCGTGCCCATCTTCCTCTACTTTATATGTGGGATGCCTGCCACAGCATGGCTGGACAAGCGGTATGTAGGTCCGTACCCGGGATCCAAACTGGTAAACCCTGGGCTGCTGAAGCAGAACATGCAAACTTAACTGCCGCACCATCAAGCTGACCCCTGTGGGGTTACTCTTGAGTAGCTAAACCTGTGCAGATTAAATCTACAAATGTTAGAGATTATGCCTGTCTGTCTATATTCTTTTTCTCATGATTCAGTAATTTTCAGAAAATAGAATATAAATATTTGTTTATGGTAAAGCAGTTGGAAAGACACATTAAGATAAACTTTAGCATAATAACCGTTTCTAATATTGTCTTATGTGGACAGGAAATAGTTTTTCACAGTCTTAGGGTCTCTGGTTAGCTTGATACTGTTTCTTTCTTAACTTTTTATTTAGAAATAATTATAGATTCACAGGAACTTGCAAAGGTAGTATAGAGAGGTCCTGTGAACCTTTCACCTAATTTTCCCTAATAGTTAAATCTTACATACCTGTAATACTAAAAACCAAGAAATTGACACTGTTTGATTGTATGTGTATGTATGTCTTTTTATCACGTATGTAGAGGCTCTGGTAACCACCACTGTATTCAAGATACAGAAATATTCCATCACCACAGAGATTGCTCTCTTACTACCATTTTATAGTCACACCCATCCTTACCACTACCCCCACCACTATCCCTAACTCCTGGCAATAACTAATTTGTTCCCCATCTTTATAATTATGCCATATCAGGACTGTTATATAAATGATCTACATATGTAATCTTTTGAGATTGGCTTTTTTCGCTCAGCATAATGCCCTTTAGTTCCATCCAAGTTGTCCTGTATATCAATAGTACATTCCTTCTTCTACAGATTAGTATGTATTCCCTGGTATGGATGTACCAGTTTGTTTAATACAAACTATGCCGCTATTGCAGGGAGTTTTGGTTGTTTCCAAGTTGCGCTATTGCAGATAGAGCTGCTGTGAACGTTGTGTACAGGTTTTGTGTGGACCGAAGTTTTCATTTTTCTAGAGTAAATGTCCAGGAGTGTGATTGCTAGGTTGCATGGTAAGTGACTATTTAGTTTTTTAAGAAACCGCCAAACTGTTTTCCAGAGTGGCTGCACCATTTTACATGCCCACCAGTAAAGTGTGAGAGATCAAGTTTCTCTGCATCCTCACCAGCATTTGGTGTTATCACTATTCTTTATTTTAGCTGTTCTGATAGGTATGTAGTGGTATCTCATTGTGGTCTTAATTTGCATTGCTTTGGTGGCTAGTTATGTTGAACAATCTTTTCGTGTGTTTGTCATCTGTGTATCCTCTTTGGTGAAATATTTCTTCACGTCTTTTGTCCATTTTCTAATTGGATTGCTTGCTTTTTTATTGTTGAGTTCTGAAATTTTTTTATGTAATTTAGATGAGTCATTTGTCAGATATGTGGTTTGCAGATATTTTCTGACAGTGTACGGCTTCACAAGGTCTTTCACAGAGCAAAAGTTTTTAATTTTTATGAAATCTAGGATTGTCAGTGTTTTCTTCTTTTTTCATGCTTTTGGTGTCAAGTCTAAGAACTCTTTCCCCAAGCCCTAGGTCCTGACGATTTTCTCCTGTGTTATCTTCTAAAAGTTCTATAGTTTTATATTTTATATTTGACTCGCACATAAGATGTGAGGTGTAGGTTGTGTTCTTGTTTTTTTTTTCCTATGAATGTCCAGTTGTTCCATCACCATTTGTTGAAAAAGCCATTCTTCCTCCACCAAATTACTTTTGTGAAAAATCAGTTGGCTATACTTGTGTGGGACTGTTTCTTGGTTCACTATTCTATTCCATTGGTCCATATGTCTGTCCCTCTGCCATTTACCACATGGTCTTAATTATTGTAGCTATATAGTAAGCCTTAATATCAGGTCCAGCAGTATCTCCACTTTATTCTACTTTTCCAAGTTGTTTTAGCTAGTCTAATATCTTTGCCTTTATATATAAATTTTTAGAATACTCTTCTCCATATCTGTAAAAATCTTGTAAGGATTTTAATAGGAATTGCATTAAACCTGTTATCAATTTGGGGGGAATTAATACCTTTACTATTTTGAGTCTCTTGTGAATGCTGTATCTCTAGTTATGTTGATCCTTGATTTCTTTCATCACCATCTTTGGTAGTTTCCAGCACATATCCTGTATATGTTTCATTAGATTTACGCCTAAGTATTTCATTTTTTTGAGTGATTGCAAATGATATTATAGTTTTAATTTTGGTTTTCACATGTTTGTTGCTAGTATGTAGAAATGCAGTTGAGGGGCCGGCCCTGTGGCCGAGTGGTTAAGTTCGCGCGCTTCGCTGCAGGCGGCCCAGTGTTTCGTCAGTTCGAATCCTGGGCGCGGACGTGGCACCGCTCATCAAGCCATGCTTAGGCGGCGTCCCACATGCCACAGCTAGAAGGACCCACAACGAAGAATATACAACTACGTACCGGGGGGCTTTGGGGAGAAAAAGGAAAAAAATAAAATCTTTAAAAAAAAGCAAAAAAGAAATGCAGTTGATTTTTTTTTTTTTTTTAAAGATTTTATTTTTTCCTTTTTCTCCCCAAAGCCCCCCGGTACATAGTTGTATATTCTTCGTTGTGGGTCCTTCTAGCTGTAGCATGTGGGACGCCGCCTCAGTGTGGTTTGATGAGCGGTGCCACGTCCGTGCCCAGGATTCGAACCAACGAAACACTGGGCCGCCTGCAGCGGAGTGCACAGACTTAACCACTCGGCCATGGGGCCAGCCCCGAAATGCAGTTGATTTTTGTGTTGATCTTTTATCTGTGATCTTGCTGAACTCACTTATTTGTTCTCGGAGTTTGTTTTGTAGATTCCTTCAGATTTTCTACTAGACTATTATGTCATCTGCAAGTAAGGATTAGTTTCATTTCTTCTTTCTGATCTGTATGCTGTTTATTTCCTTTCCTTGCTTTATTGCACTAGCTATAACTAGCTTGAGTGATATGTTGAATAGCAGTGGTGAGAGTGGACATCTTTGCTTTCTTGATCTTAAGAGAAGAGCATTCAGTGTTGATTAATTATGATGTTAGCTGTAGATTTTTGGTAGATGCTCTTTATCAGGTTGAGGAAGTTCCCCTCTTATCACTTCTATTCCTAGTTTGCTGAGAGTTTTTTTTATGAATGGGTGTTTAATTTTGTCTAATGCTTTTTCTGCCTCGTTTAGTATCATCTATTTTTTTTTCTTTAGCCTGTTAACGTGGTATATTACATAAGAGTGATGTTCAAATATTGAACCAGCCTTGCATCCCTGGAATAAACCCCCTTGGTCATGGTGTATAGTTCTTTTTATATAGCACTGGGTTCCATTTTCTAATGTTTTGTTGAGGGATATTAATGAGATATTGGTCTGTATCCACTTGTTTTTATACTGTCTTTGTTTGATTTTGGTATCAGGATAGTATTGGCCTCATAAAATGAGTTAAGAACTGTTTTCTCTTTTATTTTCTGAAAGAGATGTGTAGAATTTGTGTTAATCTTAAATTTTTGGTAGAATTTGCTAGTGAAACTTTCTGGCCTTGGTGATTTTTTTTGGAAGTTTTAAAATCACCAATTCAATTTCCTTAATAGTTATAGAACTATTCAAATTTTCTATTTCATATTGAATGAGTTGTAGTGGTTTTTGGTTTTTGAGGAATTGCTTCCTTTTGTCTAAATTTCAAATTTATGTATAGAATTGTTCATAGCCTTCCCTTATTATCCTTTTGATGTCTGCAGAGTCTGTGGTGATAACTTCTGTTTCATTCATGGTATTGGTAATTTGTATATTCTCTCATTTTTGGTCAGTCTTACTAGAGGTTTTTCAAAGAACCAGCTTTTTGTTTCGTTGATTTTTCTCTATTTTTTCTTCTATTTTCAATTTGTCTTGTTTTACTTTATTTAGCTCTTTTCTACTTTCTTGAGATAGAACCTTAGATTACTAATTTAAGACTTTTCCTCTTTGTTGATATATATAATTTTCTTATTATATGTCTTTTATAATAAGCATTTAGTGCTGTAAATTTTCCTTTCAGCACTGTTTTAGCTGTGTCATACAAATTTTGGTATGTTCTATTTTCATTTCCGTTCAGCGTATTTTTTTTTCCTTTGAGACTTCCTCTTTGACTCGTAGCTAGAAGTATGTTGTTTAATTTTCAGGCATTTGGAGATTTCCATTATTTTTCTTTTACTGATTTCTAGTTTGGTTCAGTTCTGTTAATAGATTATACTCTGTATGATTTCAGTTCTTCTAAATTTATTATGTTTTGTTTTATGGCTCAAAATATGATATATCTTGGTACATCGTACATGGGCCCTTCAAAAGAATGTTTATTTTGCTGTTGGGCGGAGTGTTCTGTAAATGTTGATCATATCCTGTTCTTTGATGGGGTGCTTGTGTTTTTCTTTATCTCTGTTAATTTTCTGTCTAGTTGGCTATTGATTTTTGCGAGAGGAGGGTTGAATCCTCCAAATGTAATTGTGGATTTGTCTGTTTCCTCCTTCAGTTTTCGCTCCTCATATTTTCAGCTCTGTTGTTTGGTGTATACACATGTAGGATTGCTATGTCCCTCTCTATTCCTCATAATTTTCTTTGCTCTGAAACCTACTTTATCTCATAGTGATATAGCCATTCCTGCTTTATTTTAATTGACATTTACATGGTACAGTCTCTCGGCATCCCTGGGGAATTGGTTCCAGAAGGACCCCCCAGAGCTGCAAAAATCCATAGATGCTCAAGCTTCTTATATAAAATGGCATAGTATTTACATATAGCCTATGCATATCCTTCCACATACTTCAACTCATCTCTAGATTACTTATAATACCTAAACAATGTAAATGCTATGTAAATAGTTGTTATACTGTATTGTTTAGGGAATAATGACAAGGAAAAAAGTTTGTACGTGTTCACTACAGACACAACCATCATAGGCCTTTCACTCTGCGGTTGGTTGAATCCACGGATGCGGAACGTGTGGATATGGAGCACTGACTGTTTATCTTTTTTCATCCGTTTATCTTCAACCTACCTATTTTGTTATATTTGAGGTGAATTTCTTATAAACAGCATATAGTTGGGCCATGTTTTTTCACCCGCTCTGTTAATCTCTTTCTTTTAAATGGTGTATATAGACCATTTACATTTTTTTTTATTGAAGTATAATTGACATATGACATTGTATCAGTTTCAGGTCTACAACCATTTACATGTAATATAAGGGTTGAGGCTGCCATTTTATTTTTTTGTTCAATTTATTCTTTTTCATTCTGTTTTCTTTTGTTTCTGATTTCTTCTTCTACCCTGCTTGTGGGTGACCTTTACCTTTTTTAGAATTCCATTTTGATTCATGTATAGTGGTTTTTAGTATTTCTTTGTCTAACTTTTATAGTGGTTCCTCTAAATATTACGTTACATGTACATAGCTCATTACAGTATATGTACTTATGTACATAACTTATGACTGTTGTCATCATTTTACCATGTTGATTCAAGTGTAGAAACCTTATCCCTTTACATCCCTTTGACTTCCCCTTTTGTAATATACTTGTCTTAAATGTTTTCTCTACATAAATCGATTACCACATCAGACAGTGTAATAATTTTTTCTTCAACCATCAAACAGAATTTAGAAAACTTAAAAGAAGAAAAATCTATTTTATTCACTCATATTTTTGTTCTTTTCATTGTTGTTTCTTCCTTCCTAATGTTTTAATATTCTTTCTTTTATCATTTCCTTTCTTTTTAGAGAACTTCCTTTAGCCATTCCTGTAGGGCAGGTCTGCTGCCAACAGATTCTCTGAGAGTAACTTCATCTGAAAATTTCTTGATTTCCCCTTCATTTTTGAAGAATATTTTAGCTAGATGTAGAATTCTGGGTTGGCAGTTCTTTTCTTTCAGTACTTGAAAAAATGTTGCGCCACTTGCTTCTGGCCTCCGTGATTTCTTATGAAAAACCTATTTTTACGAGTTTGGCTCTTTTAGATTCCATATGTAAGTGATACCAAACATTATTTGTCTTTCTCTGTCTGACTTACCTCACTTAGCATAATGTGCTTGAGGTCCATCTGTGTTATCACATATGGTAGGATGTCCTTCTTTTTCATTGCTGAATAATATTCCATTATATATACACACCACATCTTCTTTATCCATTCATCTGTTGGTGGGTACTTAAGTTATTTCCATATCTTAGCTGTTGTGACTAATCCTGCAGTAAACGTGGGAGTGCACGTATCTTTTTGACACCCTGTTTTCGTTTCTTTTGTGTATATACCTAGAAGTAGAACTGTTGGATCATATGGTAGATCTATTTTTAGTTTTTTGAGGCAACTCCATGTTGTTTTCCATAGTGGCTGAGCCAATTAATGCATGTAAACAGCATTTTACTATGATCATCAAACTTGCTAAGAAATTGGAACTTAATTATTCCACCCACTATAAAGAGATGATAATTATGTATAACATGATAGAGGTGCTAATTGTTGCTACCTGGCAATCATATTACAATATATAAGTGTACCAAATTAACATGTTCTACACCTTAATTTTACACAATGTTATATGTTGAATATATTTTAATTTAAAAAACATGCTATTTTTCAAATTGTTTTTTGCCCTATCAGTAAGACTCTCACTTCTTTCAAGATTTTTTCTTTATCTTAGTTTTCAGAAGTTTGACTATGGTGTGTCTTGTCATGGATTTCTTTGGGTTTACCCTGTTTGTGGTTCAATCAGCTTCTTGAATCTGTAGGTTTGTGTTTCTTGCTAAATTTTGGTAATTTTCAGCCAATATTTCTTTGAATACTTTTATAGCCCCTTCTTTTCTCCCCTCCTTTTAGGACTTCAATGACAAGCATAGTAGATCTTTTTTTTATAGTTCTGTAGGCCCCTGAGTCTCTGCTATTTTTTTCTTTTCATTTGATTTCTATCTGTTCAGATTGGGTCATTTCTGTTCTGTTTTCAAAGTTCATTGAATCTTCTGTTCTCTACATTCTTCTGCTGAGTCAGTCTATTGAGTTTTTAATTTGTTATTGTATTTTTCAGTTCTACAATTTCTATTTGGTTCTTCTTTATGTCTCCTATTTCTTTGCTGAGACTTTCTATTTTTTTTTGTTTCATTTATCTCTAGTGTGTTAATAATTGCTTACTGTAAACAAAATAACAATAATAAATTATTGTAAAATAATTTATTACGTTTTTAAATCCCTGTCAGACAATTCTAACATTTATGTCATCTTAGTCTTGGTATCTGCTGATTGTCTTTTCTCATTGAAGTTGAGATTTTCCTGGTTCTTATTATGACAAAGATCTATTTAAACTGGACATTTTGGTTATTATGTCATGAGTCTGTGGATCTTATTTAAGTATTCTGTTATAGCAGGCCTCTTCTGACACACGTTCTGCTGGGGCCTGAGGTGCCCTACCTCATTACTATCAGTAGAGAGTGGGAGTTCAGCCTACTCACTTGGTTTCTGCTGATACTATCCTGGCTGGGAAGGTTAGGCTTGCCTATTACAACCTCTCCCCCATTGGCCTCCACGGACACTACAGGGGTAACTCATTACTGTTTCACTGGTGGTGTAATTCCTCACTCTCCACAAGGCCTCTTTTGATACTACTGCAGTAGGGAGGGAAAAGGTTTTTCTTGTAACTGCTGTGGGGGGGTGAGGGTGGTGGGGTAGTGGTAGATGTCCTGGTTCCCTACATGGTCTTCACTGACACTGCTGGGTCAAGGGGAGGACCTTGTTGACTCAGACTTCTCTGACACCACTCTGGTAGTGCCTTGTCACAACTAGATGAGGGTAGAAGTCAGGGCTCCCCACTCAACTCAGCCTTTACTGGCAAGGGTGGAGGTGCGGCATATTTTTTCTATGCTGTTTGACTGGAGTTGAGCGGTTATTGTTTTAAAGTTTTCTATCTTGCTTGGCTGCCCCTCTTTTGGTCCTTTGGCTAGAGAGAGCAGACTTTTCTTGAAAATATTTTTTTTCATAGCACCCACTGGCATTTTCAAGTTGCTGGGCTCTTGGGCACTCAGTCTGGGATATGTGAGGCAAAAAGTAAGCCTATGGAACTTACTGCCATGTTGTTCTTTAGGTCCCACGGTCCCTAGCCAGTCTGCCTCCTTCTAACTTTTTAGAAACTTCTTTTGTTTGTTTAAATATAATGTCCAGGGTTTTTAGCTGTACTTATTGTGAGGAAGAGGGAACAGTATCTTTACTTGATCTTTCCAGAAGTAGAAGTCCAAAAATTAAACTTTTTAAAGAATTGTTGTATCTGCCTTCTGGTGAACATATATATGTGCTTCTGTTGTGTATATGTCTAGAAGAGAGATTGCTGGGTAAGAGGTATGTGTATATTCAGCTTTGGCTTAGACTGCCAAAACATTTTTCTAAAACAGTTGTACCGGTTTTCTCTCCCGCCAGCAGTGAATGTATGTGTGTTTTGGTTGTTCTCTATCTTGATCATCACTTGATGATGTCTTGTTTTTTTTTAAGCCATTGTGATAGATATGTAGTGGTAAGCCTTCATAGTCTTAATTTGTATTTCTATGGTAACTAGTTCCAGGTGGTTTGTAGATTTAAATGTGAAAGCTAAAACTTTAATAAAGATTTTAGAAGGAAACAGCAAAGAGGATGTTTCTGATCGTTCAGTAGGAAAATTTTCGTAAATAGGAAATGCAAAGTACCAATCATAAAAGGAAAAATTGATAAGTTCAGCTTCATTAAAATTGAGAACTTCTATTTATCAAAGGCATTTCACATTAAGAATGAAAAGGCAAGCCAGCAAATAGAAGAAGCAATTTTTAATACATAGATACAAAAAGGACTCTTAACCAGAATATATAAAGAATTCTTAAAAATCAGTAGGATGGGGCCAGCCCAGTGACGGAGTGGTTAAGTTCACGTGGTCTGCTTTGGTGGCCTGGAGTTCGCAGGTTTGGATCCCGGGTGCAGACCTAGCACCACTTGTTAAGCCATGCAGTGGCAGCATCCCACATAAAGTGGAGGAAGATTGGCACAGATGTTAGCTCTGCAACAGTCTTCCTCAAGCAAAAAGAGGAAGATTGACAACAGATGTTAGCTCAGGGCCAGTCTTCCTCACAGAAAAAAAAAATCAGTAGAATAAACCAGACGACACCATAGAAAGATGGGTAAGAACCTGGAAAGAACTTTAGAAAAGACAATATCCAAATAGCCAATAAACATAGGAAAAGCTGCTCATCTTTATTAATTATCAGAGAAATGCAAGTTAAAAACGTTTTTTGACAAAGGTGCAAAAGTGTTTCAATGGAGAGAGGATAGCCTTTTCAACAAATGGTATTGAAACAGTTGGATAGTCATAGGCTGAAAACGAACCTTGACCTAATTAAGCTTCATCCCTATTCAAAAGTCAAGTCAAAATGGATCATAAATCTAAATGTAAAACATTATAGTTGTTTAAGAAAATCTTCAGGAGCTAAAGTTAGGCAAAGAGTTCTTAGTCATGACACCAAAGGTGTATAATCCAATAAAGAAAAATCAATAATTGGACAATCAAAGTTAAAATCTTTCATCTGTGAGAGACTCTGTTAAGAGAAAAAGACAAACCACAGACTTGGAAAAAATATTTGCAAATAGCATGTCTAACAAAGGACTCATATCTAGAATATATAAAGACTTCTCTAAATGTAACAGTAGGAAAAAAAACAAGAATTTTCGCTTAGAAAATGGGCCAAGGACTTAAACCGACACGTCTCTGAAGAGGATCTATGCATGGCAGATAAGCATGTGAAAAGATGTTCAACATAACTAGCCAGTAGGGAAATGTAGCTTAAAACCACAAGGAGATATCACTTCATAACTATCAGAATAGCTAAAATAAAAAATAGTGACACTACTAAATGCTGGTGGGGATGCAGAGAAACTGGATCTCTTCCACAATGCTGGTGAGAATGTAAAATGGCACAGCCACTCTTCCTGGAAAACAATTTGGTAGTTAAAAAAAAAAAAAACTAAACAATTAGATATATACTTACCATGCAACCCTGCATTCACACTCTTGAAAATTGATGCCAGAGAAATGAAAACTTATTTTCGCATATAAACCTATACACAGATGTTCATAGCAGCTTTATTTGTAATAGCCAAAAACTGGAAACAACTCAAATGTCCTTTAACATGTAAATGGATAAACAAATTCTGGTATATCCATATAGTGGACTATTGGTTAGCAATAAAAAGGAATGAACTATTGATATTGATCAATACAAGAACTTGGATGGATCTCAAGGGCATTATGCTGAATGAAAAATGCCAATCTCAAAAGGTTACATATGGTATGATTCTATTCATATGGCATTCTTGATGTGTCAAAAAATTATAGTGATGGAGAACAGGTCAGGGTTAAGGAGAGAGTGTAAATACTAAGGGATAACACAAAGGAGGTTTTTTTTTTATGGTGATGGAACAGTTCTCTATCCTGCTTTTATGGTAAAGTTACATGATTCTACATACATGATAAAAATTCATAGAGCTATACACCAACCAAAAAAAGTATATATAATGACTGGTGAAATGCAAATAAGCTCTGTGCCTAGGTTCATAGTATTGTACCAACATCAGTTTCCTGGTTTTGACAATGTACTGCAGTTGTGTAAGTTATTACCTTTGGGGAATAGCTGGATGAAGGGTACACAGGAACTCTGTACTACTGTTGCAAGTTCTTGTGAACCTTAAACTATTTTTTAAAGGTTATAATTTAAAAAACAGACAATACCATGAGTTGTCAAGGATCTGGAACAACTGGAACTCTTATATACTGCAGGTGGAATGTAAATTGGAATAACCACTTTGGAGAACTATTTGTGGTGCTTTAACAGTGCCATATACATACCCTATGACCCAGCAGTTCTACTCTTAGGTGTATACCTAACAAATGCTTACATGTTTTTACCAAAAGACATGTACAAGAAGGTTTGTAGCAGCATTATTCAAATAATGGTTCATGTTTTAATTGTGTTTGTTTTGAGTGTATACTAGTATTAAGAAAATCTGAAAATATTTTGGTTATTTATCTCACTATGGACTTACATATTCCAGACTGAATAATATTAGAGGTTAAATAGTTGTAAAATAATTCTTAATACCAGTTTAGTCACTTCACTCTGTTTCTTTCTTTATTTTTCTTTTGGTGGCAAAATAATTTTGCTTCCCACTTGTATGCTTTTCAAAACTAAGATATATCGTTGATCACATCTATATCTTGTAAACAAATACTTTGATTATTGCAAATTAGATTGCATTACAATTGTTTATATGTCTGTTGTCTTATAGTTGGTGGTCTCTTTTAGAGCAGTGACCAGGTGTTTTTTCATCTTTCGTATTCGCAGTCTAGCTCAGTACTTGGAATGCGTAGTGGTTTGATAAACGTGCTTATTAAACCTATTCAGCTCTTCATTAGTGGATAGATACCAGGGAGTTTTGAAGTTCTCTACAGGCTTCCTGTTTGTGTGTTTGTGTGTTTTTTAACCTACGTGGTTTATACCGTTCTATATGCTTGATCCTTTTGCTGGTGTGGAATAGATGTAAATAACTGGAGTAATTTTGGAGCAGCATTTGCCCATAAACCCTTAAATACGTCCACTAATTAAAGAAAGCACAGTTTGTTCTCTGTAATGAGTATTATAGGCAAGTATAAAGAAGAAAACAATTGTAATCTCAGTAACCAGAGATAACCACTGTTAACATTTTATGTATGTATGTTTTGTTTCTTAATGCAGTTGCATTTATATTTAATAAGGTTCTATATCCTGCAATATTCTAGATTTTTAATGGTAATATAACTCATTGAATAGCCAGAGAGTAATTTAGTCCTCTGTGTTGTACATATTTTTTATTTTCAACTTTATGCTCTTATAAATAATAGTGTGATATATTTTCTTGTATTTCTGATCATTTCTATAGCTATATTCCTAGACGTGGTAATTCCAAGTTGATATGAAACATGAATTTAGTACCTCTGTTCATTTTGTATCAGGATTTTTCTTAATTTTAAGCTTTTTCTTGTTATTTAAATTTTGAGCTTCTTTGCATTCTCATTTATAATACTATGTATGTAATGGGTATGCCATTTTAATTATTAATTTTGTCATGGAATTATAGAAAGTAAAGCTTGGCAAATAAAGGCATTTTGTGGAAATTGTTGAGAACTTATTATATCCCAAGGGTTTCCTCACTCTAAGTTGCCAACAGTAAACAAATTTATATAGTCATCCAGTGGAATATTATGCAGCCATCAAGCATGATGTTTACCAAGAAATTTGAGGAAATTCTCGTAATATACAATGTATATACAGATATTATCTTGTCTGTGTAAAACCAAAAATGTATATGCTTAAAATAAAAGATAGCTATTGGAAGTGTACCATGATTTGAAAGGTGATTGTTTCTGGGGAGTGGAACTGAGTACTTTTTTTTCTTTAAACTTGTTTATATTTTCAAAAATTGTTATATGTAATCTTTTTAAGTTAAATTTTTATTTATATAACAATAATATATTTACATATTTTTAAAAAACAAATAGTTCTACAAGCCTTAAAATAATAGCCAGTCCCTTGACCAACCCCTTTCTACCCATGACTTCTATTCTCTGCAGGTAACCAATTACAACTCTTGGCAGTTCTTCTGGTATTTACTTACATATATCCTTTCTACAGTCTAATGTTGGAATTTACCAACATGCACATACACTTTTCCTCATTCATTTTCCCAATGTATTTTTTCATAATATTTGCCTAAATCAATTTTGAGTGTTCGCTTTATTGTGACTGTGTAGACATTCACACTTAAGCCATTTAAAATACTGTGATTACCTTTCCCTTTTTGTGCACCTGTTTATTTTTATTGACTTAATGTTTTTTACCATTTGCTTAGTTTTCTATGAACCTATCACTAACTCATTCTCAAATTCTCCTGCAGAAATATAAATTCTTGTGTTCCAATATAGCAGGTAATCTGTCAGTTTCTTTTTTTTGTTTTGAACATACCCTTCCCAGAGTCCTCTGTCTTCTTGATCCTATTTTAGCTACCTCAGTGCGTTGTATCTATCTGATTTCTCTCTTTACATTCATTATGCTGTTTTATAATTACGTATCAGTCACCTCTGCCACACTGAGCTCCTTGGGCACTGTCCTTCATTTTGATGTACTTAGTGCTCATGGCAGTACCGAATACAATATGGGCTTTTGAGTTATACATAAATTTTCTACATTTACTAGAAATCTGTAAATACCTTAAATACATTGTAAACATGTGATTTCCATATTTATCTTTATTCCTAAATCAGACTAGTTCATTTTCCAGCAATAAAATTCTTCCTGGGCATATAAATCATCAACCTGATTCCTTGGACATGTCTTATTTTCTTCAGTAAGTGAGAAATCAATTCTCTGAACTCCTGATTGTTCAGAAAACTGCCTTAGGTTTAAAAAGTCTTATCATAATTAAAATATTTGTGAAGCACTCATTACTAAAGCATTCTATATTTTCATTTTCAGAGGACGATTGTTTATCATTTCTACGAAAGCAGGATCCCTTGGAATTAACCTAGTAGCTGCTAATCGAGTGATTATATTTGACGCTTCTTGGAATCCATCTTATGACATCCAGAGTATATTCAGAGTTTATCGCTTTGGACAAACTAAACCTGTGTATGTATATAGGTTCTTAGCTCAGGTAGGTTTATGATTTATATTCTCTTTTTCATATTGAAAGGTTGCATGGAACTGATAGTATTTTTGGAGTGTAGAACACATATATGCTATAGAGAGGCAAACAAAGTTGAAAATACCATTCCTGTGCATAAAGCAGCAGAAGTCAATTTTGGCCTCTCATGATTTTCTGTTTTGTAGTTTGTCCATGTCTGTAATGTCAGCTTTCTCAGATTGAGATGGATTTGCATGGGTAAACAGATTTAGCATTTTCTGTTAGTTCAGGAAAGTTAAACATTTATAGTTCTTTTATGTAGCATACATAGAAAAGATAGTAACTAAATCTAATTTTCTTATAGATGTAAAGGTCAAAGGGTCATTATTTTTAGTGGCCACCAGATATTCCCTTAAGTTGAGGAATGTGGGTAAATAAGAAAAAATTAACTTATTATAATAACAAAGAATCATTACAAATATAGGCAAGAATATTAAAGTCATTTCATTTAAAGATAAACTCAGGTATTGAAAAACAGACAAACTGAAGTTTAAGAAAAATAAAGAGGTTGATGTAGTTGAAGGTAATACAGGTTTACAGAATCAAGTTGCACTTTTAACTGGTACATCTACTTTGGGAGCAGATGCTACACTCTCTCCTTGCCTCCAAATCTGGACTTTTCAACCAGAGAATGGATTTTATTGGTAGATCCTTGCTCATTTGTTTGTCTTTAGTACATAATATAATTGGTAAACTACACTGTAAACACTCTGCTATTATTTAAATTAAGAACTCCTTTCCATTCTAGTTTAGAATGCTATATATATGTAATAAATACGGCATTTTAGTCATTAATTTTCTGTCCTGAAATTATAGAAAGTAAAACTTGATATAAAGGCAGTTTATAGTGATTGTTGAGAGCTTATTCTATTCCAGTGAAAAGAAATTAAACTGCTCTCTTGCATTCTCACTTCAATAACGCCCTAAAATCTTAGCTCATGTACAGGCACACCTCGGAGATACCGCCGGTTCAGTTCCAGACTACTGCAATAAAGTGAATGTCACAATAAAGCAAGTCTCATGAATTTTTTGGTTTCCCAGTGCATTTAAAAGTTATGTTTACACTATACTGTGGTATATTAAGTGTGCAATAGCATTACGTCTAAAAAAACAATGTACATACCTTCATTAAAAATACCTTATTGCTAGGGCTGGCCCAGTGTTGTAGTGGTTAAGTTCATGTGCTCTGCTTCGGTGGCCCAGGGTTTGCAGGTTCGGGTCCCAGGTGCGGACCTGCACACCATTCATCAAACCATACTCTAGCAGCGTCCCACATACAAAATAGAGGAAGATTGGCACAGATGTTAGCTCAGGGACCATCTTCCTCAAGCAAAAAGAGGAAGATTGGTGACAGATGTTAGCTTAGGACCAGTCTTCCTTGCCCAAAAAAAACCAAGAAAATACTTTATTGCTAAAAAATGCTAACCATCATCTTAGCTTTCAGTGAGTCATAATGTTTTTGCTGGTGAACGGTCTTGCCTTGATGTTGATGGCTGCTGAGTGATCAGGGTGGTGGTTGCTGAAGGTTGGGGTAGCCATGGCATTTTCTTAAAATAAGACAATGAGGTATGCCACATCAATTGACTCTTCCTTTTACAAATGATTTCTCTGTAGCATGCGACGCTGTTTGATAGCATTTTCCCCACAGTAGAACTTTTTCCAAAATTGGAGTCAATCCTGTCAAACCCTGCTGCTTCTTTATCAACCAAGTTTATGTAGTATTCTAAATCCTTTGTTGTTATTTCAACAATCTTCACAGCATCTTCACCAGGAGTAGATTGCATCTCAAGAAATCACTTTCTTTCCTCGTCCATTAAAGTTTGTTCATGAAATTGTATCAATTCAGTCACATCTTCAGGTTCCACTTCTGATCCTAGTTCTCTTCCTATTTCCACCACCACATCTGCAGCTACTTCCTCCACTGAAGTCTTGAACCCCTTAAAGTCATCCAGGAGGGTTGGAATGAACGTCTTCCAAACTCCTATTAGTGTTGATATTTTGACCTCTTCCCACGAGTCAAAAGCGTTCTTAATGGCATCTAGAATGGTGAATCCTTTCCAGAAGGTTTTCAATTTGCTTTGCCTAGATCCATCAGAGGAGTCACTATCTATGGCACCTATAGCCTTACAAAGTGTATTTCTTAAATAAAACATTTAAGACTTGAAAGTTGAAATTACTCCTTGATCCATGGGCTGCAGAATGGATGTTGTGTGAGCAGGCATGAAAACAACATTGACCTCGTTGTACATCTCCATCAGAGCTCTTGGATGACTAGGTGCATTGTCAGTTAGCAGTAATATTTTGAAAAGAATCTTGTTTTCTGAGCAGTAGGTCTCAAGAGTGGTCTTAAAATATTTCCATAAACTATGTCGTCAACAGATATGCTGTCATCCAGGCTTTGTTGTTCCATTTATGGAGCGTAGGCGGAGTACATTTAGCATAATTCTTAACAGCCCTAGGATTTTCAGAATGGTAAATGAGCATTGGCTTCAACTTAAAGTCACTAGCTGGATTAGCCCCTAATAAGAGAGTCAGCCTGTCTTTTGAAGCTTTGAAGCCAGGCATTGACTTCTCCTCTCTAGCTATGAAAGTCCTACATGGCGTCTTCTTCCAGTAGAAGACTGTTTCATCTACACTGAAAATCTGTTGTTTAGTGTAGCCACCTTCATTAATTATCTTAGCTAGCTAGCTCTTTCTGGATAGCTTGCTGCAGCTTCTACATCAGCACTAGCTGCTTCACCTTGCACTTTTATGTTATGGAGATGGTTTCTTTCCTTAAATCTCACAAACCAACTTCTGCTATCTTCAAGCTTTTTTTCTGCAGCTTCCTCACCAATCTCGGCCTTCATAGGATTGAAGAGAGTTAGGGCCTTGCTCTGGATTAGGCTTTGGCTTAAGGGGATGTTGTGGCTGGTTTGATCAACTTTCTCCATATCAGCAATAAGGCTGTTTTGCTTTCTTATCATTCATGTGTTGACTGGAGTAGCACTTTTAATTTCCTTCAAGAACTTTTCCTTTGCATTCACCACTTGGCTAACTGTTTGGTACAAGAGGCCTAGCTTTGCCCTATCTCGGCTTTCAACGTGCCTTCCTCGCTAAGCTTAATCATTTCTAGCTTTTGATTTAAAGTGAGAGACATGCAACTCTTTCTTTCACCTGAACACTCAGAGGCCATTGTAGGGTTATTAATTGGCCTAATTTCAATATTATTGTGTCTTAGGGAATGGAGAGGCCTGAGGTGAGGGAGAGAGATGGGGGAACAGACAATTGGTGGAGTAGTCAGAACACACACAACGTTTATCGTTTGTCATCTTATATGGACATTGTTTGTGGCTCCCCAAAACAATTACAATAGTAACATCAGAGATCACTGATCACAGATCACCATAACAAATAGTTACGAAAAAGCTTGAAATATTGCAAGAATCACCAAAATGTGACACACAGACATGAAGTGAGCAAATGCTGTTGGAAAAATGGCGCCAATAGACTTGCTTGGTGTAGGTTTGCCACAAACCTTAAATTTGTAAAAAATAGAATATCTACCAGGCATGATAAAGTGAAGTGCAATAAAACAAGGCATGCTGTACTCTTTTATTTCTGTTTACCTTGGTATCTGACTGCACTCTTACTTCCACCAAGTAAAGAAATATATAAAACAACACATGAATCCGTATTGGTGAGATAATATAGAATGATTTATCAGTAATGTAGGTTTTCTTTGGTCAAGGTAAACTATGCTGAACAGATAAAATCTCTCATGAATTAAGCAGCATTGCTAATAAAAATTGCTTTATGGCAGTATATTACAATGAAGTTTTGCCATTTCATATTAACCAATAACTGTATTTCTCCTTTATTAAGTTTCATGTTTACAAAATTTATTTGTTTGCATATTGTTCCTTTTTTTTAACAAAGGGAACCATGGAAGATAAGATTTATGATCGGCAAGTAACTAAGCAGTCACTGTCTTTTCGAGTTGTTGATCAGCAGCAGGTCGAGCGTCATTTTACCATGAATGAGCTTACTGAACTTTATACCTTTGAGCCAGACTTATTAGATGACCCTAATTCAGAAAAGAAGAAGAAAAGGGATACTCCCATGCTGCCAAAGGTAAACATCTTTAGATTATTACCTTAAGAAAAAAACCAACATAGACCAAGAAAATTTTACTACTACTATGAAAGTCATCTAACTAAGGCTGTTTTTCAGAGAGAATAAAGTTGTATTTAAATAAGAGAGTACTTGGTCAATTCTCTACATAACACCCCAAAAATATAGTTAATCTGAAATACGTAATTTATGCCAACTAAAAAGTTCAGCCCTACAGATAAAGGTTTGTCAGTAGAAACCTTAAAGGAAATAGTATGGTTCTCTTTTAATAACCTCCAGTAGGGGTCATACATAATTTTAATAATTCTATATGAAATTTATCTGTCTCTTCCTTAACATTCCTTGCTGTCATATAGCAGTTAAGAATCAACAAATAGAAGTGTCTTTACTTGGTATTTTTCACTGTCATAAAGTAAGTAAGACTTTCACACTTAGAAAAGGAAGCTTAGAGGTAATCTAGTCAAGCCTCCTCTCAATTTGTAGATGGGGAAACTTAGGGTCAGAGACATTCAGTGACTTGCCCATGGTTTTCAGTTAATAAGTGATAGTGTGCTGGGACTAGTATCTACATCTGTCTTTTGGTCCATTGTTCTTGGATAAGAAAACATTATTTAAATTAATACAGAAATTTAATATTGTAGATGTCATCTTGACCCTTTTGAACATAAGAGAAAACCATATGTTCTCTGATCTGAATAAAGAGTTTATATATGTAAACCTATTCTAATTAGCTAAAAAGCCATTTTAAGGGGAATTGTTGAGGGAGGTACTGTTCCTATTGTCCTGGTTTCCAATTCAAGCACTTAATGTTTGATGTAGCTGTTAAGAGGTTGGGAAAGCAGCTACCAGGTTATGGTGTCACTCTACCGAAGTCACTTTAGTGATTTGTAGGAAAAAACCTCGAAAGTATCTTAGTTCTTCATATGGTTGGACACATTTAAATAAAGCAAAAGGTAATAGGAATAAATATATCTTTAATGCTAATATAAATCAGTGATTTCTCCAGTTAAGTTTTAATGTGCATGTCAAAGTAACATGAACATGGAGCATTTGGAATTTTTTTTTAATGTCCTTTGTCTATATAAGCAAATATTTTGTTTTTCTAATCAAGGAACTTTTCTTCCATTTAAAGTTCACTGATAGGGCATTTAAGAAAGAGTGTGTGTGACAACCTCTATCAAATCCCTTTGATAATGGCTTAGAACAACATGGAGGTTTAAATCTACCATTTTTATATTACATTTAAAACACTTTTAAAAAAACCATTTCAGTTTCCATGTTATAAAATGTTAAATTGATAGCAGTTTGGCTTTCTGTCTTAATTATATTATTACAGAATGTGAGTAGGATTCTTGAATAGTCTTTGGGAAGTTTTCTGTACACAAACAAATTTGTTTGTATACCTTTAAAAGCACACAAATGGAATCATAGCATACGTTCTCTTCTGCAACTTGCTCTTTTCACCTAGACGTTTCTTTCGTCTTTTCCCATCGATACATATACCTCTACCTTTTTTTAAAAAAACTGCATAGTTTTCACTTGCCGTGTTTTGTTTAACTCTTGTATCCCCAATGCTTTTCCTGTCAGTTACTTAATTTTGTATGGTAAGAAGTGTTCTTTTAAGGACTTACACATATGTTTATGTTTTTAATTTTAAAGGTAATGAAGTTTCCCTTCTCAATTTGGGGATGATTTTATATCTAATTAGCATCTTTCCTAAAATTACAATTAACTTTAAACTTCACGTTTTATGAGAAAGCTCATGGTCAGCAATATTTCTGATAGGAAGCAAACATTCCAATTTGAAAAGGGGTAATTGCTTTGAAGTTTTTCATTATATGGTAAATTTCTGATTGTAGGAAATCTTTAATTTGATAAACATTTATTGATTATTTGCTGACTTTGAGGTGAACTGTAAGGGTATACTAAGAAGTACAAGACACTGTCTATGCTTTAAAGGAAATTAAAAGAAATCCAGCAGGAAAGAAATGCTATTTAATTGTTATAGGATGTCTGGAAAGAAGCCATCTGTTTTATAACTTGGCACTCTGGGTTGTCAAAGGTGTCATGCTTTGTTATTTATAGACTTTACATACTGTATTTTGCTTTTGGTGCTATGACCCTTCGCCCAAGAACAAAAAGGAAAAAGAATATTGAATGCTACATTAACGCAAAGTCCTTCAACTCTCCCACAGCTCTTCCCAAAAGGAAAATAAGTTAAATTACAGAGTTCTTGTTGAGTTTCATACTCTGCTAAACAGCTTTTCTGATTATCTTCCTTATCCAGCAGCAACTGAAAAGCCAGTGGTGCTGTTTTCATCTTTGAGATGAGGAAATTAAGGCTTGGAGAGGTTATGTAATTCACCCAAGTTTACACACCTAATCAGTGGCGAAGCTGGCCTTCAAATCAAGTCTGCCTAACTCGAAAGCATGTACTCTTAATCAATACACTTTATTGCCCCCCAAATGGAGTTTAGAAAGTTAATTCCAAGTATAAGAAACAAGGCAGAGGACCTGGGATTCCTAGACTTGGATGACATTCAGAATGCTTTATTTTAAATAAAGCCGGATTTTAAAATATAGAATGCTTTCACAGTCAGTACCATTGTGTGATATAACTGGTAAGATTGTGTAATATAACCAGTTTAGCTCATGGCTTGTGAAGTTGTAAATTTCTCAAATTTACATAAACCTTTAAAGTTTACAAAGGCTTTCTCATACGTATTCCTTATCTTAGGAAACTGAGAGAGAGTTTGATCACCCAAGGGTACATGGCCAGTAAGTGTTAGAGCTAGAACTTGAACCCAATAGTTTTCAAACTGTATTCCAAGGAACCCCAGGAGATCTTCAGAGGTGCTCTGGGGCTACCATGCAGCTAAATAAGTAGGGGAAGGCCAGACAGGAAGCACTGTGAGCCCCCCATCCCATTTTGATCAGAGTCTCTCTCCTTTTCTCTCTTTTCTGTATTGGGCTGCAACATAAGATTTAATTTAAAGAGAAGATATTACTGCTTTTTAAAAAAGTTTTAAAAATACTCTGCTGTACCATGATGATGCCTTTCTAACTATCACAGTAAACTAAGAACTGTCAGGGGTCTAAAAGGAACTACAAGAAGATATATATGAGATTTACCTGAAGTAGGCGATAGTCCACTTGGGGAGAGAAAAGGTAACATTCTTAAAAACAAAAGAATGAAGTGCTGATATGACTAGTACTGAAAATGTTTGCCATAGTATATGGTTAAAAAACAGAGGCTGGAGCATTCAGGTATAGTTTTGATGGAAAAAAATCAAACTTTATTGACCAATGAAGGATGGTTAGTATTTACTTGGATTAAAGAGGAATGAGGTATGAATGTAGAATGTAACAATTTGGGCGAAGAGAAAAGTTAGAATTTATGTACCAGACTCAAGGTATGATAAAGAAATTGGCCAGATGAAGAGGTGAAATTGGATGGATAAGGCGGGCTCAGCTTATGGAGAGCCGTAAAAGGTAAATGGAAGCATTTGGATTTAAAATAGTATTCACTATAAGTTCATGAATGGGACTGTTGTATGATGAATGCGGGCTTTTGGAAAATTAGCCTAACAGTAAAATGCAGGATAAGGGCATAAAATAGTATGGTGATTGTGGAGTGAATCAGACATTTCAAGAAAATAAATGGTAGAGCTCAATAACTGATGATAGACTATAGCTTTTAATCAGTAGGCAGTGAAAAAATTTAACCTAAATAATGACGCTTATTTATTCATTCATTGATTAAAAATCTTTTCAGGTGCCTGTGATATGCCAATCATTATGCTGGTTACTAAGAATACATTGATAAATAAGACTAGGTTCCTCTCCCAATAGAGCCTACAGTCTAATAAGCGTACCTCAAGCAAGTAAATATAATAAAGTTATGGATCCTATAATAGAAATCTGTATAGGCACCAAGGAAGGAATATTCACTTCTTTCGTGGAAAAGTTGAGGATGGGGAGTTGACATTAGGAGGACTTGAACTGATGTTGAAAATAGAAGTGGGTAGCTATTTGCATTGCTATGAGGGCAAAAGGTGAAGGTCCTTCAAGAGGAGCAGAATAAAAGAAACACGTGCAGAAAACAGCATGTCTAGTTTTAGGAGCCTCAAGTGGTTAAAAATAAATGGTAGAGTGTAAGGAGATTGTGGTAGAGTAAGGGTGAGTATGGGAAAAGGTGAGAGAAAAGACTGGAAAGGTAGATGGGAATCAGATCATAGAAATTAGAGAGTTTGGACATTGTATTATAGGCTGTGGGATCAATTTAATGATTTTAAGCAAAATACCAACATCACATTTTCGTTTTAGAAAAGTCACTTTGGGTATCAGTATGCAGGATGGATTGGAGAAAAGAAAATGGATGTTAAGATACTTGCTAGGATGCTATTAAAATGATCCAGATGAGGGAGATCATGCAGGTCTAAAGTAAGGTAGTAGCAATGGGGATAGAGAAGTACCAGGCACAGTGTAGGTACTCAATAAATGTTAACTTTGTTCCTTAGGCTTATATTTAGAATTTCATTTAAGTTTGCCCGCTACTGTTTAGTTTTGATTTCCTTTAATGAGAATTTGAAAATTAGTCCTCTCTGAAATGGGAACAAGGAGGTGTTTTTGATACTTGTAGTGAGGGATTTCTTGGTATTTGAACCTGCTCTTATTAAAGGCATTTCAAAGTTGGTTCCAATTATTATAGTACAATTACAAACACCTTCTGTTTTATACATAATTTTTAAGATGAAAGACTGCTAAAAATGATACATTTTCATTTGCCCCTCAAATTGCTATTCATCTCAATAATGATTAAATTGCATGCCTTTTGGAGTTAATTTTTCTTTGTCCTTTGATAGTTCTGAAAGTGTTTATTTTCATCTTGCTTGATATGTGATTATTATATCTCTTTCTGTCTTAGCACTTCCTCTTTAAGTCATTATTATATAATTCCTCTTCTTATATTTCTGTTCTTGTTTACTTTCTTTTACTTTCTTGTTTACTCCACTTTCTAATTAGATTTAATGTCTCAGACTTAATTTATTAACCCACTTGACTGGTTTTTTTTTGGTCTTTTTATCTTTGCAGCTTTTTAAGGCAAGAACTATATTCTTTGCTCCTTTACTTTTATCCATAGTGCATAATGCAATGCTGGCACTTTTATATGGCCTTTTTTGAAATTCTGGTTGCCTTTATAGTGATATTTAACTGGACGTTTTTATTGTTCCTTAATGATTCATAAGTCATTGAAAAGGGGTGTTAGAATTAGACATACTTTTGCAAGTAGCAAAATTGAAATGGAGTGATTTGTCTGTCACAGCAGGTGTGTGAAAGGAAGAGAATTGGAGCTTTAATTCGTGTCTTCAGTTCTGTAGTAAATCAGCCATCTTAGTTAGCTCTATTCACCACCCCACCCCATGAATTATATTTTGTTAAATCCCCTCATTGGTTTCTTGCTATTGGTGGTGGTGGTGATGTTGCTGCTTTTCCATTTTTGGAATCTAACAGTCTTGTAGTCTTGTGAACCTATTTTTTTAATATATTGATTTTGGGTCTCCCAAATCATGTCTACCAAGTGTCTGTGCCTCTCTTTACTTGTTCAGGGTAATAATGTTCCTCAGCCATTTTGAAACTTCAACATAATATAAACTTATAAATAGTTCAATGCAAGTTGCTAGTGATAAAGATTTGTTGACTGATTCTTAACTGTTTTTTTTAAATATTAAAGTAATATCTAACCTCTGTTAATGTTTATGTAAATTATGTTAGGCAAAGTACCTTTTCTGGTAATAAATTTATGAATTACACAGATATCAGAGATGAAAATCTTGGTCAAGGTCATGTTTCATAATATGTTTAAGTGGGTATACAGCCTACACTCTGTACCCTTTATTAAGAAAACAGAAGTCAGTAAAGCTGATATAGAAAGTTTTTTGCACTTCCCTTTTCCAGCACTGTACTACTTAGGTCTTTTTAAATGTGGACTGCATGTTGGTAATTATAAGGAGAACGAAATGGGAATTTAAACTAAAGTACCCAAAGTGAGGCTTTGGGTTTGCTTCCTCCACCCTGATGTTGTGTACAATTTTCTCCCTTTGTCTTTAGTCCCTTATTTAAGTTTTAATACCTCAAAGCATAGTTTACTAAACAGAGATGTTATTGTGCAGCTTTATTAGCCGGCAGTTGGTAATACAAGGTTTTACCTTAGTCATTCTTAACGTTGGAGAGAAATAGACTCCATTAAAATAATTTCATGTGAAATATAAAAGAGCTAATCAGCCTATTTCAGGAACTTGCATATGTTTACTTTCAAGAATAAAGATTCGAAAGGACCCGTTTAATTATAGCGCAAGTGTTAGTAACCTATAGCATATTAACCACTTGGTGGCACATGAACCCAGTTTTTTGTTGACAAGTACCTCTAAGGAGCCATGCTCATAATTGAGGCATATATGAGGTTTGATGTCATTGTCTCCTACTTCTCTGCCTCTTTCATCACAAGTTTAGTATGTTTATTATTTAATAAAGCAAGTTCTAGTATTGTTTCTGTGTTTGTATTCACTGGCATAAAAATGATTATTATTCATCTGAATAAGAATAGGTCACCAGAAATCATAATAAAGTCTAGAGAAATTGTTTTAATTTTACCATTTCTTTGTAGGTTATAAAAGTCTTCTATTCAGTGTTTGCTGGGATGGTTGATGCCAAGTAAAAAGATCAAATGATTTTAAGCCCTGTCCCTTTCCCAGGTAACTTGCCACCCACCTTTTTTAGGGTGTGATCTTAGGCAAGGCACATAAGTGTTCCTAGCCTCACTTCCTTCAAGAAAATAAGAAGATAGTAGTACCTCCCTCACAGAGGAGATAATCCACGTAAAGCACACTGCCTAGCACAGAGTAAGTGCTCAAATGTTAGCTGCTGGTTTTGTTATCATAATTGTTATTAATATTGCCATAATACTTGGTTCATTTCTCTGAAATCACTATAGACTTAAGTTTTTGGAATTTCAGAGGAGTCATATGAGGTCCTGATCCTTAGGAGAAGATTAAGCTTGACATTCGATAGATCAGTAGAAGATTGAAAACATTTAGGCGCCAGAGGCAAGAATCTCAGCTGGGCTGCTGAAGAGACAGGTATTTGAGGCTTGAACTCCCCTAGAGATCGATTATAATCCAGAGAGACTGATAATATTTAATTACTAGATATTGATAATCACTTCCAGTGATGTTAGCATGCATTTGACTACTATTACCCTTTCTAACATTCAAGGATTTTTTTCCCTTAATACATACAACTTCAGAAGAATTGTCTACCTTATAACCAGCTGATAGCTCTGTAGCAATTTTTACAAGTGGAAGGGTGCTTCTAGTGTCTCTCCACAAACTATAAAATCAATAGTTGTTAATAGACTGACTATGCTTTGTTTAACGTGCTGCGGTTGTTTCTTATTTTGATTGTATCACCTTATAACACAAGAAAAACTATTAAGAAGCCAAAGTCACCAAGTATTTTAGGGAAAACATTTGGGTTAAAGAGACCATGATACCAATGATGCCCATAAATAAGCAGCCTCCTTCACCCTAGCAAGCTGTCTTACAAATCACTGCTAATGGAAATATTAGTGTAACATGAGGCTGCTTTGCTTGGCGTTGGGGGTGGAATGCAAGATTTCACTGGGGAGGATTTGGGGTAGACTTCAGAAAGTGTCTCTTTTTGAAGTACTAGAAATATCTGCTACTCAAGATCATAGAAATTCTGAAATTTAAAATAATCAGGTTTGTAATTGGTGTATTCTCATTGAATAAATGAATTAGATGGTAGGAATTTTTTTGGCTTTACAGACAAAAGATGTATCTGTTCTCTGTAGCTTATAAGCTTCCTACTAGCCTTTGAAGGCAGGGATTGTGGCAGTGTATCTTCATCGCTGTATCCCCAGCACCTGGCACAATACCTAGCACATAGCATAGCAAGTATTCAGTAAAAATGGGACAAGTGAGCAAATGAATTTTTGTCCTAAAATTGCAAGCTAACCGTTGTTAGGGCAATGGTCGACATGCTTTTAAAATAGTGTTTTTCCTTTTATGTAGTCTTTGGACTAACCTGCATCAGAATCACCTGACAGCTTGATAAAATGCAGATTCCTGGCTTCATCCAAGCCCTACTGAATCAATTTCTGGGGTGAGCCCTGGGAACCTGTATTTTTACCAAAGCCCATCACTGTTGTGGGTACAAGATATGTAGCAGCATGATTTGCCTTTATTTATTTTTTTTATTGAGTTATTGAAAGGTTACAATCTTGTGAAATTTCAATTGTACATTAATGTTTGTCAGTCATGTTGTAGGTGCACCACTTCACCCTTTGTGCCCACCCCCCACCCCACCTTTCCCCTGGTATCCACTAAACTGTTCTTGGTCCATAGTTTTAAATTCCTCATATGAGTGGAGTCAAACACAGATTATCTTTCTCTCGCTGGCTTATTTCACTTAACATAATTCTCTCAAGGTCCATCCCTGTTATTGCAAATGGAATGATTTTGTTCTGTTTTGCAGCTGAGTAGTATTCCATTGTATATATGTACCACATCTTCTTTATCCATTCATCTGTGGATGGGCACTTAGGTTGCTTCCACGTCTTGGCTATTGTAAACAGTGCTGCAATAAACATTGGGGTGCACAGGACTTTTGGGATTGCTGACTTCAGGTTCTTTGGATAAATACCCAGTAGTGGGATGGCTGGATCGTATGGTAGTTCTATTTTTAGTTTTTTGAGGAATCTCCATACTGTTTTCCATAGTGGCTGCACCAGTTTGCATTCCCACCAGCAGTGTATGAGGGTTCCTTTTTCTCCGCAACCTCTCCAACATTTGTTGCTATTAGTTTTAGATATTTTTGTCATTCTAACGGGTGTAAGGTGATATCTTAGTGTAGTTTTGATTTGCATTTCCCTGATGATCAGCGATGATGAGCATCTTTTCATGTGCCTATTGGCCATCAGTATATCTTCTTTGGAGAAATGTCTGTTCACGTCTCCAGCCCATTTTTTGATTGGGTTGTCTGATGTATTGTGGTTGAGTTGCGAGAGTTCTTTATATATTAAGGATATTAAGCCTTTGTCAGATATATGACTTGCAAATATTTTTTCCCAGTTAGTGGGTTGTTTTTTTGTTTCAATCCTGTTTTCATTTGCCTTGAAGAAGCTCTTTAATCTGATGAAGTCCCATTTGTTTATTCTTTCTATTGTTTCCCTTCTCTGAGAAGGCATGGTGTCCGAAAAGATCCTTTTAATACTGATGTCAAAGAGTGTACTGCCTACGTTTTCTTCCAGAAGCCTTATGGTTTCAGGTCTCACCTTTAGGTCTTTAATCCATTTTGAGTTTATTTTGGTGAATGGTGAAAAAGAATGGTCAATTTTCATTCTTTTACATGTGGCTTTCCAGTTTTCCCAGCACCATTTGTTGAAAAGACTTTCTTTTCTCCATTGTATGCCCTCAGCTCCTTTGTCAAAGATAAGCTGTCCATAGATGTGTGGTTTTATTTCTGGGCTTTCCATTCTGTTCCATTGATCCGTGCACCTGTTTTTTGTACCAGTACCATGCTGTTTTGATTACTGTAGCTTTGTAGTATGTTTTGAAGTCAGGGATTGTGATGCCTCCCATTTTGTTCATTTTTCTCAGGATTGCTTTAGAAATTCGGGGTCTTTTGTTGCCCCATATGAATTTTAGGATTCTTTGTTCTAATTCTGTAAAGAATGTCATTGGGATTCTGATTGGGATGGCGTTGAATCTGTAGATTGCTTTGGTAGAATGGACATTTTAACTATGTTTATTCTTCCAATCCATGTACATGGAATGTCTTTCCATCTCCTTATGTCGTCATCCAATTCTGTCAGAAAGGCCTTGTAATTTTCATTATATAGGTCCTTCACTTCCTTAGTTAAATTTACCCCAAGGTATTTTATTCTTTTTGTTGCGATTGTGAATGGTATTGTATTCTTGAGTTCTTTTTCTGTTGGTTCATTACTGGAGTATAGAAATGCTACTGATTTATGCAAATTGATTTTATACCCTGCAACTTTGCTGTAGTTGTTGATTACTTCTAACAGTTTTCCAATGGATTCTTTGGGGTTTTCTATATATAAGATCATGTCGTCTGCAAACAGCAAGAGTTTCACTTCTTCCCTCCCTATTTGGATTTCTTTTATTCCTTTTTCTTGCCTGATTGCTCTGGCCAGGACCTCCAGTACTATGTTAAATAAGAGTGGTGATAGAGGGCATCCTTGTCTCGTTCCAGTTTTCAGGGGGATGGCCAGTTTTTGCCCATTGAGTATGATGTTGGCTATGGGTTTGTCGTATATGGCCTTTATTATGTTGAGGTAGTTTCCTTCTATGCCCCTTTTGTTCAGAGTTTTTATCATAAATGGCTGTTGGATCTTGTCAAATGCCTTCTCTGCATCTATTGAGATGATCATGTGGTTTTTATTCCTCAGTTTGTTGATGTGGTGTATCACGTTGATTGATTTGCGGATGTTGAACCATCCCTGTGTCCCTGGTATGAATCCCACCTGATCCTGATGTATGATTCTTTTGATGAATTGCTGAATTCTGGTTGCCAAAATTTTGTTTAGAATTTTTGCATCTAAATTCATCAGTGATATTGGCCTGTAGTTCTCTTTTTTCGTGGTGTCCTTGTCAGGTTTTGGTATCAGCGTGATGTTGGCCTCATAGAATGTGTTAGGAAGTGTTCCATCGTCCGTAATTTTTTGGAATAGCTTGAAAAGGATAGGTATTAAATCCTCTCTGAAAGTTTGGTAGAATTCCCCAGGAAAGCCATCTGGTCCTGGGGTTTTATTCTTTGGGATGGTTTTGATTGCTGTTTCAATCTCTTTCCTTGTGATTGGTCTGTTCAAATTGTCTGCCTCTTCTTGAGTGAGCTTTGGGAGATTGTAGGAGTCCAAGAATTTATCCATTTCCTCTAGGTTGTCCATTCTGTTGGCATATAGTTTTTTGTAGTATTCTCTTATAATCTGTTGTATTTCTGCAGAGTCTGTTGTTATTTCTCCTCGCTCATTTCTGATTTTGTTTATCTGAGCTTTCTCCCTTTTTTTCTTTGTAAGTCTGGCTAGTGGTTTGTCAATTTTATTTATCTTCTCAAAAAACCAGCTCTTTGTCTCATTGATCCTTTCTACTGCCTTTTTCGTTTCAATAGTATTTATTTCTGCTCTGATTTTTATTATTTCTCTCCTTCTGCTGACTTTGGGCTTCATTTGTTCTTTTTTCTCTAGTTCAGTTAGGTGTGCTTTAAGATTGCTTATTTGGGATTTTTCTTGTTTGTTAAGATGTGCCTGTATTGCGATGAATTTTCCTCTTAATACAGCTTTTGCTGTATCCCATATGAGTTGGTATGGCATGCTATCATTTTCATTTGTTTCCACGTATTTTTTGATTTCTTCTTTAATTTGTTCAGTGATCCATTGCTTGTTCAGTAGTGTGTTGTTTGGTCTCCACATCTTTGTGCCTTTCTCAGCTTTTTTCTTGTAATTAATTTCTAGCCTTATAGCACTATGATCTGAGAAGATGCTTGTTATTATTTCAATTTTTTTTAATTTGTAGAGGCTTGCCTTGTTTCCCAACATATGGTCTATCCTAGAGAATGTTCCATGTGCACTTGAGAAGAACGTGTATTCAGCTCCTTCAGGGTGGAGAAATCTATATATGTCTATTAAGTCCAATTGTTTTAGTTTTTCATTCAGCTCCACTATTTCCTTGTTGATTTTCTGTCTGGATGATCTGTCCATTGATGTGAGTGGGGTGTTGAGGTCCCCTACTATTATTGTGTTGTTTTTAACATCTTCCTTTAGGTCTGTTAATAGTTGCTTTATGAATCTTGGTGCTCCTGTGTTGGGTGCATAGATATTTATAAGCGTTATTTCTTCTTGATGAAGTGTCCCTTTGATCATTATATATTGTCCCTCTATATTGTCTCTCTTTACCTGTCTTATTTTGAAATCCACTTGGTCTGATATGAGAATTGCAACACCTGCCTTTTTTTCCTTGCTATTTGCTTGAAGTATTGTCCTCCACCCCTTCACCCTGAGTCTGTGTTTGTCCTTGGGGCTGAGGTGTGTTTCCTGGAGGCAACAAATTGTTGGATCTTGTTCTTTAATCCATTTTGCCACTCCATGTCTTTTTATTGGAGAGTTCAATCCGTTCACATTGAGAGTGATTATTGATGCATGTGGACTTAATGCTGTCAATCTGTCGCTCATTATCTTGTTTTCCTGTGTTTCTTTTCCTGTGTGCTTTAGACTACCCATTTAATACTGCAGTTTCTTATGCTGGGTTTCTTAGATTTTTCCTTATCTATGATTTGTGACTCTGTTCTGTACTTTATTTTAGTGTCTACCTTGAAGTTTGTATTTAGAATCTCGTGTATAATATAGTCTATTCTCTGGTGGTCTCTTACTTACTCGACCAATACTGATTTAGACCCTTTTCTCTTCCCCTCCTAAATAATTATTTTCATTTTTTATTCCAACTCGTCTTATTAATTTGTAGTTAGAGTGCTAAGATCGTCCTTGTTTTGGTAGTTTCCTTATTTTTACCCTAATGCTATAGTTGAATATTTGCTATCCTGTTCTGGTTCTATCCATCGGTCTCCCTAGTCTGTGGATTGTGTCCCCTTTCTCCCTTTTTTCTTTTTTCAAGTATGAGAGCCTTCTTGAGGATTTCTTGTAATGGAGGGCTTTTAGTTACAAATTCCCTTAACTTTTGTTTGTCTGGAAAAGATTTAATTTCTCCCTCATATCTGAAGGAAATTCTTGCTGGATAGAGTATTCTTGGCTGAAGGTTTTTATCCTTTAAAGCTTTGAATATATCACTCCATTCTCTCCTAGCTTGTAGGGTTTCTGTAGAGAAATCCGCTGACAGTCTGATAGGGGCTCCTTTATAGGTTATTCTCTTTTTTTTCTTACTTCCCTGAGTATTCTTTCCTTATCATTCCTATTTGCCAACTTTACTATTATGTGCCTTGCGGTGGGTCTTTTTACATTGACAAATCTAGGAGATCTAAAACCCTCCTCTACACACATTTCTCCGTTGATCCCTAGATTTGGGAAGTTCTCTTCAATAATTTCGTTAAGCACACTTTCTACTCCATTTTCCTTTTCCATATTCTCAGGAATTCCTATGATCCTTATGTTCTTACTCCTCATTGAATCCATTATCTCTCGGAGATTTTCCTCATTTTTTTTAATTCTTAGTTCTCTTTCTTCCTCTGTCTGGTGCCATTCAGCCTGTGTGTCCTCGATTATGCTGATTTGCTCCTCTATGTTGTCTACACGGGCATTCAGGGAATCCGTATTCTGTTTTATCTGGTCCATTGTGTTTTTCATCTCAAGTAATTCTGTCTGATTCTTCTTTATGATTTCAGTCTCTTTTGTGAAGTAACTCCAGAACTCAGCTTGTTTCTCTATCTTTCTCTCTACCTCATTGAGTTTTTTGATTATAGCTGCTCTGAATTCATTATCACTTAGTTTACCTAATTCCAAGTCCTCAGGACTTAATTCTGTGTTTTTATTGTTTTCCTTCTGGTCTGGGGCTTTTATAAATTGCTGGATGGTAGAGGAGCGGTTTTTTCTCATGGTGGTAGAATTCAGTTGCAGTTACAGCCTGTCGCCACCAGATAGGGGTCAAGAGTGGCGTGTTAGCTCTCCGCCTTGGGGCAAGATGGCTGCACCCACTGGCTTTGCTGGGGGGGAGGGGCTGTTACTCACACGCGCCGGTCTGGGTTCAGATCAGTTCTGTTCTCTGGTCTCCCAAGGCCCTTGAAGCTTTCCCCCCATCAGCGGGTCTCCACTGAATCAGCGGCAGGAGTCCTGGATGATCCCCTGGTCGTGCGGCCCCTCCCCCGCTCCTTCCCGACCGGCGCCGCAGCGATGGCAGACTCTGGGGGAGGGAGCGATGTTCTCTCCTACTGTTCCAGCACCTCCGAAGGTGTAAAGCTAGGTTTATGATCTCCTCCTTCTTGGTATTGTAGGTCTCTAACGAGCTGGCATTATGTTTATTCTCTGAAATTCAGTTCTTCCAATCTTTTGTTGTATTTTGGAGGGGAGAGAATCCCGGGTCAGCTCACCCCGCCATTTTGCTCCGCCCACTCCTGATTTGCCTTTATTATCAGCTAAACTTCTGAATTAAGAAATAATAACAGTAGCTAACATTTAGTGAGTGCTTTTTATGTCAGGCACTGTACTAAGGGCTTTACTAGCATTGAATCATTTAATCCTTATAGCCACTTTACAAGGCTGGTACAGTTTATTTCTACTTTATAGATGATGAAATTATGACAGACAGAAGTAGTGGCACCTGCATTTGATCTCAGCGCTGTGATTCCAGACCCCATACTCTTGAACCACTACACTCTACTCTGCTGACATTTATATGTTAATCATGGTTAAACGTGTGGAAGAAGTAAATTGAGGCACTCTTTTTTGGTAGGACTTCACACTTTTTTTTATTTCCAACTTGTTTTTTCATTGAGATATAATTGACACGTAACGTATTAGTTTCAGGGGTACAACATAATGGTGCGATATATATGCATATACTGCAAAATGATCACCACAGTAAGTCTACTTAATATGCATCACCACACATAGTTACAGATTTTTTTCTTCTGATGAGAACTTTTAAGATCTACTTTTTTAGCAACTTTCAAATATACAGTACAGTATTATTAACTATGGTCACTATACTGTACATTACATCACCAGAACTTATTTATCTTATAACTGGAAGTTTGTACCCTTTGACAAACATCTTCCCATTTCACACACATCCCCCAGCTCCTGGTAACCACTACTCTACTCTTTGTTTCTATGAGTTCAGCTTTTTTAGATTCCATGTATAAGTGAGATCATATGGTCTTTGTCTTTCTCTGCCTGACTTATTTCACTTAGCATAATCCCCTCAAGGTCCATCCATGTTGTTGCAAATGGCAAGCTTGCCTTCTTTTTATGGCTGAATAATATTCCATTGTGTGTGTGGGGGCATGTATCACATTTTCTTTATCCATTCATCCATCGATGGACACTTAGGTTGTTTCCCTATCTTGGCTATTGTAAATAATGCTTCAATGAACATGGGGGTGCAGATATCTTTTTGAGTTAGTGTTTTTGTGTTCTTCAGATAAATACCCAGAAGTGGAATTTCTGGATCATATGGTAGTTCTACTTTTTCATTTTTTGGGGAACCTCCATACTGTTTTCCCTAGTGGCTGCATCAATTTACATTCCTACCAGCAGTGCACAAGGGTTCCCTTTTCTCCACATCCTCACATCTTCTTCTTAACCAATACTGTGGGTTTATGGAAAGGCATTTTCAATGTTATCAAGGTCTATAATATTGGAGAGTATAGATTTCATCTTGTAGTTACTGCAAAATCTTAGAATGGCAAAGCTGTTGCCAGTTCTCAATTATCTTTGATGCTGATCTTACTGATCTTCAGCCCTGAGTCAGCATAGCATAGTGGTTAAGAGCAGGAGCCCGTGGGCAAGACAAGCTGTGTTTGAATTTTGACCTTAGTGAAGATAATTTGACTTCCCTGTGCCTCAGTTTCTTGATCTATAATTCTGAGAAATTTATGTCCATTAGTCTTCGAAAATCTCTTCTCCTCCATTTTTATTTTCATCTCCTTCTGAAACTATTATTACTAAATTGCTGCCCTTCTGCTTTTAGCTCCCCTATCTTTTAGCTTTTCTTTTCCATTTCCTCCTACTGTCTTCTGGAAGAGTGCCTCAGTCTGACCTCCTAAGTCAGTAAGTTATTCTTCAGTTCTCCCTCTCCTGCTATTTATACTATCCATTGAGTTATTTATTTCAACAATTATTTTTTATCCCTGATATTTCATTTTGACACTTAGATAATTTTTATTTGAATTTAGTATTGGTAATATCTTTCCTTGTTTCCTTAAATATACTTGCCATGCTTATTTTGAATTACTGGTACATGTTTCAGTAATTGTGCTTCAGATGGCAAATGATGCCAGTTGTTTGTTGTCACCCCAGGGATGTCGTGTGTTTGTGTATGTGCATGTGTCTATAAGTTCCTGGAATTCATGTTTCCTTTTCCCTTCTGTACTTTCTGCAAGTTGATTGTAGGGGAGGGAGCCAGCAGCCCATGCTGATTCACCATCTTAGAAATCTCATCAGTAATATGGGGAAAATAATAGTATGTACTTCATAAAGTTATCCTGAAAATTAAATTAGATATTCCATGTGAAGTTCTTAGAACAGTGTTAACATGCAGTTATGCAATCAGTTTAGCTTTAAAAAAAAATCTGTAGAAAGGTGACTTGGTGTCAGATCCCAGCTTTAGAAAACTGTTTTGATAGGCTAAAATGTAGAGCTAACTAGGGGTAAAAAAAAGGTACTGACCTATCTTTTAGACATTGAGCTGTCCCAGAATTCTGCCACGTAGTCTAATATTGTCTGTTGTCTCCGTTATCGCAAAGAAAATATTTTTTTTTAAGTTTAACTTAAAGTTTTTCCTATTGTAAAATTTTTCAAACCAGAAAAATATAATGGGTACTCATTAACCCATCACCTATATTTACTAATTTTAATATTTTGCCACATTTGCCTCCTCTATTTTTCTGATATATTTTAAATTATAAGTTTACGATGTTTCACTTGTAAATATTTCAGTATAAATCTCTCAAATATAAAGATATTTCTTATATAACCACTATACCATAAAGTTAGTAACTTATTCATTCCCTACCATCATCTAATGCCACATCCATATTCATATTACCCCAGTTGTCTCAAAAATGTTTTTTATAGCTGCTTTGTTCAAATCAGGATCTACTCAAGGTACACACACTGCATTTAGTTGTTGTGTCTCTTCATTATGTTTCTTTTAATTTAGTGCAGTCACCTCCCCTCCCTTCATTCTGGATTTGCTTATTTCCTGATGGTGTTTTTGAACTTCTACCTCTTATATATCCTGTAAACTGGAAATTATATCCAGTGGCTTGATTGGATTCATGGAAGATATTTCTGGCAAGAATATTTTATAGATGATATGTAAAAAGAGATTAATATTTTTTAAAAAAACAAGATAAGGCAAGGTATGAGGGAAAAGGAGTAATACATAGTGAGTGCTTATGCTGTTGCTTTAAATGCATTATCATGTAATCCTTACAATAACCTCATGAGTTACAGGTGGTATTATCCCGTTGTAGTAAGGGAGTTGGTTCTGAGAGATCACCCAACTATTAAGCAGCAAAGCTAGAATTCCAAAAGAGAAGGAAAAAAAGTCAAACAAGACCTTTTATCTGTACATAAACATAAAAAATTTTACCAACAAATCACTTGTTCTCTGTGCCTCAGTCTCCAGTAAAATAAGAGCAACAAATTGACTTGACTCTCACGTAAATAAATTGCTCAGGCTTCTGCTTTCATTTTAGGTAATGAGAGGTATCCTTTAAGCATTAGCTAAAATTTTTTTAACACATATACATTCTCAGGACAGGTAATAACTTATTGGTCTTTATTTAACTATGATGGCCATATAGCTAGGCTTTTTAGGACAATTCTGACATTAGATAACTTGTCTGATCAAACATCTCCTGAATTTTTCATTAGAAAAACTTGGTTAAGGTGTAAAACCCTCTCCTTGTATAGGAATACATTGCTTGTCTGGTTTTTAAAGAGAGGGTCTGCTTTATACCTTTAGAAAAGGTGTTGGAAGTAAGAGAAAGTGGTAAATAGCACCAGTAGAGTTCTCCCACTCAGCTAACCAAAAGAAGAAAGTATTTTGGTGGTGTGATTAAATTACTTGAAATCTTAGAGGTGAATGGATAGGATAGGTCTGAGAATTGACCATTAGATTTAGCAATACAGAGGTCATTGGTAAACCAGGCAGTGTGCTAAGCACTTCATATGTAATGCAGTCATGTGCTGCATAATGGCCTCTCCATCAATGGCGGACCACATATATGATGGTGGTCCTATAAGATTAGTACCATATAGCCCAGGCGGGTAGTAGGCTCTACCATCTAGTTTTGTGCAAGTACACTCTATGATGGTCACACAACAACGAAATCACCTAACGATGCATTTCTCGGAACGTGTCCCTGTCGTTAAGCATGTATGACTGTATGTAATTTCCACAATAATCCTGTGAAGTAGATACTTACTAGGCTCATTTTACAGACCAGGAGACTGAGATTCAGAGAGAGAGCTTACTCAAGGACATCGTGCTAGTAAGTGTTAGAACTAGGATTTAAACCCAGTAAGACTCTCTGGATCTATACTGTTCAATACAAGAGCCACTAGCTACATGTGGCTATTTACATTTACATTTAAATGAACTAAAATTTTAGTTCCTCAGTCACACTAGTCATATTTGAGGTGCTCAGTAGTCACATGTAGCTAGTAGCTACCATATTGTACAGCACAAACACAGAACGTTTCTATCATTGCCCAGAGTTCTATTGGATAGCGGTACTCTAGAGCCTGTGATCTTAACCACTACACATAAAGCCTCCCAATTTACAAAGTTATATATATATATTTCTTCTTCATTTAAGCTAAATCGTGCCATTAAACTTCCCTCTGAAATTCAAAAGGCTGACACAGGTCTTCTTTTTGTCAAATCATTTGATTCCAGCAAAATTAAATTCATATTTATATCTCGAGCAGTCTGGTCGTGAAATTGTCTGTTGTAGAAAGAAACCTGGGAAGCAAAGCTGTACATCCTCTCATTTTTTTCCATTTTCTTTTAGGGGAATTCAGAAGGATATAACTAACATGTTGGAATGATCAGTGATCCTGGATTAACATAGGTACTTGAGTGCCACAGTATCTGTGTATTAATATCCTAAAGCATCTTACTCAGTTGGTTAGGTTGGCTGAATCAAATATGTCTTAGAACCCTTCCAGGAGTAGGAGCCGTGGAAGATTACAACTGTGATACTTTTAGGGGAATTTGTAGGCGAATGCCTCACTTCTGTCTCCAATTACTGATGTTTTCATGACCAAGATTTTTACTTCAAATTTATTACTTTGGACCCTTAAAGGAATATAATTGTGGGAGAGATTTGGTCAATATAAGAATCACCAGATGACCTTATTTATATCATTTTTTCAATCATTTTATCTTTTAATGTTTTCTTTTTTTGAGATGTAGTTTGAACTGTTAAATGGCTGCTTTCATTCCTATTTTGTATGTCTTTTATTTCCTCTTTATAGCATGCCTTATAGTTGATTTAGAGGATGTAATAGTGTTTATTAAATAAAGAGAGAATATGAACTCCAGATTGTATAGCATGAGAATCGAGTTCCAATTCAGGCTCTACTTGGAAAGCTGCAACCTCTAGAAAGTCACTACAGTCATATAAAATCTAGAATGACACTCTTTACCTCACAGTGAGTGGCATGTGTAATCATTGTAATGGATAACCAATTTTTAAAGGTTAAATACTAAATATAGTACGTACTTCTTTAAATGTTAAATTGAGTAGAAAACGTTCTTATCAAAGGAGACTGGCTTTTACCCTCTGCCAAAGGCAGTTTGGCAGGCCTGCGTTTTCTTTCCTTGAAAGTGACAAGTTCTGTAATTGTCACTATCTTATTCATACCTACAATTTGGGAATCTGGATATATTTATAAATGCTCTTTGGCAAAGATTGTGTTCTTGACTTAAAAATCTGATATGAGGTGGTATGTGAACTTTCTTAAATAGCTCTCTAGTTACTTATCATATGTTGCATTTTTTTCCAGTGTAGTTTAGGAAGAAACAGGCTTCAAATTTGAAAATAGAAACTTTTTTGACCAGGACTGTTATGTTTCTTTACTAAGAACCTAGACTTACTTAAGTGATAAATGGAATTTTTTTCATAGTTTCTTAAGTGGGTCCTGTGGCACTTAAGTATTCTAGTGACATTTTATATCCAGATATTATAAAACTCAAATTCAAAGCGATGGCAAGCAAAATATTTTGAAACATGGCAAACCACCGCCCTGCCCCCAGGCAAAGCCTTGATTGTTTTTTAAAAATTTTATTTTCAAGGTTGAATTTCAGAATTAATTAGATGGGAATTTTTGTCAGCTTGCCAAATAATTTAAACTTCTAAATAAATTAACTTAAACTTTCAATTTATCATTAATTTTGTTTTATTAATTGAACTAGTCATTTTTAAAGCTTAAACTAATTTAGGTCATTAGCTAGAGTATAGACCATGCTTTTCCCAGCTTGTAAGCTTTTTCACTTATTTAAGGAAAAATAAAGTTTAGACAAAGGAAAGTAAAGGTACACATTTGGATATAATTTAAACCTCATTTTGATGACTGTTGGCCTAGTGATTATAGATTCTGTTTCAGTATTGTTTTCAATAATAGTGTAACTATAGCAACTAATACAAATGCATGCTTCAAGGGGAAAAAACAAAAACCTCTCCGCCGATTGTGTTGTATGTTGGGATGAAATTGTTTTATTAACTTTATAACTTGCTCTACACTTTGCAAAGTTGTTTTTCCCAAAGAAATATTCTGAAGATCCTGTTAGAAATACTTTTTTTTGCCCTTTTATCATCTGTTTCTTATATTGACAGCATGCTGCAATTAATTTAAAAGGGAAAGATGTAGAAACAGTTTGTATCAGAAATCTCATATCTTCTTTCTCTTATTTGTGTCTTTCACAACACTCTGGGGGAAAGAAAGATTTCTACTTTTCTGCTTCTGAACTGTATAAATATGTCTTGTTTCTATAAAAGTCAGTTAACTTACATGTAGTGTCTTTTCTTTGTTAAAATGAAGATTGTGGTAAACATACTTGTCTAAGTCCTTGAGTATTATCAGCATAATTATGGTATGAACAAGTGGTTCAAATACATTAAAATTTATCTAGTAACCTATTTCATTACAGATTTGGTAATAATTAAAAAGTATAAGTGGCCTAAATGTCTTAATAAACTCTTAAATAAGAGAAGAATTAGATGATTCAGTGTATCTATATAATGTAAGCACCTTGCAGGCATTAAAAATGATGAAGATTTGTATTTGATTTAAAACGATGTTCATGGAAAGATGTTAAGGCAGAAAAGTAGGTTTCAAAACTATGTCTAGTACAATCCCATGTGTAAAAAGTGTATGTGTGTAAGTGTAAACGTGTGGAGGAATAAACAACAAATGTTACCTGTGGTTATTTCTGTGATTTATAGTAGAATATTAGCCTTGTTCCCAGTAATTTTTTTTTTTAGTTCTTTGGAAAGAAGGAAGTGTCGTAGCCAGTAGAAGCAATATGAATGGTTTTTTTTGGTCTGATGTTAGGAGAGAGGTAATGTTTTAGGAAAAGGGTTAAAACTTCTTTTAATAATAAAAAACAAAGTCACATGTACTTTTCCTCTGAATTGTTGGTATTTTAGTTGACTGTAAGTCAAAAGGCAAGTTATTACATAGGCAAAAGCTGAACCTCTACCATAATCTGACCCTAATTAGACAGTCATGTTTGACTTGATAAGATAGATCTTAAATCTGGAATTGGTGGGGAGAAGACATTAAAAGGTTTTAAAAATGGAGTTTCCTAAAATGACTTATCTTCTGAAGATGAAAATGGTGAAATAGTTCGTGTCAGATTTAAGCTAAGTGTGAACTGGCTTTTCACAAGTTTGTGTCTGAGAATTGTGTTTGTTTCAGTTTTATATTTTATTTTATTAAAAAATTAACATATGCTTGTTTAATAAAATTTACAAAAAGGACAAGTGCTAAAAGTGAAAAAAAAAATAGAGCTACTTAGGTTTCTCCTTCCTCTAGAATCCTTCAGGGGATTATCTTTTTTATCTAAGAGAATAGATCTGGGAAATGGAGGAACCATGCCTCAAGAAAACAGTCTTTATAGTGTGATAGAATGACCACTGGATAGGAATCAGGAAATTTAGCTTCTAGTCCCGGCTAGTCCTTTGCTGTGTGATGAGGAAAAAGTTACTTTACCTCTCTGGACATCAGTTTCTACCAATTCCAAGATAATAAGTTTGGACTTTGAAATTATAGGACACTAAGGACTGACTTGATAAAGCTCCCTGATATCTCAGACATTTTTTAAAGAGAATATATATGAGTGTGTGTGTGTGGATGGACACACACGCACATGTGCACATTGCATACATGCATTTCTGGAAGGCTTTCTCTCTAACCATAGGGAAGTAATTAATGTATGAACCATGGTGTTTATAATTGAGAAATAACCACTACACTTAATTGACATAGTGTTTATTTCCAAAGAATTGGATGTTTCATTTATTCCTGGTATTCTCATATTATCCTGTTACACATGTGAACAGAGAGTATTTCATCCATGTTTAACTTACAGTCATAACTAGACTAAGTTATTATCCAGTGTCAAAGAATCAATCAGTGGCACAACTGAAAATAAATTCAGTTCCTAGCACACAGTTCTTTTAGTCTTTCCCTTAGGTTGTTTTCTTACAGAAATGAAGGGATTTTTAACTATGGTTAAGAACGTCTCTTATCGCCAGACAGAAGTAAAATTAGGGACTATCCACAGAACATTTCTACCTTGTAATTTATTTGGTATTTTGTAGAACAGCTGACTTTTCTAATTGTATTTGATATGGTCACTTACTAAAAATATTAGTCAGTGTTAGCTGCTTTTATTATGTACCTCTCCTGAGTCATGCTTGAAGGGTAAGCATGGGAGACACACATCTAAGGAAGCATTATCTTTTAATAGAATTTGATTCAGACTGGCCTATCTCCCTGCCTGCCTGGTCAGTAACTCTGAACTTTGGAGATATATCTAGTGCTGATAAACCTGTTCTATATAGCATAGGCCAGAGAAGTCAGCTTTGATGGCAGATTCCTACACTGGTGTAGGAGAGAGATGTTTAGCTAACATTTCAAAAGAACTAAGCCTGTTAGCCTCTGTGTATTCCTCCAGTAGACTTTCTTGAGCCCTCTCATTTGTATGGTCTTTTAATGTTTTCTGTTTTAAACAAAAATAACATGCAAGTCAAAATGAATTATAAAATCTCACAGCTGTATCCATTAAGAAAATCACTTCCTTTTCTTTCATGAAATTATGAATTATTTCAAGTGTTTATTGGGTAGCAAGGTAAAAAGTTGTTTACATGATACCAAATAGAATATTTGGAATTAATGTCAGCATTTGCTAGTGCCTCATGATTTGAATTTTTCACCTTGAGTTATTTAACATACATTTGAGTTTCTACCATTTGAGACCCTATACTCTAGGTATGGTTGAAGATATAAAGACAAAATTCTTTTCAAGTGTGAGCTTTGTCTCTTCTAAAACTAACAGAGGCATAAAACAGTACTAGATGCAGATGAAATATAAATGTAAAGTGCTATATACTTCCCTCTACCTTACTCGGAACAGTAATTGTTTATGTTCCTCCACTAAATTCACACTCAATTTAGAAAGTGTGTTCTACGGGAACTTGCTTTAGAAGCTATGGAAAATCCTTTTGTAAAGTGAATTAATTTGCCTTTTGTATGTCCAGGTTTTCATCTGTGATTTCTTAATAAACAACTTGTGAATATTTTAATTTTTTATTAGCAAGTAACATATATATGGTTCACTTTAACCCTCTCCTCCCAATCTCTCTTTGTGTCTCTCTCTCATAACCATAATTACCAGAGCAGGAATTTGGTGTTCTTACTAAGTGTATAAATGATCCCAATTTTTAAGCTTTTAATTTTTTTAACCTTAAAAGACTAACTTAAAACACCATGACTTTATAAAAAAGACTGTGATAAATTGATAAACAATGTATATCAGTTTAAATTTGACCCATGGGTCCTTCCAGTATAATTTATATTTGATTTCCTACAATTGAAATATAAGGACTATATGTTCTAGTTACACTGTCATGTAGCTGTTTAGATTAATTTAGATTTGGGTTTTGTTAGTATAGTGGTTCGTAGCTAAAGTGATTGTGAAAATAAAGTTATGTTAAATCTGTATAAACAGGAGTGGCCATGATTTTTACCACAAGCATCCAGTGTAATCTCTGATTTAAGAGATGTTAGCATTTATTATCAACTCAGAACAAAGCACAAAACAAAATGTGGAGGAAAAACCCTTGAAAGCTGAAAAGTAATCATTAAAAAAAATTGAACCCCTAACACATGCTATAAAAACATGAAATTCTTATACAAAAGGCTGGTGTTGCATGTATTGCAACTATTTTCTAGGTGATTTATCATATATATTAGAAATATGTATAACAGCCAGTTTCTAGTCAAAAAGTAGACCAAAGAACTATGGAGATATGATCCAGAGAGAGAAAATAATTCTCTATTATTTGGACCCCTCTAAACAGGATACCATACTTGCAGAACTTCTTCAAATACATAAAGAACACATTGTAGGATATCATGAACATGATTCTCTTTTGGACCACAAAGAAGAAGAAGAGTTGACTGAAGAAGAAAGAAAAGCAGCTTGGGCTGAGTATGAAGCAGAGAAGAAGGTAGTTCATTCAAAATACTTTTTGGTTTTTGTTTTTATATTAGTCGTTTGAAAGAGCAGTGAGGAAGAAAAGGGTCGCATTTGGAACAGGTAATAATATAGTGAGCCTTCAGGAACAGAGTCCCAAGATACGAGAGTCTGTTTATGGGCTTTGGCTACCTTTGGTGGTAGAGTGGGAGGAGAGAAGAAAATATTTTCCACTTCAAGAGTAGTAACCCCATTTCTGCTTCGCACTTGCTGAATTGAGAGATTAGTGGGAAGCTATATATTTAGCATCACTTAACTCCCATCAACACCCTCACTGTAGTAACAGACGTACAGGAGCTTAGAGTGTGGAGGAGTAAATGTTGCTTTAGCATGTGTATCAGGAAATCTAAATTTTGACTGAATATCAGAACACAAAAATATTCCATTATTGAACATAAATGTCAATCTCCAGCAGCAACTTTATTTAAAATAGTTCCATATCTTTTTTAAACACCAACCCACTTGAGCAAAAATGTGCCTGAGCATGGGAAACCTTATCCTAATACCTGAATCCTTTTTCAACTCCTAACTCATTGTACCAAACTTCTTTAACGTTAATGCGATGTTAGGAGTCTCATCACAATTCTCTGAGTTGCCCCATTCTGTGGGAATCATCAGAAAAAGAGTACACCTTTAGGGGCTAAAGCTTTCCATGTAATAAGATCTTGGTTTCGGGTGAAAAGGGTGTTTTGTTTGTGTGTGGAAGAGTGTTAATAATTTCCTATATCTGAGAATGTGGATTCTTTTCTAAACCAGTGGGTGATGTAGAATTTCAAGTTTTAAATCACAATGTGGAAAGTGCATAATTTTTTGTTTTTAGGGACTGACCATGCGTTTCAACATACCAACTGGGACCAATTTACCCCCTGTCAGTTTCAACTCTCAAACTCCTTATATTCCTTTCAATTTGGGAGCCCTGTCAGCAATGAGTAATCAGCAGCTGGAGGTAAGTTGTGAAGTACAAAAGTAGTTTAACTTGAATTAAAGGCAATTTCAAGGGCCCTGTTGTTAAGGAATATCACATTCTCCAAAAGATTACCTCTGAATAGACCAAGACATTTTTCTTTTATTTGTTGACCTTTTTGAACCAGCATAGTGTAGTAAAATGTGGTTTTTCAGAGCACAAAGGAATCAGGCCTTGAATTAATATAGTTTGAATTACTTTAATTAAGAAACAAAAGGGCAGCTGACTGGCTAGGGAAATAGCACTTTCTTCAGTTGTAAAATATTTTGAATAAACAAATTACTTAATGTTTGAAAGTAGGATAAGTACACACATTGATTTATATTTACATGCGCTGTAGATGCAGCATTAATGATATGCCCAATGCCATAATGTAATAATGCCCAATATTATGAAATAAGTGATTTAAAACTAGAATCATTATGAATTAAACAAGATTAGGTTTTATTATACAAGTAATTTAATAACTTAATTGTATCTGTGGTTTCCTTTGTAAAATTTGCTTATGGAGTCATTAAATTATTGCTGCAATAAAACCGAAACTTTTCTCTTCCTAACAAGACCCTCACTGATGAGTTTTACTCCACGTTATTCATGCTGAATTTTTCTGTTCTTTCCAGTTATTTAAAGAGTTTCAAAACCAAGTGCTATAAATTGGCAAGAGGAAGGAGCCCTATACTTTAAAACTATGCCTTGATATGCCCTATAGAACTTATTTCTTGCATTCTTCTAGGACCTCATTAATCAAGGAAGAGAAAAAGTTGTGGAAGCAACAAACAGTGTGACAGCAGTGAGGATTCAGCCTCTTGAAGATATAATTTCAGCTGTAGTAAGTTATTTGTTAATTATCTTATTCCAACTTGCAATTTGTGTTCTTCCCCCACCACTTGTTTTAATTTTTAATTGTCACTTGCTTCACTACTCCTCTGGGGAAAAGAGCATAATTCTTATAACTTGATTTGCAATAGTAAAATACCAGTAAACTGGATAATAGTGCAAAGGTATAATACAGCAATTTTACCTAGACGTTGGCACAAAAGAGAAATGGCTAAACTCTAAGAATTGAGAAATCAATCAATCATAGAAATGTATGCATTGTTTACATAAACATATTTTAATTATCAGTTGCACAAATTAAATCCAAATAGTTTCATTCCAGAGATAGCCCAACGCTTGTGCAACAATGGACAACTTAGTATCCTGCTTTTACATCATTGTTTTCTTTAGAAAAGGATAAAGGAAAAGGAAAAAAAAAAACCTTTAAAAATCCTGCGTATCTTTAAGTACCTTGATTATTTTTCCTCAATTTTACTGCAATAAGGAATAAATAGAAACTTTTTCTTTTAGTGGAAGGAAAACATGAATCTCTCAGAGGCCCAAGTACAGGCATTAGCATTAAGTAGACAAGCCAGCCAGGAGCTTGATGTTAAACGAAGAGAAGCAATCTACAATGACGTATTGACAAAACAACAGATGGTAAGAGTTCTGACTCTCTAAGTTATGTCTAATTTTCTTGAATTTATAATAATGAGTTTATGTGATGTTTATGTCAGTAACCATCCCTCATATGGATGGATGGATGGTCATTGGTTATTCTCGGAAGAAATTTTGTCAGGAAACCTAGTAATGTCAAGTAAAGGTACTATCTTTTGTTACAAAGGAGCAACAACTTCCCAAATGGGTCTCCTTGAAGTTTAAATAGGATCTCTTCCATATAATTTTATTTTCTGTATATTCTGGACATCTTAAAAGGAATTTTTGCCAGTCTTTTTACCACATTTACTAATTTTAAACAACTTCCCACAATAAGTATACTTTTTAATATGTTTAATTCGAGAGTAAGAAGTGGAGCTATAGATGATATATGACACAGGTTTCTGCTAAATTATGTAGTTCTTTAAAAGGCCAGCATATTCCAGGATCCTTGATCATCTTTCTCAGCAAGTTGTTTGCCAGCCATCTGCCTTGCACTGGGAAATTCCAGCTCTTGACACCAGAGAATCAATTTCTTTGGCATGAATTTTACTTAGAAAGCACTGTAGAATTATGTGGTTTTAAATTATGTTAGGAAATTTGAGACATTCCAGGTAGGAATTATTCCCACTGCAAGTGCTTTTTCCTTTGGTGTTTGTCACTAAAAATGTTTATTTGTCTGTCATCATGTGAAATATTCAAAAGAATGACAAAGAAAGGAGACTTGACAAAAAGTGCTGTAACCAATACTTGAAACTAATCACAGTGCAGGACAGGTTACTATGGCAACTAACCTAAATGCTGCTTGCTATACAATAGTCAAGTCATTAAGAGAATTTAGCCCTAAATGGTGTTACTAACTGGTTTCTACAGTAATGGTCCTGTGAATGCCATCAAATTAGTAATGGTGATAACAATAATGTGTTTTCCTTTTGTTATGGTACCCCCTTAACAAATTGATTTTAACTCAAAACTTGATACTTGCCTCTTTGAGACGGGTCGTGTACTTGTAACAGCTCCCTTTTCTCTCTTTAGTTAATCAGCTGTGTTCAGCGAATACTTATGAACCGAAGGCTCCAGCAGCAGTACAATCAGCAGCAACAGCAGCAAATGACTTATCAACAAGCAACACTGGGCCACCTCATGATGCCAAAGCCTCCAAATTTAATCATGAATCCTTCTAACTACCAGCAGATTGATATGAGAGGAATGTATCAGTCAGTGGCTGGTGGTATGCAGCCACCACCGTTACAGCGTGCACCACCCCCAATGAGAAGCAAAAATCCAGGACCTTCCCAAGGGAAATCAATGTGATTTTGCACTAAAAGCTTAAAGGATTGTTAAAATCATAGAAAGATCTTTTATTTTTTTAGGAATCAATGACTTAACAGAACTCAACTGTATAAATAGTTTGGTCCCCTTAAATGCCAATCTTCCATATTAGTTTTAAATTTTTTTTAAATAGGGCATACTATTTCTGCCTGACAATTGTCCGTGATGTTGCCTAGAATCTTCTTACACACATTGAGTACAGAAGATATTTCAAATTGTTTTCAGTGAAAACAAATCCTTCCATAACAGTAACAACTCCACAGATTTCCTCTCTAAATTTTTATGCCTGCTTTTAGCGACCATAAAATTGTCATAAAATTAATAAATTTAGGAAAGAATACAGATTTATATATTTGTTCTTTACATATAAAAACACACAGCTGAGTTCTTAGAGTTGATTCCTCAAGTTATGAAATACTTTTATACTTAATCCATTTCTTGATTAAAGTGATTGAAATGGTTTTAATGTTCTTTTGACTGAAGTCTGAAACTGGGCTTTTGCTATATCATCTCTGTGACTGAAAGTTAGAAACTAAGGGTTATCTTTGACACAGAATTGTGTGCAATATTCTTAAATACTACTGCTCTAAAACTTGGAGGAGTCTTGCCGTTACCTTAGCATTGTATAAACAGCCTTAAGTACAGCCTAAGAAGAGAATTGCTTTTTCTTCTTTAGTCTTTCTGCCATTTTTTATTTTCAGTTATATGTGCTGAAATAATTCCTGGTAAAGTTTCAGGGTTGTGGATTGTCTTCCACACAGGAATTCTCTCTCCTGGCACTAGTGTAAAGCACATCTCTTCACTGCTCGGTGCCAGTGCTAGCGCTCCATCCTGTTGCTGGCAGTGGGATGTGGACTCACAAAACCAAGTTCTAGCATTTTAGGAGTTTAAGGATGACGTTGTGGTTGTTAGGTTCATACCCTGTTTTATAAACAACATCAAAATGGCAGAACCATTGCTGACTTTAAGTTCACGTGAGGAATGTGCTTTAACAATTCCCAGTACTGTCAGTATTGTGAAATAATTCCTCTTAAAGATAAGGATTACTGGCTTTTATGCTCTCCTTCTTTTCTCTCATCATCTTGTTCTTTTCCCCAAACTTACCTACATTTTCTTAAATTATGTTTCAACTTTCAATTTCTTTTTTAGTTGAGATCTTTGAGGCAGTTTTCTGATCAAAATTAATTCATCTAATACCCTTTTATGAAGTTTTACTAGAAAAATCATTGTATTATTATTCTTAATCCATGCCTGTAAAAAAGACCTTTAAGTTTATTCATGTACAATTTGGTTGCTTGAGTTTCTTAAAGAAAAAGATTGTTAGACTATGGGAGTGAACTCAATGTGGCAGAACCATTTTTGAAATGGTTATGTAACAGGTAGTAGAAACAGCTAAGGAATTCCAGAAAAAAGAAAGCTGGTGGAGGGTTTACTCTAGCTATCACTGGATTAGAATAAGTTTAACATTAGCTAAAACTGTTTTGAGTTGTTTGGATGATTAAGAGATTTCCATTTTTGTCTTGGAAGAACTAGTGGTACAACATCCCAGAGCACTAGGTTTGTGATAGAGACTTTGTGAGGTTTGCTGGATTCACCCCCCACCTTCCCATGGTGAGTTATCACTAGCAAATTCCATAGATTCGGGTATTATGCCAGCCATGTAATCAAATTTATTTAATGGGGCGGGGGGAGATATGTGTTTACTTTAGAAGAAATAAAAGAGACAAGATTTATGAGATAAATATTTGAAGGCAGTACACTCTGGCCAACTGTTATCAGTTGGTATTTCTACAAGTCCAGAATATTTTAAACCTGATTTACTAGACCTGAGAACTTTCAACATGGTCTAATTACTTGCTCAAAGACATAGATGTGAAAATTTTAGGCAACCTTCTAAACCTTTTTCACCCTGGATGAAAATATGACTTAAAGAATAATACATAGAAGGATTAATTGGAAATAAGAGAGTTTGAAATAAAACTTGGACCACTTTGCATACACTCTTCTCACTTGACATTTTAGCTACATAATACGTACTTTGAGTATAACATCAAGCTTTAACAAATATTTAAAGACAAAATCACATCAACAGGATACTAAAAGGCTCATTTTTATATTTGTTTTAGATGTTTTAAATAGTTGCAATGGCTTAAAAAATGACGATTTAAAATGTTGCTTGTAATACAGTTTTGCCTGCTAAATTCTCCACATTTTGTAACCTGTTTTATTTCTTTGGGTGTAAAGCGTTTTTGCTTAGTATTGTGATATTGTATATGTTTTGTCCCAGTTGTATAGTAATGTTTCAGTCCATCATCCAGCTTTGGCTGCTGAAATCATACAGCTGTGAAGACTTGCCTTTGTTTCTGTTAGACTGCTTTTCAGTTCCGTATTGAGTATCTTAAGTACTGTAGAAAAGATGTCACTTCTTCCTTTAAGGCTGTTTTGTAATATATATAAGGACTGGAATTGTGTTTTTAAAGAAAAGCATTCAAGTATGACAATAATACTATCTGTGTTTTCATCATTCAAAGTGCTGTTTAGTAGTTGAAACTTAAACTATTTAATGTCATTTAATAAAGTGACCAAAATGTGTTGTGCTCTTTATTGCATTTTCACAGCTTTGAAAATCTGTGCACATATTGTTTCATAGAAAATGTATAGCTTTGGATGTCCTATTTAATGGTGGTTCTTTTGCACTTTTAGTTATTTAATATTGGGAGGTCAAGAAAGAAGTTTGGTTTTTGAATCTGTTATATACTAAATTCTGTAAAAGGATATCTCTAACCTCAAAAATAATTTACATACCAGGAAGCCTATGTGTGTTTGTGTTAGTTTCGGTTATATGTGTGTAATCCAGCACCATTTCCTGCTCCCAACAGCTGCATCACTCATTTAAGTCAAGCAGGGCCACCAGTCCACACTTGATACAAAGCTGCTTGCCATCCTGAAGCCATAGCAGGTTGATGGAAACCTTATTACCTGGTCTCCACAGAAGCTGAATGTCCTGTAGTCTTCTCTTAGCTATGTGCATTCTCTCTCTAGTATCATAAAATCACAGACATATTTCTACGCCCCAAACCAAACTTTAAAAACAATTACTCACCTTTCCCAGTAACCGTTGTTTCCTTGTGAGGGTATAGATACTTACTGTAACAGTAAAATAGGTCATTCTTTTACATGCTTATTTCACTAAAAATTATGTTCAGGTTATTACCCACCTTCTTTCACTAGACTTAGTCTCAAGTGACTTTTGGCTGTCTCCACGTCAAATCTACCCTTAGAGAGGAAAATTCTTCCACCACTAATTTTTTTTTTCAAAAGTCTGTAATCTGTGCCAACCCCAAAGGAGTGACCAAGTTTCAGAAATGCTTTTTGTCTGTGCAACATTTTATATATGCTGTTATATGGAGGTGAATAAAAATTAAAAATCCAAAATATATACTGTTTCTAAGCTCAATATCTGCCAGGTAACCAAATTCTGCCCGCATTGCTCATGTTGGATCTAGTAACAGAATGGCACCTCCTGCCCCTGCCGAAGAGTTTTACTCTCCAGAGCACGTACTGCCAGAAAATTCCTTTACAATATATACTGCCACCGTCCCTTCGGAATAACCTTCCTGATACCACTGTGCCTACTTGGCTGACTGAGACAATCACCCTCCCCTCACTCTAGGGATTTGTCTTTCTGATAATGCCCACTACACACCTTCACCAAGGAAGACAGCATATACATTGTCTTTATAAAAGATAATAAAGCTTTAATTGAAGGAATGAAAGGGTGAGAATATCGTAAAATATGGCAGGCCCTCGTTCATACTCAGAACTGCCACATATTCCAAGCAATCTCTACCCAGCAGCGCTTCTCCACATTCTGCCCCTGACCGTTCTGCCCTCACTGCTCCTCCCTGATAGGAACATGTAAAGGAGGGGAGCTTGACTCCAGTCTCCTGGATCCCACTGTATCGGGTGACCACTGAGAGACTTACCTATTGAATAGACTCCCCTCCCTGTCGTCCTCACATCAAATACGTGTTGGTTTTCAAGAAAGGTGTAGAGAGATGACTTATCAGATGCAAGGATGGGATTTGTTTCAGGTATGTGAGGATAAAGCATAGTATTGAAAGAAAAGGAACAAAGGTAGAGAAGGATCGGGAGAGAGACAGACTAGATTGGAGTGGATTGATGGAGGGCCTTGAAATCCTGAATGAGCAGTTCAATACGGAGGATAACAAGGGTTTGTGAGGCGGCCGATGTGTTCAAAGTAGCAGGTAGAGATGGTGATTTGGGCAGGGGTAATTTGAGTGGTTTAGAATGCAAGGTGAAGAAAGATTGGAAACAGGAAGATAAATAATGAGTTCAGGCATTTGGTGACCAGACTACAGACAATTTTAAGGACAAAAGGAAAAAAATCAGAGGTGGTATAGAATAGTGAACTTTTTAAATTGTAAGAAAAATCTATTTCCTTTACCCTTCCCCACGGAGCCCACTTTGTTCAGGATTTCTGATTTTACACACAAAAATTCCCTTACTCTTTCTGATTACTCTCAAACGTAGTAATCCATTAATGGCATTCCTGTTTTTCTCTCAATTTTTCGTTACTCCTAATTATACCCTTACACATATTTGCAGAGAGTGAGTTTGGTCCATTTAAGTTGGGTGTAATTCTGTTTCTTTCTTCAAGCTAATTCTTCAAAGGGCTAAATCCATTGCTGTTACTTTTCCTTGAGACCTATCCATTCCGAGTGCTAGCAGCCCTGTTGGTAATGTTATATGTATAAGCTGCCCTTCAAAGTGTCTTGTGGTTATTATGTATTAACCTGTATACAGCATACCTGTGAGAAAAGTGAGGAGAATAATTACATTCTCTTCATGACAGTTTAGCTAAAAGTGAGACCAAAATCAAATCCATTGCACTTACGAGGCAGAAAACATATTCTAGTCACTTAGATTATCTAGGTCTTTCATGTCTCATTTGGAAAATGGGACTATAATAATACCTTACTTTCTTGAAGGCAGGAGACTGGACCAGGTGATTTCCTGAGGTCCCTTTCAGCTCCAAGAGGTAGGGTTTAACTGTGAGCGAAGCACAGTTTGAAGCCAAAAGGCAGTGTGTTTGTCTAAGGTTACAGGGTAAGTTTGTGAACAGAATTAGAAATCCCCTTTGGCTAACCCTCTCCTCTAAGCTCTACCTTTTCTTTTCCTCTTTAGAACAATGAGAGGTCTGACAGGCATTTTAATGACAAAGCAGATAAGTCAAGTTGTAATTGGCTCTAATTATCACTTCCACAAGCTGTAACCTCCTTTATCTTTTGCCCAGAGGCACTCCCAGACCTGTGTTCTTACTGCCTCTGGAACTCTGCAGAAAATTAAAAAACAAGTTTAAGGATCTGATTCTTCTATCTTGGTTGCCTGATTGCGTTACATACGTGACAAAATGACAAAGTAATATAAATCAGCTTTTATAAAGTCAGCTTTTAAGCAAATAATTGGTAACTTCCCATCCTCTTGTTCATAACGGTAAAGCCCAAATTAGGACAGTATTTAAATTGCCTGGTCTGGATGAAGTTTACAGTGAGTAGGAGGCAATATTTGTTTATACTGACTCTTGTGTAACAACACGGCATACTTTTTGAGATGTGGGTTTTATGAAGAGTCAAATCTTGTGACAAAAACTAATAGAACAAGAGTGAAATAGTAATTTTTTTCTGTAGCTGCTTGTCTCCACATGCCAGTAGCAAAGCAGGTGGAAGCCTGTGTCTAGCCTGCTGAACATATTTCAATGAAAACAAAACCAAACATAAGAAAAAAGAAACATGGTTAATAGAATCATCTGGTCTTGATATTCATTCCCAGTTCTTGATATGTTTCCAACGATAGGCACAGAGGTTGGGCTTCAAAGGCTTTAGTGATGCAGGCTTGCTTGGACCCTATCCTTCGCAAAGTGAACCTTGCATTCTATTAGCAAGTTTCCCCACCCTCTCTTCCCACATCTTGCGCACTCTACTGGATGTGCTAAGCTCAGATGAAGTCCTTGCCTGAAGTCTTTTCTCCTTTACTTCCCAAACTCTCCCTCCCCCGCCCCACACACACCTCTTTCTATTCTAACAACTCGGGGCAGGGGGGTGGGGGGCAAGGCTTATAGAGTCATGGGATGCTAGAGATGTTAGGGGTCTTAGAGACCCTGTAGCCCAGCTCTCTCCCTTTACAACCGGTGAAACAAAGGCCCAGAGAGTGCACCCATGTCTTCTAGCTTCTATTCAGATACCTCCTATTACACTTAAACTCCAATTCACTTTTTCAATCTGCCAGAACACGTTAAGCAGATTTTCAGAAAAACTGATACTGAACTAAGCTTTAAAATGAGAATCGTTTGTGCTAAGTAGAGGAGTATGTGAACCAAAATGAAAGGGAAACAAATTCCTGTGTGACAACTGTAAAATGGGAAGACCCCCGACGTATCCCCGAAGCCTTTAATTTGGTGTGCAGAGCATTGGCTTCGGGATTTTGTTTCAGAGGGATATTTAATTTGTTTAAAAGCTTTTTCCACCACACTCAGCACAATTAGGCACCCATGGAGAATCCTAAAGGTAGAAATATTCCGAACTAAGTTTATTCATTTTTCCACCTGATAAAGTCTAGATACCATTAGCGCAAGGCCTTAAAAGATTGTTAGAATATGGACAGGTAGAGAATGAAGAGGAGGGCATCTCAGAGAAAACAGCAAACACAAGCACATCTAGGCAGCAAAGAACAGAACTCAGAATAGGATAGTTCTAGGAAATGCCATGCTTCCGTACTTGTGCACAGAAGGTCACAGCCCCACTTAAGCCAATAGCTTCTGTAATGCACAGTTTGTAATTAAATGGTGTGGTAGCTAGAATAATGGTCCCCCAAAGAGGTCTGTGTCCTAATCCCCAGCACCTGTGAATATGTTAGGTTACAGGGCAAAGGAGAATTAAAGTTGCTAATCAACTGACATTGAGATGGGGAGAGTCTCCTGGATTACGGAGGTGGGCCCAATGTCACAAGGGTCCTTAAAAGTGGAAGAGGGAGGCAGAGGGAGAGTCACAGGCAGACGTGACTAGGAACGAAAGACCCAGAGATGCAATGCTGCTGGCTTTGAAGATGGAGGAAGAGGGTCATGAGGCAAGGAATGTGGTGGCCTCTAGAAGCTGGAAAGGGTAAGGAGAAGAATTCTCACCTAGAGCCTCCAAAAAGGAACATAGCTTTGCTGACACCTTGATTTTAGCCCAGTGAGAGATGTCAGACTTCTGTCCTCCCTACAGAGCTGTAAGATAAGTGGGTGTTACTGTAAGCAACTAAATCAGTGGCAATTTGTTACAACAGCAATAGGAAACTAATACAAATGGTTATTTGTGTGATTACTTGATTAACGTCTTGCTCTCCTGCTAGATATGTGAGCTCCTTAAGGGCAGGAACCCTGCCTATTTTGTCCACTTTAATATCGCTCAGCACCCAACACAGAAAAAATGTGAGATAAATGATGAATTTATGTGTGAATGTCTTGGGGGTCATATCTTACCTGAGAACATTATGGCAATGTCAATACCATCACAGTCTGTTTCTGTGTCCCTGAATGTATATACATGTCTCTCTTTTTCTTTGGGTCTCTTTGTCTTTCTCCTTCCCCTTTATTCTCTTTTCTCTTCCTTACTTCTGTCCCTATCTCTTAATTGGCCATAACAAAGGACTGAAGTACACCTTGTAATTCTCTATTATGTTTATGGAATAAGGTCTTATATTGTCTCTTCATGATTTTTAAAAAGAAATAAGTAATATAGTTTATTGAACTGAAAAAAATGCTTTATACTCAAGGGCCGCTTCATTTCTTACCTATTTAATTTACGTCAGTGGGTGTGTGATCCTTGATAGAAGTTGCTCATTTCTGGCTTAGGATGGCGTATAGAACTCAGAAGCAGAAACATCCCACAGAAGCTGTCTCTTTGTACCTGCTGGTGGGAATTTGTTCCCTGATTGCAGGCCCACATTGCCCAGACAACATAATTTCTTTTTTCCTGAGAGGAAATTGTTTGACATTGTCTACTCAGAAGAAATCAGATCTCCTTTAGGACCAGAGTTATTCAGTCTTTTCCCTGGTTCCATCCTCTGGCTACTGAGTTTGATCATAAAGATGTTTAATGTTTGAATGGGATGCATTGGAATCCTGAGGAAGGCACAGGGCCTACTGTTTACCTACAGAGCTCACTCAGTCTGTTCCATGAAACAGAATGGCCTAATGAAAGGGAAAACTTTTGGTGGGAAAGTTCTTGAAGTTTGTAGTGTTCAAGAACATTTAGGAAAATCTTCAATCCTAGAATCGACCTGTTCTAGTCCAGTGCTTCTCAAGCTTTAATGTGCACTAATTTTAATTATTTTAATTAAAATTTAATTCATTTAAATTCAATTAATTAATTAAAAATTTTAATGTGCAAATCACCTGGGGAGCTCATTAAACTTTAGATTCTGATACAGTAGGTCCGGGGTGGGGCCCAGTAATTTGCATTCCTAATAAGTTCCCAGGTGATGTTGATGCTGCTGGTCCAGAGACCACACTTCATCGAGGAGCAAGAGGATAATGGATCTGGGATTGTCGGAGAGAGGGCATCTGCCTTCTGCACAGGGGAACCAGAAGGTGGGAGTTTCTAGAACCAGAGCCTCAGGGAAGGTGTCTGAGCTCCCCTCTCTTTTTGGGCAGTTGGAGGGCCTATGTCTCACGTGTTGGGGGCCCCAGAACACGGGGCTGGGGCAGAGTACAGTGGGTCCGGCCTTCCCTGGGGGAGGGAGGCTTGGGTCAAGGGAAATGAGGCAAGTATGTGTATTAGGGTAATCATCCCCAGCTGCCCCACAGACAAAGTTCAAAAACTCAGCGGAAGTACTTGCCTGGCTTCTCTGCCGTCCATGCGCACACACACCAACGCACAATTTGAAAACCATTATTGGCTGAATAGAAAAAGTCTGGAGTGATATACACCAGAATGTTAAAGATGGTAGGAAATGAAGCTATAACTGTTTTTGTTGTCTTCTTTTTGCTTATCTTTATTTTCTGATTTTTTTCTGTAGTGAAAAAAATACTTGTATAATTTTTCAAAAGCTACTTTTTTAAAAAGGTACATATATCACTTTTATAATAAGGAAAAAAGCTTGTCAAAATCAAAATAAACTCAATCATATCCTGCATGTGACTTTTGCTTAAATAATGATAATAGTACCTAACACTTATCAAGCACTTACTATACACCAGTTACTGTTCTAAGTGTTTTACAAATATTATTACTTGCAATGATCCTACGGTAGGTACTGTAATTTTTCCCATCTTCGCCATTGAGAAAACTGAGGCACGGGGAGGTTAAGTAACTTTTACTTAATTTTAAGGTAAGTGGCAAAGCCAGAACTTGAACCCAGGCACTGATGGCTCCAGTGCTCTGATGACCTCCGTTAGAGTACGTACATAGTATCTGTTTCAGGCCTCACAATCTCTCCTATCCTAAAAACAGATGCAAAATGTCATTTCTTTGCTTCTTCCTCTGGCCATGGCCCTATCTCCCCATTTCTCTTTTCTGCTAAACCTCTTGAAAGTGTAGTCTGTACTTGCTGCCTGCAGTACACCTCGCCCTCATCTTCGCTCCTCAGGCCCAGTGATATGTCTTCTGCTCCTACTCCTCTGCAGAAAATACTTTCTTGACAGGGAGCCACGATATCCTAATCACCAAAGCCTTTGATTTTTCTCAGAAAGGAAATCCCACAACTCTGTGGACTGGAGCTGCAGCGAAGTCATGATCTCTAAATTCAGCTGCCTAGAAACCCTTCTCAGTGTCCCTAATCAGCTTTCTACTCCTCTCCTCTCCATGCTTAGGAGATGGCCTAGCCTTACTCACCGAGAATGACAAGGGCATCAAGTCAGAACCACTCAACCTCCTTTCCACCCCGTCCCCTTCACAAACTTACCTTTCCTTCCCCCCTCTCTTGTGTTTCAGTGTCACTGTCTCCCTTCTGGCAATAAATGAATTCCTCCAGCTGTGCCATGGAGCCAAATTCCTCCTTAGAGATTCCTCCTTAGAGATCTGGCTCTACCCGTCATCGCCTCTCTCTCCTATACCTTCCACCTCCATCTACCCAACGCTGATCCCTTCGTGACTGGATAACTGGAGTACCCTCGTAACTGGTCTCCCTAACTTCATCCAACCTATCTTCCACCCTGAAGCCAGAGTGCTTTTGTTAAAACACAAATATGATGGCGTTACATTTCCTTAGGTTGCTCCCCACCATATAGCAGCTCATGTAACAGGGAATGTAATGCTACATTCTCCAATAAACTCCTAAAAGTCATCAAAACTGCTGGAGGGCTCGGCCTCTAGCCTAGGATTTCTGCCTCTCCCATCCAGATAGTCCTTGAGGAGCAGTGTGGGGGGAACTGGTGGCTGTTTTCTCTGTCAGTCAGCTACAGAGTTTTGAGTCATTACTGTGCAGTCAGTCACTGTACGTGGGGGCAAGAGACTCCAGGGCAAGAGGACAGCAGGCTGCAGGGCAATAGGATTTCTCTCTCTTTGAACCTCTGTTACACTGTAAGCCTCCCCACAAGTCAAGTCAATGAACATTATTAGCATCTACTGAGTTCCCTGCACGGTGACAGATGTGATAAAGAAGTTATAGAAAACTTGCTGGTCTGGATCCTGGCATTACGAAGCTTGTGTGCATGTGTGCATCTCCCATTGTGAAGTGTCTTCTGTTTGCCAGCCACTATCCTAGGCTATTTACACCTATCATGTCATTTCATCCTGTGTTATTGCCACCATTTTATAGATGAGAAAACTGAGGCTTGCCAAAGGGTCACACAACCAGAATGTGGAACATCTGGGTTTCAAATCCAAGTCTGCCACCTGAAAAGCCCCTTCTTTTTCTTTTATGGAACTTCTTGCAACATGTTTCAGAAGATAGGGCTGATGTTCTTGATATGAAGACAGCACATGGGAGCAGTATATGATCAGGTGGTAATTTGTGATACAGGTAAAGACAAAATGATGTGATGCGAAGATTCTAGGATTGAAGTTCAGTAAACTGGAGCCAGTTTTGATTCTGGCACTATGTACCCTTAAATGGCACAGGTATGTACCCCTTAAATATATTACCCTCTTTGGATGTCTCCCCATTTTTTAAATAAGAAAGTTGAAGTTTAAATAAGACAGTTAAACAAAGAAGTTGAAGAAATGCAAATGGCTTTTAAATAAATGGAAAGATGCTTAATGTCAGTCATAAAATGCAAATGAAGCTAAAACAAACACAATTTTCACTTATATTTCATTGCCAAATATAAAACAATTGTTTATTGTGTTGACGAGAGTATGCGAAAACAGGCACTCTCAGAAATTATTGGCAGTCATTTAAATTGCCACTTCAATGATGGATAACTTGGCACTATCTATAAAAATTTAAAATGCTCATCCCATTTGTCCTAGAACATTTTACTTCTGGGAACTTATCTTACAGATACACTCACATATGTCCACAAAAATATATGTACAAGGATATTCACTTGAACGTTCGTTGTAGTAGCAGAAAACTAGAAACAACCTAAATGTCCATTGATGGGGGACTGATTAAATACTGTAATGGCCTCAAGACAGTATACTATATAGATAATTATACATGCTCACTGTAGAAAAGTAGAACAATATAAAAGATAAAGATAAAAATCTACTACTCAGAGACAAGCACTCAACATTTTGGCTTATTTACCTCTATTATTTTTTCTATTCATATGTATGTATGTATGGTATATTAACATAATTGAGATCATAGTGTAATACAATTCCATATTCTGCTTTTCCCTTTAAATTATCCTGCGAGAAGGTCTCTATGTCATTTAAAATATTCATCAACCTCATTTTAAATGGACCACATAATAATTGATCTTAGTGATGCCCCATAACTTATAGCCATTCTTCTGTTGTTGGAAAGTTCGTTTTCTCTCTCTCTCTTTTTTTTTTTTCGCTTTTATACATAATGTTGCAATGAGCATCTTTGTGTATGTCTTTGATTGCATTATTAGAAGTGGATTTACTGGGTCAAAGGTCATGAACATTTTTAAAGTTTTTTATTTATATTATTAAGTTCCATCATCAGTATTCTCCACATGGCAGTATATGATTGAGAAAACTTTGTTAATTTGATAAGAAAAATATATTTCACTGTTTTGCATTTCATTACTTTCGAAGTTCAAGTCTGTTGCTTATGTTTTTTACAAGTCATATATCTTCTTTTGTGAATCGTCTATTTGTGTTCTTTGCCCATATTCTATTGGAGGCTTGGTATTTTATTATATATTTGTATGGGTCCTATATTCCGTATATTATGGGTAATAACTTTTTTTATTTTGTGGCAAATGTTTCCCCAGGGTTTTTTTTTTTACCTTTTAATTTTTTAATTTTTTATGTTTAGGAGTTTACAAACCTCTTGATATTTTCCTTAATGGATTCTTCCTTTACTTGTATGTTTAGGAAGTTCCTCAAGAACTAGAGAAATCTGGACATGTTGAAAGGACAAGGGTGTGTGGACAAGTTGGGATCAAGTGTGCACAGAAAGGACATAGCTATCAGAGAGGGAGGAACACACTCTGAAAGAGGACAAAAGAAAAAACGAGTCTAAAGCCTGCTCGAAAGAAATTAAAGGAGACCTAAATAAATGGAAAGACATCCATGTTCAGGGACTGGAAGACAAAATTGTTAAGATGGCAATACTCCCCAAATTGATGTGTAGATTCAACACAATCTCTATCAAAATCTCAGATGGCTTCTTTGTATAAAATTGGCAAGCTGATCCTAAAATGTATATGGAACTGCAAAGGACCCAGAATAGCTGGAACAGTCTTGAAAAAGAACAAAGTTGGAGGACTCCCATATCCTCATTTCAAAACTTACTACAAATCTACAGTAATCATGACTGTGTGGTACTAGCATAAGTATAGACAGTCAATGGATAGAATTGAGAATGCAGAAGCAGACCCATACCTATGTTGGTAAATTGATTATCAACAACAGTGCTAAGACTATTCAACAGGGAAAGAGTAGTCTTTTTAACAAATGGTGTCCAGACATCTGGGCATACACATGCGAAAGAATGAAGTTGGATCTCTATCTCGCACCATATACTTGTATCCAGAATATATAAAGAAATCTTATAACTCAATAATAAAAGGACATATAACTCAATTAAAAATGGACAAAGAATCTGAATAGACATTTCTCCAAAGAAGATATACAAATGGCCAATAAGCACACGAAAAGATGCTCAACATCATTAGTCATCAGGAAAATGCAAATCAAAACTACAGTGAGATACCACTTCACACTCACTAAGACAGTTACAATAAAAAAGATGGAAAGTAACAGGTGGTAGTGAGGATGTGCTGAAATTGGAACTCTCATATATTGCTAGTGGGAATGTAAAATGGTACAGTGTCTTTGAAAAAGTGTTTGACAGTTTCTCAAATGGTTGACCATAGAAGTACCATATAACCCAGCATTTCCACTCCTAGGTATATACCCGAGAGAAATGAAAACATGGGTTCACACAAAGATTTGTATGCAAATGTTCATAGCAGCATTATTCATAATAGCCCCAAAGTGGAACCAACCCAAATGTCCATCAACTGATGAATGGGTAAACAAAATATTGTATAGCCGTACAATGGAATACTGTTGAGCCATAAAAACAAATGCAGTCTTGACACATGCTACAATATGGACAGACCTCCAAAACATTACGCTACATGAAAGAAACCAGTCACAAAAGACCACATGTTGTATGATTTCATTTATATGAAATGTCCAGAATAGGAAAATCCATAGAGACAAAGTAGATCAGGGGTCACCAGGGGCTGGGAGGAGGAGGTAATGGGGAGTGATCACTTAATGGTTTTAGAGTTTTTGTTTGGGGTGATGAAAAAGTTTTGGAAATAGATAGTGGTGATGGTTGCACAACATTGTGAATGTAATTAATGCCCCTGAATTGTACACTTAAAAAATGGTTAAAATGGCCAATTTTGTTATATATGTATATTTTGCCACAATAAAAAATTCAAAAAATGTTTTCTTTAAAAGGAAAAAACTAAACAATACCAAAAGATGATTGATAGGAAGCCACTTAGCCCTACTAAGCTAATTCCCTGTGTTTTAGTAAAACATGAAGGAGGTTTCAACTACACAGACAGACCAGAGAGTGCCTGATCCAGAGCAGGCCAGAGCTGAGGGCTGAAGACAAATGGTAATTTGTAACGTCTCACATGAACCAATGCAATGTTCACCACCTGTTCTCATGAGAAGAATTACTTGGGGGACTTGTTAAATATACAGATCGGTGATTCTCAAAGTGGGATCTAAGGACTCTTGGGGGTCTATAAGGTCCTTTCTTTTCTAATTACAGGTTTGGAGAGGCCATATTTTCTCCCTATACTTCAGCCAAAAGAACATATAGCAACAGATTGAATGCAGAAGCAGATACAAGAATCCAGCTGTCTTCTATTAGGGCAGATATCAAAGAAGTTAGGAAAAATGTGAAATAATACCACTCACTAAATTTTTGAGAATATAGTTATTTTTCATAAAAATGTGATTTATGTCAGTGTTAATGGATTTATTGTTATTTTTAATGAATTATTAGATAATTTCTAATATGGTGAATACCAATAGCTATAACCCATAGAAACAAAAGCTCTTTGAGGTCCTCAATAATTTTTAAATGTGTAAGGGTTTCTCAGATCAAAAAGTTTGAGAACCGTTGATATAGAAATGAAGCCTCTCAGTTGGGAATTCTGATGTAGGAAGAACCAATAGAGCCCAGAGGTCTGTGGGTGTTTTTTTTTTGTTTGTGAGGAAGATTGGCCCTGACCTAACATCTGTTGCCAATTTTCTTCTTTTTGCTTGAGGAAGATGGTCCCTGAGCCAACATCTGTGCCAATCTTCCTCTACTTTGTATGTGGGATGCCGCCACAGCATGGGTTGATGAGTGGCGTATAGGTCTGTGCCTGAGATCCAAACCTGTGAACCCCAGGCCGCCGAAGCAGAGCGCACCGATCAATCAACCACTATGCCACCGGGCTGGCCCCTAGAAGTCTGTAGTTTTATACAATTACACCAGGCGCTTACCAGAGAAGTTTGGTTAACACTGAGCCAATATACAGGTGTTTAGATGTTAGGGAATTTTATGATGAACTATGCTGAATGCCAGACAGAATCAAAACTAAATGAATAAAAGGACTGTCAAGCAGCAAAGGGCTGGCCCATTTGAGGTTGACGAGACTCTATTTGTAGTGGAGCCATTTGATGAGCCACTTTTCATAGCTTTACCTAGCAACGTTGGCAATCCAGGAGCAGGAGCGGAGAAGTGGGCACTTTAAACTAGTTTTAGTGGCTAGGGCTTTGCATAGGGGCCCTCCATGTCACACTGCGCTACATATATACTTGATATTCAGATTGTGCGCTGAGGACGCTATGCCCTGGGCTTTTATTGGAGGAGAACTCTGAGATCTATTGCGTGTGGGTATAACATTCTAAGGGGAAAGTCTGAGGAAACCTATAGGATATAGTGTTAGATGGGGTTAGGGTGGTGTGACAGGTTTTGGAAACTTGGAGCATTTACAACTGGTGGGACACAGGGAAATTGGAAACTGACAGGGCAAGCATACATATGCCACCAGGGGTTTGCCAGGAGTCTAGTGTGTGGCACAATGAAGGGAACTGAGATGGGGCCCAGCGGGCACGACTATAAAGAAGGGAAATGAAGATGAAGGGTTCTGGACACGTGGGACCCGGGTGACACTGTCTATGGGAGTGGTGTGGTTATGCGAGTCTGGAGAAGGGAGGATCGTGGGACTGTATGTATGCTAAAATGTAACTAAAATAGAAGTTGGGTGAGGGCTGAGAGCGGCTGCTGGTTTGCTTCATACCAGGTACATTAGAAAGTGGAGTTTCCAAGTGGGTGTTCTCACTATATGTTCTCAGTAAGAAGCAAGCATTTATATGGCATGGCTGTCCCATGTGCCACTTTGCTTTCCGGTACCTGTCTTTTGCAAAACCCCAGCAGAATCATACATACAGCAGAGGAGATGGAGTGATGCATATGGTAATTCAGAGAGATGTCTTCAAATTAATATTACTACTAATAAATAATGAACTAAAGGTAATAGCAATAGCTAACATTTATTGAGTGCTTACTATGTACCAGGTACTGTGCTAAGCACTTTACACTTTCCCTACATTATCTTATTTACTCTTCACAGCGACAGCCCTTGAATTAGGTTAGGTACTAGGATCACCCCCATCTTACAGGTAAGGACACTGTGGCTTACTACAATTCAGTCGTACTACTTTCTTGTAGTTTTTTGATCATGCCTAACTCCTTCCTGCCTCTGGACTTTTACATATTCCTGTTCTCTCTGCCTGGAAAGCTATTCCTACCCCCTACTAAGCCAGTTCCTATTCACCCTTCAGGGCCCACCATAAGCATCACTTTTCAGGCAGCTTTCCCCTAACCCCCTTAATAGGTTAGATACACACTCATAGCACCTTGCACTCTTTCTTTACTGCATTTATTACAATATATAGCTTTACTTGTTTATGTCTGTCTTCCTGATGAGACTATGTCATGAGGAGAGGACCTATGCCTGTGTGCTTCACCATTCTCTCTCTAAAGATGTAATCAGTGCTCAATAACTATTTGTTGAATTGAAGAATGAAATAATGAATTTTTCCAGGGTCAAAGAGTTAGGAAGTAAAGGAATCTAGAAGTAAAACAAGGTTGGTCTGACTCCAGGACCCGAAGAACATGGTATTTGCGTGTCTTTCGCTCCATTGCTAACGATAAAGAACAGGGCTGCTCCCATACCCTGTCTGGGAATTGGAAAGAGATGCAGAAGGGAAACAGCCTATGTTGGGACGGAGAAGTGGAGAGAGACTGTTGAGGGTCAGGGAGACAGCTGGATATCTCTACAATTGCCACCAAAGCCCTGGTGTAGGGACCTATTAGAAATGTCTTCCATTTCTGTTGAGAACAGAGGGATCTCTAGGAATGACAGATTAAATTATGTTCTGATCCTCCTGTTGAGCAAGGGAGGTAGATGACTGATGGTGAACATGTCTTTCCAAAAGAGAGGATCTCTCCTCTCTGGTCCCCTTCTCCCTAACCTCCCACATTCCTCCTCAACAGATTCCCGTTTGTGAAGTGCAAGGGAAAGGCAGTGTAGCTCCAACTACTTCGGAGAGAAGGAAAGCAGTCCCCAAGGGCCAGCCTCTTCAGGAGGAGGAAGGCTAGGCTTGCACTCCAGGCAACTTGGACTGAGCCCGTGCGAGCTGTGGCCCCACTAGAACCCTGAGCCTGACGGATTTCTGCCTATGCAGCCAAGGATTCGGTGACTGAGCGCTGTGGTGAGTTGAAGGTAAGAAACTCGGGTTCTTTTATTATTCAAGACTTCACTTAAATTCCTTTTGGGAGGGAGTCTGCTCTGATGGCTCTAAGTTCCTTGTGTCTGGGCCGGGTGGGTCCAGTCTCTGGTTGTTTTTTGAGCATGAGCAACGTTCAGCTGTGGCAGCAGAGGGAGGGGTGTGGGGGGTGTGTAGGGAGGAGAAGGAGAGTCTTGTTGCTATCAGGACTGCTGTCAGGGCTGGTCCTGGGTTGAACTTTGTTCAGAATCATTCAGCAGTGAAGCCATCCTGGCTCCTCACTCCCCTCACTTCCACTTCCCTATCGCCAAAGGGGAAGCTATCTCTTAGAGGATAGGAGTCAAAGGTTTCACACATAAAAGCTACGTCTTTGAAAAACCCAACCAAACAAAACCAAAAGACTGTCAAAGTTTTCACATAGGATCACAGTGGCCACCTGTTCTTATGGCAGACGCTTTGAGGCTGTGGAAACTCCTAGGGTAGTTGTTCCAAACATTTTGGGGGACACTGTGAGAATCAATGAAAGGTCAAATGTACATACAAATAAAAATTTTCACACTATTTTGGGAGTTCAGGCCCAGAGGGTCTTCCATGGACCTTTAAGGACTTCGTAGACCCCATGTTTGGAAGCTCTGGTCTACAGTATTTTCCTTGGCCTGGAGGAGAAGTTGGGGACACTTTTAGGTCTAGTGGTGCTAGGTCATCCATCTTACATTTCCATTTGCAGAGTTTATCTTTCTCCCGTTTTTGAAAATGAGAACAGCCGCCCATTGTCATTTTCTGGCCACGTGCCCCATTCATTGTTATTCCTAAAGTTCGATACCAAGAGTGCCTCCCCTATGAACTCCTCCCGCACCCTGGGACCCTATACCATTCTTCTAGCCTTTTCCCCTCTACTTCCACTCAGAGGAAAAAATTAAGGCCTGACCCTAGGATTTGGAGTCTTTCTCTTTTTCGTTACAGTGGTGTTTTCCCTGTAAATTCCTCCCTGTAGTATGGTGCTTATAGTCTTGCCAGGCCCATGTCAAGTGTCTCACTAGAATAACACTGGCTCTACTCACAGGGAAGTGTCAGCTTCCTGTTGGTTAAAACAGATCCCATTTATCTCCCAGCCTTCAGAAGTTGTGGCTGTATATCAAATTTCTAGGTAGCTGACAGGAGATAACATAGATCAAATTTTGGTTTTCAAATAAAGGTGTGATGCTCATTAAAAATGTGATAAAAATGTCACACAGCTGATTTTTATCCTTTTCCCAGAGACCTCTAGAGCTGGTGTCTCTTCCCTGTAGCTCAACACGGACATTGCCATCAGCCTCTTTGCCTATCCAAATCCTGTTGGTTCTTCACGGTGGGCACTGCCTCTTCCAGGAGACGTTCCCTGCTCACGCTAGCCCTGTGAGAGCTCCGTTTGGTGGTTCCATTGGTGCGCATTCTAGTCTATGATTACATACCCTAGCAACTTGGCACTTTTTGTCATATAGTCTTACTTGCTATGTTGTGTATGTATGCTCATACGTGTGGTTTCTCTGTTGGGTATTTGGATTTGGATGAGATTTTATAGACTTTTTGGGTTTTATTGTTAAGTGAGCTGCTACTTACGCTATTTGTTTCACTCTCACAATCAGCTGGAAAAAGAGTGAATGCCTACATGACGTGACTGAGGAGCACCAGGAGGAATTATTCTAAACCCAAGGCCTTCTCCCACCAGTCCTTCATGATGCCTAAGTACCCAATGAAACGTTCATTCCTTTGGTTCTTGTTTCCTGACAGCATTCACTTTGAAAATGCAAATGACCTTATGCTCCTACTTCAGTAAATATCAGTAAAGAGGCCAGGGATTTTAAACCAAGATATGTCAGGGGCTGCTCTGGAGAAGAGGGAGTTCCAGGAATGCCACCCCCATTTCAACTAGAGCCACTCTACTTTTGTTTTATGGACTAAAGTTATCCTAAAACTTACTTTATCTATAAGCCATTCAGCTGCAAAAACAATTCTTTTTGAAAACCATTCCTTTAGGGCCCTAGGCTTCAAATTTGATCATTCACAGGAATCCTCTGGAAGGCTTGTTAACACATAGATTACTGGGCCCCACTCCCCAAGAGTTTCTGATTTGGCCAGTCTAGGGTAGGGCCTGATAATTTACATTTCTAACAAGTTCCCAGATGATGCTGCTGGCCAAGAGACCATATACTCTGAGACCTACTGCTTTAGGGAAATGTGTTAACAGCTTTCCAGAACTCTCTAGGAGAAGCACTGGCAGGGGATGGGAGTGGGGTGTTGGAGAGGGGGTGGGAGAATACCTCCGGAAGGGAAGTTGACTGACTCAAAAAATCAGTCTCCCTATTGATTGCTGTCTATTTTGAATCCTGTCACCTTCGTATCTAAAGCAAGAAGCCACCAATGATGGTTTCTGACCTTTAGGCCTTAACCAAATCCCAAAGGAGGGTTTCTCTATAACTAGTCCTAAGCACAAATGGGAGCTTCCATAAGAGCTGTTAGTTCAGGCCTTCCTGAAGCTTTTACTCACCACTAAGTTTAAAGTCATAGAACCTGAAGGGACTTCAGATGGGGCCCCTGGATGATGCTAATACTGTGGAGAAGGGTTTTCCAGCCTGGGCTGTGTGATGCTGACATCAGGAGATTCTACTGAGTTGAAGAGAAAGCAGCTAACCAATCTTCTAATCCTACTAAACGTACAAATCAATAGAATTAGACAGTGGTTACAATATAAAGACAATTTTATTGCCAATAAAAGCCTTTAATAACTCATTTATCCTGTTTCAGTAGGACCTTATTCTTTCTGATGAAAATCCAGTCATAGCATCTCTCATTAAAAATAAAATTATTTTGAAATAAATAAATATATAAAATAAATAGCATATACATTTCATAAATAGTTTGTCCTTATGCACAGTATCCATGCTTACATTTTAATATCATTTTCTTACAACCTACCCCAACTCCCACTTCCAGTGGCAGGAAAACTGCATGTCAGGACAGACGAGACCTCTGCAGAGCCAGGGCAGGGCGGCTCGCAGCAGGGCTCTGGCCCCAAGGATTTTCTTAGTGAGACTTTTTTTAAAGCTCTGTAGGTAGCATCTTTGGCAGATTCCTTGGTCTTTCATTTACCCATTGTCAAGGTATTTGGGTAGATTGTGGGGGCAAGACACCCCCGGCCCTTGGCAGGGGCCCCCATTCTTTCTTGTGCCACCTCAGGGGAAAGGACGAGTAAAGAAAAAAAGTATATACAAGATTCCCTCTAGCCCACCCCCTCCCCTGACATCCCTCCCCAAAATAACCCAACCTTGATATACACTTTGAACAACAGGGGAACAGCTGGGTCGAGTTGAACAGTAAGTGCTTCTCTGTTATCTAAATTGATAGGAAGGAGGATTGAAAAGCTATGAGTATAGTGCTTGCAGAGACAACTGTGGCCCCAGAGTACACAGGTCACAGAGGTCACACTAGGGGTCCGTTACCTATAGCGGAAGAGGTCTCTGGACATGGAGGGCAACTTAGAAGGATCTACTGGCCTGGGTAAAAAGTGAGTGAATTTCTGGTGTCGTTTAGTCCTGTATCCCTCCCGGGGTGAGCCGTCTTTATTCAGGGCCACATAATACTGTCTCTCCGAATCCGAGTGTTTGTACAAGGTGGAGGCATAGGTGTTGTACCAATTTTCTTCAAACTGTTCCCGGAAAACACATTCACGTGTGAGTTTCTTCTGTGAGGGTGAGAAAATAAAGCAGAGCCCATTATATGACTATTTCTCCCATCCCAGCTTGCTGGTGGAGAAACCCTGAAATAGCAATAGCACATTGATATTAGAAAATTTCAGTCCTATCTCCCAGTATTACTGACGCACGTTCTTTCCAAAAAGCACAACAGTCCTGTCTGTATTGCCTTCATCTTCTTTCGTGAGTCACACCAAAATGTGTTAGGTGAGATCTTTCCTTAAGGCAGGAGACTGGAGGAGATGGCCTCACCTGCCTCTTTGAGCCTGAGAACTTCTGCTATGGCCTCCCAATGCCCCGCTGGTACCCCTGAGTTTTCTCCCTACTTACGACTAATGATGTTCAAATCCATTGAGATTACAGTCAACCATGTCAACCGACAGGCAAAGGCCTCAGATCTATATAAAGCTCCATGGGAGGTGAGCTGTGATCTCTCCTAATGAAGGGTCTCAGGCCTGTCAGTTGGAAAGCTCAGAAAAGATCTCCTTGAAAAGTTCCTCCAATCTGGCTACTTCAAGCTGGCAGCTCCCGGGTCTCTTGCCTCTGTCCCTTCTCACACTTGATCCAGCCGCCATACTACTTGCTGGGGTTGCCGATACCAAGTGCTGGGGACAGGCCTATCTCTTAGGTGTCAGGGAAAAATGTGCTCTGATTTCATGGGGTACAGGCAGCCAGAAAGCATGCGATGTGACTCAAAAGCCAAAGCCAGGAGTTGGGATCCCCTGAAAGGGTTAAGGTCGGCAAAGTCACTCACCATTCCTCAGCTATGGGCTAGCTTCCAGAATAGAGAACATGCACTGCAGCCAACCTAGTCCTGGTTGGGGACTTAGGGCTGTCATCAGACCCTGGAACCCTCAGTTTTTATTTGTTTGTTTCATTTGGCCTTTGGGATTCAGCTGAAGCATTCTGGAAATCAGGGACTGTGCTGTTAATCTGAGAATCCACAATCTGAAGGCCAGCTCTTCCACTGCCTATTTTTGCGCCAGCTGGTCTGCTATTCCTCTGGGAGCCCACTAAAATTCAGATGTGCTCCTTGGGAGGTTAATGTCCCAAACCCTTACTGTCACCTACTGACAAATCGGCACAGCTTACTATCATCATCAGACTAGCTGCCCCTCTAACAGAAAAGGTGAAAGCAAATATACCACAGAAAAACTTATGTTTTGATGGAGGCTGAATGAGTGAAAGTTTATATAGCAATCTCCTGAGCAGCCAAGAAGCGGCTAGAAGACACTAACCTTTTACAGTTGACAAAAGTGCTTTCAAGCGCTAGATAGATGTTTTTATACTTTTGCCTTACATTGTCCAAACACTGGTGGTAATAGCTTCCGATGAAAAGAAAACCTTAAACTTACCGACCCATATAGTTCTCCTCGCTCGTTCATTCCTAAGTACAGGCCAGAGTCCACTCCCCGGATGCTGATCAGCCCCACGGCCAGGCTGATAAACTCCAGGATTCCTAGAGCAAAAAGTGAATGCCATTTCCATTACCGACATCAAACTAAGAGGAAACTGTTCAGGTGCTATGAGCTACCAGTCATTTATCCCCATCTGGAGGCAAGCCCTGTGTGCCTTTGGTGAAGCACCTGATGAAACTATCTTTTGCAGTGAGAATGGAACCTCAGAGAAGGCACTAAGTCTCTCTGGGCCTCAGTTTTTCCATGTATAAAATGAGGGAAACAATCTCTGCCTCTACTCAACACTCTTAGGCATATTATGAGGAAGAGACCATGAGAAGGCTTTGGCTACAACAGCTCCATAATTAGTAGGTACTATTGCTGTTAAATACCACCATTTCAAGAAATGGGAGGACAGCCTTCCACATGGAAGAACGTGGCCAGGTTTCTGTATCTTCCCCAAGTCATTTCCCTCCTCACTAGAGCACACACTGTTACCTCGCTGTCCTCTCGGCTGAACTTGTTTTGTACCCTCTTAGCTCCCACGTCCTTAAAGCCACATGAGGCTGTCAACTGCCTGGAGCTGACTCCAACAAAGGCCACACGGGCCACTCACTAAGTTTATTCCTCCTGCCTATGGCAGGAGGCAAAACTTGGCCTGGTGAGAGCTTTCTCTAGGAGTGCTCTCAGCCAGTGCAGCCCCAGGCTGACAGCCCATCATTCTCCCCTCTTCTCTTGGGAATTTTAAGTTTATCCATGGCAAAGAGTTGGCAGGTAGCATGGGACTTGATACTGATTTGAGATGCTGCATCTTTAAGGGGAAAAGGCAGACATTCAGAAATGTCCCTCTAGCTGACAAGGGTAGAGGTAAGGATCTGAAAATGTTTTCATTTACCCAGCAGCAGTAGGAGGAAAAAAGAAATCAGCTATGAAGAGGGGAAAAGGATCCAAAACTGAAATCCTGGTGATACCAAAGACTTTACAAATTTGTCCTAACACAGCACATCTATTATATGGATACAGATGTACTGGTCAACTGGATTCCTCTTTGATATCCCCGTCTCTAACCATGATTTACAATGTAAAGACCAAAACTTGATAGGATTGTCTCACAGAGGCATCCAAAAGTATGAAATGAGCTCATATCTGGCTGTCCTTCGTATCCAAAAATGCAATTCTTAAGGGTAATAATATTCTACATAACCTACATAGGGAGTGAGACTGATTCCTCAAAGATCGCTTCAAGTGGTTAATCTTGAAATCAGGTTCAAAACTCCAACGGGAAGTCTCTTGAAGAGCCCCAGGGACTCGGGCTGGTGGGTGGGCATTCAGGTGTGGCGGCTTTAGGGCCCACTCGGATCTTTCAAAGAATGGAAAGTTCCTATGCTGCCATTGTGTGGAACACTCAGAGTGTGGCCTTTGGCTTTCCGCATTGAAATCCTCCAAGTTTCATTCTTAGTCTGGTTGTTAGTAACTCTGACAGTACAAACAAAGGAGTTTTGGGAAAAGAGATCGACACGAGATGGTAGGAGGGGAAGGGAAAATACCTGGCGCCAGTAGGGGTTAAGCAGATACTGATTTAGCGGACACGATGTTCTGATTTTGGTTCTTCCCTGTTTGACATTTTAGTAAATAACTTGTAAGAGGACGTCGGGGGAATGCTTACCCTAGTTCCAGAAGACATACAGCTGAGAGCGCGACACAATCAAACTCCAAAGAGATTTCAAGAGCATGGAAAAATGGGCTGACTCCAATAAAATTGGCTTTAATTGGAATAAATGTAAAGTCCTTCACTTTGGTCCCCAAACCAATTACCCAAGATGTTTTGTGTTTGGAGTTTGGTTGGGGGAAGGTGAGCCTCAAGTGCAGACAGTTGAGCTAATCATATTCCTTGTTTCATGGTCTATCTTCATAATTGGCCTGTGCAGAGGCCTTTCATTTTTCTATTTCTTTCTTTTTATTTCCATACTCTGCTCCCATCCTCCTCCTCACTTCAGGCAGCCATGTATATTTTCTTGAAAACATGTACTGGTCTTTTGCGTTTCCATGCATTTTTATTAAATGCAAGTCTGCCCATCTTTGGAATGAGAAGATATGGCTTGGCAAAACATACACAACAATGGCTTAAAGGAATCTGACTGAATAAGGTAAGCTCGGGATGGGTGATTTATGAGATTATTAAAAAGCGAATGTAAAACTAATCATGTAAAATTTAAAAATTATTAAAGAGCTAATGGAAAACTATAAAAAGAAGGAAAAAAAGCTAATGTGATCTAAGACTGCACTGATAGAGGGCCAGTGACTGGCAGAAGGGAGGGGATTGCCCCACTCTGCTCTGGCTTAGTTAGACCGCACTGAGAGTGCTGTTCTCAGTTCCACTGTGTGTAAGGAGGGCTACGGCAAAACAGGAGCGTGTTCAAAGGAGAGTGGCCAGTATCGCAAGGAAACGAAAAACCAGGTCATGATTCAGTTCTGGGTGCTAAACTTAGAGGGATACAAAACCACGGGAGACTTCAGTGCTTTGCTTTGCTTAGGCAGATTACTTCTGAGCTTCGAGTCTTAGTTCTCTCATTCTCGAAGTATCTCATGTCTCTGACCACCCTGAGCTCATTAAGTAGCAGAGGGCAGCTTGTGATCTCACCGTCCAAGACCTGGTGTGAGAACAAATCATGAAACCCAAGAGGTGTGGCTATTTGAGTCACTACAGTTTTTCTCCAACTCTCTGTTAACCCTGATGCCAAAGGACAGATCATACGGGAAGTCACTTGGGTTGTGTCCAGTAACAGGGGGTCTCCAACAGCTGGAATCATCCCTGCCCAGCTGTCTTTGGGCATCATCTCCCTTTGCCAACTTTCCTATTAGCTGGATTCAAATTGTGGGAACCCAGTGGCACACGATGATGGAACAGATATTCCTAAACTTTCTCCTGAATCCCAGCCAGCATGAAGGGAGAGAGAAAACAAGCCATTTTCACATTTTCCCAGCTACAGCTGGAGAGGGGTGTTAACAGCAAAGCGTTGAGGCAAAGTATTAAGGAGACAAAGTTTGTCCTCAGTACTCTCACCCTCTTCAAGGCCCAGGACCTCCCTCTTCTCTCCCTCATCTTGACCTGTCCACGGCAGGCTCAACAATTTCCAGGCACTTCTCTTCTTACACCTTTCTCCCCATGGCCTCAGTCAAAATGGATCTGTCTAGGGCCCCATTGCTTCGGAACCTAGCTAGATGACTGGCTAATGTGTCATTTAATCTCGTTCCATAACTCTGCGCTCCCTCAGCCATCCTTGCAGACCTTCAGGGCCAAGACAGTGCTGCTTTGGCGTCTTGCCAAATAAGAACCAGATTGCTCAGAAACCAAAGCAGCTGCATGAGCCTGCTCCATCCCACCTGGCAGGAGGCCTCTCCTCCAGTCTGGCTCCCAAGCTCTGCTCTGCCAGTCCACAGGTGCCCCTCAGGAATGTCAGTACCCCTCTGAACCTCATGTAAACGCCACCATCCAGGCAGAGACTGAAATACTCCTGGCTACTGATCGCAGAATGGGGAGGGGGAGCATAGGCTGTGCCAACAGGTTATTATTTGGAGTCGAGGCTGCTCTTGGGCTCAGCCTGACTCGCTCTGAACACATGGATTCCAGGGTAATCCTTGGGGGCCCTGCTCTCCAATTACAACAAATAGCTATTTACTTTACACGGCCTTTGGAGACTACCTCCTCCCCCCAAGCAGAAATCTATAATATTTTATATCTTAAGTCTGGCCTACTTTACCCTGCTGGAATGTTGACTGCTAAAGCACTTATGGAATGTTAAAGTTTCGATTTATTGAATACCCTGGCTGATTAACTCAAACGTGGAGGGTGGAGAGAGTGAGCAAACTCAAAGGCCACCTCTTTTTTTGCCAAAAGCTAAACGGAGAAAGAGTAAATGTGTGTTTGAAAGTTGGCAGGGGAGGTAACAAAGAGACAGCTTTGACCAGTTATCATTTCCTTTACAGGAAATACACGGAACTGCCAGGAAGCCAGGGAAGGAGGGAAGGGAAGAGGTGATGCAGAGGTGGTCTCAGGCAGTGTGTGTGTGTGTTTTTTTTTAAAGGCAAAACCAAAAATGAAGCAGTCAGTTAAGCAGCAGTGAAAACATCCCTTCCTCCTGCCAGTTTTATTTCCTTTGGTTTCTCCTTAAACTTAACACCCTTAGCAGGCCTGAGAGATGAAAAGAAATCAAGATGTGTCCTTAGGGAGATAATTAAAAACCACTTATCCCAAGAGCCTATTACTGATTTATGTTGACCTTGTAGCTTATTGGCTCAGTTTAGGCACAGAGTCAGACAAACACTTGTAGCTGCTGGGAGCCAAGCTCCTAGTTTCTCCACCTCTGCTGCCCCCACCACACATTTCTGCATCATTTCATCATTTTTCTTTTATATATCAGGAATGAGCTACTCCAATATCTATAGGCCATTTCTGGGAGACTTTGGGGGGCTCTGAGGCCAGAGCGGGAGTCTCATTCCTTTTGAGGAGGAACAAAAGGGGACTGCAAAGTCACAAGCAATAGAAGGGAAAGGAGCCAAGTTAATACTCCCTCCTACCCCCACCTTATCACCCTTTTGAGGACCTGCTGCAAGTTTATACAGACACCTGCACCCCTCTATTGCCCCCACCCCACGCAAAACTTACTGTACACCAGCTTTGTGAATGCATTTTTCTAAGATGACATAGACCTCATTAGGGTTCCTGCTTGCTCCCAGCAAGGAAGACCAGTCCTGGCCCTAAGTTGTTTGCTTGACTTGGCCTTGCCCAGGAACTGGCCTCCGCACTCCCCCCTCCCCCCGCTGCCCTTTTTACTGTGCACTCCAGATGCAGCTCTCACAAGGCATGAGGAATAGGAGGATGGTGAGGTTTGGGAGGAGTGGAGAGGGTGGGAAAAAGAAGGGAATTGTATCATGCCTGAGGGTGGGCAAAGCGTCTTACTGGTTTAGTGATAGAAGGTGTCCTTGGGCCACAAGGTCCTTGGGCAGAAGTAGAGGGCATTGGGAGACAAGGGACCCAAGGAAGGGTAGCTGTCATAGCACCTGAATAATGGTTTAGTAGGGAATAGGAAATTCAAAATAAAAAAGGCCAGATTACTGAAGAGCGAACCCACTTGCTTAGAAACCTAATGATCTCTGTCCCAGATCAAGGTTTATACTAATTGTGTTCTGCGTGTGAGACAGGCACCTGCGTCCTTTGAACAACCTGCAGAGTGGCGGGCAGAGAAAATCCTGGCTGGAGGTTGGACGTTTCCTGTCCTGGGCCTGGGAGACACCTGTTTCTGGGGCCGGGAGTGGGCCCAGGACCCTTTCCTCACCGAGGCAAGGAGTTCAGAGGTAGCTCCGGGCAAAAGCTGCCCCGGGGCTTGTGCCCTGACACAGTGGACACTGGGAAGCTTTCCTAGTTTCTCCAATACTCAGCTCACGCCGTGCTGCCTGGATTGGCTCCCACTCTGGGTAGAGCAACCCGGAGGCAGGCAGGTGCCACAGCTGCGCGTCCTCCCCAGCAAAAAGCGACTCCGGCGCGGGCCGCCCGCCCACCACCTCCACGGCCCCTGAAGGCTCCCGCTCCAGGCAAAAGGTCGCGACAACCCTGCTGCCCTCGAGGCTCGGCCTCCTCGGCGGGCGCTCCTACACCTTTCCCAGTGCCACCTGCTTTCACGCGAAGCGCAGCGTCCAGGTCCCAGACCGATCCCCTCGCTCCCAGGGGAGGGAGGGGGGAGTGGGGAGAGGAGAGGCCGCACCTCAAGGCGCCCCCGCCCCTCCCGAGCGCGTCCGAGGGAGCCAGGCACCCTGACGCCGCACGGCTCAAGTCCGCACCGTCGCGTTCCGCCTGCCCCGCGTCCCCGGCGGCCTCGCGCCTCCACGGGCCCGGACGGCACCGAGCTGCTGGCGGTCCGCGGGCCCCAGGCCGGAGCCCCAGCCGTCGGCTCCCCGGCGCGCCGTCCGCGCGCCTCCCGTCCCTCCCCGCCGCGTCCTCACCGAAGCGGCTGTGGTCGTGGCGGGTGCCGTGCACCGTGCCGTTGGGGAAGATCTCCAGGTGGAAGCCGGTGCGGCAGTACAGCTGGCGGCGCCGCAGGATCCCCTTCAGGTGGGCGAAGTCTGTGGGCGAGCCGCGCTGCAGCTTCCCCTCGATCTGGCCCAGGCGCTCGTTCAGGAAACCCGGGGAGTCAGCTAAGGGCACGTTCCCCAGAGAGGAGGAGAAGCCGTGCAGGTCCCAGTCCAAGGAGGCGAAGACCCCCCCCACCTCCGCCATGGCGGGGCGCGCGGGGCCGAGCCGGGGCCGCGGGGCGTGAACTGCCTCTCCCCGCCGCGGGCACGGGCGCTTCGGCGGCGCTCGCTCGCTCGCTCGCTCTGCGCTCTGCCGAGCTGCCGGCGACGTCTGTTCGCGTCCAAGGAACTTCTCAGCGGCGGGGAGCGTGGGGCAGCCCGCGCCTGACCTTACTCGCAATCAAAGTGCCGCTTCCCCTCCGCATCCATCTCCCTAGGCCTCTCATAGCTGGCTTCCTCGAGCTATCAGATGCAAACGGCACTTTATATACATACCCACTCCCCTTACATTGACATATTGGATATTTAAATACAAGCCACACCTCACTGGCATGCCCTCGGAGATTGGTGTGTGGGTTCTTTTTTTTCCCCCCCTTCTCGTATCCATTTGGCTCTTTTTGGGAGAGGGGGGTGGAGGGGGGAGAGAGCCAGCGCGAGCTTCACTCTCTTTTATTATGAAAAAAATGGCAGGAAAAAGCTACACATTGCAGTGAGGCATAACTGCTTTTGGCAGGTTTTTCTGAAACTGCTGATGAAATAACGGAGCCCAGTGCGTGGAGGCTGTTGGCGCCCACGGCCACTCAGGCCTGTGGCGTGGAGGTCTGTCTGCTGAGCGGGGGCAGTCCCCACCTCCCACGTGTCCTCGGGCTGCTGGCCTTTGGACAGTGGCATGAGACTGGGGCGAGGGCTTTCACGCGTTCTCGAGCCCCTCTTGTGCCCCAGCTGGTGGGAGGCTGCAGCAGGGGCGCCTGGCCCGGGACAGGGGCTCTCTGGTCTCTTTGTTCTGTTGCCCCCCAGCCCCGCTCCCCACCTGTAGGTCGGCAGGGGGCTGCGGAAGTGAAAAATCCAGAAGCGAATATAGTCGCAAAATTTGGGACTGGGGGTGGTGGCGGTCCCTGCAGGCACCAAGGTGGGGGTCTTAAGGGATCTGAGAGGAGCGGGAAACCCCACGGAGAAAAGAAGACATTTTTTAAGGGACGTTACGGCTTAAGAAAAGGAGGGGGGAATAAGAAATAGCGATCTTTTTGAAAAATGATCCCCACTGGCTTTCTGGGCGCGCTTTTACAAGGCTCTCCAGAGCAGGCTCGATGAGAGGCCATTAGAAGCCTGGTGGGGGCTTCCCGCACCTCTTTTCTTGTTGGAAACAGGTGTTTCCTCGCTCTATCCTGTGCCCAGCTCGGAGATACTCCATCAGCAAGAGCGGCAGTTGGGGAGGGAACTGGCGGCAGTAAGGGCAACGGGCAGCATCGAGAAGACCTGGGGAGCAGGTGCCGGCCTGCCCCGCGCCCCCGCGCCCCTGCCCGGCACCTGAACCTTGGGGCCCCTCTTAAGACCTGGCGCTCAGCGTCCTGCTCTCCTATTAAACTGCGTTGTTGCCTGCAGTTTGCACACGTTGCGGGCTCTGGCCGCTTTCCTGGCTCCCGCAGAAGCTCAACATAGTGAGGACACCCCCGCCCCGCCTTTGCAGCGCCTCCTGCTGGAGAACCCGTGTCTCGCGGAGAGTTTGAACTCAGGTTTTCCGCGGGAGGAGAAAACCTATTCACCTCAATTCAGTTAGTGCAATGTGAGGTCCTGCTCCTGGGCTCCCGCTTGCATTCGGTGCTCATTCTCCGGAACTGTAGCGATGCTTGGTTTGGAAGATCGTGACTTGGTTCTGTTGTGCCTCTCTAGCTCAGACAGAAGCTTCAGAGCCAAGCACAAGGTCTGGCACATAGTAGGTGCTCAGAAATCATCTGATGTGCTCACAGTAGGAGGGAACACAGATGAAAATGATCTTCCGATTGTAGGGGACACAGAAATGCAAAAGATGGCTTCCACATTGGAGTATTTACAGAGGAAATGATGGACTATTTGCTTTAAAATAACCCAGAGTGAGAAGGCAGAAGGAGTGGAGGTAGAGATGCAATAATATTGTTCGTGTGTTACTAATTGTTGACGCTGGGTGATGGGTACATGGGTGTTGATTATATATTCCCTCTGTATATAAACACACACGAAATTTCCCATAATTAAAAGCTTTTTAAAATGCGAATGACATAAAACAACAAAGAAATCCTTCCTTCCTTCTTCATTCTTCCCTTTGAAGAGTTTGTGGATTTAGTGAGAAGGTGGGGGAGGCGGGGCAGAGGTTAAGACAAGTATACAGGGGTCGACCCCGTGGCCAAGTGGTTAAGTTCCTGCGCTCTGCTTCGGTGGCCCAGGGTTTCGCCGGTTCGGATCCTGGGAGGGACATGACACCGCTCCTCAGGCCATGGTGAGGTGGTGTCCCACATAGCACAAATTAAAAGGACCTACAACTAGAATATACAACTATGTACTGGAGGGCTTTGGGGAGAAGAGGAAGAAATAAAAAAAAAAAAAGATTGGCAACAGATGTTAGCTCAGGTGCCAGTCTTTAAAAAAAAAAAGTATATGAAGGTACAGTAGAAGGTGCACAGTGCTGCGTGGATTCGCAAAGCAGAGAGGAGACTGATGTGGGCGTTTAGGGCTGGGTTCTGGACCAAGGTGGCCTTTGTAGTAGATGGGCCTTAAAGGGAAGATGGGAAGGATTTTGCAAATTCAGATGGGCCACTTCTGGGAAGGGGAAAATAGTAACAAAGCAAGTGGAACAACTTTAGTTGGTAAAGACTAATTCATGGGGGTTTTAGTGAATGTCAGAAGTAATGTAGATGAAACTGCTTTGAGAAGTATCTGATGTAAAGAATTTGGATGTCTCTATGATGATACAAACCATACGTCGATAATGGTGAAAGGCCATTTCCTCCACGGTCACTTCAGGGAATTTCTGCATTCTTTGTCCCCCAACATTCCCCAAGTCACCAACCACAGTTGCAGATCTGAAGTCCTACCTGATCGAAGGTCAGAGATACAAGCATTCCATTGCCCTTCTGGGGCTCTTTTGAGATTAAGCTGATTGGTGGTTCTGTTTTAAATAATGTTTCCATGAAGTGTCCCAATTGGTGGGGCACTTTCATGAAAGTTATTTAACTTTCACAACCTTGCGGAGTAGGAAGTGCCATTAGCCCTATTTTAGAGGTGAAGTTAAGTGACTAGCACAGAATCATACAGCTGATGGAGGAACAGAGTCTTAGTTTAATCTCAGAGCCACTGGGGGAGAATTGGTCCCAATTTATGGGCCTTGGAATTAAGCATAGGTTGGCGTGTTGAGGACAGCGAGATTTCAGAATATTTCAGTTTACAGAAAATCCTCAGCAGGACACAACCTGAGGCCAGGGTCATGCTGGACATATGGGATGAGAGGAAAATGTCCATTAAAAAAGGAGCAACCTTCACTGGATTCAGTACATCATTTGTAAAGTGCAGATAACCATACCCCTTCACAGCAGTGGTGTGAGGATGAAATGGAATCACTGATGGAAAGTGCCCAGCATTCTGTCTGGCACATGGAAGACACTCAACACATGTGAGATTTTGTCCTCCTTTACCCAATACCTCACAAGGTTTGATGTGAACAGTAAAGCAATCGATGGGAAAAGGACACGGACAAACAAAACTCCTTAGGAACAAGGAGAGTTCTGATTCAGGCTATAAGTGACCAGAGGCTGAGGGCAACCTGCTGGGATCTATTCCTTGAGGAAGGAGACAGCGATGCCAATAATGCTGGTGCTCCCCTCCACCCCAACACGCCCAGGGCATGAGAAAGGATGTCTGGAATTGTTGCTCTGCCCAGTTCTTCACTTTCCTGACGGTTTATAAATGTTTTTTCCTGCCTAAGCTGTACCGCTAGGCAAATCCTGCAGGCAGTGCAATTAATGCCATCAGTTTCTCTATTTACTGAGCACTTACCTTGGGTTCAGCATTGCCCTGGGTGCTTTACCTGCAGGATCCCTAAGCCTTATCACAACTCTAAGAAACAGTTTTATTCCCATTTTACAGACGAGAAAACTGAGGCCCAAATATATTCAATAACTAGCAGCAGAGGTAGGACTTAAACCCTTGATCTTCAGTTAGGACCTAACCACAACGCTACACACAACGCTTCAGTCTGTTTAGTTCAAAAAGAACTTGTATTGCTCCTTTGTCCTTTGTTCCTGCTTCCCCTCCCCTTCTGCTTTCCTTGCAGACAGCAGTATAGAGTGGCGGTTGCACACTCCATCTCTGGTGTCAGACTGCCTGGATTCAAATCCCAGCTTGAAACCATTCGAGGTGTTGGAGCCTCGGTTTCCTGTTCAGTGCGATGCAGATGCTGATGATAGTCATCACCTCACAGGGTTGCTGTGAAGTTTGGATGGAATAATGCACAGAATGCACTTAAAACTGTGCCTGGCACATATTAAGTGGTCATTGTTTTTAATGTTATTTACATCCTGCCTGGTCCCAGTCATATTTTCTCTCGAGGTTTCCTCAAACTATGCTCATTTTTTCCAAAGGGAGAAATGAAATAGATGAGTACACTGGCCGAGTCACCCCAAAGCAATCAATTCCAATCCTATTACTCTTTCTGTGTGATATTGGGCCAGTCTTATTCTCTCTGGGATTAAGATGGCCTGTCACCTCTGTGTGGGCAAGCAGGTAGCGAGGGAAACAGAAAATTGCTCATTTGTATAATTACATTTATTGAGCATCCTAAGTGCCAGGAGTTATCTAAGTGCCTTACATTTAAATCACATCACACCACCACAAGGTAGATATTATTACAGTATTCCAATTCTTAAGAGATGGCGAAACTGAAGGCTAGAGAGGTTAAGTAATCTGCTCAAGGTCATACAGCTTGTATGTGGTGGGGTGGAAATTCAGACCTGGAGAGTGGCTCCAGAGACCATGCTGTTGGTAACTACACTACTGCAAAAAGTGTTGGGGCTTTTTGCAAGAGAGAAAGTATTATAACATGACCCAATCCTCTTCTAGACAAGGAAAATCCAGGTTAAAAGATCAGTCTTTTTTTTTCCCCTAGGTGATTTGTAGCTAGAATTTGAGAAGTCTGCAAAAAGCCAGACTGCCTTCTGATCTCCCCACTGCAGCTCTAGGGCCCAGAGAGGAAAGGAAATCTTTTTGGCTGGAATGAGCCCCCATCTTACCTGTCTGGTCAGTCTCCTGCAGTGACACTGAGCCACAAGTCTCCTTTGTCTCTGCTATCATTCTCTGGTGAGCCTACCTGTAGTGGGGGTCGGTAATGGACCATTTATTCTGGCTGTAACTTGCCATTAGTTGACAGGTGATGACATTTTTGTGAAATGATCTGTTAGTTCTCTGAGAGGAATGGGACACTGTGGAATGTGGCTTTAACCCTGACAACCTGGGTCACTTCTCAACCTGGTGTGGTGTGACTGTGAATGTGGGTATCAACGGTGGCTGTGTGTGTCTGGGGCTGGGTGTTGCGGGAGAAGTGTGGGCAGAGACTATGATTGTATTAGTTTTCCCAAGATAAATGTGTACTTGTGTTTGTATTTGCAACAGTGTGAAGAAGAATTTGCATATGTCTGTGTAACACCAAGAGCTGTGGGTTTAAAGTGTGCATAAGTGGATGTAAGTATGTGACTCTACAGGCAGCCCCTGCTAATTTGCATGAAGAGTACACATGACATGTGTGAAGCTGAGTTCATTTGAATCCAAAGGCATTTCCTTTTATTTTTTTAACCTGAGATGATTATTTTAGTCCCATAGTCTGAGGGCAGATTCACTCCAGGAGATAGGGAAGTCAGTCCTCTGAGGGCCCAGTTTCCTGGCAGCCTTGCTGAAGCGGCCTTATAGTATCTCTTTCTTGCATAAACGAAGGGAAAAAGCAGAGTCTTAAGATCAGCTCTTTGCTTCCTGGCTGTGGCCTCCAATTAGCAGGACCTCCTCCCTTCTTTGCCTCTCTCTCCCTACCGCTGCAGACTTTATCCTGTTTCTGTGAGGGGTTTGAATCTCATCAGCTACACTCTAATTTCTGGGAAAGGCAACATTACTCACTGTGTTTGAAGATATAGAAAGAGACTAAAGGTTCTGGGCTGCTCTCAGAGCTGCTGGTGCCAGAGGCTTCCCTAAGGATAGGTGTATAGCCCTTGGCAAAGAAAACAAAATGTCGAAGGGTATAAGGAGTGGAACAGAGTTAGCAAGGAAGTGTAGTTTGCAGTCAGTAGTCACCTGAGCACGTCACTAGAAAGAAATGTACATTCTAATGGAAGTGGATTGTGGTCCCAGCTCTTGCTGAACTCACTGTCTGGAGCTTTGCCCAAATGATCTCTCATCTGTGGGCCTCAGTTTTTCTAACTGTGAAGAGAAGGGGCTGGACTAGATCAATCTTCTCAAACTTTTATTTATTTTTTATCTGAAGTAACCCTAATGACAGGGGAGAGGGAAAATGAAATACCCAACACAGGTAGGGGGAGGGGTGGGGGGGTGGATGAGATAACCCAAAGCAGCCTGCTGCAAGCCCAAAGTGTCTTTGAAGCCTCGTGTTTTTCCTAAAAATGCGTGCAAAATTTGCATTCTCCTCCATGATATGGCCATACTTGTTTTAATACAGAAATGTTTTAAATTTCTTATACTCAAGTAAAACTGACACTCTAAGAAAGCATGCCATGTTTATCCTGTGGCTGTGTGGACCCCCTTGGCACACTGCCATGGACCCCCAGGGGTATCCATACCTTGGTTTAAAAGCCTGGGAGTAAATGATTAAGATTCCTTTCTGCTCTAACACTCTGAATCAATGACCGGGGAATGACTGTGGTGGCTTTGGTAGCTGCTCCCCAGGATGCTAGTTTTTTAATGGCTGCATCTGAGCACTGCATTTTCTAGTCAGTTATGGAAAAAGAATGGAAACCCCTGATTTTGTTTCTAGAACAAGTGTCTCCAGCGTGTCTTTGCTGAGCCCCAACCACAGGCTCAGGCTTATGTTAAATGTCCCAGGGGAAGTCAAGAAGGATACTTGTGGAGCTTAAGCTAGCTTATGAAGCAACAGGGATGAAGAGTTTGATGAGAACTTGAAATCAATGGCCCAAAGAGGTTTATGCATCCCTATGTTCATTGCAGCATTATTCACAATAGCCAAGATGTGGAAGCAACCCAAGTGCCCTTCTACAGATGAATGGATAAAGAAGATGTGGTATGTATATACAATGGAATACTACTCAGCCAGAAAAAAAGACAAAATTGTCCCATTTGCAAGAACATGGATGGAACTTGAAGGTATGATGTTAAGCGAAATAAGCCAGACAGAGAAAGACAAACACTGCATGAATTCATTCATATGTGGAAGATAACAAACACGTGGATAAAGGGACCAGATTGGTGGTTACCAGAGGGGAAGGGAGTTGCAGGGTAGGCAAAAGGGGTAAAGGGGCACGTACGTATCGTCCTGGATAAAAATTAGACTACTGTGGGTGAACACAATGAAGTGTGTTCAGAAATTGATAAACAATAATGTACACCCCAAATTATACAATGTTATAAACCATTGTGATCCCAATAAAATTACTTGAAAAAGAAAAAAAAAGCATAAAAATAAAAAAAAGAGTTTGATGAGTTAAGTACTGCATTGTGTGGTGTAGATTTTAAGTGCTGTGGGAGGTTGAGAAGCAGAATACAGGTATGCTTCCTGGAGGAGGTGATAGGAGAGCAAGAGAGGAGCTTTGAGGAATGAGCAAGGTTCAGATAAATGGAGTGGAGGAGAAGTGGCATTCCAGCTGGGAGAAGGGCATGAGTAAAGGTCTGGAGGCTGCCAGGATTCTGGCCTGCTTAGGCCTGGGTCAGAGTCTTGCTCAGTGGCAGGAGGCACGGAAAGCTGAAATAGGGTCCTTTTCCCCTTGAGAATAAATTGTTAGCTACTTATCAGTTCACGGTCTTTTTTAATAGGAGGTTGTGACTAGGGCTGAACCCCTCTCCTGTGGATAGTAGGAAATCCCTGGAGCAAAGCAAAGCAACTCTCAAAAAAGGATTTGGGAGAGAGAGTAGAGCACAAAAAGATATCTAAATGACCCTATACACTGCCATCCAATCCAATCTATATTAGATGTAAGTTTGTTCTGTAAACCATTAGATTTCTGGTCTCTTGGGTACATGTTATTTCCTCTGGTTTTCTTTAAATTATTGGTAAAAATTCATTTCAAGGGAGCCTGGATGGTACCTACATAGCACATATGGTTCAGGGCAGCCTGGAGCACGAGGGAGCTCCCAGCCCCTGTTGGCGTCACCTCAGAGCAGAACATGAGGCCCAGAGTGAAGGAGCCTGGCCAGGACCTGCTGGAGGCCGGGGATGGCGATGCCAGAATTGCCTCAGAGCAGAACTCAAGGAGAGATACACCCAAGGGGAGCAGAGTCAGTGGAAGGGGAGGTTTCAACAACAGGCCCAGGGAGGTACAGCTGCAGGTGACAGGGACACATTACCAATAGGTTAGAAATCCAGACAAAGTAAACATATTAATATGACTAACAGAAATAAGGAGGCGACTGGAAAAAAAATAGGCAGAAATGAATAAGTGCTGACTTTTTAGAAACTTTATTGAGGCATGATTGACATACAAAAAACTGTATTTAATAAATACAACTTGATATGTTTGGGGATAAATATATACCCATGAAACCATCAACACAATCTATGCTGTAAACATATCAAGCATGTGCAAAAGTTTCCTCCCATCCTCTTTATTTTTTATTATTATTACTATTATTTTTGGTGATAAGAACACAGCATAAGGTCTACCCTCTTAGCAAAATTTTAAGTATACGAGATAGAATTATTAACCATGATCACTACGCTGTACAACAGGTCTCTAGGCCTTATTCATCTAGGATAACTGAGTGCTGATTTCTTAATCTTTCCTACCAGGGAGCCAACTGATAACATCTAAAATTGAAATGTGTACATTTTAAAATTCCAAAGGACTCCAATTACCAGAAAGGACCCAGGTTGGATAGGGATTGGAGGGATTGGCAAGGAAGCCCCCTCTTCCTTCAGTGCTGGAAGAATTTGAATACCTGGGAACCGCAGAGCCTCAGATATCGAGGGAATAAGACAGGAGCCCAATCACAGGAACTGGGTACAAGGTGGGTACTTATACATATGGGGAGGGACAAGAGCCCAGTTACTGGAACTGGAATTATGAAATCAGAGCAGGGCCAGAGCCACTTACTTGAGCCTCAGCTGGTGAGGTATGGATGGAGATAATCTTATATTTCCCCCTGATTCAGGACAGAATGAATCCCAGACTCCGGGTTTTGTAGAAATGAGAGGGAAAAACCTATTGGTGAGGGCTGGGTGGCCTTAGAAGGGGCACGGAGCTGGACAGGTCATCACAGTGCCGCCCAGACAACCTGACAGCCATACTACTGCTCCAAATCTCTGCAGCAGGGTCCAGAGGCGTAGGTTTCCTCATCCCCCTCCCCACCACCTCAAGGAAGAAGCACAAAATTGTCCTCTCAGGGCATTGGCTTCACTGGCTTCTGACTGTCTAGACCTCCTCAAACCCAGGCCTTTCTTGATTAGCGTCTCAGGCCCACAGTGGAGGATGAGGTCACCGTGGTGTGAGATGAGATGACAGTATCATGACTTGGCTGGCCATAAAACAACTGCTTTAAAGCTAAATTTTGTAATCTCATCATTTACCCAAGAAGTTGTGTAATTCAAAGCAATGACCATGAAACTATTTGTAAAATTCTGACTTTCTCTTGAACCAAGTGTGGATGAGGGGATGGTTATACTCGTGTTTGGGAGGGAAGAGCTGAGAACCGGGGGAGGCCAGCAAGGCTCAGATGGTTCAATGGTGAGACCAACACTCATGGTTTCTCTTAATATGACAGGAGTCTCTTCTTCTGCAGATATAAAAAGCTTTGTCTTTTCAAGTGCCTTAAAGATTTCCAAAGCAGAGAGTGCTTAACCTATTGACCCCAACCTGGAAAAAAACAGTAAGAGAGAGAGAGAGAAAATCCCAACAGGAATTCCTCAGCCCCCTAAACCATAACTGGGGCCAGCTTGCTGCTTGCATGGGGCAGGATGACTTGCCCTCCAGCACAGATTTGGGGCTGGGCCATCCCTGGGGCTGAAAGTCTTGAAATTAAATACACACTATAACTGGTGGGTCTCAGGCTCTCTCTGAGTCTGAAAGTGAATTTGTAGAAGGTGTGAGACATCAGGTACAGGGTTGATCAGCAGTGGAGTGGACTGCATGTGGAATCAGACAGATCTGAGTGTGACTCCTGGCTCTGTCCCTGGCTGCGTGACCTTAGGCAAGGCATTTAATCCTCTCCAATTCTGTCTCTTCTGCTGTAAAGTTGAAACAACAATTGAAGCTACCTCTTAGTGATTGTGAGATTAAACTGTGATAATATTATATATATAAAGAAATAAATTTATAAATATATATATAAAATTGTCTGAAGGTCTCAGAGTGAGTTAGCAACACAGTCACCCAGTGCTATGTATACCAGAGATGCTGTGGTTCCACATTAGTGGGTCTTTTGATTCTTTTTCATTCCCCATGATCGCTCACTATAGCTAAGTTTTTGAGAGGTGAGTTAGAGTGACTTTGCAGCAACACAGGACTGTTTTGCGTATGCATGCTCCTTCCTTGTCTGACTTTTTCCCTTTTATCCACCCATTATCTTTTCAAAAGCTGAGAGGCAGCATTGTGTGGTGCAGAAAGAGTCAGACAAATGAGGCTTAAACCCTAGCTGTGTCATCTACAGGCCACAGAAGTCCAGATGAGTCATGTTAACTTCTCTGAGCTTCACTTTCCTTGAAGGTTTTTATTTTTTAAAAATTAAAAGAGAGCCATCCCCAGTGGTCTAGTGGTTAAGATTTGGCACTCTCACTGCCGTGGTCTGGGTTCATTTTCTGGTGGTGGAACCACACTACCTGTCTGTCACTTGTCATACTGTGATGGCAGCTCACACAGAGAACTAAAAACCAACAACTAGGATACACAACCATGTATTGAAGCTTTATAAAATAAAGAATTAAAAGAGCTAATGTGTGTAACATGCCTGGCACTTAAATATGCAGAGAAGGTTTTATTCTATCAATCATTGTTCAGAGATTTTAGACTTTAAAAGATGTGTGGGTTAGCTAAAGCTGTGAAAGGCTTATTAATTCTCTATGATTTCAAGGATTTGAAATGTAGGTTTTTCAAGAAGATCCATCTTGAGAGATTATGCCATAGAAAAGTCCTTCCCAATGAAGACCAAGAACCACAAGTTGCAGGTCTCCTCACCTGACATCTAGATACCTTGGTTTCTCATGTGACAAAAGCTGCTGTTTGCTACTGAGTTCAGTATCTTCCCTTCAGAATTTTTGTTGCTCTTAGGATTTTCAGAGCTTTATGGAGATCCGACCATTACAGCTGCTTCTTTGCATTCTTAGGATCCTGTGGCAAACTGACTTAAACAAATCTGATCATGTGCAACTATTAAGTTTTATGGGTAGGTTTCGGTAGTAACCAATAGTTGAAGGAAGGTGAGGGGGTTTGCCACCTCCCCACAACCTTGCTGCCAATTTGGAATAAAAGCAAGTATCAGACCCAAATTTGCCACACATATAAACATTTGTTGCTTAGCAGGCAGGCGCAAAACAGCCATAAAACCTGTCCTAGAAGCTCAATGATATTTCAGATCTCTGTCCATTTTGGGTCTTTTTGCATGAAAGGTTCACCCGAGGCGAATGTGATGATATCCCAGCCACAGATTCAATTAACCATTTATCGGGGCCAGGGGACCAAGAACTATCTGGGAACAGCAGCAGGACCAAAGATCCTTTAGGAATCAGGCGGAGAGTACCATCCCTAAAAGCAGAGACTACTAGTTTTTAAATACCTGGCAGAAGCTAAAATATTCTAGTCTGTCCACAACTTTTGAATACCACTAATTTCACCAATAAAAACCCATTTTTAACAACTATTGTATAAGTTAACATGCCTCTGTTTTCGCCAATGAAAACTTATTTCTAACATTTATTATGCTAATTATTATAGCCTCTGGTGTTAAAAGGAGGTAGTGATAGCTGAAGTTGATAGCTGTGGTAGCCATCTCTGGAGTATGGCTTTTCAGAGAGAGGTCTTGATTAAGGACACTGCCTATGCTCAGAGTGTATATTTAAGCTAATCACACAGAATATCACATTGTCTCTGCTTTAGCATTTTAAGGTAAATTACAGACATCATAACAGGTATCTCACTCTAATAATCCTGGGATAAACAGAAGTCAAAGAAGCAGCAAGTCTTTAGGTTTTCAATATGAGTAAAAGAAGACAAATATGAAATCAGTACCACCAAGACTGCTGGAGTATATCCTCCTCAGGATAAGTCTACTCTAAAAATCAAGCAAGAACCGTTGGCTTTCCTGAGGCTCCTTGGCTTCTGCCATGGTTTTTATTCCCCAAAAGGCAATTGTTCAGTATGTGGACAGTTTCTGGAGTGTTAGGCACTCGATGGTTGGGCTCTGCTAGGATTGATGATGTCTTACCTCTGAGACTTCTCCTCTCGAGAATGGGGGCTGATCTGGGTGGACCTCCAAAATGTCAAGTGTCTTGTGGTGACAACTGCTGGCGGCTGATTGCTCAAGAACAGAGCTGTGCACTTTTCAACTAAAACAGTGAGCCATGTGCTTAAGTGCAGTTCAAGACTCCAGGCATGACTCCGAGGTGGGGAGAATTCTGTGGAGTCCCATGCCCTCTGCTTCTGCAGTTCCTTCACTGTGCTGCAATGCTACGTCCAGGCCCTCTCCTTCAGTGTATCAAGCCACTGGTAGATTTTGCTAACTTAAAAGTGAGTGCAATGGACAATTAATTTTTGACAAGGGAGCCAAGGGCACGCAATGGTGAAAGGAGAGTCTCTTCAATAAATGGTGTTTGGGAAACTGGACAGCCACATGCAAAAGAATGAAAGTAGACCATTCCCTTACGCCGTGCACAAAAAATAACTCAAAATGGATTAAAGACTTGAATGTAAGACCTGAAACCATGAAATTTCTAGAAGAAAACATCGGCAGTATGCTCTTTGACATCGGTCTTAGCAGCATTTTTTCAAATACCATGTCTGACTGAGCAAGGTAAACAATAGAAAAAAATAAATAAATGGGGCCACCTCAAACTAAAAAGCTTCTGCACAGCAAAGGAAACCATCAACAAAACGAAAAGACAACCTAACAATTGGGAGAAGGGGCTGGCCCGGTGGCCCAGTGGTTAAGTTCACACATTCCGCTTCTCAGTGGCCCAGGGTTCACCGGTTCAGATCCCGGGTGCGGACATGGCACCGTTTGGCATGCCATGCTGTGGTAGGCGTCCCACATATAAAGTAGAGGAAGATGGTCACAGATGTTAGCTCAGGGCCAGGCTTCCTCAGCAAAAAGAGGAGGACTGGCAGTAGTTAGCTCAGGGCTAATCTTCCTCAAAAAAAAAAAAACAATTGGGAGAAGATATTTTCAAACCATATATCAGATAAGTGGTTAATATTCAAAATATGCAAAGAACTCATATATCTCAACAACAAGAAAACTAACAACCCAATTAAAAAATGGGCAAAAGATCTGCAGAGAGACTTCTCCAAAGAAGATATATGGATGGCCAACAGGCATATGAAAAGATGCTCAACGTCATTAACCATCAGGGAAATGCAAATCAAAACTACAATGAGGTGTCACTTCACTCCCGTCAGAATGGCTATAATTAACAAGACAGGAAACAACAAGTGTTGGAGAGGATGTGGAGAGAAGGGAACCCTCGTACACTGCTGGTGGGAGTGCAAACTGGTGCAGCCACTATGGAAAACAGCATGGAGATTCCTCAAAAAATTAAGAATGAAACTGCCGCACAATCCAGCTTTTCCACTGCTCGGTATTTATCCAAAGAACTTGAAAACATAAATGCATAAAGATACATGTACCACTATGTTATTCACAGCATTATTCACAACAGCCAAGACTTGGAAGCAACCTAGGTGCCCATCAAGGGATGAATGGATAAAGAAGATGTGGTATCTGTACACAATGGAATACTACTCAGCCATAAGAAATGAGGAAATCTGGCCATTTGTGACAATGTGGATGGACCTGGAGGGTATTATGCTAAGCAAAATAAGTCAGAGGGAGAAAGTCAAATACCATATGATCTCACTCATAAGTAGAAGATAAAAACAATGACAAACAAACATATAGCAATGGAGATTGGACTGGTGGTTACCAGAGAGGAAGAGGGGAGGAAGGATGGCGAAAGGGGTGATTAGGCACACGTGTGTGGTGATGGATTGTAACTAGCCTTTGGGTGGTGAACATGATGTAATCTACACAGAATTCGAAATATATTATGATGTACACCAGAAATTTATATAATGTTATAAAACAATGTTACTGCTATAAAAAATAAAAAAAGAAAAAGAAAAAGTCAATGAAAAAAAGTGGGTGCAAGATAAAAAGGAATGGATTATTGAAATATACAGCAACTTGGATGAATCTCAGGGGAATTATGCTGAGTGAAAAAAAGTCAATCCCCAAAGGTTGTATACTATATGATTCCGTTTATGTAACATTCTTGAAATGACGAAATCATGAAGATGGAGAACAAATTAGTGGTTGCCAGGGTTTAGGAAAGGGAAGAGGAGTGACACAGGTGTGAGGGAGGAGGGCAACATGAAGGATCCTTATGGTGATGGAACTATTCAGCATCTCGACTGTGTGATACATGAACCTACACAGGTGAGAAAATAGCATAGAATGAAACACACACACACAAATAAATACAAGAAAATCTGGAGAAAACTGATCAGGATGTGTGGATTGTGTCAATGTCACTATTCTGATTGTGATATTGTACTATAGTTTTGCAAGATGTTACTGTTGGGGGAAACTGGACAAAGTGTATAAGAGATCTGTCTGTATTGTTTCTTACAACTACATTTGAATCTACAAATTTCTCAAGATAAAAATTTTTATTAAAGAGGTGGGTGATTGTGGCAATGGTTGCACAACCCTGTACATATACTAAAAAACATTGAATTGTACACTTTAAATGGGTGAATTCTGTGATATGTGAAGTATGGCTCAGTGAAGCTGTTAAAAAAAAGTGGGTGCAAGGATCTGCAGAGAAGCTGACTAAGGAATCCAAGGTGAATTCCTGGCCTACAAAGGATGACCCTCACTGTGGAATTGTTATTTTGTTCAAGAGTGCTACGAGCCCCTGCCTTCCCCAGTCTTTCCCAATTCCCACCAATCCTGAATGGGGTATGGGGACACCTCAGTTGCCTCAGCCCACTGGTGACTGGAGTGAGCTACAAGGAAGACCCAAGTACCTTGCAGCTCTCTTGTCACGGCCTTTTCTTATCCCTCCCTGTGTGGCCCACTTCATCTGCCTGGGCTTTGGCTCTCTGATTGGACTAAGGTCCACTTGGTTAGGGCCTTGATTCCCCACCTAGCTCTTGCCAAGTTCCTTCCTTGGAGGCTGAATGCTTTTCCCTGTCCTGCCCTGCCAGTGGCTGAGGTTCAGCTATGAATGGACTTAACACTACCATCTGTCTAATTTGGACGATTGCTGCCTGCTACCCAAATTCTCTGGCTATGACGGTGGGGGTGCTGCTGCTGGGCCTGCCCGCTCTCTGGGACCCTGCATCTTGTACCTAACTGACCCCAGAGATCCACATGCCCTTTGGCCAGGGTGCATTGTTCTGTTCTACTGCTTCCTCCCTTAGGGCCCAGCCCAAGTAATCAGTGTAGTGACTCCAAGCTCTTATCTCACCTAGGACTAATGTCTTCCTCCTCCTCACTGGTCCATATTGCATACCTCACACCCAAAACCACTCCAATGACAGTAAAGTTGGTAATCCTGTTATCTTCCCCATACTGAAAAGAGCATATACCAGGAACTGTTGATACTAGCTAAACCTGGTGGCTCTGGATGAGATTCTGATGCTAAAAGCAACGTGGACAGAGGAGTGTAGAGCAGGTGGGGCTACTCGGCTTAGCTTTCTAAAGGCACCTATCTTACCAGGGGAAGTGCCTGAGAAGCCTCAGTCAAGAATCCACAATGATTTGGCAGGACCAGTCCAGGGAAGAGACTCTTGTCTGTGGTAGCTCCTTCTCTAGAAAGAGCCTGGTGCTTTGAATCCCAGCCCGAACATCCTTCAATCTCTCCTCTGGGCTCCATCATTTTTGACAGTGGGGCTGACATTTACCTTAGTTGGGCTTAAGGACTTTTACTTTTTTATTTTTTAAGGAAGAAAACTGAGCTGAGCTGTCACCATTGTACTCATTACCCTCAAGCAAATGGTCAGGCTGAAAGGATGGTCCAGAGACAGCTAACAATCCACTAAGGTGGATAGCTAGGCAAGATCGGCCGACAAGACTTGCCAAGTTTCTCATTGCTTAGCAAGTTCGTCCATGTTCGACAACAGGAGTCAATCCTGCTGTATTATTAAGAGGACGAAACCTTGAGACTTTGATCCACCATCTACATCAACACTCAACTGTCACTTCTGCTGTTACCAGTATTTCTGTCTCTTCATAATTTGCTGTCTCTCATTTGTTGTGGCTACAAAAACAATAAGCACATTTGCAAGGATTTAGTCTGAAGTAAAGTAAACTGGCTCTGAGAAAGAGTCTTTTATGAGTAAAGCCTGCAAACTTTACTGTATGGATGCTGACATCGATTTTGACTTCCTGGAGGCCTTTTTTTTCTTCTTCTCACTTCTTTATTCTCTGCTTTGTTCCCGATATATGAGGTTCCCAGAGAAGTGACCTCTGGATGAGTGAGGTGTTATTTAGTTGGGTTCTGGAGAGTGGTTCTCACCTTGCTTCAGCAGTTTTCTTGTTGATCCTGGGCCCCTTCTCTGGGGCCAGTGAAGCCCACTGCTATAGGTCAAAGGTGGCAATCAGGTTGTGGAAACGTAGACATAGTCTTAGCCCAACTGTCTAGGTAGACCTGCTCTAAGAGGGTAGTCTCTAGGGGCATCGAGAAGAGGCCATTTTGTTTTGGTGGTAGATGGGAGTTAGGAAATGAGACGTTTTTCGTTTTGAATATAATGAAACCATTTGGAATATTTTCCTGCTAAACTATCTTTGCTCAGGTTCTCTGGGGAATGGCAGAGGGAACTAACATCTGTGAAATAAAAGGTCAAGCAGCACATAGGCTGGGCTGGCCCAGCAATTCCTTCACAACACTTGAAGCCCGAGTCTCCAGAGCCTGGGCCAGCATGTCTAGGGAAGAAAGAGGGGTGGGCCCAGGGGAGACTAGTGAGTGTGTGTGTGTGTGTGTGTGTGTACACACATGTGCCCAACACAGTGCAAAATGTGGGGAGGGAGAGAGGAGAAAGGGAACCAACCTGTAGTATAACTTATGGCTCCAAAGCATCCTGGGATGGCATGTTGTTCTTTTCCAAACATTCATTCAACCTTTCTTTTCTCTTCCAAATGTTTTCCCCACCTTCTTTCCTTTCTTTTCTCCCCTACTTTTTTCTCGCCTTCTCTCTCCCTCCTTTATTCTCTCACTCCCCTCCTTCCCTCTCTCCAGGATAGTGAAGGATGTCTGGACCATCAGAGTGGCCCAATGCTGGAGCAGCAACTTTGAAAACAGGAGAGACTCTCTGCCCTTCCCTTCTACAATTCAAGGATTTCTAATTCATCCATTCAGGCCCTGTTTATGTCTCTCCTTCCTGTCCATTTTGGGAGGCTGAATGAAAGCACATGAACTGCAACCCTCTCCTCTGATAACCCTGTTTCTCTGCATTTTTCCCTGACTCACTGGGGAGAATCACACATCTTTTTGGATGGAGTACTTGGCTAGAGGCACAGGATCTGGCTTCTGTTGCCAAGCTCTACTCTATACTTTTGGTGTGACCTTGGGCAAGTTCCTGCTCTCTTAGGGGCCTTAGCCTCCCTTTCAATAGGTATGAGAAATAGAAAGGAAAACCTTTGGAGCCCACAGTCAAAAGTGATGCTAATTAGAATACTTGGGCTTCTAAGATCTTCCCAGCCCTTGCCCCACCCCTCTCCTTCCTACCTCTCCTCCTCCCAGGAAGCAGTTGGTTAACTGAAAAACCACACCCAAGGATATGGTCCTAGTAGAGGGACTGAGTTATTTTTCACTTCTTAGTGTGAAAGATATAATCACAGAGTCCCCAAGCAAGAAGAAGGCAGGGGAAGGGTTCTGAAAGTGTAAGAATTTTGTGGATAAAGGCAATCAGTTATCCCTCTGACCTTTCCCGAGCCCTTCCACTCAAAGATCTAGGATGAAGTGTTTGAATTGCTGTTAAACAGGGAGTTTGGCCTAGAAGCAGCCCATTTCCCAGGTGGTAGTTGCGGGTGGGGGAACTGTCCATCTGACCAGGGCATACTTGGCCGTACTGTGAGGTGATTTGTGGGCCCAGTCCCTCTTTCCTTATGACTGGGCACCTAGCAGTAGGGCTGTTGGTCTGCTTTGGTTTGTCCAACTGTGAAAGAAGTGAGAATGGGATCCTCCAATGAAGGCCCGCAGCTGCCTTCCAAGGAATTTCTGTGTATCTGGGAGCACAGAGGCTGAGTCATATTTTGGGAGAGGATTGTGTTTTCATACCCGCAATGCAGGGTGTTGCCATAATATTAATCATTATTATGGTTAAAAACAAATAAACTCATCCTGCAGTTATGACAAATCTGTGTCTTGGCTCTGTCTTGCCCCTGCATTGTCTTTCTTTTAGCTTCTGCCTCAGGAAACCAGAGTTTAACTCCACATTGCCGGAATAGGCAACTGTCTTTCTAATATTTTTAGGGGTGCACAAAAAGTACCTAATTAAAAAAAACCTTCCACATCTATTACTAAGACCCACAATTCCACTCTGTCAAAATTCAAATGCTCCTTAGCGTCATTAGTTACTTTGATCTGAATATTAATGGACTTTTACTGTTGTTTTCTGAGAGAAGGAAATGGGGTGAAAGGAGAGACCATGAGGGTCATAGAAATCCGGCCAGGGAGAGATTGCCCTTAGGGAGGAGAGGGCACAGAGAGGGGATGTTGGGGCACCACAGACAAATCAACAACCTCACAGTTTTTCCATGGACTATTTGTAGACGCAGATCATGGCTACTGCTGTAGGGGTTCTGTGACTGTGGGGAAACATAACGGAGGGATGAAAAGAAGATTCACTTAAGTTTAATGAGCCATTTTCCCAGCATGGGCCTCAGGCCCTGGCTCTAGAGCAAGAGACCCTGGCCTCAAAAAAGGACAGAGATGACTGCCTGCTCATGCGTTTGGGCCACTTTAGGTTGAAGCCCTGGGCACTGGAAAATTTCTGTGGGTTAGGCTTTGGCTGCAAGGCCTCTGGTTTCCACAGAATTGAGAGAGCTGAACCAGTTTGGGAACTACTGGGTATTTGAAGGGAGGAGGAGAGCATGTGAGGACCTTTGCTTAGTGAGAGAATTTTAGGGCAAAGAATTTGCTTAGTGAATTTTAGGGCAAAGTGTCCCCTTAGATGTAGCCCACTCTGTCAGGCTAGACCCCCAACCTAATTTTACTCAGTGATCGAGAAATATATCTTGCCTTTTTCTGGACCCCACCTAGCTTAAACAACTTACAAAAAACAGGCTCAATGCTGCCCTACGTGTCTTCCACCTGGGCTTAGATGAAAGCAGATAAGCTAGGGTGAACAGCCCCCAATTATGGCCTTAACAACCATATTTCCTGTCGTGTTCTCCACTGCTCTCCTACAGCTACCTTCATTCGAGTTGAGACAAAAATGGCACCCTCAGAGGCTGTCCCTCACTCCCCTAGTTAGATAGCTCCTCCCATCCCCAACCATATCATTCTGTTTGTTGTCTTCATAGCATCTATCACTACCTCAAATCGCCATTTGGTTATTTGGCTGCTTATTGTACCTCTCCAGCCCCCTATCCCATGTATGCTCCATGAGAGCAGGAGCGACTGTTTGGTCGCCCACTATATCCTCAGATCTGGCAGAACTCGGCAGGTCTCTTTTCTGTCTCCTGAATACAACCTGCATGTCCTCACTTTGTACCTTTGCTCAAAGTATTTCTCCTTCTTGGAATGCATTCTTCCCTGTCTACCCGATCCTTCTTGTCCTGCAATTCTGGACTCAAGTCTCACTTCCTCCAGAAAGGCCTCCCTGATCACCTCAGCCCACAGAGAGCTTTTCTTTCTCTGACTGCTACAGCCTTGGTTGTCTTTGCTGTGTTTTTTGCTAATTCTTTCTTTATTGTAATGCATTCCTTTGCACTTGTTTCCTTTGCATTGATCTTACCTCTCCAAGTAGATTGTGTCCACAATACTTTCCTGCTTTTGATCAAGTCTAGCTCTTCTTTCTCACATTAGGGTAAAAATGAGCTTGATTGTGCTCACTCAGTGCTACTGATGAGGCAACAGGACACAGGAAACAGTTCTTTGTGTGGTCCAAGGACCATATACAGCCCTTCTTTAAATGCAAATTCCCAGGTACTACCTCCACAAATTCAGAATGTGTAGTCTGGAGTGCGGCTCTGGAATCTGCACTTGAAAGAAGATCCCTCTAATATACAAAGTTTGAGAGCCAGTGATTTAGGGAGACCCCCAACTTTGTCCTGGATCAGCAACTAACCAGCTATGTGACTTTGGGTGACTCACTTGTCCTCGCTGGGCTTCTGTTTCCTTATTGTAGGATGAAGGAATTAGGCTATGTGAACTTTCAGTTCTAAAAATCAGCAAGTTTATGTTCTGTGAAATCCTGGAAGGTTAATTCCTTGGCTTACCTATCTTAGAATTTCAGTTATAGTATACTCAAGTATAGACCTTAAATGTAGTAGGTGCTTAATAAGTACCAAACAGTGAATGAATGGAGTGAGTAGCTGGAAGGCATGGGAGGAGGAGCTTATGACAATTCAGGGACAATAGTGTAGTAGACCACATTACACAGGCCTGGGTTGGAATTCCGGTCTCTGCCAAGTCATATGACGTCTCTAACTCCCCATTTCCTCATCTGTAAATTGGAGGTGTTAATAGTACTGCTGCATAATAGTACCTAGTGCATAGGGCTGCTGGAGGATGAAATGAGATAATGTCTAGCTTAGCACAGCGTCTAGCACATAGTAAACACTTAATACCTTTGTTGTTAATTAGGTCACCCCAATGAGGAGCAAATTACTGATTTTCAATGAGGCAGAACCTGAATTTCAACCATATCCCAGACTCCTCTGCTCTCCCCCTTTCCCACTGGCCCACAAGTTAAAGGGGAAGAACAATCAATGTTATGGGAAGCCCTAGCCCTGACTGAGGGCAGGGCCTGGAAGCCTGGCTGATCTGACAGCCATAGCTGTAAGAACCTGAGTTAGAACTTGGGAGTGATGGGCTGGGGTCTTGGAGGATGCTTTACTTTATCTGTGGGTTGGGAAAACTAAAGTGTCACAGCATCATAATGTTTACTATCAGGGGTATGGAGAGATTCTGGAGTTTTGAATGAGAATATTTGGGTTCAAGTCTTAGTTCTTACAGGAAGGCTTCCTTGACCTTGCAATGCCCTCACCGTCCTATCTAGGTCAGGTGTCCCTTCTCTGTGTCCTCACAGCACCTACTATTTCCCTTATCATGGTATTTACCTCTGTTGTCACTACGTCCTGACTGTCATCTACAGTAGACCGAACTCCTTGAGAGTAAGGACAATGTCTTGACCATCTCTGTATCCTGGACAAAGAGCACATTGCTTGAGTAGAGCAGATGTGCAGGAAATGTTTATAGAGTTCAACTCAAATGATGAGTTGATGTACTGTTGAGCTTAGCCATTGAGTCGGTTTGGGCGACTCAATTAACCTCTTTAAGCCTGTTAGAGGAGGATGCATAAACAATTTACCAGGGTTATTGTGAGGCCCAAGCACTTTGTAATCTGTAAGAGAATCATAGTTACTGCCTTTCAGGCCTCTTTCCCGCCCCTTCCCCACCAGCCTTGCTGACCTTTACCTAAACTTTTTACCATCCCTTTAGGACTACACTTTCTGTTCTCTAGGCTATTTTATCACCAAACCTGGAAAAGAAATCCATGCTAATGTGTTAATGGGTGTTAATTGGACGATATATTTACATTTCAACAGGGAGCTTTCCCTGCTTTAGGAGGAATGAGTAATGGTGGATTCCAGGTGCTTGGTTGGGGAGGGCTGTGTTTTGTTGTTGTTGTTGGGGGCCTCTTAAGCCATTTCTCAAACTGCCCTCGTAGGAGGCCACCAGCTTTTCATCCACACAGGGCTCGCTCTTTGGCACACACTGTGCTTTCGCGTGCAGGAAATGCCTGAGGTGTCTAGGACCACATTGGGGGCTTCTCTCTTGTGAGGCCTCCAAGAGCACACAGAACCAATCTCTAGGAATTTACCTGCTCCTTCCCTGAGTTTTGAGTCACAGTGACTCAAGAGGCCTGATGAGCTCTGCTCCAGGCTTGGAGATCAGACCTGGGGCCCAGAAAAGCCATTAGTCTGGAAAGATTATTTCTGCTAATCCCCATAAGGAGTTCCTGAGGCTTTTCACATGCTCGCAGAATAGCCTGGGGCCTTTACTGGGGTCCAGTGTTAAACTCCTTTGGAAAGAGATGTAATTCCTGGTTAAAAGTTCCTCTGGTGCTATTAATGTTGAGCAGAAATAAGTTTTGTGCCTGAAATATCAGTGCCAAGGATTTTGTGTGTGTTGAGGAGCAGAAGGTGAGGGGTTTACTGGCTGAGGCTAGTTTGAGTTCGCAGGTATGAGCAGGGCTGGATGGGGTATCCCTCTGCGTGTTGTGGGCATCAGTTTATATTTTGAGTGTCCACGTTCTGTGAATGTACTTTTTGGTTCTTTTCAGGATTCTCTAGTGCATGAGTTGGCTGTGAGAAAAAATTGTTCTTCCTTGCTGCTTTCTATGTAAGGAAAGCCAGGACCCAAGCTTTTTGGATCCTTGTTCCTGATTGAGTTGAGGTCTGAAATACCCAGGGCGTGATAGGTTGCCACACTGGATCTCAGTGCTCTCCATTCAGAATGTGGAGACCTTGGATGAATTTTAGGAAAGTGACTCAGGAGAGGTTGGACCAGAGGACCTGAACTTGCCAGAGGCTGGTTGTCTTGTGGCTGGTAGGTTACCACAGGACTTCCTTGCCATTTCTAATCCTCTGCCTCTTGCCCACTTCTCCAGAGAAAGAGTGAAGAGGAAAAGAGCTGAACCTCACCCCCTTTCAGTTGGAAAATGTCTTGTTTTTCCCCCGGCCTTTGTGGTGTTTGTAGCCACCAGGTTGCCCTAAGCTCCAGCCCCTGCCAGGAGTGCTGATGAAGCTTCCACTCATATGTGTATTGGAATTGTACCTCTTCTCTGTGGCAGACTCAGATAGATCTATTCTCTGAATGGAGCTGGCTTAATATGTAAACGTGGATACTATTATTGTTTGTGAACAAAGAGGTGATTGACAGGTGATTTGCTTTCAGTGCAGTGGGATTGCAGGTTAATTGCTTGTTGGGCAAAGGGCATCAGAACAGGGGCTCAGAGCTGGGGTGGGATAAGGAGCAGGCTGAGAGGGGCAGGCTCTCCTTGGAGATGAAGATACCAAGTGGGAATCCGAAGGCCAAATCTAGCATTCACAGCATATGTGACTTGAACAGTGTGTTAAAACATTTTGAATTGGTTGTCCACATTTAAAAATTCAGAAACTTGAAAATAATAGGATCAGATAACACTGGGCAAGTTGCCTGATGACAATAATACTGAGTAATGGCTGTCACATTTGGGCAGGATCTGCACTTCCAAGTTTGCCACAATCCCCCATTTCCTTATTGGTTGGATTACACACTGTGTGCTTCCCTCATTTAGGCTGCCTGTCTGGCTTCTGTAGATGTTTGTGATCCTTGGGCTTTTAACACTCATCATGGTGGGATAGGCCTTAGATGGAGATTCTGCTGCAGGAGATGGGAGACCAGATGTGTAGTAGGGCTTGAAAATAGTCAGAAAGCCTGAGAGGGGCAGCCTGGGGTCATCATTGGGCTTCCTGTCAGGCAGAAAGATAACCCCAATAGGGAACCCAGAATCCAGCATCTTGTGAACACCTGGTCAGGAAGCATTGAGGGAAAGGATACTCTGCAAGTAGGAGGATAGAGCCAGACTGTCTGAGGTCAAGTGACTCTGCCATAGTCCCACTTAAACCCTCAATGACTTCCCATTGTTCTTAGGATAAAGGCAAACAGCCTTACCTTGGTCAGCAAGGTGCTACATCCTTTGGCCTGACAATGTTGAACTTTATCTTGAGTCCTGTGCTTCTAGAAAACCTCTTACCCTTTTCTGTTCCGAGAAATGGCTAACTGCAAAGGACCACCCTGCTCTCACAAATTATAAGACAAGACCCACATCCACCCATTCTGAATAACTCAGATAAGACTCACCTAAATTTTCTCTGTCTTCTTTGATACATACCTCACTCATGAACATTTTCCCTGTTGCAGTAACCCGAATAAAATCATCTCCTCAATTGTCTGTTACATTTTGTCTTTGATGGTTTTGGTGCAATGACTCAAATGGGATTAGATCTCACCTTTAGATCCATAATTATTCCACCCAGGTAAAAAGTCCTCTCAGAGCCCTTTGTGCCCTAACTGGTGATCTGGGGATCCAACAGTGAATTCAGCTCCAGATCCTGTGTTCTGGACTCTTGTCCACTGTTAGCACTGTAAGAATTTGATTTTGATTATTTTTGAGTACTTGCTTGGTTTCTGGTGCTGGCTTCTTTTGGTTTCATGGTCTGACCATTCAGTGATCTCTGGAAATGGATTAATGGTTTATAGAGATCTTGTCTCTGCTGGGTGAAAGATGACAGTATCTGGTTAGTCTTTTCTGTCTATTTTGAGCTCAAATAAATAAAGAATTCCATGCGCATCAGGGAGAGAACAGCTCTTTGATATGATCAGTGGGTTTTGTAATTCTTGTGTTTACATTTGACCCACGGCCAAAATTATAGAATGACAGCTATAAGCTGTCATTCTATCTGTATTTTAATATGTAGTTCAGAAAATTTACCTTTCATTGTGTGAGTGTAATAATTTTTCTACCTCTGGATGGTATTACCAAATTAGAATATAAAATCTTTTAAAGGAGCTCTATTCTGATGGGCTTAGAGATAAATAAGTGCTTATATAAATGGAATGTTCCTAAAATTCCCAGAAATTAAGGAAATTTTATTGTATTGGGTACTTTCTTTTTTTTTTTCTTTTTCTGCTTTATCTCCCTAACCCCCCTGTACACAGCTGTATATCTTGGTTGCAGGTCCTTCTAGTTGTGGGATGTTGTATTGGGTACTTTCAATGTGCTAAACAAAAGTGTTCTTATAGAAGCTAATTCAAATATTTTTAGAATTCACGTTCACATAATTTAGGTAAATCCAGCAAATGACAGTAGTTCATTATTTTTGATTTAATAAAAAGAGCTATGCTTTTTCTGATTTATCAGTGTTGAATATACTACAAACATACATTTTTATTCTACTTGGGTATATTCTTCCTAAATCTGTACACGTTTACTGATCAAATAAGCTAGTATTACTCCTATTAAATGGTTAAGATTATGAAAAATGCAAATTTGTGTTTAACCAAATTAAATCATTATTCTGGCAAACTCTATTTCAAGAGTAATTATGTTTGGTAGCATGTCAGCTTAAAGATAATTTCCAAGACATTTAAGTAACTTAAAACATTGGACTGACACTCAGTTGAGTTGATTAATGGATATTCATTTGATACCTTAGATCATTTCTAGGATAGAATACTGAAACATTAATTACTAAGCATAATTTTAAGTTTGTATACTTTTGCTCCTTATTTTTATATGCTACAGAGAGGCTATATATACTTAGATCTGTTAATGTTTGTTTTTGTCACTTTGAAAAGTTGTACTGTAAGGGTTGTATATGGATATAGAAAGCTGTAGAAGGCTTGTGGAAAGCGAGTTTAATTTGTTGTGTTCAGAGCTGGCTAAGGCTTGATGAGCTTATTTATAAGATTTTCAAAAAGTGCTTTAGTATCAAATATTATACTGATGGAAAACTAAAATTGGATTTTCTGTCTGCTAAAAGGCCAAATTTTTCTTCGATTATTGGTGTGCTCTTAATAAGAGGTGATAAAAGGTATTCTTTTAAAAAATTTTATTGAGGTGACATTGATTTATAACATTATATGAATTTCAGGTGTGCATCATTATATTTCGACTACATGGTGTTCACTACCAAAAGTCTAGTTGCCATCTGTCACCATACAAATGTTCCCCTTTACCCCTTTCACCCTCTCCCTATCCCTCTTCCTTTCTAGTAACCACCAATCTGTTCTCTGGATCTATGTGTTTGTTTGTTTGTCTTCCACAAATGAGTGAAATTATATGGTATTTGTCTTTCTCTGTCTGATTTATTTTGCTTAGCATAATACCCTCAAGGTTCAACCATGTTGTTGCAATTGGAAAGAGTTCATCTTTTTTAATGGCTAAGTAGTATTCCATTGTGTCTCTCTCTATATATCTATATATATATGTCTATATCTATCTATCTATCTATATACCATATCATCTTTATTCATTCGTCCATTGATGGGCCCTTAGGTTGCTTCTAAGTCTTGGCTATTGTGAATATAATGCTGTGATGAGTATAGGGGTGCATATATCTTTTTAAATCAGTGTTTTTGTGTTCTTTGGATAAATACCCAGAAGTGGTATAGCTGGATCATATGGTAGCTCTATTCTTAATATTTTCCTTTCTTTTTTTGCTGAAGAAGATTAGCCCTGAGCTAATACTTGTGCCAATATTCCTCCACTTTATATGTGGGTCACGGCCACAGCATGGCTGACAAGTGTTGTAGGTCTGTGCCTGAGACCTGAACCTGTGAACCCAGGCTGCCAGAGCAGAGCATGCCAAACTTAACTACTACACCACAGGGCCAGCACTATTCTTAATTTTTTGAGGAATCTTCATATTGTTTTTCATAGTGGCTATACCAATTTACGTTCCCACCAGTAGTGTATGAGGGTTCCCTTTTCTCACATCCTCTCCAACACTTATTATTTCTCGTCTTTTTAATAATACCCATTCTGATGGGCGTGGGGTGATATTTCATTGTGGTTTTGATTTGTGTTCCCCTGATAGTGATGTTGAATATCTTTCCATGTGTCTGTGGGCCATGTGGATATCTTCTTTGGAAAAAATGTCTGTTTAGGTCCCTTGCCCATTTTTTAATTGGGTTGTTTATTTTTTTGTTGCTGAGTTGTATGTTTATATATTTTGGATATTAACCCCTTATTGCAAATATCTTCTCCCAATTGTTAGGTTGTTTTTTCAGTTTGTTGATGGTTTCCTTTGCTGTGCAGAAGCTTTTGAGTTTGATGTAGTCCCATTTGTTTATTTTTTCTTTTGTTTGCCTTGCCTGAGGAGACACATTCAACAAGATACTGCTAGGACTGCTGTTGAAGAGTGTATTGCCTTGGTTTTCTACTAGGAGTTTTATGGTTTCAGGTCTTATATTTGAGTCTTTAATCCATTTTGAATTAATTTTTGTGTATGGTGTAAGACAGTGGTCTACTTTCGTTCTTTTGCATGTGGCTGTCCAGCTTCCCCAACACCATTTACTGAAGAGACTTTCCTTTCTCCATTGAATATTCTTGGCTCCTTTGTCAAAAATTACCTGTCCATAGATGTCTGGGTTTATTTCTGGGCTCTCAATTCTGTTCCATTGATCTGTGTGTCTGTTTTTGTGCCAGTACCATGCTGTTTTGGTTACTATAGCTTTGTGGTACGTTTTGATATCAGGGATTGTGATACCTCCAGCTTTGTTCTTTTTCCTCAGGATTCCTTTGGCTATTCAGGGTCTCTTGTTGTTCCATATAAATTTTAGGATTCTTTGTTCTATTTCCATGAAAAATGTCATTGAGATTCTGATTGGCATTACATTGAATCTGTAGATTGCTTTAGGTAATATGGAAATTTTAACTATGTTACTTCTTCTAATCTGTGAGCATGAACTATCTTTCCATGTCTTTGTATCTTTGATATATTTCAACAATGTCTTATAGTTTTTAGCATACAGGTCTTTCACCTCCTTGGTTAAATTTATTCCTAAGTATTTTACTCTTTTTGTTGTGATTGTAAATAGAATTGTATTCTTTTTTTTTTTTTTTTACTGAGGAACATTAGTCTTGAGCTAACATTTGTTGCCAATCTTCCTCTATTTTGTATGTGAGGTGCTGTCACAGCATGGCCAGACTGATAGATGAGTGGTGTAGGTCCATGCCTGGGAACTGAACCCGGGCCACCAAAGCAGAGCATCCTGAACTTAACCACTAGGCCGCCGGGGCTGGCCCATGGAATTGTATTCTTGATTTCTCTTTCTGCTAGTTCATTGTTAGTGTATAGAAATGCAATTGATTTTTGTATGTTGATTTTATACCCTACAAGTTTACTGTATGTATTTTTTCTAATAGATTTTTCGTGGAATTTTTAGGGTTTTCTATATATAAAATCATGTCATTCACAAATAGGGACAGTTTTACTTCTTCCTTTCCAATTTGATGACTTATTTCTTTTGCTTGCCTAACTGCTTTGGCTAGAACTTCCAATGCCATATTGAATAAGAGTGGTAAGAGTGGGTATCCTTGCCTTGTTCCTGTTCTTGAGGAATAGCTTTCAGTTTTTCACCATTAAGTTTGATGTTACCTGTGGGTTTGTCATATATGGCCTTTATTACATTGAGTTACTTTCCTTCTATATCCGTTTTATTCAGAATTTTTCTCATAAATGGATGCTGAATCTTGTTAAATGCTTTCTCTGCATACATTGAGATGATCATATGATTTTTATTCTTCATTTTGTTAATGTGGTGTATCACATTGATGGATTTGCATCTGTTGAACCATCCTTTCATTCCTGGAATAAATCCCACTTGATTGTCATGTATGATCCTTTTAATGTATTGTTGTATTCGATTTGACAAGATTTTATTGAGGATTTTTGCATCTATGTTCATCAGCAATATTGGCCTGTAATTTTCCTTTTTGTGTTGTCCTTGTCTGATTTTGGGGTCAGGGTGATGTTGGCCTCATAGAATGAGTTAGGAAGCGTTCCATGTTCTTCAATTTTTTGGAATAGTTTGAGAAGGATAGGTATTAAATCTTCTTTGAATGTTTGGTAGAATTCTCAGAGAAGCCATCTGATGATGGACTTTCGTTTTTTGGGAGGTGTTTGATTACTGTTTCAATCTCTTTAGTTGTGATTGGTCTATTCAGATTCTCTATTTCTTTTTGATTCAATTTTGGGAGGTTGTATGAGTCTAAAAATTTATCCATTTCTTCTAGGTTATCCAATTTGTGGGCACATAGTTTTTCATAGTATTCTCTTGTAATCCATTGTATTTCTGTGGTATCCATTGTAATTTCTCCTCTCTCATTTCCAATTTTATTTATTTGAGGCTTCTCTCTTTTTTTCTTATTGAGTCTGGCTAAGGCTTTGTCAATTTTGTTCATCTTCTCAAAGAACCAGCTCTTAGTTTCATTGATCCTTTCTACCATTTCTTTTGGTTTCTATTTCATTTATTTCGACTCTAATTTTCATTATTTTTCTCCTTCTGCTGACTTTGGGCTTTGTTTGTTCTTCTTTTTCTGGTTCTGTTAGATGTAGTTTAAGATTATTTACTTGAGATTTTTCCTGTTTGTTGAGGTGGGCCTGTTTTGCTGTGAATTTCCCTTTTAGAACTGCTTTTGCTGCATCCTGTAAGAGTTGGTATGATGTATTTTCATTTGTCTCCAGATATTTTTTGATTTCTCTTTTGATTTCTTCATTGATCCAATGGTTGTTCAGTAGCATATTGTTTAGTCTCCACATATTTGTGAGTTTCCCAGCTTTTTTCTTGTGGTTGATTTCTAGTTTCATAGCATTATGGTTGGAAAAGATGCTTGATATGATTTCAATCTTCTTAAATTTCTTGAGGCTTGCCTTGTTTCCCAACATATGGTCTATCTTTGAGAATGTTCCATGCGAACTTGAAAAGAATGTGTATTTTGCTGTTTTTGGATGGAGTGTTCTATATATATATATCTTAAGTCTGTCTGGTCTAGTTTTTCATTTAGTTCCACTATTTCCTTGTTGACTTTCTGTCTGGATGATCTATCCATTGATATAAATGGGGTGTTTAGATCACCTACTATTACTGTGTTCCTGTTAATTTCTCCCTTTAGGTCCATTAATAGTTGCTTTGTGTACTTTGGCACTCCTGTGTTAGGTACATATATATTCTTAAGTGTTATGTCCTCTTGGTGGAATGTCCCTTTTATCATTGTATACTGCTCCTCTTTGTCTCTCATTGCCTTTTTTAACTTCAAGTCTGCTTTGTCTGATATAAAAATGGCAACACCAGCTTTCTTTTGTTTGCCATTATCTTGGAGTATTGTCTTCCATCCCTTCACTCTGAGCCTATGTTTGTCTTTAGAGCTGAGATGTGTTTCCCAGAGGTAGCATACTGTTGGGTCTTGTTTTGTAATCCATCCTTTCAGTTTGTGTCTTTTGTTTGGTAAATTCAATCCATTTACATTTCGAGTGAGTATTGATATATGTGGGCTTAATACTGACATTTTATCTCTTGTTTTCTAGTTGTTCTATATTTCCCTTGTTTTTCTTCCATGTATTTCTGACTGCCATTTCAGTTGGGTGACTTTCTGTGAACATTTTCCCTTTTTTAATCATTTGTGTCTTTTTTCTGATTTTTTGTTTAGCAGTTACTATGAGGTTTGTGTAAAAAATCTTGTAGATAAGATAGTCCATTTTCTGAAAGCCTCTTATCTCCATTAGCTTAAGAAGGTTCCATCCCTTTCCTCTTCCCTGTCTAAGTTGTTGTTGTCACAAATTATTCCATTTTGTGCTGTGAGTTTGTGATTAAAATGAAGTGTTTATAGTTATTTTTGATGCTTTTCTTCCCTTTATCTTTAATATTATAATTAAATGTTTGCTAACCTGTTCTGATAGAGAGCTTCAATTTTCTGATTTTGTCTATTTATCTCCTTGCTCAAGGCTTTGTAAATCTTTTCCTTTTTGTTTCTGGTATGAAGGCAGGCTTGATAATTTCTTGTAGGGGGAGTCTTGTGGCGATGAACTCCCTCAGCTTTTGTTTATCTGGGAAAGATTTTATTTCTCCATCATATCTGAAGGATAGTTTCACTGGATAGAGTATTCTTGGCTGAAAGTTTTTCTTTTAGTATTTTGAATATATCATTCCACTCTCTCTAAGCCTGTAAAGCTTATGCTGAAAAGTCTGCTGAAAGCCTGATAGTGGTTCCTTTGTATGTTGTTTTCTTCTGCCTTGCTGCTCTTAGTATTTTTCTTTGTCATTGGCTTTCGCCAATTTTACTAATATATGCCTTGGAGAAGGTCTTTTTGCATTTACATAATTAGGAGTTTTATTGACTTCGTTTACTTGTAATTCCAGTTCTTTCCCCAGGTTTGGAAAATTCTCAGCTATTATTTCTCTGAACAAGCTCTCTGCTCCTTTCTCCCCCTCTTCTCCCTCTGGAATACCTATAAAACTTATGCTGCATTTCCTAATTGAGTCGGATATTTCTCAGAGAATTTCTTTACTTTTTTGAAGTCTAGTTTTCTTTCCTCCTTCACCTGACATAGTTCTATATTTCTATCCTCTAAATTAATAATTCTGTCCTTTATAATGTCAGCTCTTTTAAAAAAGGTTTCTGGATTATTTTTTATCTTATTCATTGTGTTCTTCATCTCCAGCATTTCTGTTTTTTTTTTTAAGTTTCAATCTCTTTTGTGAAGAATTCCTTCTGCTTATTAATTTTATTCCTGAGTTCATTGAACTGTCTTTCTGAGTTTTCTTGTAACTAGTTGAGTTTATTTATGATAACTATTTTGAATTCTCTGCCATTTAGATTGTAAATTCCTGTGGCTTCAGGATTGGTTTCTGTGTCTTTTTATTAGTGAATTCAATCCATTTACATTTAGGTGATTATTGATATACAAGCACTTAATACTGCCATTTTATCTTTTCTGGTTGTTCTATATTTCCATTGATTCTTTCCCCTTGTGTTTCTGTCTGCTATTTAAGTTTAGTGGTTTTCTGTTTTGTCTTTCTCAGCTTCCTCTTTTTTATGTTTCATGTCTCTGCTCTGAATTTTTGTTTTGTGGTTACCATGAGGTTTGTATAAAACATCTCATAGATAAGATAGTACTTTTTCTGATGATAACATCTTATCTTCATTTGCCTATGCAGGTTTTGTCCTTTTTCTCTTCCCTTCTATGCTTTTGTTGTCACAAATTATCCCTTTTTGTATTGTGAGTTTGTTACCAAATTGGAGTGGTTATAGTTATTTTTAATGCTTTCTTTCCTTTTAACCTTTATGTTATAATTGTGTGTATTAACCTATTCTGATATAGAGTTGCAATTTTCTGATTCTGTCTTTCTATTTATCACCTGCTGAAAGCTTTGTATACCTTTGTCTTCTCATTTCATTTAGGAGAGCTTGTTCAAGATTTCTTGTAAGGCAAGTCTAGTGTTGATAGACTCCTTCAGGTTTTGTTTGTCTGGGAAAGCCTTTATTTGTCCTTCATATCTGGGGGATAACTTTGCTGGATAGAATATTCTTGGCTGGCAGTTTTTATCTTTCAATGTTTTCAATATATCACTCCATTCTCTCCTGGCCTGTAGAGTTTCTGCTGAGAAATCTGCTGATAGCCTAATCAGGGTTCCTTTGTAGGTTATTTTGTTTCCTCCCTGGCTACCTTTAATATTTTTTCTTTGTCATTGACTTTTGACAGTTTTCTTATCGTGAGTCTTGGAGAAGGTCTTTTTGAATTGAGATAATTGAGTGTTCTATTAGCTTCATGTAGTCATATATCCAGTTCCTTCTTCAGGTTTGGGAAGTTCTCAGTTATTATTTCTTTAAATAAACTTTCTGCTCCCTTCTCCCTCTCTTGTCCTTGTGGGATACCCATTATCCTTATGTTGCTTTTCCTAATTGAGTTGGATATTTCTCATAGAATTTCTTTATTTTTTTTTAAAGTCTTAGTTCTCTCCTTTTCCACCTAAATTATTTCTAGATTTCTATCTTTGATCTTACTAATTCTCTCTTGCATGTGGTTTGCTCTATTTCCAATGCTTTCTACTTTGTTCTTAATTCCATTTGTTTTGTTCTTCAGCTCCAGAATTTGTGTTTGGTTCTTTTTTAGAATGTCAATCTCTTTGGTGAAGAACTCCTTCTGTTCTTTAATTGTATTCCTGAGCTCATTGAACTGTCTTTTTGAGTTTTCTTGTAGCTCATTGAGTTTCTTCAAGACAGCTATTTTGAATTCTCTATCAGTTAGATCACAATCTTCCATGACTTCAAGTTTGGTTTTTGTAGAATTGTCATTTTGTTTTTCTGATACCATGTTACCATAATTTTTTATGGTGCTTGATGGATTGTTCCTCTGTCAGCACATTTATAGTAGTGAACACCTTTATTATTTAGGTACTGCTTTATTTAGTTTGATCCTCAGCTGGTTCTGGTTGTATTTGAGACCTTCGCTTTCCACCCTCCACTGACTCTGCCAGAAGCATTGTCAGTGCCCTCCTTGTGCTCCTTATGCCTCTGAGGTTTCTGGTGCCTTGCTGCTCTGGTGTTGCTGCAGTCTCAGGCATTGTTGCTGGGGTCACCATGTTGATGAGCATCTCTTATGGTTCCAGAGTCACCTGGGTTACAGGTTCCCCCACCATGGCAGGGGGAGAGGGAGAGTGGGTTGGGAGCTGGATTCACAAGTGCCTCCATCGCATCTGGGATTTTAGGGTCTTCAGGTGCCATTGTTGTTGGTAGGGGGGTTGGGGTTGTGGGCACCAGTGCAGCTGGGGGGGACTGGGGTTGTGGGCTCTACTGTCATTGCTACTGGGCTCTCTGAGCCTCAAGGACTGCTGCAGCTGGGGGGCCACTGCCTTTTATGCCACCTCTACTGAAGCTCTTGGGTTTTCTCAAGGTGCTGGCATTTCTGCTGCCCCGGGTACTGAGTTCACAGGCATTACCATCACTACTTGGAGGTCTGGGGTCACAGGCATATCTACCAGGAAAAGGTTATTCTTTATTTTTTGTATAATCTGACTAGAAGACAAAGATTCTGTGTCTTGCTAGAATAACCTTTTATGGTTTATGTTGACTTTATGATGTCCTTGATTATTTAAGAAAACAAAATCTTCTTAAGAAAGAGCTGAGGTTTTTTATAATCATATTGCCTGTTTATTTTTCAATCTTTTATTGTCAAATTGGTCAAGTAGGTAGCCATGTATTGTTTTTCAGCAATGCATAATCCTATTTTAATCAAGTCTTAAAATATCCTGACAACTTTTGATATTTTTGCTTCCTCAAATCTAGTCCTGAATGATATCTTTTGCACCTGCAACTATCTTTCAGATTTCCCAGAGGGCCTATGGAAAATTAAAAAAAGGATCTGTTCTTTCACCTTGTAAAGTAGAATTGCTAGAGATAATTGGGTTTGTTTGATGTATTACTATTCATGAGTTGTATGAGAAGAGTAGTTAAATCAGAGGAGATTCTCAGCCTTCCCTAGATTAAACTGGTGTAGGTAAAATGTTATTAATATAAATATTTCAGAAATTGTGTGCTATATGGGAAGTTCCTAGAGAATCATCATTGCCCTCCTTGTCAGTAAAATGTTTATATTTGTTAGAGTACTAGTGTTTCTTTGCTGATAATAGAAATTAACAGTATGATATAACAATCATAATTTCAGTTTGCTTTTTAAATGTTAACTTATTCACAACTTTGCTTATTTAATTTGAATCTAGCATCTTCCAAGCCAGTGATTTTTAAATGGGGATTCCCATCACTTACCTATGGAGTTTTATTAATGTAAAAATGTTTAGGACCTACTCTAGACTTGTAGAAACTCTTTACTTGATATTCTTGATATATTTTTGGTATATTCTAACAATAAAGTTAACATATTCATGGCATAATATGTTAGGATGATTATATCCGGGGAGATTTTTCTTTGTAAAGTTTATGTTAATCCATTTTTGTAAATTAGATGTAATATTCACTCTTCTTTGAAAGCAGGAGTAGTCATTACATCTATAAATATTTTGTTTAAAACTTTTTTGGGGGTTGACTTTATTATCTCGTTTTGTTTGCCATAGAAAGAACTAAATTTCCTTGACAGTTATTTTATTTTTGTAATGAACTCTCATCAGATCTTTCACTTTTGAAAATGATCAGTAGTAAGTTAACCACAGCCGTCATAAGTCTTTTGTTATCTACAAGTAGTTTTTTTTGTTTTAATTTGGTACTTCCCTGAAAGCATTTGCAATCAGCTACTGGCCAGAGTGCTTCATTTTCAACAGAGGACTCTCTCAAAGTTCCTTTGAAAAGGACTATTCCAGGTACTATTGGGTACAGGGTTCTGATGACATCATTTAAACATCTTTGAGATCATACTAGTTGACTGAGTCTGGATTTCCAGAACTTTAGTCAAGAAATAGATGGGTCCATGAGATTGCTAACCCGTGACTATATGGATCAAAAACTAATTACATAGGCCTCAATGAACTGATGAAGGATGATTGTGGGTTTTGTTTGGAATATTTGTTTGGGATCTATTCTGGATGTGTAAGACACACATTCATGTTTTGTCTTAAGTTATGTATAACTCACGACAATTTAGTAGACTATGCTTTTGTAAACGGAAAGGAAATATTTGTAAATAATATCTTATCCTTCCTGTTTAATCCCTCCAAAATTCTGAAACTTGTACTGAGTATTTACATTTTCATGGAAACATGATTATTTCATGGGTTCCATAAGAATCTGTTGTCCTTGGTAACAGGACGTGATTGGAAATATTGATTATGCAACCAAAGCTTTGCACGGAATGTCATATTTGAGAATGATATTCATTGAGTCACTTATGACCAAATGCTTTTCAGGAACTCAGATTGACTTTATGGAGCCAAAGCTTACATAGTCCTCTCAGGAAAACTTGCCTGGTACCTGGTTTACAGGGTTCCCAGCCTTGCATGTGCATAGGGAAATTCTCTTCCTGGCAGATCAGGAAGCTTAAGTATTTGGGGGCCTTGTAAAGAGAGAAATTTGCCCAAATTTAAAGGTACTAAGGTGAGATCTGGTGGAGAGTTCTTGATTTGGCTTCCTAGCCTCAGGGGCTTTTAAAATTTCAATCTGAGATTCCTTATAAAAGCTCCTAGCAAAACAAACTTAAGAAGGCCTATATAGTTAATTATTCTGCCTGCAACTATGTAAATAATTAGGTCAAATCTAATGAGACCAGCCTATTTGTGTGATCAAGAATAACCTTTGTTTAAGATTATCTTTCATCCAAAGCAGGGAGATGGTAGAGGTAGAGTTTGTTTCAATAGAAAATGATAGCATATCCTTCTGAGTTATTAATTTCTGGTCCTGTTCATTGTCTTTGAGCTACTTTGTATCTCTTTGTAAATTGCAAGCAACTGATGGGTATGCAATCTCTGTCTTGTCTGGTGGAGATTTATTTGACTTCCTCCCTAAGTATGGAAAACTAATTTTGACACTTATCTGAAATTGGACTGGGTCGTGTTACTTTGCCCAAATTGTCAATCCTTACCAAATTTTCAATTCTTCTGATTTCCTTCAATATCTGACTGCAATCCTTCAAGTAAATTTTCTAATTTTTCTCCCTCCCCTTGACTTGGTGCACTGAGAACTAAAACCTGACTGCCTAGAGTCCTGTTAGAACTGTAGCTTGCCTTGCAGCTTGCTCTTTTCTCGAGGATCTGAAGCCGCCCTATAAGCTAAAGCCTACTGATTTGATACAAACTTGGAAGAACACATCACTGCAGCAGACCATGCATTGGTCAGTTTTCTCCCTGGACAAGCTGCTGCCTGGACCACTAAGGAAGGTGAGTGAAATCTTTGGGTCTTGTATGCCCTTATGTGACAAATAACCAAGACTGTGGGCAACATCACCAAGAGTAGAAATATCCTGGCTTCAACAAACTTAACAGGTGGTGCTGCATAACTGAGATCTTCCTCTACTGGCCTCTTGGAATCTACTGGTTACCCTTAAAGGTTCAACTCCTGGCTCTTTACTTTTATACAATCTTTTATATTAGTATTTCTCTTTTTCCACTTTATGCATTCATCTTTTAGGATGCCCAATCTTCAGGATCCTAAAAGAATTGATCTTTGCCACCACTTATCAAAAGATGGTTCAATGGTTTTGGAGAACAATGCCAACAAGAGTCCTTGAGAGACTATTTCTCCGACTTTGCTTCACCCCACTCAGGAATTTTATGATTGCCTCTGAGTTGTTCAGCAATGAATGATATTTATTTTGAACAAAAGGGCAAACTGATGGTTTTGAGTTTTTATATAAGCCTTGAGCTCTCCTGGAAAGCAGTGATGGAAAAGAAATCTTCCATCCTTTTAAGACCCACCTCTGCCCTTCCTCAATGACTCCCTTCTTTATAAAAACTTTGAGTTTCCTTACTATTTTTTTGAGATGTTCCACATTTATGATCATGCTCCCTATTGTAATAGCCTGAACAAATCATCTCCTTAATTGTCCAGTGCATTTTGCCTTTTACAGGCCCCTACCTTTCTCTCCTGTTTTATCACATAACAGTCTCTCCTTTGTTCACTACACTCAAACCGTGTTGGCCTTTTTGTCCCTGCAGCAGACATAACTTCTCTCTGACTTTCAGCCTGAGCACATGCTGTTCCCTGTGCTGAAATGTTCTTTTGAACTCCTCCCTCTCATCCAGCTCAGCTCAAATGTCAGTTCCTCAGGTAGGTCAGGATTCCTCTCCCATTATCACACTCATAGTACAGTTGATCTTCATTATTTGTGGGTTCTGTATTTGTGAATTTGCCTACTTGATAAAATTTATTTGTAACCTCAAAATCAATACTCGTGGTGGAGTTGCCATTCAAGACGGCAACTAGGAAGATCTTGAACTCACCTCCTCCCACAAATGCACTGAGTATACAGCTACATATGGAAGAATTTCCTCTTAAAAAACCTAAAGCCTGGCTGAATGATGACTACACATCAGACAAATGAGAAGAAAACCACATGAAAGTGGGTAGGAGAGGCTGAGACGTGATCTCGCCATAAACTCCACCCGCTGCATGGTGACTTACAACTGGGAGGGAACTCAAAACCCAGAGCTTGTCCCTAAGGAGTGAAGGGTTCAAGTCCCACATCAGGCACCCCAACTTTTAAGGCAGTCACTTGAGAGATGAGCCCCATAAACATATAATTTTGAAAATCAATGGGGCTCACGTTCCAAGATCCACAAGATGGTAGCAATCTGAGAAATGCCTCTTAAAGAGCTCACACACTCAGACTCATCCTCCCCAGGGCCCAGCTCAGAGGCGTCTGATCACCCTCAGACTTAAAGAAAAGGAAGCTCACCTGCTTATATTAAAGCATTGCCCTGAGGGGCAGGCATCTAATTTAACACACACATCTAGGAGCCTGCTGGAACACTCCCTGGGGTTGGAGACTAGCAGGTGCCATCTTTGTGCTTTCATTTTGCTATGCTCCAGAACACAAGCATCTCCCAGAAGGGAGCCTTTACATGTATCTTGTGCCTTGATTTTTGTGGCTGCTGCCTAGAGGATGCTTCTTGATTGCCTGGCTCTGGAGACCAGGGAAGCTTGCATTCCTGGTCACACAGGACTGTAATAATTAGTGTCACCCAGAAAGGAGCTCATACCCCTGTCTGTGCGTACCCTGATTTTTGTGACTGCTGCCAGGGGATACCTCTATATCACCTGGCTCTGTTGGCCACTGGGGTTTATGCTTATGTGTCCCACAAGTCTGTAACCAAAGGAGAAATACTTCTTAAACAGCTACCACCCCCAGGGCACTGCAAGAGGCAACAGACCCAGGAGATTGGTCTTTCTGTGAGGGAGGCCTATTAGCTAATCATCGTGACTGTGGCCTGAGGGACAAGTTTCTAATTAAACATACATCTAGGGGCTGAATGTAACCCTTTCCAGAGAACTTGGAGGGTGGGTACTATCTTTGCACTCACTCTCGGCTGTGGTTCAGGGTGTCAGTATCTCCTGGAGGGGAACTTTACACACTCTGGCACCTGGTTTTTGTGGCTGATGCTCAAGGGATGCCCCTTGATCACCTGGCTCTGGTGGCCAGATGGACTTTGGTTCCTGGGTCCCACAGGACTGTAGCAATCAGAAGGACAATTCTTGGTAAGCTACTACCATCAGGGCACCGCACAGTGGACTGAGGCACATCCCACAGTATATCTGTGAAGGAGGCCACTTTGCTTTTCCTGGAACTTAAGACTGGAGAGTAGGCTTTGGGTTTGGCACACATTTAGTGGCCTATGGAGCTGCTGTCAAGGGACATAGGCTATGGACATCATCTTTGTGCTCTACCTCTGCCTTTTTCCAGCTTGCTGGTATCTCAGAAGGAAGCTTATTCACACATCGGGAGCCCTAGTTATTGTGATTGCCACTCAGGGGACACTTCCAGATCACCTGGCTCTGGTGGCCAACGGAGCTTACACTTGTGGCCCCTCAGGACTGTATATATTTGCATACTTTTAAAAGCTTCTGTCTGAGAGTCTGAATTTTAGTCAGCCTGAATCTAGATGCTGAGATCCTCCCCTTTGGGACACTGATGGGTCTGGGCACATCTTCAACTACTGGGAGCTATTAAAAAATATGATAGGCTGCTTGGACAAGCACAGAGGTTTGAGAGATGACCAAGAGCTAGGGCAGGGTTAAGCAGAAAGGTTCATCTCCTACACTAGGCCACTCCTTCAAGACAGGGAGATTGGTTGTTTCATCTACTTTATAGAAACCACCACAGAGAGTCAAGTGAAATGGAGAAATGGAGGAATATGTTCCAAATTGCAAAACAAGATAAAACCTCAGGAAGAAACCTTAACAAAACAGAGTTAAGTAATTTACCTGATAAAGAGTTCAAAGTAATGGTCATAAATTGAACCCCTGTTCACTGCTGGTGGCAGTGCAAACTGGTGCAGCCACTATGGAAAGCAGTATGGAGTATCCTCAGAAAATTAAGGATAGATCTACCATATGATCCAGCTATCCCACTGCTGGGTATTTATCCAAAGAACTTGAAAACACAAAGGCATAAAGATACTTGCACCCCTATGTTCATTGCGGCATTATACACAATAGCCAAGACTTGGAAGCAACCTAGGTGCCCATCAAGGGGTGAATGGATAAAGAAGATGTGGTATTTATACATGATGGACTACTACTCAGCCATAAGAAATGACGAAATCCAGTCATTTGTGACAACATGGATGGACCTTGAGGGTATTATGCTGAGTGAAATAAGTCAGAGGGAGAAAGTCAAATACCATATGATCTCACTCATAAGTAGAAGATAAAAACGACAAAAAACCCCACATAGCATTGGAGATTGGACTGGTGGTTACCTTTGGGGAAGAGGGGAGGGGGAGGGCAAAAGGGGTGATTAGGCTCACATGTGAGGGGATGGACTATAATTAGTGTTTGGGTGGTGAACATGATGTAATGTATACAGAATTTGAACTATGATGTACGTCCGAAAAAAATAAAAATTAAAAAAAAAAAAGATGCTCACTGAGCTCAGGAGAAGAATGGATGAACACAGTGAGAACATTAACAAAGAGATGAAAAATATAAGAAAGTGTCAAATAGAAGTCACAGAACTAAGAATACAATAACTGAACTGAGAAAGACACTAGAGGAGTTCAACAGCACGTTGGGTGATGAAGAAGAAAGGATTGGTCAATTCAAGGACAAGACAGTAGAACTCACCTAGTCAGAGCAGCAAAAAGAATGTAAAAAGTGAAAATAGCTTAAGGGACTTGTGGGATAACATCAGACTAACGTTTGCATTATAGGGTGCCCAGAAGCAGAAGAGAGAGAGAAAGGGAGAATCTTATTTGAAGAAATAACTGCTGAAAACTTTCCTAAATTGGGGAAGGAAATGGACATACACACTCAGGAAGCCCAGAGAGTTCCAAATAAGATGAACCCAAAGAGATCCACTCCAAGACACATTATAATTAAAATGTCAAAAGTTACAGACAAGGAGAGAACATTAAAAGCAGCAAGAGAAAAACAACTTGTTATGTACAGGGAACACTTATAAGACTATCAGTAGATTTTTCAGCAAAAACTTTGCAGTCCAGGAGAGAGTGGAATGATATATTCAAAGTCATGAAAGGAAAAAAAATTCAAACCAAGAATTATGTACCAGGCAAAGTTATCATTTAGAATTAAAGGAGAAATAGAGTGTTCCAGACAAGCAAAAGCTAAAGGCCTTCATCACCACTAAACTGGCCTTACAAGAAATGTTAGAGGGACTTCTGTAAGCTGAAAATAAAGGGCACAAATTAATCACAAGAACACATATGAAAGAATAAATTTCACTGGAAAAGTAAATATATAGTAAAGGTAGTGGATCAATCACTTATAAAGCTAGTATGAAAGGTAGAAGATGAAAGTAGCAAAAATACCTATGATTACTATAATTAATTAAGGAATACTCAAGATAAAAAGATGTAGAAGTTGACATAAAAAATATGAAAACTGGGGGGGGGGACTAAAAAATGTGAAGTTTTGGAATGTGTTCAAATTTAAGTTGTTATGAACTTAAAACAGACTGTTATATACATAGGATGTAATATATGAACCTCACAGTAACCACAAAGCAAGTACTTATAGTAAATGCACAAAAGATAAGGAGAAAGGAATATAAACGTACCACTAAAGAAAGCCATCAAACCACAAAGGAAGAGAGAAAGAGAAGAAGAAAGGAACAGAGAAGAACTACAAACAGAGAAAAATTAACAAAATGGCAATAATCACATACCTATCAATAATTACTTAACTGTAAATGGACTGAATTCTCTAATCAAAAGACATAGAATGGCTGAATGGGTTAAAAAACAAGGCCCATTTATGTGCTGCCTATAGGAGACACACTTTAAGTATAAGGACACACACAGACTAAAAGTGAAAGGATGGAGAAATATATCCAAGCAGATGGAAACCAAAAAAAAATCTGGGGTAGCTATACTCATATCAGACAAAATAGACCTTAAAACAAAGTCTGTAATAAAAGACAAAGAATGGTGTTACATAATGTTAAAGTAGTCAATCTAGCAAGAAGAGATAACATTATAAATATATATTCACTCAACATAGGAGCACCAAAATATATAAAGCAAATATAAAAAGACCTAAAAGAGTAATTGACAGCAATACAATAATAGTAGGGAACTTTAACATCCCACTTATGTCAATGGATAGATAATCCAGACAGAAAATTAATAAAGAAACATCGACCTTCAATGACACATTAGACCATATGGACCTAATAGATGTATGCAGCACATTGCATCCAAAAGCAGCAGAATACACATTCTTCTCAAGTGCACATGGAACATTCTCCAGGATAGATCACATGTTAGGCCACAAAACAAATCTTAATAAGTTGAAGAAGACTGGAATCATATCAAGACTCTTTTCTGACCACAATGGTATAGAACTGGAAATCAATTACAAAAAGAAAACTGGAAAGACCACAAAAATGTTCAGATTAAACAACATGCTACTGAACAACAAATGGGTCATTGAATAAATCAAAGAAGAAATTGACAAATACCTAGAGAAAAATGAAAACAGAAATATGACATACTAAAATCTATGGGATGCAGCAAAAGCAGTTCTAAGAGGGAAGTTCATAGTTATACAGGCCCACCACAACAAACAAGAAAAATCTCAAATAAACAAACTTTATACGTAAAGCTAGAACTAGAAAAAGAAGAACAAACACAGCCCAAAGTTAGTAGAAGGAAGGAAATAACATAGATTAGGGCAGAAATAATAAATAGACACTAAAAAGACAATAGAAAAGTCAATAAAACTAAGAGCTGGTTCTTTGAAAAGAAAAAATATTGACAAACCTTTAGCTAGACTCAACAAGAAAAAAAGAGAGAGGGCTCAAATAAACAAAATCAGAAATGAAATAGGAGAGTTACAACTGATTCCACAGAAATGCAAAGGATCATAGGAAAGCACTAAGAACAATTATATGCCAACAAATTGGACAACTCAGAAGAAATGGATAAATTCCTAGAAACACACAAATTACCAAGAATGAGATGAAGAAACGGAAAATCTGAATTGACCGATTACTAATGATGAGATTGAATAAGTAATCAAAAACCTCCCAAGAAACAAAGGTCCAGGGCCAGATAGCTTCATTGGTGAATTCTGCCAAACATTCAAAGAAGATTTAATGCCTATCCTTCTCAAACTCTTCCAAAAAATAAGAGATGGAACACTTCCAAATTCATTTCAAAAGGCTAGCGTTACCTTGATACCTGAACCAGACAAGGACACTGCAGAAAAAGAAAATTACAGGCCAATATCCTTAATGAACACAGATGCAAAAATCCTCAATAAAATGTTAGCAAGCCAAATTCAACAATACATTAAAGGGATCAAGTGGGATTTATTCCAGGGGTGGTTCCAAGGTTCAATATCTGCAAATAAATCAATATGATACATCACATTAACAAAATGAAAGATAAAAATCATATGATCATCTCAATAGATGCAGAAAAAGCATTTGACAAAATTCAACATCCTTTTATAATAAAAACTCTCAACAAACTGAGTATAGAGGGAAGGTACCTCAACATAATAAAGGCCAAATATGACAAACCCACAGCTAACATCATACTTGGTGGTGAAAAGCTGAAAGCATTTCCTCTAAAATAAGAAACAAGACAAGGATGCCCACTCTCACCTCTTTTATTCAACATAGTATTGGAAATCCTAGCCACAGCAATTGGGCAAGCAAAAGAAATAAAAGTCATCCAAATTGGAAAAGAAGAAGTAAAACTGTCACTATTTATAGATGACATGATATTATACATAGAAAACCCTAAAGACTCCACCAAAAAACTGTTGGAACTAATCAATGAATTCAATCAATATACAGAAATCTGTGGTGTTTCTACACACTAATAAACCATCAGAAAGAGAAATTAAGGAAACAATCCCACTTATGATTGCATCAAAAAGAACAAAATACCTAGGAATAAATTTAACCTAGGAATAAAATTAAGGGAGGTGAAAGACTATGAGACACTGATGAAAGACATTGAAGACAGAAATCAATTAAAAGATATTTTGTGCTCATTGATTGAAAGAATTAATACTGTTTAAATGTCTGTAGTACCCGAAGCAATCTACAGATTGAATGCAATCACCATCAAAATTCCAATGGCATTTCTCATAGAACTAGAACAAATAATTCTAAAATTTGTATAAAACCACAAAAGATCCCAAATACCAAAAACAATCTTGAGAAAAAAGGACAAAGCTGGAGGTATCATGCTCCCTGATTTCAAACTATACTACAAAGCTATAGTAATCAAAACAGTATGATATTCACATAAAAATAGACACAGATCAATGGAACAGAATTGAGAGCCCAGAAATAAACCCCTACATATATGGACAACTAACTTATGACAAAGCAGCCAAGAGCGTACAACGGAGAAAGGACAGTCTCTTCAGTAAATAGTGTTGGAAAAACGGGATAGCCACTTGCAAAAAATGAAACTAGACCGCTATCTTACACCAGACACACAAATTAACTCAAAATGAATTAAAGACTTGAATGTAAGACCCAAACCCATAAACTTCCTAGAATAAAATAAAGGCAGTAAGCTCCTTGACACCAGTCTTAGTGATGTTTTTGTGGCTATGATTCCAAAGGCAAGGGAAACAAAAGCAACAATAAGTAAGTGGGTTACTTCAAACTAAAAAGCTTCTACACAGTGAAGGAAACCAACATCAAAACAAAAGGACAACCTACCACTGGGAGAAGATATTTACAAATCATGTATCTGACAACGGATTAATATTCAAAATACATAAAGAACTCATAGAACTCAACAACAACAAGAACAAACAAACCAATTAAAAAATGGGAAGAGGATCTGAATAGACATTTTTCCAAAGAAGACATACAGATGGCCAACAGGCCCATGAAAAGATGTTCAACATCAGTATTTATTAGGGAAATGCGAATCAAAACACAATGAAGGCCTGCCCAGTGGTGTAGTGGTTAAGTCTGCACACTCTGCTTCAGTGGCCCAGGGTTTGCCGGTTCAGATTCTGGGCACAGGCCTATGCACCACTTATCAAGCCATGTTGTGGCAGGTGTCCCACATATAAAATAGAGGAATATGGGCACAGATGTTAGCTCAGGGCCAATCTTCCTCAGTAAAGGGAGAAGGATTGGCAGCAGATGTTAGCTCGGGCTAATCTTCCTCGGGAAAAATAAATTAATTAATTAAACAAACCCAAAACACAATGAGATATCACCTCACACCCGTTAGAATGGCTATTATACAAAAGACAACAAATAACAAGTATTGGAGAGGGTGTGGAGAAAAGGGAACACTCATATACTGCTGGTGGAAATGTAAATTGGTGCAGCCGCCATGGAAAACAGTATGGAGATTCCTCAAAAAATTAAGAATAGAACTACCATATGATCCAGCTATTTCACATCTGGGTATTTATCCAAAGAATACAAAAACAGTAATTCAAAAAGATATATGCACCTCTATGTTCACTGCAGCGTTATTTACAATAGTCAAGATATGGAGACGACCAAAGTGTCCATCAATGGATGAATGGATAAAGATTGCATACATATGTATGTATGTGTATATATATATATGTGCATATATATATATGTGTATATATATATATGATGCAATACTACTCAGTCATAAAAGAGAATGGTCTTGCCCATCGTGACAGCATGATGGACCTTGAGAGCATTATATTAAGTGAAATAAATCAGACAGAGAAAGACAAATGCTGTATGATTTCACTCATATGTGGAATCTAAGAAAAAACAAAACAAGAAAACAAACTCATAGATACAGAGAACAGATTGTGGTAACTAGAGGGAAAAGGGTTTGGGGAGTAGGCAAAATGGGTGAAGGGGGCCAATTGTATGGTGATAGATGGTAACTAGATTTTCGGTGGTGATCACTTTGTAGTGTATACAGATATTGATCCATCAATGGATGAATGGATAAAGAAACTGTGGTATATATATCCAAGGGAATATTATTCAGCCACAAAAAAGAATGAAATCTTGCCATCTGCGACAACGTTGATGGACCTCGAGGGCATTATCTAAATGAAATGTCAGAACAAAAACAAACCAAGCTCATAGATACAGAGAACAGATTGGTGGTTGTAAGTGGCAGGGGGGAGGGGGTGGGAGAAGTGGGTGAACTTTTTTTCTTTTTTTAGTTTAAATAAATTGAATTAAGAAAATACTCATACCACTTTGGGCATCATTCATGGACAGGCACTTAGCAGTGAAAATTTTGAGTTGCCCAAGTCATGTGTTCCCAACTAAGATTGAACAGGGCAATATGCTGCCTTCTTGTTTCAGCTCTCATACTTTAAACAGAGTCCTTTTTGCAATCTATTTAACGCCACGTTTTTGCATTTTTTGTACCTTTTGTTGGTGATTTTGCTGTTTCAAATGGCTCATGTGCATAGTGCTGAAGTCCTGTCTAATGTTCCTATGCACGAGACTGTGATGTGTCTTACAGAGAAAATACTTGTTTTAGATAAGTTTAATTCAGGCGTGAGTTTGCTGTTGGCTGTGAGTTCAAGGTTGATGAATCAATAGTATGTATTAAATAAAGTGTCTTTACACAGACACACATAAAACAAGGTTATGTATTGATTGGTTGATGAAAATATTGTGACCAGACGTTTACAGGAACTTAACTCTGTATTTCCCCAGGAGCCATGGTTCATGATTCACTAGTTCAATGTTGGTGGTGACTTATAGAGTGTAACTACTGTGAATAATGAGAATCAACTGCACTTTTGTCTTTTCCTTTGTAGCATTGATCACAGGTTATAAGTATATGTTTATTTGTGTAATTTTTAAATGTGTGTCTCCTCCACTAGAATGTAAGCTTTAGGAGGACAGAGACTAGGATTGTTTCATTTGATTAGACCCCCAGTACCTGATACAGTGCCTAGGATGTAGCTGGTGCTTGATAAAAATTGTTGAATGGATAATTGAATGAATGACTGAATAAACAAAGTGCCTGTGGCTATGCGGCAGAGGAATACCTGAGCAGGGAGCCAGGCAGGTCATTATAGAGGAAGGTTGAAGGCTGTGGTAGGAGAGACCATTGGTCTGCTCCCCATTTCCACTATAGTAGCTCTGGTCCTATAGTGTGGACTATACTCAATGTATAATGGAAGGATTTTCCATTGAGAGTAAGATGTGTCTCAGGTGCCAAAGCAAAATACCACCTTCCTTTAAGTAGTTTAGTATCCTTTCATTGTGCTTACAGTGAAAACAGTCAAAAGCAGCTCCTGCAACCTGGTAGTTGTAAATACCAGGCAGATTTAGAAGAGGTGTGGGGTTTTCTTCCTTTCCACTGGAGGCTCCAACGTGGATTCACATGTGGTCATAACTCCTTTTGGGGTTTATATCTGTTAATATACCCCAGGCGGAAGGCCTGGAACACATATCTACATCATGTTTATTGAAATTAAATCACTCAGGCCTTTCTAGGTGTTCTGATATAACATGGCTAACAGATACTTATTCATTTAGTAACCCCAGAGAGTTGGTTATGGAACATAATCCACCCATCAGAAAGTCATCTTGAGGAGCCAGTTAGTTGGGCCATTGCAGAAAGGAAGTCAAAATAAATCCAGGGCCAAGTCAGGGAAGGCTTTATCCAACTTAGTAAAGGAGTGTTTGAAAGCTGACCTTATGTGTAGGCAGAAATAGTAAGTAACCTATTTTGTGGTCACCTATGTAGAATGATTTGAGGGTCATCAGGAAGGGTCTTCCCACCCCCATTCCTTAATGAGATCTTTTTTTGCACCCAAACTATGCTCTTGGTTATTCTGGACAGACCTCCCTTTTTTTGTTCAGCCTTGCTAAATTTTACCTATCATTCAAAGCCCTGCTCCTCCAAGAAGCTTCCCTGGTGATTAGGTCTTAGTGCCCTCCCTGTCAGACTGTCTGGGCACCCTAGGACTTCTTTCATGTACTGGCTGCCTTTATCAGTGGTAAACAGTGATACAACTAACATTGTATGGCTCTGATGAAATGATTTCCTGAAGGACGTTATATGCTATTGGAGGACAGGGAAATGTCCAGCATTTTCTTTGTATTCCTACCATTTCCTAGCACAGTCTTCTGCACACTTTGGCTCTTAGTAAAGATTTGTTTAATAAATGGAGTCAGGCAATGAACCTTTGTGAAGCCTTCTCTGCCCACCTTACCTGGAAAGGACCTCTTTCTTCAGAGCACTATATTGCCTTGAGAGTTGACTATATTCCAGAGACGACTCTGGTAAAGAAAGTTTGGGTGGTAGGGGCTCATACAAATATGATCATGACCTGGGCTTTACTTTCTCCACTGACCACGCAAGAGTTCTTTTTGGCGCTCAGGGTCAGCCCAAACACATTTGAAATGCAGGTAGAGATGGTCTTTAGTGTTCTGCATTTCCTTTTTGATTTCTTGCCCGCCCTAAGATTCATGATCTTGCCCATGCCCCCCTCTTGCCTATGATTCCCCTACCCCGACCCATATCTATTCTCTTTAGCTGTGTCTACATGGTCTAAATACACGCAGGCTGCTATTTCCCTCCTCAGGCTTGCTCCAGTCCAGATTTAGTTTCTTTCATCTGTCTTCATCAATCATACTGGCTGATTCTCCATATTTCAAATTTCAAGGTCTTCTTTAGGCCTCCTGCAGCCAATCTGTCCAGCTCAGGGTATTTCTCCTATGAGTAGGACCCTGGATAGAGGCCCGGCCAGATCTCCTTGTGCCCAGTTGGACCTTGGGACAGTCCAGGCATCTCCAGAATGACCTCTGCAGCTCACCATAGGTTAAGGCCAACCCCTGGCTCATGGGTTAACAAGGCCAGGTATCTCTCAGCCCTGATGTTCTTCAGCTTCCTCCTACCTCAGAAACATTTGTCTTTTAGATTAATTTTTTTTCCCAGTTAGATGATTTGTTTTGTGAGTATCAAGTGGAGTCTCTTTTTGCTATTTTCTGTGCATATTCTGAAGCTTGTTTTCTCTGCCTGCTGTCCCTGTTTCGGTTTCTGTTTCTCTGCTTTTCTCTCCGTGTCCCTCTCTGCTGAGTCTTCTCTCCTTTGTGAGGGTAAGTTACTCTCCCTCAGAGTAGTGTGGACAGTCCTTCTAGAACTGTGATGGGAACTGTGGTTCTAAAGTCGCTTTTCAAAAGTTCCAGGTGAGGGGAGAATTGGCGCTTTGCTTTTAGGGCACTTAAGCAAAAGACCTCCATGGCTTATCTGAGAACTCTTTGGGCAGGCGCTGGACATTGTGGTACCTGGGCCGTGGCATTTCTCCCTTGCCTTATATTTTACCTCATTCCCTATTTTTAGCTAAAAGCAGCATATTCCTTCATCTTTGGCCAATTTCCTTCACTTTAGGTCAAGCTGTCTTAACCTTGGCACTCTTGACATTTTGGGCCAGATAATCCTTTGGGGGGGCTGTGTGGTGGAGGGCTGTCCTGTGCATTGTAAGATGTCTAGTAGCAACCTTGGCCTCTACTCACTAGATGCCAATAGCACCTCCTTACTCAGTTGCAGACTCTCACCCAGTTGTGACAACTTAAAATGTCTCCAGACATTGCCCAATGTCCCCTGGGGGGCAAAATCATTCCAGGTTGAGAACCACCTCTCTAGGTTCCCTCTGCTTTCATCCCTAGTCCTTTGCCTAATGCCTTCCTTCTACTCAAGCCTTTTCCCCAGCCTCAATGGGAAGTCTCCATCACTTGGTTAATAAAGTCATCATGGAAGTAGCAAAGGGAACTTAGATTTAGAAGACTTGGTTTTCATTGCTCGGTCCACCACTTACTAGCTATGAGGGCCTGAACAAGTTACGTAATTCTCAGTTTCCTCATCTATAAAATGGAGACAAAACTCCCACACCACAGAGTTTTTGTGAGGATTAAATATCTTTTTTCTTCCTGAAATCATTATTGCTAACCATTACTTTTACCATTTATGGCTTCAAGAAGTAAGATGATAGTGAATGGAGCCAAGGGTAGAGCTGGAAGCCTTCGACAGTGCTGTAACCCACAGTGGCATAGAAGAAGAAAGGCACATATCTGGAAGCAAGAAAAAAGAAGCATTGGTTTCCAAACCTAGTTGAGCATTGGAATCATCTGGAGACATTTTTTTTTTGAAAGGATAGAGTCCTGAGCTGTCTCCTAGGTATCCTGAATGCTGATATCTGGATGTGGGACACAGGATCTGTACCAAACAAGCTCCCCAGTGGATTCTGATGATAAGCCATATTTGGGTACCACTGAATTAGGTGATCTCTAAAGTCCCTTCTAGTTCTGATAGTTGCTGATTGTATATTTCTATTTATCCTGTAAAGTATTATACAAACTGGAATTGTACCTTCTGAAGATGATCTTAGGGAATTTTCATGGTCGTTTTTGGATACTAGAGTTGAAGAATGTCACCTTGTTTCAAGAGAATGAAGCAGCTTCTGGAGGCACATTTGACCTTTTAAGCAGGGAAGAAGGAGGAAGCTCCATGAAGCTTCAATCAACAGTTGTTTTCACTTCACTAATTAAAGAGCACAAACCTACAAACTGGCTAGTGAATAAACCTCAGTCAATGGTCCACAGACCACAGGGCTGACTAGGCCAGGATAGAAGATAGGATTTCCAGTGGCGGGAGCCTTGAAAACATTTCTGATTAGCTAGAGAAGTGACTGCAAGGTAGGTGCAGGAGGATATGTAACCCCGAAGAGTAATCTTCAGGACAGAAAAGGAAAGGGTCTTTCTGTTCCAGAAGGCCAGGGAGCCTTTGGATGTAAAACAGGATATAGCCCAGATCCTGGGGTTCTATGTCTCAGTGGCTTGCTTTAGCATTGATTTTCTTACCTCAGACCATGCTGAGGTATAAGAAAAAGGAACTGGGATGGAATGTACCATTAGCTATGTCAGACAGGCCAATCTGTGGGACTGCTTGAGTTACTTTTGGATCAGAGTTCAATGTTATATAAAATTAGCTGGGTCTATGTTGGTGTTTGTTTTGTTTGCTCTTGGTTTCCTGGTAAAAAGCTCTTTTTGACAAATTCTAATGTTGTCTTCACAGAACTAAGAGAAAAAAAGGATTTTCCACACTGTATTAGTTTTCTATTGCTGTGTAACAAATTATCACAAATTCAGTGACTTAAAACAACACAAACTTATTATCTTACAGTTTCTATGGGTCAGGGTCCAGGTGCAGATTAGATGGGTCCTCTTCTCAGGTGTCACCAGGCTGAAATCAAGGTGTATGCAGGGCTGCAATTTCATCTGAGGCTTGGGGTCCTCTTCTAGGCTCACTGATTTCTGGCAGAATTAATTTCCTTGTGGTTATAGAACTGAGGTCTCTGTTTTCTTTCTGGCTGCTGGCTGGGGACCACTCTCAGCTCCTATAGGTTACCCTCAGGTCCTTGCCATGTGACCCCCTCCACAGGCAGTTAACAACATGGTTGTTTGCCTCTCCAAGGCCCATAGGAGAACCTCTGTTGATTTGAATGTCTCTGACTTATTTTAAGTGCTCGCCTGATTAGGTCAGGCCCACCTAGGATGCTCTTCCTAAAATAAAGTCAACTGATTAGGGACTTTAATTACGTCTTCAAAATCTCTTCACAGCAGCACCTAAATTAGTGTTTGATTGAATAAATGGGAGAAAATGTGTACACCAGGGGCTGGGAATCTTGGGGTACCATCTTAGAATTCTGCTTACCACATATAACTTGGTCAAGAAGTGTGGTGATGGGGCCCAGAGAGAAAATTATCCAGGGCAGTGGGTGGATTGTGTTCCTTTGGATTAAGGCTTTCCCAAGTCAGTTATATATAATAACAGGGAGTGTGATTGGGATGTTAGGCAAGTCTCTTCAGCAACGTGGCTCCTCTTGGAGAGGAGAGGGATGTCTTTGGTCATGATCTGTGCCACCCCTTTTTCCTACCCCAAGTTGCTTATTTGGCTTACAGGGCAAATACTCCAGTCAGTTTTTCCCCGACCTGTGATTTTCAAGTTAGATTGGATTGTGATTTGAAACAGAATCAAGAACAGTGTGGTGTCAAAGAAAGACACTTCCTTTGGCAAAGACCTTTCCAGCCCTTTGCAAGTGTTCTCTCTCCAAGTGCCCCTGACCAGAGTGCAGCAAAGACAGGTGAGAAAAGAATCACACAGCCAAAAAGGAAGCTCTATAGTTTCAGGCCAGGGTGACTAAGTGCCTCAGGATGTGAGGTTGTGGCATAAGGAAGTTGTATCTTTTGGGAGAAAGGATAAACTCCTATTGGTGTGGGGACCTCAGAAGACCTAGGAGACAATTTATAAATTTGTGTGTATGTGGGGATAAGACAGGAAGGAGGAGAATGCAATGCTGGCCTGCTGGCTTGTTTCTCTTAGAAGCAATTGAGACGGTGGAATTTGTTAGAGTAATAACAATAATAACTAAATTTTTGGACTGTTTTCTATATGTAGGCACTATTCTAAGTATTTACATGTATTCACCCTCCCCCAAATCTTTTGAGGTAGGTACTATTATTATTCTTGTTTTATAGGTGAGGAAACTGAGGCAAAGAAATTAAATGCAAATTATCCTAAACTCTGGTTAATAGCATGCATGATAACGTGTTTGGGGGAAAATGTACTGATGTCTGCAACATAGTATAGGATACAACAACAACAAAAGGATGGTCTGATGGATAGATAGAGGGATGGATAATAAGTGTATATATATGATAAAACAAGTATAGTAAAATGATAATGGTAGAATCTAGTGGTGGATATGTGGGTGTTCACTGTAAAATTCTTTCAACTTTTGTATATGTTTGGAAATTTGAAAAAAAGTGAATAATCCAAGATCACACAGCCAGTAATGGCAGAGCCAGGATTCTAATCCAAGTAGTTTGGCTCCAAAGTATGTACTCTTAACAGCTGTGCTAAACTACTTCTCAAAAGCTGGTTTTCCAAGGATTTATAGTGTATTGAATGCTTGAAATTAGGTTGCTCTCTCAAGTCATTTACTCTTTATAAGCTTTGCTGTGGAAGCTATAGAACAGTGTAACAGTCTCTGTCACAAGAAGCTCAGGGTCTTGTTGAAACAAGATACACACATCTAAATCAATCTGAGAGCCGATAAAATAAGGGAGCAGAGTTCTGGAGGGGGACTAGTAGGAACTGAATTGGAGGCATGGATTGGGGCACTGCTGTACTTCTCAAAGACAGGAGGAAGGAGGAGAGTGGGGGTAAGGGTATAGAGTTTGAGACATTTGAGGTAGAGTGGAGGAAGTTTGGGCCTGAAAAGACTATCTTGTAGGTATAGCAGGAAGTGAGATCATCTGCCAAGAAAGAGTGGGTGGAGGCCAAGGTGTTAAGGAAAGTAGACAAGAATTGAAACCATTGCTTTGGGGAGTGAACATGAGATGCCTAGAAAATATGTTGGGCAGTAGGCACATCCCAGTTGGGGTCAGAGGGCAAGTATTTACAGTGGCTCTATATTTCTTCAGCCAAGTTCATTGTAGCCTATAGAGATAGGATAGGACAAGGCAGGAAGCAGGGTAGGCTCAGAAGAAGACAGGAAGGTGACCAAGGTGTCTAAGGTGACTTTGGTAGGAGAATGATAGGGAGGACAGAAAGTTTGGCTCTCCCTCTCCTTGAAAGTCCTCTGCTTGACCTTGCTGTAAGAATCTGGCTGCTCCCTCCAGCCTGTCAGTGGCCTGCAAATCTTTTAAATCTGGATACTAGCTCTGGCAACCTTACCTCTCAGGCCTTAGTTCTCTGCTGTCTAGGTTTTGTCCTCAAGGCTTAATTAAGTCCACTCTTTCAAAGGTCACCAAATCAAATAGCCTTCATTCTGTGCTCATTTCCTTGACACATTTTCTCTGTGCTCGCCCTCTTTTCTAATAACTCTCCTCCCTTGATTTTCATGATGATATTCTCTTGGTTCTCCTTCTACTTTCTGACTGCTCTTTCTCAGTCTCCTTGGTTGACCCATTCTACTTCTTCCTCCAATTTCTCAAAGTAATTGGTCCCAGGAGTCCATCCTTGGCCTTCTTCCATTCTTGCTCTATAAGGTACCCCTCAGATCTCTGAGAGATCCTATTTACTCCCATGGCTTTAACAATGATCTCTTTTAAGATGACTCTCAAATCTCTACCTCCAGACTTGACCTTCTTCTGGAGCCTCAGATCCATATATTCAATTGGCTGGTGAAACCTCCACCTGGATGCCCTTAGCTAGCTCAAATTAAGCATATCTTAAAAATCAAGTTACTTCTTCAAGTCTGTGGATGTCTCTTTTCCCCATTACAGGTATGAGTTCCTGGAGGGCAAAGCCTGGGCTCCTTGGTTGTCCTCACAGACTGGAGCTAAGCTGGAATCACAATGAGAAGAAGGGATTATCCCCTTGCACAAGCCTCAGCAAAGGGTGGTCTTGTTGAAAGAGTTAATAGCAGGTATAAAAGAGGGCTGCGTGAGGGTGGGCACTGCTATGCTTTGTACATGGATGCGATTCACACACTTTGGGCACATTGGCCGTTATGCCTCTTGGCATCCCTAGTCCCCCTCCTCCAATTCTTGCTCATATACATATGGACCCATGCCCAGGCCTTTCTCGTGTCTGCTGGCAAAGCACCCCCCTTAACACATTCTTCACATGCCATCCCCATCAACTTCAGTTTAGATAACCTTCAGACTCAGGGAACAGTGTGGAAGATGAGGCCTGGGAAGGCAATGCTTGTTTTAACTGCTCTATCGTCCTTTTTGGAACACTCTTATCCCCTAACCAGGGACTGACTGTGCCCTGGGGCTGGGACTGAGAGATTGTGGGCTGAACAAGTTTATTGCATACTTTCTGTCATTTGTTTTTGGATAGGAGTTTTCATTTTCTGTGCATAACCCTAGGAAGGCAAGCTAGGAAGCCACTATTATCTTTGCTTTCTAGATGAGAAAACTTAGACCTCAGTAGAAGTGATTTGAGATGGAGGTGGGCCTAGGAGTCTTGGGCTGCTCATTTCCAGCCCAGAGCACTTGCCACTGCCCCACACAACTGAGCTCAATCAATTCCTGGAGGGCCTGGCTCCTAATGCAGGTAAGCAGTCAGCACTTAAGGGAGATGTTGCTGGGGCCAGGCTGGGCTGGGATTCTGTTTGCTTTGCTTAGGAGATGGTGGGGCAATCAGAGATCAGGGGCCTGTGAGCTGCTGTGAGAAGGGAAGGAGGGGCTTGGGATTTGGGCCCAGGAATTCCCATCAGGAATGAAACACTTTCCACCTGCTGCCACCTAAAGCGCCTAACTCCGTCATGGAATTTGCGTGCAGACAGTTAGATCGGACTTTGGAAACAGAGGATGAATAATGAGTTTCCTTCTTTCTGTTCACAGAGGCCAGCCAAGAGCCAGAGCTGGAGCCAGGCCTCTGGTCGTAAACTAAACAACAGAACCAGTTATTGGTTTCAAGTCTGACTGCCTCCTCTTGTAAGGACTTTGGAACTTGGAGAAGCTCCCTTACCCTTTATAAGCCAGCAGAAAGAAGTATGATTGTCAAGACCCCAGACAGAATGGCAGGTAAACTCAAAGATGGAGTGGGAGGCTGAAAGTTCTGCTTAGAATATATTTAGTGATTTTATTGCTTTAATTCTCCCATCATGTCTATGAAAAGCTTGCTGGGAAAGACCTGATTTAGGGGGTGGAGGTGGTGATTACATAGGCAATATCAAGGCACTGGGTGCCTTGGAATTGCGGGATGAGAGCTTAAAGAGATATAACTTCCTGGGGCCTAGGGAGGGGCCCTGGGCTAGCCCATAGCTAACCATCACAAGAATGTACCAGGAAACTAACCCTCTAGTCAAGTCTTGACCAGATGGGAGTTGAATATATAACATGAGGCCTCTTCAAGGCACATGTCTTTGACTCTTGCCTCTCACCTACTAACTGTGGGACAAAAAACATGTCTGGTCACCCCTCTGGGTCTAAATTGACTTTTATGTTCAATGGGGATGATGCTAATCTACCTCACAGGGTTGTTGAGAGTATTAAATAGCCACAATAAATGTGAAAAGGCCTCATAAACCATAAAGCCTGGTGCAGATATGAGGGGCCAATGTCATTATTACCACATGTTCTTCCGGTTTCTCCTAATTAGCACCTCTGGGAGAGACTAAGGAAATCCTAGGATAAAGGGTGAAATATAAATGAGTCTATTTTAGCCCGGGTGACCTCTAAAGAGGAGGAATGCATGGTCACGGGTTGGGGGGCTGGAGCTCTTCCAATGATATTTGTTCTCTTTGGTGTATGTTTGCCTTGTTCCCACGGTGGAGGTGCCAAGTTGGGCCTTCAGTTTGGGCCATAACTCCATTTTGGATGTCATCCTCAGTTGCCTCTCTGCCTGACTGGAATTTGAGCAGGAAAATGAAACTAAGTTCAGGAATTAGAGTCCTATCAAAGGCCAGTCAGCTTTACATCAAAATGGAGATTAGCTCCATAAGCACTGGCTGGGTAAGAATCAGCCCAGCCAGGGAGGCAGTACAGAGTCAGGGAAGAGCCTTTGACTCGGAGTCAAGCCAGAAGGTCTGCGCTGGCTCTGCTCCCGACCAGCTGTGAGACCCTGCACCTGTCTGAGACTTACGTATATATTACCAACTGAGAGTATGTGGGAACCCCTTCTATAAGGCAGCATATAAAGGGAAGTAGTTATCGTTGTTACTTATGTGATGTAGGGAATTGTTATTTTCATTATTCTATCCTCAAATGTGATGTCTTTGGTTGAAAAGGAGACCAAGCATATTGAATTTGTATATCCCATTTCCATTTATTAGATAAACAATTGAAAATGCAGAATCTATTGTTTTTATTATCAGCATATTTGAAGAACAGGTTTATTCAATAGTGGAGGGGTACCTTAAAGATCTTTGCCTAGTTATGGGATTTATTTTGGGGGTGATGGAAATGTTGTGGAATTAGAAGAGTTGATGGTTGCACAACATTGTGAATATACTAAAAAACCCACTGAAATCACTTTAAAATGGCAAAATTTTACTTCAATTTTAAAAATTGCAAAAAAAAAAAAGTTCCCAGAAGTCATAAGGGCAATGAAGCCTCGACCTGAAGCAGTGAGAACAGGTCCAGAGCAGACAAGTCAAACATTGCTTCTTAACGTGTGAATTGTGTACTTGTGAGAGATAGGGGAGTCTTTTGGGTGGTATGAGTGTAAGAGAGCGACAGACTACTTAGGTATAAAAGCAGTACATCCCAGAAACAGTCAAGATGGAGTAGTATTGATAATGGGTGTGGAAATGGTAGTCCCAGTGTGGCTTTTGGGAATCTCAACTGGAGGATCCCTGTTGGCTTCAGGGATGAGTAGCTCATATTTGCTTATCTGAGGGGTGGGGGAACTAGTTACTATTGTAAAGGCAAACATAGGTTGACTGACCATTCTGGTTTGCTCAGAACTGAGAGATTTCCTGAGATGGGGTGACTTTCATTCTTTCTTTTTTTAATTTTCTAAAAGACTATTTTTTTCCAGCTTTAGTGAGGTATCCTTGCCAAATAAAAATTGTATATATTTAGGTTTCACAATGTGATTTTTAAGGTGTACAACTTGATGATTTAATATATGTATACATTATGAAATAATTATCACAATTATGTTTATTAACACAGCCATTACCTCACATAGTTACCATTTTTCATGTGTGTGGTGAGAACACTTAAGATCTACTCTTAGCAAATTTCAAGTGTACAACACAGTATTATTAACTATAATCACCATGCTGTACATTAGATCCCCAGAACTTATTCATCTTATAACTGAAATTTTTTACCCTTTAGCCAACAATCTAAGTGTCTTTCGATGGATGAATGGATAAAGAAAATGTGGTATAGCTATACAAAATGGAATATTATTCAGCCACGAGAAAGAAAGAAATCCTTCCATTTGTGACAACGTGGATGAGCCTGGAGGACATTATGCTGAGTGAAATAAGCCAGACACAGAAAGACAAATATGTATGATCTCACTTGTATGTGGAATCTAAAAAAGTCGAACTTATAGAACCAGAGAGTAGAATGGTGGTTTCCAGGGGCTGGGGGGACAGCAGAGGAAGTGGAGAGATAGGAGATGTTCAATGTTAAAAGTGTGAATGTCCCGGGAAAACAAGGTTGCCCTAAAACTAGTACCCCTACTAGCAGAGAGGGTGAAAGGGCCTGAGGAATGCTTTACAATTCTCTGGTTTAGATGAAAGTGAAATGTCACATCCCTGGTTGGGATAGGCAAAAACCATTCAGAAAAGAAGTCAGAAGGAAAAAATTTCTGAGGGATACTGGGTAATGAAAGCCATTGTCAAGATGCTGGTGAGGGAGCCAGCCCTGTGGCCAAGTGGTTAAGTTCACACGCTCTGCTTTGGCGGCCCAGGGTTTTGCTGGTTCGAATCCTGGGCGTGGACATGGCACTGCTCGTCAAGCCATGCTGAGGTGGCGTCCCACATGCCACAACTAGAAGGACCCACAACTAAAAGTACACAGCTATGTACCAGGGGGGCTTTGGGAGAAAAAGGAAAAAATAAAAATCTCAAAAAAAGAGAGATGCTGGTGAATGGGAACTGTGTCGGGGGTGACAAAGAAGGTCTTCTGGTGTACCCCTGGGCCTTAGAAGTGGTAAGCAGCGCCATCCACAGAGAATGAAATTTTTGGAAGCAGCAGCAGTTTTGCTACAAAACACAAGGAATGTTCAGACAAACTAGGAAATGAGGAAGAATTGGGTTCCTGGCTTTCTGAGTCTAGAGCTAGATTGGTGGCTAGCTCTATTTTGAGGCTGACAGGTTATCACACCTAGATCTTGAATGGCCAATTGAAGTTAGATTTCCTTTGGGACCTGTATTCAAGATAAGACATGAATTTGAATGTTTGCTGAATACCTATAATGAACTAGGTCATAGGCTCGAGTGTTTTAGGGATATAATGGTAAACAAGATTGACATGATCTCTGCCTCTATGACAGGTAATCACTTAAGTGCTACAAGAGAAGTATGGGGCCTCATGTAGAGCAGAGGAGGGACACCTAACGTGGCCTGGGGAATCAGGGAAAGCTTTCCAGAGGAAATGAGGTCTAAGCATAGGCCTGGAGGATAAATAAGGATTAGATAGGTGAAAGATGGGGGACAGGCATCCCAAGCACAGGGAATAGCATAGGCAAAGATAAAGGAGCGAGTGTGTGTATTTGAAGAATTATGGTATAGTCCAGTATAGCTAGAGTAGGCTATACTTCTCCAAGTGTGGTCCACAGACCGTCTGCATCAGAGTTACATGGGCTGCTGCTTAAAAATGCAGATTCTAAGACTTACTGTATCTCTGTGGTGGGGTCTGTGAATCTGCATTTTAATTTGCTCTCTTGGTGGTTCTGATGCATTATAATGTTTTATATAATCCTTAAGCTATATAGATTACATATAATCTAAATGGCAAACATTTATACACTCATACATACACACATACAAGAAAATGTGTGTGTGTATGTATGTGTGTGTGTGTGTGTGTGTTTAGGAGCTAAATAGGAGATTAGAGAGGGAGGGAGGCATCAAATTTTTGAAAAGCCTCTTTCCAACCTTTCTCTCAAGTTGAAAGGTTGCTCTTCCTAAGGCCAAGGTCTCTGGGGCTCAGCTACCCTAGGCCTCTCCGCAGGGCTGAAGGGATCAATATCTGGCTACACCTGTAATCCATTTAGGGCACACTTGTTGGGAAGCTCTGCTGTTGGCCATAAGGAGTATAGACTTTGTCCAACAGGCGATGGGGATCCATTGAAAGGTTTTAGGAAGAAAGTGACTTGAACTGATTTGTTGTTTGGAAAAAAATATTCAGTTTACAGAGGGAGACTGGATTAGAGTGTGGAAAGATTGAAGATGGGGAGATTAGTTAGGAAAGTATTCCAATAGCTGAGTTCTTTAACTCCTCTAGCCTGATAAATAAAAACATATTGTTTTATTCAATGATTAGAGATTAATAGCACTCTCCTCATCCCCCTGTTTTCTTTACGCCTGATATAATCAGGCACTGTCATGAGAGTTAGGAGCTGCAAAGAGAAGATTCTGTCCCATATTTGAATTTAACTGGTTATGATGGCAAAGATTCACCCTCACACTTGAAGTTTCTTAAATTGGAAATATGGGAAGCTAAAGGTAATAGAGATCTTCCCTTATGGTTGGCTCTGGGTTCTGTCCATGGGACCCCCCTCATTGAATGGGAGAGGTGAGGTCAGAATCTCTGAGATGGAGTGCAAAATCAGAAGCCAGGAAGATGTCAATTGGCGCTAAACCTGAAGAAGCGGAAGTACAAGAAGGCAAGAGATAGCTGTCAATGGGGAACAAAATGCTGAAGGTAAATGGGGGACATTCTGGCTGACCCATGTCCCACTCTGCCGCTTCCCTTGGGATCTATGGAGAGTGATTCCTTGCTTCCATGGATGGTAAACCAGATTAAGGGAATCTCAAGGGCACAAAAGGATCTGCAGAGGGCAGTGGTGTATGAGCCTAGGGAGTTGAAAAGCTACTTGTTTATGAAGCATTTCTCATTTGGGGAGGGACCGATTCATTTGTGGAGGAATCTGTCTCCTGGGGATGTGTGGTGTGGTCTGACCTTGTGGAGCCAGCATGACCTACTCAGGATCAGTCTTCCCACCTTAATTAAGACTTTTGCTGCAGGTAAAAGAAACAGCTGCTGTTATCCAGAGTAAATCAGTCACAAAGAAACCTGCTCCTCATTCTGTCTCCTGGTTTCCCATAAATGCCTGAAGCCCAGCCTTGGAGTTGGTATGTACTTTTAATTATTTCAAGAGCTGGCATCGCTTGCCTCATAGTAAAAGTGTCATGAAATTACTGTAAGTTTGCATGAGTTTGGGCCATAAATCTTACTCACTTCGGCTACATCTCATACCTTAATTCACTGGAGTATAAAATGCCATTTACACTGGTTCTTAGTTCACTTAATCATAATTAAATGACCTCAGAGGGCAGTAATTCGTTGAGGCTCTGGCTTTGATGTGACACAAATAACAAAGTTGGTTTGCCATGTGGACGGGTTCCTCCACACTTTTACATTGGCCACAGATCTCGTGGAGCATATAATGTTGGCTTTTTGGTGTGGGCATATGCTCTGCTTACATGGAACATCTGGGCCACAGATGTGGTTGAGGGGACCAGCTAAATGGTCCCCTTTTGAATTTTGTTACACCATCTTCAGGCCCCTCTAGGCCTTCTCTTGATTTCTTTCAGTTCTCCAAAGAATGAGTGTTTGCCCCATGTTGAGCCTAGATGAGGGCACTTCCTTTTTCAGCTCCTCATCTTTGTGTTATTCTCTTTCTAAAGCAACTAAGAGATCAGTGGCTCAAGAATTTTCAGACTTTACCTCCATGTGTACAGCTTCCTAAGCTCATGTCCTTAATCATGATGTGTTTCTTGGGATCAGACCCTCAAGACCAACAGCTCTGGGGACCACTGCCATTTGGACACTCTACTTAACTTGGCAAAACTTTGCTGTCTTCCCATCCAAATGGATTCCTTTCATCTTCTCCATTATCATCAGTGGTACTACCATCCTTTTGAGCTCCCAAGTTCTAACCCTCGAAGCTTGTGGTGGCAGAATAGTGTCTCCAAGCCCCTGAAGACGTCCATGTCCTAATCTCAGAACCTGTGAATATGTTAAGTTACATGGCAAGGGAGGATTAAGGTTGCAGGAATTAAGGAATTAAGGTTGTTAATCAACTGACCTTGAGATCGGGAGAGTCTCCTTGATTATGGAGGTGGGCCCAATGTAACCACAAGGGTCCTTAAAAGTGGAAGAGGGAGGCAGAGGGAGAGTCACAGGCAGATATGACTAGGAACAAAAGACTCAGGGATGCAACGCTGCTGGCTTTGAAGATGGAGGAAGAGGGTCATGAGGCAAGGAACGTGGTGGCCTCTGGAAGCTGGAAAGGGTAAGGAGAAGAATTCTCACCTAGAGCCTCCAAAAAGGAACGCAGCTTTGCCGACACCTTGATTTTAGCCTAGTGAGACCTGTGTTAGACTTTTGACCTACAGAACTGTAAGTTAATACGTTTGTGCTGTTTTAAGCCACCGAGTTTATGGTAATTTGTTATAGCAGCAATAGAAAACAAATACAGAGCCCATTTTGACTTTTCTCTTTCACTATATCTACTTAGATGATCAATCTTGTGGATCCTTTTTCAGTCACATCTCTCAGATTCTTATCATTGCTTCCCTTGGTATTTTCCACCTGCTTTACAACTTGGCTTGTTTCATGGACACCAAAATTCTTTGCTCCAAATTACCTATATATAGATACTAGAAGAATTATTTTCAAATACAATTTTCACCATATTATTCTTGCTCAGGAATAAGTTATGGCCTTATATTGCATCAATTCCCAAATTCTTATTCTGGCCTCCAAGGTTTTACCATTAGGATATGGGGTTCATGGGAAAGCACCTTGCTATCTAGAAATCATTTATATAAATGTAAGGAATTTCTATTAAAAATAAAGGACTTCTAATATTGGCCTTCTAATGAGGCCAATGTCTTGCTTTCTTCCCTCTAAAGACAGGTGAATTCACATAGGCAAGAATCTAAGATACAACTCTGTGCTTGCATCCCACCATACTATTATTTTGTAAGTGTTATCAGTAGCTCAGTTTTTCAAGAGTTTTTTTTTTAAAGGAAAGATTGCTGTTTCAGTTACCTATTGTTGCACAGTTAAATACTCCAAAACTCAGTAGCTTGAAACAACAATTTAATACTTTTCATGATTTTGTGGGTTGGCTGGGTGGTTCTTCTGTTCCAGTGATATTTGTTGGGATCACTCTAGTGTCTGAGTTCAGCTGGTGGCTGAGCTGGGGTGTCTTGGTTCTCCTCCATGTGTTTTTTCTCTCTGCATGATGTCTTATCTTCTAGAGCCTTTCTAAGTAGCCTCTTTCTCCAGCAAGATTAGCCCAGGCTTTGTTAAAGCATGGCAGCTAGGCACTAAGAAGGAGAATTCTGAGAAGACAAGTCTCTCTTTGTGTAGTGTTTGCTAATATACCATTGGTCAAAACAAGTCACAAGGTCAAGCCCAGAGTGAATGTGGGAGGGAACTAAACAAGGGCATAAACACTGGGAGAAGTGGTTCATTGGGAGCCACCAATATAAGTCTACCACAGTTCCTTTTCTCTTTTTTACACTTTTTTTAAAATTAAAGGAATATTTTTTACAGCAGTTTAATGTTTACAGAAAAATTGAGCAGATAGTGCAGAAAGCTCCCTTTGCCCCCTCCTCCCTCTACAGTTTATCTTCTTATTTTTTATTTTTATTTATTTATTTTTGACAAATAAAAATTGTATACATTTAAGGTATACAATGTGATGTTTTGATATATGTATGCACTGTGGAATGATTACCACAATCAAACTAATTAGCATATTCATCACCTCCCATAGTTTTGATTTTTTTTTGTGTGTGGTGAGAACACTTGAGATCTACTCTCTTAGCAAATTTTAAGTGTACAATACAGTATTACTAACTGTAGTCACCATGCTGTGCATTAGATCTCCAGAACTTATTCATCTTACAACTGATGGTTTGTACCTTTTGATCAATATCTCCCCGTTTCCCCCACCCCCCAGCCTCTGGTAACCACCATTCTACTCTCTCTCACTATAAGTTTGCCTTTTTTTTTTTTAAGATTCTACATGTAAGTGAAATCATGTGATATTTGTCTTTCTGTGTCTGGCTTATTTCACTTAGCATAATGTCCTCCAGTTTCATCCATGTTGTCGCAAATGATAGGATTTCCTTCTTTTTAAAGGCTGAATAATGTTTGCATTAGCATGGTACATTTGTTACAATTGATGAACCAATGTTGATACATTATTATTAACTGAAATCCATGGTTTACGTTAAAGTTCACACTTTGCGTTACAGAGTTCTATGGGTTTTGACAAATGCATTATGTCCTGTATCCATCATTACAATATAATACAGAATAGTTTCACCACCCTAAAAATCCCTTGTACTCTGCCTATTCGTCCCTCCCTCCACCCCCAATCCCTAGCAACCATTGATCTTTTTACTGTCTCCATAGTTTTGCGTTTTCCAGAATGTCATACACTTGGAATCATACAGTATGTAGCCTTTCCAGACAGGCTTCTTTCACTTAGCAATATGCCTTTAAGCTTCCCTTTCTCTTTTGTTGGCATTTGATGGCACAAGCAGGGCAGAGGTAGACCTGACTATTGCCTCAGGGCCTTCTCCCACTTGGGATTTCCACCAGGCATTGTTTTTGGAACATATTTGAACAGTTTTTCAAGAGGAACTCAGACAGGATGGGAAAATAAGGAGGCAATTGTGCCAGCTGCTGGATGTGTCTGGCTAAATTCTAAATAACAGTTGTGGTAGATTGTTAAAGCAATTGTCCCTAAGGAATCATGCCTCTCGGGATCTGTGCACTTTTATGTTCCCTCTCACATTGACACTTGGCCAAGTAACTTGCTTCGGCCATTGAATATTAGTAAATGTGACACAAATGGAAGTTTGAAAAACCCTTGTGCTTTGTGGTTGCCTTCTCTTGCTCCTGGAGACTCTTCTGCCACCATATGAAAAAGACTAGGCTGACCACCTTGAGGTTGAGGGATTACACTGAGAAGCCCAACTGACAGACAGCACCAATTGCCACCCATCTGAGTGAGGCCATTTTAGACCATCCAGCCCCAGCCGAGCTATTGGATAGCTATAGCCACATGAGTGACCCAAGAGAGTCCAGTAGAAGGAGCACCCAGCTGAGTCCAGCCTGAATTTCTGATTCCTAATATTTGTGAGCATAATAAGATGGTTAAGTTTTGAGGTAGTTTGTTACACAGCAATAAATAATTGCTACAATAGCTATCTAAATTTGAGTTACTTGTTATGGGTCATTGGCTAGAACTGGCCTGCCTGTAAATGTGCTGCCAGGACCTGTCCAGGTACAGAGAAGGGTAATTAAACACTTTGAGGGAATAAAAATTGACATTCTTTTGAAACTAGGAAATGTTGTTCTTAAGGTCATCTCACTTTTTTGAACTTGGTAAACATCTTCCTGTTAATTTGTTTTGTAGCTCATTAGTCACTAGATTTAAATCTCTTTAAATCCCCCCGCCCACTTTAAAGAAACTTCCTTGTCGAAAACCTTTCTCCTAGGCAGCTGGTGATAGTTCCAACTTCCTTTAGTATCAACATGGTTTACCCAGAGGTAGCAGCATCACGTGTACACTCGCCTGTACGGTACTCACTTTGTGTCTATGACAAGGTTATTTGTTTTTGTCAATCTTTTTTAAAACTACATCCTTTAGATATTGTCATTTAAAGTTCTGATTATAATTATTTGTAGATATTGTCTTTCTGCTTCTAAGTAAGGGAGCATTATAGCACAGTGGTTAAAAAAACATACCCTGGAGTCAGGCTTCATGGTTTTTTGTCACCACTTCCCTACTTACTAGCTTTGTGATCTTGGACAAATTATTTAACTTCACTGTGTTCCAGTTTTCCCATCTGTAAAATGAGCATTATAACCTATCTCCTAAGGCTGAGATGATTAAAATGATATAATTCACTTAAAGGACTCACAATCAATATTAGCTGTTGTTATTATATACTACAAACAGAGTCTCAGAGCCTGAAGGCAGCTTCTTGTTGGGCCAGGCCTCTCTTAGAACTTTTAGAAATTGAGTAAGTCTTTATTAAGACCCTACCATGGGCAATCTTCCACTGGGGGTATAAACCAGAGCTTTGATAAGGGATCCTGGCCACCTGACCTTCTGCTCCCATGTCAAGGCCCTTACTCAATTAGTCGGTGAATGTGTCCTTGTTACAGATTGTTTGCTGTGGGCCTACTGTGGACAATATGGAAAATCACTGCACACTATCCTTTCTCTCAAGAAGCTTCCAGGAAAAATGAAATAACTGACAAAGATGACAGTATAGGATAAGTTAGAAGACCATTTATGTTAAGTGCCAAGTGATAGTAAGGGTTGTAGAAGTTCAGAGAAGGGAGAGATCTGTGAGGCTGAAGGAAGCAAGACAGACTTCCTAGAAGAACTAAGACTTGAGCTGGGCCTTGAAGGATTTATTAGGTAGAAAGGAGGAAGGAAGCCATTCCAGGCAGGGTGTACAATCTAAGCAAAGCCAGATGCTGATGTGGCTAAGTGAATTCAGGTAACTGTGAAGAGACCATTAAGGGATGTACTGAGGGACTCTCAACTTGCAGTGTTTGAGTTTTCCCCATATTTAACCCTCCCCTTGCTCATCTCTTCTTCCCTTACTTCCAGCACAACTGGTTCCCTGCAGAGCCTCTGCCTAATAAGACAGCATTATGGGAATTTATTTGGCCTGGCAGGTACAAAAGTTGTTCAGCCCAAGCCCAGGCTCCCTAAGGGCTGATACAAAGTTCCTATCTGGCCAGCAATGTTTTGTGCATATTCAAACATGTATTTGTTCATTGTATAAAATGAAACGTTATAGAGAAGGAGAAAAGCATGGCTTCTGTAAGAAGTTTGTGGCAGAAGTGAAGTTCTAAAGCTGATGAAAAACTGTTGGAATCTTTAAGAGACAATTTTGAGCAGCCCAAGGCAAACTAACTTTTATATAGCCATGTGTTTCAAAGAGCAGGGAAATTAGATAGGAGGAGAAATAGCGGGAGAGAAGATCTGACAAGAAAGAAAAATCATAAGGCTTCATCTGTAGACATTCTGGAGCATCCAGCCTAGGTAAACATATGGAATTGTGATGTGGTGGAAATTTTTCTTTATCCAACTGAAACAGGGTGAAAGCAGAGAAGACTCACGTGGAACTGAAAGCACTTTTTTTTTTTTCTCTGTACAAAAAAGATGCAGGACAAGTACTTTGGAGGTTCTGAAATATAAGTGGCAGCATACTAAGAAGGCCACTCATTGCGTTCTCTCTTGCAATTTCTAAGAATATGGAGCAATAGAAATTGAATAGTTACAAAGCAGATAGTGAAAAAACGTAACCTTCTTTTCTTTGTATCACAGAGCTCAACTTTTTTCTTACCCAGCTCAGACCTATATAGCGTCTTTTCAACAATTATTATATCAGATCATCTGGTCTTTTGGGCATTGTGCATTTACTCACTGCCAAGGACCATAGATGTTGCCAGACCTTTCTCTAGTCAGGAGGTTTCTGTATTTTGGTATCTCCTCTTCTGGCTCATTAATCCTTAGTATTTCTATGCACCCCTTCTCCCAGTGCAAGCTTAAGAACCCTCTGCTTCTTTTTCTACACCCTGCAAGAATGTGCAAGCTCTTGTAAGACTGCCCTCAGGCCCACCTGCCTTGCCTCCTTTTTCAGTCCTAATTACTTCATGGCTTTCAAATCATACAAAGCACCAGGGGCTTAGGGGCTTCTCCGTGAGGCTTTCAGTCTCCCTACACTACAGCTCAGGAAGCAGGGCACAAACCTTAGATGTTCTTTTGTTCCCCTAAACCTACCTGGGGTTCTCCCCCTGCAACTCTACCTGGGGGTTTTGATCCTGTGGGGCAAGTCAAGAGAATCAAGTCTCAATTTGTTTCCTTCCCTCTGTCCCCATCCTCTCCTTCTCCAGCTCCAGCAGGCTTCTCTTTTTCCTATGGGGTGGGTAGTTCCCATATGTTATAACTTGCATTCTCAGTTTTATGATTTACTTTACGGAGAGTCCTCCAAGATTGGTTACTGAAATTTAAAAGCTCAGCTTTTACAGTTCTGAGAATAACCTTCCTTTTCTTTTAAAGTCTGAGTTTCAAGATTGTTGTCTCCATACGGACTTTCAAAAGCCTACTTAGAACCTTAAAGCTGAACAATGACTTTTGTTTTAGGTACCACCTGTCCTCCTCCTTCGGAAGTCATAGTCTCTGGGATCTAGGCTTAACCACAGAAGTCTTAGGCCAGTGGTACTCAACTGGGGTTGATTTTGTCCTCTAGGGAATATTTGACAATATGTGGATACATTTTTGATTGTCACAACTGGGGGTTTGTGCTACTGGCATCTTGTGGGTAGAGGCCAGGGTTGCTGCTAAACATCCTACAATGCACAGGACCGCCCTCTACAATGTCAAGAATTTTTAGATTGAGAAACTCTGGCCTATGCCCACCCCATTAATGACCAAGAAGGGAAAACCTATTGAGTGATATTTTAAAATGTCACCCTGCTGCTTTTACCTTGAAAGGTCTAACTTCTAAGGAGGGCTCAAAGTGAGAGTCATTTGTGTTAAACAAATAAATGCAGTACTGCGTTATGGTGTTGAGATCTAATCAAGTTGATAGTAACACTTCTTTTTAAACCTTACTCTTCACTGTAGCCTTTAAACTTAGGAAACTGTTAGTAGTTAGCAATGAGTGATTAGCTAGTATTTAAACTTTTCAATTTAACAAATATTACACCATAAGTATTATCTGTGTTCTAAGTTATATCCATCAACCTCCATCTGCCAAAAAATTTGTTCATAAAGCCACAAGCAGGCAGTGCCATCCACTTAGCGGGGGCCTTCTGAATTGTAAGCATAATGCCTAGAAAGAATGAATCAGCCTCGACAGTGTTAGACTTGGTAAACCCACATGTATAATGCGATAACAAATGTTATGGCTAAAATGACCGTATAATTTATCTCCCAAATTGGGACACATTTGAGAGTATATGGAGGTGCTATTAAATAATCATATCAGGGCAATAGGTATAAACTGGGACTGTCCAGAGCAAATCCTAGTTATAGCTCTCTTGAAGGTGTCTACCGGTGAATATCCAATTAATTCCTCATGAAGTATTAGCTGCTAACAGCTTACAATGTGTCTCTTTCTAGGGGAAGTTGTGTTTTCACATGGGGCTTTAGGAGACCAAGGAGCCTTTAAGATCTAAAATAACACAATTGTGATGTTACTAAGGTTGCCTAGCAGTGGGGAAATTGGGAACAGGAAATACTTTTCTGGGGCTCCTCAAATTCTCCTAGGCAGGTGGTCACCTCTGCCAATCTTTTGGGGAAAGTCCATAATTCTGGGATCCTATGGAACCCTTCTTTGATGACAACTCTCTTCTTTACAAGTGAATTGTTCAAAGTGATGATATGACTGAAACAGTCAAGTCACCTTGACTAGTTAGTGCCAGAAGATGCCCAACTTGCAAGTAAGGTAGGTAGTTGGCATTTGGTTTCCAGAACTAACTTAACACCAGCAGATGGTGCTAAAATGTACAGTTTCTCCCTCCTAAAATAAATATCTAGATTTAAAAAAAAAATCATAGGCTAGATAAATGTGGGCATATTAACTAATTGTCTGGAAACTTCACATGAGGGTGATGCTTGTCACCATTTAACTTCCTCTAACAGAGCTCCATCTGAAACCTAGGGGGCCCTTCCACCCATACATCCGGGCTCCTTTCAAGCTAAATCAGTTTTCTTCCAGCTGGAATCTCACTCACAGGAAGGTAATTAAAGCACAGTAGATTTTCACCTCATGCTCCAACTGGGAGGCAAAACAACGAAAAATCTATCTACATAGCTTAGTGAAAGATGATTGTTTGCTACTTCTTGGGGTTTTTAGTATCATTTCTTCCCAGCAGAGTACCAGCCTCTCCAGAAAAAACTAGTTCTCAATTTATGACTCTTTCCTCATAGATATATAAAACATTAATGCTTGTAGGGCACTTAGCAAGTATGCAAGTCAGTAGCTTTCCAACTATTTTTAACATTGGAACAATTTTTTTTCAAATGGAATCTTTTGTGAAAACCCGATATATAAAACAAATAGAGGCTGAACTGCTCTGTTGAAATGTGTTGAGGGGGTCTGGATCTCTGCCCTTTTGGCCTCTTCTTGCCTTTCTCATCCATGAGGTAGCACTTGAGCCATGTGCTCAAGCCATGCCCTTGAGACTGAACCCTGGGGCTCCACAGAATAGTTAGAAAACTATGATTGCATTCCAGCTCCCTCATTCACATATTGGGAAACTGAGTCCAGTGAGGGAAAATGCTTGAGGGTATAAAAGATAGTTAGAAAGGCCAGGTAGTCTGGTCAGCAGAGCCAGAGTCCATGTGCAGGTATAGAGCACGTAATAGAGCTCTAGTTCTCTGGAGCCTCTTGCGAATGGATGTAGATGTGTACAAAGGTCCTGTCCTACTTATAACCATATCTGATATTTCAATAGAGCTCATTTAGTTCATTCCCCTGGGGGAGGCGTAACCTTCCCATTTCTACCAAAGATACCCTTGGTGAAATACCTCATGACCCTCTCATACATGCCCTGGCTGGTATAGGTGGTACACTCTTGGTTTGATCCAGGGAAATTTGTGAAATCTTCCATTTAGCTTAAAGCATTCTAATCTTACCTTTCTGTGATCTCCTTTCCCCCTAGTCACTTGAGCTTTTATGTTAGGGAGAAAAAGACCTGCTGATCTTATTCAGGCCAAGATACTGCCTTCAGATGTTCTATCTTCAACCAAATTGAACCTCTTTGTACCTTTTATATAATGCAAGCTGTCCTTCCTTTGAACAGCTATGTGATTCTCCATGGGCCCAATATTTTTGGGAAGGAAACCAAGACAGATATCTAGAGATCTATGCTTTCCCAGTGGAGAGGGAACCTGAGGTTTTGGACTGAGGTTTTAACCCTGTGTCAAGGGTTAGTGGGGATACAGGCTTTAAATCAGGATGCATGGCCCAAGGCTATATATACCATGGGACGCTTTGTACTAAAAAAGCCTTTGTCAGGTTCTCTTAAACATGATTCTATGATCTCAGGGCCTCAGGTGAGTGATATCCCCCACAATCTGAATGGTACTCTTTAGAGTTGTGTGACCCTGAGGTACTGAAGATGATGTTAGACTTACAAACCCAACTTCTGGGAGAGTGCATTATAATATGGATGTGTTTGTGCGGCAATATCATGATTATTAGGACCAAAAGTGTCCTTAGAGGCTATCTAGTTCAACCCTGTGATTTTACAGATAAATGTTAAAAGCCCAAATAATAGAAAAGGGTTTTTTTCGAAGCCACATACATGGTGGCAGAATTTGGACCAGAAGCCAGGCTTCCTAAGTACCACTGATTGCCCTCACCAGTGCATGCTCTGCTTTTCTACATGTGTAAGGGCTGTAAGGTCAGCTTCCCAGTGGGGAATGAAGTTCCATGAATGGCAGTAAAGTATTCGCATTTTCACTTGTTTTTTGAAGGTTGAGGAGTATGATGAGCAGGTTGTTAGAGAAGCTGGGGGTACCCAGAGGGGCTGGGGAACAATACCTGGGTTTATTGTATCAACCTGGGAAGACCTAAGCCAAGGTGAGAGCTGCAGCCTTTCCTAAGAATAAAGTGAATGGAAAAAATAGGCTTGAAAGCTTAATAGGAAGAATGTGAACATTAAAAAAAATCTACTTCGTTGCTCAGCAAACTCTGAGACCACCCTCAGTGCTGGTGGATAAAACCCAAACACTGGCAGATTTTATTCTCAACACAGTCAGACTTAAGCACCCGAGATAACTTAGTGTACTGAAATAATGCAATTAAGCAGACTCCTCAGGCCCAGCTTCCAGTCTCACTCACTTTAACAAATATAATTTGGGTGACATCATGAAAAACAACATTCTTCTTGTGAGTGGATGTAGATTACAAGAAAAATGATCACATGGCTTAGCCTTGGCAAGCAGAGAGAAAGCACTAAATTTGGCCCTTATGAAAATGTGTTCTGTAAATGGCTGGTGCTTACACAAGTGATAGGGTTTGTTCAACAGTGTGTGTGTGTGTGTCAGTGTGAGTGTGTGTGCGCATGCTTGCATGTATCTGCCCACGCATGTGACTCTGACCAGCATCCTCTTAATTTTAGGTCATAGATTTACAGATGTCAACTCTCAAAGCAATCTTACTTTTTCCAAGCCCCTTGTTCTACAGGTGGTAAACACTGAGAATGAGAACTGGGCAGTGACTTGTCCAAGGTCATGCAATGCATCCGTGACAAAACCTGGGTTAGGACATAAGTCTCCTGACTGCCAATCCTGTACTCTCTCCTCTCCCCCTTACTTAGCACTGGGCTGATGAGATTGGGGCACTCCTCCCCGGTGTCACCTTGGTCACACCTCTATAAAAACTTATCTCTTTTCTTTGCTTGAAATAGTGGCTTTTGCCTGTTGTCCTTGAAACAGTGTCTTTCACTATAGCAACACGGATTGTCTAAAGCCTGGAGCTGGCCTATATTAAGCTGTAAACACCTCTACTGCCCTGGACGCAAATCCTTGGTGAGGCAGAAAGGTAGGCAGGAGAGAAGTGTGCATATGGACCAAAGAGGATATATGAAGAGTAACCCCAAATTTGAAGGTGTATGATCCTTTGAAGTAGATGACAGTGGCAGAAAGGGAGTTTGGTATAACCATTATGATTGATAGATTCAGCAAACGTATTTATTTATATTGCAGTAACATTGGTTTATAACATTATATAAATTTCAGATGTACATCATTATATTTCTATTCATGTGTAGATTACATCATGTTCACCACCTAAAGACTAATTACAATCATCACCACACACATGTGCCTAACCACCCCTTTCACCCTCCTCCCTACCCCCTTCCCCTCTGGTAACCACCAATCCAATCTCTGTCTCAATGTGATTGTTTGTTGTTGCTGTTTTTATCTTCTACTTCTGAGTGAGATCATACGGTATTTGACTTTCTCCCTCTGACTTATTTCACTTAGCATAGTACCCTCAAGGTCCATCCAGGTTGTCACAAATGGCCAATTTCCTCATTTCTTATGGCTGAGCGGTATTCCATTGTGTAGATATACCACATCTTCTTTGTCCATTTGTCCCTTCATGGGCACCTAGGTTGCTTCCAAGTCTTGGCTATTGTGAATAATGCTGCAGTGAACATAGGGGTGCATGTATCTTTATGCATTTGTGTTTTCATGTTCTTTGGATAAATACCCAGCAGTGGAATAGCTGGATCATGTGGGAGATCTATTCTTAATTTTTTGAGGAATTTCCGTACTGCTTTCCATAGTGGCTGCACCAGTTTGCACTCCCACTAGCAGTGTATGAGGGTTCCCTTCTCTCCACATCCTCTCCAACACTTGTTTCCTGTCTTGTTAATTACAGCCATTCTGATGAGAGCGAAGTGATATCTCGTTGTAGTTTTGATTTGCATTTCCCTGCTAGTTAATGATGTTGAATATCTTTTCATGTGCCTGTTTGCTGTCTGTGTATCTTCTTCAGAGAACTGTCTGTTCAGATCTTTTGAACATTTTTAGTTGGGTTGTTAGATTTTTGTTGTTGAGATATGTGAGTTCTTTATATATTTTGGATATTGACCCGTTGTCAGATATATGGTTCGCAAATATTTTCTCCCAACTGTTAGGTAGTCTTTTTGTTTTCTTGATGGTTTCCTTTGCTGTGTGGAAGCTTTTGAGTTTGATGTAGTCCCATTTGTTTTTCTGTTGTTTCCCTTGTCTGATCAGACATGGTACTTGAAAAATATGCTGCTAAGACTGATGTTGAAGAGTGTACTGCGTATGTTTTCTTCTAGAAGTTTAATGGTTCCAGGTCTTACATTCAAGTCTTTAATCCATTTTGAGTTAATTTTTGTGTATTGTGTAAGATAGCAGTCTAGTTTCACTCTTTTTCATGTGGCTGTCCAGTTTTCCCAACACTATTTATTGAAGAGACTTTCCTTTCTCCATTTTATATTCTTGGCTCCCTTGTCGAAGATTAGCTGTCTATAGATGTGTGGGTTCATTTCTGGGCTCTCGATTCTGTTCCAATGATCTCTGTGTCTGTTTTTGTGCCAGTACCATGATGTTTTGGTTACTATGGCTTTGTAGTATATTTTGATATCAGGGAGTGTGATACCTCCAGCTTTGTTCTTTTTTCTCAGAGTTCCTTTGGCTATTTGGGGTCTTTTGTTGTTCCATATAAATTTTGGGATTCTTTGTTCTATTTCTGTGAAAAATGTTGTTGGAACTTTGATAGGGATTGCATTGAATCTGTAGATTGCTTTAGGAAGTAGGACTTTGGGGAGGACTTTAGGTAAAATAGAATACATATAAAGTGCCTGCACATTTTAACTATGTTAATTCTTCCAATCCAAGAACATGGAATATCTCTCCATTTCTTTGTGTCTTCTTCAATTTCTTTCAACAATGTTTTATAGTTTTCAGTGTACAGATCTTTCACCTCTTTGGTTAAGTGTATTCCTAGGTATTTTATTCTTTTTCTTGCAGTTGTAAGTGGGATTGTATTCTCAGTTTCTGTTTCTGCTACTTCATGGTTAGTGTATAGAAATGGAACTGATCTTTGTATGTTGATTTTGCATCCTGCTACTTGACCATATTCATTTATTATTTCTAAAAGGTTTTGGTGGATTCCTTAGGGTTTTCTGTAAATAAAACCATGTCATTTGCAAATAGTGACAGTTTTACTTCTTCCTTTTCAATTTGGATTCCTTTTCTTTCTTTTTCTTGCCTGGTTGCTCTGGCTAGGAATTCCAATACTATGTTAAATAAGAGTGGTGGCAGTGGACATCCTTGTCTGGTTCCTGTTCTTAGAGGGATAGCTTTCAGTTTTTCTACATTGAGAATGATATTAGCTGTGGGTATGTCATATATGGCCTTTATTATGTGGAGGTACTTTCCTTCTATACCCATTTATTCAGAGTTTTTATCATAAATGAATGCTGTATCTTGTCCAATGTCTTCTCTGCATATATTGAGATGATCATATGATTTTTATTCTTCATTTTTTTAATGCGGTGTGTCACATTGATTGATTTGTGGATGTTGAACCATCCCTGCATCCCTGGAATAAATCCCACTTGACCATGGTATGATCTTTTCTATGTATTGTATTTGATTTGCTAGTATTTTGTTGATGATTTTTGCATCAATGTTCATCAGTGATCTTGACCTGTAATTTTCGTTTTTTGTGATGTCTATGTCTGGTTTCTTTCTCGTCAGGGTAAAATTGGCTTCTTAGAATGAGTTAGGAAGCTTCCTCTACTCTTAAATTTTTTGGAAGTGTTTGAGAAGGATCGATATTAAGTCTTCTTTGAATGTTTTGTAGAACTCACCAGGGAAGCTGTCTTGTCCTGCACTTTTATTTTTTGGAGGTTTTTGATTACTGAACAAACATTTTTAAAGTGTCATCTTTATATCAGGTTCTTTGGTGTAGTGGGAGAACACAGCCTTTAGAATCTGGATGTCCGATTCAAATTCTACCTTGATCACTTTCCAGTGGTTTGATCTCAGACAAGTCATCCTCACTCTATGAGTGTTAGTTTCATCATTTATTAAACAGGAAGAGTAATAATATCTACCTTCTAGGGCTTTGGGGAGGACTTTAGGTAAAATAGTATATATATAAAGTGCCTGTGTAACCTGTTATTTGGAATGGAGAGATGAAGATGTAGTCCCTGAGTTTAGAGAAAGTACAGCCTAAAAAGGGAGGCAAGCCATGTACTCAAATGACTATTGCATATCTTTATAGTTTTGATCCCTTTTGATCTCCTTATAAGTGGCAAACCCTGCTAATTATGTATTTAATAGATAATTTCCTAATTCCTCAATTTCTTCTGTACTGGAAAACCCATGACTTTATTTGGGGCTCCGATATGCCCAGTTAAAATTTTTGATTTCTTGGGAGCCTTTGCAGCTAAAGGTAGTCATGTGATACAGTGCTGGCCAGTAAGATGTAAATGGAAGACTACAGCAGGTGCTTCTAGGAAAATGATTCTTTTTCTGACAAATGTGGCTGGCTTGCCCTATTTAGTCTTTTCTCCTTTCTTCTTGGAATGCGCATGTGATGTCTAGAGTTGTAGCAGCCATCTTATAACGTGAGATATTGTGGAGCCGCCATATCTGCCCTGGACTTCATACCATCAGACTTCTGGCTTCATGAGAAAATAAACTCCTTACTGGTTTAAGTCACTGGACTAGGTTTCTATTACATGCGGCTGAACACAACCTTAACTGATAGAGTAGAGTTTCAGAGATTTTTTTTTCATGTGTACTGGAAGTTTCCATTAGAATTTAAGGAAGTATAGCAATTATTCTTTAGGAAACCCATGAGTTTGGAGGTAACTGGGTGGTTTCATTTGAGCCAGAACTAAAAGATATTCTCTGGTCAGATATTTTCGCTCCCATTCCCATAAGAAGGCCTTCATAAGATAAAGAAGGGCACTGTAGCTCATGTTTGGGGACTCTATCATCAGTTGGGCTCACTAACAATACGAATTTTGTTGTAGTGTCATTGTTCCAGGTGTACTGATAGATTTAGTATGGGAGGTAAAGATGAGGCCATGGCCTAGCTAATGAAACAGCCTATGAATAATTGGACTAAACAATGCGAATAGAGGTTCATTGTTGAAAGCATCTTGATGATGGAAATTAGAGTATAAACAACAGGGAACACTTTTGGAATTGTCTGGCTTTGTCCATGACCAGTACTCCTGGGGACCCAAGTCTATTCTGAGGTGTCTTAGAGTCTCAGATAGTGGGGTGCCAGTATAAACATCTGCTTTCAGGATAGCCTTTGCTGTTTCTATACCCTTTTATCCTGGCCCTTCTCCAAAGGATGTTGTCTAAGGTAGAAAGGGCTTAGTGCCTGAGGAAGGCACAGAGAAAGAGTATGGGAATTCAGATGCTGGGGAAACCCAGAAAACTTCTTGGTAAAGGTGACATTAGATTTGGAACTTAAAGGATGTACAGTATTTATAGATAGATAAAAAGTAGTTGCAATGGGAAAAGGATATCCCAGGCAGAAAGGAAAAGAATGAATAAAAGCGGAGGTGAGAAGTGTGGTCTTGCATGATGAGCAGGGCTGATCACTTGGGGAAATTAGAGACATTAAGGAAACTTCAAAAGGACCTTAGGCAGCCTCACTCAGCTCTGGAGTCTTCCCTGGAGTTGACAATCTGTTTTAGTTTTAGGCAGCATGCAAATCAGATTATGTCACCCCCTTCTCCATTCAAAACCACCATGGCCTCTCCTCACATTTATAACAGCACCCATGTTCCATACTACAGAGATAAAAAAAATTCAAATACTATTTGTAGCACACATGCAAATACTCTCTGAGGAGGGAGTACCAAAAGACTGGAGTCAGCTTCTAGAAAGTACAGACTAAAAAACTAGATGTCAATGCTCAGCAACATTTTAGAATTGAATAGTAAGCTGATGGTTTGTGAGCATCCAGAAAAAGAAGTGATCCCTAGGAGCTAGCCTACCAAAGGAAGTAGATTTCTTCTCTGGATGTGGTTACTTGACTTCTAGACGAAGAGAACTCTTTAGTAATGGAGTAATGTCAGTAATGTATACTGACTTCGGTAAATTTTCTCTGTGACATCTTTGTTGGCAGAATGTAGAAACATGGGCTGAATGATGGAACAGTTCAGATTCATAATTTGGACCCCAAAATGGTTGGCTCATGTTTTGTGTCAGCCTAAAGGTGAACTTTAGTGCCACATTGGACTTGGTCCTTTTCTAGTCAACATTTTAATCAGCGATATGGATGAAGACATAGACAATGAGCTGATCAAATTTCAGATGACAGAAAGCTGGGAGAAAGAGGTATTATGTTAGATGTCAAAATCAAGATGTAAAAAATTCTTGGACAGGCCGGAATAACAAGTCAAAACAAACACAATGACATTAAATAGGAACAAAATACGTCCTGCTTTTGTAACTGTAAATGTCCAGGACAGGGAGATATGACTGGATTACAATTCTTGCAGCTAAGACTTGGGAGTTGTAATTGACAACAAACTCAGTATGAGCCAAAATGCTTTTTTGGCATGCAGATCAAAGGAGGGCTATCTCCAGGGTACTGTAGACCTTGAGAGACTTTCTACCATTAATTTTCAGGGCACTGTACTCTACTGGTTCTCCTACTGCTCCTCTGGTTATTCTTCAGTCTCATTTGAGAACTCCTCCCTTGTCTCTTTTCCCCCCCGCTTTACTGAGATATGATTGATAAATAAAAGTTGTATATATTTGGGGCCGGCCCGGTGGCGCAGTGGTTAAGTTTGCATGTTCCGCTTCTTGGCAGCCTGGGGTTCACCAGTTCGGAGCCTGGGTACGGACATGGCACCACTTGGCAAGCCATGCTGTGGCAGGCGTCTCACATATAAAGTAGAGGAAGATGGGCACGGATGTTAGCTCAGGGCCAGTCTTTCTCGGCAAAAAGAGGAGGATTGCCAGCAGGTGTTAGCTCAGGGCTAATCTTCCTAAAAAAAAATTGTATATATTTAAGGTATACAACGTGATGTTTTGATATATGTATACATTGTAAAATGATTACCACAATCAAGCTAATTAACATAGTCTTCCCCAGGGTTTCATTTTCAATTCTCTTCTCTTTTCAGTCTATATTTTGTCCTAGGGTAAGCTCATCCATTTCCATAGTTTTGGATAGAACCTTTGAGGACTCTCAAATCTGTATCCCTCTTCTTCATCCTCACTATCACTACCTTAGTCCAGGCTTTTGTTATCTCTCACCTAGACTACTGAAGCAGCCTATTACTAGTCTTCCTTCTGTACCAGTCTCATTGCTCTTACTCCACCTTCCATACAAACACTGAAGTTGTCTTTTTAAGTCAGAGCCTAGATCCTGTCACTCCTCTCCCTTGATAATTCCTAAATAATTAAATCTAAAATCTTTGACCTGGCATTCAGGGGCCCTCACAATCTGGCCCCTGCCACCTTTTTATGATTTCATCTCTTGTTACATTTCTCTGGGAATCCTACATCTAGTCATTCATCATCTGGTGAACACTGTGGGTCAGGGCTACGGTGCCCTCTCCTTCAGTCACAATTGATTACTCACTCTTAGCTCAATATTTCACTGACATCTCTGCCTTCGTGCTCTTGCTTATGCTGTTCTGTCAGCCTGAATTGATCCTTCTTATCGTTTCTATCTGCTGAACTCAAACTCATTCTTCAAGCCTTAGCTCCTATGCCACTTTGAATGTGAAGTGGGCCACGATCTCCCAATCAGATTGAATGATACTTTTCTTTTTAATTCCTTAGCTCTTTGCTTGTACTTTATTATATTATTTAATTCCTCCTGATTGGTATTAATGTTTATAATGTATGTATCTGTCAGTTCTCCTGTAAAGTAAACCCTTAATCACTATGCTTAATCACTGCTAAGGAAATATCTATCTGTTAATTAAAGGCAACAGTACTTGTGATAGATTCTGGTAAAGGGGATGGGAGTACAGCCTCAGTTAAGAAGTACCCTACCTTGCCCTATTTCTGGGACCCAGTATGCTGGATATGAAGCATGAAAACTCCCCAGATGCTCTTCTTCAAAACATAACTTAGTTGGTGGGCTGGGGAATGTTCCTGGAGAAAGGAATTTGATCAATGCAATAAAAGAGCTGCAATGAAGTCATGCTAATGGGAATTGTCAGCAGTGAGGGGTTGGCTCCCACTCTCTGGGGGATGCCAAAAGCCTAATGAATCTATTTGTAGGGAGGAGAAAGACAATTATTTATACAGATGAGAACCTTCCTCCTCCCTATGACTTTTCTGGATGCCAGAGAGCTCCTGGCAGGCTACAGAGTTCAGCTCCCTTAGGATGCTGTGAAGGTGAGGCTTTGGGGCCAAGAAGGGTGGGGAAGTCTACAATCTCTTTGGCATTGCATGGAATTTTCCCTTCCCTCAGACTTAGATACAGTTGTCTTGCCCAGCTTCCCCTCAGAAAACTGTGCAGTCAACAGATCCATTTCAGCGATTGTCTCCCCACCTCCAAGTACCCTACTTGAACCCTTAGGAATATCTTCCCTTAGCCAACTACCCCCTCAAAGGATAACAAGGAAGTTCATCAAGGAGTATTGATGGCTGATGACAGCTTAGTTGTTCTTCCTGAGAGACTGGACATTTTTCAAGGACAATAACTGGGAGTGAAGGGTAAAGGATTGTGGCTGGCAATTTCCCCTATAAATTGGTATAACTTTGTTGATTCTTATGATTATAAAATACATGCTTAATGTTAAAAGTTCAAACACTACAGAAAAGTATAAATAAAAAGGGAAAAATTAGCTAAAATCTTACCATCCAGGAAAAATGATCATTAGCTTTATAGTGGATTTCTTTTCAGACATCTCTCTCTTTACACAAATGTAAACACATATACATACATTCAAAATTTTATATAAATGAGATTATAGTATATATGCTATTAGAATTAAGTTCTATTCTCTTCCCAGTGCCCAGAACAATGCTGGTACATAGTAGATGATCAATAAATATCTGCCTAATGAATGAATATCCCGTTTTGAAATATGCTTAAAAAGCCAAATAATGCATCTTTCCATGTCAATATATATCAACTTCTTTTAAAGAAAAATATCTTCATTCCATTTAATTGAATATAGAATATTTTATTTAACCAGTTTCTTGTTGATGGCACTTAAGTTTTTCTAACTTTTCGCTTTTACAAAAAATCCTGAATGCAGTTTTATTTTTTGTTTTTTCTTAAACGTTTTTATTACATGTGATTTTAAACACATCTCTAAATGAATTACAGAAAAGCTATCATATCCATTTCCTGCAATAACACTGTTGTCAAAATAACTGAATGCATAGTTTTATACCTACATCTTTGCACAGTTCTCTGATTATCTTCTTCTTGGGTCACATTCTCCTAACAGGAGTTACTGGGTCAAAGGGTACTTCAAATTCGAATACACTACCAAACTTTACTTCAGAAACGGTGTGAAGATTTTTTAATCAACAAGGTCTTACATCACACAGCAGTCTACTTGTAAGGCAAGTCCCAGAATTCCAGGGTTCATGTATATAAGACAGTGTGCAGGAATATGTGTGAATGGGGACAAAGTTAGGACAAGAAAAAGAAAGTTCAAGCCCAGGAAATAAGTCACAGGGAATTGCTGAAATTATCATATTACTGAGATTTACTCCCCCCCCACACCTCTTGCCATAACAAAAGTAATTAAAAGAAAAAATATTAAATAAAAGAATACATTGTTGACTCACAAAATTGGTGAAGATAATGATACTCAGTGTTGGCATGGATATAGAAAATACATACTCATATACTGCTCACAGAATGAAAATTGGTACAACTTTGCTGGAGGGCAATTTGACAATATATTTTAAAAGCTTTAAAATTGTTCTTGCCCTTTAAGCCAGTAGTTCCACTTATAATATTTTATCTTAAGGAAATAATCAATGTGAACAAAGGTCTATATGTATGGAGTATTCAGTAAATGATATAGGGGCAGCTGTCAATTTGTAAGGAAATACAGCCAGACCCCCACCTTGTACCATATAGAAAAATTTCATAGAATTAGAGATGTAAATGTAAAAAGTAAACTATAAAGGTATTATAAGAAAATATAGGATATTTGTATAACTTCTCTTTGGTTTTCTAAATGTTTATTTTTTATAGCATCCTGTTTTAATTTTATAGTTATAATATCTTAGATCTCTGGGTATAACAAAAAGTTTTCTTCTGCTCTCTTATTTCACTATTGCATCTGATTTGTTTGTTTTATTCTTTATCTTTTCATATAGGAGGCTTTCCTATAGAGATAGAGCTTATCAACTGGTGATCTTCACTGTAAGATGATTGAGTGAGAACCTGGCTAATTCATTGGGGACCCCAAAATGACATTATCTATGGGTCTTTTCTTTGAGAGCAGTTCCAGTCTCCTCAGAGATGAATTCTCCAGTTTCTTGCCTGGAAAATATATACCTGACTGCTGGTGTTCTTGGAACCAATGTTTTTGGAGTGTAGGAAAAGGGACCTTATTGTAGACTTTCATTTAGTGCCCCTATTTTCAATAGAATGCCCATTCCCTATTTTTAACTCTATCTGGGGCATCTGGGTCTGGGGCTTCTGTGGATCAATTTAGTTTGAATAAACTTCCAATCTCCTGCCAGAGTAGGGAAAAGGTATTTTCCTGGCTGAGCAGGTTGAGGGAGGAGAACTAAGAGTGGTCTAGCTGCTTTTCTCGCACACATGCAACCAAATCCTCTGCTTTTGGCCTCTTGACACACCCCTGCTTTCTTTGGTCACTGGTGTCTCTAATTTCTGAGCTTCCCAGGCATTCCACAGCATGAATTGTCTTGCTTCTCATTTTGCAGCCCCCACTCTGCAGACATTTGCTCTTCAGTCCCTTCAGCTCTGCTAACCTGCATCTACTTTCTATCTTCCAAAAACGTCTTGGCATATCTAGTCTTCTGCTGCCTTCATAACCGTTCTCTCTGTCTTTGTGGGATTTTACCCCTTAAAAAACTAATTTCTCTTCATTTTAGCATAGTTTTAGAAGAGATAATAGATAAACATGTATTTAATGTCATATTTAATTGGAAGTCCTCCAATTGTATTTATTAAAATGAAAAATTCACATGCTCCTTGACTTGGAAATCTCACTTATGATAATTTAACTGTCAGAAATAAAAGTGCCAGTATTGTATAGGTAAGTTTACAAGAGTGTTTACTGCAATAGTAATAGCAACAATCAGAGTGTCCGCTGATAAGGAACAGTTATGTAAATTATGGTGTATTTATACTATGGACTACTCTCCAATCATTAAAAGGAATAAGGCATATTGACTTGGAAAGCCATCCATGATATATTGCTGAGTAAAAGAGAAGGCTATAGTAACCCCATGTTTGTGAAAGAAAGTGAACTAGTATTATATGTTTATATGTTTGTATACATAAAGAATAAAGTGTGTAAGGAGTCATACTAGATTTTTAACAGTGATTACATTGGGGGATGGCTTTGGATGGGGAGTGGAAGAATATATCAATTTAACTTTAGAAACTTTTTTATTGTCTTTGAAGTGTTTCAGTTAACCTGTGTTGCTTTTGTTATTCAAACGCCAAAATAAACATGCTTAAAAAAAGTTGTAGATGCAAGAATGTTCACTGCAGCATTATTTATGATGGTGAAAAATTGGAAAATAATATAAATGTCTGACAATAAAGACTGGTTAATACATTTGAAATATCTATATGGCAGAATATTAGGAGCCTATTATAATGATCTTTTAGACAAATTTTAATGTTGTGGTAAAATGGTCATGAATAATGCAAGGTGAGAAAAGTAGAATACGAAATCGTATATACTTTGTAATTCCAATGTTGTAATTAAAATGTAATGCGCACAAAAAACTGGAAGGAAATTTGCTGTATTGGTTATTTAACACTGCATAACAAACTTAGTGATGTAAAATGACAATTATTGGTTATTATCTCTCAAGACTCTGAGGATTGACTGGGCTTATTTATGTGGCTCTTGCTCAGAGTCTCTCATACGGTTGCAGTCAGACAATGGCTAGAGCTGGAGTGATCTCGAAGACTTCCTCATTCACATGTCTGGCAGTTGATTCTGGTTGCTGGCTAGGAACTCAGCTGGGGCTTTCAGCTGGAACACTTACATGTGGCTTCTCTATGTGGTCTGGGTTTCCTCATAGCATGACAGCTGGGTTCCAAGAACAAGCGTCTCGAGAGAGAGAAAGCCAGGTGGAAGCTATATTGATTTTATGACCTAGTGTCGGGAGTCATGCAGCATTGCATCCACTGTATTATATCTGTTGGAAGCAAGTCACTAAAGCTAGCCTATATTCTAGAGGAGAGGAATTGGATTCCACACTTTGATAGGACAAATGTCAAAGAATTTTTGAATTTGTTTTAAAACCACCACGTATGCCAACATGTTTGCAGGCAGTGATAAGATTTAAATTTTATTCCTTATTCTTTTCTGAGTTTTCCACATTATCTACAGAAAGCATATATTGTTCTTAAAATAAGAGAAGAAAAGATAACCAAGTGCCATAGAGTAAATAAGAGCATGGGACAGAGCTAAAAGACCTACATTTTAGTCTCAGCTCTGCCACTAACTCACTGTGAACTTTGGGCAATCCCTTCCCCTCTTGGGGTCTCACTTTCGTCATCTGCCACAACTAAGGGTTTGTGGCAGAGCTAGGAATGAAAGGCTCTTTAGTCCTTTCGATCTCAGAAGGCTCTCCAAATGCTGGAGTTTTCAGGAATGTTTCTTTTGTGATGTCACTGGTTTCTGGCTCCTCATTTACCTTTGCATGTTCCTCTTCTTCTGTTTACCCTTTACATGTCAGTGTTCTCGAGGGCTCCATCTCAAGTCTGGGAGCCTTACTTCATTCATTCTCACAATGCTCTCTACTCCCTTTGCTACACTTGTCCTGTAGAGCTGCAACCCTGGATAAGTCCAAGTTCCCACCATTTCTCTGCTCAACACTCAGGCTATTGGAAAACACACATGCACATGCATGCACGTGGACACACACACACACACACACACACACGCGTGCACACGCAATGTAGTTTGGAGTCAAAACAAATTTACGTTTTCCCATTCTCAACAAGGCCCTCAACTGAGCTGCTCAGCAACCCTTCTGTATGTTCCTGGTAGCTCATTCTTGAATTTCTTAGTGGCTAATTCTACATTTCCACTTTTCTTCTTAATCTCTCTGTTCAGCCTTCTCTTTTCTAATTCATGGAAGTTGACTTTATCTACTTGACTGCGAATATGAAGATAGTCAGATAGGACCTTCCTCAACTTCTTCCTCCACCATCTATAATTTCAATTTTATCTAGACGAGTTATCTCCTCTTTTCCTTCTGTCTCAGTGGAGGAGGTATAGCTTCTCCTGTTCTGAGTATATCCCTCTACCCAAGCTCTGGATCCCATTCTATCCTGCCTCTTCAGACATTTATGTTATCCCTCTCCCCCCACCCCCCATATACAGACTTCTGTATCTTCAACCTCTTCTTTTCTACTAGCTTTTTCTCCTCAACTTATTGGTGGTTGAAATATTCTATAGATGTCAATTATATCCAGTTGATTGGGTGTTGTTGAGTTCAATTCTGTCCTTACAGATTTTCTGCCTGCTGGATCTGTCCATTTCTGATAGATGAGTGTTGAAGTCTCCAACTATAATAGTGGATTCCTCTATTACTCCTTGCAGTTCTATCAGTGTTTGCCTCATGTATTTTGGTGCTCTGTTGTTAAATGCATGCACATTAAGAATTGTTACATCTTCTTGGAGAATTGACCCCTTTATCATTATGTAATGTTCCTCTTTATCCCTGATAATTTTCCTTGCTGTGAAGTCCGCTTTGTCTAAAATTAATATAAGCACTCCAGCTTTCTTGTGAGTACTATTAGCATGGTATAGCTTGTTCCATCCCTTTACCTTTAATCTATATATGTGCCCAATCACTCCTTTTGCCTTCCTCCCTCCCTCCTTCCTCTCTGGTAACCACCAATCCAATCTCTGTTTCTATGAATTTATTTGTCATAGTTTTTATCGTCTACGTATGAGCGAGAGTGTACGATATTTGACTTTCTCTCTCTGACTTATTTCACTTACCCTCAAGTTCCATCCATGTTGTCACAAATGGCCGGATTTCCTCATTTCTTAAGACTGAGTAGTATTCCATTGTGTATATATACCACATCTTCTTTATCCATCCGTCCCTTGATGGGCACCTAGGTTGCTTCCAAGTCTTGGCTATTGTCACTAATGCTGCAATGAACATAGGGGTGCATATATCTTTGTGCATTCATGTTTTCATGTTCTTGGGGTAAATACTCAGCAGTGGAATAACTGCATCATATGGTAGATCTATTTTTAATATTCTGAGGAATCTCCATACTGTTTTTCATTGTGGCTGTACCAGTTTGCACTCTCACCAGCGGTGTACGAGGGTTCCCTTCTCTCCACATCCTCTCCAACACTTGTTTCCTGTCTTGTTAATTATGGCCATTCTGATGGGAGTGAGGTGATATCTCACTGCAGTTTTGATGTGCATTTCCCTGATAGTTAATGATGTTGAACATCTTTTCATGTGCCTGTTGGCCATCCGTATATCTTCTTTGGAGAAACGTCTGTTCAGATCTTTTGCCCATTTTTTAATTTGGTTGTTAGGTTTTTTTGTTGTTGAGATATATGAGTTCTTCGTATATTTTGGATATTAACCCCTTGTCAGATATATGGTTTGCAAATATCTTCTCCCAATTGTTAGGTCATCTTTTCATTTTGTTGATGGTTTCCTTTGCTGTGCAGAAGGCTTTTAGTTTGATGTTGTCCCCTTTGTTTATTTTTTTCTGTTGTTTCCCTTGTCTGGTCAGACATGGTACTTGAAAATATGCTGCCAAGACAGATTTCAAAGAGCGTACTGCCTATGTTTTCTTATAGAAGTTTAATGGTTCCAGTTCTTACATTCAAGTCTTTAATCTATTTTGAGTTAATTTTTGTGTATGGTGTAAGATAATGGTCTACTTTCATTCTTTTGCATGTGGCTGTCCAGTTTTCCCAACACCATTTATTGAACAGACTTTCCTTCCTCCCTTTTATGTTCTTGGCTCCCTCGTCAAAGATTAGCTGTCCATAGACATGTGGGTTTATCTGGGCTGTCGATTCTGTTCCATTGATCTGTGTGTCTGTTTTTGTGCCAGTACCGTGCTGTTTTGGTTACTATAGCTTTGTAGTCTATTTTGAAATCAGGGAGTGTGATATCTCCAGCTTTGTTGTTTTATCTCAGAGTTCCTTTGGCTATTCAGGGTCTTTTGTTGTTCCATATACATTTTAGGATTCTTTATTCTATTTCTGTGAAAAATGTTGTTGGAACTTTGATAGGGATTGCATTGAATCTGTAGATTGCCTTAGGAAATGTGGACACTTTAACTATGTTAATTCTTCCAATCCAAGTGGACAGAATATCTCTCCATTTCTTTGTGTCTTCTTCAATTTCTTTCAACAATGTATTGTAGTTTTCAGTGTACAGATCTTTGGTTAAGTGTACTCCTAGGTATTTTATTCTTTTTCTTGCAATTGTAAATGGGATTGTATTCTTAATTTCTCTTTCTGCTACTTCATGGTTAGTGTATAGAAATGGAACTGATTTTTGTATGTTGATTTTGCATCCTTCAACTTGACCATATTCATTTATTATTTCTAAAAGTTTTTTCGTGGATTCCTTAGGGTTTTCTGTACATAAAATCATGTCATCTGCCAATAGTGACAGTTTTACTTCATCCTTTCCAATGTGGATCCCTTTTATTTCTTTTTCTTGCCTGATCGCTCTGCCTAAGACTTTCAATTTTACATTAAATAAGAATGGTGAAAGTGGGCATCCCTTGTCTGGTTCCTGTTCTTAGAGGGATAGCTTTCAGTTTTTCTCCATTGAGAATAATGTTAGCTGTGGGTTTCTCATATATGGCCTTTATTATGTTGAGGTACCTTCCTTCTATACCCATTTGATTCAGAGTTTTTATCATAAATGGATGCTGTGTCTTGTCCAATGCTTTCTCTGTATCTATTGAGATGATCATGTGATTTTTATTCTTCATTTTGTTACTGTGGTGTATCACATTGATTGCTTTGCAGATGTCGAACCATCCCTGCATCTCTACAATGAATCTCATTTGATCATGATGTATGATCTTCTTAATGTATTGTTGTATTTGATTTGCTAGTATTTTGTTAAGGATCTTTGCATTGATGTTCATCAGTGATATTGGCCTGTAAGTTTCTTTTTTTTTGATGTCCTTGTCTGGTTTTGGTATCAGGGTAATGTTGGCGTCACAGAATGAGTTAGGAAGCTTCCCCTCCTCTTCAATTTTTTGGAAGAGTTTGAGAAGCATAAGTATTAAGTCTTCTTTGAATATTTTGTAGAATTCACCAGGGAAGCCGTCTTGTCCTGGACTTTTATTTTTTAGGAGGTTTATGACTACTGTTTAAATCTCCTTACTGGTGACTGGTCTATTCAAATTCTCTATTTCTTCTTGATTCAGTTTTGGAAGGTTGTATGATTCTAAGAATTTATCCATTTCTTCTAGATTATCCAATTTGTTGGTGTATAGCTTTTCATAGTGTTCTCTCATAATCTTTTTTATTTCGGAAGTGTCTGTTGTAATTTCTCCTCTTTCATTTCTGATTTTATCTATTTGAGCCCTCTCTCTTTTTTTTTGTGTGTGTGTAGCTAAAGGTTTGTCCATTTTGTTTATCTTTTCAAAGAAGCAGCTCTTGGTTTCATTGTTTTTTTCTATTGCTTTCTTAATCTCTATTTCATTTATTTCCTCTCTAATTTTTATTATTTCCCTCCTTCCACTGATTTTGGGCTTTGTTTGTTCTTCTTTTTCCAGTTCCTTTAGTTGCACTGTTAGATCATTTATTTGGGATTTTTCTTGTTTGTCGAGGTAGGCCTATATTGCTATAAACTTCCGTCTTAGAATTGCTTTTACTGTATCCCATTGATTTTGGCATGTTGTGTTTTCATTTTCATCTGTCTTCAGATGTTTTTTGATTTCTCCTTTGATTTCTTGATTGACTCCATCATAGTTCTGTAGTATTTTGTTTACTCTCCATATATTTCTGTGTTTTCCTATTTTCTTCCTGTAGTTGATTTCTAGCTTCATACCGTTGTGGTCAGAAAAGATGCTTGGTATTGTTTCAGTCTTCTTAAGTTTATTGAGACTTGCTTTGCTGCCTGATATGTGATTAGTCCTGGAGAACGTTCCATGTGCATTTGAAAAGAATGTTTATTCTGCAGTTTTTGGATGGAATGTTCTCTATATATCTATTAAGCACATCTGGTTTAATGTGTCATTTAAGACCAATGTTTCCTTCCTTATTGATCTTCTGTTTGGATGATCTATCCATTGGTGTAAGTGGAGTGTGAAAGTCCCCTAGTATTATTGTGTTTCTGTCTATTTCTCCTTTTATGTCTGTTAATACTTGCTTTATATATTTAGGTGTTCCTATATTGGGTGCATAGATATTTACAAGAGTTATATCCTCTTGTTGGATTGTTCCCTTTATCATTATGTAGTGCCCTTCTTTGTCTTTTGTTACTGTTTTTGTTTTAATGTCTGTTTTGTCTGATATGAGTATTGCTACCCCCACTTTCTTTTCTTTGCCATTTGCATGGAGTATCTTTTTCCATCACTTCACTTTCAGTTTGTGAGTGTCTTTAGGTCTGAAGTGTTTCTCTTGTATGCAGCATATAAATGGGTCTTGTTTTTTATCCAATCAGCCACCCTATGCCCTTTGATTGGAGCAATTAGTCCATTGACATTAAAAGTAGCTATTGATAAATATGTACTTATTGTCATTTTGTTACTTTTTCCTGGATGTTTTAGTAGTTTTTCTTTTTTCTTTTCTTGTTTTCTTGCTCTCTTCCCTTGTGGTTTGCTGGTTTTCTTTAGTATTATGTTTGGATTCTTTTCTCTTAATTATTTGTATACTTATTATAGGTTTCTCGTTTGTGATTAACATAAGGTTCATTATATATGACAATATATAAATATACTATATATGGTCATTTATACTATACTAGTATTATAACTATATATTGCTATTACGTATACTATATGTAGTCATATATAGTATATACTACATACATATATACTATTATATAAAAGTGTATGTTATCTATACATATATATGACATATATAAGAGATATATATGACATATATATATGTATACACATACACTGTTATACAGTAGATATTAGATATATGCTACATAATATATATGTACTATCCTTTAGTATATTTATAATCTAATATATATATCTTTTTATTTTGCAAACATTTCAACTTATAAAAACATTGCAATAGTGCAATGAACTCCTATATACCCTTCATTTATATGCATTAATTGTTAACATTCTGCCATATGAATACTTACTCTTTGTTATTATTCTTTTTATTTTTTATTGTTGCTGAACCATTTGAAAGTTGCAGATTCTCTGATCCTTTAACCCTAAATACTTTAGTATGTATCTCCTAAGGATAGGACATTTTCTTATATCACCACAATATAATTTTCAAATTCAAGATATTTAACATTGGTAAAATACTTTTATCTAATTTAAAGTCCATATTCAAATCTTCTCAGCTGTCTCAATAATGTCCTTTGTAGCAATCTCCCTTCCCAAATCAGGATTCAATCCAGTAGAGCTGCATTTCACCTTCAGTCTCCCTTAGCCTAGAGAAGTTTCTTAGGCTTTCTTTTTCTTTCATGATATCATCACTTCTGAAGAGTTCAGGCCAGTTATTTTGTAGAATGTCCCTCAATTTGAGTTTGTCTGTTATTTTCTCATGGTTAGATTGATATTATGCATTTTTGGCAGAAACACAACAGAAATGATGCTGTGTCCTTCTTGGTGCATCATATCAGGAGCCACATGATGTTGGTTTTAGACGAAATGATAGAAAAATCACTATTTTGCTACAATTATAGTAATCATTGATTCAGGCAAGAATCATCAATGCGTGCTAAAAGTAGTGGGTGAAGGTTTGATGGGGAACAGGATATTTACATACACTCAAAGAATCTTGCCACAGATTACTTATTATTACAAAGGGGAAAATATAAACTTTACAGTGGAAAACCTGCTGCACAGCCCATCTTAGCCAAGAGACAGATATTTCTGAGACAGAGGCATGGGAACCATGAGGACTTCCAATTCCTGATGATTTGTATTTGAATTCTCATGCCAACTTCCAGGAATGATTTTATGGGTGGTAGAGGTGGTGGCGTAGGGAAGGGTGGAGTGAGAGGAGTTCCTAGATTACCTGTGTTTCTGTTCACCTTATCCAGAAGGCAGCTGGTCTGAATCTGGAACAAGAGGTATTTGAAAAGTCCCAGATCCTTAGGCTCTTTACTCTTAATTGCCATGAGCGTTCTGGGAAGTTGGTCCCAAATGGTGTGCAGATAGATGAGGAGTGAAGGAGCCAGTGTAGTTTTTCACTTTCTCTGAAAATTGGCTGCCATTCCTAGCCTTTGAAGCTGGATGGGAGGAGTTTGACCAGGACTGCAAGACATAGAGCCTACTTTTTCTTTTGTAGTGGCTCTTCCTGCATTATAGAGGATGACTCAAAAGGATGATGAAAATCTGAGGGTAGGAGTGGGGAGGCCTTCTAAACAAATCCCTGTTTTCCCTGTTATCAGGCATTTCCCCTTGCCACTTTATGAGGTTGATCCGTCTTTCTCCGTATTCACTTTCATCTTTTCTTCCCCCTCCCATTTCTTTCTAATCTCTTCACATGTCAAGCCAGGAGCTGTAGTCTCTAATTAGCAAAGGAGACAGGTAAGAGCTTACTAGCTTTGTTTGGCTGTTTCACCCTTCCTCTCAGCCATTCAGCAGGACAAGACCAGCTGAGGTGTGTGGGACCACCTCTGAGAGAGGTCTCCAAAGCCCTTTCAAAGCCTTCTCTGGTCTGTGGAGGTGAGGACTGCAGCCCCAAAGGTGACTGCAACACAGTCTGCAACTGCTTCAGTGACCTGTTTTACTTTAGCTGGGTAGTGCGGAATCATATTAGCAGCTTGGGAAGATGGGGGCTTGTATATTATGATGGGGCAGAGTAAAAATGTCTGGACTATGAGGTCCTTTATTTAGGATAAAAGGGGAATTGACGTTTGCATTGAGATAATTCTTGAAAGAAAAACTTGAAGTGATCAGAGAGGCAGTGGGATGCCTTGAGAAATTATGAGTTTGTTTTTCCTTGAGGTCTTGGGGGCCTGTCACAGTGCTTTGAGTTTCCTCATGACCATCAATTTAATACCCAAATTTAACTCTCATGAGCCTAATGCTTATATGGGTTTGCTTTTGGCTGTAATACTCTGCAAGGGTAAAACTTTGTTTTCTCCCCTCTTGACCTGACTTCCTTTCTCAGGGTATGATTTTATCATCATAGGGCCTGTTTTCTTTATAAAAGAGAAAGTGTGTAACAATAGATAAAAGATAGAAAAAAGAATCAGTTGCTTCACATAAGAGATGGTGGACATGGGGTCAAATTGGTAGATATATTGAGGTCTGATGTCCACCTGGGAGCCCATATTTCATGCTGACTCTTAGTTGGATATTTGAGTGCATTTAAAAAAATTTGCTCTACAACAGTGACTGAACTAAAAGTGATATATAACAGGTAGTTGGCTACTCATCCTAGGAAAGCAAATAAGAAGTGATGTACATATTGGCTTTTGGGGATTTATGACCTGAATTCCCCAGAAATGAAGTGACAATAAAATTTATTGCTGCTTAGAGCAGATTTTGGCTTAATAGGCAGAAAAGGTAACCAAAGAAAAAGGCTACCAAAGTGAGCCTTTCACTGGTAACAAACCTGGAAGGGACAAACATGAGTCCTTCATCATCTGACCTCTCTCAGGGATAAAGATCTGGTGGTGCAGGAAGAAAACAGAGAATCTGAATTATACAATATCTATTAATAAAATTGATTCAGTTATTAAAAACTTTCCTACAGGGACAACCAGGACCAGGTAGCATCTCTGGTGAATTTTTCCACACATTTGAGGAAAAAACAATACCAACGATTTAGAAACTCTTTCAGGCAATAGAAAAAGAGGGTAAACTTTCTAATTCATTTTATGAGGCTAACATAATCTTGATAACAAAACCTGACTAGAATATTACACAAAACAAAATTATTTTCTTGTTTTAGCTTTATTTAGGAATAATTAGCAGATAAAATTGTAAGACATTGAAAGTGTACAATGCGATGATTTGATATATGTATACATTGTGAAAAGATTTCTCCCATCAAGTTAATTAATACATTCACCACCTCACATATTTACTTTTTCTTTTTTTTTTTTTGGTGAGAACATTTAAGTTCTACTCTCCTGGCAAATTTCGATTATACAATACAGTGTTATAAACTATAGTCACCATGTTATACATTAGATCCTCAAACCTTGTTCATCTTGTAATTGAAAGTTTGTACCATTTTACCAACCTCTCCCTATTTCTCCACTGCTCAGCTGCTGGCAACCACCTTTTTGCTCTGTTTCTATGAGTTCAACTTTTTTTTTTAAGATTCCACGTAAAAGTGATACCATGCAGTATTTGTCTTGTGGTGAGAGTGGGCATCCTTGTCCTGTTCCTGATCTTAAAGGAAGAGCTTTCAGCTTTTCACTGTTCAGTATTATGTTAGCTATGAGCTTTTCATATATGGCTTTTATTATGTTGAGTCATGGTGATAATTTATTTCTACTCTGATATTTGTTATTTTACTTTATTACCACTAACTTTTCCCTCTATACGCAGTTTGTTGAGTGTTTTTATCTTGAGAGAACATTGAATTTTGTCAAGTGCTTTTTCTGCATCTATTGAGATAATCAAATGATTTTTGTCCTTCATTTTGTTAATGTGATATATCACATTAATTCATTGCAGATATTAAACCATCCTTGCATCTGTGGAATAAATCTCACTTGATTATGGTATATGGAACTTTTAACGTATTGTTGAATTTAGTTTGCTAATATTTTGTAGAGGATTTTTGCATCTACGTTCATCAGGGACATTAGCCTGTAATTTCCTTTTCTTGTAGTGTCCTTGTTTGGCTTTGGTGTCAGAGTAACGTTGGCATTGTAAAATGAGTTTGCAAATGTTCCCTCCTCTTCTATTTTCTGGAAGAGTTTGACAAGGATTGGCATTAATTCTTATTTAAATGTTTGATAGAACTCACCAGGGGCTGGCCCTGTGGCCGAGTGGTTAAGTTCATGCACTCCGCTTTGGTGGCCCAGGGTTTTGCTGGTTCAGATCCTGGGCATGGACCTAGCACCACTCATCAAACCATGCTGACCTGCCATCCCACATAGCACAACTAGAAGGACGTACAACTAGAATATACAATTATATACCGGGGGGCTTTGGGGAGAAGAAGAAAAATAAAAGATTGGCAGCCAGTGTTAGCTCAGGTGCCAATATTTAAAAAAAACAAAACTCACCAGTGAAGCTGTCTAGTCCTGGGTTTTTCTTTGTTAAAATGTTTTTGATTACTGATCAATCTCCTTGCTAGTAATCGTTCTGTTCAGATTTTCTCTTTCTTCACAATTCAGCCTTGGTAAGATGTAGTTTCTAGGAATTTATCCATTTCTTCTAGGTTGTTCATTTGTTGTATAATTGTATATATACAATTGTATAATTGTAATTGGTATATAATTGTTCACAGTAGTCTCTTATGATCCTTTGTATTTCTGTGGTATCAGTTTTAATGTCTCCTCTTTCATTTCTAATTTTATTTATTCGAGTTCTCTTTATTTTTTCTTGGTAAGCCTAGCTAAAGATTTGTCTATTTTGCTTATCTTTTTGAAAAAACAGCTCTTAGTTTTATTAAACTTTTCTATTGTCTTTTTAGTCTCTATTTCATTTATTTCCACTCTGATCTTTGTTATTTACTTTTTGCCACTAACTTTGGTCTTTGTTTTTCTTTTTTTAGTTCCTTGAGGTTTAAAGTAAGGCTGTTTATTTGAAATCTTTCTTTTTTTCTTGATGTAGGCATTTATTACTATAAACTTCCTTCTTGCAACTGCTTTTGCTGCATCTCATAAGTTTTGACATATTGTGCTTCCATTTTCATTTGTTCAAGGTATGTTTGATTTCTCTTTTGCTTTCTTCTTGACCCATTGGTTGTTCAGGAACATGTTGTTTAATCTCCACACATTTGTGAACTTTTCAGTTTTATATTTGTAGTTGATTTCTACTTTCATACAATTGGGATCAGAAAAGATACTTTGTATGATTTCAATCTCCTTAAATTTATTAAGACTTGTTTTGTAGCCTACCATATGATCTATCCCGGAGAATATTGCATGTGCACTCGAGAAGAGTGTGTATTCTGCTGCTGTTGGATGGAATGTTCTGTATATGTCTGTTAGGTTATATAGTCTACTGTGTAGTTTAAGTCCAGTGTTTCCTTATTGATTTTCTCTCTGGATGATCTATCCATTGTTGAAAGTGGGATATTGAAGTCCCCTGTTACTATTATATTGCTATTTCTTCCTTCAGATTTGTTAATGTTTGCTTTATATATTCAGGTACTCCTATCTTGGGTGCAAAAATGTTTACAATTGTTATATCCTCTGGGTGAATTGACTCCTTTATCATTATATAATGACCTTCTTTGTCTCTTGCTACAGTCTTTATCTTAAAGTCTGTTTTGTCAAATATAAGTATAGCTATCCCTACTTTCTTTTGGTTTCCCTTGACACAGAATATCTTTTTCCACTCATTCACTTTTAGTATACATGTGTCCTTAAAGCTGAAGTGAGTCTCTTGTAGGCAGCATATAGTTGGATCTTGTTTTTTTATCCATCCAGCCACTCTATGTTTTTTGATTGGAGAATTTAGTCCCTTTACATTTAAAGTCATTATTAATAAGTATGGACTTACTATTGCCATTTTGTTAATTGTTTTCTGGCTGTTTTCTAATTTCTTTGTTTATTTCTTAGTGTCTTGCTCTCTTCCTTTGTGATTTGATGATTTTCTGTAGTGGTATACTTTGATTTCTTTCTCTTTATCTATTATGTATCTACTATAGGCTTTTGCTTTGTGGTTACCATGAGAGTTACATAAGACATGTTTATAATAATCTATTTTAAGCTGATAAGAGCTTAATGCATACAAAGCTCCCCCCATTTTATGTTTTTGATGTCAAAATTTATATCTTATTACAGTATGTATCCATGAACAAATTATTTTAGTTATAGTTATTTTTAATACTTTTGTCTTTTAACCTTTATACTGGAGTTATAAGTAATTTACCCACTACCATTACAACATTAGAGTATTCTGAATGTAACTATATACTTAGTTTATCCAGTGAGTTTTATACTTTCATGTCTTTTCTGTTACTAATTAACATCCTTTCATTTCAGTTCATGAATGCAAGCCCCATCAGCCATCAGGGCCGGGTGATCTGAAGACCCATCCCTCAGGTGGCAGCCACAAAATCTGGGACATCAGACATGTGTATAAGGTCTTTCTAGGGAGACACTGGCAGCTTGGTTTTATTGTTGGAGTGGGCTGGAGGGTGAAGGTGGGAGAAGTGTCCTCTGGCTTCCCATCTCTAGGGAGCATTTCAGCCAGCCCCTAAGCATGCAATAAGGTTAGAAACCTGACTCTCAAGCAGCAGCTTGTAAATGCAGACAAACCTCTTTCAGGGAAAGACTGGGAGATGAGTGTTTTTGCCTGCTTTCTCGATGCTGAACCCTGAGGGGGTAGCTGGTTAAGAACTATTTTTTTGCCACAGTCCTGAGGGACTTGTGAATGGAAGACCCATTAGTTATAAGAGTCAGGTAATATGAGGACTGTGCTATGGGCAGGAGCCATAAAAGTTGGGGTGCAGACACGTGTACTAGCTCTTTTCAGGGAGATGTTAGTAACTTGGTGCAGGCTGCAGGGAGAAGGCAGGGGAGGTGACTGCAGGCTTTCCCAGTTTCTGGGGAGGATTACAGCCAGCCCCTAATGTGTGCTAAATTAGAAGCCTGGCCTTTAGGCAGCAGCGTTTAAAGTATTCAGATAAACCTCTTTCAGGGAAAGACTGGGAGATGGGCATTTTTGCCTGCTCCCTCTATGCTGAGCCCTGCGGGGGATAGCCTTGGCGAGTGCTCACATGCCTGCATGCCCGTTAAGAACTGCTTTTTTTGTTTGCTATAATCCTGTGGGTCTTTTGGATGCAAGCCCCACTGGCTTTCAGAGCTAGGTGTTTTGGGGGCCTGTCCTTAGGTTGGGAGCTGGGAATGTTAAAAGTTGGGGCATTAGATATAAGGTTCAAACATTTACTTCTCAGCAAGAAGCTGGAAGTTGGGGGTTCCCAATTGTGTGGTGCTGTGCTGGGGATGGGTTTATGGCAAGAGTGTGTCTCATGGTTTCCTACCCACTTTGATGTGGGTATTTTCTTACTTGCCCTATGTGTAGCAGTTGTTCAGCTAGTTTTGGGATCTCTTTCAGGTGAAATTATTCTGTATGTAGCTGTACATTTGGTGCATCCGTGGGAGGAAGGGATCTCAGGAGCCTCATATATTGCCATCTTGGTTGACCTTCTTCCAAAATTACTTTCTTGATTAATCTCTTTCATGATTTTGCAAAAATCCTTGAAAAAAATAGTAGCACATTCAATAGGCATTATTTACCTATGGCTGCATAAAAATATACCCCAAATATTAGTGCCTTAAACAACAATAAACACTTATTATCTCATACAGTTTCTGTGAGTTAGGAATTTGAGATTGGCTTAGCCAAATGACTCTGTCTCAGGGTCTCTCATGAGGTTATAGTCAAGATGTTGCCCAGGGCTGCAGTCATTTAACTTTTTTCTCCCTAACTTTATTGTGATACAATTAACATATAACATTGTGTAAGTTTAAGATGCCCAATGTGATGATTTGATGCACATACTACTGCAAAATATTTACCACAATAAGATTAGTTAACACATCCTTTACCTCACATATTACAATTTTGTTATTTTTTTTCATGAGGAAGATTCACCCTGAGCTAACATCTGTGCCAATCTTCTATTTGTAGATAGGTCACTGCCACAGCATGGCCACCAACAGAGTGGTGTAGGTCTGTGCCCGGGAACTGAGCCTGGGCTGCCAATGGAGCATACCAAACTTAACCACTAGGCCATGGGGCCAGCCTACAATTTTGCTATTTTTATGGTGAGAATATTAAAGCTCTACTCTCATAGCAACTTTCAAGTACACAATACAACATTGTTAACTATAGTCACCATGCTGTGCATTAGATCCCTGGAACTTAGTTGTCTTATAACTGAAAGTTTGACCCTTTGACCAACATCTCTTTTCCCCCACCAACAGCTCTTGGCAACCACCATTCTACTTTCTGATATTTTTAGATTCCATATATAAGTGACATCAAACGGTATTTGTCTTTCTCTGTCTGACTTGTTTCACTTAGCATAATACCCTCAAGGTCCATCCATGTTATCACAAATATCAGGATTACCTTATTTATATGGCTGAATAATCCATTGTATATACATACACCACATTTTCTTTATCCATTAATCTGTCAATGGACACTCAGGTTGTTTCCATGTCGTGGCTATTGTGAGTAATGTTGCAATAAACATGGGAGTGCATATTTGTATTTAAATAATTATAGATTCACAGGAATTTTCAAAGATAGTACAGAGAGATCCCATGCACTCTTCATTCCATTTGTCAATGGTTATATCTTAGCTATAATACAATATCAAAAGCAGGAAATTGACATTAGTGTAATGTATGTGTATAATTTTACATCGTTTTATTACATGTGTAGATTTGTGCAGCTACCAATACAATCAAGATACAAAATAGTTCAATCACAAATATTCCTCATGTTACCTTTCAATAGCCACAGCCTCCTCTCCTCTTCCCCCTGTCTCTAACTTCTGGCCATTACTAATTTGTTCTGTATCTCTATAGTTTTGTCACTTTAAGAATGTTATACAAGTGGAATCATACTTGTGATGTTTGGGATTGGCTTTTCTCACTCAGCATAATGCCCTTGAGATCCATCCAAGTTGTTGCATGTATCAATAATTTGTTCCTTTTATTGCTGAGCAATATTCTGTGATACATATGCACCACAGTTTGTTTAACCATTTACCCATCTCAGGCATTTTGGTTGTTTCTGGTTTTTGGCTGTTGTGAATAAAACTGCTATGAACAATCATGTATAAGTATTTATGTAGATAGAAGTTTTTATTTCTCTGGGATAAATGCCCAGGAGTGACCTTCCCTTGTTTGTAACATAATTATCTTAAATATTTCCTCTACATACGTTGAGAACCACATAAGATAGTCCTATAATTATGTTTCAACCATTAAACATAATTTTAAAAATTCCTGAGGAGAAGTATTTGCCCTCTTGATTGTTGTTTCTTCCTTCTGGATGCTCTAAGTTTTTCTTTTTAAAAAACTATTTTCTTTCTGTTTAGAGAACTTCCTTTAGCTGTTCTTTTACAATAGCTGTGCTGATAACAAATTCTTGAGTTTTTTTCACCTGAAAATGTCTTCATTTCCACTTCATTACTGAAGGATATTTTCACTGGATATAGAATTCAACCCTCCTGAGACTAGGTTATAAATTCCCTTAGCATGCTTCCTCTTTCAACACACTCATTACACTCTCAATTACTTGTTTCATGCCTGTTTTCACCATTTCACCATTCTCAAACTAGGCTGAACATTAAAAATTCTGATGCCAAGCTGTATCTCAGATTAATTAAATCATAATTTCTGGAGTGAGGGACTTAGACATCAGTATTTTTTAAAATTAATTTCATAATAGTTTACATCAATGTGAGATTTCAGTTGTACATTGTCTCTTGACTGTCACCACATAAGTGCTCCCCTTCACCCCTTGTGCCTGACCCCAACCCCCCTTCCCCTGGTAACCACTGAACTGTTTTCTTTTTCTGTGGGTTTGTTCATATTCCACATATGAGTGAAATAATCTGGTGTTTGTCTTTCTCAGTCTGGCTTATTTCGCTTAGCATAATTCACTCCAGGTACTTCCACGTTGTTGCAAATTGGATGAATTTGTCTTTTCATGGCTGAGTAGTATTCCATTGTATATATATATATACCACATCTTCTTTATCCAATCATTAGTTGATAGGCACTTGGATTGTTTCCACGTCTTGGCTATTGTGAATAGTGCTGCAATGAACATAGGGGTGCATATGTTGCTTTGGATTGTTGATTTAAAATTGTTTGGGTGGATACCCAGTAGTGGGATAGCTGGGTCATATGGTAGTTCTATTTTTAGTTTTTTGAGGAATCTCCATACTGTTTTCCATAGTGGCGACACCAGTTTGCATTCCCACCAGCAGTGTATGAGGGTTCCCTTTTCTCCACACCCTCTCCAACATTTGTTATTTTTAGTCTTAGTGATTATAGCCATTTTAACAGGAGTAAGATGGTATCTTAGTGTAGTTTTGATTTGCATTTCCCTGATGATTAGTGATGTTGAACATCTTTTCATGTGTTTATTGGCCATCTGTATATCTTCTTTGGAAAAGTATCTGTTCATCTCCTCTGCTCATTTTTTGATTGGGTTGTTTTTTTTTTACTGTTGCTCAGTTGTGTGAGTTCCTTATATATTGTGGAGATTAACCCCTTTCAGATATATGATTTGCAAATATTTTCTCCCAACTGGTGGGTTGTCTCTTTGTTTTGATTCTAGTTTCTTTTGCCTTGCAGACGCTCTTTAGTCTGATGAACTCTCACTTGTTTGTTTTTTCTTTTGTTTCCCTTGTCTGAGAAGACATGGTATTTGAAAAGATCCTTTTTAGTTAGATGTCAAAGAGTGTACTACCTATATTATCTTCCAGGAGTTTTATGGTTTCAGGACTTATCTGCAAGCCTTTGGTCCATTTTGAGTTTATTTTTGTGTATGGCGTGAGATAATGGTCTACATTCATTCTTTTGCATGTGGCTGTCCAGTTTTCCCAACACTACTTATTGAAGAGACTATCTTTTCTCCATTGTATGTTCTTGGCACTTTTGCCGAAGATTAGCTGTCCATAGGTGTGTGGTTTTATTTCTTGGCTTTTAGTTCTGTTCTGTTGATCTGTGTGCCTGTTTTTGTACCAGTACCATGCCGTTTTGATCACCATGGCTTTGTAGTACATTTTGAAGTCAGGGATTATGATACTTCCAGCTTTGTTCTTTTTTTCTCAGGATTGCTTTAGCAATTTGGGGTCTTTGGTTGCCCCATATGAATCTTAGGATTCGTTGTTCTATTTTCATGAGGAATGTCATTGGGATTCTGATTGGGATTGCATTGAATCTGTATATTGCTTTGGGTAGTATGGACATTTTAACTATGTTTATTCTTCCAATCCATGTGGGTGGAATCTCTTTCCATCTCTTTACAGACATCAGTATTTTTAAAAAGCTTCTCCAAGTGATTCCACTGTGAAGCCAAGATTGAGAACCAGTACCCAAGCCAGGCTCTGTCACATTTACAACTGGATACATAGTGCCTTGTACATAGTTTGTTGTAAGTCGTCTTGTTGAAATTAATTGAATTAATTGTAATTGACATTATAATGAACTTTTATAACTCTGAATTTGTTTAATAATGTCCCAACTTATTGAAGAGACATTCAATTCAGCAGTCCAATTCTGCAAACACTTTTTGAGACTTACTGCATACTAGGTGTTGGACATATTAAATTTAATAAGAAACAATGCCTGCCCTAGGGTATCCTATAGTCTAGTGGGGGAGACAGGCCCATAAACAGATAATTAAAATCCAGTGTGGCTAGTGGAAGCCATAGACTTTTATGTAAGATACACGGAGAAGGTAAAGATGAACTTTGGGAGATTAGGCAAAAGAGATGTGGATACACTCTCGTAGATAATGTTTTTTAAAATTTTATTTTACTTTTTAAAAAACCACTTTATTGAAGTATGATTGGCATACAAAAAGTTGTACATATTTAATGAATACAACTTGATGAGTTTGGAGATAAGTATACATGTGAAACTATCACCAAAATCTAGGCCATAAATATATCTACTACCTCCAAAATTTTTCTCCTACCCTCTTTATTTATTATTATTTTTGCGATAATAACACTTAACATAAGATCTACCCTATTAGCAAAATTTTAAGTATAGAATGCAGTATTGTTAACTACAGGCACTATGCTGTACAGTGGATTTCTAGGACTGATTCATCTTGCATAATTGAAAGTTCATACCCTTGACTAATACCTCCATATTTCTCCCTCCCCCAAATCCCTGGCAACCACCATTCTACTCTCTGATTTTATGAGTTTGACTATTTTAGATTCCAAATATAAGTTGTATCATGTAGCGTTTGTCCTACCGTGTCTGACTTCTTTCACTTAGCATAATGTCCTCCAGGTTCATCTATGTTGTTACAAATGGCAAGCTTTCCTTCCTTTTTAAGGGCTGAATGATATTCCATTGTATGTATATACTACATTTTCTTTATCCATTTGTCCACTTAAGTTGCTTCTATGCCTTGGCTATTGTGATTAATGCTGCAATAAACATGGGAGTGAAGATATGTGTTCAGGATACTGATTTCAATTCCTTTGGTTATCTACCCAGAAGCAGGATTGCTGGATCTTATGGTAGTTCTATTTTAAGATTTTGAGGTACCTGCATACTATTTTCCATAGTGGTTGCACCAATTTACATTCCCACCAACAGTGCACAAGGGTTCTCATAGAACATCTTTAGTGGAAATTCAGAGGAGCTCAAATGATGAAATGATTGGTTCTAAATGTATTCTTTCCTAAGTAGGAGAGATTTGAGACTGATAACCCTCAAGGATGAAAATGCTACAGCCCTGGCTAACAGAGACCTGGTACTTGACACCTATTGGGATCTCCTAGGTGCTTTTGTATCTGTTGCATTCCTCACAAAAAGCCCATCAGGGTAGGGATTATTATCCTCATTTGACAGAGCAAGAAACTAAGGCTCAGAGAAGTTAAGTGATTTTCTTTTCAAGGTTACATAGACAGTTAATAGGAATGTGGAGACTTGAACCTGGGTCTCCTGACTGCCAGTCCAATGATGTTTTTGAAGGGTCATCAATAGATTAATTTCATTTCATGGATTTGGGACATGGTCAGGGAGAATGTTGGAAGGCAGGTTTTGGCTAGCTTACTGAGGGCCTCACATTCAACACAGAGAAGTTTGAACATTTCCTGGTAGGTAGTGGGAAGTCATAGAAAGATTTTGAACAGTGGGAGTGATTGTGCCTGTTGACTGTGTTCCTTGCCACTTCAGCACTCACTGTTTGGCACTTAAAACCAAGCTGACAAGTTAGTCTTACACTCCTATTAGCAAGTCAGAACCTGGTAGTTTGTGGTCAAACTGTTTATGTACTTTCTTTTAACAGCTTTTCTCTTAGTTGCTTTCTGCTTTATTTAAGGGCATTCCAGTCATTTCCATCTGTCCTCTATTAGTGGCCAACCTTAAAGTAGCTCTGGTCTGTCCTCCTCACCTCCCCCATCCTGCCTTAATGAGAAAGCTGGTTTCTCTAATTCTGAAATCAGACCCAGCCAAACAAGCAAAGACACAATCACTTTGGACATGGAACACTGAAATAGTGATTAATCTTCTTCCTGAACATTCTTGTCAATGCTTACTTCACCTTACACTTTCTTCATTTCTCAAAAAACATCTGGTGTGCAGCTTTTTTCCCCTCCTCCTTTCTACATATTGCCTAATTTCTCTCCCCTCCTTGTCTTCTATTTTTGCTACTTGGGGAAGAAAATGCTAAAAGCAAGATGAGGATGTCAATGAGCCAGAAGCCTGGTGTTGCCACCCCATATCCCCACCACAGCTTTGTGAGGGAGGGCAGATTAGAGATCATGCCAATTTTACTAAAACAGAGGAAGAAATGTTTCAAAAACTTCCTAGAAGTTAATGGGAGAGAAAATATGGGGCAAAGATCCAGGGCTCCTGATGCACTGGGCAGTGTTGTGCCCTGCATGCCATGTTTTTTAAGGATATAAACACTGAGCCTCAGAAAGCTTAGGTGAATTGGTGAAGGTTGCAGAGCCAGTAAGTTGTGAAGCCAGGGTCTAACTTGTCTTGGTTCCCTGTGGTATGGAAAGAGTGAAGACAAGAACTCCTGTAAGCTACAGGACTTCTTAGAATACTGCTTTTTTTGTTGTTTTAAAATTTTCATTTTCAAATAATTTTAGATTCATAAGAAGTTGCAAAAATAGTACAGAAAGTGCCTCTGTACCCTTTACCCAGCTTCCCCCAATGATATCATCATGGTACATTTTCAAAACCAGGAAATTGACATTGGTACAATACTATGAACTGAACTTTATAGCTTGTTATGAACTGAATTGTGTCCCCCCCCCCCACAACTGATATGTTGAAGCCCTGACCCCCAATGTGATTGTACTTGGAGATAGAGCTTTTAGGGAGGTAATTAAGGTTAAATGAGGTCATAAAGGTGGGGCCCTAATCTGATAGAACTGGTATCCTTATAATAAGAGGCAGAAACATCAGAGCTCTCTCTCTCTCTGCACATAGAGGAAAGACCATGTGAGGACACAGAGGGAAGCTGGTCATCTACAAGCCAGAAAGGGTGGTCTCAGAAGAAACAAACCCTAGCACCTTGATCTTGGACTTCTAGTCTCCAGAACTGTGAGAAAATAAATTTTTGTTGTTTAAACCACCCACTCTGTGGTATTTTGTTATGGCACCCTGAGAAGACTAATGCAGCTTTATTCTATTTCACCAGTTTTTATATGCACTAATTTGATTTTTGGTGTATACTGCTATATTAGTTTGTTAGGTTTGTAAATGTTGTCTCCATCTGTGGCTTGTCTTTTCATTTTCTTAACAGAATCTTTCAAAGAGTGAAAGGTTTTTATTTTGATCAAGTAAGTTTATCAAAGTTTTTATGGCTCATGCTTTGGTGTTATATTTAAGAACCCTTTACCAAGACTTAGGTTCTGAATATTTTCTCTTATATTATCTTCTAAAAGTTTTATAGTTTCCTGTTTTACATATAAGTGTGTGATCCATTTTGAATTGATTTTCATAAAAGGTATGAAGTTTAGGTTGAGGTGCATCCTATACCCAAAAACATTTAAATGTTTCCCATGACCTTAAGGACAGTCTAAGTTCTTTACTCTGGCATTTAAGGTCCTCTATGATCAGGGCCCACCTTGCTATCTCGTCTTTTTCTTTTGATTTGCTGCCTATGAATATGGGCTCTAGAACCAGATCACTTGTATTCAAATCCTGGGGCTGCCATTGATTGGCTGTTCTCTATGACTCTATGACTCAGTTTTCTCACTTATAAAACGGGGATACTAACAGTACCTATCTTATAGGGTTGTTGTAAAAATAAAATAATTAATTCATGTAAGTAGCCAAGTGCCTGGCAAACAGTGTTCAACAAATGATAGCTCCTACCATATTACACAAAATATTTACTTCAGACAAGGTTTCCATCTGCTGGCCTCATATCCCCATTTTCTCCTTTCCCTTTGATTGTTGTAGTCTTCATCTATCGAATTCCTACCTGTTTTTGTGGTTGCCTCTGAGGGTGGTATGTCAGTTAAGATTGAGTGAAAAGGGGAGATTTCTGGGATGATGGTAAGGTTCTATATCTCAATAGGGATTTTAGTTACACAGGTATATGCATTTGTCAGAACTCAGCAAATGTTTCCTTAATATTTGTGTTTTTAAATGTATGTATAATTTACCTCAGAATAACTATAAACATATATTGAACTTTAGTTAACAACATGCATGCTGAAGTGTTTAGTGGTAAAGTGTACTGATGTCTGCTACTTACTTTGAAATGTGACAAAAAATAAGATAGCTTCATGGATGGATACATGAATAGATATATGATAAAACAAGTTAAATAAAATGTAAGTGGTACAATCTAGGTGGTGGGTATATGTGTGTTTACTATAAAATTCTTTTTATTTTGCTATATGCAGGGTCAACTTAATGGATGTGTGACCCATGCAGTCACATAGAGCCCCATGCTCAGAAGGACCCTGTGCTTGGTTTAATGCTCTACTGTCACTTTTTTGAAGTTGTTGGTCATTTCATCTCTGAACTTGTGTTTTGTAAGTGAAGTCCAAGAGGAAAATGGAGCATGCACATGAGTAGAGTAGATGTACATAATGTGTGTGTTTACTGCTCTGTGCCATTCTATTTGCATATAGTGTTTGTGATGCTCCGTGAGCACAGAATTCCAGTGGACCCACAATGTGTGGGAGTTGAGGAAGACTCAAATCGAGTACAAGTTGAACAAGATATTTGTACAACTGAGTAAGGGGGGCACTGAAAACCCCAAGAGCTTATGCTTTCCATTCAAACCAGAACTTGCTTTGAATGTAAAAAGAAGGCAATGGGTTCTGAGAAATATGAATGACCAAGGAACACTATCATGACCTTCCCACTCACGTTACTTCTTTGTATTAGCCAACTACTATTGCTGAATATGATGATATAGAAGTAAAGAGAAAGATAGGGCAAAACATACTTCCTTTTCATTTTATTGCTTCTTTACTCATGAATAGACCAAAGGTAGAGAATGTTGGTAGAGTGTGTGCATATCAAAAAGTGAAATAAAAAACAGTTGAATTAGTTTTGTGTAGTCATTTCCATTGTTCTGCTAAGAACAAAATACATATGCATGTGAAAGCTATGAAATATAAATTGTGTAATTTTGGTGATTCTGCATATGAGTTAAATGCTCTTATATTTGCATTTAAAATGATATTGCACAGTATAAAGGTGAACAATAAAATTGATACTAATAATTTAAATTTTTAATTATTCTTTACTTAGAACAACATAAAATAACAAATAGAAAACACCAGGACAAGCTGAGAGAGTGAGTGAGTGAGGGAGTGTGCACACATGCAGAAAAAAATGAAAAATGCTTCATGTTTTAGTACCTTTAGCAGGACTTTCCCCCTGCTTTTTGAATGAGTGGCCCCACATTTTCATTTTGCACTCAGCCTCACAAATTATGTAGCTGACCTTGGCTGTATGTTTAAAGTTTTTCATAATAAAATCTTGGGAAAAAAATCCTACCTGTTCTTTAAATCCAAACTCAAAACTCCTGTGAAGCTTTCTCTTGCTATCCAAACCAGGGTAATTTTTGAGTCCTTTGAATTCCTGTGTAAAGATCACCTCTGTTATTACCTGGCTATGTAACTCTGAGAACACTCTTTTCCTCTCTGGGTTTGTGTCTTTCCTTGTATAATGAAGAGGTTTAACTAGTTGGTGCTTTCTAAAGATCTTTCAAATTGAGAGACTGCTTCTCTAATTTACACCATTTAAATCCTTTTCCATGTACAACTGGGTGGTGTTTGAGGATTTGTATAGGCCATGTCCCCTTGTGGGGGTAAGATTTTGGAGAAGGAGTGCTTGCCTTGTATATTTCTATTCTGCATGATACTTTGCACATAGTAGGTACCTAATAACTGTTTTCTGGATAAATGAATGAATAAATGAGTGAGTGAATGAGGTGAGCATTATTTGTATTTCACCTCACAGCTGCTTCAGAATCAACCTATTTTTTCCATTTTTATTGTAGGAAGGTTTTGTACCAAACCTATGCAGTGGAAAGTCTGAATGTGATAGAAGGTGGCAATAATACTGCCCTAGGTCATCAACCAGCCTCTTGGGACCATTCTCCTCCCATGCCTGGAAAAGAGTTCCCTCTTTCCCCACCCTTCTGACTTTCCAAAGCTCTTGGACTCCTATCGCACACCTTCGTGGGAGGTAGGTCCACCCTGCCTCACTAGGCTCAGCCTTGTATGCCCAGCTGAGAGGCCCATAAAGGAATGGGATAATGAACAGAGCACCTCATGATGGTTGAAGATGCAGCCCTGCAAGAGGCCTTTAAAACTTCCCATCTATACTGGAGCCTTTTGTTTCCCACATCCACTGGAAGGGTGGAGTGGGGAATGGGGTGGGGAGGATGGCTTTGTGAAATACAACATCTTGAGGCAGTGAGCCATGAACAACTCCATACCAGTAGAAGAGTAGCCTGGCCTTTCAAGAACCTGGGCTGTCCATCTACTTGCCACTGGCCAGCACACATTGATGGCATTATAAAGCAGGCTAGCCCCACTACCTCCAGAGCCCACTGCCCAACCCCACTTTAAACTTTCACAAGTTCTACTCGTCACTTCTCAATGAATCAGGCAGAATTTTTCCAGTTGGTCTTGGTATTGGTTTCCCTGAATGACCCTTAAAAAGTTCAGATTTGAGTCCATGGATCTGTCTGAGCATGAGTCGGGCCTCACACATCATTGAATACTCATCTACTCAGAAGGTTGGGGCCTTGGCATGGTTGGGTGTTGATGTCCTTATAGATGGAAAATGTTGGTTTTACATTCTATCAGTAACCCTACAGAGATGATACTGGGATTTAGAGACGTAATCATTAGGAAAGTGCTTGATTGGAGCCAGATCTAGTCTCATTTGTATTTTGGAAAGAGAAGATAATGACTTGTACTACAGAAGTGGTTGCCCCTCCACTCTTGTTGGACAACGTGTGAGGATAACCAAATCAGCAACGTTAGCAGGGAAGGAATTCAAGTAAGAGACCCAACAAAAAATCAGAAGCAGTAGTGGAAAGAGCATTGGTTGGGAGTCCACAGACTAGGACTCTGGTTCTAGTTCTGCTATACTCTCACTTGCTCACTGTGTGACACTTGACAAGTTCCTTTCTCTTTCAAGAGTCTCAGTTCCCTCATGTATAAAATAAAGGGATGGCCTTTGATGGCCTCTAAGGATCTTCCCAGCTTTGATCTGTGACATTGGAGAGGATACTTACCTTCCTATAGTTGGGTTAAGAGCATAAGATCTGGGCCTGCCTCATGGTGCAGTGGTTAAGTTTGCACGTTCTACTTCAGTGGCCCAGGGTTCACTGGTGCAGATCCTGGGTGCGGACCTATGCACCACTTGGCAAGCCATGCTGTGGCAGACGTCCCACATATAAAGTACAGGAAGATGGGCATGGATGTTAGCTCAGGGCCAGTCTTCCTCAGCAAAAAGAGGAGGATTGGCAGCAGCTGTTAGCTCAGGGCTAATCTTCCAAAACAAACAAACAAACAAACAAACAAACAAACAAAAAGAGCATAAGATGTGGAGCCAGACTGCCTAGGTTCATATCCATAGCCTTTCCTGGCTGTGTGACCTTAAGAAAATTACTTAACCTCTCTGTGCTTCATTAACCTCATCTATAAAATGGAAGTAATAATAGTAGTTGCCTCATAGGATTGTTTCATTTTATATGAAGTACTTAGAAAATATTACCTGGAACATAGTAAGTGCTAATAAATGTTAGCTACCATTATTATTATAGGACTCCTTCCCTGGGCTTTCCTAGGAAACAAGGGTAAAGTATTTAGGATTCCAGGCTCTCCCCTTTTCTTCCTCTCTGAGAAAAGAGACTGCATAGTGGTTGCTTTCCTAGGCCTCTGGAAACATACCTCATCTCCCTTTGGGGAAGGCCACCTTCTGCCCCTCCAATGTATGATAGTACCCTGGGGTTGTTGTATCTGGAGCCTCAATCTGGACCTCTTTAGAAAACAGTTAATCTAGGATTTTGTCTTGTTTACTAAACCTGGAAGGTCCTGACCATCTTCCCAAGTGTGCTTTTATGTCTTCTACCTGGCTTTTACCTTCTCCCAGCTGAGAAAGTCAGTGGTGAGGAGTAGAGGGGAGCCATGTGGGAATGAGACAACCAGGGGAGAAAGGAGGATGAGAGCTCTTTAATCTCTGGTTGTCCTGTCAGAATTTGTTTCCATGAAGGGTTTCTGTGTCTTTGGAACATCTGTGTGACCTATCCATGTCCCTGACCTCTTTCTTTTTCCAGTGACATATCTAGTCAATTCAAACAAATAGATCAATGAATATTAGCAAGTTAAATGGTAGCCCCTGCAAAGTAACATTTAAGCTTGAACTTGAGTCAAAGTAATATAGAATGTTATGGTCAGTAGGGGCCTTAGAGACGATCTCCTCTAATTCCCTCCTTATGTGGTATATTGAGGAAACTGAGGCCCAGAACAGGGAAGGGACTTACCCAAGATCATATAGCAGAAATGGGGCTAGAATCTAGGTAATTTGATACTTAGTTGTGGGCCCCTTCCCTGTATCAACTTGCTCCTGGGGCATTTTTGGAGGCACAGTCCCTTAATCAAAAGGAGTGACTCCAAGCATATTGGAGTATAGATGGGTAAATGGAGAAGTTTTGGGATAGAGAAGTCTTTTGGTTCCCCTCAAAATCCCTGAGGCAGTTTGCTGCTCTGCCTTCAAACAGGGCCAGCCTTGCTGATGCTCAAAGCAGTCTAGGAGAGCCAGCATTTCAGAGCTCCATGTCCCCAACTGTACTGCCATTGCTGGGTGTGGTCAGGAGGAAAGGCCTTACAGCTGGATTTCCTGTCTCCAGGGCCTGGGAGGAGCTTGTCATTCTGGAGCAGTACACAAAGCTCTCAGTATCTGCTTTGAGGTGCTTGGTCACATCATCCAAAGACAACGAAGAGATATGAATAGAAATGTTGGAAGAGTGAATCAGGGGTCACTGTCTGGTTTGCTCGGCAGCCAGTCCATGGGAGTGGCATAGCAATGAGAACAAAGCACAGTGTGAGCCCCTGGCCAACAAAATAACCTAATAAATAGAGGTCACACACCCCAGAGAGCACAGTGGAGTTTCTGGCAGGATGGGGCAGTAGTCATTCTGAACAAACAAGATCTTAATTTATGTCTAAGCAGAGCAAGATTAGAACCCTACTTCACATTCCTCCGAGTGTCTCCAAAAATCAGCCAAGTGAATTTCCTCTATGTGGAGGCAGGGCAGAGAAGCCATACACATCGCCTTCCTAATATAGTTCCCAGGCCACTGTGCCAACAGTCCCAAGCATGAACCCCAAGGTAGTATCTGGTGCCAACTTGTCATGCCAGGTTATTGGTAGGGACAGTCTTGTCTGGATCAACATCAGATCAATCTAGATGGCCTGGTTGGAGCTTTGTATATCTGTTCCAATAGCTGACCAATCTGTACTCCAGGTTAACCAGAAGATCTGAAACCTATTTTTTTCTTGCCTATATTCTCTTGCTATCTAGAACAGTCTTCCATTTACGACCCATTAAGTTGTCATTTTCACTCCATTCAGTTCTTCCCTAAAAACTTACCACTTCCACTTTTATGAGAGATTTCCTCCAAAGGAAGGGCAACAGTAGAGGAATCATGAAGGATTCTTAATCTTGGAGCTGGAAGATTCTACAAAGAACATCTAGTATATCCTCCTGAGGCACCCACTTTTCAAGTTTCAACTACAATTTATATTCTGGACACCCCTGGTGCTTTATGCCCACCCTCATCTCCAAGCTACACTTTAATATACTAAACTGTCTGCTACCCAGATGTATACCATAGGCACCATAAACTCAACATGTCCAAAGTGGAACTCATTATATTGCCCCTTAAACATGATTGTACTCATGAGTTTTCAGTTTCACTTGGTGGCACCATTATTTACACAGTCACCCAATCTAGAAATTACAGTCATCCTTGGATCGCCTCCTTCCCTTATTTACCTGTCAGATCCAAGTCCATCGGCAAGTCCTACTGGTTTTTATCTCCTAATTGCATTTCAGATCCATCCACATTTTCTATTTTCACTGCCTGAATTCAAACCTTCCTCACTTCATATCTGAGGTGCTGTGATAGTCCTCTAACTAATGTCCCTGCTTCCAACCTGGGCCCCCTCCGCTTCATTCTCCACACTGCCAAAATAATCTGAAAATATAAGTCTGATTATGATATTCTGGGTACTTAAAACCCTTCAGCAGCTACCCATTGCCCTTAAGATAAACTCCTTTCAGGGCCCGCAAGGCCCTTCAGGATCTTGACCCTGCTTATTTCGTAAGTCTTGTTTTTTGCCACTCTCTGCCTTGCTCTTTATGCCCCAGAAACACTGAACTCCTTGAAGTCCCCTAGAGACACTATTTGTTTAAGGTATCTGTAAGTCTATTTGTACTGTCCCCATCTTATTGGATCAGGTTTTCCCTACTCATTATTTTGACTGGCTAATTTTTATTACTTCATCCCAAAATTCTTTCCAGACTGAGTGAGGTGGTACACTTGTGTGATCCCATAGAATCCCGTCAGATTCAATAGCTCTTCATCACACTCTAATTATGTTTACTTGTCTCCCCCACTAGATTAGATGGCTCTTGATAAGATATTGTCTTTCTTATCTGTATCCTCAGTGTCTAGCACGCTGTTTGACATACTGCTCAATAATTGCTTTCTGAATAAATGGAAGGGGCAGGCATATATTTGGTTATTTTTAATTCAGCTAGCCATCTAACCTCAAGTGCTTTCCCCCTCATTGACTCATTCTGTTTCTCCCAGCAAGTCCATGAGGTTGGGTGGGTGTGTTTGTGTGTGTGCATCTTTTATAGAACTCTTTTTGTGGGTTATTCTTCTGAAAGTTTTTTTATGATGAGAGCAGCAGATTTGAGACTTCTCATTTTGCAAATGCAAAGACTGGTACCCAAAGATGCTAAATAACTTGCCCCAGCTCATGCAAGTAATTAATGGTGGAGCCTGAACCCTGATTTCTAGACTGTCATTCTAGGAATATCCCCTCTCCCCCTTCCCCTGTTTCTAAATCATGGTCTTTCAACATTTGGATACATCATAGAGAGGTCCTTAAGATGACTGGGTTTCTCTTACACTTTGTTCTTCTGCTGCTTCTCTTTGTAAAATTAAAGTGAAATTTTGCACAACGAAAGATTAACTGTTTTAAAGTGTACAATTCAGAGGCGATTAGTACATTTGCAAGGTTGTGCAAGCATCACTTCTATCTAGTTCCAACATACTTTCGTCACCCTACAAGGAAACTCTATACCCATTAAGCAGTCACTCCTCATTCCCCCTTCCCCTCAGCCCCTGGCAACAACTAATATGCTTTCTATCTCTGTGGATTTACCCATTCTAGATATTTAATATAAATAGAATCATGTAATATATGACCTTTTGTATATGACTTCTTTAATTTAGCATAATGTTTTGGAGGTTCATCCATACTATAGCATGTACAGGTAAATCACTCCTTTTATAGCTGAATGATATTCCATTGTATGTGTTTACCATATTTTGTTTATGCACTCATTGTTGATAGACATATTTCAGTTGTTGCTACCTTTGGACTATTGTGAACAGTGCTGCTATGAACATCCATGTACAAGTATTTGTTTGAATACCTCTTTTCAATTCTTTTGAATATATACCTATAAGTAGAATTGCTGGGCCACATGGTAATTCTATGTTTACTTTTTGAGGAAGCACTAAATTGGTTTCTGTAGTGGCTATATCATTTAGGTTCCCACAAGCAGCATATGAGGGTTCTAATATTTGCAAATCCTCATCAACACTTCACATCTCATTGTGGTTTTGATTTGCATTTCCCTAATGGCTAATGATATTGAACATCATTTTATGTGCTTATTGATTATTTGTATATCTTCCCTGGAGAAATGTCTGTTCAAGTCTTTTGCCTATATTTATTTGGATGGTTTGTCTTTTTGTTGTTGAGTTGTAAGTTTTCTTCATACATTCTAGATACTAAACCTTTATCAGATAGATGATTTGGAAACATTTTCTCCCAATCTATGGGTTATCTTTTCACTTTTTAGTAGTCTCCCTTCATGGACAAAAGTTGTTTTTAATTTTGAAGTCCAATTTATCTATTTTTTCTTTTATTGTCTGTACTTTTGCTGTAATATATATATATCAAAAATCCATTGTCAAATCCAAGGTCATAAAGATTTACCCCATGTTTCCTTCAAAAGGTTTTATAGGTTTAGCTCTTGAATTTGGTTCTATGATCCATTTTGAGTTAATTTTTGTACACAGTATGAGGTAAGGGCCCAGCTTCATTCTTTTGCATATGGCAATCCAGCATTCCCAGTACCACTTCTTGAAGAGACTATTCTTTCCCCGTTGAATGATCTTGGTACCCTTGTTAAAAATCGATTAACCTCGTTCAGCCACAAAAAAGAAGGAAATCCTGCCATTTGCAACAACATAGATGGAACTTGAGGGCATTAGGCTAAGTGAAATAAGTTAGACAGAGGAAGACAAATACCATATGATCTTACTTATATGTGGAATCTTTAAAAAAATGACTCATAGACACAGAGAAGAGATTAGTGGTTGCCAGAGGCAGGGGTTAGGGGGTTGGCAAAATGAGTGAAGGTGGTCAAAAGGTACAAACTTCTAGTTATAAAATAAATAAGTCCTGGGGGTGTAATGTACAGCATGGTGACCAAATTAACAATACTGTATTGTATATTTGGAAATTATTAAGAAAGTAGATCTTTTTTTATTGAGATAACATTCATTTATAACATTATATAAATTTCAGGTGTACGTCATTATAATTTGATTTCTTTGTAGATTACATCATGTTCACCACCCAAAGACTAAATACAATCCATCACCACACGCATGTACCTAATCACTCCTTTCGCTCTCCTCCCTCCCCCCTTCCCCACTGGTAACCACCAATCCAATCTCTGTCTCGATGTGTTTGTTTGTTGCTTTTATCTTCTATTTAAGAGTGGGATCATGCGGTATTTGGCTTTCTCCCTCTGACTTACTTTGCTTAGCATAATACCCTTAAGGTCCATCCATATTGTCACAAATGGCAAGATTTCATTGTTTTTTATGGCTGAGTAGTATTCCATTGTTTATATATACACCACATCTTCTTTACCCATTCGTCCCTTGGTGGACACCTAGGTTGCTTCCAAGTCTTGGCTATTGTGAATAATGCTGCAATGAACATAGGGGTGCATGTATCTTTTTAGATTCACATTTTCATCTTTTTGGATAAATATCCAGCAGTAGAATAGCTGGATCATATGGTAGTTCTATTCTTAATTTTTTGAGGAATCACTATACTGTTTTCCATAGTGGCTGCACCAGTTGGCACTCCCACCAGCAGTGTATGAGGGTTCCCTTTTCTCCACATCCTCTCCAACACTTGTTTCTTGTCTTGTTAATTACAGTCATTCTGATGGGCATGAGGTGATATCTCATTGTAGTTTCGATTTGAATTTTCCTGATAATTAGTGGTGTTGAACATCTTTTCATGTGCCTGATGACCCTCTGTATATCTTCTTTGGAAAAATGTCTGTTCAGATCTTTTGCCCATTTTTTTAATTGGGTTATTTTTTGTTGTTGTTGAGCTACATGAGTTCTTTATATATTTTGGATATTAAAACTTTATCAGATATATGGTTTGCAAATATCTTCTCCCAATTCTTAGGTTGTCTTTTTGTTTTCTTGATGGTTTCCTTTGCTGTGAAGAAGCTTTATAGTTTGATGTAGTCCCATTTGTTTACTTTTTCTGTTGTTTCCCTTGCCCAGTCAGACTTGGTACTTGAAAATATGCTGCTAAGACTGATGTTGAAGAGCGAGCTGCCTATGTTTTCTTCTAGAGGTTTCATGTCTTATGTTCAAGCTTTAATCTATTTTGAGTTAATGTTTTTTGAAGAAGATGAACCCTGAGCTAACATCCATGCTCACTTTACTCTATTTCATACGTGGGACACCTACCAAAGCACGACTTGATAAGCGATGTATAGGTGAGCATCAAGGATCGAAACTGGTGGACCTTGGGATGCTGAAGCAGAGCATGCAAACATAACTGCTGTGCCACTGAGCTGGCCTCTTGAATTAATTTTTGTATATGTTCTAAGATAATGGTCTAATTTCATTCTTTTGCATATGGCTGTCCAGTTTTCCTAACACCATTTATTGAATTGAAGAGATTTTCCTTTCTCCATTATATGTTGGCTCCCTTGTCTAAAATTAGCTGTCCATAGATGTGAGGGTTTATTTCTGGGCTTTTGATACTGTTCCATTGATCTGTCTGTCAATAGATTCAGAGAAAGTATTTGGCAAGATCCAATATCCATTTATGATAAAAACTCTCAAATAGGTATAGAAGGAAAGTACCTCAACATAATAAAGGCCATATATGCCAAACCCACAGCCAACATCATACTCAAAGGTGAAAAAGTGAGAGCTATTCCTCTGAGAACAACAACAAGACAAGGATGCCCACTCTCACTGCTCTTATTCAACATAGTACTGGAAATTTTAACCAGAACAGTTAAGCAAGCAAAAGAAATAAAAGGGATCCAAATTGGAAAGAAAGAAGCAAAATTGTCACTATTTGTGGATGAGATGATTCTATACATGAAAACCCTAAAGACTCCACCAAAAAACTATTAGAAATGATCAACAAATACAGTAAAGTTGCAAGGTACAAAATCAACATACATAAATCAGTTGCATTTCTATACACTAACAATGAACTAGCAGAAAGAGAAATCAAGAATACAATCCCATTTATAACTGCAAAAAAAGAATAAAATACCTAGAAGTAAATTTAACCAAGGAGGTGAACGACCTATACACTCAAAACTATGGGACATTATTGGAAGAAATCAAAGAAGACATAAAGAAATGGAAAGATATTCCCTGCTCATGGATTGGAATAATAAACATAGTTAAAATTTCCATATTACGTAAAGCAATCTACAGATTCAATGCAATTTCAATCAGAATCCCAATGACATTCCTCATGGATATAGAATAAAGAATCCTAAAATTTATATGGAACAACAAAAGACCCTGAACAGCCAAAGCAATCCTGAGAAAAAAGAATAAAGCTGGAGGTATTACAATCCCTGATTTCAAAATGTACTACAAAGCTATGGTAATCAAAACAGCATGGTACTGGCAGAAAAATAGGTCTCCTTTAAGCAATGTTTTATACTTTTCAATGTATGAGTCTGACACCTCCTTGGCTAAATTTTTCCTAAGTATTTTATTTTTTTTGGTTCTGTTATCAACAGAGTTATTTTCTTATTTTCGTTTTTGGATTGTTCATTACTAGGGTATATAAATACAACTGATTTTCTGGATGTTGATTTTATATGCTGCAATTTGCAGAATTTGTTTGTTAGTACTACTAATTTCTTTTGTGGATTCTGTAGGATTTTCTGTATATAAAATCATGCTATCTGTGAATAGAGGTAGTTTTACTTCTTCCTTTCCAATTTGGATGATTTTTAATTCTTGCTTAATTGCTCTGTCTAGAACTTCCAGCATAATGCTGAATAGCAGTGGTAAAAGCAGATCTTTTCTTTTCCTCATCTTAGAGGAAAAGCTTTCAGTCTTTCAGCATTGAGTATAGTGTTAGCTGTGGGTTTTTCATATCTAGCCTTTATCCTGTTGAGGAAGGTTCCTTCTATTCCTAGTTTCTTGAATGATTTTATCAGGAAATGGTGTTGGATTTTTTCAAGTGATTTTCCCGCATCAATTGAAGTGATCGTGTGGATTTTTTCTTCATTCTTTCAATGTGCTGTATTACATTGACTGATTTTTTAATGTTGAACCACCCTTGCATTCCTGGGATAAATCCCAACTGGTCATGAGGTATAGCTCTCTTAATAAGCTGCTGGATTCTATTTGCTAATATTTTCTTCAGCATTTTGGCATCTATATTCAAAAAGGATATTGGTTTGTAGTTTTCTTTTCTTGTGATGTTTTTGTCTGACATTGGTATCAGGGTAACGATAACCTCATAGAGTGAGTTGGGAGTGTTCCCTCTTTATTTTTTGGAAGAGTTTGAGAAGGATTGGTGCTAATTCTTCTTAAATGATATGTAGAATTCACTATGAAGCCATGTGGTCATGGGCTTTTCTTTGCTGAAAGGTTTTTTTATTACAGATTAATCTCTTTACATGTCTGATTTTATATTTTCATCTTGACTCAGTTTAAGTAATTAGTGTGTTTCTAGGAATTTGTCCATTTTGTCTAGGTTATCTAAAGTGTTGGTGTAAAATTTCTTATAGCATTCTCTTATAATCTTTTTCATTTCTGTAAGGTTGGTCATAATGTCCCCACTTCCATTTTAGATTTTCCTAAGTCAGTCAGTCCACCTTTTTTCTTAGTCACCCTAGCTAATGGGTTGTAAATTTTGTTGATCTACTCAAAGAACCAATTTTGGTTTCATCAATTCTCTCTATTCTCTTTTTTTTAAAAAGATTTTTAAACTCCTAATTGTTATTTCCTTGCTTCTGCCTGATTTGGGTTTTGTTTGCTATTCTTTTCCAAGTTCCTCAAGGTATAAAATTTGATTATTGGTTTGGGATCTTTCTTCTTTTTTAATGTAGGAATTTACAGCTATAAATTTCCTTCTGAGCACTGATTCTGTAGCATTTCATAAGTTTTGGTCCTTTGCGTTTTTGTTTTCATTAGTCTCAAACTACTTCCTAATTTCCCTTGTGATTCCTTCTTTGACTCATTTGTTGTTTAAGAATATGCTGTCTAATTTCCACATATATGTGAATTTTCTAGTTTTCCATATGTTATTGATTTCTAGTTTCATTCCATTGTGGTGAGAGAAGACAGGTTGGATTATTTCAATCTTTTAAAATTTATTGACTTTTTTTGTGACCTAACATATGGTTTATCTTGAAGAATGTTTCAAGTGCACTTGAGAAGAATATGTATTCTTATGTTTATGGGTGGAGTGTTCTGTACATATCTGTTATATCTAGTAGATTCATACTATTTTTCAAGTCTTCTATTCCCTCATTAATTCTCTTTTATTGCTTTATCCGTTATCGAAAATAGAGTATTATTGAAGGCTCCAACTATTATGGTAGGAGTGTCTACTTCTTCCTTTATTTCTGTCAATGTTTGCTTCATATATGTTTGGACTCTGTTGTTAGGTCCATGTATGTGTATATTTTTAATATATTTTTGATAAGTTTTCCTTTTTATTGATATATAATGTCCTTCTTTGTCTTTTGTTGTAGTTTTTGAGTCAAAGTTGATTTTGTCTGATATTAGTATAGCCACTTCAACTCTTTTTTAGTTACTATTTGTGTGCAATACCTTTTCCCATCCTTTTACTTTGAATGTATTTGCTTCATTGGATCTAAAGTGAGTCTCTTGTAGACGGCATATAGGCAGATCATTTTTTAAAAATTCAATTCTTTTACTCTCTACCTTTTTTTTTTTAAAGATTGGCACCTGAGCTAACAACTATTGCCAATCATCTTTTTTTTTTTTCCTGCTTTTTCTCCTCAAATCCCCCCAGTACGTAGTTGTATATTTTTAGTTGTGAGTCTTTCTGGTCGTGGCATGTGGGATGCTGCCTCAGCATGGCCTGTGGAGCAGTGCCATGTCCGCGTCCAGGATCCAAACCAGTGAAACCCTGGGCCACCGAAGCAGAGTGCGTGAACTTAACCACTGGCCACGGGGCCTGCCCCCAATCTCTATCTTTTTATTTGAAAACTTAATCAATTTACATTTGAAGTAATTACTCACAAGAAAAGACTTACTTATACCATTTTGCTACTTTTTACTATGTGTCATATCTTTTTTGGTCCTCAATTCCTCCATTATTGCCTTTTGTTTTCTTTAACTGATTTTTTGTTTTCGCTTGTCATCTTAATCTGTTTGGGCTGCTATAACAGAAATACCATACACTGGGTATCTTATAAACAGCAGAAATTTATTTCTTACAGTTCTAGGGCCTGGGAAGTCCAAGATCATGGTCCCAGCAAATTTGATGTTTGGTGAGTGCTCACTTCCTCATTGACAGCCATCTTTTCACTATAGCCTCACATGGAGAAAGGGGTGAGGGATCTCTCTGGGGTCTCTTTTGTAAGGGCACTAATCCTATTTATGAGAGCTCCATCCTCATGAACAAATAATCTCCCAAAGGCCCCACCTCCGAATCCCACCTTGGGGGTAAGGATTTCAGCAAATGAATTTTGTGGGTGGATGTATACACTCAGTTCACTGCACATGTTTTAATTCCCTTCTTATCTTTTATTTTTTTAAGATATGTATGTTGGGTTTTTTTGATAAGGACCTTTTACTTTAGGTGGTAACAACACATAACACAATATCTGCTTTCTTAATAAATTTTTAAGGGTACACTACTTTATTGTTGACTATAGGTATAATGTACAGCAGATCTATAGAGTTTATTCACCTTACTTAACTGAAACTTTAGGCCCATTGATTAGTAACTCCTCATTTCCTCCTCACCTCAGCCTGTGACAACCACTATTCTACTTTTTGATTCTATGAATTTGACTATTTTGGATACCTAATGTAAATGGAATTATGCAGTATTTGTTTTTCTGTGAATGGCTTATTTCACTTAGCCTAATGTCCTCGAGGTTCCTTCATGTTTTCACATATTGCAGAATTTCCTTCAATAACCATCCTGACAGGTGTGAGGTGTTATCTCACTGTGGTTTTGATTTACATTTCCCTCATGATTAGTGATATTGAGCACCTTTTCATCTATCTCTTGGCCATTTGTATGTCTTCTTTGGAGGTCTATTCAAAGTCTTAGCCTATTTTTTAATTGCATTACTAGATTTTTTGATGTTGAGTTAGAGGAATTCCTTATATGTTTTGGATATTAACCCCTTATCAGATATATGGTTTGCAAATATTTTCTCTCATTCTCTAGGTTGCCTTTTCACTTTGTTGATTGTTTCTTTTGCTGTGCAGAAGCTATTTAGTTTGATGTAGTCCCACTTGTTGATTTATGTTTTTGTTGTGTGTGCTTTTGGTATCGTATGCAAGAACTCATCGCCAAGACCAATATCAAGAAGTTTTTCCTTTATGTTTAGATCTTACATTTAAGTCTTGGATCCATTTTGAGTTAACTTTTGTGGTGTCAGTTAGGGGTCCAGTTTCATTTTTTTGCATGTGGATTTCCAGTTTTCCTAACACCATTTGTGGAAGAGACTATTCTTGCCCCACTTTGTATTCTTGGCACCTTTGTAAAAGATCAATTGACTGTATATGTGTGGGTTTATTTCTGGGCTCTCTCTTCTGTTTCATTGGTGTATAAGTCTGTCTTTATGCCATCACCGTACTGTTTTAATTATTGTAGCTTTGTAATGTAATTTGAAATCAGAAAATGTGATGCCCCCAGCCTTATTCTTTCTCAGGATTGATTTGGCTACTTGTCTTTTGTGATTTCATATTATTTATAGAATTTTTTTTGTTCTATTTCTGTAAAATATGCCATTGGGATTTTGATAGGGACTGCACTGAATCTGTAAATTGCTTTGAGTATTTTGGACATTTTAACAATTTTAAATCTTCCAATCTATGAACATCATATGTCTTTCCATTTGTTTGGGCATCTTTGCCTTGTTCTTGATCTTTGAGAAAAAGGTGTCAGTTTTTCACTATTGTGTATGATGTTAGCTGTGGGCTTTTCATATATGGCCTTTATTGTGTTGAGGTACTTTCGATCCATAGTTTGTTGAGAATTTTTCATGAAAGAGTGTTGAATTTTGTCAAACACTTTTTCTGCATCTATTGAGATAATAATGTGATTTTTATCCTTTATTCTGTTAATCTAGTCTATCACATTAATTTATTTGCATATGTTGAAGATTTTGCATCTATACTCATCAGAAATATTGGCCTGTATTTTTCTTTTTTGTGATGTCTTTGCCTTGCTTTGGCATCAGGGTAATGATGGTATCATAAAATGAGTTTGAAAGTGTTCCCTCCTCTTCAATTTTTTGGAAGACTTTGAGAAGGGTTGGTGTTAATTTCTCTTTATAAGTTTGTTTGATTTTGCTAGTGAAGCCTTCTGGTCCTGGGCTTTTCTTTATTGCGAAGTTTTTGATTTCTGATTCAATCTACATACTTGTTATAGATCTGTTCAGACTTTCTATTTCTTCATGCTTTAGTTTGGTAGGCTGTATGTTTCTAGAAATTTGTCCATTCTTCAGATTATTCAATATGTGGGTGTATAATTGTTCATAGTGGTCTCATGATCCTTTGTATTTCTGTGGCACCAGTTGTAATGTCTCTTCTTTCATTTCTGGTTTTATTTATTTGAGTCTTCTGTCTTTTTTCTTAGCTGAGGTTTTGTCAATTTTGTTTATCTTTTCAAAAAACCAACTCTTTTTTTTTTTTTAAAGATTGGCAGGCACCTGAGCTAACAACTGTTGCCAATCTTTTTTTTCTGCTTTTTCTCCCCAAATCCCCCCAGTACATAGTTGCATAATTTAGTTGTGGGTCCTTCTAGTTGTGGCATGTGGGGTGCTGCCTCAGCATGGTCAAATGAGTGGTGCCATGTCCGCACCCAGGATCTGAACTGGTGAAACCCTGGGTCGCCAAGTGGAGCACATGAACTTAATCACTTGGCCATGGGGCTGACCCCAAAAACCAACTCTTAAATTCATTGGGTTTTTTCCTATTGTTTTTCTATTTTCTATTTTGTTATTTCTGCTCTAATCTTTATTATTTCCTTCCTTCTGCTAACTTTAGGCGTAGTTTGCTTTTCTTTTTCTAGCTCATTGAGATGTAAAGTTAAGTTGTTTATTTGGGATCTTTCTTCTTTTTTAATGTAGGTGTTTAACAGTATGAATTTTCCTCTTAGTACTGCCTTTGCTGCATCTCATAAGTTTTCATATGTTGTGTATTTGTTTTCATTTGTCCTCATGTATTTTTAAATTTTCTTTTTGATTTCTTCTTTGACCCAATGTTTGTTCAAAATGGTGTTGTTCGATTTCCCCATATTTGTACAATTTCAAGTTTTACTTTTTTAAAAAAGTTTATTACAGTTTTATTGAGGTATAATTGACACATAGCACTGTGTAAGATTAAGGTGTACTGCATAGAATTTGACTTTTATACATTGTGAAATGATAACCACAGTAAGTTTAGTTAATGTCTATCATCTCAAATAGGAGCAAAAAATAAGAAAAAATACTGTTTTTTCCCTTGTGATGAGAACTCTTAGTATCTACTTTCTTAACAACTTTGAAATATACTGTATATTAGTGTTAGCAATAGTCATCATGTTGTACATTACATCTCCAGTACTTACATATCTTATAACTGGAAGTTTGTATTTTTTGACCACCTTCGTCCAGTTCTCCCACCCCCAAACCCTCTACCTTTGGTAATCACAACTCTGATCTCTTTTACTATGAGTTTGGTTTTGTTTTGATTCCACGTATAAGACAAATCATGCAGCATTTGTCTTTCTTTGTCTGACTTTACTTAGGAAAATGCCCTCAAGGTCCATCCAAGTTGTCACCAATAGGCGGATTTTCTTCCTTTATATCCTATTGTATATATATACAACAGAAATTCTCTATCCATTTATCTGTCAATGGACATTTGGGCTATTTCCATGTCTTGGCTATTATAAATAATGCTACCATGAACATGGAGGTACATATATCTTTTTGGGTTAGTGTTTTCATTTCCTTCAAATATGTTCCCAGAAGTGGAATTGCTGGATCATATGGTAATTCTATTTTTAGTTTTATGAGGAACTTCCATGCTGTTTTCCATTTTGTCTGTGCCAATTTATAATCCTACCAAAATTGCACAAGTGTTCCCTTCTCTCCACATCCTCACCAGCATTTGTTATCTCTTGTCTCTTTGCTGATAGCCATTCTAACAGGTATTGGGTGATATCTGATTGTGGTTTTGATTTACATTTCCTTTATGATTAGTAATGTTGAGTACTTTTCATGTGCCTGTTGGACATTCCTATATCTTCTTTGGAAAAAATGTCTATGCAGGCCTTTTGCTCATTTAAAAAATTGTATATTTGTAGTTTTTTTTGCTATCAAGTTGTATGAGTTCTTTAGATATTTTGGATATTAGCCCCTTATCAGATATATGGTTTGCAAATATTTCTTTACATTCCCTAGGTTGTTTATTCATTTTGTTGATCTTTTCTTTTGCTGTGCAGGAGCTGTTTAGTTTGATGTAGTCCCACTTCTTCATTTTTGATTGCTGCTTGTGCTTTAGGTGTAATATCAAAAAAAAAAAATCATTGCCAAGACTCATGTCAAAAAGCATTTTCCCTCTGTTTTCTTCTAGGAGTTTTCTGGTTTCTCACATTACATTTAAGTATTTAATCCATTTTGAGTTAATTTTTGTGAGTGGTGTAAGATAGTGGTCTAGTTTCTTTCTTTCATGTGTGAACATTCAATTTTCCCAGCACCATTTATTGAAGAGATTGCCTTTTCCTCCATTGAGTATTCTTGGCTCCCTCACCAAATATTAGTTGATCATATTAGCATGAGTTTATTTCTGGGCTCTCAATTCTTTTCCATTGGTCTGTGTGTCAGTTGTTATGCCAGTAACATATTTTGATTACCATATAGCTTTACAATACAACTTGAACCAGGCAGTGTGATACCTCCTGCTTTGTTCTTCTGTCTCAAGATTCTTTTGGCTATTTGGGGTCTTTTGTGGTTCCACATAAATTTTAGGATTGTTTTTTTCTACTTCTGTAAAAAATGTCAAAGGAATCTTGATAGGATTTAAATCGAATCTATACATGGCCTTGGGTAGTATGGATATTTAAATAGTATTAATTCTTCTAAACTGTGACTATGGGATACCTTTCCATTTATTTGTGTCCTCTTTGATTTTTTCATCAACGTCTTACAGATTTCACTGTAGAGATCTTTCACATCCTCAAATTTATTTTTAATTGTTTTTGATGCTATTGTAAATGGGATCATTTTCTTTATTTCTTTTTCAGATAATTTGTTGTTAGTATATAGAAATGCTATGATTTTGTATTTTAACTTTGTATCCTGCAACTTTCCTGAATTTGCTGATTAAATCAAACAGTTATTGGGTGGAGTCTTTAGGGTTTTCTATACACAAAATGTCACCTGCAAATAGAGAAAATTTTTGTTTTTATTTTACAATCCTAATGCCTTTAACTTCTTTTTCTTGCCTGATTACTCTGGCTAGGATTTCCAGTACTATCTTGAATAAGAGTGTCAAGAGTGGGCACCCTTGTATTGTTCCTGATGTTAGAGGAAGAGCCTTTAACCTTTCACCATTGAGTGTGATATTAGCTGTGGGCTTGCCATATATATGACCTTTATTACATTAATGTATGTTCCTTCTATACCTAATTTTTTAAGAGTTTTTATCGTGAACTAATGTTGAATTTTGTCAGGTGTATCTTCTGCATCTATTGAGATGATAATATGAATTTTTCTTTCGTTCTCTTACTGTGATGTATCACACTTGTTGATTTGCGTATGTTGAACCATCCTTTCATCACAGGGATAGATCCCACTTGATCATGGTGAATGATCCTTTTAATGTACTGCTGAATTTGGTTTGCTGGTATTTCATTGAGAATATTCATCAGGGATATTTTCCTGTAGTTTTCTTTTCTTGTAGCATTATTTTCGGTTTTGGTATCAGGGTACTGCTGGCCTCATCAGAGTTATGGAGTGTTCCCTTCTTTTTGATTTTTTAGAAGACTTTGAGAAGGATTGGCATTAATTCATCTTTAAATGTTGGCAAAATTCACCAATGAAGTCATCTGGTCCTGGGCTTTTCTTCTTTGGGAGGACTTTGATTACTGATTCAATCTCCTTACTAGTAATTAGTCTGTTCATATTTTCTATCTTCCTGATTCAGTCTGGGTAGGTTGTACGTTTCTAAGAATTTTTTCATTTCTTCTAGATTGTCCAGTTTCTTGGCACATAGTTGTTCATAGTAGATTCTTTATACAGTCATGCATCACTTACTGATGGGGATACATTCTGAGAAATGTGTTGTTAGGAGATGTCATCATTATATGAACACTGTACTTATGTAAACCTATGTAGTATAGCCTACTACACACCTAGGCTATATGGTATAGCCTATATCTCATAGGCTAAAAACCTGTACAGAATGTTACTGTACTGAATACTGTAGACAATCGTAACACAATGTTAAATATTCGTGTGCCTAAACATATCTAAACATAGAAAAGGTACAGTAAAAATATGGTATAAAAGATAAAAAATGGTATACCTGTATACCATTCATGAAGTTTGCAGAACTGGAAATTGTTCTGGGTGAGTCAGTGAGTGAGTGGTGAGTGAATGTGAATGGACATTACTGTACACTATTGTAGACTTAGTAAACACTGTACCCTTAGGCTACACTAAATTTATAAAAATGCTTTTCTTTCTTCAATAATAAATTAACCTTAGCTTACTGTAATGTTTTTACTTTATAAACTTTTTAACTACTTTGTAATAACTCTCAGCTTAGAACACAATCACATTGTACAGCTGTACAAAGTATTTTGTCTTAATATCCTTATTGTATAAGGTTTTTTCTATTTTTAAGTTGTCTAATGGCATTTTAGCTTTTAAACGTTTTTGATAAAAACTAAGACATAAATACACACATTAGCTTAGGCCTACACAGGGTCAGGATTATCAATGTCACTGTCTTCCACCTCCACATCTTATTCCACTGGAAGATCCTCAGGGGCAATAACATGCATGGAGCTGTCATCTCTTATGATAACAATGCCTTCTTCTGGAATACCTCCTGAAGGACCTGTCTGAGGCTCCACTTGAGGAGGTGTCACTCTTTCCAGAAGTTTGTTTCTTTTTTTCATCATAGATTTGCTTGTAATCAGATAATATACCATGAACATTCCCTTCTATTAATGAAAACCTTTTGGTGTTGGAGTTCATGCTTTCAAACATTTTAAGCAGTCTGTTGAGGTCTGCAAAAGCTTCTGCTAAAAGTTTCACTGTAAATTTTCTTAGGGGTTCTTCTTCTTTTTCTTCTCCCGCAGTTCCTTTTCTCTTGCCTCTTCTTCAGCTATGCATTCCTGTTCCAGTTCCAACAGCACCTCATTAGTCAATTCCTCAGGAACCACCTCTAGGAGCTCCTCAACATCATCCTCATCAACACCCAGGTTAAAGTTGTTTGCTATCTCAACCACAGCCTTGTTGATTTTTGCAACATCCTCATCCTTGGAAAATCCCTTGAAGTCATGTATGAACATCTTGAGTTCTTCCAGATGCCATTCATACACTCCTTGGTGACATCACCCCAAGCCGAGGCAAGGTTTTTGATGCAGTCACAGATGTTGTAATCCTTCCAGAATTGCATCAGTGTTTTCTCAGTTGCAGCAATACCCTGGGCAAATGTCCTTCTCAGGCAGTAGGCCTTAAAATCTGCTATAACTCCTTGACCCATTGGTTGGATGAAAGATATGGTGTTTGGAGGGATAAACACCACTTTGATATTGGGATGAAGATCACCAATAAAAGGAGAATTTCCAGGAACATTAACAATAAGAAAAATTTTGAAAGATATGTTATTCTCCAAACAGTACTTCTCCATGTTGCTGGCATAGCAATTCAGGAAGGCATCTTGAAAGAGCAGCTGGATCATCCATGACTTTATATTGCTCCTGTAGTACACTGGCAGTGTGTGCTTATTGATATGCTTGAAGGCCTTGGGGTTTACAATGTAATTGTAATTGGGAATTACAATATCTGTGCCAGATCACAAAAGGTTTCAATTTGTAGCCTGCAACATTGCCCCAAGCAAGACTGTTATCCTGTGCTCAAGCCTTGAAACCTGCAATTGACTTGTCCTCCTTATGGATGAAAGTCCTTTCAGGCATTCAATTCCAGAATAGGGTGTTTTCATCCATATTGAATATTTGCTCTGACAAATAATTTTCTCCCACAATAAGCTTACCTAGAGTTTCCAAAAATTCTTCTTCTGCCTTCACATCAGCACTCGCAGACTCACCACTCAGTTTCACATTATGTAATAAATAACAATTCTTGAGTCATTTAAACCACCCAGAGCTAGCAGTAAATTCAACATCATAGGTGGATCCAGCCTTTTCTTTCAACACTGCAAACAAACTTTTTGCTTTGGCTGTGATTGTTGTGGTGCTGAAAGGGATAGGCTTCTGTGTCTGGTCTTCAGTCCAGGTCATTAGAAGTTTTTCCATGTCTGATATAGGCTCTTCTCGAATTTTTGTTAGTTTCATTGCCTTCAGTGAAGTGGATTCTTTAACAGCTTCTGTCACTTTGTTCTTGTTCTCCAAGGTTGTAGCTATGGTGGACTGGGACATCCCTGACTGCAAGCAATATCCGTCACTGATTTTCCACCTTTGTGGTCCTTAATCACTTTTAATTTTGTTTCTGGGTCAATAACTCAACATGGCCTCTTTTTGGCAACATTAGCAGTGGATTTTTTATGCTTGGGGCCATGATGAACAAAACAACACGAAATTAAATCAAGCACAAGAGAAAATGATGCAATCAAGAGAGACAGTAAACACAAGATGTATGAGGTTGGTGCCAGCGTAACACAGCATACTGTTTTACAGTAACTTTTTTAATAAGTAGAAAGAGTACACTCTAAAATAATGATAAAAATTATAGTAAATACACAAACCACTAACATGTTCATTTTGTGTCATTATCGAGTATTATGTACTGTAGATAATTGTATGTACTTTTATACAACTGGCAGCACAGTAGGTTTGTTTACAACAGCATCACCACAAAGACATGAGTAATGTGTTGCACTATGACGTTCCGATGGCCATGATATCACTAGGTGATAGGAATTTTTCAGCTTCATTTTAATCTTGTGGAAGTACCATCATACATGTGGTCCATCATTGACTGAAATGTCCTTATGTGGAGCATAACTGTAATCCTTTGTATCTCTGTTGTATCAGTTGTAATGTCTCCTCTTTTATTTATAATTTTGTTGATTTGGGTCCTCTCTCTCTCTGGTTAGTCTAGCTAGAGGTTTGTTAATTTTGTTTATCTTTTCGAAGAAGCAATTCTTAGTTTTGTTAATCTTTTCTTCTGATTTCCTGTTCTCTATTTCATTTGTTTCTGCTCTAAACTTTATTATTTCCTTCCTTCTGCTAACTTTGGGCTCAGTTTGTGCTTCTTTTTCTAGTTCCTTGAGGCATATGGTTAGGTTGTTTATTTGTGATCTTTCTTGATTCTTAATGTTGGTATTTATTGCTATGAACTTCCCTCTTAGAATTTCTTTTGTTGCATCCTATAACTTTTGGTATGTTGTGTTTCCATTTTCATTTGTGTCAAGATACTTTTTAAAATTTTCCCTTTAATTTCTTCTTTGATCGATTAGTTTTTCAGGAAAAACTAATTGTTTAATTTACATGTATTTTCCAGTTTTCCTCCTGTTATCGATTTCCAGTTTCATACCATTGTGGTCAGAGAAGATACTTGGTATGATTTCAATTTTCTAAAATTTGCTAAGACTTCTTTTGTGGGCGACATATGGTCTATCCTAGAAATGTTGAATGTGTGCTTCAGAAGAATGTGTATTCTGCTGTTTTTTTTTTTTATAGAAATCTCTGTATATATCTGTTATGTCAATTTGGTCTATAGTGTTGTTCAAATCCACTACTTCCTTATTGATTCTCTGTTTGGATGATCTAGCCATTGTTGAGGGTGGGGTATTAAAGTCTCCAACTATTATTGTATTGGTGTTTATTTCTTCTTTTAGCTGTAGTGTTTGCCTCATATATTTAGGTGCTCTGATTTTGGGTGCATAAATAGTTACAATGGTTATATCTTCTTGATAGATTGACCCCTTTATAATTATTATTTATCATTGTATAATGACCTACTTTCTATCACTGCCATTTTTAGTTTCAAGTCTATTTTGTATGATATAAGTATAGCTACTCCTGCTTTTTTTTTTGGTTACCATTTGCTTGCAGTATCCTTTTCCTTCCCTTCACTCTCAGTCTATGTGTATCTATAAGGCTAAAGTGAGTATCTTGAAGGAAGATATCATTGGATCTTTTTTTAAAAAATCCATTTAGCCATTCTATGTCTTTTGTTTGGAGAATTTAAGCCATTTACACTTAAAGTAATTATTGATAGGTGAAGACTTACCACTGCCACTTTGTTTATTGTTTTCTGGCTGTTTTATAGATCCATATTTCCTTGCTTCTTATCCTGTGTGCTTTCTTATGTTTTGATGTCTTTTGTTATCAGTAGGCTTTGACTTCTTTATCATGTTCTTTTTTGTAATTACTTCAGATTTTTCCCTTGTGGTTACCATGAGACTGACATAAAATATCTTAAAATTAGAACATCCTATTTTAAACTACCAACTTAACTTCCATGCATTCCTGATCTTTATACTTTTACTTCTCTCCCTCACATTTTAGGTTATTGCTGTTACAGTTTACATACTTTTACATTGTATATCCAATAACAGATTATTGTAGTTATAGTTATTTTTACTATGTTTGGTTTTTAACTTTTAAAGTACAGTTGTAAGTGAATTGAGTACAATATTACAGAATATAACTTTGACTATATATTTACAATTACCAGTGAGTTTTATGCTACCTTCTTATATTTTTATGATGTTAGTTAGCATTATTTTACTTCCACTCAAAGAACTCCCTTTAGCATTTCTTGTAAGGCAAATCTAGTGGTGATGAACTCCCTCAGCTTCTGTTGGTTTAGGAAATTCTTTCTCTCTCCTTTTTTTTTTTTTTCTGAAGGACAGCTTTCCTTGGTATAGAATTCTGTAAGCAGGGCTGTTTTGATGGGCTACACAGCTTCCCATGTGCTGTTTAGGTTTTCTGATTGGGCAGTCTGAAGGTTGTATTCAGCAATGATCAGGGCTATAAATTAGTTTACCTGCCTGGGCAGAGTGAGAGATCCAGCTCCAAGGGTGGCAAGGCTCTTTGTCTGTGGTCTTGACTCAAGTGCACCCATGCCTCAAGTTACCTGGCTGAATGGGTCCACTGGATTTGCTCTGTGGAGAATCACCTCTGCCTACTGGCTCTCTTCTCAAGAATTGTTGGGCTATGCAGTTTCCAGGTGTTACTGCCAGTTTTTCTGATTGTGTGGAGGTGAGAGGTACACTCAGCTTGGACAGGGCTGTGAATAAGCTCCCCTGTCCGGGTGGAGTTAGAGGGCTGGCTCCAAGCAGATTCCAGGGTGTTTCTGGTTAGGCTTTCTGGTCAGGTGGGGCTGGTAGCTACACTCAGCAGTGGGTAGAGCTATGAATGAGCTCCCTTGACTCGGTGGAGCAGGAGATCCAGCTCCAGGCGGTCTCCCAGGTGTTTCTGGTCAGGCTTTCTGTTTGGGATGGCTGGGAGCTACCCTCAGCAGCGGATGGAACTACAAGTTAGCTTCCTTGATTGGATGGTGTGGGAGGGCCAGCTCCAAGTAGTCTCCCTGGTGTTCCTGGTAAGGGTTTCTGGTCAGGCAGGCCAGGGGCTACACTTAGTAGTGTGCATAATTTTCCTTCTGCTATTGATTTCTTCTTTCATTGCATTGTGGTCAGAAAAGATACTTGGTATTATTTCAGTCTTGTTAAATTAGTTAAGACTTTTTTGTGACCTAGCATGTTATCTATCCTGAAGAAAGACATATGTGTTCTTGAGAAGAATGTATATTCTTCTGTTGTTGTGTGGAATGTTCTGTATATGTGTGTTAGGTCCATTTGGTCTATAATTTTGTCCAACTCCTTTGTTTCCTTACTGATCTTCTGTCTGGATATTCTGTCCATTATTGAAAGTAGGGGTATTGAAGTCTCCTACTATTATTGAATTGTTGTCTATTTCTCTCTCTAGTTCTGTCAACGTTTGCTTTATAGAGTTAGGTGCTCTGATGTTGAGTATGTGTGTATATATTTATAATTCTTACACCGTCTTGGTGGATTGATCCTTATATCTTCATATAATGTCCTTCTTTGTCTCTGTGAAAGTTTTTGGGTTAAAGTATATTTTGTCTGATATAAATATAGCCACTCCTGCTCTCTCTTGGTTACCATTTGTATAGAATATCTTCTTCCATTCCTTTACTTCAAGTCTATGTGTGTCCTCAAACCTAAAAAGAGTTTCTTGTAGACAGGATATCATTGGGTCTTATTTTTTAATGCATTCAGCCAGTGTTTATCTTTTGATAGGGGGGTTTAATCCATTTACATTTAAAGTAATTATTGATAATGATTTACTATTACCATTTGTTAGTGGTTTTCTGTTAGTCTTGCAGTTCTTTTTATCTGTCTTTTCCTCTCTTGGTATCTTCCCATGTGTTTCTTTGTTTTTTTATATTGATATGCTTTGTTTCCTTTCTCTTTTTTTTGGTGTAACTTCTATAGGTACTTTTTGTGTGGTTAATGTGGGACTACCTAAAATATCTTATAGTTTTGACAGCCTATTTTAAGCTAATTAGAACTTTAGTTCAATCACGTACAAAAACTCTACTATTTAACTTTTCTCTGCCCACACTGTATGTTTGAGATGTCACCATTTACATATTTTTATGTTGTTTGTCCACTATCAAATTATTTTAGTTATTTTAAATACCTCTGTCTTTCACCTTTTATATTATAGTTGAAAGTGATTAAAGCACCATCATTACAGTATTGAAGTAATTTGTATTTTACTGTATACTTAACATTTATCAGTGTGTTTTTTACTTTAATATATTTTCATACTGCTAATTTGCATCATTTCATTTACCTTTGAAGTACTCCCTATAGCATTTAATGTAAGAAAGGCCTAGTGATGAACTCCCTCAACTCCTTTTGTTTGCCTGGGGCAGTCTCTCTCTCTCCTTCATTTCTGAACTATGTCTTTGTTCAGTGTGGTATTCTTGGTTGGCAGATTTTCCTTTCAGCACTTTGAATATATCATCTCACTCCCTTCTGGACTAAATGGTTTTTGCTGAGAAATCCAGTGACTTATGGAAGCTCCCTTATATATGATGAGTCGCTTTTCTCTTGTCACTTTCAAAATTCTTTTTGTCTTCAACTTTTGGCCTTTTGATTATAGTGTGTCTTGGTGTAGATCTCTTTTAAATTCAACATGTTTTGTTTTTTGGGGGCTTCGTGAATCTGGATATCCATTTTCTTCTCCAGATTTGGGACTTTTACAGCCATTATTTCTTTAAATAGAATTTCTACTCCCTTCTCTCTCTCTTCTCATTCTAGGTCTCTAATAATGCCCATATTGGTTTTATTGATGGAGTTCAAGTTCCTTAGGCTATCTTCACTCTTTTTCATTCTTTCTTCTTTTTACTCCTCTGACTGGATAATTTTAAATAAACTGTCTTCAAGTTTGTTGAATCTTTATTGTGCCTCATGAAGTTTGCTTTTGAACCCTCTACTGAATTTTTCTCTTCAGTTGTTGTATTCTTCATCCCAAGTGCTTCTATTTGGTTCCTTTTTTTTTAAAAATCAATTTCATATCTGTTTATATTCTCATTTTGTTCATTTATCCTTTTCTGATTTTGTTGTCGTCTATCTGTATTCTCCTGTAACTCACTCTACTTCTCTAATATGAAGAGAATAATTATTTTGAATGATTTTTTTCCCCAAAGTATGCTTTTTTTTGGTGAGGAATATTGGCCCTGAGCTAACATCTGTTGCCAATCTTCCTCTTTTTTTTCTCCCCAAAGCCCCAGTACATAGTCATATATCCTAGTTGTAAGTCCTTCTAGTTCTTCTATGTGGGATGCTGCTGAAGCATGGCTTGATGAGTGATGTGTAGGTCCACACCCAGGATCCTAAATGGAGAATCTCAGCCTGCTGAAGCAGAGTGTGAAAACTTAACCACTTGGCCATGGGGCCAGCCCCTATTTTGAGTGATTTGTCAGGCAATTCATAGCTCTCCAATTTTTCCGGTTGGTTACTAGAGATTTGTCTTCTTCCTTTAATTGTGTCATGTTTTATTGATTCTTCATGTTCCTTGCTGATTTGCTGTGTTTTCTACATATTTGTAGAAGCAACTACCTCTCCAAGTCTTTATGGACTGGTTTTTGACTGGGAGAGTCCTTCAGTTGTGAGCAGTGCTTGATGTGAGATAAGATAGAGACTGACTCCTTAGGGAACATGCTGTAAGGTTGAGGACAATGCTCACTTTGTTTTCTTCTTTCCTTCATAGAGAAAAAGCCTCAGTTATGTGATTTTTTTCTAATCTCGCAGAGTAGTGCTGGCTATAAGAGGTTGCACATCCCTTTCCTTTGTTCCTTCCTGCCTGAGGAGACCAGGCTATGTGAGTTGTTCAGCGCTCACTATGAAATGAGATGGAAACTGGCTCCATAGAGGGTGTGCTGAAATGCTGGGAATAAGGTCTCCTCTGTTCCCTTCCCTTCCAGTGGAGAAAAATCTCAGTTCTGTAGGTATTCCCAATCTTGAAGAACAGTGCTGGCTACAGGGGATACCCTCCCCTTTCCCTTTGTTCTTTTCTGTCCCAGGGGACCAGGCTATCTCAGTCCTTCAGTCCTTGGTATGAGGCAAGATAGAGACTCGCCCCAAAGAGTGTCCCCTGAATTTCCAGGAGGCCAGGTGCACACTTCCATCTGTCTTCTCCACCCCCACAGGAGAAATCACAGGCTGAGGCAATCTTGGCACTGAACTAAGCCATTTTGGGAGAGGGACAGATGTGGCTAATGTGGAATTACTCTTCTTACCTGTACAAATGTGACTGCTCTCAGTTTGTGCTCCTTTGGGTTGCTTTTACTTTTTATCTGGATTTGGAATTTCTCTTCAAAGTATTTTGGTACAAATATTATTGTTATATCAATGTTCCTTTGGAGGAACAAGAGCTATGTCTTCCTACTCTGCCATCTTGCTGGCATCACTCCTGTCCTTATTTTTGAAGGACAGTTTTGCTAGGTGTATATTATTGGTTGGCAGATATTTTTCTTTTAGCACTTTGAATATATCGTTGCACTCCCTTCTGGCCTTCAAGGTTTATTCTGGAAAATCTGCTGATAGTATTATGGGGAGGGTGATTCCCTTGTATGTGACAAGTCACTTTTCTCTTGTTGCTTTCAAAATTCTTTTTTTTCTTGGACTTTTGAGAATTTGATTATAATGTGTCTTGGTGTGGCTTTCTTTGCTTTCATTTTATTGGTTTCCTTTGGGCTCCTTGGATCTGGATGTTCATTTCCTTCCCCAGATTTGGGAAGTTTTCAGCTATTATTTCTTTGAATAAGCTTTCTTGTCTTTTCTCTCTTCCCTTTCTGGGGCACTCATAATGCATATATTTGTTTACTTGATGGTGTCTCATAAGTCCCTTGAGATTTCCTTACTCTTTTTCATCCTTTTTGCTTTTTACTTCTCTGACTAAATTATTTCCAGTGACTTTTCTTTGACTTTGCTGATCATTTCTTCTGGCTGATCTAGTCTGGTCTTGAACCACTCTAGTGAATTTTTCAATTCAGTTATTGTGTTCTTTAAGCTCTATGATTTCTCTTTGAAACTTTGAAAATATTTTCTATTTCTTTGTTGAAGTTCTCTCTTTGTTCATGCATTACTCTCTTGACCTTGGTGAACATCTTTCCAATAGTCATTTTGAATTCTCTATTAGTTAAATCATATAACTCTATTTCATTAGAGTTGGTTTCTGGGGACTTATCTTACTCCTATTTTTGGAACACATTTTTCTAATTCTTCATTTTCTTTTACTCTTTGTGTTGGTGTCTGTTCATTAGACAAAGAAGATGCCTCTCCCAGTCTTTATGAATTGGCCTTGTACCAGAGAAGACCCCACCACCAATCAGCTTGGCTGGAGATTCTGGGTGCCTCTACAAACTTTTTCCTTCCCCAGGGCAAATCAGGCAACTGGGATGTTTGTTTGCTCACTCTGCTGAACAGACATGGGAGGGTGAAGCTATGACATCTACCAGTCCCAAACCAACATCTCTATTCTCCCCAGGTGGCTAGACTCTGCCAGACTCATTGGAGCTCCAAGACTAATAAGAAGATGGAAGTCCTTTGGGCAGCCCTGGAAAAGTTGTGGCACTGGACACATAGATCACCTCTTTCCCTCACCAAGGGGAAGCTGAGATGAGAGATTTTTCCTCTAGCCACTTGATGCTGAGCAGTGGGGAGGATATATGGTGTCTACAAGTCCAAACCAACATCTTCATTCTCCCCCTGGTGGCTCAACTGTGCTAGACCTGTCAGAACTCCATGACAGGCAAGGCAGAAGTCAGTTCTCTAGGGACCTCCCTTGAAAAGTTGGGGTCTTGGACACATGATACAACCCTTTCCCTTCCCTGGGAGAATCTGAGAGCTAGAAGGTCTCTTTCTGATTGGAAGGTGCTACAGCAGGGGCAGGAACTGCAGCAACAAGGTGTTCCAAATATCCCTACTGGCTTAATTGAGTCTGGTTTTACATTCAGTTAGGATGAAGGATCCTTTCAACTAATTTCTGGATTTTTCACAAAGCAAATTTGTCCATGGCTTGTTGTTGAATCAGTGTTTGTACGGGGATAGAGGGTCTAAGACTTCCTACTCTGCTATCATACTGATGTCACTCTTTTTGGTATACTTTTTAGTCATTTTATTAGTGGTTACCCTGGGAATTATAAGAAATACCTTAAACTTATAATCATCTAGTTTGAAACAATATCAACTTTGCTTCAGTATTATACAGAATATCTGTTCCTATATAGATCTGTTACTTTCCTTTTGTTGTCAATGTCAATAATTACATCTTTATACTTTGCCCTTTAACATAGATTTATAATTATTGTTTTATGCATTTGTATTTTAAATCATATAGAAAAAAAGGAGAAACATAAAGTGCAATAATACTAGCTTATATATTTACCTGTATATTTCCCTTTACCAGTGTTCTTTATGTCTTCAAATGGCTTCAAGTTACTGTCTGGTGTCATTTCATTTCAGTCTGAATGACTCCCTTTAGCATTTCTTGTAGGGTAGGTTTACTAACAGTGAACAATTTCAGCTTTTGCCTATCTGGAGTGTCTTAATTTCTCCTTTTTTTTCATTGCTGAGGAAGATTGACCCTGAGCTAATATCTGTTACCAATCCTCCTCTTTTTTGCTTGGGGAATATTCACCTTGAGCTAACACCTGTGCCAGTCTTCCTCTATTTTGTATGTGGGTCACCCCCATAGCATGGGTGATGAGTGGAGTAGGTTTGTACCTGAGATGAAAACGTGTGAACCAAGGCTGCTGAAGTGGAGTGTGCTGAACTTAACCACTAGGCCATGGAGCTGGCCCTGCTCCTTCTTTTGTAAAGGATAGTTTTGCTGGATATCAAATATTTGGTTGACAGTTTTTTCTTTCAGCACTTTAAATATGTCATCCTACTTCCTTCTGTTGTCCATGGTTTCTCTTGAAAAATCAGCTGCTAATATTGTTGACTATGCCTTGCACATGATGAATTGCTTCCCTTGCTGCTTTCAAGACTCTTTGTCTTTCAACACGTTGATTATAATGTGTCTTAGTGTGCATCTGTTAATATTACTTGGAGTTCGTTGAGCTTTTTGTATGTGTAGATCATGTCTTTTATCAAATTTAGGAAGTTTTTAGCCATTATTTCTTCAAATATTTCCTCCTCCTCTTTCTCTCTTTTTTCTTCTTCTGGGACTCCTATTGTCACATTGTATGTTGGTATACTTGGTGGTGTCCCACAGGTCTCTTATGCTTTGTTCATTTTTGTTGATTCCTTTTACTTATTACTCCTCATACTGAATATTTTCAATTGTCCTATCTTATGGTTTACTGATTCTTTTCTGCTTGCTCAAATCTGCTGTTGAAATCCTCTAGTAAATTTTATATTTCATTTATTGTAGTTTTCAGATCCAGGATTTTTATTTGGGTTCCTTGTTATTATTACTATGACTTTGTTGATATTCTCTATTTTTAGGATATTTTATTCTCCTAGTTTCCTTTAGTTCTTTTTCTGTGGTTTCCTTTAGCTCTTTGAGCATATCTGAGACAGTTGGTTTGAAGTCTTTCAGTAGTAAGTGCAAGTTTGGGCCGCCTCAGGGATAATTTCTGTTAATTTATTTATTTATTTTTCTGTTAATGGGACACACTTTCTTGTTCCTTTGCATGCCTCACTTTTTGGTCAAAACCAGACATTTTGAGTATTGTAATGTGGTAACTGTGGAAATCAGATTCTTCTCTCTCTGCAGTTGTTGTCGCTTACTGTGGTTTTTTGTTGTTTGTTTAGTGACTATTTTTAGACTAATTTTTACTGATTTTAAAGGACCATATTCTTTGTTTTTTATGGCCTCTGATGTCTCTGTTCCTTTAGCTGGTGGTCAGCTAGTGATTTGGCTGTGATTTCTGTAGATACCAAAGTTAAAAATAATAGCAAATATGTCCCAGTCATTGCAGGTTGGCTCTGTTTTAGGGTACCTTTTCAAGACTAAGCCAGTCTGTGGCAAGAAAACAGACACACAGATCAATGGAACAGAACTGAAAACCCAGAAATAAAACCACATGTCTATGGACAGCTAATCTTTGATGAAAAATCAAGAGCATACAAGGGAGAAAGGAAAGTCTTTTCAATAAATGATGCTGGGAAAACTGGACAGCCACATGCAAAAGAATGAACATAGACCATTGTCTTACACCATACACAAAAATTAACTCAAAATGGATTAAAGACTTGAATGTAAGACTTGAACCCATAAAACTGCGGGAAAAAATATAGGCAGTACACTCTTTGACATCAGTCTTAGCATTATCTTTTCAAATACCATGTCTACTCAGACAAGGTAAACAAAAGAAAAAATTAACAAATGAGACTACATCAGACTAAAAAGCTTCTTCAAGGCAAAGGAAACCATCAACAAAACAAAGATAACCCACCAACTGGAAGAAAACATTTGCAAATCGTATATCTGATAAAGGGTAAATTTCCAAAATATATAAATAAGTCCTACAACTCAGCAACAGAAAAAGAGCAGCCCAATCAAACAATGGGCAGAGGATATGAACTGACATTTTTCCAAGGAAGATATACAGATGGCCAACAGGCAAATGAAAAGATGTTCAACATCACTAATTATTAGGGAAATGCAAATCAAAACTACAAAATATCACCTCACACCTGTCAGAATGGCTATAATTAGCAAGACAAGAAATAATAAGTGTTGGAGACCATGCAGAGAAAAGGGAACTCTCATACACTGCTGGTGGGAATACAAACTGGTGCAGCCACTATGGAAAGCAGTATGGAGATTTCTCAAAAAATTAAAAATAGAAATGCCATATGACCCAGCTATTTTACCACTGGTTATTTATCCAAAGAGCATGAAACCAACAATTCAGAAAGATATATGCACCCCTGTGTTCATTGCAGCATTATTCACAATAGCCAAGATGTGGAAGCAACCCAAGTGCCCATCAATGGATGAATGGATAAAGAAGATGCGATATGTATATCCAAGGAATACTACTCAGCCCTAAAAAAGACAAAATTATGCCATTTGTGACAACATGGATGGACCTTGAGGGTATTATGCTAAGTGAAATGAGACAGAGAAAGACAAATACCATTTGATTTCACACATATGTGGAAGATAAACAAACACATAGATAAGGAGAATAGATTAGTGGTTACCAGAAGAGAAGGGGGTGGGTGGAGGGTGAAATGTATAGGGGCAAAAATCTATGGTGACAGATGAACTTGGCTGTTGGTGGTGAATATGATACAGTCTATACAGAAACTGAAATATAGTGAAGTACACCTGAAATTACAGTGTTGTAAGCCAATATGACCCCAATAAAATAAAACAAAAAGAAAAGAGACCAGCATTAAAAAAAAGAGTAAGCCAATCTGCTTACTACTCTGCTTTAGCCTTCACTTACTGCTGTCACTGAGCCTAAAGATCATCCAGGAATGAAAGCTAAGGGTCTTCTTGGGTCTTTTCTCAGCATGTGTACTGTCTTGGGTGAGCCCATAGATTCCTTGTTAATCTGAAGAAACTTTTGTTATTCTTATTTCTCTTTGTTTTTTAGTTCAGATAATTTCAACTTTAATAACATTCTTCTGCTGTGTTCAATCTGCTGGTAAGTCCGTTTGGTTAATCCTTAATTAAAATCTATTTTAGGCTTGACTTTTTAGAGCAAATTTAGCTTTACAGAACATGAGAGCTTTTTCAAAGTCTCCTTATTCCCCAAAGTAACTCTCCAGCTTTTCCTCCCAGGCTTTCACTGTGCTGGTGATTTGCCCAACTGTAATATTTTGCCTCCAGTAGTAGCCGCTTGTTCATTTGCCTTTCTATGTTTTCAAGGAATTCTCCCACATGACCACTTTTCTGCCCTGAAAGAATGATTACATGAAACATATCAAGTGCTGCATCTTTCCTTCAGGGAAACCCAAGAGAGGTCAAAACTGACAAACACAATTCTTTATGAACAAGGTCCACTCTGTCCTTCCAGAAACCAGGTGTCTACACCTGAATGCAGACTAGTGTCTTCAATCCAGCCACTGACTAGGGAAGGAGGTGGAGCAAGTTTAAGTTAAAGTACCTCTAAGCTCTCCTACTTTGTTCCAGTCACCTTTTCCTTCATTCGGCATTCACTTGTTTGCTGAAAACTTTTGAATATTTTCTAGAGTTCTGACAAAGTTGATACCAACATTTTCTGCTCATTTTTTCGTTTGTTTCTGTGGAGGAATGGGACCTTGGAACTCCCTACTCTGCCATTTTCAGTAATGTCTTCTCTTCTAATGCATCTTTCTAGGAGGGCATCTAAGGCCCTCAAATACTGACTATTATTTATCTTTGTTACCTTTCCCCAACAACTTCCATTTAAGCAGCCTATACTTCAACCAAACTCTATTTACTGCTTCATCCATATTCCCTATACTTTCCTGTGTTAGTGAGTTGCTTCTTGTTCTTTCTTTTGTTTAGAATCTGTCAGTCAATGAAATCTGTACATCAATGGAAGAACTTCAAGGGGTTCATGACATATACAAATTATATGGAAAACTTTGTGATCCTGAGAGTATGTGATTCTTTTTTCTGGAGGAGAGGGTCCTTAGATTTTCAAAAGAGTCTTTGACCAAAAAACAACAACAAAAGGTAATAATTGCTTGTTAAGGGTGTCCTTCTGCCTTCTCTCCTTTTAATTAAACAAATCCTACCCATTCTTCAGGGCCCAGCTTAAATGTTACTTCCTTCATGATACCCCCCCCCCCCATCTGGAAATAATCTCCTCTTTGGCTTACTTCTCAGACACACTTTATCTCTAAGCTCTTAAGGTACTTTTCATTTTCTGTCACGTATTACAGTTATGAATATATATTTAGTGGAAAGAGTTTTGGAGATGAATTTATAGGTTTGAATCTTGGTTCTATTACTTAATAGTTTTGTGGCTTTGGACAAGACGATGAAGATCTCTTAAGATTTATTGGTGAAAGAGTAGATGATAATATTTATCTCATGGTGTTGTTGTGAGGATTAAATTAAATATGATAAAATATGGTAAACATCATATTCTTCCTGGCAGATATTAGAGGCTCAGTGAATGTGAATTCTAGTATCAGTTAGCAGTGCTTTCATCTGCAAGTAACAGAAAACCTGAGTAATTTAAACCATAAGAACATTTTTGTTTACTTGTCAGAAAGATTGGAGGTAGTGGTTCTAGGTTTCATTCAGTGGCTCAATGACGTCCTGAAGGGCTTAAACATTTTCCATTCTGTTGTTCTATCATATTCAGTATATGACTCTTTGTCTTCACTCCTATTTGTTTTGTGGTAACATTGGTTTATAATATTATATAAATTTCAGATATACATCATTATATTTTGATTTCTGTGTAGATTACATCATCTTCACCACCAAAAGACTAATTACAATCCATCACCACACACATGTGACCCTTTCACCCTTCTCCCTCCCGGCTTCCCCACCAATCCCATCTCTGTCTCTATTAGTTGTTGTTTTTATCTTCTATTTATGAGGGAGACTTTCTCCCTCTGACTTATTTCGCTTAGCGTAATACTCTCAAGTTCCATCCATGTTTCACAAATGGCAAGATTTCATCATTTTTTATGGCATCATTTAGTATGCCATTGTGTATATATACCACATCTTCTTTGCCCATTCATCACTTGATGGGCACCTAGGTTGCTTTCGCGTCTTTGCTATTGTGAATAATGCTGCAATGAACATAGGGGTGCATATATCTTTACACATTCATGTTTTCATGTTCTTTGGATACCCAGGAGTGGAATGGCTGGATCAAATGGTAGATCTATTCTTAATTTAATGAGGAATCTCCATGCTGCTTTCCAAAGTGGCTGCACCAGTTTGCACACCCACCAGCAGTGTAAGAGAGTTCCCTTCTGTCCACATCCTCTCCAACAGTTGTTATTTCCTATGTTGTTAATTATAGCCATTCTGATGGGCGTGAGGTGATATTTCATTGCAGTTTTGATTTGCATTTCCCTGATAATTAGTGATGTTGAGCATCTTTTCATGTGCCTGTTGGTCATCTATATATCTTTTTCAGAGAAATTTCTGTTCAGATCTTTTGCCCATCTTTTAATTGGATTGTTAGTTGTTTTGTTGTTGAGATGTATGAATTCTTCATATATTTTGGATATTAAATGCTTATCAGATATATGGCTTGCAAATATCTTCTCCCAGTTGTTAGGTTGTCTTTTCATTTTGTTGATGGTTTCCTGCGCTGTACAGAAGCTTTTGAGTTTGATGTAGACCCATTTTTAATTTTTTTTCTATTATTTCCCTTGCCTGGTCAGACATGGTAATTGAAAATATGCTGCTAAGACTGATGTCAAAGAGCATACTGCTTATGTTTTCTTCTATAAGTTTCATGGTTTTAGGTCTTACATTCAAATCTTTAATCAATTTTGAGTTACTTTTTGTGTATGATGTAAGATAGTGGTCAAGTTTCATTCTTTTTCATGTGGCTGTCAAGTTTTCCCAACACCATTTATTGAAGAGACTTTCCTGTCTCCATTGTATATTCTTGGCTCCCTTGTGGAAATTTAGCTGTCTGTAGATGTGTCGGTTTATTTCTGGGCTCCCAATTCTGTTCCATTGATCTGTGTGTCTCGTTTCATGCCAGTACTGTGCTGTTTTGCTTATTATAGCTTTACAGTATATTTTGAAATCAGGGAGCTTTGTTATTTTTTCTCAGGATCCCTTTGTCTAATCAGGGTCTTTTGTTGTTACATATAAATTTTAGGATTCTTTGTTCTATTTCTGTAAAAAGTGTTGTTGGAACTTTGATAGGGATTGCATTGAATCTGTAGATTGCTTTAGGAAGTATGGACACTCTAACTATGTTAATTCTTCTAATCCAAGAGAACAGAATATCTTTCCATTTCTTTGTGTCTTCTTCAATTTCTTTCAACAATTTTTTGTAGTTTTCAGTGTACATGTCTTTCACCTCTTTGGTTAAATGTATTCCTAGGTATTTTATTCTTTTTGTTTCAATTGTAAATGGGGTTGTATTCTTAATTTCTCTTTCTGTTCCTTTGTTATTAGTGTATAGAAACTGATTTTTTTATGTTGACTTTGTATCTTGAAACTTTACCATATTCATTTATTATGGCTAAACATTTTTTGATGCATTCTTTAGGGTTTTCTATATATAAAATCATGTCATCTGCAAATAGTGACAGTTTTACTTCTTCCTTTCCAATTTGTATCCCTTTTATTTCTTTTTCTTGCCTGATTGCCCTGGCTAAGACTTCCAATTCTATGTTAAATAAGAGTGGTGAAAGTGGGCATCCTTTTCCGGTTCCTGTTCTTAGAAGGATAGCTTTCGGTTTTTCTACATTGAGAATGATATTATCTGTGTGTTTCTCATATATGGCCTTTACTATTTTGAGGTACTTTCCTTTTATACCCATTTGATTCAGGGTTTTTATCATAAATGGATGCTGTATCTTGTCCAATGCTTTCTCTGCATCTATTGTGATGATGAGGTGATTTTTATTCTTCATTTTGTTAATGTGGTGTATCACATTGATTGATTTGCAGATGTTGAACCACCCCTGCATCCCTGGAATAAATCCCACTTGGTCATGGTGTATGATCTTTTTAATGTATTGTTGTATTTGATTTGATAGTATTTTGTTAAGGATGTTTGCATTGATGTTCATCAGTGATATTGGCCTGTAATTTTCTTTTTTTACATTGTCCTTGTCTGGTTTTGGTATCAGGATAATGTTGGCTTCACAGAATGAGTTAGGAAGCTTCCACTCCTCTTCAAGTCTTTGCAAGAGTTTGAGAAGGATAGGTATTAAGTCTTCTTTGAATGTTTTGTAGAATTCACCAGGGATGCCGTCTGGTCCTGGACTTTCATTTTTTGGGAGTGTTATAATTACTGTTTCGATCTCCTTACTGGTGATTAGTCTATTCAATTTCTCTACTTCTTCTTGTTTCAGTTTTGGAAGGCTGTATGATTCTAAGAATTTATCCATTTCTTCTAGATTATCCAATTTGTTGGTGTATAGCTTTTCATAGTATTCTCTTATAATCTTTTGTATTTCTGAGGTGTCTGTTGTAATTTCTCTTCTTTCATTTATGGTTATATTTATTCGAACCTTTCCTTTTTTTCTTGGTGAGTCTATCTAAACGTTTGTCAATTTTGTTTATCTTTTCAAAGAACAAGCTTTTAGTTTTATTGATTTTTTTCTATTTTTTTTAGTCTCTATTTCATTTATTTCTGCTCTGATTTTTATTATTTCCTTCCTTCTACTGATTTTGGCTTTGTTTATTCTTCTTATTGCAGTTACTTAGGTGCACTGTTAGATTGTTTATTTGAGGTTTTTCTTGTTTGTTGAGGTAGGCCTGTATTGCTATAAACTTCCCTCTTAGGACTGCTTTTGCTGTGTCCCATAGATTTTGGCATGTGGTGTTTTCATTTTCATTTGTCTCCAGGTATTTTGTGCTTTCCCCTTTGATTTCTTCATTGACCCAGTTATTGTTCAGTGGTATTTTGTTTAATCTGCACATATTTGTGGTTTTTCCTATTTTCTTCCTGTAGTTGATTTCTGACTTCATACCATTGTGGTCAGAAAAGATGCTTGGTACTATTTCAATCTTCTTAAATTTATTGAGACTTGTTTTGTCCCCCAGTTTGTGATCTATCCTAGAGAATGTTCCACATGCATTTGAAAAGAATGCATATTCTGACGTTTTGGGGTGGAATGTTCTGTATATATCTACTAAGTACTTTTGGTCTAATGTGTCATCTAAGGCCAATGTTTCCTTATTGATCTGTTTGGATAATCTATCCATTGGTGTAAGTGGAGTGTTCAAGTCCCCTACTGTTATTGTGTTGCTGTCTATTTCTCCTTTTATGTCTGTTTATAATTACTTTATGTGTTCGGTGCTCCTATGTTGGTGCATAGATATTTACAAGTGTTATATCCTCTTGTTGGATCACTCCCTTCATCATTATGTAATGCTCTTCTTTGTCTTTTGTTACAGTTTTTATTTTAAAGTCTATTTTGTCTGATATAAGTATTGCTACTCCCACTTTCTTTTCTTTGCCATTTGCATGGAGTATCTTTTTCCATCCCTTCACTTTCAGTTTGTGAGTGTCTTTAGGTCTGAAGTGTTTCTCTTGTATGCAGCATATATATGGGTCTTGTTTTTTTATCCAATCGGCCACCCTATGCCTTTTGATTGGAGCGTTTAGTCCATTGACGTTTAAAGTAGCTACTGATAAGAATGTACTTATTGTTATTTTGTTACTTTTTTTCCTGGGTGTTTTAGTAGTTCTTCTCTGTTCCTTTCTTCTTCTCTTGCTCTCTTCCCTTGTGGTTTGATGTCTTTCTTTAGTATTATGTTTGGGTTCCTTTCTCTTAATTATTTGTGTATTAATTATAGGGTTTTTGTTTGTGTTTACCATGAAGTTCATATATAATAAGCTATGTATATAGCAATCTATATTACGTTGATGGTGTCTTTAGTTTAACATCTTTCTAAAATCTCTGACCTTTTACCCCCTTCCTTGCACATTTTATATTTTTGATATCATATCCAACCTCTTTTTTTGTGCATGTGTATTCATTACCCTCTTATCATAGAACTAGATAATTTTAGTACTTTTGTCTTGTGACCTTCTTATTAGCTTCATAGATAGTTGATCTGCCACCTTTACTGTATATTTGCCTTTAACAGTGATTTTTTTGAGTTTTTTTTGATAATTTTCTTATTCCTATTTTTGGTCCTCTCTTTTCCACTTAAAAAAGTCCATTTAGCATTTCTTGTAAGGCTGGTTTCTTGGTGATAAACTCCTTAAGTTTTACTTGTCTGGGAAACCATTTATCTCTCCTTCCACTCTGAATGCTAACCTTGCTGGGTAAAGTATTATTGGCTGTTGGTTTTTTTCTTTCAGCACTTTAAACATATCATGCCACTCCCTTCTGGCCTGTAATGTTTCTGCTGAGAAGTCAGCTGATAGTCATATGGGGTTTCCTTCTTTGTGTAACTTGTTGCCTTTCTCTTCTAGCTTTTAGGATTCTCTCCTTATCTTTAATTCTTGACATTTTAATTATAATGTGTCTTGGTGTGGGCCTCTTTGGGTTTATCTTCTTTGGTGTTCTTTGTGCTTCCTGTACCTGGATGTCTATTTCCTTTCTTAGCTTAGAAATGTTTTCAGCTATTATTTCTTCAAATAGACTCTGTGCCCCTTTGTCTCTCTCTTCTCCTTCTGGGATGCCTATAATATGGGTGTTAATGTACTTGATGTTTCCCACAGGTCCCTTATACTGTCCTGTTTCTTTTAAATTCTTTTTCCTTTTTTTTGTTCAGCTTGAGTGATTTCCTCTAGTCTTTCATCCAGCTCGCTGATCCATTCTTCTGTATCAACTTTTCTGCTATCGAATCCCTCTAGTGAACTTTTCATTTTCAGTATTGTATTCTTCATTTCTGATTGGTTCTTTTTTATGTTTTCCAATTCCTTGTTGAAGGTCTCACTGAATTCATCCATTCTTCTCCCCAAATCAGTGAACATCCTTATGACTATTAGTTTGTACTCTTTGTCAGGTACGTTGTTTATCTCTTTTTCATTTAGTTATTTTTCTGGGGTTTTGTCTTGTTCCCATAGTTGGAATGTATTCCTTTGTGTCCTAATATTGCCTCTTTCTCTGTGCTTGTATATATGTATTAAATAGGTCAGCTATGTTTATCAATCTTGGAGAGGTGGCCTTATTTAAGAGATGCCTTATGAAGCTCAGCGGTGTACTTCCCTCTCATCACCAGTTCCAAATGTTCCAGGAGTGTCCTATGTGTGGACTACATCTGTCCTTCTTTTGTGGCATGATTGCTTTTGCTGCAGGTGCCCAGGGAGTCTAGGCTGTCCCTCTGGCCAGCTGGTTGTAATGCTCACCTGCATGTGACTGCTTGATCCCTTCAGTCACTGTCAGATTTTGGGAGCCCCAGCATAGTTGGCTACAAGGTCTAATAGCATATTTCTTTTGCAGTTTTTCTTTTAAGTGAGTAGGCCCACAGTGTGGCTGGTTGCTAGGCTCAAGGGGTTACTACTGCTGTAGGCCTCCAGCCTGCAAGGCTGTCATCAGCTCTCTCATGATTGCAGCTGAGTGGGACCTTCCTAGGCATGTGAGCACCCAATTGTTTCAGGCATTGGAAGTAGGGCCAGTTGCCTATGTGGCTCTTTGAGAAGCACAAGTCTGCTGCAGCTGAGGAGCCCCACTGCCCACAAGGCCACATACCTTGTCAACACAGTCCTGCCCCATGCACATGCCCCAAGCCCCTGAAGCAGACCCACTTGCCCCATTGCACTGGCCCCACACACTCCACCTATGCAGACCCACCCTTCATGCACGCCCTGCCCTTCAGAGGCAGACCCACTCACCCAGCTGCAGAGGTTCTCAGCACCCTGCCTATGCAGGCCCACAGGTTGCCCGAGGGCTTGTTGTTGGGTGGGGCCAGTCCCTATGGTGGGCTGCCTGCCCTGGCTGGATTAAATCAGTGCTCTAGTGGGTGGGGCAGATTCCTGTGCTAAGAGGCCAGGGGAGAACTCCAATGGGATCTGCCAGTGTCTATGTCAGCATGCCTGTACTAAGTCACAATAACAGCTCCCACCAATTTCTCAGTCCCTAAGGAAGTGGTTCCAGTCTGGGAGTGGGGTGTCACCTCTCACTGAGATGCACTCAGTCTACCAAGTGAGTCTCCTTTCACCAAAGGACTGTTCACTTTTCTTTCTGGTGATTTTAGGTCACTTTCTGAAAAGGGTGAATTTGTGCATGGGCCCTTTAAGAGTAGGTTTCTTTCTTCTTATGTCTGGTAGCTTTTCTGGGGGTATTCCCCGTTGTAGTTAATGGCCAGCAAAGCCAGATATAATGACACTTGCCTCAGTTGTGCTGAGTCCAAAAGCTGCTTATAGTGGTAACGCTTCCCTGTTCACATCCCCCACTCCTCCAGGGAAGGCTTCGTGCCTTAATATTGCTCCCAGCTAGCTGTGAAGCACTGCAGCTAAAGTGTGGCTTTTTTTCTCTCCAGAAAGGAATTTCTGCCACCTCAGTCAGCACTGTTCCCTGTTGTGGGGTTTCATTTTACCCAGTTTTCAATTCTCTCTCAGGGGTAATCATCCCAAGAGTAGTTGTAAATTTGTTTCATCCATGGGAGGAGGTGACTTCAGAGTCCTCTTACACTGCCATCTTGACACTGTCTCACCTCTTGTCTTCGTTATTATTGCTTCATGGTTGCAAGATTGCTGCTGCAGCTGCAAGCATAGCATCCTCACATATATGTGGGAAAGGGCCAGTGCTGTAATGTTTTCTTCTCTTTAGGCTAGAGAATGCCAAGCAAAATCTTCCACAGAGCCTTCCAAATGACTTCTCCTTACACTTCTTTGCACAGAACTTTGTTATATGACCACTTCTAGTTGCAAGGGAATCTGGAAAAGTTAAGATTTGGTGAAGGAAAATGGAAATATTTTGACTGGCTTAAACAAATTATGATTCATCTCTTGAGGCTGGGATATTTTGAAATTCCAAATTAAACTGAAGTGCTCTTAGCAAGGTAGAAGAAGGCAGTAGTTTTTGAGTAGGTAATGAAGTTCCCATTGCCCTTTTGCCTCTTATTTTTTCTTCTACAATGAGCTCCATATCTTTTTTCTTTCCATAAACTTAGCATGTAATATAATACTTGGCATATAATAGGTGTTTCTTGACTGTTCAATCAGTACAAATCAACCTGATTCTGGTGTATGAATTCTCGATAACTGGTCATTGTTACCCTTGTTAGGAAAACAGGTGTTAAACTTAAGAATTATATAAAAGTTTGCAGTTCTTAGTTCTTGAAGAAATCTTTTGAAACATTGACTTCTGGACAAAGAGGTAAACTGCATTGCCATGCTTGTTTGGATTTGGTAAAAGATCTTTGTTTTGGTCTTGATCAGTGATATTTACATAAATTTGGTAATCTTGGTTTTCCTAAATGATCTATTGATGCGTTTGTAGGGGTTTGATCTCCTGGGTCTTCATGATGTCAGAGTTCCCTTTCTACTGAATGGCTCCAAATGTTGGTTACACAACTCATTTGAGCAGCAGACCTAGGAGAGGTAAGGAGACATGACTTGTTTACCCACTGGAAAAGGGATCCTATGTCTATTACAAATGCAATAAAGAAATAGCACTTTTGGTGACAGAGATAGTTGGAGAGCCAGGGAGAGCAGATTTTCGTTTTGTTTTTCAATCTTCTCAAAGATTAAAAATTAAATCTTCATCAATTTGAAAGTTCAATTAAAGAATCTTTACGTCTAGTCACAACTAGATTACTGCAAAAACTTCCTACCTGGTCTCCCTACCTCCATTCTTATACCCTGTAATCTGAGTTCTGCATGTTGCAAGATGCAATTTTTCTAAAAATAGCTTTCATCACAGTACTTCCTTCTTAAAAAAATCCATAACTCCCTAGTACATATAGGATAAACCCTAGAATTCTAGGCTCAGCACTCAGGACCCTTTGCAGTCTGGTCTCCATTTACCTTTCCAGCCTCATCTCCCATGTGTTCTCTACTCAGAACAGTCTCTTTACTGGTTTCCAAAGATGTCATTGTATTTTTGCTCACACTATCCCACTATTCTTTTATTTAAATCCCACTCACTCTTCAAGCTCAATTTCTACTCCCTCTAGGTCATCTTCAGGGCATATCAGCTTCCTTGCATTCCTTTAGAACTTGTGGTCTATAGTATTTAATTGGTGTTCAGCACGCTCTTTCCCATGTGTCTGTCTCAAACACCTAACTTGACTATAAACTCCTCAAAAGAAGGGCTTGTGTTCCTCTCCTTCTATGTTCCCTTCAGCAGTCTGGCCTGATCACAAACTTTTCTATATTCTGCTGCATGTTTATTGTTTCTTCTTATTCTGTTCACATGTTGATTGATAGGAGGGTGAGGCAGCCCCAAAAGGGTGCTAGAGGCCAGCCTGGAATTCTGCAATATGCCATTAAACCTATCCATGGATAATTAAGGATATTTTTAGTCAAATTACCTTCCTACTGTCCCCTTTATTGTCAGCCCTTAACATCATATAAAAGCATCTTTTGTGTTGCTACATAGTCTTTATAATTATCCCTTTTAATGGTTGCAAAGTAGCTCCATGAGCTATTAATTAATACTGCTTACAATTTCTTTGTAAGGTTATGTATTAGTATCTGTGCTTGTGCCCTAGAGAGCAATAGGTTTTATATCCAGAGCTCCTGGCCTTAGACCAGTGGTTTGCAAAGTGTGGTCCCCAGATGAGCAGCATCAACACCACCTGGGAACTTGTTGGAAATGCAAATTCTCAGGCCCCACACCAGACCTACTGAATCAATAACTCTGGGGCTAGTATCCAGAAATCTATGTTTATTAAACACTTATTAAAGTCCTTCATATGAATCTGATGTACACTCAGATTTGAGAACCACTGGGCTAACTAGAGATCGATAGCCAATAATGATGCCCTATACCAACTCATGGAAATAGCTCAAGGGTTTGGAGTTGGAAAACCTGTATTCAAATTCCAGCTTCCTCCTATATCAGCAGAGAAACCTTGGACCATCATTTCACCTCTTTGAGTTTCTGTTTCTTCATCTGATAGAAGGGGCTAATGTATTACCTACCTCATAGGGTTATTATGATGATCAGATGGGGCAATGCATGTGAAAGATTTTTGTAGACCACATACTGGACTGCGCAAATACTTTATATTTACTTTTCTCAGGTTTAGGCACTATGAAGCTAATCTCAATCCAGAGTGACCTTGCCCTTATAGAATAAGAGTGACCCACACAATATCTTAGAGTCTCTAACCCTTTTTCAGAAATCTAGTGTCTCTGGAAGCAAGAGGAAAAGAAAGACTGGTGTGGGTTGAAGGTAATGTTTTGTCCTTTGAAATACCTGAGGTGGTAGCCATCTTGAGCCTAAACCATTATTTGTGCAGGGCTGGTCTTCACTGTTGGGTCAGCCCCTCAGGGGATTTGTTTTATTTTTGCTATTTAGAGAAGAAGAATGAGGAAACGGTTTTATGCTAGCACCTGGGATTGGGAAGAAAACCAGCTAGCCCTATGGACTCTACTTTATAGGGAGTCTAATCTTGGGAGTCTGAGAGGCACTAGGGCAAAAAGTAGAGGCATTTCAGAGCTGAAATGTTGTATGGCATTGAGAGGAAATGTTCTCCCTCTACCTGTGTGCAACAAAGTGTAATCTTGGTACCCTGAGAACTCTAGGGAATCCAGGAATGCTTTGGAAAAAGAAAGTTTATAGCTTTAGGGCACCTGCAAACAACGCCCTTGTTTAGAGTAGGCCCTGGCAATAGTGGCAGTGAGGAGGTGCTGCTTACAAATAGGTTTAAGAGCAATGGGCATTGCTTGTGTGTAGGAACAGTTACAAATCTTCATCAGCCCTAGGCTCTGGAGTCCCCACCCATCATCACATCAAACTTAATAAAATGCACCCACAGTATACATGAAATAGAATTTTCTTGCTGTAAAAAATTAGAAAAGATTTTTAAAATGTTGCTTTTGAAATTATTTGGCTACAATGAACTCCTTTAGTTTAAAATTGGCTATGATTTTTAAGTAATCATCATACATACTTGGGAATTCTTGTGAAGTGAGAAAATATAAACCCATAAATTGTTTTCAAATGTAATGCAACTTTTTATGAATATTACAAGTAACAGTGATTGAAATTTGCATACATTAAACATTTATTTCTCCATTGCAGGTTTTTTTTTTCATATTTCAGAGCCAGCAAGGGAAAAATGACCCTAATCATGGAATTGGATACCTAAACTGTGTGAGCACTGGTGGTAAACACGTGAGACACCCCCAAGGACTCCCACAAATACTTGGGAGAAGTTTTCAAGGGCCTGAGGTCTTGCATTATGCAGGTGTGGATAAGAGCTGATGAAACTTAGGTTAACACTATTATACGACCCCTATTAATACCTGTAAGCAGGTGAGACTGAGAGAAACTCAAGTTAGAGACCTAAAATATGTGACAACGGATTTTCCTAGGAGTAGGAAGTTATCAATTAGCTGAAAAGGAACTCGGATGGTAAAAAACCAAAATGAAACAAAAAAACAGATGGTAGCCTTTTATTGAAGACTATGGTGAATTCTTGCTCTTTCTCTTGGTCAGATTGGCTGTCTGAGGAAAGATTCTGTGCTAAAGTTTCTCAACCAAAAACCTGTGAGTCATCCTTGACTCCTTCACCTTCCCTTAAACCCTATGTCTAATCCCTCATTAAGTTTTCTGGATTTTACCTGTAAAACATCCTGAATCCATTAGGTTTTTTATACCTCCTCTACCAATACTCTGGTCCAAGATACCATCACTTCTTTCCTGGACTATTGTAACAGCTTTCTAACCTATATCCCTGCTTCCACACTTACTTATCTATTTATATATGCATACAGAAATATATATGCACTGTATCTACTGTCCATTTTCCACATAGCATCCACAGTTATCTTTTAAAAATGTAAGCCAGGTCATGTCATTTTCTTCTTAAAACCCTGCAATGGCTTCCCATCTAACTTCGAATATAATCCAAAAAACCTCTATGTAATCTAACCCCTGCCTATCTTACTAGCTTCATGCTCCACCACTCTCCCTGGATCCACTATGCACTGGCCTTCTCTCAAATCATCAAGCTACTTTTTACTACAGGGCCTTTGCACATAATTTTCTCACTGCCCAGACTAATCAACCTTCAATTTTACCCATGCCTGACTCTTTCTCACATTTGAGTCTCAGTACAACTGTCACTTCCCTCAGAGTCCTTCTTTGATCACACTCTTTAATGTAGCTCTCACATTATTATCTTAGTACCTTATTTACTTCATAGAACTTATTATAATTTATAAATATTTTATTCATATGTTGGTTTATCCTTTTTATTTTTGCTTAGTCACCAAAGTAAGCTCTATGAGAGCAGAGGCTGTGATTTTCTTGTTCACTCTTGTTCACATAGTAGGTGTTCAATAAATACTCATTGAATGAATTAATGCAACATATTACGTAGAGCTTGTTTACTAGTTTTTTTTCATGTGTATGTCTTAGCTGCATCCCCTGAATTAAAATACAACCAGCAAAAACTGACCCAGGCAGTGTGAGATAGTAAAGAAGGATGGAGCAACCTTCTAGGAAGCTAATTACTTTGCAGATGGAGTAGTTGACTAGGGCCCCATCAAATGGCTCAGTGAGTAGCTCATGGAGGGCATAAGTTTCACCTGATTCTTCAGCAGTGTTTGGGAAGTTATGCTTTAAAGAGGAGAGAAGAAGGAAAGTTTTCAGGTCTCAGACAGGGTATCTTCTCCATGGGAAGATTTGACACCCACTTATACACCCATATAGGGAAACTGAGGCTCTCTCTCCCCACTTGGTTGTCCACACACTCATTCTGTCTGGAGTTTCCAGCTTGTATCTGATTCTGTCTGATTTGGAAGTAGAAAATAAACATGATTATTCTTGTGTTTGGAATGTCAAAACTAATTAATGATCCTATATCCCCTTATCCTGATAGAAACTTAAAGCCACAGTGTATTTGAGTTAGTGGAGCCATTTGGAGCTTCTAGGGCACCCCCTTTTATGTTGTTGATGAAGAAAGTGGGATCCAGGGGAGAGAAGTGATTTGGCCAAAACCACGTCTGCTGATCCCCGATCCAGTTCTCTTTCTGCTGTCTCTCTAGCTACTTTATAAACTCCTTAAGGAAAGTGACTATCTATACATTTTATTTCCCTTAATGCCCAGCAGTTAGATAAACAGATCCTTTTTTATTTGTTGGCTACCATGGTGTATTTAGAGGGCCACATTGTGAATATATTATTTTGCCCCTTAAGCAATGAATCGTGGTTTTCATTATCCATTTTTTTTGTTTGTTTGTAAAGTAAAATTATAGCAGATGTGCTTAAAGATCGGTGGTATAGAAAACAATATTGGAGAATTAAAAATTATACTCCTCTTATCACTCTGTCTATCTTTGGTCTATCTTCTCCCTTTATATCTATAAGCAGAATCTTGGTCTTTCTCAATGCAAGATTGATCTATAAAGGCCAGTTACAAAATACCATTTGTTTGTTCATTTATTCGTACGTGAATTCAACAAATATGTCCCAATTATATGATATGTATGGAAGAGAGAGATACATATGCACAATCCAAGAATGTTAGGAATGCTATAATGGAAAGGCAGGCAAAATGCTATGGCAATTGTAAGGTCCAGTCAGGGAAACAGAAAGAACATATTTCAAGCAGAAGGGAATTGATAAAGGCAATTGGTTATATAGATGTTGGAAATATGAAAGAGCAAAAGTGAAATAACCAGAGTAACCTGGAGATTAATAATTGTACAAAGTTGTTAGGGCTGGAGGAATAAAAGACCTATGGAGGGAAGTTCTGAACAACTGATATTTGAACCTCTGAAGAAGGCACGTGGCACGGTGGGTGCTGGAACTCTGAGGTGGGAAGTGTAACTTAAGGGGCTAGGACCACTGAAGGGGATGTGGCTCAATGGGTATTAGGATGATCCAGAGAGTGCAGCCCAACTGATGAGAAATTGACTCTGATTTTCAAGGAAGCATGACTTACCTGATGGTTTGAAGGGATGCAGTGAGGCTGGTGCTGGGAATGCATAAAGAATCTACTGGATGTGTTGATAGGAAACAGAAAAGAGAAGAAGAAAGTCCCTTTCCTCTCTTTCTATTTTCAGATCTCCCTCTAGTTGCTTCCCATTGTCAGAACCTAACTGGAAGTCAGTTGGTAAAGGTGTCTTGGAAGTATAGTTTTCAGAATCCATTACAGATCAGTGTGTAGAAGAGTGGGGCTGAAGCTGAGAGGCTATAGGTAAATGGCCAGCATAGCAATGAAGAAGGACTAAATAAATCTGAATGAGGGTGTTAGTGATTAGGAGGATGAAATAAAACTCCATAGAAGAGACCGTATTGGAAATCAGTAATTCAAAATGAATCAATATGAATACGATTTTAAAAGATTGAGAAAAGGAGGGGATGGGTGGAGAATGAGATGGGAAAGCATTTCATATGTGAGAGAACAAGAAAAACAAAGCATGGCTGCTGTCAAGTACAAGGTATGCCTGGGGAATGGCTTTAAGTTCTATGGTTCTGGAGGGTAATTTACATAGAGTGTGAAGTGGAAGATGGAGGCTGGAAAAGTCGGTACGGGCCAGGTTACTGAGGACTTTGATCATGTGAGTTTAAGGTATTCAGACTTTACTTTTTAGGCAGTAGAGAACTATTGAAAGGCTGTAAGTGGAGGAGGGAAATGGGTCTGATTTGTGTTTCAGTAAGATCACTCTGGCGGTGGTGTAGAGAACAGGTGACACATTATAGGGAAAAGACTGGAGGCAGATGGACTGTTTTTGAGGCTGTTTGTAGTAGAGGGAGGAGAGAGGATAAAGGTCTCCAGTGGAACAGTAACAGTGGGATCGAGAGCCACGGTGGAAAAGCTAAGAATGGTCTGCAAATAATTCATGATAGCAGCGATTTTGTTCAGCTTCCATTCCTCCCCCTAAACAGTTCTGAAGGTTAGAATGTGCTTTCTTCTACTGTGCTGAAATTTGTTACTCTGAAGCTTCTAGCTATTGGTTCTGGTTCTATCCTTTAGACATAAAAGAATAAGTATGCTTCTTTTCCATGATAGCCCTCCATAAACTTTAAGATAATGACAATATCTAAGATCTTCTGGTGTGGCCAGGAAGTAGTGTAGTGTTTAATAATCTCAGGTTTCTTAGATACCTTGGTATTGTTTTTTAAAAAATGTTTAATTTTGAATTAATTATAGATTCACAGGAAGTTGCAAAAATAGTACAGAGAGGTACTGTGTACCATTTCACTCAGTTTCCCCTAATAGTTACTTCTTTCAGAACTATAGTACAGTGTCAAAACCAGGAAATTGACATTGTTTCAATGTGTGGGTATAGTCCTATGTCATTTTATCATATGTGGATTCCTGTAACCACCACTTCAATCAACATACAGAACTGTTCCATAACCACAAAGATCTCCCTTATGCTGCCCTTTTAGTCACATACTCTGCCCTCCCTGCTATCCCTAAACTCTGGCAACCACTAATCTGTTCTTCATCTCTATAATTTTGTCATTTCAAGAATGTTAGGAGGTGATGTCAGCATCATGGCAGAGTGAGTTGTTCCTTTTGTCTCTCCCCTCTAAGTTACAACTATATGGACATCCGTTAACCAACAGAGGATTCCCTACACAGCACAACAGGATGCCTGAGAGATCTATGCAGCTATACATCTGAAGGTGGGTGGGTGGCCCCTGGGAAGCAGTGGAACTAGGGGAGTGGCCCCCTCCCCCTCCCTGGTGGCAGTGAACTAGGTTGTGGATCCTCACACAGTGGTCAACTGACTGTGAGTAGAGGTGAGGGCAGCCAAGCTCACACATGAGTGCTTTCAGAGTGGTAGTAGCCCAGCCCATGGGAGTGCCCACTGTGCCAACGTAGCCCTGCCTGAGTACACACTCCCTACCCAGTGGCGGTGGCTCAGCCTATGCAAAGGTGCCCCACCTTAGTGGCAGCCGTGCTCACGTGAACATGACCTACCTGCTGAGCATGCTGGCCCAGCCAGTGTGAAGCTGCCCCACCAGCTGACAGCCTGGCCTACATGAAGGTGCTCTGCTGAGTGGCTCATGTGAAGGCAGAGTGGCTGACTGGTACAACTACAAGCAGAAGGGGTGGGAACAGAACAAACAGACCCTGCCCCTCCCAGAAGTGGCAGGTGGAATCTGTGACCAGAAGCAACAGGAATCAGAGCAGAATTGGTGACCCAGCACCCAGTGGTGGCAACACTGGCACCAACTCCACAAGCAGTGGGGACTATATATAAGACCCAGGTCCCCACCAGCAGCAGTGACATCTGTGACCCCAGCACACCTGGCAGTGCTGCAACCAGAAGCCAAGACAACCTGGGAACAGCAGTGCAGGTGGTGCACAGGACAGCAGCATTTGAGCCTGCAGAGGGGCAGTGGAGGAACCTGAGACCCAGGTGGCTAGAATCAAAGTAACCAAAGCTGTACCCACATAAGAAAAGGTGATTACCAGGGCCGGCCTGGTGGCATAGTGGTTAAGTTCACACACTAAGCTTTGGTGGCCCAGGGTTTGCAGGTTCAGATCCTGGGTGACAACCTACACACTGCTCATCAAGCCAGGCTGTGGCAGCATCCCACATACAAACTAGAGGAAGATTGGCAACAGATGTTCACTCAGGGGCAATCTTCCCCACCAAAAAAAAAGAAGAAAGAAAAGATTATTGCTACCAAAAATGCATCAGCAGAAGATCAACTCATCAAAAACCATGAAGAATTACAGTAACATTGCAGAACAGAAGGAAAATGACAACTCCCCAGAAACCAAACCTGAAGTCACAGAAGATTACAACCTAACTGATAGAGAATTCAAAATAGTGATCATAAAGAAACTCAGTGAGTTACAAGAAAACTTAGAAAGTCAGTTCAATGAGCTCAGGAATAAAATTAATGAACAGAAGGAATACTTCAAAGATAGAAACCTAGAAATACTTCAGGTGGAGGAGCAGAGAGAATTAAGATTTTTAAAAAATGAAGAAATTCTTTGAGAAATATCTGACTCAGTTTGGAAAAGTAACATAAGGTTTATAGGTATCCTGGAGGGAGAAAGGAGCAGAGAGCTTGTTCAAAGAAATAATAACTGAGAACTTCTCAAACCTGGAGAAGAAACTGAACCTACAAGTACATGAAGCCAATAGACCCCTAATTATATCAGTGCAAAAAAGACCTTCTTCAAGGCATATAATATTAAAACCGTCAAAAGTCAACGGCAAAGAAAAATTATTAAGGGCAGCAAGAGAGAAGAAAATAATCTACAAATTTATGCCCTTCAGGCTTTCAGGAGATTTCTCAGCAGAAACCATACAGGCTGGGAAAGAATGGAATGATATATTCAAAACACTTAAAGACCAAAACTATCAGCCAATAATACTACAGCCAATGAAATTATCTTTCAAATATGATGGAAAAATAAAAGCTTTCCCAGATAAACAAAAGCTGAGGGAGTTCATCACTACTAGACCTACTTTACAAGAAATGATGAAGGGAAGCCTCCTACGTGAAACAAAAAGGCAAAGGTTTACAAAGTTTTGAGCAAGGAGATAAATAGACAAAATAAAAATTGCAGCTCTCTATCAGAATAGGTTAAAACAATTATAAAAGATAAAAGGAAAGAAAGCATCAAAAATAACTATAAACACTTCAATTTAGTCACAAACCCACAACACATAAAAGAATAATTTTTGACAACAAAAACATAGAAGGGAAGAGGAAAGGAATGGAACCTGCTTAGGCTAATGGAGATAAGAGGCTATCAGAAAATGGATGATCTCGTCTATAAGATATTTTATGCAAACCTCATGGTAACCAAAAAACAACAAATCAGAGCAGAGTCACAAGTAATAAATAAAGAGAAAACTGAGAAAACCACCAAACTGAAATGGCAGTCAGAAATACAAGGGAAAAGAAACAATGGAAATATAAACAACTGGAAAATAAGAGATAAAATGGCAGTATTAACCCCTTATATATCAATAATCACTTTAAATGTAAATGAATTGAATTCACCAATCATGAGACACAGAGTGACTACATGGATTAAAAAACAAGAGCCAACAATATGCTGCCTCCATGAAACATCTCAGCACTAAAGAAAAACATATGCTCAAAGAGAAGGGGTGGAAGATGATATTCCAAGAAAATGGCAAACAAAAGAAAGCAGGTGTAGCCATACTATATCACACAGAGCATACTTCAAAATAAAAAAGGTAATGAGAGAAAGATGGGCATTATATAATGATAAAGGGACATTCCACCAAGAACACATAGCACATGATTATAGATGTACCTAATGCAGGAGCACCAAAGTGTATAAAGCAACTATTAACAGACCTAAAGGGAGAAATTGACTGCAACACAATAATAGTAGGGGACCACAACACCCCTACTTACATCAATGGATAGATCATCCAGACAGTAAGTCAACAAGGGAACAGTGGCCTTAAATGAAGCACTACAAGATGGGACTTAATACATATAGAACATTCTATCCAAAAACAGCAGAATACACATTCTTCCTAAGTGTGCATGGAACATTCTCAAGAATAGACCATGTATTGAGAAACAAGGCAAGTCTCAAGAAATTTAAGAAGATTGAAATCATATTGAGCATCTTTTCCAACCACCATGCTATGAAGCTGGAAATCAATTACAAGAAGAAAGCTGAGAGCCAGCCCCAGTGGCCTAGTGTTTAAGTTTAGTGTGCTCCACTTTAGCAGCTGGGGTTTGGTACCTGGGTACGGACCTACACCACTCATCTGTTAGTAGCTATGCTGTGGCAGCAGTTTACATAAAAGAAAAAAAAACTAGTAAAGTCACAAATATGTGGAGACTAAATAACATCCTACTGGACAACTATTAGATCAATGAAGAACTCAAAGGAGAAATAAAAAAATACCTGGAGGGGCTGGCCCCGTGGCCGAGTGGTTAAGTTCGCATGCTCTGCTGCAGGCAGCCCAGTGTTTCGTTGGTTCGAATCCTGGACGCGGACATGGCACTGCTCATCAGACCACGCTGAGGCAACGTCCCACATGCCACAACTAGAAGAACCCACAATGAAGAATATACAACTATGTACCGGGGGGCTTTGGGGAGAAAAAGGAAATAAGAAAATCTTTAAAAAAAAAATACCTGGAGACAAATGAAAATGAAAGCACAACATACCAACTCTTATGGGATGAAACAAAAGCAGTACTAAGAGGGAAATTTATAGGGATACTGGCCTACCTCAACAAACAAGAAAAATGTCAAATAATTAATCTTAAACCACACCTAAAGGAACTATAAGAAGAACAAACAAAGCCTAAAGTCAGTAGATGGAGGGAAATAATAAAAATCAGGGCAGAAATAAATGAAAGAGACACTAACAAAACAATAGAAAGGATCAATGAAACTAAGGCTAGTTCTTTGACAAGATAAACAATATTGACAAACTCTTAGCCAGACTCACTAAGAAAAATGAGAGATGGTTCAAATAAATAAAATTAGAAATGAAAGAGGAGAAATTACAATGGACACCTCAGAAATACAAAGGATTATAAGAGAATACTATGAAAAACTATATGCCAAAAAATTGGATAACCTGGAAGAAAGGGATAAATTTTTAGAATCATAGAACCTTCCAAAACTGAATCAAGAAGAAATAGAGAATCTGAATAGACCAATGAAAAGTAAAGAGATTGATAGAGTAATCAAAACCCTCCCAAAGAACAAAAGTCCAGGACCAGATGGCTTCTCTGGTGAATTTTACCAAATATTCAAACAAGATTTTACAGCTATCCTTCTTAAACTATCCTGAAATATTGGAGAGGATGGGACGCTTCCTAACTCATTCTAAAAGAGCAACATTACCCTGATACCAAAACTGAACAAGGACAACACATAAAAGCAAAATTACAGGCCAATATCACTGATGAACATAGATGCAAATATCCTCAACAAAATATTAGCAAATTGAATACAGCAATACATTAACAGGATCATACACTATGATCAAGTGAGATTTATTCCAGGGATGCAGGGATGGTTCAACATCCACAAATCAATCAGTGTGATGCACCACATTAACAAAATGAGGAATAAAAATCAAATGATCATCTCAGTGGATGCAGAAAGATCAGTTGACAGGATCCAATATACATTAATGATAAAAACTCTGAATCAAATGGGTATAGAAGGAAAGTACCTCAACATAATAAAGTCCATATATGACAAAACCACAGCCAACAGTATACCTAATGGTGAAAGCTGAAAACTATTTCTCAGAGAACTGGAATAAGACAAGGAAGCCCACTCTCACCACTCTTATTCGACATAGTACTGGAAGTTTGGCCAGAGCAATTAGGCAAGAAAAAGAAATAAAAGGGATGCCAATTGGAGAGGAAGAAGTAAAACTTGCACTCTTTGTGGATGACATGATTCTCTATATAGAAAACCCTAAAGAATCCACCAGAAAACTATTATAAATAATTAACAACTACAGCAAAGTTGCGGAGTACATTCAACATGCAAAAATCAATGGCATCTCTATACACTAATAATCAACTAGCAGAAAGAAAAGTCAAGAATACAATCCCATTTACAATTGATACAAAAGGAATAAAATATCTAGGAATCTAAAGGAATAAAATATCTAGGAATATCTTGGTTCTTTAACCAAGAAGGTGAAAGATCTAGACACTGAAAACTATTAGACATTGTTGAAAGAAATCAAAAAAGATAGAAAGACACTGAGAGATAGTCTATACTCATGGATTGGAAGAAGTAACATAGTCAAAATGTCCATATGACCTAAAGCAATCTACAGATTTAATACAATCCCACTCAGAATCCCAATGACATTCTTCACAGAAATAGAACAAAGAATCCTAAAATTTATGTGTAACAACAAAAGACCCTGAATAGCCAAATGAATCCTGAGAAAAAACAACAAAGCTGGAGGTATGAGACTCCCTGATTTCAAAATATACTACAAAGCTATAGAAACCAAAACAGCATGGTACTGGCACAAAAACACACACAGATCAATGGAACAGAACTGCAAGCCCAGGAATAAACCTACATATCTATGGACAGCTAATTTTCAACAAGGGAGCTATGAACATACAATGGAGAAGGGAAAGTCTCTTCAATAAATGGTGTTGGGAAAACTGGAAAGTCATAAGCAAAAGAATGAAAGTATGCCATTATCTTTCACCATACACAAAACTCAACTCAAAATGGATTAAAGACTTGAATGTAAGACCTGGGACCATTAAACTTCTAGAAGAAAACCTAGGCAGTATGCTCTTCAACATCTGTCTTAGCAGCATATTTTCAAGTACCATGTCCGACCTGGCAAGGGAAACAATAGAAAAAATGAACAAATGGGAGTACATCAAACTCAAAAGCTTCTGCACAGCAAAGGAAACCATCAACAAAACGAAAAGACAACCTAACAACTGGGAGAAGATATTTGCAAACCATATATCAGATAAGGGGTTAATATTCAAAACATATAAAGAACTCATACATCTCAACAACAGAAAAACTAACAACCCAATTAAAAAATGGGCAAAGGATCTGAACAGACATTTTTCCAAAGAAGATATACAGATGGCCAACAGGCACATGAAAAGATTTTCAACATTGCTAACTATCAGGGAAATGCAAATCAAAACTGCAATGAGATATCACCTCACACCCATCAGAATGGCTATAATTAACAAGACATGAAACAATAAGTGTCAGAGAGGATGTGAAGAGAAGGGGACCCTCATACACTGCTGGTGGGAGTGCAAACTGGTGCAGCCACTATGGTAAACAGTATGGAGATTCCTCAAAAAATTAATAATAGATCTGCCATGTGATCCGACTATTCCACTGCTGGGTATTTATCCAAAGAACCTGAAAACAGGAATACATAAAGATACATGTACCCCTATGTTCATTGCAGTGTTATTCACGATAGCCAAGACTTGGAAGCAACCTAGGTGCTCATCAAGAGATGAATGGATAAAGAAGATGTGGTACATATACACAATGGAATACTACTCAGCCATAAGAAATGAGGAAATCTGGCCATTTGCCACACATGGATGGACCTTGAGGGTATTATGCTAACTGAAATGAGTCAGAGGGAGAAAGTCAAATACCATATGATCTCACTCATAAATAAAAGATAAAAACAACGACAAACACATAGAAACAGAGATTGGATTGGTGGTTACCGGAGGGGATGGGGTAGGGAGGAGTGTGAAAGGGGTGGTTAGGCACATGTGTGTGGTGATGATTGTAATTAGTCTTTGGGTGGTGAACATGCTTCAATCTACACAGAATTCGAAATATATAACGATGTACACCTGAAATTTTTATAATGTTATAAACCATTGTTGTCACAATAAAGAAGGGGAAAAAACCAAAAATAATAAAAAATAAATATCCAAATGACATTGAAAAAAATGATAAAAGATTAAATGTTTTTTAAAACTCCTAAGATTAAGTAAGGCAAGGTTATCTGCTCTCACCATTTCTCTTCAATGTATTACTGGAAGCTCTTGCTAGCACAATAAGGCAGAAAAGGAAACAAAAGGCATACAGATCAAAAAGGAAGAAATAAATAAAAATACCCCTATTTTTAGGTGACATGATAGTCTACATAGACAATCATCAGTAATCTACAAAAACCTCCTACAACAAGTAAATGAGTTCAGCAACTTTGCAGGGTAAAAGATAAACATACAAAATCAATTGTATCTCTATATATTAGCAATGAACACATGGAAATCATAATTAAAAATATAATTTAATATCTTTCAAAAAAAGAAATAGAAATCTAACTAAACATGTACAGAGTTTTTATGATGAAAACTACAAAACATTGAGGAAAGAAATCAAAGATCTAAATAAATGGAGAGACATACCATGTTTATGCATTGGAGGATTCAACATAGTAAAAATATCAGTTCTCTCCAAAATGATACACAGGTTTAGTACAACCCCTATCAAAATCACAGCAGGACTTTTATAGATATAAGCAAGCTTATTTTTAAAATGATATGAGAAAGCAAAAGAACTGGAATAGCTAAGTCAATTTTGAAAAAGAATGTAGTGGGAGGAATCACTCTGATTTTAAGGCTTATTATAGGGCTACAATAATCAACACTATGTGTTTTGTTAGAGGGATAGACCCATATAGATCAATGGAACAGAATAGAGAATCCAGAAATAGACCAACACAACTATGGCCAACTGACTTTTTACACAGGTACAAAAGTAATTCAATGGAACAAGAAGTCTTTACAAGCGGTGCTGGAGTAATTGCATATTGATAGGCAAAAAAATTTTAACATTTACCTGAACCTCACACATTATAAAAATGAACTCGAAATCAATCATGTAAAACATAAAACTCTAAAACTATTAGGAGAAAATCTTCAAGACCTAGGGCTTGGTGAAAAGTTCTTAGACTTTAGATGTAAAACACAATCCATAAAAAGAAAAAAATCATCACATTGGACTTAAAATTTAAAACTTTTGGTCTGGGCAAGACCTTGTGAAAAGGATAAAAAAGACAAACCACAAAGTAGGGGGAAATATTTGCAAGCCACATGGCTGACAAAGGACTCATATCTACAACATATTAAAGAGTTTTCAAAAGTCAACTGTAAAAGAATAAACAAGCCAATTAAAAAATGGGCCAAGCACCTGAAGAAACATTTCACTGAAGAGGATATATAGATGGCAAATAAACACATGAAAGGATGTTCAATATAACTAGACGTTAGGGAAATGCAAATTAAGATCACAATGAGACATCACTACACATCTATCAGAATGGCTAAAATAAAAAATAGTGATGACACCAAATGATAGCAAGAATGTTTAGAAACTTGATAATGTATATAGTGCTGGTGGGAACATAAAATAGTACAGACACTAAAAAAGTTTGTCAGATTCTTTTTTTTGGTGAGGAAGATTGGCCCTGAGATAACATCTGTTGCCGATCTTCCTCTTGTTTTTTTTCTCCCCAAAGCCCCAGCACATAGTCGTGTATCCTAGTTGTAGGTCATTCTAGTTCTTCTATATGGGATACCACCACAACATGGCTTGATGAGCGGTGTGTAGGTCTGCGCTCAGGATCCAAACTGGTGAACCCAGGGCTGCTGAAGGGGAGCATGTGAACTTAACCACTCAGCCGTGGGTCTGGGCCCAGTAGATTCTTTTAAAACTAAATGTACAACTACCATACAACCTAGCAGTTGCACTCTTGGTGATTTATCCCAGAGAAATGAAAACTTATGTCCACAGAAGAACCTGTAGCAATTTTATTCATAATAGTCAAAAACTGGAAACAGCCAAAATCTCCTCAATAGGTGAGTGATTAAACAAATTGTGTTACATCCATACCTTGGAATACTACACAGAAATAAAAAGGAATAAGCTGTTGATACATGCAGCAACTTGGATGAATCTCAAGGTCACTCTGGTAAGTGAGAAGAGACAATCTCAAAGGTTACATACTATACAATTCCACTTATATAGCATTCTTATTTTTATATTATTTTATTGAGGCCATATTGGCTTATTGTGTAAATTTCAGATGTACATTATTATATATCAGTTTCTGTATAGACTGCATCATGTTCCACACCAATATTCTGGTTTTAATCCATGAATACACATTTGTGCCTCTTTACTCCTTTCGCCATTCACCCACCACCTTTCCCTCAGGTAGCCACTAATCTGTTTTCCTTATCCATGTGTTCCTTTCTTTTCCACATATGAGTGAAATCATATGGTGTTTGTCTTTCTCTGTCGGGCTTTTTTCACTTAACATAATACCCTCAAGGTCCATCCGTGTTGTCACAAATGGCACCATTTTGTCTTTTTTATGGCTGAGTAGTACTCCATTGTGTATATATACCACATTCTCTTTATGCATTCATCCATCCATTCAGTTGATGGGCACTTAGGATGCTTTCACATCTTGGCTATTGTGAATAATGCTTCTATGAATGTAGGGATGCATAAATCTCTTTGAATTGTTGATGGCATGTTCTTTGGATAAATACCCAGTAGTGGGTTAGCTGGATCATACGGTATTTCTATTTTTAATTTTTTGAGAAATCTCCATGCTATTTTCCATATTGGTTGCACCAGTTTGCATTCCCACCAGCAGTGTATGAGGGTTCCCTTTTCTCCATATCCTCTCCAACATTTCTTATTTCTTCTCTTAATTATAGCCATTTTGATGGGTGTGAGGTGATATATTATTGTAGTTTTGATTTGCATTTCCCTGATACTTAGTGATGTTGAATGTATTTTCCTGTGCCTGTTGGCCATCTATATATCTTCTTTGAAAAAATATCTGTTCATATCCTCTGCCCATTTTTTGATGAGTTTGTTTGTTGTTGAGTTGTATGAGTTCTTTATATATTTTGGAGATTAACCCCTTGTCAGATATATGATTTGCAGATATTATCTCTTAGTTGGTGGGTTGTCTTTACATTTTGTTGATGGTTTCCTTTGCCTTGCAGAAGCTTTTTAGTCTGATGTAGGCCCATTTGTTTATTTTTTCTTTTGTTTCCTTTGCCTGAGGAGCCATGGTATTCAAAAATATACTGCTAAGACTGATGCGAAAGTGTATACTGCCTATATTCCCTTCTAAGAGTTTTATGGGTGCAGGTCTTACATTCAACTCTATAATCTATTTTGAGGTAATTTTTGTGTATTGTGTAAAGTAATGGTCTACTTTCATTCTTTTGCATACGGCTGTCCAGTTTTTCCAACACCATTTATTGAAGAGTCTTTCCTTTCTCCATTGTATTTTTTGGCACATTTATCAAAGATTATCAGCCCATAGATATGTGGGTTTCTTTCTGGGCTGTCAATTCTGTTCCATTGATCTGTGTGTCTGTTTTTGTACCAGTACCATGCTATTTTGGTTTCTATAGCTTTGTAGTATATTTTGAAATCAGGGAGTCTGATACCTCCAGCTTTGTTGTTTTTTCTCAGGATTTATTTGGCTATTCGGGGTCTTTTGTTGTTGCATACACATTTCTTTGTTCTATTTATGTGAAAAATGTTGTTGGAACTTTGATAGGGATTGCATTAAATCTGTAGATTGCTTTAGGAAATATGTACATTTTAACTATGTTAATTCTTCCAATCCAAGAGCATGGAATATCTTTCCATTTCTTTGTGTCTTCTTCAATTTCTTTCAACAATGTTTTATAGTTTTCAGTGTGCAGATCTTTAAACCATTTAAGTTTATTCCTAAGTATTTTATTTCTTTTGTTACTATTGTAATTGGGATTGTACTCTTTATTTCTCTTTCTGCTACTTCGTTGTTAGTATATAGTGATGCAACTTATTTTTGTATGTTGACTTTGTATCCTGCAACTTGACTGTATTCATTTATTATTTCTAAATTTTTAATGGGTTCTTTAGGGCTTTCTCTCTATATAATCATGTCATCTGCAAATAGTGGCAGTTTCACTTCTTCCTTTCCAATTTGGATTCCTTTTATTTCTTTTTCTTGCCTGATTGCTCTGGCTAAGACTTCCAACTCTATGTTAAATAAGAGTTGTTAAAGTGGGGATTGTTTTGTGGTTCCTGTTCTTAGAGGGATAGCTTTCAGTTTTTCTCCATTGAAAACAATAATAGCTCTGAGTTGATCATCTATGGCCTTTATTATGTTGAGGTACTTTCCTTTTATACCCATTTTATTCAGGGTTTTTATCATAAATGGATACTGTATCTGGTCAAATGCTTTTTCTGCATCTATTAAGATGATCATGTGATGATTATTCTTGATTTTGTTAATGTGGTGTATCACATGGATTGATTGATGGGTGTTGAACCATCTCTGCATTCCTGAAATAAATCCCACTTGAACATGGTGTATGATCTTCTTAATGTATTGTATTTGATTTGCTAGTGTTTTGTTGAGGGTTTTTGCATCTATGTTCATCAGTGATATTGGCCTGTAATTTTCCTTTTTTGCATTGTCCTTGTCTGGCTTAGGTAGCAGTGTATTGTTGGCTTCACAGAATGAGTTAGGAACCTTCCCCTCCTCTAAACATTTTTGGAAGAGTTTGAGAAAGATACGTATTCATTCTTCTTTGAATGTTTCATAGAATTAACTAGTGAAGTTGTCTGGTCATGGACTTTTATTTTGGGGGAGCTTTATGGTTACTTCTTCTATCCCCTTACTGGAGTTTGGTCCATTCAAATTCTCTATTTCTTCTTGTTTCAGTTTTGGAAAGTTGTATGATTCTACAAATTTATCCATTTCTTCTAGATCATCCAATTTGTTGGCATATAACTTTTCTCTTATAATCTTTTGTATTTCTGAGGTGTCTGTTGTAAAATCTCCTCTTTCATTTCTGATTTTATTGATTTGAGCCTTCTCTTTTCTTGGTGAGTCTAGCTAAAGGTTTCTCCATTTTGTTTATCTTTTCAAAGAACCACCTCTTGCTTTCATTGATCTTTTCTATTTTTTTTTAGTCTCTGTTTCATTTATTTCTGCTCTGATTTTTATTAATTCTTTCTTTCTACTGATGTTGGGCTTTGTTTCTTCTTCTTTTTCCTGCTCCTTTAGTTGCACTGTTCAATTGTTTATTTGGAGTTTTCATGTTTGTTGAGGTAGGCCAGTATTGCTTTAAATTTCCCTCTTAGAACTGCCTTTGTTGTATCCCATGGATTTTGGCATGTTGTATTTTCATTTTCATTTATCTCCAGGTATTTTTTGATTTCTCCTTTGATTTCCTCATTGACCCAATCATTATTCAGTAGCATTCTGTTTAATCTCCACATATTTGTGGCTTTTCTGACTTTCTTCCTGTAGGTGATTTCTAGTTTCATACCTTTGTGGTCAGAAAAGATCCTTGGTATTATTTCAAGGTTCTTAAATTTATTGAGACTTGCTTTGTGGCCTAATATGTGATCAATCCTGGAGAATGTTCCATGTGCATTTGAAGAGAATGGGTATTTTTTTGTTTTGGGATGGAATTTTCTTTTTCTTTTTTTTTTTAAATTGCAGTAACATTGGATTATAATATTATATAGCTTTCTGATGTACATCGTAATATATTTCAAATTCTGTGTAGATTACATCATATTCACCACCCAACAAGTAATTATTGTCCATCCCCTCACATGTGAGCTTCATCACCCCTTTTGCCCTCCCCCCTCCCCCTTCCCCTATGATAACCACCAAACCAATCTCCATTGCTATGTGTTTATTTGTTGTTGTTTTTATCTTCTACTTATGAGTGAGATCATATGGTATTTGACTTTCTCCCTCTGACTAATTTCACTTAGCATAATACCCTCAAGGTCCATCCATGTCACAAATGGCCGGATTTCATAATTTCTTATGGCTGAGTAGTAGTCCATCGTGTATAAATACCACATCTTCTTTATCCATCCGTCCCTTCATGGGCATCTAGGTTGCTTCCATGTCTTGGCTATTGTGTATAATGCTGCAATGAACATAGGGGTGCATGTATCTTTATGCCTTTGTGTTTTCAAGTTCTTTGGATAAATACCCAGCAGTGGAATAGCTGGATCATATGGTAGATCTATTCTTAATTTTCTGAGGATACTCCATACTGTTTTCCATAGCGGCTGCACCAGTTGGCACTCCCATCAGCAGTGAACAAGGGTTCCCTTCTCTCCACACCCTCTCCAACATTTGTTGTTTCCTGTCTTGTTAATTATAGCCATTCTGACTGGAGTGAGGTGATACCTCATTGTAGTTTTGATTTGCATTTCCCTGATAGCCAATGATATTGAGCATCTTTTCATACGCCTGTTGGCCATCCGTATATCTTCTTTGGAGATCTACTAAGCACATCTGGTCTAATGTATCATTTAAGGCCAACATTTCCTTATTGATCTTCTGTTTGGATGGTCTATCCATTGGTGTAAGTGAAGTGTTAAAGTCCCATACTATTATTGTGTTAGTGTCCAATTCTCCTTTTATGTCTGTTAATACTTGCTTTATATATTTAGGTGCTGCTATATTGGGCACATAAATATTTACAAGTGTTGTATCCTCTTGTTGGATCGTTTCCTTTATCATTATGTAGTGCCCAATTTGCCTCTTGTTACAGTTTTTATTTTAAAGTCTATTTTGTCTGATATAAGTATTGCTACCCCCACTTTCTTTTCTTTGCCATTTGATTGCAGAATCTTTTTCCATCCCTTCACTTTCAGTTTGTGAGTGTCTTTAGGTCTGAAATGTGTCTCTTGTATGCATCTTATATGTGGATCTTGTTTTTTTTATCCAATTGGCCGTCCTATGCCTTCTGAGTTGAGTATTTAGTCCATTAACCTTTAAGGTAGCTATTGATAAATATGTATGTATTGCCATTTTGTTACTTTTTCTCTGGATTTTTTAGTAGTTCTTCTCTGTTCCTTTCTTCTCTTTATCTCTCCTCTTGTGGATTGACATTTCTCTTTAGTATTATGCTTGGGTTCCTTTCCCTTAATTGTTTGTGTATTTATGATAGGTTTTTAGTTTTTGATTACCATGACATTCATGCATAATAATCTACGTATATAGCAATCTATATTCAGTTGATAGTCTCTTTAGTTTTACCTCTTTCTAAAAGCTCTACTCTTTTACTTCTCTCCTCCCCCATTTCGTGTTCTTGATATTATATGTAAACTCTTATTTTATGTCTGTGTATCCCTTGCCCTCTTATCATTCAAAAAGGTAATTTTAGTACTTTTGTCTTTTGATCTTCATATAATCTTCATTGATGGTTGATCTGTGACCTTTACTGTATTTTTACCTTTACCTTTTTTGTTTTGATAATTGTCTTATTCCTATTTATGGTCTTTTTTTCCCACTTAAATAAGTCGCTTTAGAATTTCTTTCAAAACTGGTTCCTTGATGATAAAGTCCTTTAATTTTTGCTTGTCTGGGAAACTTTTTATCTCTCATTCCATTCTGAATGATAACTTTGCCATGTAGAGTATTCTTGGCTGTAGATTTTTTCCTTTCAGCACTTTAAATATATCTTGCCACTTCCTTCTAGCCCTTAAGGTTTCTGGTGCAAACTCAGCTGATAGTCTTATGGGGTTTCCTTTGTATGTCACTTATTGTCTTTTGTGTCTCTTAGGATTGTCTCTTTATCTTTAATTTTGGACATTTTAGCTATAATCTGTCTTAGTGTGGGCCTCTTTGCGTTTATCTTGTTTGGTACTCTTTGTGCTTCCTGTACCTGGATGTCTTTTTCTTTGTTAGGTTAGGAAAATTTTCATCTATTTTTTCTTCAAATAGATTCTCTGCCCCTTTGTCTCTCTCTTCTCCCCCTGGGACACCTATAATATGAATCTTAGTGTGCTTGATGTTGTCCTAGACTTCCCTTAGACTGTTCTTGATATTTTAAATTCTTTTTCCTTTTATCTGTTCAGCTTGGGTGATTTCCTGTAGTCTTTCATCTGGCTTGCTTATCTGTTCTTATGTATCATCTACTGTGCTATTGAGTCCCTCTAGTGAATTTTTCACTTCCACTATTGTATTCTTCATTTCTGATTTGTTCTTTTTTATATTTTCCAATTCTTTGTTGACATTTTCACTGTGCCCATCCATTTTTTCTCCCAAGATCCATGAGCATCCTTATGATTTTTGTTTGAACTCTTTGTTAGGTAGATTGTTTATTTCTGTTTCATTTAGTTCTTTTTCTGGTGTTTTGTCCTGTTCCCTTGCTTGGAACATACTCCTTTGCCTCCTCACTTTACCTCATTCTCTGTGCTTATATCTATGTATTAGGTGGGTCATCTAAGTCTCCTGAATTTGTAGAAGTGATCTTATGTAGGAGACACACTTTGAGGGCCAGCAGTGTGCTTCCCTCCTGCTGCTAATTCCAAATGTTTCAAGAGTGACCCCTGCATGGGCTATGTGTGTCCTTTTGTTGTGGCAAGGTTGCTTTTGCTGCAGGTGCTCAGAGAGTTTAGGCTGTTGCCCTGACTGGCTGGTTGTAGTACCCAAGTGTGTCTGACTGCTGTGGTCCCTTCAGTCACTTTATTGGATTTGGGCAGCCCCAGCACAGTTGGCTGAAATGTCTAATAGCACAGTCCTGTTGCAGTTTTTCTGCTAAGTGAGTAGGCCCCCAGCATGGCTGGTTGCTGTGCTCAGCAGCTTACAGTTGCTTTAGGTCTCCAGCCTGCAAGGCTGTTGTCAGCTCTCTCAGGATTGCAACTGAGGGGGGCTGGCCCCAGGCTTGGGAACACCCCGTTGTTTTAAGCTTTGGAAGGCAGGAAAAAACCCCTATGTGGCTGTTTGAGAAGCACAGGTCTTCTGCTGCTGATAAGCCCTTTGGCCCATAGGTCCACACCCATGGTGAACACAGTCTGGGCCTGTTCACACTTATTGACCCTCTGGAACAGACCCATTCACCCTACTGCAGAGGCCCCCATACACTCCACTAACACCCAATACTCTTTACCTACTCTTCACACAAGCTCTGCCCCACACAGTTGGATCTACAGAAGATCCAGGCACCTAGTCTATGCAGGGCAAAAAGTTGCCTGAGGGCTTGCTGTTAGGTGGGGCCAATCTCTAGGGTGGGCTGCCTGCCTTGGCTGAGCTGGATTAAATTGTTCTAGTGGGTGGGGCAGATCCTGGGCTAACAGGCAAAGGGAAGAACCCCAATGGCATCTGCCAGCGTCTGTGTCAGCACACTTGTACTAGGTCACAATAATGGCTGCCTCCAACATCTCAGTCCCTGAAGAAGTCTCACCTCTCACCAAGCTGCACCCAATCCTGTCAGGTGAGTCTGTTTTCAGCAAAGGATTGTGAAGCTTTCTTTCTGGTGATTTTAGTTTCCTTCCCAAAAATGGGTGAATTTGTGTGTGGGCTCTTTAAGAGCTGGCTTTTTTCCACGTATGTCTGATAGCTTTTCTACGGGAATTCCCCATTGTAGTTAATAGCCAGCAAATCCAGATATCATGAGACTCATCTCAGTTGCGCTAAGTGCAAAGGATGCTTATAGCAGCAATGCTCCCCTTCTCAGGTCCCCCACTCCTACAGGGAAGGCTGCGTACCTTAAGATTGCTCCTGGCCAGCTCACTGTGCAGCTCCATGGCTCAGAAAGGTGACTTTTTTTTATCTCCAGACAGGAACTTCTGCCTCTTCCACCTCACTCATGATTGTTCCTTGTTGCAGGGGTTTTTCAATCCAGTTTTCAGTTTTCTCTCAGGGGTAAGTTATTCAAAAATAGTTGTAACTTGGTTGTGTTCATGGGAGGATGTGAATTCAGAGTCTGCCTACACCACCATCTTGACACACTCTAAACTCCATCTTTTATCATTAAGCATCAGTATTACTATAGGTTTTATGTAAATATTCTTCATCAAATTGAGGTAGTTCCTTTTTATTCCTAGTTTGTTGAAAATTTTTGTCATTCATGGGTGGTGAATTTTGCCAGATGTTTATTCTGTATCAATTGATATGATCACTTGATTTTTCTTCTTTAGCCTATTAATGTGGTGAATTACATTGACTGATTAACAAATACTTAACCACCCTTGCTTTCTTGGAATACACCACACTTGGTCATGGTGTATAATTCTTTTTTTTATTACTGAAGTCTATGTGCTAATATTTTGTTGAGGATTTTTACATCTAAGTTTGGAAATTTATAAACACAATTTCTTTAATATCCATAGGGATATTCAAGTTATCTGTTTCATATTGGGTGAGTTGTGATGATTTTTTGTTTTTGTTTTTTGATAAATTGGTGTTTTTCATCAAAGTTGTTTGATTTATGAGTGTAGAGTTGTTTTTATATTTCCTTATTATCCTTTTGAGATCTGCATGATCTGTAGTGATATCCTGTTTCATTCCTGATATTGGTAATTTGTGTATTCTCTTTTTTATTGTCAGTTTTGCTAGAGGTTTGCCAATTTTATTGACTTTTTCAAGGAACCAGTTGTTTTTCATTAATTTTTTCTTTTGTTTTTCTGTTTTCAGTTTCATTGATTTCTGTTCTTATCTTAATTCTGTCTTTCTTTTCTTCATCTTGTTTTGGGTTAAGTTTGTCCTTACTTTTCTCATTTCTTGAGATAGGAGATTATATTGCTAGTTTGACACAGTTACTCTTTTCTAATATAAGTATTTAGTGCTCCAAGTTTCTCAGCATGATTTTAGCTGTGCATCGCAAATTTTCATATATTTTATTTTCATTTTCATTCAGTTCAGTGTATTTTTGATATCCCTTGTGACTTTTTCCTTGACCTATGTTTTACTTAGAAGTATGTTGTGGGTGTGATGTCAGCAACATGGAAGAGTGAGCTGTTCCCTTCATCTCTCCCCCTTTTTAACTACAACTAAATGGACATTCACTGACCAACAGAGGAAGCCCACACAGCACAACAGGATGCCTGAGAACCACATGCAGCTATACATCTGAACGTGGATGGACTGGACCCCCAGGAAGTAGCAGAGATAGGTGAGCACACCCTGCTCTCCCCCAGTAGCCCTGTGCATGCACACAAACACTTTCTAACCTGGTGCAAGCACCCAGAAAGTGGGAACATACAGCAGGGAAACCATAAGAGGAGGAGGTGGTAGTGCTTAGCCTGTGCTCACAGTCACTCTCCTGGTGGAGAGAGGGAGCCAACCACACCGCTGTGCCATCAAGGAGCAGCCATAGCTCAGGTGCCAGCGAGGAAACCCCACCCACCAAGTACAGCAGCCCTGTGGACTGCAGATTGTAAATAGGGACCTCAGCAGATTTCCATGCTGGGGCAGACACTTCCCAGGCACATGCAAGTGCTCACCATGAAGCTGCACTCCCAAAGAGGGAAAAGGTCTGGGTGGCTGCAGGAATAGGCACTGCAGCTTTGAGCCCACTAGTGATCACTTTCTGGCAGGGATGGGGAGCTCAGAGCACCTCTGAGGTGCCAAAGAGTGGCCCTAACCTAGCGAGGAAGTCCCAGTCAACAAGCACAGTCCTCACAAGTGCCTGAACACATCCCAGGCTGGGGCAAGCACCTGTAATACCCCCAAAGCTTCCAGCAGATGGGGTGGGGCCAGAAACCCTGCTCCTGCTCCCTTCTAGTGGTAACGGGGAATTTGCATCCTAAGAATACCACAAATGCCCCGACAAAAGATTAGCTCATCAAACACCATGAGAAACTGCAGCAACAATTCAGACCAGAAGGAAAATGACAATTCTCCATAAGCCAACATTGTAGACACAGAAATATACAACCTAAATTACAGAGAATTCAAAATAGCTATCATAAGGAAACTCAACGACTTACAAGAAAACATGGAAGAACAATTCAAGGAGCTCAGCAATAAAATGAATCTCTTCACCAAAGAGATTGAAACTATAAAAAAAAAGCAGAAATTCTAGATATGAAAATCACAATTAATAAAATAAATAATAATCTAGAATCTTTAAGAAATAGAACTGATCTTATGGAGGAAAGAATTAGTCTTCTTGAGGATAAAAATGTACAAATTCTACAGGTGGAGGAGACAGAACTAAGATTTTAAAAAAATGAATTCTTCAAGAAATATCCAACTTAATTAGGAAAAGCAACATAAGGATTATAGGTATTCAAGAGGGAGAAGGGAGGGAGAAAGGAGCTGAGAGCTTGTTCAAAGAAATAATTGCTGAGAACTTCCCAAACATGAGGATGGTTTCAGATTTACAGATAAACAAAGCTAATCGAATGCCCAATTTTATACATGCTAAAAGACCCTCTCTAAGGCATATAATAGTAAAAATGGCAAAAATTTTGGCGAAAGGAAGAATATTAGGAGCAGCAAGGCAGAAGAAAATAACCTACAAAGGAAACCCTATCAGGCTTTCAGCAGATTTTTCTGAAGAAACTTTATTGGCTAGGAGAGAATGGAATGATATATTCAAAATACTGAAAGATAAAAAACTTTCAGTCAAGAATACTCTATCCAGTGAAACTTTCCTTCAGATATGATGGAGAAATAAAAGCTTTCCCAGATAGACAAAAGCTGAGGGAGTACATCGCCACTAGTTGGTCCTGCCCTACAGGAAATAATTAAAGATGCCCTCACACTGACAACCAAAAGGCAAAGGTCTACAAAGTTTTGAGCAAGGAGATAAATAGACAGACATGATCAGAATCCTGAAGCTCTCTGCTAGAACAGGGAGGCAAGGGCTCAATGACAACTTAAAAGACAAAGGGAAAGAAAGCATCAAAAGTAGTGATAAACACCTCACCTTAGCCACAAACTCACAAGATTAAAAACAGAACAGTGTGTGACAGCAATTACTCAGAAGGAGAGAGGGAAGGGAAGGAATCTGCTTAGGTTAAGGGAGATAAGAGGCTATAAGAAAATGGACTATTTCATCTACAAGATCATTCATACAATCCTGATGGTAACAACTAAAGAAAAAATCAGAGCAGAGTCACAATTCACAAAAAGAGAGAGAACTGAGAAATCCCTCTCAGAAAACCAACCAAATAAAATGGTAGTCAGAAATACAAAGGAAGAGAAACAGTGGAAACATAGAACAACCAGAAAACAAGAGATAAAATGGCAGCATTAAGCTCTCATATAACAATAATCTCTCTAAATGTAAATGGACTGAACTCTCTAATCAAAAGATACAGAGTAGCTGGATGGATTAAAAAACAATACCCAACAATATGCTGCCTCCAGGAAACTCACCTCAGCTCCAAAGACAAACATAGGCTTAGAGTGAAGGGATGGAAAAAATACTCCAAGCTAATGGCCAACAAAATAAAGCAGATATTGTCATACTTTTATCAGACAAAGCAGACTTCAAGTTAAAAAAGACAATGAGAGACAAAGAGGGGTAGTATATAATGATAAAAGGGACATTCCACCAAGAGGACATAACTCTTACTAATATATATGTACCTAACACAGGGGCACCAAAGTACATAAAGGAATTGTTAATAGACCTAAAGGGAGAAATTAACAGCAACAAAATAATAGTTGGGGACCTCAACTCCCCACTTACTTCAATGGACAGATCATCCAGACAAAAAGTCAATAAGGAAATAGTAGATTTAAATGAAACACTTGACGTGGTGGACTTAATACACATATATAGAGCCTTCCATCCCAAAACGGTAGAATATACATTCTTCTTAAGTGCCCATGGAACATTCTCAAAGATGTACCATATGTTTGGTAATAAGGCAAGCCTCAATAAATTCAAGAAGATTGAAATCATTCCAATCATGTTTACTGACCACAATGCTATGAAGCTAGAAATCAACCACAAGAACAAAACTGGGAAAGTCAGAAATATGTGGAGACTAAACAACATGCTGTTGAACAACCATTGGATCATTGAAGAAATCAAAGAGGAAATTAGAAAATACCTGGAGACAAACGAAAATGAAAATATAACATACCAACTCTTACAGGATGCAGCAAAAGAAGTCATAAGAGCAAAATTCATAGCAATACAGGCCCACCTCAGCAAGAAAGAAAAATCTCAAATAAGTAATCTTAAAGTTCACCGAGCAGAGCTAGAAAAAGAAGAACAGACAAAGCCCAAAGTCAGTAGAAGGATGGAAATAATAAAACTCAGAGCAGAAATAAATGAAATAGAGATTAAAAAACAGTAAAAAGGATCAGTTGAAACTAAGAGCTGGTTCTTTGAGAAGATAAACAAAATTGACAAACCCTTAGCCAGATTCACCAAGAAAAAAAGAGAGACGGTTCAAATAAATAAAATTAGAAATGAAAGAGGAGAAATTACAGCAGATAGTGCAGAAACACAAAGGATTATAAGAAAATACTATGAAAAACTATATGCCCACAAATTTGATAACTTACAAGAAATGCATGAATTCCTAGACTCTTACAACCTCCTAAAACTGAATCAAGAAGAAACAGAGAATCTGAATAGACCAATCACAAGTACAGAGATTGAAACAGTAATCAAAAACCTCCCCAAAACAAAAGGCCAGGACCAGATGGCTTCTCTGGAGAATTCTACCAAACACTCAAAGAAGATTTAGTACCTATCCTTCTCAAACTATTCCAAAAAATTTAAGAAGATGGAACACTTCCTAACACATTCTGAGGCCAACATTACCTGATACCAAAACTAGACAAGGACAACACAAAGAAGGAAACTACAGGCCAATATCACTGATGAACTTAGACGCAAAAATCCTCAACAAAATATTGGCAAACTGAATACAGCAATACATTAAAAGAATCATACACTATGATCAAGTGGGATTCATTCCAGGGATGCAGGGATGGTACAACATTTACAAATAAATCAATGTGATACACCACATTAACAAAATGAAGAATAAAAATCACATGATCATCTCAATAGATGCAGAGAAAGCATTGGACAAGATCCAATATCCATTTATGAGGAAAACTCTGAATAAAATGGGTATTGAAGGAAAGTACTTCAACACAATAAAGGCCATATATGACAAACCCACAGCCAACATCATACTTAATTGCGGAAAACTGGAAGCCATCCCTCTGAGAACAGGAACAAGACAAGTGTGCTCACTCTTGCCACTTCTATTCTACATAGTACTGGAGGTATTGGCCAGAGAAATTAGGCAAGAAAAAGGAATCCTAATTAGAAAGGAAGAAGTGAAACTTTCGCTATTTGAAGATGATATGATTCTATATATAGAAAACCCTAAAGAATCCACCAAAAAACTACTAGAAATAATCAATAATTACAGCAAAGCTGCAGGGTACAAAATCAATTTTAAAAATTCAGTTGCATTCCTATATGCTAACAATGAACTAGCAGAAAAAGAAATCAAGAATACAGTCCCATTTACAATAGCAACAAAAAGAATAAAATACCTAGGATTAAACGTAACCAAAGAAGTGAATGACCTGTACGCTGAAAACTATGTCACTATTGAAAGAAATTGAGGAAAACATAAAGAAATTGAAAGATATTCCATGTTCATGGGTCAGAAGAATAAACATAGTCAAAATGTCCATACTACCTGAAGCAATCTACAGAGTCAATTCAATCCCAATCAGAATCCCAATGACATTCTTCACAGAAATAGAACAAAGAATCCAAAAATTTATGTGGAACAACACAATACCCCGAATAGCTAAAGCAATCCTGAGAAAAAAGAACAAAGCTGGAGGCATCACAATCCCTGACTTCAAAACATACTACAAAGCTATAGTAATCAAAAAGCATGGTACTGGCACAAAAACAGACAAACAGACCAATGGATCAGATCTGAAAGCCCAGAAAGAAAACTACACATCTATGGACAGTTAATCTTTGACAAAGGAGTCAAGAACATACAATGGAGAAAGGAAAGTCTCTTCAATAAATAGTGTTAGAAAAACTGGATAGCCACATGCAAAAGAATGAAAGTAGCCCAATATCTTGTACCACACACAAAAATTAACTCCAAATGGATTAAAGATTTGAATGTAAGAACTGAAACCATAAAAATCCTAGAAGAAAATATAGGCAGTACACTCTTTGACATTGGTCTTAGCCACATCTTTTCAAATACTATGTCTACTTGGGTAAGGGAAACACAAGAAAAAGTTAAATGGAACTACATTGGACTAAAAAGCTTCCACAAAGCAAAGCAAAGGAAACCATCAACAAAATGGAAAGACAATTCATCAACTGGGAGAAAACATTTGCAAATCATTTATCAGACAAGAGGTTGATACCCAAAGTATATAAAGAACACACACAACTCAACAACAATAAAAAACCCCAAACAACCCAATCAAAAAATGGGCGGAGGATATGAACAGACATTTTTCAAAAGAATTATACAGATGGCCAACAGGCACGTGAAAAGATACTCAAGGTCACTAATCATTAGGGAAGCGCAAATCAAAACTACAATGAGATATCACCTTACACCAGTCAGAATGGCTGTAATTGCCAAGACCAAAAACAGCAAATGTTGGAGAGGATGTGGAGCACAGGGAATGCTCCTACACTGCTGATGGGAATGCAAACTCGTATAGCTACTATGGAAAACAGTATGGAGATTCCTCAAAAAACTAAAAATAGAAATACCATATGACCCAGCTATCCCACACTGGGTATCTACCCAAACATCTTGAAATCAACAATCTAAAGTAACATATGTACCCATATGTTCATTGCAACAGTATTCACAATAGCCAAGACACGGAAACAATCTGAGTGTCCATCGACCAATGATTGGATAAAGAAGATAAGGTATATATATACAATGGAATACTACTCAGCCATAAAAAGACAAAATCATCCCATTTGCAACAACATGGATGGACCTGGAGGGCATTATGCTAAATGAAATGAGCCAGACTGAGAAAGACAAACACCATATGATTTCACTTATATGCAGAACATACACAACATGTGGACAGCAATATAGTTCAGTGCTTACCAGGGGAAGGGGTGTGGAGGGTGGGCACAAGGGGTGTAGGGGAGCATTTATGTGGTAACAGACAAGAAATAACGTACAACTGAAATTTCACAATGATGTAGACTATTATGAATCTCAATTAAAAAATAAAATAAAAAGGCAAAAAAAAAAAAACCCAAACAACAACAACAACAAAACTTCTGGAGAAAGGAGCTGAAGCATGTTTTTCACCACAATAATGGTAACACAGACTTTGAAAATTAAGTAGGCTCATTCCAAAATACTAAGGTACTTGGACCTATACTGGAGGAGCACAGAGACTGTTGAAAAAGAAAAAGAAAAAGATAAAGAGGGTATCAATGAAAGTGATATACAGGGAAAAAATTTGCATATTTGGGATGGTTGGAGGAAAGTTCTTGCCTTAGAAGAGTTAGTAGAATAAGGAGAAATTGTCAGAATAGAGCATTCTTTCCATATCAAGATTTAAATAAAGTATCACATATTTCGCTCTCTTCTAAAAGAAAAAGGAAGTATGTTGTTTAGTTTCCAAGGTTTGGAGATTTTCCTGTTGTCTTTCTGTTATTGATTTCTTTTTTAAACTTTTAAAATTTTTTTCTGTTTTTCTTATTTTTGGATGTACATCATATTTCGAATTCTGTGTACATTACATCATGTTCACCACCCGAAAACTAATTATAGTCCATTCCCTCACATGTGAGCCTAGTCATCCCTTTTGCCCTCCCCACTCCCCCCTTCCCTTATGGCAACCACCAATCCCATCTCCAATGTTATGTGTTTTTTTGGTCATTGTTTTTATCTTCTACTTATGATTGAGATCATATGGTATCTAACTTTCTCCCTCTGACTTATTTCACTCAGCATAATACCCTCAAGGTCCATCCACGTTGTCACAAATGGCCGGATTTCGTCGTTTCTTGTGGCTGAGGAGTAGTCCATCATGTATAAATACCACATCTTCTCTATCCATTCATCCCTTGATGGGCACCTAGGTTGCTTCTATGTCTTGGCTATTGTGTATAATGCTGCAATGAACATAGGGGTGCAAGTACCTGTATGCCTTTGTGTTTTCAAATCATTCTCAATGGAGAAAAACTGAAAGCTATCCCTCTAAGAACAGGAACCAGACAAGGATGCCCACTGTCACCACTCTTATTTAACATGGTATTGGAAGTCCTAGCCAGAGCAATCAGGCAAGAAAAAGAAATAAAAGGGACCCACATTGGAAAAGAAGAAGTGAAACTGTCACTCTTTGCAGATGACATGATTTTATATCTAGAAAACCCTAAAGATTCCACTAAAAAACTTTTAGAAATAATAAAGGAATACAGTCAAGTCACGGGATACAAAATCAATGTACAAAAATCAGTTGTGTTTCTATACACTAACAACGAAGTAGCAGAAAGAGAAATTAAGAATACAATCTCATTTACAATTGCAACAAAAAGAATAAAATACCTAGGAATAAACTTAACCAAAGAGGTGAAATATCTGTATACTGAAAACTATAAAACATTGTTGAAAGAAATCGAAGAAGACACAAAGAAATGTTATTGATTTCTAATTTGATTCCATTGTGGTCAGAGAACACATTCTGTATGATTTCAATTATCTTAAGTTTGTTAAAGTTTTTTTTGACCCAAGATATGGTCTATCTTGGCATATGTTCCATGGGCACTTGAAAAAATATGTGTTGTTGGGTGGAGTGGTCTATAAATGTCAATTATATCCTGTTTGTTGAGTGGCATTGTTGAGTTCTATATCTTGCTGATTTTCTGTCTAGTAGTTCTATCAGTTGCTGAGAGGGTGATGTTGAGGCTCTTGAATCTGTAAATTTGTGTTATTTTCCAAATTTGGAATTTTTTCAGCTCTTATTTCTTTGTATGGCCCTCCCTTCTAGCCTCTCCTTCTGGGTCTCTAAACAACACAGATACTTGGCCTTTTGTCATACTCCTACAGATTCCCAAAGCTCTTTTCTTTCTTTTTTTTTTTCAGTCTAGTTTTTCTTTGCTATTCAGATTGGATAATTTGCATTATTATAGCTTCAAGTTCACTAATTCTTTTCTTTGTCCCTTCTGTTCTGCTATTGAGCCCATCCATTGAGTTTTTTATGTTGGTTATTATAATATTCAGTTCTAAATTTTTCATTGTTTTTTTATATCTTCTATTTCTTTGTTGAGATTTTCTATTTCCCTTGCTCAGATATTTTTTAATTTGTTTCAAGCATGTTTGTAATTTCTCATTCAAGCATTTTTATTATAGCTGCTGTGAAGTCAGATATTTATAACATTTTTGTCATCTTGATGTTCGTGTTTGTTGATTGTCTTTTTTCATTAAAGTTGATATTTTCCTGGTTCTTGGTATGGTGAGTGATTTTGCATTTTATTGTGACATTTTTGGTATTATTTTGTGAACTCTGGATGTTACTTAAATCTGTTTTAGCAGGCCTGCTGGTGGAGGAAAAGAGAATGCTGCTGCCTCATTACTGACAGGTGAGGGTGAAAATCCACATTTCCCACTCAGTCTCTAATGAAACTCCAGTGGGAAGGGGAGTCTTGTTGCTTCTAGGCAGGGGTAGAAGTTCAAGCTCTCCACTCAGCCTGTGCTGAGCATCTCCATACCACCCTGGATTGGGGACAGAGTGATCACCTTGCTATTGCTCCCACGTCATCTCCATTGACATCATTGGGAGAGACTCCTTACCACTGGTTGGGGATACAAGTCCCAGGTCCATACTTGCCCTTCTCTGACATCACCTGGTGGGAGGGTAGGGGTGCCTTGTTACAACCTGGCAAGAGTGGAAGTCTAAGCTCCCCACTTGGCCTTTTTGGACTGGCATGGGGTCTGGGCCACAGTTTTTTCTGTGGTATTTGGCAGAAGTAGAGTGGATATTCTCTTAAAAGTTTTCTGTTTTCTTAGGTTACCCCCTTTTTTTGGTCCTTTGACTTTAAAAAGCAGGCTCTTTGGACTTTTTTTTTTTTCTTTTGCATTCATTGGCCTTTTTAGGTTGCTGGCTTCTCTAGCACCTAACCCAGGATATATGAGGCATAACAAAAACTCAGGGAACTCACGACTGTGTCATTCTCCGATCCCAAGGTCTCTAGCCAATCTGCTTTCTTCTCTCTACTTTTCAGAATCTTCTTATGCTTGTTTTATATACAACGTCTGGGGTTTTTAGCGGTATTTAGTGGGTAGAATATGAAAAAATACATCTTCTTCATCTTGTCCAGAACTGGAAGTCTGATGCTGTTTTGTAAGCATGATTTTTTTCTCCTTCTAGATACCCTCCAATTTATTCCTTTCCAGTCACACCAGTGCCTTCCAGAGCCCTGGTCTTACTCACATTGTTCCTTCTTACTGAACCACCCTTTTTCTTCTTGGCCCTGCTCAGCCCATGCCTCTCTGGAAAAGCTGGTCTCTCTTCCATCTGAGTTTCAGGTTCATCCCCTTGGCTTCATCATGAAAGTAGTTTTTCCTTGAGACTTGGAGGCATAGTTTTTGCTACATACATATCCTAAAGGCTTCCTTTGTTCCCTCACCTGTTGAACATACCATATTTACACATATATACTCAACTCAGAATCATGACCCCTAGGGACACAGTTTTGGAATGCCTCTGGAGTATGATACTGAGGGGCAACCAGAGAAAAAGTTAGCCCAGGAATGTAAGAGTCTATGTCCTTGCCTCGACCCTAACACTGCCTGTTTCTAAACTCTCAACTAAATCTATTCATGAATACTTTCTCTCTACCCACTTGTTTCTGTGGTAGTAGAGGTTGAAACCACTTCCATTTGAATTTCATGTTGACCTCTTTATCCAGGAATTGAAGAGTTATGATCTCTAATGGAGAAGGACGGCAGGGCCAGTAAAGAGGTCACATTGATTGGCACGTGGGCCACCCAGCTCTGGGAAGGCACTGACACAGGAACTGTTGAACTACAGAGTTGAGAAAGGAATCTTGGCAGACTGACTGCAAAGGAGATGGTGTGATAATCCCCTCTGAGGAATCCTGGCCAGCTCATGTTGTTGTATTGGAGGCCATTCTGGTTAGATTTGACAGTTCAATAGAAAACACATAAGGTAGTGTGGGTTGGCAATTGGCAAGTGGCACTACCTGATCCTCCTTGGCCTTGCCAAGCTTAGCTGGGTGGCAGATTGAAGTCTGGTTACTGTAAGAAAATGAATAGCAGTGGGATTGTGGGATGCTACTTGAGACCTGCAAATGCACTGACACTGTGCTGGGAGCTCTTTCTTATTTACCCTGAATGCTCCTGGCACATTTAAGCTGAGCTTTCTTCCTCTTCTTCTTCTGCTTGATCTTAACTTCTAGGGCCTCAAAGAATGTTAGGGCTTGACCTTAGAGATCCCCTAGTCTTATCTCCTCCCCTTGCCTTGCCTTCCATTCCCTTGGCCCACTCCCACCTCCATTTTAAAGATGAGGAAAATAGGGCCCATAAGAGGGAAGGAATTGCCTTACATTAGATAATATAGCCAGTTAGTGGCAGAACTTAGACTAGAACCTATGTCCCCTGACTTTTTGTGCCATGTTCTTTACTATACATGTTGCCACGAATGTTTTCTCAGCTGAGTACCAAAATGAGATGCCTGCTCATTTTTTTCTTCCAGATGTTTTTATTTCACCTCATTTGTGCTTATGACAGATTGTAAGCAAACTCACTGTGTGGGCTTTGGTCCATTTAGAGTAGAGGTGGAGAAACATTTTTCTGTCAAGGGCTGTTGACATGAAAAAACACAGACACGGAACCAAAAAAATCAATAAAAGATCAGTATTGGTGAAAAGCAACTTACTTTTTATTTTTAAGAGCAAAATAAAAAATCTAAAGCATGCAACCCATTCACTTTTCAATCTAGGGACCAGGAACATAAAATTCTATTTAATAAATATATCACAGTAGTGAAAATGTAACTTTTGCAAAGAGGTCTCATTTTTCTTATCTATTTTTTCAGAGCAGAAGAATTAAAAGTAAAAAGTGACTTGGGATTTTTAAAGAGGGTCAACATTTCTGAAATTTTAAAGAAGAATAAACATTTCTAGGTTTTTAAAAAACAGTGTTGTAGTTCCAACCTGAGGACTGGAACAAGATGCATCATTGAAATCTTTTCTACTACTCACTTTTGATGAAAAAAACCCTAATTTATTTCTCTGAAATGTGGGGGTACACTGGATGGGTTCTATTTCCTTTTACAAAGAAAGGGTCGTCTATTTCCGTGATGTCATATCTCTTGTATTCTTTAGGGTAGCATGACTGAAGATGTTTAGAAGTGTGTTACATTTTTATGGCTTGGGCATTTAATATCAAGAGGCTACTGGACCAGATGATATTTAGACAAGTTATGGGTCATATTAGTTAGCCAGAGGTTTCCCACTCTAGGAGCAATGAGGCAAAATACTGCCTGATGTTCTTTGCAGGCAGTTGTATTTGCAACTCCCTAAAAACAATGTTTTGTGCCTGCCTTTCTTATCTATCCTGGACCCCATCTTCTTTGAGTACATTACACTGGAAAATGAAATAAATTGTGTAAATGTGAGGAAAAGAAGACTGATGTTGGGAAGTGTGTGGTGAGAAATGCCTTTTCTCTCTGACAAGATGGATTGCTGACAGTCAAGATTGTTTCTATTTTCAGATCTCCCTGTGCCTACCTTCCACCCCAACACACACACACACACACAAACACACACACACACACATACTCACACACACACACTCACTCACTGATGTCAGACCTTCTGGCAGGGCTTAAAACAGTGCCATTCAGTTCAATAGTTTAAAGTCTTACCGGCAAAAAAGGACCACAAGAGTATATAAACGCTTAGGGGGTACATTTTCACCATGCCTTGCTTCTAGGCAGAGCTCCTTAGAGTCTACCTCTTCTCAGAGTGCCATTTCTCAGGCAAAACTCCAGTTATCCTCTGTAGGTCTGCTGATTTGCTGAATATCTTCTGGAAGTAAGGAGTCTGTTGCATAGTATGCCAATCAAAGATGAGGAAAATGATTTGCATTTCTAAGGGACGCTCTTGTCATTGTAGTAGTAATATGACCTGAGCTTTGGAATGAGACTGCTTTTGTTGGAAGACTGACTCAGCTATATGCTAGCTGTGTGACTTTAGGAAAGTGACTTACTGTCTCCGACATTGGTGCACTTGTCTATAAAATGGATATAATGCCCTATGTTACAGAAATTGTTACTCTGGTACAGTCAATGCTCAATAAGTTGCAACGTATTGTTATTAATACTTCCATCCATCCATAAGGAGGCATGGAGGACCGATGATTACAGCAATCTCCTTCATTATCTTCCAAATTGGCTGTGCTCTCTTCATGAGCACATGAGTTTGTAAAGGCCTCTAACTGACTTTACTGCCTGTTTCTCTTGAAGTTTCTTTAGTGCTTATAGTCTTAGTTTAGCAAATGTATTAGCTTTTCTGTGAAATGCTAATCAAGCTACCAGTCTTTGTTGAGTATATACTTTGTACCCAGCCTGTGCATAGAGTGTGTGTGATTGGAAGAGTCCATAGATACCAAAGAGCAAAAGTGTGCAGACTAATATCAGTCTGGGATGGTAAGCCATCTGTCTAGTCCCTGTGTGCAGAGGATATGTGAAACTCTCTTTAGATGGTTGATGAGAGGCTCTATTAGAAGTGGAGGCTTTAATCTGAAACAATCTGGGTAGAGTCTAAGGAGATAACGTCACTTAGGACAGCGATTTCCAAACCTTGCTGCCCATCGAAATCTGGGGGAGATTTTCAAACATACTGAGTCAGAATCTCTGGGAGTAGGTCTTGGAATCTGTGTGATTAATAAGCCCACCAAGTGATTCTTATGCAGCCAACCCAGAGACCAGTGTTTATGAGAGCAGGGTTTCATGGTTGAGGCATAGAATTGGAGGTGAGAGTTTTTTATGAAGAAAAGATAGAGATGGATGCATAGGAAGAACAGTCTATCCAAAATGGAATAACCTTTGTATTAATGGAGGGTCTGAGGAGAAGGCAGTGATTCAGTATGAACTGAAATGTTGAGCAACTGGTGTTGGTTCCTGGTGAGAACGGGGAAGTCTGGCTGGGAATGAGTCACAACAACATTTCCTGTCTCCAAAGCAGAGATTGCTAAATTATTTGCCAAGGCTTTCCCTTTGCCTCTTTGAACTCAAGAACTACAGAGAGTTTGTTTCCATCTGCCTAAGGTTGATTAGAACCTACCACCTCTAAGTTGTAGCTACAGGTTGAGAACCTCTGCCCTTGATTCTTTAATCAGGAATGTATACTCAGCTGCAAACCTAGGCCCCAGCCATTTTGCTGGTCATTTGCTTTCACCTCAAAGGGTCCTGCTTTGTCCCACTGTGTGGCTGCTATCCTTTCCCCAAATAGTGTACAGAATTCTACTTAGTGTGGGTGAGCTTAAGGAAGTATCTTCCCATCTGGGATGGAGGGGGTTTTGAAATCACTGTTTTGAGAGGTGCTGGGGATTTCCTCTTAGGGCCTGAATGTGGCAACTGGAAGAGTTTGGAACCAGAGCTGCATGGTGCTTGGAGAATCATACAACCCTACATATTAGTGCTCTGGAAAGTTCCATTTCAGTAAGGTCCATAGCACTGTTCAGCAATTCTATTAATCCCATCTTGCAGGATCCTGAGGAAAGTATGCAGAAGAGACACTCCAGGAAAATGCACACTTTAGTACTAACTAGTGTATTGTTATATTATGGTGAGCTGGGCTGGACCATGTTTGAGCGTCAAAGACTCTGTTTGCCTGGGCCAATGGTTCTCACACCTGAGTGTGCATCAAAATCACCTGGAGGGCTTATTAAAACACAGATTCCTGGGTGCCATCTCCAGAGTTTCTGACTTAGGTGGTCTGGGGTTGGCTGAGGATTTATAGCTCTAACAAGTTCCCAGGTGAAGCTGATTCTGTTGCTGTGGAGAACCACACATTGAGAACCACTGGCTTAGGCTATAGGGAATGTAGACTGGCTTGCTCATTGGTCTCTTTCTCTCAGGGCCATATTTCAGTCTTGTTCATATATATATTACCAGTATCTATATTGCGAGGCATGGAATGAAATACCAAAAGAGAACCCTTCTCCCTAAGCTGCCTACCCTAGGCTTACTTTCTCTCTGGCCCTGGTAGGCTTTCTAAAGGTAGTGGTGGTGGTGGTGTGTAGACTCTTCCTAAGTAGCCCCAGGCCTATTTATTGTGTCAGGCATATAGGAAGGAAGAAAGAGAAAGAATCCAATTTAACCATACTCTAAGAAAGACAGAGGTTTGACTTTTCCTGCACACTCCATGGAAAGCTTCTCTCCCTACTAACAAGAGCCCCTTGACCCATATCAGAGCTGTTCTTCCTGGGGAATGGAAAGAATGATGGTTGATGATTTGGGCCTCTAATAGAGGTTAGTCTGCCTGCCAACATTCTGATGTATTTTATTCTTTCTCTGTTAACTCAGATGGGTTCGTCAACCAGGTCTGTGATCAGCCAAGTTTGTTGCTATCCCACTTGAGGGAGTAGATCAGCATTGTCTCAGAAAAATATTTTCTATAGTTCCATCAGGCTGCTTTCCATTTCTCCGTTCTGTCTTGTTGATACACCAGGGACCAATGAGATTGGCAGGACAGTTATTCAAGGCATTTTACAAATATTTTCTTTAATGTTGGTCCCCAGAATCCACCATATCAGAATATTCTTTCAATTAAGTTTACTCCAAAGCCATCCTTTGTTGTCAAAAGTCACATTTATCATATCATAATATGTATATTTCTTCAACCAAGCTTGCCAGTTATTCAACATACACAATATAATAGCATCAATGTAGCCTAAACAATACAGTGCCAGCACTATAAAATACCTCACAGTTGTCCATCACACTATACAACTTAAAATGTAAATCACATCCCATTATCATATCAATTCTTTGTTCCTGTGGAGAACCTAAAATCCTCAAATATGTATGAAGCATCACCACTCTACAATTTTTCATTCTGCTCAGTCCCTGCTAGAAAGGTCTCATTCAGATGCCTCGAGAGAGCCCAAGTGCTCTTAAGGTTTTCTCAAGGTCTAGCTCAATTCATCAGGGTAGGTGATACATGAAAACTTGGGGCCAAAGTCCTGGCTAGGAATATTAGGGGTTATATATTTGCCTGAAGAGGACTTTGTGCTGAGTGTACTCCTTGGAAATCAAATGTAGCAATAGGTGGTTGGTTGAGTATTTAGGGCCTACAGAAGATGTGACAAATATCATCTTTTCCTGTTTTATCTTATTCCAAGCTCTGCCCATGTACTCTAAGCTTTACTTATGTGGAAGTTCTTATGATTCTTTCAATGTGCCCAGTGCCAAGCTGTTTTATGGCTCTATGCTTTTACTCATCTAGATTTGTGTACTCAGAAGGTTCTTTCATTTTCAGTCTTCCTGGAAAACTCCTATTCATCTTTCACAACTTTACTTAAGCATCGACCCTTCATGACCTCTCTCTCTAAGTAGAGCTAACTTTTTCCCCCTCTAGGCCTTCACAGCACTTAGTATATCTACATATCTCTCAGAGTCCTGGCAGGAAACAGCACACTTAAATTTGATATTTGAAGAGAGTTTACTAGTGGCATACAAGGGATAGATAGTGCAGTACCATAGGGCTAGTAGCAGTTGGATGCCATTTCTATCCGTAGTCCTAAAAGGAAGACATAGAGGGATGTGTGGAGAAAACTGACTGACAAGAGTTGAGATGCAGTCAGCCTATGGCTACCCCACAGCGAGGGATCCAGGGAAATCAATTTCCTGATCTCATCTCCTGACCTTTAAGTCTCTTGTTGTTTTTCCACATTGACTAAACCCATCCAGAAGCCAGAGGGAGAGAGGTTATTGGTGCAGTACATACAGATCAGCCTCCAGAGTTTAGAGCATGGGAGAGAATGGTGAAGAATAAATATGTAGGGACTAACAGAAGCATTCTGGCACAACCTATCACACTTTCTTATAATTTATTTATTTATATTAAAGACAGTTTTAGGTTCACAGAAAAATTGGGAGGAAAGCAGAGAGATTTCCCATATACCACCTGCCCCTCACATGTATGGCCTCCCCCATTATCAACATCCCCCACCACGGTGGTACATTTGTTAAAGTTGATGAACCTACATTGACACATCATAATCACCCAAATCCATAGTTTGCATTAGGGTTCACTCTTGGTGTTGTACATTCTATGGGTTTTGATAAATGTATAATGATCTGTATCCATCACTATAGTATCTTACAGAGTATTTTCACTGCCCTAAAAATCCTCTGTTCTCTGACTCTTTATTTCTCTCTCCTTCAAACCCTTGCAAACACTGATCTTTTTACTGTCTCTGTAGTTTTGCCTTTTACAGAGTGTAATATAGTTGGAATCATGGAGTATGTAGCCTTTTCAGATTGGCTTCTTTGATTAGTAATATGCATTTAAGCTTCCTCATGTTTTTTCATGGCTTGATAACATTTCTTTTTAACACTGAACATCTGTTGTCTGGATGTACCACCCTTTATCCATTCACCTACTGAAGGATGATATCTTGGTTGCTTCCAAGTTTGGGCAATTATGAATAAAGCTGCTATAATTGCCTGTGTGCAAGTTTTTGTGTGGATATAACTTTTCAACTCTTTTGAGTAAATACTAAGGAGCATGATTTCTGGATTGTACGGTAAGAGTATGTTTAGCTTCGTAAAAAACTGCCAAAATGTCTTCCAAAGTGACTGTACCATTTTGCATTCTCACCAGCCATGATAAGAATTCCTGTTGTTTCACATCCTCACCAGCATTTGTTGTTGTCAGTGTTCTGGATTTTGGCCATTCTAATGGATGTGTAGTGGTATCTCATTGTTGTTTTAATTTGCATTTCCCTGATGACATATGATGTGGAACACCTTTTTTCTTCTGGCTTCTCTCAGAACTTTTTTTTACCTTTGATTTTCTGTAGTTTGAAAATGATATGCCTAGGTATAATTTTTGTTTTGCATTTATCCTGGTTGGTATTCTCTGAGCTTCCTGGATCTGTGGTTTGTTGTCTGACATTAATTTAGGGGAAATTCTCAGTCATTATAATTTCAAATCCTTTTTCTCTTTCCTTTCCTTCTGATATTCCCATTATGCATATGTGACACCTTTTTGCAGTTGTCCCACAGTCCTTGGATAGTCTGTTATGCTTTTTTTAGTCTTTATTCTCTTTGCTTTTCAGTTTTTGTGGATTCTGTTGATATATCCTCTAGCTCAGAGGTTATTTCCTCAGCAGTTTCCAGTCTACTAATAAGTTCCTCAAAGTCATTCTTCATTTCTGTTGCAGTGTTTTTATCACTAGCATTAGTTTTTGATTCTTTCTTAGGATTTCCATCTCTCTGCTTATGTTTCCCATCTGTTCTTGCATGTTATCTACTTTATCCATTAAAGCCTTTATCATATCAATCATAGTTTTTAAAAGTTCCACGTCTGATAATTCCAACATCCCTGCCATGTCTGTTTCTGATGCTTGCTCTGTCTCTTCTAATTGTGATTTTTGCCTATTCATATGACTTGTAATTTTTTTCTTGATAGCCAGACATGATGTTCTGAGTAAAAAGACCTGCTGTAAATTGGCCTTTAGTAATATGGTAGTGAGGTGTTGGGGGAGGGGAAGCATTCACTAGCCTTATGACTAGGTCTTTTAGTGAGCCTATGCCTCTGGACTGTGAACTTCACAAGTGTTTCTCAGTTTTCTCTCTTCCTTGGGTGAGACAGGATGGCTAAAGTGGGCTGGAATTGGGTATTTCCCTTTTCCCACATGGAAGACTAGAACTAACTGAAGTTGTGTATTTTCCTTCCCTCAGGTCAGTTAGTCTCTGATAATACCCCAGCAGGTTATGCTCTGTGAACTAGTTTCCCCTTAGGGCAGGTCTTGTAAAGAAGAACAAAGTGCTCTGGTATATTTCAAAATAGTTTCTTTCCCCTCCCCCTGCCAGAAGCATGACGGTTCCCCCCCCCCGATGTTTATTGTGGGAACCTGATCAAGCTCCTAGAGGTAGATGTCACAATATTGTGGGCCCCCCCATGACTGGGTACCCCCAGAGTTTTTACCTCTCATAGTTGTCTACACTGAGCCTCCAGAAATTTAATTACAGCTCAGGTTTTCCTACCCTGACACTGGTTTCTGAGGTGATTTCACCTTGTGAGTCTCTGCCTTGGTAAACTTTGACTCCCTGTATTTGCTTGTCTGTCCCTCTAATTTGGAGATAGCAGTTTGCCTTGTGTCCCCCCTCTCTTAGGGATCTAAGAAGAGTTGTTAATTTTTCATTCTGTTCAGCTTTTTACTTGGTAGGAAGGAAAATTGGAGCACCTTTCATATGCTTATTTGCCATCTGTATATGTTCTTTGGTGAGGTGTCTGTTAAGATCTTTGGCCCATTTCTTAATCATGTTGGTTATTTTCTTATTGTTGAGTTTTAAGTGTTCTTTGTATATTTTGGATAACAGTCCTTTATCGGATGTGTCCTTGACATTGTCTTTTGCAGAGCAGAAGTTTTTAATTTTGACGAAGTCCAGCTTGTCAATTATTTTTTTCATGGATCATTCCTTGGTTGTTATATCTAAAATGTCATCACCATACCCAATCTCATCTAAGTTTTCTCCTATATTGTCTTCTAGGATTTTGTTGTGCTGGACCCAGCCTATTGATGGTGATGCTCTTGGCTAGGATTGCCTGAGGCACATGCCTGGGCCCATATTACTCTTAACGAGTCCCAACAGACATTTCCCCTACTGGGGCCAAGACTCTGGCTGGACCGGCCCTTGTGGTTCTTCTTATAATCACAGAATGCACTTCAGCCAAAACCATTAGGGAACTTTGAGGAACAAGATTTATTAGTCACAAGTCCTGGAGGGTACAGGTCATGACCAAGGACCACACAGTGAGGTCATAGAGGAGGGGAGGAAGAGAACGAACCTGGGGCTCTGCTTTTATTAGGGTTTGAGGGTAGGGTGTCTAGAGTTTTGCAGTTTCACACTTTATTGGCTAATTTAAAGCATAAGAATGAGAAGTGTGGGAAGAAAGAAGTGGGGTTATTGAAGCAGTCAGTTATCTAGGTTTTCCAGGACTTTCTGAAAGGGAAAACTTCATGGGTGGGGGCAACCTAAGTCCTTATTTAGTTGTTTTGCTAGTAGCTGTGATACAACTGGCAATATGTTTAAATCAAGATGGATGTTGGGGCTGGCCCAGCTGCGCAGCAGTTAAGTTCGCTCGTTCTGCTTCACGGCGGCCCGGAGTTCACCGGTTCAGATCGCAGGTGCAGACATGGCACCACTTGGCACACCATGCTGTGGTAGGCATCTCACATATAAAGTAGAGGAAGATGGGCATGGATGTTAGCTCAGGGCCAGTCTTCCTCAGCAAAAAGAGGAGGATTCAGAGCAGTTAGCTCAGGGCTAATCTTCCTCAAAAATAAAAAAAAGATGGATGTCTTTTGAAATGGATGTCTCAACAATCAAAAACTTAATGTCAGGCACTTACATTACAGAGTTTCATAGTTTTGTGTTTTGCATTTAAGCCTATGATCCATTTTGAGTTAATTTTTGTGAAAAGTGTAAGATCTGTGTCTAGATTCATTTATTTGCATGTTGATGTCCAATTGTCCCAGCACCATTTATTGAAAAGACTATCTTTGCTCCTTTGCTTTCCCTTTGCTCCTTTGTCAAAGATCAGTTGACTATATTTATATGGGTCTATTTCTATTCCAGGAGTTTTTGTTGTTGATTCTTTCACATTTTCTACATAGATGCTCATGTCATTTACAAATAAAGTTTTTTTTATTAATAGTTAACAACCTTGTGAAATTACAGTTGTACATCATTATTAGTCATGTTGTAGGTACACCACTTCACCACTAGTGCCCTCCCCCCACCCCCCTTTCCCCTGGTAACCACCTTACAAATAAAGTTTTATTTCTTCCTTCTCAGTCTGTAACTTTAAATTTCCTTTTCTTGTCTTACTGCATTAGCTAGAACTTCCAGTACAGTTTTGAAGAGGAATGTTAGAGTGGACATCTTTGCCTTGTTTTTGATTTTAGTAGAAAATCTCTAGTTTCTTATCATTTAGCATGATGTTAGCAGTAGTTTTTGTTTTGTAGATATTCTTTATCGAATTGAGGAAGTTCATCTTTATTTCTAGTTTTCTGAGAGTTTTTATCATGAATGGGTCTTGTATTCAATCAAATACATTTTCTGCATCTGTTGATATAATCATGTGATTTTTCTTGTTTAGCCTGTTGATGTGATGGATTACATTAATTGATTTTCAAATGTTGATCTAGCCATGTATACATGGTATGAATTCCACTTGATTGTGGTATATAATTCTTTTTATGTATTGTTGGATTAAATTTGCTAGCATTTTGTTGAGTATTTTTGCATCTGTGTTCATCTTACATTTATTTTTTGTGTTTGCAACTCCCTACTAGACATGAAGAACTTTAAGAGCAAGGTCTCTGTGTCATTATCTTTGTGTTCTTACTGTCTAGCTTTGTTCCTGGCACATAACAGGTACTTAATAAGTGTGTGTGAATGTGGATATGTGAGTTAGGTTGAACTGGGTCTCAGGAATTAATAAATACCTAGATGTCAGCCAGGTGGATAGTGCAGGTACAGAGAGATGCCATTCATTAAGTGTTAAAAAAAATAGAAGGCATATTACTTAGGCTTAAAGGGAATACTCTGTATTCCTGATACTTGAAATCTTTAACTATAAGGCTGTTTTACTCATTGCCCCCTTGAATTTGAACTAGATTTATGTCTCCCAACAAGCCTTTCTTGGTATATATTACAATTACCTGGAGCTGATCTAGAAAGTCAGATTAGTGAAATGTGTTGGGTTTTGGGATCTGGTAGATGTAGTCTCTAATTTTAATAGAGAACTTGAGCCCTGGTGGGGACAGTAGATGAATAAACCCCTGCTATAGATTTTACCACTGAATTCCTTGATGGCTTTGCTTTCAGGCAGCTTTATAGAATCTCTAACCCAGGGGTCATATCACATTCAAATTTAGTTTTTATTTTTATCAAAGTGATGTGTAGTTATGAACAAAAATGTAAAGAGCTTCAAGAGTTAAGTAACAAGGCTTTGTTTAGAAAAAGATCAGTTCCTTGTTCTCCTTTCATTTTATATTCCTCAGAGGCAACCATTTCTACCTCTTCAGCTAATTCTTTTGGTATTTATCTTCAGATCTCTAAATAACACTTTTATATTGCTAGTTCTTGATTTTTCAATTTCAGACATTATTTCTTGACTTCTCACTATGGAAAGTGAGGATTTTACTCTTTCACTGCACCCTCACGGCACATATGTACACTTCCTGTCCCCTCATTCTACTGATATTCAGTGAGTACATGATCATGACCAAGTAAAGTTATTCACAAAAGCCATGTGCTATACTATGAATATTTTTCTTTTCATATACAGTCATGTGCTGTATAATGACATTTTGGTCAATGACAGATGGCACATATGCCATTGGTCCCATAAGATTAATACCGTATAGCCTAGGTGTGTAGTAGCTATACCATATAGGCTTGTGTAAGTACACTCTATGATGTTCATACAATGACGAAATTGCCTAATGACACATTTTTCTCAGAACGTATCCCTGTCGTTAAGTGACATGTGACTGTACGACTTTTTGTTTTTCTAGAAATTAACTTTCTCTTCGTTTTATTTGGTGTGCTTAGTGTTCTAATTTATCCCCACTCTCTCCCAGTTGTATAAATCTCCTTTAAATATGTTCAGATGCATTAAGCAGTTTATCAGTTTTATCTTCTGGAAGCAGTCTCTCCCAGAGAGTTCTATTCCACCTCAATATAGATTAGTTGCTTCCTGAGCCTGCTGTACAGCTCTTGTATTGTGATTTCCCGTAACCATCATCCTTGCTAAGTGAAATAAGCCAGAGGGAGAAAGTCAAATACCATATGATCTCACTCATAAGTGGAAGATAAAAGCCAGGACAAACAAACACATAGCAACAGAGATTGGATTGGGGTTACCATGGGGGAGGGGGGAGGGGAGAGGAGGGGATTGGGCATACATGTGTGATGATGGATTATAATTATTTTTTGGTGGTGAACATGATATGATCTGCACAGAGTTTGATGTATATTGCAATGTACATCTGAGGGCTATATAATGTTATAATCCAACACTACTGCAATAAAAATAAAAAAAAAAATAAGAAGGCTATACTAAATACAAAAAAAAAAAAACCCACCATCCCAAGGATTCTTCTTGCTCTCTCTTGTATTGGCTTCCCTGTTTTCTGGATCTTGTATCTTCTTTCTTGGTTTCCTCTCTTGTTTTGGTAGAGTTCATCCTTTAGTAGTTTCCTGAGAAAAGTAATTATTTTTATTCTTTAATGTCTGAAAATTTTTTATTCTGCCTTTACACTTAATTGAGCCTTTGTCTGGAGAGACCATTTCAAGTTGGAAATAACTGTCCCTCGGAACTTTTAAGGAATTGCTAAATTGCTTTTCAGCCGCTAGTGTTGTTATTGACAAGTCTGTTACCATACTGAGTCTAGATGAAACATTTTTTTCCTCTCTAGAAGTTTGTAGAATCCTCTCTTTGTACCCAGTGTTATGAAATTTCATGATGATATGCCTTATGTGGGCCTGTTTATACCCATTGTACTAGGCATTTGTGGGCCCCTTCAGTCCAGTAACTCATATTCTTTAGTTTTGTGAAATTAAAAAAATATATTTCATTGATGATTTAATCCCTTTTTTTCTCTTTTCTTTTCCTGGAAGTCATACTATTTGGATATTGGACTTCCAGGGCAAGTCCTCTAATTTTCTTGTCTTTTCTGTCTTATTCTCCATTTCTGTCTTTTTTCTCTAGCATCTGTAGTGTTTCCTTGATTTTATCATCCAACCATTCTATTGAACTTTTTATTTCTGTTGTCTTAGCTTTAATTTCCAAGAGCCCTTTTTAGTTTTCTTTTTCTATAGCAGACTTCTCTTGTTTGATGGATTCAAAATCTTCTAATTTCTTTGAGGCTATTTATTATAATTTTTTATTGATGCTTTCTTCTCCCTGCGTCACCTCTGCTTCTCACAAATTGATTTTTTCTGTTTCTTTTATTCCTTGCATATTTATTAGAGGCTTTTCTTAAATTAAAAAGTTTATTAGAAGTTTTGTGCAAGTGGTTAGGGCTTTAAATCTGTGGGCTTCACCATAAAATAATCTAGCTTGAGCTATTTAGTTGGGAAATCCACAATGTCAATACCAGAGGTCTTTCTTTGTAGATGAGTCAGATTCTCCACATAAAGCTCTTAAAATCTCCTGCCCTATGAAAAAATCCCATACTACTGTTTAAGGAGGTTTTTGAAGGGAGACGAAGGTAATTGTGTATGTTTAATCCTCCATCTTTGCCCAGAAATGGGAGAAGAGGTGTCATGTCATTGGCATATTCATAAGGGTGATTATGGTAGTGATATCATCCTCCTTAGCATGAGTCACATTCTGGAAGTATCAACACTTCCAGGGAAAACATGGACTGATTCTTCTGAAATGGTCAGTGATAGTGTCCAGGGATTGGGTGAGGAAATTTTGTGTGCCTCGGTGGTAATAGCTGAGTGTGAAGGCTTGCTTCTAGAATTGCTTGAAAGAGACTAGAATCTGTGTCTCTAAACAGCAGAGGACTGATGATGAAAGTAAGGAATGAGAGAAGTCTACAGGATTACTTTTTCTTTCTATGTTATGAATATTTTTAAGGCTCACAGTTTGTGTATTATTGAGCCTAAGAAAAACAATTGATCTGAATGAGCACTTGGCTAGCCTAACCTAGACTGGGATTAATTTAGCAAATATTTATTGCATTCTTACTGTTTATTCATTTTATTCAACCAATAGTTATTGAGTACTTAGTATATGACAGGCACTGCTCTAAGCCATGGAGATATAATGATGAACATAACAAAATTTTGCTTTCATGGAGCTTATTACATGCTAGACACTGTTCTAGTGGTAGAGAATACAGTGTTGAACAAAACTGACAAAGTCTCTATTCTTGTATAGCTTACATTCTAATTTGATATGGGAGGAGACTGATAATAAATAAAAAAGAAAATGTTAGATAATGATTAGTGTTAAGGTAAACGGAAATAAGGTGATAGGATATAGAGTAATTGGGTGACATTAAGCTGATATCTGAATGACAATAAGAACCCAACCATGTGAAGTCTGGGGGAAGACAGAGGGAACAACTAGAAGGAGTGTGATATATCAGTTGGACAGAAAGGCCAGTGTGGCTAAAGCATAGGGATAAAGAGGGAGTGGTATGGGATGAAATGGGTAGAGAGAGATCAAATAAGGTCTAGTTTTTTTGTGTTAAAATATTTTGATTTTATTCTGAGAGTAATAGGAAGCTATTGGAGGTCTTTAAGCAGGGAAATTAAATGAACTAACTTATATTTTAAAAGGATGACTCTGACTGCTTTTGAAGAATGGACCATATGGGGTCAAGAATGTAAGTAGGGAGACCTGTTAGGAGGCTGTTGTGGCAATCTAGGCAAGAGAAATGATTGGAGTAGAGTGTTAGCAGTGAATATGGAGGAAAGTGAATGTATTTGGGATACCTTTTCAAGGAAGAATTAGTAGGAAAATCTGATGGGATGGGTGAAGTACTATAGGAAAAGAATAGAATCAAGAATTATCCCCTTTTTTGGTTTGAGTGACTGGATGGATAGTGGTGCCATTTCCTGAGATAGGAAAGACTGGAGAAGGAACAGATTTTGTGTGTGTGTGATCAAGATTTCTGTTTCAGACACATTAAGTTTGAGATACCTATTGAAGATGCAAGTGGTGAGGTAAATTAAGTAGTTGGGTATACAAGTCTGGAGTTTAGGAATATAGTTAAAAGATGGTACTCATCCTCATATAGATGGTCTGTATAAAGCTGTGGGGCTGGACAAAATTTTCTAGGGAGAGAGTGTAGACGGAAAAGAGAAGTGTCAAATACGGGGACATGCCAACATTTAGAGATGGGATAGAGGAAGAGAAACCAGTAAGGGAAAATGAGAGGGAGAGGCCAGTAAGGTAGGAGGAGAACCAGGTGAATATGGTTCCAAGAAGATAAGAGAACAAAGTATTTCAAGAAGGAGAGGAGAGAGTGATTAAGCAGGCTGAATGCTGCCCAGTGCTTGAATAAGATGAAGACAGAGAGGTTTCTACCCGTTAGTAATATGGATGCCATTGGTGACCTTGACAAGAGTAGTTTCAGTGGAATTAAATTTTTTTTTTGGTGAGGAAGATTGGCCCTGAGCTAACATCTGCTGCCTATCTTCCTCTTTTTGCTTCAAGAACATTGTTCCTGAGCTAACGTCTGTGCCAATCTTCCTCTATTTTGTATGTGGGATGCTGCCACAACATGGCTTGACAAGCAGTGTGCAAGTCCCACCGTGCCTGGGATCTGAACCCATGAACCCTGGGCCGCCAAAATGAAGCGTGTGAATTTAACCTTTATACCACTGGGCAAGCCTCGGAATTTAATTTTTAATTGCAATTGGAGTGGTTTGAGTTTAGAAACAGAGATAAGGCAGTGGACACAAGGACTCTAGACAATACTTTGAAAAAGTTTTTCTGAGATAAATAGGAGAGAATTTGGGTAGTAACAGGAAGGGAGCATGGGGTCATGAGAGGGTTCCTTTTTTTTTCTTGTTTGTATGCTGATAGGAATAACCCGCTAGAGCAGGATAAGTTGGTGATTCAGGTGAGAGTGAGTTCAACTTCCAGACTTCCAGATGATCCTGAACTAGAAAAAAACTTGAGGACATAGAGACCATGGCCAAGTCTTTTAGCATTTCCTTGTGTTCAACCTTTGCCAAGATTCCTTTCATTCTTCCACTTCTCTTACTTAGGCACATGTAATTTTCATCATAAAGAATAGGGAAGTCCTGCTCTGTAATGACTACTAGACCTGCAGTGTGATTACTGTCCTCAACTTGCTTGACCAACTTTTTATTACTACCAGTTTTACAAAGCTGGTCCTTTTGAGGCTAACAGTGTTATTTGTGGACTTGTGAGTTGGAATTCTAAACCACATACAGGCACTACGGACACAGATTCATGACATCTGGTCTCTATAATGTTCTACGTGTGTGTCTGTGATTTAAGCCTTATATATCTTTTGACCCAATAAAGAGATAATCATCTAGATGATAATAATAGTTACCATTTATTGATTCCTTACCATGTGCCAAGCACTACACTGAGTCATGTGTGTGTATATATATATATACACACACACACAAATATATATGTATATATATATAAAGTATATATATAAGGTATATATATGATTTTTATATATATTGTTTTGTTTAGTCCTTACAACAAACATTAAGTTGGTACTATCATTATTGTCATATTACAAATTGGGAAACTGGTGTATAGAGAGGTTAAGTACCTTACACTGTGTTATATATCAAGGAAGCTTATGCCCAGGTCTGTTTTACTGTGAAATCCATGCACTTAATCACTGAAATACATTGCTTGATTTATTCTAAGAAACTGACTGAGCCCAGAACACTCATGATAATTCCAACCCTTAACTAAATCTGTAAAATGCAAATTTAATCAGGCCATGGTTGAGGTTTTGGTACACGCTATTTCCCCATGGGTTATTTTGATGGGCTCTCAACTAAGTCAGTGCATATTAGAGCTGGTATGCTAGCAAGCCCCAAGGACATCCTTTAGATTCTCATATAATTTTGGAAGGATCACCTTATACTTCTTTAAAATGGATAACATCCTCATCAAAGTTATGTAGAAAATCTGGTCTTTTAAGTTGTCTCTTGAAGTCCAGGAAGCTGAAGAACTGGTCTCAGCTTAATTTGACCTGTTTTTGACTTTGAATTAATCATTGATGCAGTCCCTTACCTGGCATTTCTTGGCTCTCTGGCGCCTGATTGTGAACTCACGTGCTCTTGAATGAAAATTCACTCCAGCCTTATGCCACAAAGACCTCTATTTTGGCAACTCTATTGCCACTTCCTGGAATGGGGCAGCCCTCTCTTGGCTAGATAACTAGTTGAATATCACCAGCAGCTGTAGGACAAAATCCTTTTAGCAGCAGAGCTGGCTATTCACATAAGGTATGGATTAGTAAGTAGCCCATTTAGTCCTAGGTAAATCAGAAACCCCACCTCACCTGAGTAGGTGGAAACATTTTTGGGTCTTAGTTCCCTTTATAACCCCAGCTATAGCTCACACTGAAAGACTGTTGCCTATGATGAACTAGACTTAAGCTATGAAGCTTGGTGGGGTCTCTAAGGCTCTGTCATATTGGGAGGGCTGATGAGGCAAATGGTTGGTGGAGAGGAAACAAAGATAGTGGTCCAGGTAGGGAAGGAGTAAGGCATATATCATTTCCAGAGTTTAGAGGAATTCTAAGGCTCGAGAAGAAAGGCAGATTAGGCCAGGAGGTAAGAGTGAGAGGATAGAAGTTGAGGGCAAATACTGAACAATGAATATTGCTTTTCCCTCATTGTTAGACTTTAGAGTGATCTTTGGGTAAGTTTGAAATGACAGTGGGCCAGTCACACAGCTAGGCTTCTGTGATGTTTCCATCCTCCTTCTTCTGCCCTGATTGAATCTATCCTCAGTCATCATGGGCTGGGTCACATCCAGTTCCTTGCCCCCAAGCTTAAGAGTCTTTGGGCAGACCAAATGGAACATTCATGTACAAGGTTGGTGGTATAAATCAAGTAGGGAAAAAATCCATTTTGGTGCGGTCATTGTGTCAACTCTTATTATTTCAGTTCAGCATGGCTGCATATATAAATCTCCTTTAAGGAACCAGAAAAGGGATACATAAAATAACATTTCTAGAGGCATGGTCACTTGCTTCTATTAATAAGTACTACTTGCAAAGCCTGGAAGTGCTTAAGATGTTCATATTTTTTGAACGATTGACCGGCTCCTTTATTTATACATATAAGAAAAAGAGCCAAGTTGGGAGAGGAAATCGTCTATTGCTGCAGAAACGTGAAAGTCACATTTTTGGCACTGTTCTCTGGTTGATGTCATTCTGGGGAATGTGCTAAAGGCCATGATTTTCCAGAGGGAGCAGATACTTTTTTCATAGCAGGCTGTTTGTGGGCACTTATTGCCCCCTCTGAAGTCAGGCCAAAATCAAGCTGGACCTTTTTCTGCCTTGTTTGGCAGTACCAGGTCAAGCCCACTTTGAAGTAGGAATCCAAAATCTTTGCTGGTCACTGTACCTGGCCACTCCCTGCATCCTCTGTACCTTCTGAATCTTCTCTTTATGGGCCTCTCAGCTGCTTGGCCTTTGCACAGGCTGCTGGGAAGATTGGTTTTCCCCTGCTGCATGGAAGCACTAGGGGCTGCCAGGGGTGTGTGTGTGTGTGTGTATAAGGGCCGTCCCTGAGCTGACTCCTGAGGTAGACCACAGTACAGTGTGGTTTGGGGCTTGGACCCAGCTGTTCTCATTCCCTCTTACCTCCTAAATGGTCCCAAAGCAAAATGGGCTACTGACCCTACTGCCTTCTAGTAATAGTCCTATCCCTAACCGCTCCTCCTTTGCCCAACCTAGTCTTCATGCTCCTACATGGAGCTGCCCAGAGATCCTTTCAAAACTATTTGTCATGGCCTAGAGGACTTTACTGGGGACCATTTAGTGTAAAAGAAAGAGATCTTTGCAGTGTGAAATTGGCCAGCAGTTTAGTGTGGGCCACATAAGGTCAGGCCTGGGTTCTCACTTTTCCCAATACCCGCTCAGCACATAGACAGGCACTTGAACTTCAGCATCATTCCCACCTCTACGCCTTTACTCTCACCTTAATGAACACCTGTTTCACCATGTGCCTTGCACAAAATTACTTATCACTGGCTTATTACTGCACCCTCATCTGGTTTAGGCCTCTCTGCTTAGCTTTTAAGGCCCTTTAACACTTGACTCCAACTTTTATCTCCTGTTCATCAATACTCATTCTTTACTGTATTTATAGCCATTTATTCATTTTATAAATGGAAGGCTAATTTAGAAATATTAATGCTCTAATGGAGGCACTTATACAAAGCATGGTGTTGGTCCAAGAGAAACTGTGATCAGTTCTGTTCCAGGGAGTGAGAGAAGGCTTCACAGATGAGATAATGCTTAAGGCTGAGTCTCTAAGGTTCTGAAGGAATCCACCAGGAAAATATGGTTCAGTGAGAAATAGAAGAACTGTTTTCCAGGTGTCTGCAGGGGCCTGATCATTTTCTTGGGAGTGGTGGCTAGATCTTCTATCACAGCCTCATTAGCCTTGCATCCTGCTATAAGCTTCCTTGGGGCCAACCACATCAGGAGCTCAAGCTCAAAGGAACTCAGCTCATAGAATCGTATCTCATAGAGTGTCAACAGTAGGGGATAGGTCCTTAGAGAATGTCTACCTCAATTCATTTATTTTACTGATGAGGAATCTGAAACCCTAAAAGTTGAAGGGGACCTGCCCAAGGCCACACAGCTAGTTGGTGACAGAGGTAGAACTAGAGATAAAGGAACGCCTGGACTCTCATCCCAGGGTTCTATCTACTAGGTTGCTTTGTGGCCTTAGCATGTCGCAGTTGCCTCTTTGATTTCCTCCTGTGAGAGCTCTCATCAACCTCAGTTCACTCAGGGGTGGTTCCCTTTCAAGACTGGGCAGCAATGTTTGTTGTCACTAGCTTCCTTTGTGACTAGGAAAATTACATTCCTTCTCTGGGCCTTAGTTTTTAGTTTCTCCATCTAAAAATGAGTGAGGATTAAGTAATAGGTTTCTATATCTAGGCCTTATTGAGAGGGGCACGCAGCAAGTAGTTTGTACAGGAGATTCACTTTTTTCTATATTTGCTGGTGTGGAGTACAGAAATTTGAATGGGGCTGACTGAATGTGGCGAAAACACATAGTAGGGACTGAGATGCTGAAGGCTTCCTACTTGCTTGGAAACAGACGCATACTCTTAGCCCTGTTATTTTTAATGTGATAAAACTGAAGCCCAAGTTGGGAGTAAGGGACATTCTTACAGAAAGTTAGTGAGGATCTGGGCCTGGAACCCAGGTTTTCTGACTCCAAGTCCAGTACTTTCCACCAACCCATACTGCCTCATTGAGCTGGTTATGTCCTGTACAGGGAAGTTCCAAAAAGACTAAGAGGTCAGGGGTCTGTTATAAATAGAGTTCAGTTGCAATGTGGGCCAGAGTGTTTGCAGCTGGCTGTCATGAAGGGAGAGTCCAGAGCTTTGAGGACGGGAGGGTGCACTTGCCTCCTCAGACCCCATTTGGGGGTTTTGGAGATTTCCTTGGGCCTGAGCCCCAAGATGTATGGGAGCTCAGGGCCTGATTATCTCCACTTCCCTCCCTTCTAATTGCTTCCTGTTCATACTGTCTTCTTATCTCCTCTCACCTCCATATGACTAACCCACACTCTTCTAGTCATAAACAGAAATCATCAATCTCTGGGTTAGATTACCTCCATTTTTACACTACCCCTCATAGTAACTTTCAAAGGAGCAAAACATCCCACAAACCACTTTTACATTTGTTTTTAGTTTCATGCTGTTTGAGATTGACCTTTTGCTCTCCTAGAACACTCTGGTGGAAAAAGGAGACAGTTAAAGTCCAGCTTCTTCCTTTTTGGAAAAGAACTTGGCTTATACCATATAAGTAACATCTCACTCATCACTATACTTGCCAATGCCTTTTATTCTTTGTTTTGGTTCAAGTGGTCTCCAAGCCATTGATGCTTCTTCCCTGTGGGTGGAGCATGCGCTCTCTTTTGAAGATAGGGAGATCAGGAATTTCGTTCTGGACTTGTTGAGTTTGAGAGGTCTATTCAACATCTGAATTGAGATGTTAAATAGTCAATTGGACATATGAGTCTGAAATTTGAGAAACTTTTGGCTGGAGATATAATTTGGGAATAGTCAACAAACAGATGACATTTTAAGCCATTAGAACTGATGAGATAATAGGGACTAAGTGTAGAGAGAAAAGAGAGTTCCATGAAAGTTCTTAGGCCACAGTTTATCAAAGAGCTGGGAAGTAGTAGAAGCTAATCCCCTGGGAAGAAACAGCTCTGGTCTTTTTTCCAGATTGGTGTTATTTGATTTCTAAGTGTGGTGCAATAGAAAGAGTGAGGCCACTGGTTTATTGTATACCTTGGGTAAGTCACCCACATGTTCTGGATCTCAGTTTTCTCACCTGTATAATAAGAGGGTTGGATGAGATGATATGATGTTCTAGAATGGTTTATCATTTCTATTGGTGGAATCAACAAAGGCCTGCTAATACGTGCTATTTTTTGGGATGATAAACATGTGAAAGCACTTTGTAAAGTGACAAATCCTATGCAAATAGTAATTACCATTGTTAATGGTTGTGTCCCCCTTTATTTGTTGATGTGTAAAGATAATTGACCTGGGGTGTCAGCACACCTAGGTTTCTCTTCTGGTTCTGGTTTTGAGTCATGTGATCTTGAATATGACCCTTTCCTTCTCTGGTCCTCAGTTTTCACATCTATAAAATGAGTGGCTTCAGTTTCTGCCAGTGATTTTCAATATTTTTTAAAGCAGAAAAAAATCATTCTTAAAATGAAATCAGTGTAGCTTCTCTGTTTGGGGAAGCAGGTTGAATAAGAGGTGGAGGCTCAGGTCACCTCAGAGGCATCCCTAAAGCCACTTGTAGAACCCCAGGGCACCAAGGAATGCAGTTTGATCCTTGACTAAGTGAGCTCTCAAGGCCCTTTCTATTCTGACATTCTGTAGTTTGAAGGTTCCCTTGGCATCAGTTATAAAGTCCAGAGGTCAGAAAACTTTTTCTGTAAAGAGTCAGATAGTAAGTATTTTAGGCTTTGGGGGCCACTATGGTCTCTGTCTTCTCTTCTTCCTCCCCTCCCTCTTTCTTCCTCCGTCTTTTCTTCTTTCTCCTTCTCCTTCTTTTTCTTCTTCTCCAAACCCATTTAAAATGTAAAAGCCATTCTTAGCTCGTGGTCAGTACAAAAACAGGCCACAGATAAAATCCAACATGTGGGCCATAGGTTGCTGACCCCTGGATAATCTATAGTATGACCCCAGCACTGAGCCCTTGTACATATGACCAGGTGCACAGTGGAAAAAGTGTAGACCACCCTCCATCCCCAATAGGACCTGTGTACAGCCTGCAATTTCCAGACTGCTCTTGGCTGGGCCTGGGGAGGGTTGGGGATGGTGCAGGTCACAGGTGGAACCTGAACCTCAGGCTTTTCTGGAGCCCTGCTTGAAGCAAACCAGCTCCCCCTCCCCCACAGTCCCCTTGGCTGAGCTGGGCCATTCCATGTGCACACAGCCTCAGGGAAGGCAAAGCTAGTAACAGTGGCCCAAGCTGGCTCAGGGCCAAGAAAAGTGGCTGTTTGTTGCAGACGCAGCTGGGAGGGGGAGGGGGCAAAGGGGATCATCCAAACATGAGAGTCCAGGCAGAGAGGAGGAGAGGCCTAATTGGGATCAGATGTCTCTGCAGAGCAATAACACTGCCACCTGGTTGTGAACATCTTAGCCTTGTGGAACCCAAGACCTTTTCCAGACAGCATTTAATTCATTCTTCACTGCACCCTTGAGAAGGAGAAAAGAAGGGAAGGGAGGGGAGGAGGTTTAGCTGTGGTGGTGAAGAAAGAGCTCTGGCTTAGGAGTCAGGAGTCACAACTTGGGCACTGACTTGTGAGGTAAACTTGGATAAAAGTCTCTTCCTCTATCTGGGCCTCTCTTTCCTCCTTTGTAAACTGGTAGGATTGGACTAGATCAGTGGTTTTCAATGTGATCCTGGACCAGGAGCAGCAGTATCGCCTCAGAACCTGTTATAAATGCCAATTCTCAGGCTTCATCCCAGACCTAGTGAATCAGATATTCTGGGGATATGACCCAGAAATGTGCGTCTTAACAAGCCCTCCAGGCAAGGAGAACCACTGGACTGGAATCATCTAAGGCCTTCCCAGCTTTGTTTCTTTGATTGTATGAGATAGTGGATATTAAAATGCATTTTTAACTCTGCCCTACACATTTTAGGGATGCTGAGAGTGACAGTGGTGATGGTGACGATGATGATGATGATGATGCTCCTGTTGATTTTAAGCCATATTTCAGCAGCCAGTTTCCATCCCCTAAGCAAGGATCCTGTTACCCTACCCCTCATCCCCTATGGAGTTTCTCTCAAGGCCAATAAGACAGAGAGATACCTTCAGGAGCTTATACACTGTATGAGTAGGTAAGTTAGGTAAGGCAAATTGTTTTATATGGTTGACAGAGAAGAAATTACAAGATGACTATTTTTGAAGAACCAGAGAATAGGCATAGCCAGTATTAGAGACTGGGAGTGGGGAAGCTCACTGTGGGCTGGGGGGTTGTGGCATTGGGAAGAACTTCTGGTATTAGTGGCAGTGAGGTTTTGAATTAGGTTTTAAAGAATGGGGAAGATTTAAACACTTTTCAGAAGGTGGAAGAACATTTTAAGGGATGAATGTGAAAGAGAAGCACAAAGAGAAAAAAAAAGCATGTGATCTCAGCTTGTCATAGCATTAAAACTAGAAGGATCCTTATATTTATCCAGGGTTCTGGGTGACTCCCTGGGTGCTGGCTCTAACACCAGTCATTTCCTCCCCATTCTGGAAAACATATTGGAAAAACAGTGAATACAGATGACATTATATGGAGGACCTAGACTCTCTAGTAGAATATAAAAATTAAGTCACTCACAAACATTTATACAGTCATGTGTTGCTTAACAATGGGGAAACGTTCTGAGAAATGCATTGTTAGGTGATTTTATTATTGTGTGAACATCACAGAGGGTACTTACCCAAACCTAGGTGGTATGACATACTACACACCTAGGCTATATGGTACTAATTTTATGGGACCACTGTTGTATATGTGGCCCATTGTTGACTGAAACATTTTTATGCAGCACATGATTGTACTTTAATTTAGTAACAAATGGATTTTTTTACATATTTTTTATTGAGTTCATAATAGTTTACATCATTGTGAAATTTCAGTTGTACATTATTTCTTGTCCATCACCATATAAATGCTCCCCTTCACCCCCTATGCCCACCACCATCCCCCAGTAACAAATGGATTTTAACACACTGTCCAAGTGATCTCAATACTCCAGGCATTACGGTTGAATAAATGACTTATACAAGGTCACCCAAAAAGTTAATGGGACTGGAAACCATTTCTCCTGGCTTCTAGTACAGTGTGTTTCCCTTGTAATGTGTATTTACTTTGAGGCTTCTAGAATGGAGCAGTTTGGCCAAAATACAGAATTTAAAAGGCATGTGTTTGAGGTACAGCTGGAAGGAGGCTAGGGTAAGACTATAGAGAACTTGGAATAACAGGCTTAAGCTTTTGAATTTTCTCCTGTAGGTAATGGGATATTGCTGAAGGTTCTGGAGCCGTGGAGTGGCATCACCTACAATTTAGGAAGGTTACTCAAATCGTGTAGTGCAGCAGTACCTGGTGGATTGGAGTGGGAGAGTACTTGGAGGGAGCAAAGCAACTTAGAAGCAGCCCCAAATGTAGGCTGGAAATGCCACAGACCAGACCCCCTTCCCATGCCATGAGTACATTTGTATTTTTAACAGAAGAAACAATTTAGCTGCAAAAACATAGTTTTGCTTCTGGGATTTCAGCCATTAGTAATGGGGATATTTGGGAGCTGGAGCCTTCCTGGCCCCGGAATATAACACTGTGGAGATCTCCTCCCTGGACTGCACTCAGACCAGCCCTTGGTAAAGCTCAGTGCTGCTCTCTGCTCTCTGGTTTTATTTTGTACTCTGATTTCTATGTATTATGAGCCAGAGTCCCAGAGTTTAGGAGGTGTTTTGCACTTTCTTTCATTCCTCTCACAAAGCCCCATGTCCAGGGAAGTAACTTATACATGTTACCATGCCAGTTGCGTCACCCAGTCAGCTCTAGGGACCCTAGCTACAAGCTTCATAATTTACAGCTTCTAAAGCTAACTCATACTCATTATCTCATTCAGTTGTCATAAGAGCCTTGTGAGGTAGGAAGAGCTTATTATTCTTATAATTTAATGGGATGAAACTGAAGATCAGAGTGGGGGAAGTAACTTGTCATGCAGCCCGTGAGTGGCACAGCCCACTTCTTCTGCCTTCCAGGTAATATTTCATGCTTCTACTTGTGCTGTTGGGGTTGTGGTGGTCATTTTTATGAGCATACTAAAGACCCTCTCAGATCTCAGGCAGGGCCCAAGCTGGGATGTAGAAGGAGATAGAAAGTCAGGAAACTAAATTTCTTTTCATTTCCATCTAAGGTCCTTCCCTCAATACCATACTGTCTCTCTTGAGTGTACTGAAAGAACTTGGTGGGAAAATCCTTGGCTCTGCCTGCTCATATCCCTGTACCCTCCCCCTGTTTGGTGCCAGTGATACTTTGAGTGGGCATATGTCACTTTTGCCTGCAGCCTGCCGTGTTTCCTTTTTGCCATTCTTTCTCCTCACCCTGGGTCCCTGGAACAAAGGTGCAGCTAAGGAGCTCCCTTCCCCTGGGCTAGCCCAAGTGATGAGGCTTACAACCCCAGATCTTCCTTAAACAGTATAAAAAGCCAATCGTTGACTGAGAGACCAGGTCACCACTACACATAAACAGTCTTTAAAATATGGATGGCACAGGGTATCTGGCTGAAGCTGCTTTGGCCAGACCTTTCCAGAACTCTGACTGGGTCTTCAGTGTGAGCCAAAGGCAACACCAACCAGAGGAGCATCAGCCCAGCTTTCAGAGTTCATACAATGTCATGCTGTCTAGATTTTCATCATGAATGTTCCCCAGACTCAAACGCAAAGGGAATTGGGTTGATTTCAACTGGAAAATATTCCTGCCATCTCAACGTTCTCTGGAATAACCTGCTTGCAGCTGTCATGCGGCGGCCCCCTCCCTGTAGTGCGTGGCTTTTCCAAGGCTCAAGCTCCAGGGATCTGGAAGGGAAGAGGAGGAGGGGACTAGCTTCTGACCCCCCCCCAAAAGCCTGGCTAGTGCTTGCATTTTTCAGGCCTGAAACTGGGTCTCTGGGGTTGGGACCGGGGGTGAGATATAGGTGTTCGTGGAACAGGCCCCTGCTGGGTGGATCCTTGCTTGCAGCTGGTTGCATTTCAACTGACTGGCTTCCATAAGGAAGAAGTCATCTTCTGAAGGAGAGCCATATTCCCTTGGATACAGACTCTAGCTGGCTGCAGGGTGGGGGGTCGACGGGGCGGCGGGCAGGAGACCTGGGTTTAGGTCCCGGCTTTGCCATCAACTTGCACAGTGGCTTTATGCAAGTCAGTCATCACCTCTCTGTGTCTCAGCTTCTTCCATTCAAAGTGGAGCTATTAATACCTGCTGCTCACATATATGGACTAAGAACAAGATGTGGGGGAAATTGATGAATGTCCTAGGGGAAATGAAGGGATGTTAGGAATTTATTCTTACCCCCCCCCCCCAGATGTAGGGAACTAAACTAGTTGCTCTTCTATCCTTTCCCCCTGTACCATGGTGTTGGTAGAATGGCAGGGTATGAGAAAGTCTCCAAGGATTTAGACAGTCATAGGGCAAAGGGAAGAATGGTGGTATAAGCAGTAGCATAGCCTGATATGAAAGTGGGGATACCCTAAAATCTTATCAAGGAGAGGTTGACAGCCAACTGGAAGCAAAGTCCTGTGATAATGGGAAACAAGATGTTGGAATCAGGGGTGACAGATGGGGTGCCAGGAAGGTGGAGAATGCCAAAGATAAATTTTATTGCCTCTTACCATCATGCCCTGGACTGCTGCTAATCCTACTCCAGAAATTGCCTTCATTAGCTGCCTGGATTATGAGACCATTGGCTTAGCTTTGGAGTCTTCAAGCCTCTTATTTCTTTTGGGTCAGTTTGGTACTTAGGCTGCATATTCCTGGGAGGGGGGTCTCAGAGAGTATAGAGAACAAACAGCCTCTGCTGTGGCATCAGAGCTCATTTTGGTTCTACCTGTGCTCTGGTGCTCCTTTCTCTGACTTAGCAGCCTCCTGAGATCTAGACATGTGCTGTCTAGTGTGTTAGCCACTAGCCAGATCAACAGCCCTGCATTACTCATGAGAAGGCCTGGATAACTGTATGGATGGTTTGGGGGCAACCCAGCACTGCTGCAAGACCTCAGGGCTCATATCCTCCTGAGAGTAGAGTAAGATGCTCTTTCTTTACAAGGGTTCTTGTATGGAGCATTTAAAAAAAAAGAAAGAGGAGAAAACCTGGGAAAATGTCACAGGACTAGGCATTTTGTCACCTGTTTATCAAGAGCTTGCATTTGCAGTGAGCCTAAACCCAAGAGTTATCCTCAGGCTTCCTGTTTCATAGCCCTGTGTACCTTGGAAAAAGCATTCACAGCCTTTATTTCATTTGAGTCTCCCTAATATGGTGGAGGCAAGTACACCAGGAGTTATTACATCCATTTGATACACAAAGAAACTGAGGCTCAGCAAAGTGAGGTGTTGGCCAAAGTTAGTTATTAAGTGACAGTACCAGAATGAGAATGGAAAAAACTCAGGCAGCATCCTTGACTCCTTTCTATTTCTAGTCAACTGGCAAGTCTGGATGATTTTCTTCCTTACCTCATTCTTGATCAGTCCACTTCTCTCTACTGTAGCCCTGGCCCTCCAGTTCATCCTCCAGTCTATCTTCCGTATAGCAGTCAGAGTGACCTTTCTAATGTGTTGAGCTGATTATGACACTCTCCTGTTTAAAACCCTTTCCAGTTGCTCTTAGGATGAAAGAACAAGCTCTTGAATTTGGCCTACATAGTTCTGGATGGTCTGTGCAGATTAGCTCTCCACTATCTCTATCTCTTCCCACTCCTCCCTGAATTCTACAATAACTTTGAAATTTTTTAGGTCTTTGAAGACTCTAGCTCTGGTCTGTGCACGTGCTATTCCCTCTGCCTGCCATACTCCATTCCCCTACTCCTCTTCACTTGGTAGACACCTGCTTGTTCTTCAATTTCCACCTCCAATATTGCCTTCTCTGGGAACCTTCCCCTCACCTCCCTTCTTACTCAGAATGAGTTAGTTGCCTCTTAACTCCCATGGGAATCAAGACTTTCTTATTAGTATGGCCATTGTTATGCTACATTATAATAATTTTTTACTTGTCTGTCTCTTCTGGTAGATTGTGAGTACTATAGATCAAGAACTGTCAATTTTAGTTCTCCACCATATCCCTAGCATGTAGCACAGGGACTGGCATGTAATGGATGCTTACAGATATTTCTTGATTAGTTGAATGGAAGAATAAATGAATGAGGGATCCCAGGTAATCCACCCTTCAACTCAGTGTTTTTTCTACTTGGAAGCAACATATTTAGATACAAAGGTAGTCACTTAACTTTTGGACTATCATTTTCAGTGAATATTTGGGACATGTTTACCACTTATGGGACCATGATCTTAGAGAAAGGGGTCTGGCATCTGCTGCATGTCAGGCACACTGCTAAATGGTCTACTTTCAATGCATTCATTCATCATTCATTCATTCCTTCATCAGTTATATCTTGAGTATACTCTATGTCAGTAGAAACTATTATTATCCTCATTTTACTGATTAGAAAACTGAAGATCAGAGAGGCTAAGTCACTTGCCCAAAACTACACAGCTATTAAGTTGTGTAGCTAGGATGTGAAACTAAGCCTGTCTGACTAAAACATATGTGCTGTGTTACACTGATCCAGACCATGGTTACTTGAGAATTGGACCTGCTTCTCTATCTTCCACTTTATAGGTTACACAAGAGTAGATTAACCCTTTTAAATAATGATGTTATAAGTGGCTCATTAAGATAATAGTTTTCCAGGAGCTGATAGATTTTTTAAATTGTGGTAACATTGGTTTATAACATTATATAAGTTTCAGGTGTACATCATTATATATTTTGATTTCTGCGTAGATTACATCATGTTCACCGTCAAAAGACTAATTACAATTGCTAATTACAGTCAGGAGACACATGTGCCTAACCACTCCTTTCTCCCTCCTCCATACCCCCTTCTCCTCTGGTAGCCACCAATCCAATCTCTGTTTCTATGTGTTTGTTTGTCGTTGTTTTTATCTTCTACTTATAAGTGAGATCATATGGTATTTGACTTTCTCCTGCTGACTTATTTCACTTACCATAATACCCTCAAGGTACATCCATGTTGTCACAAGTGGCCGGATTTCCTCATTTCTTATGGCTGAGTAGTATTCCATTATGTATGTATACCACATCTTCTTTATCTACTTGTCCCTTCATGGACACCTAGGTTGCTTCCAAGTCTTGGCTATTGTGAATAATGCTGCAGTGAACATAGGGGTGCATGTATCTTTATGCATTTGTGTTTCCATGTTGTTTGGATAAATACCCAGCAGTGGAATAGCTGGATCATATGGTAGATCTATTCTTAATGTTTTAAGGAATCTCCATACTGTTTTCCATAGTAGCTGCACCAGTTTGCACTCCCACTAGCAGTATATAAGGGTTTCCTTCTGGCCACATCCTCTCCAACACTTGTTTCCTGTCTTGTTAATTATAGCCATTCTGATGGGAGTGAGGTGATAGCTCATTGTAGTTTTGATTTGCATTTCCCTGATTGTTAATGATGTTGAAAATCTTTTCATATGCCTGTTGGCCATCTGTGTATCTTCTTTGTAGAAATCTCTGTTCAGATCTTTTGCCCATTTTTCAATTGGGTTGTTAGTTTATGTGTTGTTGAGTTGTATGAGTTCTTTATATATTTTGGATATTAACCTCTTATGAAATATATGGTTTGCAAATATCTTCTCTCAGTTGTTAGGTTGTATTTTGTTTTGTTGACGGTTTCCTTTCCTGTGCAGAAGCTTTTGAGTTTGATGTAGTCCCATTTGTTTATTATTTCTATTGTTTTCCTTGCCCGGTCAGACATGGTACTTGAAAATATGCTGCCAAGACCAGTGTCGAAGAGTGTACTGCCTATGTTTTTTTCTAGAAGTTTAATGGTTCCAGGTCTTACATTCAAGTCTTTAATCCATTTTGAGTTAATTTTTGTGTATGGTGTAAGATAGTGGTCTAGTTTCATTATTTTTCATGTGGCTGTCCAGTTTTCCTGACCCCATTTATTGAAGAGACTTCCTTTTCTCCATTGTATGTTCTTGGCCCCCTTGTCGAAAATTAGCTGTCCATAGATGTATGGGTTTATTTCTGGGCTCTTGATTCTGCTCTATTGATCTGCATGTCTATTTTTGTGCCAATATCATGCTGTTTTGGTTACTATAGCTTTGTAGTATATTTTGATATCAGGGAGTGTGATACATCCAACTTTGTTCTTTTTTTTTTTTTTGAGGAAGATCAGCCCTGAGCTAACATCTGCCCAGCCTCCTCTTTTTGCTGAGGAAGACTGGCCCTGAACTAACATCCGTGCTCATCTTCTTCTACTTTATATGTGGGATGCCTACCACAGCATGGCGTTCCTAGCGGTGCCATGTCCACACCCGGGATCGGAACCGGTGAACCCCCGGCCGCCGAGAAGCAGAACGTGCGAACTTAACTGCTGTGCCACCAGGCCGGCCCCTAACTTTGTTCTTTTTTCTCAGGGTTCCTTTGGCTAATGGGGTCTTTTGTTGTTGCATATAAATTTCAGGATTCTTGGTCCTATTTCTGTGAAAAATGTCATTGGAACTTTGATAGGGATTGCATTGAATCTGTAGATTGCTTTAGGAAGTATGCACATTTTAACTATGTTAATTCTTCCAATCCAAGAGCATGGAATATCTTTCCAATTCTTTGTGTTTTCCTCAATTTCTTTCAATGTTTTATAATTTTCAGTGTACAGATCTTTCATCTCTTTGGTTAAGTTTATTCCTAAGTATTTTATTCTTTTTGTGAAATTGTAAATGGGATTGTATTCTTAATTTCTCTTTCTGCTACTTCGTTGTTAGTGAATAAAAAAGCAGCTGATTCTTGTATGTTTATTTTGTTTTTCTCCATTGAGAATGATATCAGCTGTGGTTTTGTCATATATGGCCTTTATTATGTTGATGTACTTTCCTTCTATATCCATTTTATTCAGAGTTTTTATCATAAAGAGATGCTGTATCTTGTCACTTGCCGTCTCTGCATCTGTTGAGATGATCATGTCATTTGTATTCTTCGTTTTGTTAATGTGGTGTATCACGTTGATTGATTTGCAGATGTTGAACCATCCCTGCATCCCTGCAATGAATCCTACTTGATCATGGTGTATGATCTTTTTAATGTATTGTTGTATTCAATTTGCTAGTATTTTGTGGAGGATTTTTGCATCGATGTTCATCAGTGATATTGGCCTGTAATTTTCTTTTGTTGTGATGTTCTTGTCTGGTTTTGGTATCAGGGTAATGTTGGCTTCATACAGTGAGTTAGGAGCCTTCCTCCCCTCTTTAATGTTTTGGAAGAGTTTGAGAAGGATAGGTACTAAGTCTTCTTTGAAAGGTTTTTAGAATTCACCAGGGACACCATCTGGTTCTGGACTTTTATTTTTTGAGAGATTTATGATTACTATTTCGACCTCCTTACTGGTGATCAGTCTATTCAAATTGTCTATTTTTTCTTGATTCAGTTTTGGAAGGTTGTATGATTCTAAAAATTTATCTATTTCTTCTAGAAATGTATTTCTGAGGTATCTCTTGTAATTTCTCCTCTTTCATTTCTGATTTTACTGATTTGAGTCTTCTCTCTTTTTTTCTTGGTGAATCTAGCTAAAGGTTTAGTCTATTTTATTTACCTTTTCAAAGAACCAGCTCTTGGTTTCATTGATTTTTGCTATTTTTTTTTAGTATCTATTTCATTTATTTCTGCTCTGATTTTTATTATTTCCTATCTTCTACTGATTTTGGGCTTTGTTCTTCTTTTTCTAGTTCCTTGCGTGCACTGTTAGATTGTTTATTTGGGATTTTTCTTGTTTGTTGAGTTGGCCTGAATCGCTATCAACTTCCCTCTTAGAACTGCTTTTGCTCTATCCCGTAGATTTTAGCATGTTGTACATTCATTTTCATTTGTCTACAGGTATTTTTTGATTCCTCCTTTGATCTCTTCATTGACCCAATCATTGTTCAGTAGCAGTCTGTTTAATCTCCACATATTTATGGCTTTTCTGATCTCCTTCCTCTAGTTGGTTTTTAGTTTCATACCTTTGTGGTCAGAAAAGATGCTTGATATTATTTCAATCTTCTTAAATTTATTGAGGCTTGCTTTGTGACTTATTAGGTGATCTATCCTGGAGAATGTTCCATGTGAGTTTGAAAAAAATGTGTATTCTGCGGTTTTTGGATGGAATGTTCTATATATATCTACTAAGTCCATCTGGTCTAATGTATTGTTTATGGCCAATGTTTCCTTATTGATCCTCTGTTTGGATGATCTGTCCACTGCTGTAAGTGGAGTGCTAAATTCCCTTACTATTATTGTGTTACTGTCTATTTCTCCTTTTATGTCTGTTAATACTTACTTTATATATTGAGGTGGTCCTGTGTTGGGTACATAGATATTTACAAGTGTTATATGCTCTTGTTGGACTGCTCCCTTTTTCATTATGTAGTGCCCTTCTTTGTCTCTTGTTTCAGTTTTTGTTTTAAAGTGCATTTTTTCTGATATGAGTATTGCTACCCCAGCTGTCTTTTCTTTGCCATTTACATGGAGTATCTTTTTCCATCCTTTCACTTTCAGTTTGTGAGTGTCTTTAGGTCTGAAGTGTGTCTCTTGTATGCAGCATATATATGGGTTTTTTCTTTTTATTCAATAGACCACCCTATGCCTTGATTTTAGCATTTAGACTAGTCACCTTTAAAGTAGCTATTGACAAATATGTACTTATTATCATTTTGTTACTTTTTTCCAGGTGTTTTAGTTGTTCTTCTCTGTTCCTCTCTTCTTCTCTTGCTGTCTTCCCTTGTGGTTTGATGGCTTTATTTAGCAATATGTTTGATTTCTTTCCTCTTGTTTATTTGTTTATTATGGGCATCTGATTTGTGATTACAGTGAGGTTCATATATAATATTTTATATATATAGCAATCTATTTTGTGTTGCTAGTCTCTTTAGCTTGACTTCTTTCTAAAAACTCTACTCTTTTACTCCCTTCTTCCCACATTATGTTTTTGAAATCATATCTAATCTCTTAGTTTGTGTGTCTATCACCCTGTTATCATTGAAATAGGTAATTTTAGTCCGCTTGTCTTTTAACCTTCATATTATCTTCATAGGTGGTTGATCTGCTACCTTTACTGTATTTTTGCCTTTACTAGTGATTTTATTGCTTTTTTTAAAAAAAAAAATTTTCTTTTCCCTATTTGTGGTCTTCTCTTCCCTACTTAAATAAGTCCCTTCACCACTTCTTGTAGAACTGATTTCTTGGTAATAAACTCCTTTAATTTTTGCTTGTCTGGAAGCTCTTTATCTCTTCTTTCATTCTGAATGATAACCTTGCTGGATAGAGTATTCTTGGCTGTAGGTTTTTTTCTTTTCAGCACTTTAAATAAGTCATGCCACTCACTTCTCGCCTTTAGGGTTTTGGCTTAGAAATCTGCTGATAGCCTTATGAGCTTTCCTTTGTATGTGACTTGTTGTCTTTCTCTTGCTGCTTTTAGGATTCTCTATCTTTAATTTTGGACATTTTATTTATAATGTGTCTTGGTGTGGACCTCTTTGGATTTATCTTGTTTGGTGCTCTCTGTGCTTCCTGTACTTGGATGTCTGTTTCCTTTGTTAGGTTAGGAAAGTTTTCAGCTATTATTTCTTCAAATAGATTCTCTGCTCCTTTGTCTCTCTCTTCTCAGACACCTATAGTATGAATGTTAGTATGCTTGATATTGTCACAGAGTTCCCTTAGACTGTTCTCATTCTTTTTAATTCTTTTTTCTTTTATCTCTTCAACTTGTGTGATTTCCTCTAGATTTTCATCCAGCTTGCTGATCTGTTCTTCTGTATCATCTACACTGCTATTGAGTCTCTGTAGTGAATTTTTCATTTCCAGTATTGTATTCTTCATTTCTGAGTGGTTCTTTTTTATACTCTCCAATTTTTTGTTGATGTTCTCACTGTGTTCATTCAGTCTTCTCCCAATATCAGTGAGAATCTTTATGACTTTTTGTTTGAACTCTTTGTCAGGTAGATTGTTTATTTCTGTTTCATTTAGGTCTTTTTCTGGGGTTTTGTCCTGTTCCCTTGCTTGGAATGTATTCCTTTGCCTCCTCATTTTAACTCTTTCTCTGTGCTTATATCTATGTATTAGGTGAGTCAGCTATGTTTCCTGAGTTTGGAGAAGTGGCCTTCTGTAACAGATGCCTTTTGAGGCCCAGCAGTGTGCTTCCCTCTCATCACCAGTCCAAATGATTCAGGAGTGACCACTGTGTGGGCTACTTGTGCCCTTCTGCTGTGACAGTGTTGCTCTTACTGCAGGTACCCTGGGATTCTAGTCTTTTCCTCCCTGGTCAGCTGTCTGTAAATCAGGGTTGGGGAGCCCCAGCACTGTTGGCTGCAAGGTCTAATAGGACACTCTTGTTGCAGTTTTCCTGTTAATTGAGTAGGTACCCAGTGTAGCTGGTTGCTAGGCTCAGGGGCTTATAGTTGCTATAGGCCTCAGGCCTGCAAGGCTGTTGTCAGCTCTCTTAGGATTGCAGCTGAAAGGGGCTGGCCCTAGGCATGGGAGCACCCAATTGTTTCAGGCTTTGGAAGGTGAGGCCTATCCCCTTTGTGGCTATTTGTGAAGCACAGGTTTTCTGCCACTGACAAGCCCCACCCCTCACAGTTCCACACACACCATCAACACAGTCCTGGCCTGTGCACACTTCCTGACCTCCTGGAGTGTACCTAGTCACCTCACTGCAGAGGCTCCCACCTCTCCACTGACACTCCCCCACAGTTCACCTGGTCCTCACAAGGCCCTGCCCCACAGATTTGGACATGCTTGCTGGCCTGCCTGTAGAGGATCAATGCATCCAGTCTATGCAGACCAACAAGTAGCCTGAGGGTTTGCTGTTGGGTGGGGCCAGTCCCTAGGGCATGCTGCCTGCCCGAGTTGAACTGGATTAAATCTGTGCTCTAGTGGGTGTGGCAGACCCCTGGGCTAACAGGCCAGGGGAAGAACTTCAATGGCACCTGCCAGCATCTGTGTCAGCACACCTGTACTAGTTCACAACAATGGCTGCCAACAGTGTCTCAGTCTCCAGAGAGGTCTCACCTCTCACCAAGATGTACCCAGAGCCAACCAGATGAGTCTCTTTTCACCAAAGGACGGTGCAGTGTTCTTTCTGGTGATTTTAGGTTGCTCTTTGAGATGCGTGAATTTGTGCATGGGCCCTTGAAGAGCCGACTTTTTCAGCTTATGTCTGATAGCTTTTCTGGGGGTATTCCCCATTGCAGTTAATAGCCAGCAAAGCCAGATAGTACGTACGACACTCATCTCTGTTGTGCTGAGTCTGAAGGGTGCTTATAGTGGTAATGTGCCCATGCTAAGGTCCCTGCTTCTCCAGGGGAGGCTTTGTACCTTATGGTGGCTCCCGCCCAGCTGAGTGTGAAGCTCCACCGCTCATGAAGGTGGCTTTCTTTATCTTCAGAAGGAATTTCTGCCTCTTCCACCTCACTCAGGACTGTCCCTTGTTTGGGGGTTCTCTTTATCCAGTTTTCAGTTTTCTCTCTGGGGTAATTTTTCCAAGAATAGTTGTGACCTGGTTGTGTTCATGGGAGGAGGTGTGTTCAGAGTCTGCCTACACCACCATCTTGAGAAGATATTTCCATGTTACCAAATTCAGTGTTTCTCCTGCCATCAGAAATTTTAAATCAGAGGAGTGGTCTGCATTTCAGAAAGCTGCCTTTGGCAATAGCATGAAGTATAGACTGAAAGAGGGAAAGGCTGGTGGCAGGGAGACTACTTAGAATGTAACTAATATTTCAGGCAAATGATGGTGAATGCCTAGGAGGAACGGATAAATTGATGAGACACTAACTGAGATAATAGAAAAGTAGTAAGTGATGAGGATCAAGAGTGCCCCAGGGAGAAAAGCCCAAAGTGTCCTGCCCTACATACTGATCTATATCATCCTCTGGGAAGCATAGGACATCCTGATCTGATCTGATCTGATTCTTATCCAAAGTTATAGGCCCACCCAATAACCAGACCCCATCTGCACTGATACCATTTTAACGTCTTATTTTTACATGATCTTTCCTTTGTCTTGTAAAGAAATAACTCACATACCTATGCTTTATAAATTTAGTCCTACTGTCAACCCATTGCAGCTCTTTACTGCCCATGGATCCTGTCCCCATGCTGTAGCTCTTTACTGTTCATGGGCCCTGTCCCCATGCTACTCCATGCTATTCTCTGAATAAAGGGGCACTACTACCAGACCTTGAGAGTCCAAGAAATCTTTCTTTCAACTCCTCAGCTCACCAAGCCCGCATCAGTAAGTGCCAGAAACTGAGTGTTTTGGGGGAATATCAAAGAGGGAGGAACAAATTTCAGATGAAGGGGCAGGGGTAGGTATATAGGGAAAGAGTCATAAAGATAGAATTTGAGCCAGGCCTTGAAAGACAGTTAGCACTTGACATTGAGAAAGGGGTGGAAGGAGGCCATTTCAGACCTCTGGAGCACAAAGCAAAGATCCAAAGGTAGAAAAATCACAGGGCATGTATGAGGAGCAGTAAGTGGTTCAATTTGGCAGGCTTTAGTTTGGCACTCAGAGGTGACTTTTTCCCCATCATCATCCCTGTTCCTAGGTGGCTTCTCTTACCATCCAGCCTGCAGGTGCTCAGGAAACATAAATTGGTGTTAATATTAACTGAAATGTGGCTGAATGCAGAAGGACTCTCATCTGCAAGAATATTGACCTAGTGCTGATTCTAAGAGCCAGTTCTGGGTTGTTCCCACTGCTGTTTGCCAGCCTTGAACACTGCTGAGGGAGGATGGCTAAGGAAAAATGACAGCTGTTTATTATCTTATGGGGGCAGGGAGAATAGGCCCACAGCCATGAAAAACCCCTCAGTGCATATCCAGCAACATAATGGCACTTTCTGCAGCTCTTTGAAGGAATCCCCATCTAACCCTAAGCAAAAAGAATTATTTTAAAAAAAACCCTTTCAGTTAAATTACGTTATATAATAACTCAGCTTTTTCACAAGATACCACGTTTACAAAGTATGGCCTTAGACAGTACACTTTCTCCTTAATACAACCTTGTGAGGTATGTTTATGATTGCCGTCATTGTGAGTGTGAAGAAACTAAGGTTCAGAGAGGTTACAGGTCTTAAGCAAGGATATAGGGATATAGGATATAAAAATATAGGGCTAGTAATTGGCCAAGACAGGCTCAAATCCATGTCTTCTACCACCATCTCCAATTCCTAAACTTTTTCACTACACAAGGAGGTATCAAGGTTAAAAAATGGCATTAAGTCTAACCCATAAATCTAACCCATTCTTTTGAGGGGGATTCAACAGTAATTCATTCCAACAAACACTTTCTGAGCATCTATTCTTTTTTAGGCACTATGCTAGGTCCATGGGATGCAGACTGAGAAAACACATTCTTACCCTCAAGGAGCTCACAGTCTAGTGGGAAAGACAGACACGTATACAGATCACAAGCCAATAAGAGAAGTGATAATGGAAAAGTGTGCAAAGCACTGTGGGAATTCAGAATAAGGGGGAACTACTGTACAGAGAGGAATTGGCAGTTGAAAAAGGCCAAAGCTCTCAGTTAACACCATCAAATTCTTATGGTAGAATTGCAGACTTGGAGATGGAGCAGCAAGGAGAGAATTGAATGGGTGTATTTTGGGGGCCTTCCTGAAAATATCTTTGTGCTGCTCTGATTGGAGAGTTGGCTGCATTTGTGGTGGCCAATATTGTGCTCCTACTGTCTAGGCTGGGTTCGGTGGGGCCCATGCCTTGTCCCAGCAACCTCTTGATTGACTTCTGTCAGATCTGGTGCAAGATGTTGGATGCTAGGACAGTAGACTGACTATTAGCATTTGTAGTTGTTGTGCATGTGCCTGGGGCTGGAGTGGGTCAGGTCTATGGGTCCTCAGAGTTTACAGTATGAATAGGGCCTTTCAGGTATTATTCTGCCTACCAGAGGAAGGAGAATTGAACTAACATTGATTGAATGCTTAATATTTCATTTCAGTTCAGATCAAAACATGCTTATGGAGCATCACCTATGTGCTAGGCATATTATAAGGCACCACAGAGTTACCTTACAGTGGGAGAGATAAAAGGTAAAGAAGTAACTGTACATAAATAACCCAATGTGATATGCTATACAGTAAAGTTATGTATAATGAGCCATGAGTACACAAAGGATGGAGCAATAAATTCTGTTTGGAGGTTGAGAACAAACTTCATTGGTAATTGACATTGGGACTCAGCTCTTATAGATGAGTATACCAAACATTGTGCTAGGTACTTTAGGAGAGTAACTATTACACAGGATGATTTTGTTTGCAAAATACAGAAAACCCAACTTAGACTGGCTGAAACAAACCAGGGACTTATTGGCTCATATAACAGAAAAGTCTACAAATAGGACAGGCTTCAAACATAGTTCACTTGTGACTCTGCTCCTTTTCTCTGTGATTTTTTTGACTCTTCCCTCTTCTGTATGTTGGCCTTGTCCAATGGCTAGCTTCCCTCATGTTGGCAAGAGGGAAGCCAGTGGCAACTGAGGCTGATGCTGCTTCTTTTATATCCAGTGGGGTAGAGAACATTGTTTCTCACACCATAACACAAAAGTGCACCTTGGTGGTTCAGGATAAGTAAAATTTAGGGTAAGATTATAGGGAAATATCCCAAAGAATTAGTTCAAAAGCAGTTGAACAGTTCAAATAGCTTGAAGACAGCCCCAATTTCAGCTTATGCTTCATATTTGTCTAATTCTTGCTGTTAAATGGCATTCCTTTTCCTGTGCTTCTTATGGTATGTGTGTTAATTTAGAGACTAAATTCTGGATTTCTAGAGGAGTAACACTATTTCCATAACAGAAAGGTCACTTGCCTGATCAAGGCATTCTTCATAGCCTGCATATGCAATGAGGATAGTGGATAAAGCTAATTATGGGAAGGTAGTGTTGTGAATGGTTTAAGAGCACAGTCTCTGAAGTCTGCCACATCTAGGATCTCACTTCTGCTTTGCCATCACTTAGCTGGGTACTTGGGCAAATTACTTTATCTCTTGTAACCTTTGTTTCTTTATCTATAAAATGGAAACAATATTAAGACCTACCTCATAAGGTTTGAGGATTGTGTGAGGCAATCCATGTAATGCATATGGCAAAGGTTCCCAAAGTTTCTTGGTTCGCTGTGCCCTTAGTGTGTCAGTAATTGTTTTCACAGCACTCCTAAGCCAAAAGAAATACTTTAACACTTCTGTTTATTAAGTAATTAGGTGGAAAAACTTAATAGTAGTAGTTCATGCCATGTCCAACAGATGTCACTGTGTTTCCCTCAAAAATTTAAAATATCTTACAGTACCCCTGTGAATTGGCTATGGTACTCTGGGGTGCCTTGGTCCACAGTTTGGGAATAGACCATTGCCAAGTACATAGTTGGTGCTAAGTATATGGTATTTATTATTATGGTAAAACGATTGTGATTATTATTGGAAAGGACTTGGGTACCAAAAAGGATGTTGACCTAGTAGTTCTACTCAGATGTTGAATACCCCCGAGGAGGGATGACTCCATTTTTGGTAGTAATCACTTGTAGTCCCAGGTTTCTTCTAAGTCAGCACCAACTCGTCCAGTCTGCAAGGGGAGAGTGATTTCTATGTGCACAGACAAGAAAACTTCATTCTCAAAGCAGTGCCATCTTCTAGCTTTACCACTGCCAAGATTTTCCCACTCCTCTACTCTCACTCAACAGCCAAAAGCCATTCTTTCAGAAGAGAGTTCTCTATGTTAGTTCAAAAATACTTTCCTCTCTCTCTGCCTGGCCTTTCCCACTCTCATTTTCCTTCCCTTTCCTCCTTTTCCTCTCTCCATGTCCTTCTCAGCCAGTGTCTGAAACCCTATCATGATGAGGGGAGGTTGGCTACTTAATTCAAGAAAAATGATTGATTGAACTCTGTTTTGAGTCTCAGTTTGGGCTGTGAGCCAGCAAGAACAGTGGGTACTGATAGCTTATTCCTGCATACTTCCTTCCTCTCACTTAGGGGATCAGAGGAAAGCAATTTAAACAGAGAGACTCTAGAAGGTGGCCTGTGGGCTTGGGTACCTTTGAGAGGCTGAGGGAAGTGGAGGTGGGGGCTGTGCTGAATCTCTAACTCTCAGTAATTGAGGCCCATTGGGGATCTTCAACATTTTCCTAGAGGCTAGAGGTGACTTTAGTTCTATTAGGTTGTTTAGATTCACTGAAGGGAAATCTGATGTTTGAGGAATGAGAAGGAATGAAATAGCAGACCTGTCCACGCGCTGTTGACTCTGGGCCTCCTTGGTGCTGGCCAGCAGAGGTCGGGAGCGGCTGGCTGGCTTTTAGCCTCGGCCGGCGGCGTTTGCTTTGGCCGTTGGGGGAAAGAGCACTTTGTGGAAAGCCAGTCTTTCTAGCCAAGGGCCTATTTTTGTTCTGAATCTGTTGAGTCCAGCCTGAAGGTTGCATCCAGGATCAACAGAGGCCATGGAAAATGGGACTGGATGCCTGGCACCCAGAACTGTGGGCTTTGTCTTCCTGATCAAGGCATTTAGCCCTGAGCTCATGAAGGCAGGAACGATGGGGAGCTGAGGTCCTTATGGCATCATGGCCAGAAAGAGCTAGCTGCTCTTTGCATGATCATTGCAGTCTAGGACTGGCTGTAATACATCACTGGGCCTCACCCCTTCCCAGGCTATGCAGTTTTGGAAGGTGTCTGTGTAGCTAGAGTGGACATACCTCCCAAAGTGCTTGAGGTCCTCTAAGTGGAGGTCTCCTCACACTGAGGGACCACTGGATAGTTGGATCAATATCCTTACCAACCAGCCAGATACCATGGGAACACAGAGAGGTATCAGTTAGTGTTCCTGTCTTCTGGATTCTCAACTGCAACTTGTTTAGAGCTTCTGGGGAAACAGGCCATTTTCACAAAGAGATACTTTCAGTATGAGACAAGGTAGAGTGAGGACCTTGTGAGTAGCACAAAGAAGGGCTGAAGGAGTTCAGAGAAGGTCAAGAGCCCTCGGAGAGATATGGGTTGAGTTGGGTCCTGAAAAGTGAGTAAGAATCAGATAAATATGTGATGAGAGCTCTCTTGTGCTCCTAAGGCAGAAATCCTTTGAAGCTGACCCAACATGTATATTTGATTTACTGTAGGATCCTAGCTTCCAACAAGCTTGCGTTCAGACTAGGATACCTATATTGAGATGGTTCTGAACCTGAGTGAGCAGAATGACCTGACCTTTTCAGACCACTGCAACTTGTTTAGAGCTGAAATAGAACTAGTGTGACATCTGGTAGCATGAATCATCTTCTTTGAGTCCTTCTTTTACCCTGTCACTCAACCGTATCCCAGTCTGAAACCCAATAGTTGCTCTTCCGTTGCTCTCAGGATAGCCAAGCAACTGTATTTGGTATTCAAGGCCTTTCATACTCTGATCCTAACCTTTTCTTCCAGCTGTTTTCTCATTCTTGGAGACTCCCAGCAATTCCATACAGGCTAAATCCACTCATTATCCCCTGAAGCCCATGAGAAGTGACTCAAAGTTATTTGTGGGCTGAGAGGACTTTGGCACCAGTCCCGTCCCTCCCTTTGAGAATTTGAGATTCTTTGTGAGGTCTCTTCACTCTCTTTCAAATCTAGCATTCTCATTACATTCTTACTTAAGCAGAGTCCTATTGAAAACTGATTCTTAGTTGCTGTAGATCAGGGATCAGCAACCTTATTCTGTAAAGGGCCAGATAGTAAATATTTTAGGCTCTGAGAGCCATAAGGTTTTCAGTGCAGCTGCTCAACTCTGCTCTGGATGCAGGAAGCAGCCATAGATAATACATAAATGAATGAGCATGGCTTTGTTTCAACAAAACTTTATTTATGGACTGAAATTTGGATTTCATGTAATTTTTCACATGCCGCAAAATATTTTTCTGTTGATTTTTTTCAACTATTTAAAAATGTAAAAACCATTCTTAACTCACACTCTGCATAAAAATAGGCAGTGGGTTGGATACGGCCCGCAAGGTCTAGTGTGCCAGCTTCTGCTCTAGAAGACAGAACTCAGACTACTGGGTGGAAACAATGGAGGAGAGAGTTTGGCTCAAAATAATAATAATAAAAAATCAGAATTGTAGGAAAATGGAATAGATTTCCCAGGAAGTTAGAACTACTCATTTTTCACCAAAGGTATTCAGCACCACTGGTTAGGGCTGCCATAGCAGGACACAAAGGTTTTCTGGGGGTTTGGACTTGATGCTTTCTAAGTCTATAGGACTGTGCTTTTGTGAGTTTTGTTTCCTACACATAGCCATCACTTTCCAACTACTTGCTGTTTTCCTTTTATTTTTGAAGGTCTGTGTGGTTGTCTCCCACTCTTCCCCACCTAGCATTTGACTATACTCTCTCAACTTTTTAATCTGTGTACATATTATTTCCCTTCCAGAAACCCAAGGGTTAATGTGAAAAGGGCAAAGTTCATCAGGCAGCTGCTAAACTGTTACCTAGCAACCATCAGGGGCAGCTGTGAATTACTGCACAGGCCTTTGTGGGAAGATGGTTTGACCCAGCCATCAGGACAGAGTAAAAGCAGAAAGATAATACATGTAAATGCCCTTTATTAACTATGAAAGCAGAGTTTAATTCTGTCTTACAGAATATCATGTCCTCTTTCACTTTACTAAAAGGAATTTAAATTTGCTTCAAGCAATTTCAGCTTTTTTTGCTCCCCTCCCTTCCACAGTGGTTTGATCCTTCTTCTTAGAAGCATCCCCTTTCTGCCAATCCTCCACGGTAGTCTGATCCTGTTTCACAGACTACTAAGTCCTTTATGTTCTTACTCTCCTTTCTTCTTTCTATCCTTACCCTAGAGTGGTTTGATGATACCTTATAGAAAAGCATGCCTGTTCAGCTCCCTATACATCTCAGTGGTTTGATCCTGTCTGGAGAGCATCAACATCTTTCCCCCTCCTGTCTCATGCCAATGATTTGATGATTTGATCCTGCGTCATTGAGCATCAGTTTCTTTTAGCTCCTCCCCCGGGGTCTACAGTGGTTTGATCCTACCTCACAGACTATTCAGTCCTTTCTGATTCCCCCTCCAGCATCGCCACCACAAATGGTATGGTCCTTAGCATCAGGTCCTTTTTGTATCCCTCCTCCCTCCCCCCGTCCCCCATTCCCCCCCCCCCCCAGTCTTCTAAGCAGATTGAAGCTGCTTCATTTCATTCCTGATTCATCTTTATCCCTTCTGTGGCTTGTTCTTGCAGTAGCAATGTAAAACTCACCCAAATGGCTTTAAAGTTGTCAGAACTTGCTCTTTACCAGTTCAAATCTTTTCTCACAAGGAAAACTCAGTTCTGACCAGTTCAAATCTATTTTGACCTGTTTTAAGCTAATTCTGCAGAGCTGGAGCCTGAGGTCGGTAAACCCAGGAAGATGGCTGAAGACAATGCTGATTCGAACCAAAGCAAGGAATCAGGTACTTACAGAAGATGAAACTGAGTTGAGAACTGGGAAAGAAAATAGGTCAAATGAGACATGAAAATATAGGAGCCAGAGGTGGTTGAGGGGAGGCTCAAAAGAGATTAGTTGCACCCAAACCTATTTTTTTTTTTGGAGAGGTAAGAGACCATTTTGAGGAGGTAAGGTAGGATTTTGGTTTCTGCCATGGTATGTCTGGGAAGCAGTGTGAGAGCTGGTACCATCCAGCAGCCCCATCTGGCTGGAGCTGAGACTGGGTTGTATGTGGCTCAGGTAATGCCTGGTTCTGCAAGCCAGCCCCTGGGGCCATTCTTTGTGTCTGGCCCATCTCAGGTTGCGATTATTAGAGTCCCAAACCATGAATGACAACCTTCCCACCCCTTTAACTGTGGATGGTCATGATGCTTTTTACCTGTTTAAGGATACTATTTAAGTTAGAAGAAAGGACTAGTAAATCTTGAAGAAAAGACATGAGGTGAATGAGTCAGTTAATTAGAATTGAGTTGTAATTTTCAGAGATGTATAAAAGGTGGTAGGTTGAGAATAGTATCTAATCTCTCACCTGTGGGACTGATTATATATTTCCTTACTGTTGTGAGTTGAAGTAGAAATTGGCCTGTGTTGTCTGGATTTCTTCCAGGTGTTTGTCTTTCATGGGGACTGCAGTGTGAATGGTAGAGATTGAAAAAAATGGAGGATAAAAAACGAAAATTTTATAGACTGTAGCATTTCTAATTTGTGCAAAATCTCTGCAGTCGGATAGTGAGAAGGCGAGATGCTTTGATGACAGGTGACAGAATGCTGCAAGATTCAGGGTGGGGTTGGAGCTCCGTTTTGGCGCAGTATGTCTCAACATCTTTTCTGCAGATGGATGAGGCTCTTAGGCTGCTTACCTGTGAGGTAGAAATGAAAGGATTCCTAGAATGGCATAGGAACGTAGCTGTCTGCGAGGGAAATTGATCCTTCTGTGAGAGAATTTGGTTTAGGATCCTCTAATTTGAAAGATGTCTTTTAGGAAGATGGATTCAGTTAGCCACTGCCTATTTCTTGACATGATAGGGTGGCGGCCATTTTAGTCAAGGAAGTTGAAGCATACTTCCAAATGTTGAGGTAGAAAAGAAAAATCAGAAGTTTTGGAGTCAGATAACCCAGGCTCTGTATCCTGTTCTGGTATGGGGACCTTGAGCAAATTATCTAACCTCCCGAAGACTTGCTTTTCTCACTTGTAAAATAAAATTAATATCATCTGTCCTAAAAAATAGTAGCCTTAGAGTTTAGTGCCTTTTGGAGCAAAGTAGCTGCCATTCAACATTTTTGTTTGATTAAACTAGATTGTGTGGCAAGGATTATTTTTGTGTACGTATGTGTAAGTGTGGGAAAATAATACATAATTTAACTTGATAAAGATAATTTCTTTTTAAATTTTCAGCAATATTGTCCCCAAATGAAGCTATTGAACTGTTTTGAGGAGCAAAGGAGAAATTGTTCATTGAAGTACATTATAAACTATAAAGCACAATATAGATGTGAGCAATTGTTATTTTTATGATAATATGTTGATTATCATTAAAGTGACACTCAGAAGAGCCACAGCATAAAATGGCTTCCAGTGTTGCAGACTCACAGATATCTCTGGTTCCAGATTCAGTTCCTATTTCTTCCCGGACCTGTGGCCACCAGAAATCCTGAGATGTGGTATGTAGTATCATAAACTGTAATGACCCAAGGTGGGGGGTGGGGGGAGATCATGTCAGAGAGATAGGTGATAGATGTGGCCTGGTGTAAACAGGGTGAGGTGTCTCAATCTGTTCTTTAGCCACAAACATCTTGAAATTATTTTATTGCAAGGCAAGCCTAGAATACCTCACCTGGATTCCATCACCCTCCAAGAAAACAGCATGATCAGGTAAAGGAGCAACAGGAAGGGCAATGATGTGGGCCTTCATGAAGATGGAGGTCCTGATTCTGCCATTCGTAGGTGCGGGGGGTGGGAGCCAGGTCAGGCAGTAGAGCCAGAGATTGAAAAGAAAATTCAATATATTCATAATAGCCTCATTAGGGAGCTGTGTCCTGTATTCAGATTTGTGGGCTTGTAAAAGCGTCCTGTTTTGGTAGGGTCATTTGACTAATAGATGTAAATATGTGATGGTTACAATATACCTGTAGTGCAGCAAGGTACATAACAAAGATTTTTATTTTTATGACATCTTGGTGAATAAGATGGAGGAAACATGAGCTGGAATATTGTTCCTTTAGTTGGATTCTGAAATGGTTTTTTAAAAAGTACTACTATTTATTGAGCACTTACTATGTGCCAGGCATTGTGCTAAGTACTTTATGTGCATTAGTCGTTTCATCCTCACAACAGCCTGATGACCTATGTGTTATTAGCTCCATCATACAGAAGAGGAAACCATTTACAAAGAGTGCTAATTATTGACCCTATGTTTCTCTGGAGCAGGAATTCTTAAGAAGTGTGTGTGGGGGGGAATAGGCAGGAGGAATAAGAGCACATTCTCTGGGAGGTTTATCAGAATCACCTGGATGAGAGTTTTTCTGAACCACATAGGCCTTTCCCCCTCCCTTACAGTACTCCCCTTTAGAAGGCCTTTTCCTCCTTTGGTATCTCTGATGTTTTGTGAGCTACTGTGATTGATGTGAATGGGTAGCAGGAAGGGCCCTCAGATATGTTAAAGGCGGAAAAAAGATTGAACTTCACTATTACAAAGAGAGATCCTTGGTGGTAGCCTCGAGGGCTCTCTACCTGGCTCTGTCTTGGCTTCAACATTTTAATTAATGACTTAGGTGGAGATGTAGAAAAGTATGCTCATCAAACATTAAGAGAGAACTGGAGTGAGAGAGCAAGTATATATACTGGATGACAGAACTAGGAATTCAAGAAAAATTTACTAGACTGCAGAGATGGTTCAAAAAACAAAATTATTTTGGTAAGAATAAATGTGACATCTTGCCTAAGTTTCATAAAATTAGAAAAAGCTTGCAATTCTACGGGAAGAGTATATGTTTAATATGGCTGCCAAAAAGTTAATGGAAACTAAGACTGCATTAATAGTAGTATAGAGTGTAGAATGAGGGAGGTTATTATTCCACTTTTTTCTGAGTTTGTAGAACCACATCTCAAGTATTGTGCTCAGTTATGGCAGTTGTCTTTTAAAGAGGGACAAAGACAAAATAGAGGTTAAGAGGAGAAGCCTGGTGGGCAGAGTGGGGCATGATTGCTGTCTTCCAGTATCTGCAGGTGTAATAAGAAATGGGATTTTATCTGTACAATGTGACCCCAAGGGACAGAATTAGGATTGTTAAGTGGAAGTTATAGCGGAGCTGACTGAAGATGAAATGGGATATGATAGAAGGGAATGAGCTGTCTATTATAGGAAATGTTTAAGCAGAAGCTGGCTGACTACTTGTTAGGGATTTAAGTTTTGCTACAAAACCTCAAATGCAGCCTTAAATTGTGACAGTTCAATGGCTTGAGTGAGTTGCCATGAGCATTTCTTGAATGTTCTTTGTCTGGTTGATGGAGAGGGTGGTGATCAGAAAGAAGAGGCATAGGGTAAAACCTGATAATAACTAGTGAATCCAGGGAAACCCTGGGGTCACCTGGTGTGGCCCAGCCAACGATAACACTGAAGGAAGGAAACATTTACTAAACACCTAGTATATGCCTGGTGCTTTTACACATATTATTTCTTAATCTTCACAACAATCAGGTGAATTATTTATTATTAGCATTTCTTTTACAGATGAGAAAACGGAGGCTCAGAGAGGTTGAGTGACTTGCCCAAGGTCATGCAGCTAGTAAGTGACTTTGGGGGAGCACATCAGAACCCTATGTAAGGAAAAATGTGACAAAATTTCTACTTTTTACCTGATCACTTCTGCAGTTAAGTAACCAGCTGGTATTGCCAGAGGCGAGGCAGGACTGTGTGGACAAGTGCGTCATGCTGGGCTGGGTGCCTGGAGTAGATGAGAATATCATGAAGATATATGATCAGCCTCTAGTCCAGCAGGTCCTGGAGGATGGTGTTGGAACGCAGCTGAGCTATTACACAGTCTAAATGGCATGACTGTTTATTCATAATGTCTGTACCTTATACAGAACACTGTCCTCCATAGACTCTCAGAATGGCATGGCTGTAAGAGGATGTAAAGATCTTCAAAGTCCAGACAAGCCTGTCTATTTTGAAGAGCAGGAAACTGTGGTCCAGAGAGGAAAAAGGGCTTCTCCAACTTCTTCCACTTAATAATTTTGCCCCTGATATTGCTGGGGATTTATTTTTTAAAAATGTAATCCAGTGAATTTAGGATTAAAGCTTTTTAGAGTAGATTTGTTCTTCAGGAAGGACTAACTCCCCTGTGAAACTTGCTACTCTGCTTCTGAGCTACAAATAGATATGTAATGTTCTGGTTTGTTTTTTTCCTAGTGTTATAAAAGCCAGCATAATAAAAACAGAAAGAGCGTAAACTTTAAAGTTAGATTGGGTTAATTTCTTTACTGGAACCCATGGGAAATTCTTTAACTTCTTTGAGCCTCAGATTCATTATCTGTGAAAATGGGTATACTAATAGTTTGATTTTAGCCATGGCCAATTTGAAGTACTTGTGGAAAATCCAGGTGGAGAGATTTAGGAAGGGGTGAAGCTCAAGAGAATGAGCCAGTCTGGAGACACAAATTGAGAATCAACAGCCAAGGGGAAGTTACATAAAACTGCATGCATGGGTGGCACAGCCTAGGCTGAGAGATCTCTTCCAAATGACAGCTCTTCATCTATGTGAGGTTGACAATCATATTACCCCGATTATTCAATTCCCTAGGCTTAACATCCCTAGGTGTCAGAATTATCTCTGACAATTCTGCATTTGTCTTGGACTCCAGCCTCTTCATCAGCCAAGTTCCCCTTTTGAGGACATATCATATTTTGGTTTTATTACTCTTGAGGTGTGGTGTTCTAAAGCAACCATATGGTACTCCTGGTATGGTATGGAGTAAGAGCAAGACAATTACCTCCTTCATTCTAGACACTGTACTTTTATTTGTGTGGCCTAAGATTGCATTAGCTTATTTTTGGTCTCTGTTTCATCACTGATTCATGTTATGTATGTCGCTGACTAAACCTCCTAAGTCTTCTAGCAAGTGCTATTGATAAGCCATATTATTGACCCCTCAATCATGAAATAGTGATTGTTTGTGGCAGTGGATCTCAAACATCATCATGCATAAGATTTACCTGGGAACTTGTTACAAATGCAGATTCTGGGTGCCCAGTCACCAATCTTCTGATTCAATAGGTCTGCAATGGGGCCTAAGAATCTTTGTTTTAACAAACACTTCAGGTGACTCTGATGCAGGTTGTCCTTTACAATACTCTGAGAAACACTGTCCTATGACATGGAAAGAACTGCGTTTGGCCCATTCTAGTCCCTGGCAGTGACTTGGCTTTTAGTCCCATGCCTGGCCCTGCTTCACTGCAGAATACCACCATGAAGTGGTTGTAAGGTATCACCAGCCCCATCTCATTTCTTGATATCCAATACTTGGATTTAGTGGAAAAGGTAAGACATTTTCCCCTTGCTTTTCCATTTTTTGAAGCTTCTTAGAACCTCTGGAACTGGCTGACCTGTGTTTAGAAGGGTACTTCATTGGGAACCAGAATGATACAGGGCTCAAGAGGTGAGGTTCATTGATTGATGACTGCTGATTTGTCACCTCCCAAAAAGATTTGATACATTATCCATTAAACTCAATTTCAGGTGTATTAAAGAGTTTTATACAGAATATTAAAGACTTAAAAATTAGAGAAAATGTAGGTGAATAAATTATTTCTCCTTTGCATAGACTTAAAAAAATATTTGATATCACAAAGGACAGGGTTATATATATGCATATATAAAAATGAAAATCTCTGTAGCATGAACAGAATTAAAATACAAATGATAGGCTGGAAAACTGTGCAACAATCTACTTACTAAAATTTATTTGTATCACCAAAATCAATACTTGTGGTGCTTTTGTGGTCATTCATGGATATGTGCAGAGTGGCAGAAAGTTTGAATTGCTCCATGTGCATGTTCCCAGCTGAGGTCCAACAAGGCTATTTTCTGCCTTCTTGCTTCAGCTGTCATACTGTAATTAAGTGTGCTTTTCATGGTCTATTTAGTGCCATGTTTTTCACATTTTTGTGCTTTTTCTTGGTGATTTTGCTATTTAAAATATCCCCCAAGCATACTGCTGAAGTGCTATCTAGGGTTCCTGAGTGCAAGAAGGCTGTGATGTGCCTTACGGAGAAAATACGTGTGTTAGATAAGCTTAGTTCAGGCATGGGTTATAGTGCTGTATATCATGAGTTCAATGTTAATGACTCAACAATATATATTAAATAGTGTCTTTAAACAAAATCACACATAAACAAGATATGTATTAATTTGTTGACAAAAATGTTGTGGCAGAGGCTCACAGGAGCCTAATTCTGTATTTCCCCAGGAACAGTGGTTCAGGATTTGCTAGTTCAGTGTTTGCATAACTTTATAAAACATAACTACTTGAATAATGAGAATCGACTGTATATAATTATGATTACTATATAACATGCTAAATATATCAAAATACATGTAAATTGATAAAAAACAAATAGCAAGATCCCAGTCAAAAAGTGAACAAGGGAAATATATAGGTTATCTGCAGAAGAGGGAATACAAACCATGTATATTAACATTATTGGAAAGACTCTTCCATTCTACTAGTAATCAAGGAAATAAAATTGAAGCAATGGTGGCATGCCATTTCTTATTGCCTATCAAATTAAAAAAAAAGAGAAAAGGTAGTACTCTGTGCTGGTGAGAGTGCAGTGGGATGAGCATTCTTGTACATTGCTAGCGCATTAAATTGCTATGCTGTTTTGGGAAGTAGTGTGATGGTATGTATCAACAGCTCTAACAAACTTAATATCTTATGACTCAGCAATTCAACTTTTAAGACTGTTTCCTGAGGAAATAAAGGTTCAGATAAAGATTTGTATACCTTCAGTGTAAAACTATTTGTAACAGGAATGGGAATGAAAATGGAAAAGCCCCAGAATAGGAGAACAGATATATTATAGATGGAAACAAGATAGAAGACTTACAAAACTATTAAAAATATTTTTAAAGAAAAGTTAATGAAATCGGAAAATATTCATGATTTAATTGATATAAAGCAGATTATGAAATATATGATAAAATTAAATTATGCTAAAATTATATATACAGAAATGTCGATGCAAATAATCCATAATCAATCTATAAATGAAAATTTGGGTGAGTTTATTCTGAGCCAAAATGTGAGGACCATGGCCTGGGGCCTTCCTTCCCCAAGGAAGGAAGAAAGGGCACCAAAGAGCTGGGGTGTACAGAGTGGTTGTATACCCCCAAAGAGGATGTTTCACATGTGATTGAAATGTCCCTTTTACAATAGTCACAAGACTGCTCTGTCGGCACAGCAATTGATGGACACAGCAGGTAGGTCTGCTGTCTTGGTGGACACAGCAGGGTGGCAGGTCTGTTGTCTCCAGCTGGGTGGTCACAGCAATCAGTTCCCAGCCTAAGGAAAATTCTTATCCTTAAGGAAATGCCAATGTAGGGGAAGTTGCACCTTTATCTTAAGGGCATTTTGTTCTTGTCTTTGGGACATAGCAAATGCTTAAGCAGATATACAATGCATGCTCAACGGCCATGTCGGGCCCTTTTGGAAAAACAAAATCATCCCGAATAGGTTTAGACCAAATGGCTTCCTCATATACTCCAATATATCCTATTGCTTGCCATTTCTATTTGTCAAAAGCTAAATCAACCTGAAAATAAATAAATTTATTTAAGAGTAAAGCATATTTTATTGTATGTGTCTTTAATTTCTAACAGGAACCAGGCGGGGAGGGGATCCCCTTAGCTGCTGCTTGGTAACCATAATTTCAGCCTTATTCAGTTGGGCATATTTTGGGTGGTGGGACAATGAGTTTTATCAGAACAGGGAACTGGGAACCACTGGGCTGGACTAGACCAGGGAAGGATGGAAGTTGGGCTCCCTCTCTTCTCTCTACCCATCTCCCCTTTCCCTCCTCCTCCCCTCCTCCTCCTTCTTCTCCTCTTTCTCTCCCTCTCTCACTCGCTGTCCCTCCCTCCCCCTCACTCCCTCTCTGCCTTTCCCTCCTTCCTTCTCTCTTTGCCTCCCCCCACCTTTAGTAATGCAGAGAAAGGAAAGAGTCATTCAGATCTGGGTGAAGAGGTGATGTGGGCAGGATCTTGGAAGGCTTCAAGAAGGTGACATTTGAACTGAGTAATGAAGGATATGCAGGATTTTTCTGGGTGGAAAATGCAGGGCAGATCTTGACCTTCTTCACTTCTAAATGTCAATGATGCTGCTACCCTAATCTGTAAAAGCAATGACTTTGAGAGGCACTGAGAGTGATTTTCCTTTGGTATATCTGCACCTAGAATTTTCTAGTGCTTTTCCCCAGAGTCCAGGTAAGTTGTCACATTTTGATGCTGTTATGTTGAGATCAATAGAGGATGGACACAGAAAAAAATTCAAGAATTCTACATTATTTAATGAATCATGTATGTAATGTGGAGAATGGATCAAGGCGGGGGGAGAAGGAGAGAGGAACAAATGTTTGTTGAGAACAAAAATTTGTTGCAGTGTTACAGCTCTTATCTCATTTAATTTTACTGAGTGTACTTAACAATGCCATAAAGCAGGCAATTATTCCAATTTTACACTTGAGAAGTAATGAGGGCCTGAAGGAGGGTGGGATAGTGAAGGCGATGGGGAGTGGATATATGTAATTTCCTTTGTGGAAATGAAATTGGATGTAGCAGTAGCAAGAGTGGAGGGATTTTTAATCAGCTTAACTGTAATGTGCAGGTAACCATTGGGACTCTGCTTAGTTTACAGGTTGTACCAAAATTAGATGAAATAAGGGCTGTGGCAGTGCTCTGTAAACTGCAGACCACTGTACCAATGAGAGATGCTCAGAAGCTTTGAGCTTTGGAAACTTGGGAGGATGGGAAGGCTATTAATGAAAGTGGGGACTCAAGAGGAAGAGTATATTGGAGGGAAGATGATATTTCCTAATTCTTCAACACCTCCTCCTGTGCTTGTCAATTCATCCTTCTCATGGCGTTTCCTATTGTTTTCCACAATTGTGTGTAGAGACTCCATCTATGTAAATATCTGTAAATGCATGAACTATCTCTGGAATGATACACAAGAAACTTTTAAGAGTAGTTGCCTCTAGAGAGGGGAACTGGATGGGAGTACGAAGAACACTTCCTTTTCACTTTATACCTTTTGAACTGTGTATCATATGCATGTGTTACCTGCTTTAAAAAGAAAATTTTAAAATAGACTAAAAACAAAAGAGAAAAACCTCATAGTCCCCCCCAAACATTTACATCTTCTGTACCTTAATCTCAGACTTTGCCCTGTGAACAATGTCCTTACTTATTTATGAAGCTTTTCCTGACCAACCTAGCCCATATCCTATCTTTTCTGACCACTTGATGTGGGAGCCAGTGGGAAGATGGGAATTTTGAGCTAGCAAGTGTAGACTAGTCTTGCAAAAGATGATTGGAGAAAGGAAGGGTATTAGGTAAAGTGTGACCTTGGGGTCAAGAGAGAGTTTCTAATATAGTATTTCTTTATTTGTGGGTAGGAGAGACTTTTGCATCTGTTTATAGGTGGAGGAGAAGAAGTCTAGAGAGAAGGGAGAGAAATTGAAGATAAAGGAAAGGGAGGAGTTGTAAACAGGGTAGTAGCTTAGGAAAACTATCAGCAATATTGTGATAGAGTTGTAAATGAATGTGTTTCTAGGGAACTGTTTAGAAATGGCTCTTAAAAATCCAAAAAGCTGTCTGTAAGGAACCAGATCCCTGAATAGGCCCCTCTGTGGCCATTTACAATAGGAGCTCTTGGGTCTGTTGAGATCTATCAGGCATTCATTTAACAAATGTTAAATGATTACTGTAAGTAAGGACAGCACAGGGCAAGGGTTGTGTGGCTTAATTAAATGTACTAACTTAACATTCATAAAGGGGAGAAAGTTTTTGTGAGAATAAAGGTGCTCGAATATAGTTTTGGTGATGGATTCCAGGTGTCTAAGTGTTGTGGATTCTAAAAGAGCCGCTACAGTGCTTGGTTCCTAGTAGGTGTTCAGTAAGTGTTTGTGACATAATTCGTTTATTGAGCACCTCCTATCAATCAAGCACTGTTCTAGGCTCTGGGACCACATAGATAAGTTAGACAAGGTCCTACTTTTTTTTTTTTAAGATTTTATTTTTTTCCTTTTTCTCCCCAAAGCCCCCCGGTACATAGTTGTATATTCTTCGTTGTGGGTTCTTCTAGTTGTGGCATGTGGGACGCTGCCTCAGCGTGGTTTGATGAGCAGTGCCATGTCCGCGCCCAGGATTCGAACCAACGAAACACTGGGCCGCCTGCAGCGGAGTGCGCGAACTTAGCCACTCGGCCACGGGGCCAGCCCCCAAGGTCCTACTTTTTGAGGTGCTTAGGCTTAGTGGTGGTTACAATAGGGTAGGAAGTTTTATGGCAGAGGTACGAACAAGGGTAAGAGGTGACCCATCCCAGAAACAGAACCAGATTACAGTGTGTGGACGGTAAGTATAGGAAGAGGAAGCGAAGACAATGAATGTATACTGTTCTTTCAAGAAGCTTTGTTAGGAAGAGAAGGAAAGAGAGGGCAGCAAACAGAGAGAGGCAAGGTTGTGGGACTGTTTTTTAAATGATGAGAGATCTGAACATATTGTTGTGCAGAGGAGGAAGAATCATCAGAGAGGGAAGGCGTGAAGGTTCAAAAGTAAGGGCACTGATTGATGGACAGAGATGTCTGAGGGTATAGGAAAGGGTGAGAGATAAAGCTGGCCAGGAATTCTTGGAAAAATTCTTATGTGGCACTGAGAACTTTCCTGAAACAGGAGACCATGAGTTTTCAGGTGGTAGCAGGTCAAAATGTGGTAAGTTAAGAGTATGACAAAGATAGTGGATTGTAGGGCCAAGGCCTATCAGGGAATAAAGTTAGGCTGGAGGGGACTGATAAATTGGGAGAAAACAGGAGACCAAAGTATAGGAGTAGTAGGAATGAGGAAGTAAAAGCTTTTAATGGGGAAAAAAGTAACCAGAGAGTGGGATATATGAATTTAATATCTTAAAGGTGGAGCAGTTATGAGTGATGAAATGACCCTGGATGTGGCCATGGATGTGGACAACTGAAGCACAGGGAAAGGTCACTGGAGTTGAGCCAAGAAAGTGGTGCTGTATGTTTTATATTTATGGATGTTAAAGTTCCTCCACGATGGTACAAAGACTTGCATTAGGAGCCAAACATTCAATTTTTGTTTGGGAGAAACTAGAAAGTAGGCAGATGCTAGTGATGAGACTCATTGGTAGGAAAAAGCTAGTGTTTCAGTTGGCATCACCTACCCTTTCAGGCAAAGAAGTGGGTGAAAGATGTGCTGGGTATCTCTGAGCTTGGCTTCCTCTCCTTGAAGGGCTTCTAAGGGAATGAGATGGCAGACTCAGGCTGCAGATGATGTTTGACCTGTGACTGTAGAGTCTAGCATGTCCTGGTAGCACTAGTTTCCTAAAGGCCTAGTCAGCAGGGTAAGGCAGTGCAGTGTCTGTGGCTAGCCAGTAATATGCAATTTCTCAGAAGCAGTGAGAGATGTAGGGATGAGGAGAAACTGAATCACACAAAAGAGATGGAAACAACATGTTCTCGGCTGAGTAATTCCCCAGAACGTGTGGTGAGCTGCTGGTCTGGACATGCATTTCCACGGTCTTTACAAGAACAGTAGTGAGTAATAACATATGAATCAGCTTATCTCATTGATGCTGTGAGAGAACTGTCAGGCAGTGAGGCTAAGTTTTCCTTGTGTCCAGAAGAGCTTTTGAGGTACAATTTTGGTTACCAATTTGCTCCAGTGTTTAGATCCTGGTGAGGGAGGTATCCCAGAGGAAGAGTAGTAACAGATAGAGGCTCCCAACTTTGGAGGTACTTGTGAGGAAAACCTGGAGAAAATAAGAAATAGCTTCAAGAAGCCCCAAGCTGTCCTCTTCCAGTAGCAACTGCAAACAACAACGATTAAAATGATGATGATAGCAGCTAACACATATAGCATTTACTCTATGCCAGGCACTGTTTTAAGCACTTTATGCGTATTATTTTTTTCAAGACTTACAACATCCCTGTGAGGTAGGTGCTAGTATCCTTACTTTCCTAAGAGAGCTATACATTGTTTTCCCAGGATTTATCCCCATTCTACCCCTGCTGTAGTAGCTTCTGTCCTGGGTATATACGTTAAGGTAGAGACTGTTGCCTAGCTGAATCTTTGGAGAGGGTTTTGACCACATGGTTTAGATCATGCCATAGGAATCAGGTGTTGCTCTGAGGCAAACCTGACAGACAGAAACCTTCACAGAGGTTTTTAGAACATCTAAAACTAGAATAATATGCATATATATACTTGTAAATATATAAATTATCTCTGGAAGGTAACACAGGAACTTTTAACAATGTTTTCCTCTAGCAAGTTTAACTATGTGCATGCATTACTGTGCGCATGTTTACCATATGCATGGATTACCCTTTCAAAACTAAAAACAAAAACAAAACCCCACACAGATAGCAAAGGAGAATAAGTTTCCAAATACTCTTCTAAAAATTCCATTTCCCCGTCTTTCCATTTTCCCCTAAATAACATTCTAACACTCCTTTACAGATGACAAGACTTAGGGTAGGGGAAAGAAACTTTAACAGAAGAGCTTACTGCTTCAATTTTTGCCTTTTCTTTTCCCCTAAGAGGGCTTATTGTATCCTATAACATTCCAAAGAAGTTCATAACAAACCTCTAAAGTATACATTCTATACTTTATATTCCAAGAGAAAAATTTAGACCTTTGCCACCATTCCTACCTATACTTTTAATTAAATGGGAGATTTAACAATCTCCAAAGTCTGAGGTCTGCTAGGTGTCTGCTTTAACAGAAACATTCTATTTCAACCGAAAAAAACCATCATGTAGATGTTTGGTTATTCAAAAGAGTTTTCTGTGCCCTTGGAATTCATTACAAATTCTTTTTTAATAATAGACAACAACACACTCTTGCCCCACACACTGGCCTAGTTTTGCCTGTGCCCCTTCATCTTTCTCAGTGCCATCTCGTCTCTTCCCTTCAAGGTCGTATATCAACCCCCCTAAAAATGAAAATCTTTTCCTGGTTTAACCCTTGTATACTACCTAGATCCTTTCTCTATTCCCAGTCTAAACCCTCACCCTCACTTCTAATTGTTAGTCTGAGGGAACTGCTTGTTATAGTTAAGTTAAAAGGTGAATTAGAAGATCTATAAGGTCACTTGCTGATCTACAAGACTTTGGTTCACTTGGCCTGGCTGCACATGGAGTTAGACTTGGAATGTCAACTTCCCAGAAAACATACCTGGACGGAGAGGAAATAGTTAAGATGAGAGAGTGAAGACAGAATGGGGCCTTCAAATAGGCCACCCCTGTTTTTGGTCCCAAGTTGTGAAGCTTCTGGTGTCTTCCTGGAGCCTTCTATCTACATGAATATCTCATTTCTGACAAGACCTTTCCCCTCAATTTCCCTAGGCTCCCGCTCACTTCTTACTCCGGGTTCCCAATAGCTCCCTGAGTTTGGAAGCAGAGAGCTTGGGATTGCATGCATACATACATACACACTGTCTTGATGCTAGGAACTAGAAGGTCCTAGAGAAGGACTTTGTAGAATACTTCTCTAGTCATAGCCAGCCAATGTGATTTTAATGTGAATGTTTCTATGTAAGAAAGGCATTAGATGTCTGATTACTGCTTTGGCGTTCCAGCCAATCTTCAGTTTAATGACTATGACTTTTGGAGAAATTGAGTTGTCAAGGAAGCTAGCAGACCCTCAAGAGTTACTACATAGGGTCGTCTGGTCATTCTTGTGAAGGAACACAGAGATTTACAAGGGTGCTATGAAATCCGGTAGATGACCACAGATATTGAGAGTGAGGCTGAGAGGGTGGGAATGAGGGTACATTTTTCTTTTTGCAACTTTATATTGTTTTACTAGTTACAATGAACTTGTTATTATATAGAATGTATTTAAAAATTTTAATAAAGAAAATGTTATGTAAAAAAAATGAAAAGAATGTTGGTGGGGTCGGCCCTGTGGCCGAGCGGTTAAGTTCATGCGCTCTTCTTCAGTGGCCCAGGGTTTCGCCAGTTTGGATCCTGGGCACGGACATGGCGCCGCTCGTCAGGCCATGTTGAGGCAGCATCCCACATGCCACAACTAGAAGGACTCACAACTAAAAAATATACATATACAACTATGTGCTGGGGGGATTTGGGGAGAAAAAAGCAAAAAAAAAAAAAAAGATTATTGGAAAAGGAGGAAATTATTTTAAAAACATAAGTGGAAAGGAAAACAGAAAAAAGGAGGAAAGGAGAAAATATTAAAAGCTAATGGAGGGGCCAGTCCCGTGGCCACGTGGTTAAGTTCGCTTGCTCTGCCTCAGCAGCCCAGGGTTTCGCTGGTTCAGATCCTGGGCGTGGACATGGCACTGCTTGTCAGGCCATGTTGAGGCTGCGTCCCACATGCCACAACTAGAAGGACTCACAACTAAAATATACAACTATGAACTGGGGGGATTTGGGGAGAAAAGCAGAAAAAAAAGAAGATTGGCAACAGTTCTTAGTTCAGGTGCCAATCTTTAGGGAAAAAAAAAGCTAATGGAGGAGAGAAAACAGGAGGGGAAAATAGTAGTAGAAAGAAAATAGATGTGAAAAAGGAAACTGAAGCAAATGTAAAAGAAAAAAGAGGAGGAAATAACTTTAAAAAGTTAAATGAAAAAATAAAAAGAAGGGGAAATGTCAAAGGAACACAGGAGCAAACCTGAAAGAACTTCCAATGGCCAAAGGTGGAATAATTGGAGCACCAAAATAAAGAATGTGATGCTGGATCCCAAATCATTTATTTGGATACCTGCCCCTCCCCAGGAGGCGGAGCTTAAACTCTCCCCTTCAAAGTGTAGACTGAGCTTACTGACTTGATTCCAAAAAGTACAGTATGGAAAGGGGAGAAAAGTAACTTTATAGTGGAGAAACTTGGCAAACACACCTTGACCAGATGATCAAGGTTAACATCGGTAGTGATGTCATGTTGATAGTATGCACACCTTTTTGATGTAATGAGAAGAGCACTTCACCTCTGTGGTCTTTCTTTCTAAAACACATTACCCCAGTCTAGTGGTGAGAAAACCATCAGAAAAATCTCAATTGAGGAGCATTCTATGAGATACCTGACCAGTACCTCAAAACCATCAAGATCATCAAAAACAAGGATAGTCTGAAAAACTGTCAGAGCCAAGAGGAACTTGAGGAGACATGACAACTAACTGTAATACGGTATCCTGAATGAGATGCTGGAGAAGAAAAAGGACTTTAGGTAAAGACTAGGGAATCTGAGTAAAGTATGGACTTTAGTTAATAATAACATATTAAAATTGGTTTATTAATTGTAACAAATGTACTATACTAATGTAAGATGTTAGTATAGGAAACACTGGATGTTGGGTATATGGGAACACTTTGTTCTATCTTTGCAGGTTTTCTGTAAATCTAAAATGATTCCAAAGTAAAAATATTACTAAAAAAGTCAAGAGAAGGCAAGGAAAAAAGTGAAAAATAATGCACTTCAATAAGAAAGAGGAGATAAAAATTTTTTTTAAAGAAATTAAAGAAACAATATAGAAAAAGGGAAAACTTTAAAAGAAAAAGACAAACCCTAAATTCTAAAAAATCCAACCCCCCCAAAATCCAAAACGTCATAATAAGACCCAAAAGCCAAAGACAGAATAAAAAGCATGGAAAGAAATACAAAAAAGAAAAAAAACCCAAGCAAATAAAAAATAAAAAGAAGAAAAAAAGAGAAAACCTAGGTAAAAAACCCAAACAAAAAAGAAGCAAATAAACCAAACACAGAAAAACTCCATAAAACAAAACAACAAAGCAAAAACAAAAAACTTAAAAAACCCCAAAAATTCAAAAACACAACAAAGTAAAACAAATCCCTCCAAACAGAAAAGGAGATTACCCCAAAGCACAACAATAAAGGAAAAACAATAGGCAAAAGAAGGAAAGGAAAGGAAACAACAGCAGCAGAAGCAGCAGCAACAAAAACAACAAAGAGGAAAAAACCCAAACACTATAAAGGATGAAAAGAAAAAGTCCCCAAAGACAAAAAGCATAAAGGAAAGAAAAACAAAACAAAAAGAAAAAACTTAAAGGAAAGCGAAAACCCCAATAACTATTTAAAAAAAAGTTTGGTGAAAGAGAAGAAGTGATTTGCTTTCTGTGGAGTGGGAGAAGTATCCACTAACTGGGGCTGTCCACAGTACCCTTTGGGAGCTGTTAAAAGGAATGAAAAGGGCATGTTATTGTAACATAGGCAGACAGGCATTTAAATGGCTCATTACCACCCTTTAACTTTTTTCCCATGTGAGTCTGGGAAGCTGACTGTTTTACTCAAAGCCCCTGAGCCCTGTTTTATTTTACTAGGGTCTAAGAGATAAATATTTATTGATAGGCCAAGCCCGAGATCTGTATTGGGGTGTGCCTGTCCAGATAGAGATACCGGTTTCTTTTTCAAAGGTTATTTATTATGAATGAAGGTAGTTTCTGGCTGGGCCACAGCTAAATGACTAGTATGTAGTTCCTAAGACCCTGGAACTTACTAACTACCAATATAACCAGGAGCTAGAAGGCAGTCTTTGCCATCTGCTTTAAAAAACATGTGACTCCTGCTCACGTAAAGGGGTATAGTGATGGGATTGTTCCGAATAGCCAGAATCCCAAATAGCAGCAATCCAAAACAGTGACAGTTCCAAATAGCAAGAATCTCAAAGACATTTGGGTTTGGCTTTGGAGTATATTATGTGATATTTTTGGTTAGTATTACTTGCTCTACCTTTAAAATTCTATTTGGCTTAGGCTGATGTTAAAATTTGTTTGGATTATCAGATTTGGTCGTGATTGAGTGGTGGAAGGTAAGGGCTAGAATGAAACATTTAACCTAGATAATCCATAAGTCAATTCATCTCAATGAGGATCACTGAAAATTTGATAACAATGATGATGATGATGATGCTTGGGTGTACATTTTGATGCACTGGTTCACTTCTCACTGGTTCACTTTGTCTGGCTAGAATCTGTAGCAGCAAGTGGCTGCAGTGATAGGACTATTGAGACGCCTATGCCCCACAAATCATATCAGTGAGTAGCCAGGAGCCAGAGGCCTTTATATTCCCGGTAACCTTGTAATCCTTCTGGGTCCTGGAGCTTAGTGCTTCTTGGGCCTGGCACCTAGAGTGGTGATGCTGGGCACTTTGGAGACAGATGGTGCAGACCACAGGGTCATTGGCCAGCTCATGGGGCATACCCAGAAACTGAGTTAAGATGCATGCAGGATAAAAATGTGGACTCAAGGAAGGATTATGAGATCCAGAATGAAATTCTAGAATTTATTCCTGGCTCAATTCCATATGAACTAACTTGTCTTGGGCAAGTCACTTAACTTCCCTTAGCTTCTTCTATACAAAGTGCCTACTTCACAGAAATTGAGTGTCTATGCCTTTTTTCCTCATGATGGAAATTTTAATTAAGCCACAAGTTAAAAATGTAATATATAGTAGAAGAGCTATTGCCTATTAAATCAAGGTATTATGGTAACTTGAAGGTATAATAACAAAAAACAGGATGAGGCATTGAACACAAACCACTTTGTTTTTCCATGTTCTGCCATATGCTTCTTTCCTTTTCTAGTTTGTTTTCCATTCCACATCCCAGCCAAACCAGTCTCTTTCTGACACTTTGTTCACTACGTGACGCTTCAGTTGCGTATTCAGTGGGTATAAAACCTCTTAGGGTCAGAAGAGACCTTGAATTGAGTGGTGATAGCCTGCCTGATACCAGGGAATTAGACTGTACTAGTAGTCAGAGACTTACAGTTTTCACACACCAAATATTTTCCAAAAAATGTTCAGGCTTCACATAGGGCTGCCAATTTGTTATTTTTATAATTAAGGGCATTATAAAAGAACAACTATTCTCTGTGATTATCATGATTTCATAAAAGAAGGGATATTTTAGCATCAAAAAAGTAGAAAGTACATAATCTTAAAATTAAAAAGTTAAAAATTTTTAACTTTATAAAACACAACATAATTCTTCTTGTTCTCATTTTTCCCTTGGACCAGTGAAATGTTCATTATGAACTGATATTTAGGAACTACCCCACTAGATCTAGGTTCTAGTCTTGACTCTGCCACTAATTTACTGTGTGATATTTGGCCAAATTACTTCTCCATTTTCCTTATCCCTAGAATGGGGACAAAGGGATTAGGTGACATTCAAGGTCCTTTCTAGTTCTAATGTTCAGGATACTGTAACTTACAGAGGTTCTTTCTAGTCCTTGGAATCTGAGTTTGTGTTAAAAAAAAAAAGAGACATAATTCCAGAACCCAAAATCGAGTAGCAAGCCATTCGCATTCCTGGCATACACATAACAGGGAACATGTGCACCCGCCATGATACAAAACATCAGGCCTTTCCCTTTTCACGTTCTTTACTTTTTTTGTACGTGTGTGGGGAAGGTTATTTCTTTGAGATCAAGTTGTTGCTTCTGTAGCATTGCCTACAACCACTGTGTTCTCCTGTTTTGTTTCACTTTTACCCAAAAATAATAGAAACTCAAAGCCTCCAGCCTCTCAACTGGTATGTGTGTCTGTTTGGGGTTGGTTGCTATATAAAGATTTTTACCTCTTGTCTCTTTCCTCTCCCTTATGCCCCTATCCCCTAATATGTGCTTTCCTTGAATCCTTCCCTATTTATTTTTTCTTTCTTTTTTTCCCTTTAGACAGAAAGCATGACCTCAGCTGTTGGCATGGTCCATAAATGGCATTATCTGAATTCTTGGCAAATTCCCAATTGGGGAATGTTGGGCTGCTGTTGGTTCTAGGTAGCTGGAGGAAATATAAAATTAATTAGCAACACAATTTTGGGCTTTACCTGCCTTGTAAAAGTACACTAGTGTTTGTACTAGAAAGCGCTTTCTGGCCAAAATCCTACTCTGCTGTTTTAAGAAGACTTGGATTTTAAATACAACTTTTGAGCAAAGTGGTCATTTTATTGGCAACCCCAACTTCACTAGTCCTGGGCAAGAAATGCAAGAGTAAATTCAGGACTTCGAGGCTACTGTCTTGGAGTTTAAGTAGGGTTTAGTCTGCATGTGTCTTCAGAGACCTAGGTCTCCAAAGATGAAGTTCTGTTTCCTTGCCTCCACTCCTGCCTCCAGTGCCTCTCTTCATAGATTATTTTCTTGGCAACTGTTTATGTGACATCTAAAGAGTGGATCACTGAAAAAAAATGTGCCACTCAAAAGGCAGCACAAATTAGAGTGGTTTCTTTTTTATCAAATTTATTTAAAAATAAGTCAAAATGATATAATCCAAAATTCAAATTGGATTCAGTTTCTCCAGTTGTTCACTGTTGAGGGTGATGCATTGTTTTGTCCCTAGGAAGGCCTGAGCTGAGGCCACTTCTCTGTGATCCGCAGCCTGCCCCTCCCCCTGCCTCCCTTCCCACCCTAGCCTCTTCATTGCCCTAAACCTGGGCCTTCACAGCTTGGGGTAGTAGGAGTGTGGCACAGTGCACTTCTGGATTCTTCCAGATGTACTCTCACTGGGGAAAATCAACTTTGAAGTGAAGCTGGGGACCTGCCAGGAAACTGAAAAAGGGTTATTAAAAGTGGTATTTTTCAAACCACGAGTGATGTTTTGCTAGCAGAGGGTAACAGGTTACTTGGAATCCGAACTGCTTTGCGTTTTGGATTAAATTGCAAAGTTGGCTGAGATTTCAGACCCCCAGGGTGTTGAGGGCTGAGGACACAATTGAAAGCATATTAGATGCTGGCTGCATCTATACAATACCAACCAACTAGTTAAAAAGGGAGAATTCACTAGAATCTGTTTATTTAGTGTCATGAACACAAAAACATAAGTTTGAGTTTAGCCTTGTTCTTTTTAAATTTAGTTTTATTTTAGATTTATTTTAATAAGTTCAGACTAAAATATTTTGAGTATGAAAATAGCCTGTATTTCTACTGTAAGCATCATATTGCTTAGAATTCCACTCTATTCTCCCTCATATTCCTACCCCAAACAGCTTTCAGTGGTGACCATTCTAGTTTAAGAAAAAAAAAGAGTTCTATGGGATTCTTTACAACATCACTATCCCATTCTATTCTCCTAACTGTTTTCCCTAACAAACTATGACAGTATCTGAAATTTCATGATTAGCCTTTTAACCTTTTGTTCGTTTAGATCCTGAAAGGAGTTTTAGTTTCCAAGAGTCCTCATTCCAATATTTGTCTGTGGTTTATCCAGGCCTTTGGCATCGTCTCCTCTGGCATATAGTTGATAACCCCTGCAGCACGAAAGGACTTTCTTTCCTTGTGTTCTTCTGTTGGGTTCTGAGAGGTATTTCCTTCTATAGTTCTGTCCTCAAGAAATTTCCCAGCCTCCTTCATGTTCCCTGATTCCCCTCTGCTAGACCACTTGCTCTTCCCTTAACATGCTCAGGATGCATTAGCTGTAGCCCCAGCCTGAGCCTTGACAATGGTGGTTTTAAGCCATATTCTCCAGGGTACCCCTCAGCCACCTGAGGAGCTTTGCTTGGTTACATTCTTAGGGAAAAGTTGCTATTACCTTATTATCAGTTCATAAACTAGTATTTCTGGTCTGGAAACCTGCGTTTTCGAGCCGCTCTTGCTTTCAGCATGGTCACCTGAACTTTTGTTGCTGACCTAGCTTTGCATTGCCTGTTCCTCCTTCTCATTTCTAGGCTTAGAAGACCCTCCAAGAAAAATGACTTGGGGAGCTATGTCCAAAGCCTGTTGAAGTTGGTGGAGGTTGGGGTGGGGTCGACAATAACTTCCAAGTGTCTAATCTCACTTGAGTGTTTTCCAAATTCAAGATCCTAGAAGTGACTTAAACGACTAGACTTAAAGAGGCCCTTATAGATCTTCTAGTGCAATCTTCTCATTTTTATGATGGAAGACCAAGGTTGGGGTAAGGATTTGGCCAAGGTCGCAGAGCTAGTCACTGGGAGAACTGAGATTGAGAGCCTTGGTCTGTAAAATAAGTTGTCTAATGTTATAATTAGTAAGCATTCGTGCTGAGATTCAATCTCTAGCCATTTAAACTCCCAAGCAACTCTTTCTACTTTTCCTCCCAGTCTAGTTAATAAGAGAAAATATAACTAACAAAATGGTAAATGCCCAGAAAATACCAACTCAGGTGTTAGAAACTTTTAGGTCTTGATATCCCAGTGACATCATCGTAGGTCCTGCCCTGACCCCCACAGCCACCCCTCTCCGTGGGATATCTGAGGTGAGGCCTCTCCCTTTGGTGTCCAGGACAGTCCATGGAGGGAAGGTGAGGGAACTTTTGTCTCTACAGAAGGCCAGTGCTGGCCTGAGGCCAACTTTCCTGAGTTTCTCCCAGGCGGATTCCACAGTAGATGGGGGTAGGAGGAGGCACAATTGGCCCAGACTGTTTTTATTTGGTCTGCAGTGTGGGAGATCAGACGTTCTGGAGAGAATTGAAAACACTTCTTTCTTTGGATTCCTGGGGCTGTGCAGGGGGAGATTGGGCCCCACTTGGCACAGAGTTGATTACAATATTCAAAAAAAGCTCCAGTATTGTTGCCCAAGGCTGAATGGAAAGTTTTCCTTCCAGTCAGGGCTGCCGACTTCTAAACCCCACACCTTCTTAAGCCTTTGATTAGCAGACACCTGCAGCCAAGGAGACCAACAAACAATAAAACTGTGAGGGGCTGCTCAGAAAGCTCCTGAGGGTGGATCCGTGGTAATGGAGCCTGGATGGGAGGAGTACTACAATGATTTGGCACCTCTCCTAGGTCCCTAAGGACCAAGAACTCAGAATTATTGTTATTATTATTATTTTTGCTGAGATTTATTAAGACTTTCTTTCAATCTGTTGGAGGTAGAAATTTTCTGTTTTTGACTCATTTACATGTACCAAACTCATCAAAAATATCACTTTGTTGAATGCCACTGGATCCAAAAAGTTAACCCATCTCCATTTTTCACTTGGGGTAAGAATACCAACCACCTCACCTTTTATCATTTCTTCTTACCCAAAATATTTTAAAGACAAGATGCTGGAGAGAGAAGATTGCTATATTACTGATGATCACTTCGGGGGTAATTTGTGGCTGACAAGAAGGTGTTGGAAGAAAGTTATAATTAATGCAAAGGAAAAAAATAATAATGACTCATAACTAGGCAAACTTCAGACTTACTGGGGAGGAAAGAGTTTTTCTAGTCCCCTCAAATCAACCTGCCTTCATATGAGACTCTCTCTTGAAATAAGCCTCCTGTTAATCGGCATAAAGAATTATTTTAAAATATTAATGATTATTTATACCACATGTACTTTAAAAATATTTTGGATTGCTAAGAGTAAGGAATTTAGTCTGATGGAAGGTCATTGCAAAGAGGCTTCTCTGCAACTGGCCCTGATGAGGTATTTACCCAGAGCAAAGCACATTGGCCTAGTTGTCTTGGTGATAGACAGCTTGGCAGCAAGAGCTGTCTGCACAGCTCTGAGGTGGGGTTGAACTGTCTGTAATGTCTCCATTCAAGTTTGGCTAATTGAAATCAGGAAGAAAAATTAATGTAGAAGGAAGGCAAAAAAAATTATACCAACATTTGGGTTTTGCACGCCTGTCAATGTGCTGGGTAAAAAAAGGTTTGGGGAGTTCCTGTTCTGTTATTTTTACTATGTTACTGTTATACATGATCTGGCACATTAGCCTCCAAGACAGGGTTACCAATTGTGGCAACATGCCAGTTTCCCCAGGACACTAAATAAAGTTGAGCTCTGTCACTATTCACATTTCATCAGCATAGTACCTGAAGCACAGAGAAAGCAAGGAGAATGGCCTTATTATCAGCTCCCACCACTAGCATCCAGGTAAGAATGTTACATCTTTAGCCAGGAAAGGAAGCACCATGCTCAAGGTGAAAAGAAACCAAGACAGAAGACTTTAACCTCAAGTCTATGAACACTCAGAAATTGTATGCAAAAACATTCATATGTATCTTGTATATGTACATTTTTCTGGGGTCCTTAGCTTTGATCAGATTCTCTGAGGATCTGGAATCCTCCGAAAGTTAAGAAGCACTGCTACATAGATTCAGATTTATAAGCTTGCCCCCTGGTTAGTTTTTCCTGGTATTTGGATATTGGGCAGCAGGGTATTGGTGGGATCTTTTATATTCACCATGTAGACCCACTAGCTAGACATGCTTTACTTCCGAATGATTGGGTATAGAGATCATTTAGCATATTATTCTTTGGGTAAAATAAAATCATACATGTTAATCTCCATTTTTTCTTAGATATGCTATAGTACATAATGTATAGTAAGGTTTACAGAAATATAAAGACATACTTACAAATAAGAACTTTCTTATCTATTTTTATGTCATTTAATTTCATCCTGCCTTCATTGCTTTAAGTTCTCTCTCACTTTCATGGGGTATTGAAATGTCCCCACTTCTCCATTTTATAAAGTCACTATGTATCTCTCTGTAAGCTATTGGCATTAGTAGAGTCTCATTTGATGACATAGTTTTCCTTACTCTGGTAATGTTCTTAGTTATCACTAACTAATCAGTCTCTTTTATTCTGGTCTCCCATCTTTTACAAATCAACCACCATCTCCTACTGTCAAAAATCTAAAGCAGGACATTTTGACCTGGTCATTTTGATGAAACTGTTCCAATTAAGAATGGTTATTATTGTTTTAAACTTATAAGTTGATGTGTAGAACACACATCTCTACCTAACTCCAATCCTAGTTAGCAAGGTCTTTCACTTTCTCCTTTACTGATTCTTTATTTTAAAAAATTTGACGAATGTATTACCTTTATATTCAGAAAAAAGAATTAAAAAATCTGTATCTGTTAGAACCAGCCAGGTTAGCTTCTAAGGAGATATCAGTCATGTTTTTTAAAACCCTCATTTAAAGGAACAGTATGGTTTTAAATATATGTATATTACTGAGATGCCTGAAATTACTGTTAGAAATTCAACTGAAGCTTTCCTGTATAGACTGGATCTAAGAATAAGAGATCGTAATGTGGCTCAAATACCTTCTCTCCTCAGCATCTTTGACTGTTAGGGAAAAATGAGGATATTTGAAGCGTCTATTAAGATACAAGTAAATTCTTGGAGAGTGGGACAGTAGCTACTGAGTATAATTGTTGGCCTTTTATGAAATGACCAAGGGTGGTCAACACACTATTCTTGGTACCTGAAAAACATAAGTGCACAAAAATCTCACTCCATTCTTGAACCTCCGCCTTCCCAGGGGTAGAGGCTGGCATTAGGTGAGTGTCAAGAATAGAGTAAGGTCATCTGTTTTACATATTACTTGGTAATTTATAAAACAGCTGGAAGGATAATGGTTTGTTGTTTTAGGCCACATCAAAATGGCTGGGTTAAAGTAGCCAGGTCAAAAAGTTCCTGGTGTCAAAACGGCTGCCTAAAAGTCTGAACTGGTACTCAGCTGAAGTGCTGCCTCTTTCAGGGGGCTTTCCCAGATGCTCCTGGTCAAAATTAACCGCTCTCCTTCTACTCCCATAGTCCTTATTCTCTGCTTCCATTATAATGCTTATTTGGTATTTTAGTAAACCATCTACAACTGTTTCTTCTTATTATATTATGAGTTCTTTGAAAGAATGAGCCATGTCTTAGTCATATTTGCTGGCTACAAAGTGCCTTTCATTAATTCATTTAGTCATCAAATATACGTTAAATGTATGTTGTGTCCAAACATTCTGGTGGGGACTTTAAAATGAAAATATGTAGTTCTTGCTCTCAAAAAGCTTAGAGTCTGGCAAAGCAGGAGCTTAATACATGTTGAACTACTATGTTTTTCCTTTTTCTTCTATTATTTTGGTTTAGAATAGGAAAAGAAAAGATGATTGTGCAATGAAGACTCCATATTCCTAATTCCTGTGTCCTTTTGAAGAATATGTCATTTTTCTATTTTAAGTGTGGAAAGGAACACTTTAGAAATACAGATATTTCCTTGCAGCTACTAAAGGACATATTTTTGGTGAGCGTGTGCCCTGAAATGAAGGTTTTTAGTGTGAATTCTTATAATTTAAATCTTCACTGGAAATCATAATACACTGGGGTAGGAGTGGGGCTAGAAGAAGCAAAAAGATATATTCTAGGGAATTTAGTAATGTTCCAGGGTCTGTACCACATGGACATGTGGTATATACATGGTAGGATGAAGGGGAAGTTAGTGTGTAAGAGGACCTGATTAAATCAAGAGGGGTTTCCAACTTTATGAGGTCTTCTGGAATTAGTGAGAGGAGAGGTGAAGCCTCTCTTGATACCACACTATTTGAACAGAAAAACTTTCCTATTGATCCTGTCTTTACTCCTAGAGTATATTTGTCTTTGACCTGGATGCATACATCTTAATGTTTGTTCATATCTTGGGTTTAATGTTTTGATCTGGTTGTATATATTTCCTATAAATCTGCATTTGACTCCGCTTTAGAATATAAGCTACCAGTGAGCAGACCTAAGCTTGTGTAAATTTTGGTTCACTACCCATGTGTGGTAATTTTCTTACTAAATGTGTTTTTATGCTACCGATAGTCGTTTATGGAATGGTCTATTAAGGATAAAATTAAAATCTTTCTCACAGTAGAACTGAAAACTCTGAACCACCGTTTTAAGATGTGAATGATACATCTAAAATTGTTCCTATAGTCTGTCTTGAATATATCATGTTAACAATAAATTATTATTTGAAATTTTATTTTCCCACACATTATTCCTTAGTTCAGGGTTTCTATGAGTTTGCTTTGGCTAGGTGCATTCAACACCAGGGAAGAGAGCAGGAATGATTCCCACATCTTTTAGGAACTTTGTGTCCCCTTTCTCCCCATACCCCTAAAGCATTTTTGTCTATTCTTGTCAACTCATCCGATGGAGTGAATAGAATCTGTTAAATATGGTTGTTTGATAGGCTGAATGAATTGATTGACAGGACCGATAAATGGTTATACTGAATTAATGAGTTGTGAGACAGAATTGACCTGTTAGACTAAATTATTTGACTGAAGTAATTGCTTGATTGAATTGACTGGCAAAATGTTTCCTTGACCAAAGTGACTTAATTTTTTTTAGATTGACTTGAAAAATGGACTTGGCTGTAGGACTGAATCAACTCTTTCCTTGCTAGAGACAACTAACTAATCTGTTAAGTCAAAATGATTGATTTGATAGCACCATGTTGACCCTAAGCAAAGTTGGAAAAGAGTTACAGAAATGGACATTTTTGTCTCTTTGGAGTGTAAGAGTTCAAAAGGAATAACTCTGAATTGAGAGTCTAATTGAGAAGTTTTGGGCTTGCAGACACCACATGTCTCCTATCTAGGCCTATTAACTGTACCCAGAGAGGCCCATTGGTCTGATGAATTGGAGGCTCGTGCTGCACTTCTCTTTTGGGAGAGTGCAGTTTTCCAAAAGCAACATCAGCTCTGCTGGGCACTGGCTTATTCTTGGAACCAGATGAAAAGTTAAAATTAGTTATTGGGAATTGTGTGTGATCTGCAGAAGCAACCAGTCATTTCAAAAGTAACATCAGACATACGGAGGGTAGGGAACTGAAAGAGGGTAGAGAAACTGAAGGAGGGTAGAGAAAAACATACATACTAAAAATATACTTAGAATTCATTGCAAAGCATCATAAATTCAACTTTAACAGACTCCTGGAAACCAAAACAATACTACCCTATCTACCGGCAAAAGTGTGTCTGGGATAGGGATGAGGCAATCAGAGTTCAGCCAAGTAGTGACTTCTTATCTTTGTATCTCATCTTTGGATCAGTTTTTCTAGAGGAAGCCACTTGATGAATTCTTTTCCTTGCCCCATCTAGGTCCATTCTTCCAGCATTTTAAACAGGACTCAAATCTCTTTCATCCTTTCAAAATTACCGCTACGTCCTACCCTCCATTCAAATCGAATTTTCCAAATTCTCTTTTGTTTTGAGAAATAGTAAAAATCTTCCATCCCTGGGGGTCTGTGGCTTTTGGATCAATAAGGACTACTGGTTCCACCTACACTGCAAATTCAAATATCTAAAATCAAATACATTTACTATCTTTGTACATACCCCCCTTCTCGACTTCTTTTCCAAATCAAATTCTCTATGATATCCTTTGAAGAGGATTTGGAAACTGTCCTAATATATAATCCTAGCTGAACTGGCTCAAGGGAGCTCAGTTACCCTATTTACAACTCTGAGAGGGGGTAAACATAAAAAGCTCCCCTCACCCTTTCATTTTCTGGAGCTCTTGCTGACTCAAAGGGGCTCTGACAATTGGCTTTCTTATCAGGCAGGGGGGCAGTAGGACAGAGAAGTTTAGTAGGGATTTATTGGAAAACAAATTTTGGGGAACCCCTCATATCACACCTACTTGAGGGGAGTTGGCTCTTACACTGGAAATATGTATACTTGGAACTATCCCTAGTTACTGGGGCAAACTCACAAAGTTTCCAAATAAATGAAAATGTACTCAATCTTGAGCACCAGATGGCATACCTTAAGTATTTGGAAAGTTCTCAAGAGTTGGCCATATATATTACATTTTGGCTAGAATTTGGAGGTAGAATTTAGGTCTGTCTCTGAGCATGCAGGGGTTTGGCTCTTAAGATTTGGGCAGCCATCAGAGGTGTACAGCTGATTTTTTTCACTGGATGGATAATTCGACAGTCACTGCCACAATGAAGTCACAGATAACTGGAAGAAAAATGACTGACACTTCTTGAGTATCTACTACATACTAGGTAATGTTCTAAGCATTTTACATGAATTTACTCATTTAATCTTTAACACAACTCTAAGAGGTAGGTACAATTATTATCTCCACTTTACAGATGAAGAAAGTGATAACAAGAGAACCCTTGATTCACATTTGAATCCAGACAATCTGGCTTCAGATTTATATATAATCTATATAAATTATCTTTAACTCTACCATTTTACATTTATATAATTACACTATTTGCTTTTTACAATACTTGTGTATGTGGATATTTATTTATACTCTACCACATTCCAGAAAATGTGACAGCTTAGAATATCATAGAAGATAAAAAGTACAGGTGACAGTATTTTTCTTTTATGAGTAAGGAAACAGCTAAATTCAGCTAAATAGTAGAACAGCCAGGACTAAAAGCTGAGTTTACTGATTCATAAATGGCATGTGGACTTATTGTTTGACAAATTTTATAAGGGCTATAAGGCACAGTTAATTGAAAGAGAATATGAGGATAAATGAATATGTGGTAGCATTCCAGTACCACTGGGGGGATCTGGTACACAGTAAATGTTTAGTAGGTATTAAGACATGTTGCTTTAGGCACTGATACCATATAGATAAGTTAGATAAGATTCTTCCCCCCAAGAAACTTATAGTCTAGTTGGAGAGTCGGTCATGGTTACAATAGTATGACCCATGCTATGGTGAGAGATGAGGCAGGCAGAGAGCACATTATGGATGGCCTTCTGTACTATGCTGATGTAGTTCAGGTTTTATCTCGAAGGCAGTGCAGACTCATTCAACTAGGGCAGTGATCTGACAAAATTTGTGGGAAAGTTCACTCTGATAGAAGTGTAGAAAGTATATTGAAGAAAGATGAGATTAGAAGCTTTCAACCTTGACCAATTCCTGATTTTGTTTTGTGTAGTCCATACCATTCTTTCATTTGTTAATTTCTTGATTCATTTAAACATTTTTCAGTGGCTATCCACTATCTTTGCTGGGTGTAATGGATATATAAGTAAAAAGAACTGCCCTCAGAGACCTGACAGCCCAACTTGGGAGACATTTGTTATAAACATATGGGTAAAATAGATGACAATAAGAGTTTTAATTGTCCTATGAACACAGTGATAGGGAAGCACAAACTGGAGGGTCTGGGGAGAGTCTACCCTATTGGATTGTAAGAGCTTCTTGAGGACATGTGACTTTTGTTTTTCTGTTTCCACTAAAACAGTGAAGATACATAGTAAGAGCTCAGTAGAAATGTGTGTTGTTGTTATTGTTGTTTAATGTCTAGCATTTCCATTGACAATGAGCCCCATAGTGGCAGCTCAAGGCTTAGGTCTGCTCCTGCCTCCTTCTCATCTCAGCAAACCTTTTATCCCGTGGTAAAGTTAAGTGTATGAAATCATAGATAAAAATACTTCATTCTTATCTTCCTAACACAATGGGCATAGTAGTTGGAAAAATTCAGTCACACATTGGATAAGACCCCATATCAGATTCCCAAAGCTGTGACCTTATTCTTTTTGGTTTTGACAGCCTTTCCAGGTAGGATTTCATGCTGCATAAACTCAGAACCATTAAGATTCAAAGAACAAGCTGTAAGAGTCAAGTTCATTTCTCTTCTAATATCAAGATGATATCCAGTAGAGGAATTGCAGCCGGACAGAGAGAGAACTGAATTCACTGTCTTAGATTTAGTAATAGCCCTTTGGGAAATCTTTGGAAGACTGACTCCTCAAAGAAATCGGCTCAAAATCTGTTTTGGAAGATTTTCAGTCGGGTTCAGTTCTGGAAAAAGACTGTTGGTTGTGGACAACTGCTTTTGTTTTGCCCTGGTTCAGAGGCTTTCACCACAGGACTGCAACTTGTAACTCCAGCTTGCCTTTAATTTATGGCCAAATGGTGATTTCTGACCCCAGATATTTTTTCAAATCTTTAGATATGAAGATTGTGTTTATATCCTTTGTTTCCTTGCTAGAGGATGGGGTTGGTAGAAATGGAATGGAAGTGAGCATTCATTGCACAGGCCTAGTTTGCTGTTTTTAAGAAATTATTATTATTTTAAAGCCAATTATTAGTTGGGGACCCTCAACTAATGTGGTCAGACTTTTCTGAATCAATTTATGTTCCAGTAGGGGAGAGGTGTTTCCCATCTCTCATACTCAATTCCAGAAGGAAGTTTATTTGACTGACCTGAACAGTAGGTTATTCTCATAATTTTAGTTGGAGGAAGAGAGAGAAAGAATGGGGGAAAGGGGGAAAGCTTTCTACAACTCAATCAAAAGCAAAAGAAGTAAAAACTAAGGGAAATTATAGAGAAGATCTGAATAGGATAATGCAATTAGGTTATGCTAAGCAAACTAAATTCTATTGTCATTAAAAAAATAACATTCCAAATTCTCATCTTGCTGTCTGAACTAAAGACTTGCTCCTGACAGCCATCCTAGTTCCAGGTTATTGATCCTAAACCCAGATGGTGGGAGGGAACAGAGATGAACCAAGATGTTTTTCTTGACAGCTATTCAGGCCTGATTCAAGCTATCTTCCTCTCTGTATAAAGCAAAAGATCTATTTTATTTAAATTTGTTTGATCATTATAGCTATGAAATGGCACTCTGTCCAACAGCCAGGATGAGGACTCAGAGAGGAAATCAGAGGCTCTATCACCAAAGGTACTTTCTACAGGTGCTTTAATTACCAGAGTACAATGTTTACCATGCACTGTAAATATTCATTTTTCTTGACAGTGCTTAATGGATCACACCACTAGTGTTAAGGCAACAAATTATAAGATTTTAACAGTTCCAAAATTTGTGCAGTGACACCCTTGATATCTTTGATTTGATTTCAAGCAATGGAGACCAGTTTTCTTCTATGTTTCTAAATCACTGCAGTGATAGGCTCAGCCTATCACGATGAGCTATTGTGTGCACTCCCAGTGTACTCACCACACAGCCATTTTACCTTGCAGTAACTATGACAACCTGAGTTTTGTCTGGAGGACTCTATAGGATCTACATTCCCGAGTAGAGGGCCCAATAATTTATTTTAGAGTAAAAGAAGCCTTCTGAGAACTAACATTTGCCAGGTAGAAAACCTTAGGTGATAGTGATTGAGAACATTGGGAAGCTGAAATATAAGTACCAAGGAAGGATACTTGGGGAATTTTGCTGGGAAGAAAAAGTTTTTTATTGTTTAATTAGTGTATATATGTGTGTCTGTTTGTGTGTGTGTGTGTCGGTGCATCTACTCTGAAAGTATAACAGTAAAAAGTTCCCTTAAAACATTTAACATTTAGATTGGATCAGAGATTCTCCAAGTTGGAAGGGATCTTTAATAGATAAGCAATAGGTACACCTCATTCTTTAACCCTCATGTTTGAATTACCTCTATGAAATCCTTTCCTAATAGTAATCCAGCCTCTGGCTTCACACTTGGAGTTCAATGTAGTCACTCCCTTACAAGGCAACCCACTGCATATTTGGACTTCTCTTATTTAGACAAAGCACAATGTTATTTAAGTAACATGATCTTTTTTAAGTTAGACAGACCTGGTTTGAATCCTGGCTCCACACTTTACTGGGTGATACTGAGGAAGTTGCTTTATCTCTCTGAACTTCAGTTAGCAAATTCTCTCACATATACACCTCTACCCGGGCCCACAAAAACTCAAGACCTTCTCAATATCATAAGAAATATTTTAAATCTTTTGTGATAAGACTTTGGTCATTGCTTGTTATTGACTCAGTCGGTATCTTCCAAACTGGGTGTACTTCCTCCATGTAACCACACTTAATCAACTCTGGAGTATGTTCATGTTTTCAAAGCTCTCAAGTCACCCGAGCTGTCCCCATAATGTTCTTCTTAACAGCAGACAGAATGTGTCCCACAGAGCAGATGTTTTTTCTTATCCTGTCTCTGCACTTTTGCTCATGCTGTGCCCAAAATTTGAAATGCCATTTCAGTCTCCTCTCAGTCAATATAAATCCTATGCATTCTTCAGGGCAAGATTCAATTTCAGCCTCCATCATGAAGACTTTCTTGATCATCCCCAAACATAAGGCTTTCTCCAAACACATGGAATTGATCATACACATTATAGAATTTGCCCTAGTCATTAGAAAAAATCCTTTAAAAGAAATCCCCCATTTGTGTCATACCTACTATGTGCCAAACTCTATAGGGAATACAAAAGTGTGCATAAACAACGTCTTGGAACTAGTACAAAGATGTGGCTAATTATTTGGACCTGAACCAAAACTAGTAATGGAGCAACACAAACAAAAGTTTTAATTGTATCTTCCACTAATAGGTTGATGTTGATGCTGAGACTGGGCAGTTTTGATCTGAAACTAGGTGAAGCATGGAGTGAAGGGGGTTTGAAACTAAGCAGGATAGGCTTGAGGGTTGCCTAGGACTAGGGATTCCAAGAGCAAGCTAAAGAGCTTAGAGATGAAAGTGGCTGGAACTGGAAATACATCCTGTATGATGAGGTAATGTGAGACTTCTGGTGTCTCTTCTGGCATGTAAGAAGCTTGAAAGTCATCACTCCTGTCCTCATAACAAGAAAAAAGGAAAAAACTAAAAATCAAGTTGAAACTCTTCTTAGATGCACCAGAGGATTGAGGTCAAAGAGAAAACTGCTGACCCCAAAACTGGAGAGACACACAGGCAAATACAGAGAATCACAACTTACCACAGCAGAATTCCAGAGCAGAGACTACCACTGGAATTAGCACTGGGGTAGGAAAACAAACTATAATTGGCTAATTGCTGGAGGCTCAGTGTGGACAACCTTGTGAGTTAAAACTCCAGGGGGACCAGTTTTAGGGGAGCCCCCACATTTTCATGAGTTTTATCTCCTGGAACCCTACCATGTTCTGATAGTGAGGATCCGAGAAGTCACCTCATGTTTCCAACAGAGGGAGGGGGAAAATAGCCGTTTTGAAATATGTCCAGAACATTCTCCTCTTCTTAATAAGTCCTGCCCTCAAAGGAAACTATACTACCATAGCCTAACTGACTGCGGTTTTACCAGAGCCTAAGTGACCTGTTATTAGTGCCATCGAGTTGATTCCAACTGCTAGTGACCCTGTGTACAACAGAGCATAACCTTGCCCAGTCTTTTTTACTCCATCCTCTCACTTTCTGGCACTATATCAGACAATGCTTCGCTGCTATTCATGGAATTTTCAGTGGCCTGGGGGAAGGGATATACCCAACTCCAGTCCCTCCTAGCCTTCCTGTCTCACCCAAAGGGGTAAAAACCGAGAAGCACTTGTGAAGGTCACAGGCCAGGGTCAGAGGCTCACTGATTGTAGATTGATTCCCTTCTCCTCACACCTTACCATTACACCAATAAGGTTTCTGTCTAATAGCAGAGGAATACAACTGAAAGAACTGCATGTTTTAGATCTTATTTAAGAAGTCTCTAGGGAAACCCAAAGACAAGAAAGGAGACAAAAAAAGAGCACCAGAAGAAATTTTAGTCTCTGACGTCTACAGTTAGTAAACAACTAAAGTAAACACAGCCTAACCCCTGGCCAGATAAACATAAAACCTCACACTAAAGGCCTATTTACCTCAGTTTCTTTTACCTGGCACATTATGTCTGGCTATCAACCAAAAATTAAAAGACATGATAAAAGACAAAAATATCACAGTTTGAAGAGACAGAGCAGGGATCAGAACCAGACTTAAATGTGGCAGAGATGTTGGAATAATCAATCAGACTGGGAATATAAAACAGCTATAAGCATCCCTAGTGTTATTGCACTTCACTTTATTGCACTTTGCAGATATGGTGGTTTTTACAAAATGAAGGTTTGTGGCAACTCTGCATTGAGCAAGTCTATTGGTGCCATTATTCCAACAGCATTTGCTCAGTTTATGTCTCTCTGTGACATTTTGGTAATTCTCGCACTATTTCAAACTTTTTCATTATGATTATATTTGTTATGGTGCTTTGTGATCAGTGGTCTTTGATGTTACTATTGTAATTGTTGTGAGGTGCCATGAACAACAGCCATATAAGATGGTGAACTTAACTGATAAATGTATTTGTTCTGACTACTCCATCTACCAGCCGTTCCCCTGACTCCCTCTCCTCAGGCCTCCCTATTTCCTGAGACACATCAATATTGAAATTAGGCCAATTAATAACCCTATAATGGCCTCTAATTTTTCAGGTGAAAGGGAGAGTCGCATGTCTCTCACTTTAAATCAAAAGCTAGGAATGATTAAGCTTAATGAGGAAGGCATGTTGAAATTGAGATAGGGCAAAGCTAGGCCTCTTGCACCAAATAGTTAGCCAAGTTGTGAATGCAAAGGAAAAGTTCTTGAAGGAAATTAGAAGTGCTACTCCAGTCAACACATGATAGATAAGAAAGCAAAACAGCCTTATTGCTGATATGCAGAAAGCTTTAGTGGTCTGGATAGAAGATCAAACCAGCCACAACATCCTCTTAAGCCAAAGCCTAATCCAGAGCAAGGCCCTAACTCTCCTCAATTTTATGAAGGCTAAGAGAGGTGAGGGAGCTGCAGAAGAAAACTTTGAAGCAAGCAGAAGTTGGTTTATGAGGTTTAAGCAAAGACACCATCTCCATAACATAAAAGTGCAAGGTGAAGCAGCAAGTGCTGATGTAGAAGCTGCAGTAAGTTATCCAGAAAGCTAGCTAAGACAATTAATGAAGGTGGCTACCATATACAACAGATTTTCAATGTAGACAAAACAGCTTTATATTGGAAGAAGATGCCATCTAGGACTTTTATAGCTAGAGAGGAGAAGTCAATGCCTGGCTTCAAGGCTTCAAAGGACGGCTGACTCTTTTGTTAGGGACTAATGCAGCTGGTGGCTTTAAGTTGAAGCCAATGCTCATTTACCATTCCGAAAATCCTAGGGCCCTTAAGAATTATGCTAAATCCTACTCTGCCTGTGCTCTGTAAGTGGAACAACAAAGCCTGGATGACAGCACATCTGTTTACAACATGGTTTACTGAACATTTTAAGCCCACTTTTGAGACTTACTGCTTAGAAAAAAAGATGCCTTTCAAAATATTACTGCTCATTGACAATGCACCTGGTCACCCAAGAGCTCTGACGGAGATGTACAATGAGATCAATGTTGTTTTCACACCTGCTAACACAACATCCATTCTGCAGCCCATTAATCAAGGAGTACTTTTGACTTTCAAGTCTTATTATTTAAGAAATACATTTCATGAGGCTATTGCTTCCATAGATAGTTCCTTCCTATATGGATAGGAATCCATATAGATTCCTCTGATGGATCTAGGCAAAGCAAATTGAAAACTTCTGGAAAGAATTCACCGTTCTGGGGGCAATTAAGAACATTTGTGATTCATGGGAAGAGGTCAAATATCAACATTAAAAGGAGTTTGGAAGAAGTTGATTCCAATCCTCATGGATGACTTTGAGGAGTTCAAGACTTCAGTGGAGGAAGTAACTGCAGATATGGTGGAAATAGCAAGAGAACTAGAATTAGAACTGGAGCCTGAAGATGTGACTGAATTGCTGCAATCTCATAATAAAACTTTAATGGATGAGGAGTTGCTTCTTATGGTTGAGCAAAGAAAGTGGTTTCCTGAGATGGAATGTATTCCTGGTGAAGATGCTGTGAAGAGTGTTGAAATGACAACAAAAGGTTTAGAATATTACATAAACTTAGTTGATAAAGCAACAGCAGACTTTGGGAGGATTGACTCCAATTTTGAAAGAAGTTCTACTGTGGGAAAAATGCTATCAAACAGCACTGCATGCTACAGAGAAATTGTTTGTGAAAGGAAGACTCAATCAATGTGGGAAACTTCATTGTTGTCTTATTTTAAGAGATTGCCACAGTCACCCCAGTCTTTAGCAACCACCACCCTGATCAGTCAGCAGCCTTCTACATCGAGGCAAGGCCCTCCACCAGCAAAAAGATTATGACTTGCTGAAGGCTTGGGTGATGGTTAGCAATAAATTGTTTTTAAATTATTGTATGTACATTGTTTTTTATAGACATAATGCTATTACACACTTAATAGACCACAGTATAGTGTAACCATAACTTTTATATGCACTTGGAAAACAAAAAATTCATGTGCCTTGCTTTATTGCAATATTAGCTTTATTGTGGTGGTCTGTAACTGAGCCCACAATATCTCTGAGGTATTCCCGTATATTAATGTGCTAAGGGCTCTAATGGAAAAAATGGATAACATACAAGAACAGAAGGGTAATATGAGCACATATATGGAAACTCTAAGAAAGCATCAAAAGGAAATGCTATAAACCAACAACATTATAATAGAAATGAAGAATAACTTTTGATGGACTCATCAAAAGCAGTAGACTGAATACAACTGAAGAAAGAATCAATGAGCTTGAAGAAATGTCAATGGAAACTTCTAAGACTGAAATGCAAAGAGAAAAAAATGAAATAGAACAGAATACCCCAAAACTATGGGGCAATTACAAAAGGTCTAACATATGCAGAAGGCAAATACTAGAAGGAGAAGAGAGAAAGGAACAGAAGAAATATTTAAAGTAATAATGTTTGTGAATTTTCTAAAACTAATTAAAGACACCAAACCACAGATCCAGGAAGCCCAGAAAATACAAGCAAGATAACTACCAAAAAATCTATTCCTAGGTATATCATAATCAAACTGCAGAAAATCAAAGATGAAGGACAAATCTTGAAAGAAGCCAGAGGAACAAAATACCTTACCTATGAAGGAGCAAGGATAAGAGTTACATCAGACTTCTCTTCAAAAACTATGCAAGCAGAAGGGAGTAGGATGAAATATTTAAAGTATTGAAAAAAAAAGCCCATGAACCTTGTCATTGAAAATAATCCATAAATGAAAATTGGGGTGAGTTTATTCTGAGCTAAAATGTGAGGACCATGGCCCGGGGCCTTTCTTCCCAAAGGAAGAAAGGGCACCAAAGAAGTGGGGTGTACAGAGTGGTTATATACCCTCAAAGAGGATGTTTCACATATGATCGAAATGTCCCTTTTACAATAGTCACAACACTGTTCTGTCAGCACAGCGATTGATGGACACAGCAGGTAGGTCTGCTGTCTCGGTGGACACAGTAGGGTGGCAGGTCTGTTGTCTCGAGCTGGGTGGTCACAGGTGAGCTGGGTGGTCACAGGTGAGCACAGCAATCAGTTCTTAGCCTAAGGAAAGATGCTTATGCTTAAGGAAATTGACAATGTGGGGTGAAGTTGCACCTTTATCTTAAGGGCATTTGTTCTTCCCATAGTAAATGTTTAAAGCAGATATACAATGCATGCTCAATGGCCACATTTGGCCCATTTGGAAAAACAAAGTCAGGCCAAGTTAGGTTTACACCAAATGGCTTCCTCATATACTTCAATATATCCTATTGCTTGCCATTTCTATTTGTCAACCTAGAATTCTGTATCCAGAGAAATTACTCTTCAAAACTGAAAGAGAAATAAAGGCTTTCTCAGACAAAAATTGAGAGAATCAGTAGACCTGCCTTGCAAGAAATGCTAAAAGGTCTTCAGAAAGAAGGAAAAAGATATAGGTCAGAAACTTGGATCTATGTTAAGAAGGGAAGAACACTAGAGAAGGGTTAAGTGAAGATAAAATAAAATATACTAGTTTTCTCCTTCTCAATTTATCCGATAGATAACTGTTTGCTTATAATAGTAATAATAGTAACAATGTATCTGGTGATTATAGTTTATGCATGTGTGAAATGAATGACAGCAATGTTCTAAAGGCTGGGGAGAATGAATTCAGAATGCTCTATTATAAGGTGTTTCTGCTACCTGTGAAGGGGTATAGTGTTATTTGAAAGTAGACTTGGATTAGTTATAAATGTATATTGCAAATTCTAGGGCCACCACTAAAAAAAGTAAAAAAGAATTTTAAGTGATATGCTAAAAAAGGAGAGAAAATGGAATCATAAAATATTTGATTAAGACCAGAGAAGACAGAAATAGAGTAGAAGATGAAAAAAGAAAGAAAGAACAAGGGCAACAAGTAGAAAACAATAACAAACATGATAGATATTAATCCAACTATATCAATAATCTCTTTAAATGTCAATGGTCTAAATACTCCAATTAAAAGGCAGAGTCTTTCAGATTGGATTAAAAAAATACTCAACTATGTGTTGTGTACAAGAAACCCACTTTAAATATAAGGAAAACTATAGTTTAAAAGTAAAGGAATAGAGAAAGATGTACCATGCTAACACTGATCAAAAGAATGCTGGAATAGCTATAATAATTTCAGACAAAGCAGACTTCAGAGCAAGAAAAATTACCGGGATAAACAGAGGCATTATATAATGATAAAGGAGTCAATACTCTAAGAACACATAAAAATCCTTAATATGTACGCTGCCAACAACAAAGTGTCGAGGCATGTGAGGCAAAAACTTATAGAACTGTAAGGAGAAATAGATGAGCCCACTATTATAGTTGGAGATTTCAACCCATATCTATCAGTACTTGACAGATCCAACAGATAGAAAATCAGTAAGGGCATAGTTGAACTGAATGACACTATCGATCAATTGGATTAATCAATTCTATAAGTATTTTATAGAATTCTTTATCCAAGAACAGCAGAATGTACACTCTTCTCTAGCTCACATAAAACATTTATCAAGATCACATTCTGGACAATAAAACTATCTTAACAAGTTTTAAAATATTAAACATCATACAAAGTGTGTACTCAAATCACAATGGAATTAAACTAGAAATCAACAACAGAAAGATAGTTGGAAAACCCACAATACTTGGAGATCAAACAACAAACTTCTAAATAACACATAGGTCAAAGAAATAGTCTCATGAGAAATTTAAAAATATTTTACTTTAAATAAAAAAAAACCATCAAAATTTGTTGAATGCAGCAAAAGCAGTGCTTAGAGGGAAATTTATAGCACTGAATGCATATATTAAAAAAGAATAAAGATCTAAAATCAGTAATTTAGGGGCTGGCCCAGTGGTGCAGTGGTTAAGTGCACCATTCTGCTTCGGCATCCCGGGGTTTGCTGGTTCAGATCCCGGGTGTGGACATGGCACTGCTTGGCACGCCATGCTGTGGTAGGCATCCCACATATAAAGTAGAGGAAGATGGCCATAGATGTTAGCTCAGGACCAGTCTTCCTCAGCAAAAAGAAGAGGATTGGCAGCAGTTAACTCAGGGCTAATCTTCAAAATAAAATAAAATAAAATAAAATCGTTAATTTAAGCTTCCACCTCAGGAATCTAGGAGAAGAGTAAATTAAACCCAGAGTAAGCAGAAGAAATGAAGTAATAAAAATTAGAGAAGAAATCAATGAAATTAAAAACAGGAAATCAACACATAGAAAGTCAAAAAAACTAAAAGCTGTTTCTGTGAAAAGGTTAATGAACTTGATGAGCCTCTAGACAGGCTGACTAAGAAAAAAAAAAGAGAAGACACAGATTACTAATATTTGAAATGACAGAGAGACCAGCACTATTGATCTCATGGCTACTGTGATCACAAGTTTGATAACTTAGATGAAATGGACCAATTCCTTGGAAGACACGATTTACCAAAACTTACGCAAGGAGAGAGAGATAATCTGAATACGCCTATGTTTAGTAAAGAAATTGAATCAATAATAACCTTCCAAAACAGAAAGTACCAGGCACAGATGGATTCACTGATGAATTCTACCAAACATTTAAGGATTTATACCAATTCTCTATAATCTCTTCCAGAAAATAGAAGCAGAGGAATACTTCCTAACTCATTCAATAAGGCAATATGACATAGTAGAAAGAACATAGGACTAGGGGTTAACAGTTCTGAGTTTTAGTCTTGGCTTCTATTACTTATTAGTATGTACAAATCATTAAATGTCTTTGAGCCTCAGTTTCATCGGTAAAGTATGGTTAATAATACTGTCACAGACTGAATTATATCCCTCCAAAACTCATATATTGAAGTCCTAACCTTCCATGTGACTGTATTTGGAGATAGGGCCTTTAGGGAAGTAATTAAGGTTAAATGATGTATAAATGCCTCCTAATCTGATAGGATTGGTGACCTCATAATAATAAGAGACATTGGAGAGCTCTCTCTCCACACAAGCACAGAGGAAAGGTCATGTGAGGACATAGCAAGAAGGTGACCATCTACAAGCTAGACAGAGAAGTCTCACCAGAAACCATCCCTGGCGCCTTGCTCTTGGACTTCTATCCTCCAGAGCTGTGTGAAAATAAATGTGTATTGTTTAAGCCATTGGATCTGTGATATTTTGTTATGGCAGCCTGAGCAGACTAATATGAATACCTACTCTTAATATTGTGAACATTAACTTAAAACAAACGATCTTTGAAAATGGTAAAGCTTTGTATAAATGTTAGGTATTCTTATTGATACTCCTTTTCCTACAACCAAGTGATTTAAAATGTAATGGATAACTATACTATATGCCTGTAACTTATTTACCTTTAGCCTTTAGTGTTTGATTTCCAACACTAGCAAATTAATTCTCTGACACGTATTGTGTTGATAATATACTACAGATGGTTGGGGACATAGGAAAAGACAAGGGGAAAGGTGATAGTGCTATATTTCAGTCTAAAGAGCAGATATTCTAAGCTTGAGTGGGGACAATGGAACATATTGGCCTGTGGGGTGCCCTTGGTTTGAAAATTTATGTTACTCTTTAGATCTCAGTTGGGACCTGAATTAAAGACTAGAACATATCTCCATATCCTCTCCATTTTGTCTTTCTTTCTTCTTTTAACTCCAAGGTATTAAGGCTTTATTTCTTCAAAGGCGTTATCCAGGCACCAAAAACAGAGATGGAAAGATACAGGTTTAGTCCAAATCACCAGTTTCCATTACCTTAAGCTGCCTCAATGGTTTTTCTGATGGGGTGAAATTTCTCACACTTGGTCTCAGGCCCAAGGTATATGCAATACTTCAATCAAATTGCTTGCGACATATTGGAGTGAGTGCCTGGGAACTATGAGTTAGTCAAATATTTAAAAAAAAAAAAGGCTGAATGCCTTTTGTGCAGGCACTCAAGTAAATGAGGAGATGGTTTTCAAAATTCCTGCTTGTCATGGAGCTGTACCCCCATGTTGAAAGCATTCTGTTTTGGTTAAGACACAACGATGCACAGTAACAGATTATTTTGGAAACATTAGACTCCAGGAGTGTTATTCAAAGCCCTCCACACTCTTGTCCTAGCCTCTCTTTCCATTCTAATTTCCTATTTCACTCATTCCTTCAGTTTAGTTCAATATGCATTTATTTGAGTGTTTATGATGTACTTACTGACCACATCCTAGGCCCTAGGGATAGACAGAACAATCTATCTATAGTCCCTTCTCCAAGAAGCTCAAAAGCTCATAGGCTCAGTGGGGAAACTAAAGTGTGATGCATGATTAGTGGAATTATAGAATATGGCTCCATGTAAAGAAGTCATACATGAGGGAGTGTGAGCTATCCCTGTTCCATTCCTGGCCATTGGTTTTTCTCACAGCCTTGGGAAGCAGTAGGGAATAGAGAAAAGATCTCAGACATGTGAAGTGTGAGTCCAAGGTTCTAGCTATGTTGTGCTGATTTTGGGCAAATCACTTCTTGTAAGTATACAAAGTAATATCATTTTCCTGCTCATCTATAGGGAGGAGTTAAATAAAGCTCAAGGAATGAGGTATTACCAGCAATGAATTTTCTTCCCGTAGAGAATCTTTGCTCCTAAATAGGAGATTTGGCCCTTGCAACAGTTTTGGGAGAAGCTTGGAAAGGAGGAAATGTGCTGGTATTCCAGCAGTCTGGGTGTGTGCAAAGTTCTCAACCTGTAATCATCTGGGAATGCAAATGCTGGGAATATCAGGTATCCAAGTTCCACCTGAGTTTCCCCTTGATGTTCCATTTGACCCTAAGACATCTGCTATAACAGAGGTGTGGGTATTTCAACTGAGAAGAGGGAGAGATGTCTGGGTGAGGGGAGGGTGTGCTGCTGCTATAGATCAAAGGAATTTGACATGATAGGCATTGGGGTTTCTGCAGTTTGCACTGTACCCTCTTAGCAGTGGGCCCCATTCCTCCAGGGACTCCCAAAGGAAAGGGTAGGGATGAGATGTGAAGAAAGAGTGGAAAAGCTGTTGCCAAAATGGGGGCTTGGTGTTTAGAAAAATGATGTTTGGAAGGTTAGGATATTTGGATTCTAGTCCCAGTTCTGCCATTGACTACTTGATGTAGGCGAGAAATTGCTTAGTTCTGACCCTCAATTTTTTAATATTAAAAAAGTAGTGGGATTAATTGATCTCCAAAGTACCTTTTCACTCTGACCTTCAATACTTTTGGGTCTTCAAAGTTCTTTAGATAGGGAGCAAATACCAAGACTATCAGGCATCCTAAACTGAAAGTTATGGAATATAAAATAATAAACGAAAACAATTTTGGAGTACTAACACATGAAGTATGCATTGCATTATTAATATTCCACTCTATGTACCTCCCAGATTTCCCAGGATAAATATCTTGTCCTAGAAACAGTCCAAATTGCAATAATTACCAATCCTGGTAATTGCAATATTTCACTATTCCAATTGCATCTACCAATTGCCTCATTCAATCAGAAAGGACTTCAGTAAATCAATTTGTTTTCGTCAGAAACCAATGCCTCATTTTTGCTTCAGAAAATATGGTCACTATAACTCTACTGCACTCATCTGATCTTTCCTTTCTAGGTTTCTCGCATGCGTATTTATTTTTTAATTGGTATAAATAATTTTCAAAGCATTTGAAACTTTCTATAAATGTAATCTGCTTGGATCACTTATTACTCACAAATGACATGTGTTTGGGAATATAAAGAACCATTCTTAAAACTAGACATTTACAGTGAATGCTTGGAATACACAAAGAGGCCAACTAGGTTTCTCTACTGTAAGGTTCTGGAGATTATTAGAAGGCAGAAGAACCTGGGGAGTAGGGAAGAATAGCAGCAGAAGCAGAGAGAAGGAAGTAAGTTTCAAATATCCTTTGTGTATGGCCTCTGCTTGTAGGGATTGGGAGCCAGAAGTTTCGGACTTAGGTGAAGGAGCAGGCAAGTGATGCCTGCTTGAATTTTTATCTCCAGACCAAACCTCTCCTGCATACCAGACTAGAATTTCAAATTGCCTGTTCTGTCTCTCAATATGGCACCTCAAACTCATTTATCTTCCCTCTAAGACCTTTTTCTTCTCCTGAATTCACTGTTCCTATTACTGGCACCGTCATTTTTATTTTCCCAATCACTAAGACTAATAACCTTGGCAATATCTCTGATTCTTCCATTACCCTGCTAAATTGAGCCAGTTGCCAAGTCGCGTGGATATTCCTTCATAGTCTCTCTCAAAACCAGCAACTCCCTTGCACACTCACTACCACCACCCTCATTTAGGCCTTCATAACTTCTCATTGCAAGTATTGTAATAACCTCCTATCTGGTCCATTTCCTCCAAACCTTATCAACTTCAATCAATAAAAATTTATAACAACCTTTAGCTTAGTTTATTTTCCTATCAGTAGTGTTAGACCAAGTTTACAGGGAGGTGATAGCCTCAGTTTTTAGTGGTACAACTGCATTTTGCATTAAGAGAGGTAAAGAAGGAATAGCATCAGTTTGCAGGACTTCCTAGAATATTTGGAGGAAATTTCAGAAGTTCATAGCAGACTAAGAAAAGATATTCCCATAATTAGATTTGTATCTAAAGAAGCACTCCCACTGTATATTTATCTCCTACTTTGGATGTTAAAGCAGATCTGACACCTGTAGCTTTCCCCTTGGCCACAACATAAGATTTGATCTTTGCTTCTTTCCTTATACACCTGTATTAGCTGAACACTTTTCTATTGCTTTTTGCCCTCTAGCCTCATCTGATCCATCTCACAGATGTTGGGAATTCAGGGATTCCCCCTAGGTTTAATGTCTCCTCCCTCATTACCAACCTTGGCCTCTTACCACAGTCATGTTTCCATCACTCATATGTACTTGGCCACGTGGCAGCTTTGCTGATGGACTCTGCAGCCATCTCCCACAAACGCAGGCCAAGAGGTGACATTCAATCTATCCACAGAGTATACTTATGTCCTGCCAAAGCTGTAAAACTGTCTGGAATTGTAGTCCCTTCCAGTTATGTGCACTGAGGCACCTGCCAATGACATTAATCAGTTTCCTAATGATTTCATGGTACAGCAGGTAGAGCACAAGTGGCTTGTAGCAGGAAAGTAAGGCCGTGGCAGCCTTAGGCTAGTTGTTTAGGCTCAGAGCTCCTTAAACTCTTAAGCCACAAAGCATGAGAAGTCCATTGGGTGTTTCTGGAACCTGTCCCAAAGACCAGAAAATATGCAGGCATAAGGCAAAGGAAAGGTTAAGAGAACACAAATGTCCTAGCTGTCAGGCAAAGGCTGACTTCTCAATGGGGGTTCTGGGGTGACCCAGCCTATCAGGGGTCCCAGTCTAGTCACCCCAGGGCTGCCATTTCCAAAGTAGGCCCACTTGTCTGGACCTAGGGGCAGCTTTGGAGGGCTTGCCCAGTGTCCCAAGCATGTATAATTCTTCTACCTAACTCAAACCACATGCAGAAGGATCATGTCATACTTGGCACATAACCAATCGAGAAAGGCGTCAGAGGGTGTCCAGACCTCAGCTTGTTTGAACAAATGTTCAAAAGACATTTCTAAGGGCATATTCCAGAAAAACATGCTCACTCAAGGCCTTAAAACAGATGTTCAGTCTCTAGGATTGTGTTGCTTTGCAACCATTATTATTGAATGCTATAAGTAGAACCAAATCACTTCAAGGTTTGAACTACGGTGGTTCTTCAAATTTTTCTTGTAACTTTATTGTGGGCCAGGGGAAGGATGTGTCAGATAACAGGATAATGCTGAGAAGACAGCATTCTGTTGTGCTTCAGTGCCTCAGCTTCAGAATTAGGCAAGCAAGGGCTTAGACCCCTGACTAGCTGAGTGACTTAACCTCTCAGACTCTCAGTTTTCTCATCTGTAAAATGGAGATAATAATATTACATACCTGATAGGTTTGTGAAGAGGACTAAAAGTGATATCACACGTAAAGAGTTTGAATAGCACATATCATGTATTAAGCACTCAATAAATGGTAGATAATATTGTTATTAACATTACTGCAGAAGTACTTTTACCTTTACTGCTCCTTCTACTGCTACTACAACTACTACAACTGTAACAACAACAACGATAACAACAACTACTACTACTACTGCTACTACTACTATTACTATTATCGCTGCTGGCAATAATGGCTTTTCCCAAATGAATTAAGGAGCTGAAGAAAGCGTGAAGATCATGATTTCACAGCTTATGTAGAAGGTGATGGTATCAAGGAGGAAGATTGCAGGACTGTAATTTTAGCTTGGAATAGGATAAATACCAGAGCAGTGCAGGGATCTGGTATTTTATTTCTCTTATCTCAGACACGAGCTGTTCCACGTTTCATTAATTTGCTTAGGTGACCTAGCCCAAGCCACTTTAGATGTCTAAGTTTCAGTAACTGCCCTTGAAAATAAAACCCCATGGCACTTATTTGCAAGCCACCTGGCCTGTACCAGAGGCCTAACATGTGAATGGAATATGGTATGAGCAAACTGGTCCACAGGGGGCATGGTGCCGGCCTCTAAAGTCACACTAAGCTACCAGCTCCTAATCCAGAGACATGCTATAACTACCATGAGGATCTTTATTAACCACTGCTAAACTGATATCTTGGGCTCATTTTCAGGTGGAAGCATGGTTTTATTTGCAATATAGCCATCACCTTGGTATTTCACATTTGTCCATCTATATTTGTTGATCCATAATGAGTCTTAAAGGAATTTAATTAATTCATCCATCCATTCATTCATTCAACAAATATTTGTTAAGTGAGCAACTACAATAAGCTAGACACTGTTCTAGGCACTGGGGATACAGCAGTGAACCAGATAAAGCCCCTGCTATGAGGAAGCTTACATTCTAGCCAAATGTAGTATGTAGTCTGGCCAAATGTAGTATACTAAGAAACTTTATTAGGGTAAGTTAATTCTAGCTTTTTGAAACAAATGATGATCAATACTTTTCAATTGGATGTATCTTCTGGGAGGGAGGGTTGGGTAGAGGGGGAGGAGATGGTCTTGGATCTAGCCTGAGAAAAGGCTCAGGGGGTGGTTTGGGAAAGGGCCATAAGAATAATATGACTGTATTTTGATTTATCAGATTAATCTGGTTTATATAATTTATATAGCTAATATGTTGTATAGCTGATGTATATCATATACATTATCTTTTGAAATATAAGAAAGTAATGACTTTTAATTGTATAGTTCATAAACTGGCTCTGAAGGCAGTTCCAAAAGCAACATTTCAAAAATATTCTGAGCAAAAGCAGCATAATCAGAATAAGTATGTATATTCCCAAGGGCACTACTTTGAAAAGTACAGCATGCATTTGGATGTACAAGTTCTGGTATGTTCTTAAAATAAACATTAAGTTAGCAGTTAATGTATTTAAAAAACAGTGAAGTAAAAAAAGAAAACTTGAATTAAAAAATCAGTTAGGCTTTTTTTATATGTATCCACTATATGTTTGGACTTAGAGTTATACAACTTAGTGGTTATAAAATTAGCTTACTTTTAAAAGCAATGAATCAAATTTTTCTTGTACTTAGGTTCTTTCAGTCAATTCATACATAGTCTTCTGCATATAGGTCTTAAAAAGTACAGTATAGTTATTTGGCCATTACCTATGCTATGTTACATTTGTAATATGCAAATCAATCTTCTGGTTATATGACAGGCCCGCAGAAATGCTGCCTTCTGATTTGATGCCAGTGTATGATCAAGTTCTTTGTATTTTAACTGGTATTTATGTTACAGGCAGAATGTTAAATCAGGAGTTGTAAACAATTCCTAGGCAATGTGTATAATGTTTGTAAGTCATTCCTAGAAATTGTTCACAATGCCTGTAACATATATGCAACTAGCAAGATGCCTGAAATATGTAGGAACCCTTCAAGATACTAACTGGCCATTCCTATGCCATCCCTGGATTGTAACATTTATTTTAACAATTCTACTTATTTATCTGTTTGTATGTGTAGATAATAATCATAATTCTAGTAATAATAGCATTGCCTTATTTTCATAGCTCTCACTTTTTACTGGATTTTTACCAGCTGTTTGGTGATCCAGGGCTTTGGACATGCTCATTTTAAGAGGCACTAGAGATAAAAGAAACCAATAAATGGGGATGGCCTGGTGGTGTAGTGGTTAAGTTTGTGTGCTCTGCTTTGGCAGCCAAGGGTTTGAGGGTTCAGATCTCAGGCATGGACCTATGCACCACTCACTGGGCCATGCTGTGGCAGCGTCCCACATACAAAAAATCAAGGGAGATTGGCACAGATGTTAGCTCAGGGACAATCTTCTTCACCTGAAAAAAAAAAGAAACCAATAAATAAGAATAAAGGGGATGTTGTTTGTCGCATACTCTAAGGCCCCATCCAAATTTTCTTATTCACATTTGCAAGCTTTAGCCCAAGATCCCTTGCTTTTCCCCCAGCTCACAAGGCTCTCTCCAAGTAGTTTTTGGTATCCTAACTCCTCCAAGCTTTCCTAGGCCACTCAAAAGAAACCTAGGGCCAGCCTCAGTAGCCTAGTGGTTAAGTTTGGTGCATTCTGCTTTGGTGGCCCGGGTTCGGTTCCCAGGTGCAGACCTACACCACTCATCTGTCAGTGGCTAGGCTGTGGCAGTGGCTCACAGACAAAAAGAGGAAGATTGACAGCAGATGTTAGCTCGGGCTGAATCTTTCTCAGCAATAAATAAATAAATAAACCTAATAACTTTTATCAACCTCAATCTGTCTAAACATGAAACTTTCTTGTCTGTCCTTGCTCACTTCCCCACTAATGACCCAGGGTCTAAACACGGTATAATTGTTTATTTCTACATATTTGGTTTCTGCCCAAATTTATCTGGTTTTCATTTACTATTTTGAAGTGATCTACTTATTGGTTTATGTGAGCATTGTCTTTTATAGGTTATTTCTGCATAACCACCTCAAACCAATTTGGAGATGAAGAAGAAAAAGTTAAATCAGTCTAGCCTTTGAGTGCTAAGGTCACAGCAAATCGCTGATTAGAATTCTTTACCCACTCAGGCCAGAACATTTCTAGTCCATCTAGACAACTAAACTGATTTGGTCAACTTCTGATTGACCAGTGGAACTTGGAGCCCAGTAAGATGAGGCTAGAAAATGAGCTGGCAAGATGGGATGTGGGACCAACAAGGAAACCTCTGAGTGGCTGGGCAGGGCCTTCTGACAACTGCAACTGACCTCAGAATCTAATATACGTGCCAAGGAATTGGTTGGTATGATAAGATGCTGCTAAGAAGGATTTGAGAGTCACAGTCATATAAATGAGTCCTTTAATCTGTTCAGATGATGACTCTCACCCCCATTTCCTTCCCCACTGTATCCAGATATGACTCACCTCTCAGAGGCCCCACTCAGTCCTATCTCCTCTGTGAAGCCCCTCTAGTTGCTTCAGGCCACTTTGGTCTGTCTTTTCTTTGAACTCCTCTAGCACTTATTTAAATTCATTGTGTTTCTAGCACTGGATTGCACCAATCTAATTATTTATTGTGTGATATTTTTCATGTATGCCTTGTACTTATGGTGACCATATTTTCCAAACCAAAAATTGGAGGACATCATCTGAAAATTTGGGTAGACTATTTGTAATTAGTAGTGTCCTGAAAAACAGATGCTTATTCTTCTCTGTGTACCTTGCCTACTAAATAGTCAACATTGACTGCTATTGATGATACAAAGACCAAGAAGAATACAAGATGGTATCTATTAAGTTACAAGTAAATGACACTGATATTCTTTGCAGTGTGCAATACAGAGAGGCATTGCCCAAATGCCTTATCACTGCATGAGGAATAACATAATGATCCTGAAAAAGAAAGGTGTGGGAAAGGAAGAAGGGTAACAAAAAGTACCAATAGCAAAAGATAAGGATCATATCATATAAGACATCATACAAGGATAGTCTAAAAAGATTGGACCTCATTTTTCAGACAGATAGAAATAAAAGAGGTTTCAGTGAAGTCTGTAAGGACATGGATTAGGTGACTGTGGATTTTTTTTTTACCAAATTCTAGAATCCTTCATTGGGCTGCCTATATTCCTGCATACCAAAATTTCGAGTAAATTTAGGGGAAAAAAAGGGGTGATAAGCATATGGAACTTGTTATTTTGAGAGGTGATACAGGCTGAAAACATTGCTTGGAGAGGAGTTTAGGTTCATTTAATGCTGGCAGATCCATAGTTTTATCCATTAATTTTTAGCTCGATCAGTTAATAAGATAACTAGTTAATCCATTGAAACAGAATAAAATAACTAGTTAATCCATTTGAAGAAAGCAGCAGCCATTTCGTCTAGAAACAGACATGCTGATAGCAACAAGAAGGGATAGCTTACAGTGAGGAAGAGATAAAAGTGGGGAGAATTAAGAATAGTAATCTGTTAAAATGTCCATACTTCCTAAAGCAATCTATAGATTCAACGCAATCCCTATCAAAGTTCCAACAACATTTTTTACAGAAATAGAACAAAGAATCCTAAAATTTATATGGAACAACAAAAGACCCCAAATAGCCAAAGGATTCCTGAGAGAAAAGAACAAAGCTGGAGGTATCACACTCCCCGATTTCAAATTATACTACAAAGCCATAGTAACCAAAACAGCATGGTACTGGCACAAAAACAGACACACAGATCAATGGAACAAAATTGAGAGCCCAGAAGTAAACCCACATGTTTATGGACAGCTAATATTCGACAAGGGAGCCAAGAGCATACAATGGAGAAAGGAGAGTCTCTTCAATAAATGGTGTTGGGAAAACAGGACAGCCACATGCAAAAGAATGAAAGTAGACCATTCCCGTACACCACGCACAAAAATCAACTCAAAATGGATTAAAGACTTGAATGTAAGACCCAAAACCATGAGACTTCTAGAAGAAAACATAGGCAGTATGCTCTATGACATTGGTCTGAGCAGCATATTTTCAAGTCCAATGTCTGACCGGGCAAGGGAAACAAAAGAAAAAATGAACAAGTGGGACTACATCAAACTAAAAAGTTTCTGCCCAGCAAAGGAAACCATCAACAAAACGAAAAGACAACCTAACAATTGGGAGAAGATATTTGCAAACCACATATCAGATAAGGGGTTAATATCCAAAATATACAAAGAACTCATGCAGCTCAACAACAAAAAAACCAACAATCCGATTAGAAAATGGGGAAAAGATCTGAACAGAGATTTCTCCAAGAAGATATACAGATGGCCAACAGGCATATGAAAAGATGCTCAACATCATTAGCTATCGGGGAAATGCAAATCAAAACTACAATGAGGTATCACCTCACTCCGGTCAGAATGGCTGTAATTAACAAGACAGGAAACAACAAATGTTGGAGAGGGTGTGGAGAGAAGGAAACGCTTGTTAACTGCTGGTGGGAGTGTAAACTGGTGCAGCCACTATGGAAAGCAGTTTGGAGTATCCTCAGAAAATTAAGGATAGATCTACCATATGATCCAGCTATTCCATTGCTGGGTATTTATCCAAAGAACTTGAAAACACAAACACATAAAGATACTTGCACCCCTGTGTTCATTGTGGCATTATACACAATAGCCAAGACTTGGAAGCAACCTAGATGCCCATCAAGGGACGAATGGATAAAGAAGATGTGATATTTATATATGGTGGACTACTACTCAGCCATAAGAAATGACGAAATCCGGCCATTTGTGACAACATGGATGGACCTTGAGGGTATTATGCTGAGTGAAGTATGTCAGAGGGAGAAAGTCAAATACCATATGATCTCACTCATAAGTAGAAGATAAAAATGACAAAAAAACCACATAGCATTGGAGATTGAACTGGTGGTTACCATTGGGGAAGGGGGGAGGGGGGAGGGCAAAAGGGGTGATTAGGGTCACATGTGAGGGGATGCACTATAATTAGTGTTCAGGTGGTGAACATGATGTAATGTTTACAGAATTTGAAATATGATGTACATCCGAAAAAAATAAAAATTAAAAAAAAAGAATAGTAATCTGGAATCAGTTAACTCAGGGGCTAATTCACCTACACAGTTTAATTACACCTGAGAGTAGCACAGCATAGTACAGTGATTCATGCTTATGATGGTAACCTTGAGTCATTGAAACAAACAAATTATATTTCATTTACTTTGTTCATGTGGAATTCATGGTTCTTACAAATAGAACTCTAAGACACTCTTCCTAATAAAATTGGAAAGCCTCACCACAACACGTTGGATTTTTTTCATACTGAGAAAGAGGGTCATAATCATAAGATACAAATGATTTCCAAACATAAGAAGAAGTTATTTGTGGGTAAGTAACAGTCCAGGTGATAAAAGGCAGAATGGGATACTCCTGCTAATAAAGTCTATTGGACTTTGAAAAATAACAAACAGAAACATGGTGATATAGTGGTTTTTTACCCCTTCTGCCAAATGCTAATAGTGTTTCTTGGCAATTCATGGAAAGTAGAGAGCTTTTTGGTCCCAGCAGGGAGAGGGTAATGGTTTTAGATATTCTTTAGATTGCATACCATCAACACATACTGAAAACCTTAAGGAAGCATTTTAAAATGTAGTTTCTCTACTGGACAGTACTCATGATTAATAGGCCAAGAGAGGGTGGTATTTGGAGGTCATCATTCACTATGACAATCTGCAAGCCAGCCATAGAGTAGGTGGTGGTATGCCAACAAAAACTGAAAGCAGGAGATAAACACTTTTCATCATGTGGAAAGCCACTGGGTAAATTTAGATGATTTATTGGAAAAGTTGGTTTTGTCCCTTCTCAGGAGGATAAGCCATGATCCTAATCATACCTAGCTTGGTAAATGATCTTTGACACCAGTGGCTTGGGCTGTACTTGGCACCAGTGATCTGGTCCTACTAGATATTAAACTCATCGAGGGTAATGTGTTTCCTTCTCTATCTCCTCTCATTCCCCACCCTGCCACCTTCTTCTTCCCTTGCCCAGCCACAGCAGTGCACTGCACATAGTAAGAGTTCAATAAGTATTACTAAAATAAAGAATGCTTTAAATATATTTATTTGCTAGAATGCTATTAAAGTGGAAGTAGAGGGTTGAGAGGTGCCAAGAACAAACTTCTGCATACTCAAAATATTTGCCTTGGCATTGGAAAATTAGTACATGGTCATAAAATACCTAAACTCCTCTCCCCTTAGGTTCTGAATCTAGATGCCTTGGGAAGTAGTGGGTATTCCATCCCTGGAGACTTTTAAGCAGATGCTTGGCTGGATAACACTTGTCAGGGATGTTATGGAAGGGGTCCCTGTATTAAGCTGGAAGGGGGAGTAGTTAAATAAACTTTAAAGTGTAATTTTTGATAAAAGTAACAACAGATAATATGGTCCAAGAAATAAGGTTCTAATCAATAGATGCACAAAAATCTCCTGGGAAGCCCTTACAAGCCTTTTACTAAAGCCTAGTCCTGCCTTGTCAATAGAGACTGCCAAATTAATCCTTTATCAAGAAAATAAAACTTTGGGGCCAGCCCCATGGCCAAGTGGTTAAGTTTGCGCACTCAGCTTTGGCGGCCCAGGGTTTCACCAGTTCAAGTCCTGGGCGCGGACATGGCACCACTCATCAGGCCATGCTGAGGCGGCGTTCCACATGCCACAACTGGAAGCACCCATAACTAAAAATGCACAACTATGTACCGGGGAGCTTTGGGGAGAAAAAGGAAAAATAAAATCTTAAAAAAAAAAAAAGAAAGAAAGAAAACAAGACCTTAAAGTTGTCCAAACCAGACTTTTTGATTCTCTTGGAACATCTCTATGTGGACTGCTCCATACTCAATACTGTGTTTCCTGAAGTGAAAGCTAGCTTAGAAGACTAGCCAAAACTTCTTGAGTCTTCAACTCTTGGAGATTAGTGTATCCTATGTCTATTGTGAGCCCAGGAGAGAACTGAGCATTATGGGAGACAGAAAGAAGTGAAAGGCTTTGTTCTTGCCCTGGGAGAACTACATGGTTAACTTGATATTACTTTCCCCCCAAAGGTACTACCCATCTTTCTCTGCCCCATTACCTCCTCATTCTCTCCTAGAAAGAGAGATTCAGGCTCTCATCACATTCTATTTAGATTTCTGCAACAACAAGCCTCTCTGCCTCCAGGCTGCTCTCCTCAAATCTAACCTCTATGCTGTAGCCAGAGGTTTTGTCCTAAAGAGCAGATATGAACCTGTCACTCCCTAGTTTACAAATCCTCAGTAACTATACATTGGGATTAACCCTATGGGATTAATTCCTAACACTGAGAATTTCATTCAAGGCCCTTCACAATCTGTACCTAATCTACCTTAGATTTAACTCCCACTGTTACTTCCATATACCCTATTCTCCAGCCTCACCCAATTACTCCCTATTTCTTGAATATAGTGCATTCTTATATACTGATAAATTACTTCATATACTTTACTCTCTGCCTGGAATGTCCTTCTCTATCATTTGCCACCTGAAAAAAATACTACTTGCCTTTCATACATTACCTTCTCTGTGAAGTTTATTTCAAGGCCCCTAGGCAGAATTAATTGCTCACTCTCTGCACTCTCATAGCTGGGGAAGATAATAGCTCATATTCATGACCAGCTTTTTCATAGGCAATTGAAATAGCGTTTGTGGTGTTATTTGAAGCCTCTTAGGAAGGTCTCCATCATGGCAACTCATAGAATTTAAGTATTGGAAGGAATCTTAATGTCAGCTGGTCCAAACTCTTTCATACCAATGAGTGTCCTCCAAGGTCCAGAAAGGTGAAATGATTTGTTCAAATTCGCACTGTCAGTGCTAAGTCTTTAAGGAGTAAATCAGTGGCAGACTCCTATTCTAGCCCTTTTCTACTTACATCACATTGCTTCTTGTGATGAACCACAGTTCTTTTTCAGAATTGCCAATTTAGTCATATACCCTACTGTTTGGGTTTATTATTGCCTTCTCCCAGCTTCCTTCAAAATGCAATCTCCCATGAAGGTATATCATCTTAAGTCTTCAGTGCTTGGATATAAATACATTTATCAGATCAATTTCCTCTGAGACAGAAGGCACTAGCAGCATCAAGAGAGTATGGGATAAAATGGGAATGAATGGCAAGTTGGACCAACTTTCTGATTTTGATCCTGAATCACTTTTCCCTGAGAAACCAAGGAATGAATAGAGGTACAGGAAGATTAGAGAAACTTAGAGTTCAAATGTGGCATTTTCCATCAGTTCCTTAATTCTGCTGTCATGGAAATATTCTATCATTCTATCGACTCTGGTATCATTAGCACTGGGAAGCCCAGGGAAGGCCCAGGTGTGTCCTGCTTTTAAACAGATGTCAGCAAATTGGAGAAATTTCAAGGTAGTTATTGAAAGATAACTGGGATCAGCCACATAGAGTCTAGGACTTCCTGATGGATGGAAGCAGCTTGAAGGCTCTAAGGATAGGGAGACTGGCTTACTGCTAAGGTCTGAGAGAGGAGCGGACTATGATAATAGCCCACAAATATGAGAAATTGAGAATAATTATTTGGACTGGTACCAGGGGAAAAAGTAAGATTAATAACATGGAATTCATAAGGGGTGGTAGAATATATGCTGACAAGGTGCAAAATATCTTAGCAGACAAAACAAATGATGTCATCATCTCAGGGGATGAGGTAGAAGCTCTGGAACTCAAAAAATGCTCAAGGACATAAAGCATAAAATGGGAAAGTGTTGAGAGCAGACATGGAGCGTTCTAGCTTGGTGACAGGATGCATGTTTTCTAGGGTAGATCTTCCAGTCTCAGGAAGTCTGAGCACATTTGCTCCACAATCTTTTGGATATTATGGAAATGAAACTGAAATGGGAGGCAAAAGATGAATATGAAGTGAGGGATAAAATTATTGGTAGACATTGTCTTTGGATCACATTTTTTCCATACCTCCAGGTATAGAAGCCAGCAATGGTGACTATGTTAGTGTAAAATTGCCCAGATCTTGATGTATTCCTTCTTTACTTTTTTTATTTCAAGAATTTTTCTTTGCCTTTAGTTTTCAGAAGCTTAATTACGATGTGGATTGGCATAGATTTCTTTGGGTTTATCCTAACTTAGATTTGCTTAGCTTCTTGAATCCGTGAGTTTATATCCTTCAACAAATATGAGAGGTTTTCAACTCTACTCTTCCTCCTCTTCTTCTGGGATTTGGATACAAATGTTGGATCTTGCTGTTGTCCCACAAGTTCCTCAACTGTTCATTTTCTTGTTGTCCAGATTGGGTAAATCCTATTGATATGTTCTCAAATTCACTGATTTATTCCTCTGTCATTTAAACTTGACTATTGAGCTCATTAGTGAGTTTTTAAAATTTTTCCATTATATGTTTTAGTTCTATAATTTCCATTTTTTGTAACTTCTCTTTCTTTGCTGAGATTTTCTGTGTTCATTTGTTTTGAAATAATTTGAAATCTCTGTTGAATCCTTTTTTGATTTAAAATCCTTGTTGCTTTAGAAATCCTTGTCAGGGGCCTGCCCAGTGGCATAGTGGTTAAGTTCATGTGCTCTGCTTCTGTGGCCCAGAGTTTGCTAGTTTGGATCCCAGGCACGGATCTACTCACTGCTTATCAAGCCAAGCTGTGGCAGACGTCTCACATATAAAGTAGAGGAAGATGGGCATGGATGTTAACTCAGGTCCAGTCTTCCTCAGCAAAAAGAGGAGGATTGGTGGTGGATGTTAGCTCAGGGCTAATCTTCCTCCAAAAAAAAAATCCTTGGAGGCGGGACCAAGATGGCAGAGTGAGAGGTCTTCTTTGTCTCTCCCCTGTCGAATCTACAACTAACTGGACATTCACCGATTAACAAAGGATATCCAGATAGCATCTCAAGATGCCTAAAAGTCTCGTGCTACTACACATCGGAATGTGGACAGACTTCCCCCCAGGAGGAGGTGGAAATAGGTGAAAACTCTCCGACCCCCGACCCCTGACGCCCAGACAGCCTAGTTCCTGCAGGAGGCTCTCTTCCAGCAGACTCCACCATAGCATCGCCAAGCACCAAGGGCAGGAGTGTGCACTCACCAGTGGAGCAACGGTGGAAACAGGTGACAACACCGCTACCCAAGCCCCCCACGATCACACCTAAGCCCAGGGGTAAATCCCCAGGGCCCCGCACCCACTGGCAGGGAAGGCCTCCACTCACCATTAGCAGGGAGGCCCCACCCAGAAGCCATAACAAAGAGAAGCTCCTGACGGGCCCGGCACAGCACCAGACCGCAAGCTGCCACTGAGCTCATGGTCTCCGGCGCACGGCTCAGTACAGGGGGCACCCTGACTTCCCATAGACGTGCTTGGGGACACGTTTGGAGCTCCAGGGCCTGGCTCTGCAACGCAGGGGAAGGCTTCAGGGTCCCACACCTCCCCGGCAGGGAAAGCCTCTGCTCGCCATTAGCAGGGAGGCCATGCCCAGAATCCAGGAAAAAGGAAAGCTCCCAGTGGATGGATCCCCTGGGGCGGCTCCAGACTGCAAGCTGCTGCAGGGTTTATGGTCTCCGGTGCTTGGCTTGGTGCAAGGGGCACCCAGACTTCCCGTAGATGTGCTTGGGGACATAGTTGGAGCTCCAGCACCTGGCTCTGCAGCGCAGGGTAAGGCTCCGGGGTCCCGCATCTCCCCAGCAGGGAAAGCCTCTGCTCGCCATTAGCAGGGAGGCCACGCCCAGAATCCAGGAAAAAGAAAAGCTCCCAGTGGGCGCATCCCCCGGGGTGGCTCCAGGCCACAAACTTCTGCTGGGCTCACGGTCTTCTGTGCACAGGTCGGTACAGGGGGTGCCCGGACTTCCCATGGACGTGCCTGGGGACTGGGTGGAGCTCCAACACCCGGCTCCGTGGCCCAGGGGGTTGCTCTAGGGTCCCACACCCCCCCAGCAGGGAGGGCCTGTGCTTGCCATCGGCAGGGAGGCCCTGCACAGCATTTGGAACACCAGGAAGCTCCCTAGAGCATAATTCCCCGCAAGGCAGCAGCTTACAAGCCACCGCCAGGCCTATGGACTCTGGCCATGTCCCAGACGAGGCAAGGGGCTCCCAGAGATCCCGTGAGAGTAAAGTGGGGCAGAGTAGAGCTCCGGTGAAACGACTATGTAGCCCAGGGGGGAAATCCAGGTTCTGACGGCAGCCTCAGGAAAAGCCTCTGCACAGCGCTAGTGGAGAGGTCCCAACTGGCAATCACAAGGCAGGAAGGCCCTGGGGCAAAAGCAGCACAGCTAAGTGAGCTAATGACAGACTGCAGAAGATACCCATAGCTCTGCTGGGACCTATAGTGGACAAGTGTGATCTGGTGGGCTCTGTTAGGGACAAATCGGAGATTATAGGTGATCCTGCTCCTGGCTGAGGGGAAAGCCCACAACACCGCTGCAGACCACAAGGAGGGAGCGCGTCTAGGTGGGCTGCAGCAGTAGGCACCAGCATCCTGAGGCCTCTGTATAGCCCCTACAACCGACGAGGGACCCCATAGGACCACTGTGACTACGAGGAGGGGTCCAGACCCAGTCAGTAACAGCTGACAGGGTTCCTTGTTGGGGCAGTCTAAACAGCTGCCCCCCCCATACCAGTCGCAACAAGTGGAAGCAGCGACTAAACTCTATCTCTATGCGGAGGCACAAACCCACACCATCAAGCAGTATGAAAAAATATATTAAATCTCCAGAACAGAAGGAAAATGATAAGCATCCAGAAAACAATCCCAAAGACAATGAAATCTACAACCTAAATGACGATGATTTCAAAACTGCCATTATGAAAAAACTCAACGACCTAAAAGAGAATTCAGATAGACAACTCAATGAGTTCAGGAGCTATGTCACAAAAGAGCTTGACACCGTAAAGAAGAACCAATTAGAAATACTGGAGATGAAGAACACAGTGGAGGAGATTAAGAAAAATCTGGACTCTCTGAACAGTAGGGTCGATAATATGGAAGACAGAATTAGCAATTTGGAGGATAGGAATATAAAAATGCTTCAGGCAGAGGAGGAGAGAGAATTAAGACTAAAAAGAAATGAAGAAACTCTCCGAGAATTATCTGACTCAATTAGGAGACGCAACATAAGGATTATAGGTATACCAGAGGGAGAAGAGAAGGAGAAGGGGGCAGAAGGCCTGTTCAAAGAAATAATAGCTGAGAACTTTCCAAACTTGGGAAGAGAGATGGAACTTCATGTGACAGAAGCCAATAGATCTCCAAACTTTATTAATGCAAGAAGACCAACCCCAAGACATATAGTAGTGAAACTAGCAAAAGTCAATGACAAAGAGAAAATACTAAGGGCAGCCAGGAAGAAGAAAATAACTTACAAAGGAAACCCCATAAGGCTATCAGCAGACTTCTCAGGAGAGACCTTACAGGCTAGAAGAGATTGGAATGAAATATTCAAAACTCTGAAGGATAAAAACTTGCAGCCAAGAATACTCTACCCAGCAAAAATATCCTTCAAATATGATGGAGAAAAAAAACTTTCCCAGATAAACAAAAGTTAAGGGAGTTCATCACCACAAAACCTCCTCTTCAAGAATTGCTCAGGAAGAACCTCATTCCTGAAAAATCAAAAAAAGGAAAGGGGTTACAAAATCTAGAACAAAGGAGATAAACAGAAGGACAATAACACAAAGTAACAGCTCTCCATCAGAACAAAATGCAAAAGAACCGGAAAGCAAGTGATAAAATGGCAACAGTAGGCCCCCACGTTTCAGTAATCACACTAAACGTGAATGGATTGAACTCTCCAATCAAAAGGCACAGAGTGGCAGGATGGATCAAAGAACAAGATCCAACAATATGCTGCCTCCAGGAAACACACCTCAGCCCCAAAGACAAACACAGACTCAGAGTGAAGGGGTGGAAGACAATACTCCAAGCCAATGATGAACAAAAGAAAGCAGGTTTTGTCATACTTATATCAGACAAAGTAGACTTCAAGGCAAAACAGGTAACGAAAGACAAAGAGGGGCAGTATATGATGATAAAAGGGACTCTCCACCAAGATGACATAACAGTCATAAATATATATGCCCCTAACACAGGAGCACCAAAATTCATGAAGAAACTCTTAACAAAACTAAAAGGAGACAACAACAGTAATACAATAATAGTAGGGGACCTCAACACCACATTAACACCAATGGACAGATCATCCAGACAGAAAATCGACAAGGAAATTATAGAATTAAATGAAAAATTAGATCAGATGGACCTAATAGATATATATAGGACACTTCATCCAAAAACAGCAGGTTACACATTCTTCTCAAGCACGCATGGAACATTCTCAAGGATAGACCATATCTTGGGAAAAAAAGCAAGCATCAATAAGTTCAAGAGGATTGAAATAGTATCAAGCATCTTTTCTGATCACAATGCTATGAAACTAGAAATCAACTACAAGAATAAAGCTGGGAAAGGGCCAAAAATGTGGAGACTAGACAACATGCTACTGAACAAACAATGGATTATTGAGAAATTAAAGAAGAAATCAAATATTATCGGGAGACAAATGAAAATGAAAACACACCATACCAAATTATTTGGGATGCAGCAAAGGCAGTCCTAAGAGGAAAATTCATTACAATACAGGCTCACGTCAATAAGCAAGAAAAATCTTACATAAATAACCTCAAACGACACCTAACGGAATTAGAAAAAGAACAAACAAAGCCCAAAGTCAGTAGAAGGAGGGAAATAATAAGAATTAGAGCCGAAATAAATGATATTGAAACAAAAAAGACAGTAGAAAGGATCAATGAAACAAAGAGCTGGTTCTTCAAAAAAATTAACAAAATCTACAAACCCTTAGCCAGACTCACTAAAAAAAAAAAAAGAGAGAAGTCTCAAATAAATAAAATTAGAAATGAGAGAGGAGAAATCACAACAGATACTGAAGAAATACAAAGGATCATAAGAGAATACTATGAAAAACTATATGCCAACAAATTGAACAACCTAGAAGAAATGGATAAATTCCTAGACTCATACAACCTACCCAAACTGAATCAGGAAAAAATAGAGAATCTGAATAGACCAATCACAAGTAAAGAAATAGAAACAGTAATCAAAAACCTCCCCAAAAATAAGAGTCCAGGACCAGACGGCTTCTCTGGAGAATTCTACCAAACATTCAAAGAAGATTTAATACCTATCCTTCTCAAACTGTTCCAGAAAATAGAGGAAGATGGAGCACTCCCTAATACATTCTATGAAGCCAACATCACCCTGATCCCCAAACCTGACAAGGACAACACAAAGAAGGAAAACTACAGGCCAATATCACTGATGAATATAGATGCAAAAATCCTCAACAAAATTTTGGCAAACCAAATACAGCAATATATCAAAAAGATTATACACCATGATCAAGTGGGATTTATACCAGGGACACAGGGATGGTTCAACATCCGCAAGTCAATCAATGTGATTCACTACATTAACAAAATGAGAAACAAAAACCACATGATCATCTCAATAGATGCAGAGAAAGCATTTGACAAGATCCAACATCCGTTTATGATAAAAACCCTCAATAAAATAGGTATAGAAGGAATGTACCTCAACATAATAAAGGCCATATATGACAAACCCACAGCCAACATCATACTCAACGGACAAAAACTGAAAGCAATCCCTCTCAGAACAGGAACAAGACAAGGGTGCCCACTTTCACCACTCCTATTCAACATAGTACTGGAGGTGTTGGCCAGAGCTATTCGGCAGGAAAAAGAAATAAAAGGAATCCAAATAGGCAATGAAGAAGTAAAACTCTCACTGTTTGCAGACGACATGATCTTATATATAGAAAACCCCAAAGAATCCATACAAAAACTATTAGAAACAATCAACAACTACAGCAAAGTTGCAGGGTATAAAATCAACATACATAAATCAGTAGCATTTCTATATGCTAACAATGAACTAACAGAAAAAGATCTCAAGAACTCAATCCCATTCACGATCGCAACAAAAAGAATAAAATACATTGGGATAAATTTAACCAAGGAAGTGAAAGATCTATACAATGAAAACTACAAGACCTTCTTGGAAGAAATCGATGACGACATAAAGAGATGGAAAGACATTCCATGCACATGTATTGGAAGAATAAACATAGTTAAAATGTCCATACTACCTAAAGCAATCTACAGATTCAATGCTATCCCAATCAGAATTCCAATGTCATTATTTACAGAAATCGAACAAAGAATCCAAAAATTCATATGGGGCAACAAAAGACCCCGAATTGCTAAAGCAATCCTGAGAAAGAAGAACAAAGCTGGAGGCATCACAATCCCTGACTTCAAAACATACTAAAAAGCCACAGTAATCAAAACAGCATGGTACTGGTACAAAAACAGATGCACAGATCAATGGAACAGAATTGAAAGCCCAGAAATAAAACCACACATCTATGGACAGCTAATCTTCAACAAAGGAGCTGCAGGCCTACAATGGAGGAAAGAAAGTCTCTTCAACAAAGTAGCTGCAGGCCTACAATGGAGGAAAGAAAGTCTCTTCAACAAATGGTGCTGGGAAAACTGGACAGCCACATGTAAAAGAATGAAAATCAACCATTTTTTTCACCATTTACTAAAATAAACTCAAAATAGATCAAAGACCTAAAGATTAGGCCTGAAACAATAAGTCTTCTAGAAGAGAATATCGGCAGAACACTCTTTGACATCAGCTTCAAAAGAATCTTTTCGGACACCATAACCCCTCACATGAGGAAAACAATAGAAAGAATAAACAAATGGGACTTCATCAGGCTAAAAAGCTTCTTTAAGGAGAGGGAAAATAGGATTGAAACAAAAAACAGCCCACTAAGTGGGAAAAAATATTCACAAGTTATTTATCCGACAAAGGGTTAATCTCCATAATATACAAAGAACTCAGACAACTCAACAATAAAAAATCAAATAACCCAATTACAAAATGGGCAAGGGACATGAACAGACATTTCTCCAAAGAAGATATACGGATGGCCAATAGACACATGAAAAGGTGCTCATCATCACTAATCATCAGGGAAATGCAAATCAAAACTACACTAAGATATCACCTTACACCTGTTAGAATGGCAAAAATATCCAAAACCAAGAATGACAAATGTTGGAAAGGCTGTGACGAAAAGGGAACCCTCAAACACTGTTGATGGGAATGCAAACTGGTGCAGCCACTATGGAAAACAATATGGAGATTCCTCAAAAAGTTAAGAATAGAAATACCTTATGACCCAGCCATCCCACTACTGGGTATATATCCTAAGAACCTGAAATCAGCATTTTCAGAAGCTCCATGCACCCCTATCTTCATTGCAGCATTATTCAGAATAGCCAAGTCATGGAACCAACCTAAGTGCCCAGCAACTGATGGTTGGATAAAGAAGTTGTGGTATATATATACAATGGAATACTACTCAGCCATAAAAAAGGACAAAGTTGTCCCATTCACAACAACATGGATAGACCTTGAGAGTATTATGTTGAGTGAAATAAGCCAGAGAAAGACAAACTCTGTATGACTCCACTCATAGGTGGTAGTTAACATATGGACAAAGAGAACTTATCGGTGGTTGCCAGGGGAAAGGGGGATGGGGGGAGGGCACTAGGGGTGAAGTGGTGTACCTACAACATGACTAATAATAATGTACAACTGTAATTTCACAATGATGTTAACTTTTATAACCTTAATAAAAAAAAAATCCTTGTCAGATATTTCCAATATCTGAATCATTTTGATGCTGTCATCAGTTGATTGTCTTTTCTCATTCAAGGTGTGGTTTTCATTGTCCTTGGTATGACAGGTGATTTGTGATTGCTTCCTGGAGAGTTGTTCTATTACATTAGCAGATTCTGGGTCCCATTTAAATTTTCAATTTTAGTAATTAGTCACCCTGTTTAGGTTTAACATGCAGATCCTGGTCTACTTTTGTAAGCTGTGATTTCAGTGAAAGTGTAATTTTCAGAACCTTTCTAGTGCTACTCTCATCTTCTTGGTTTATCTTGTGCTACTGGGCGTCCTACTGGTCTTAGTTGGTGCTGATTGAAGGGGTAGAAGGGCCTTCCCCGAGCAAGGCTGTCTGGTGCTTCTAAGTAGGGGAATGGAGTCTCTAGCTTGTGGGGATGAAGAGTGCTTCCTAATCCAATGGGTTGCTGTGGTTGGATCTCTTCCTCAGGGCCACCAGTGCCTTTTGGTGGGAGAGGAGAGTTTCAGGCCCTACAGGGAAGGGGAGTTCTTCTCCTGGCTACTTATTGTCAGTGGGGAGATCAATCCCCCTTACCTGTGGTGCTAGGCTGGTCTCTTGTTGTAGGCAGGACTCCAAGTGATCTGGGAAATGAATTAGCCTACTTGCACCATTTTCTGTTGTTAATTTGGGGGTCAGGAAATGCCAGGCCTGGGTTACTTTCTTCTGTGGAATGGCATGATGTAAGGCACCCTGCTGCTGTGTTTTCCTAACAATTCTGGGTGTCCCTAACTAGTTCTACCTTTCAGAGTTCTCCTTTGTCACTTACAATTGTACTTAGTGGGGGAAAAGGAGAGAGATATGTATCTACACTATCTTGTCCAGACAGGAAGTCCTGTATGTATGCATCTCCCTTTTACTTTTACTTGTACAAAAAAAGGGCCATTTTTTTTATGGTGACTAGAGTGTGGAACCAACTTTGGCTGAGGATCAGTGGAAGATGAGACAGATCTTAAGACTATCTGGTTGTTTTAACCAAAAGGCTATGGAATTTGCAACATGAGGAAAAGGGATTGGCTGAGCAGCTACATATTATTTCCGGAATCGTAGGATTACTTGAGGACTACTATTTCTTTCTGGTCATTTATATAAGTCCTTTGGCTGTTGAAGGAATAATTGGAAGTCCACCTACACTTCTTTTAGTACCTAAGTTAATTGTATGCAGTGGAGAAAGTTGTGGAAAGAGACAGGGTGCAGGAAGTCCTTGGAGTTTGACCTGTAGTTGGCATGCAAAATAGTGTTCAGATGAAGTACATTGCAATATTGTAAAAGACCTCTGCCCTAATGAGGAAGGCTACCTAGTTGTCTTGTGGGTAAAGGGTGTTGCTCAAGTGTGAAGTTTGTGTGCTTTGCCTGGTTGTCAGTTTGAAACTAGCATGTTATGGACAGGTGCACTGAACACTGCATAAAATAGAGTTTAAAACATAGAACTGAAACAGAGGATAGACTATATGCTCTCTAAGGTGTCTTCTAGCTTTAAGATTCCTCAACAGCTTGGGGGCAGAGACCTTTATAATCAGTTGTCATTTTGAGTCACCCTCTCAAAAAGTTTCTATTTCTGAAGGAGCCATAACATAGCTTGCTAGGTAAAATTCAATTGCCATTGCTGTTTCTGGCTGTGGCTAGTTTCTCTCTTGGTTCTCCTAACTGGACTTTGTCTGCAACTACTGTGTGCATTTCTTCTCATTTTTTGGTTTCCACTCATATTGTCTAGGACTCCATCTTGCTTTGCTCTTGTTCTTTTGTTTTCCCACTCTGACTTTTTGGGTTCTTTCTGAGTTTACTTTCATTCTCAACTCAATGAAATTGATAGCCTTGCCTATTAGCATTCTGGGCCCTCTGATGATACCTCTTCCTGCCAGATTATTGTTGCTTTTCCTGCCTTTGGTAAGAAATCACTGTAGCCAGTCAATTTAAAACCGATTTTAAGACTTTTCTCTTTGAGTTCTGGCACATTTCCAGATTTGTTAGAAAATCTTCACTTATCTGGAATTTCCACCCAGTAGTCCTGCTCTTATTTGTATTATATAGGACAAGCCTAATTTCGGTTGTCTATTATAGCCCTTAAAAATAGCTAAATCTATTCTTCATGATAAATATCTCTAGGTCATTTTATTGTTCCTCACATTAAGTAGTTTTCAGGCTCCTCCTCATCCAGTCATTCTGGTTACTGTTTTGTAACATGATCCAGTTTACCTATGTCATAAAGTATGGCATCCAGTAGTAAAAACAATATCTCAAGTGGTCTTAGCAGCCCAGAATAGAGTGAAGATATCACCTCTCTAATTCTGAGACTTATGCTCCTATTGATACAACCTAACTTTACATTAGCATTTTTAACATCTTGCTAACTCATCCTGAACTCAAAATAAACTAACTGGGCCTGAGTCTGCAAAATCCGTGCTGTTGAAAAGTCATATCTTCCCAATCCTATCTTTGTATTGTCTATTTTTGGAATCATATGTAGAGTCTGATATATATATATATCTACCTTTGGGGCAAAAATTTACCTTCAAGATATAAAGCAGTTTCTTAGGATATACAAACAATTAGTGAAAAGGTTTTTAAAAAGTTAGTCTTTGATCTTTTTTTCTAGTTTCCACACCCTACTCCTTACTTCTAACCCCCAAATTGACTGTGTTTGTGCCATGAAGGCAGTGGCTGGAATACTCCACCTTCAGTTTCTCTGCACCTGTCTGCCATGAGCCTTCAGCTTTCCTCACTGCTGAGCCTGCCAAAAACCATGAAACAGTTTGCTGTAATTTCCATCTTGGCCAAGAATAAGAGGAGCAGCTATGCCAGATAAGGCCAGACTAATGGGAGCTTTGGATCCAGGCTGTGGGTGGATTACCTAAGGGGTCAGTGGGGATAAGCATCTTGGAGCCATCCTCTTCCAAGGTCTTACTAGGGGCCCACCCCATCTCAGGAGTAATCAGAAGGATGAGTCAAGGGAATCTACTATGGCATGATTGAATATTCCTGAACTCCAAACCCAAGCCCAGGCAGACAGACTATCTGAAGGGAATTGGACTTTGTTGGCATCTAAGAGAAGTGTGGATTTGACCAGAGGAAGAAGTTGGAGGACAAAACTTTCTTTTGTAAGTCTGTAGCAATAGGCTAACATTTGTACATACTTACTAGCTACTTTGTATATACAGCTACTTACTAGCTATATGGTCATGGACAAGTCACTTAATCATCCTATGCCTTAATTTTATCATCTCTAAAGTGGAAATGATAGCACCTATCTCTTAGAATTATTGTGTGGATTGAATGACTCTGGTATGTGTGTGCACGTGTGTGTGTGTGTAGTGCTTAGATCAGTGCTTGATGCTATATTAGCACTGATAATATCTTATAGTCATCTTAAGTTGGGTGTACCTCTACTTGGCAGTAGGAAATGAATAGTGTGATCTCTGGTAACCTCTTTTAAATGTGGAATTATAAATAGGTCTCAGAAACAGTCAAACCGCTATATCTAGCAGTGTTCCTAGAGATTTATTTAATGAGAATTATTGAGTAGTGATTCCTCTTCGAATACCTCAGATATTTCCACGCTACTTAGCCCAGGACCTGTAACATAGTAATATCTCAGTACATGTTTGTTGAAATGATGAATGAATATATTACTGAATTTTATATACAACAAATTATATCAACTGGAAGAGTTAAAAAAAATCTCTTTTAGGTATCATTTTATTCTATTATTAGTGAGGGAGCATGGCATGAGAAATACTATGAAATGTAGAGAAGGAGCATCCAACTAGGAAGCAAAAACTCTGGGTTCTAGTCCCAGATCTTCTATCTACTACTTAGGTATATAATCTTGGGCAAGTCACTGCATCTCTTAGGTCCTCATTACTCCAATCTGCGAAATGAGGATAACAATGATTTTAAAGACTTCTTGCAACAACTAACTTTTTGAATGATTGCAAATGGTATTATATTTGTAATTACAATGTCTACATGTTCATTGTCAGTATATAAAAATACCATTGATTTTGTATGTTATCTTGTATCTTGTTACCTTGCTGAACTCATTTATTATTTCTAGGAGTTTAATTTGTAAATTCCTTGGTATTTTCTATGTACACCATCATGTCATCTGTAAATAAGGGTGGTTTTATTTCTTCCTTTGTGATCTATATGCTGTTTCTTTCCTCTTCTTACTTTATTGCACTGGCTAGAAATTTTAGTTCTATGTTGAATAAGAGTACTGAGAGTAGACATCTGTGTATTGTTCCCTATCTTAAGAGGAAAGCATTCAGTCTTTTGCCACTACATATATTGTTAGCTATAGGTATTTTTGTAGATGCTTTTTGTCAAATTGAATAAATTTCTTTCTATTCCTATTTTTCTGAGAGTGTTTAGCCTGAAATAGTGTTGAATTTTGTGAAACACTTTTTCTGCATCAAATGATAAGATCCTATGATTTTTCTCCTTTAGCTTGTTTTTCTTCCTTACCTTTTCCCCAATTTTTTTATTGTGGTAAAATACACGTAGCATACAATTTACCACCTTAAACATTTTTAAGTGTTCAGTACAGTGTGAATAAATACATTCATAATGTTATGCAACCGTCGCCGTCATCCATCTCCAGAACTCTTTCATCTCATAAAACTGAAATACTGTAACCATTAAACAATAACTTTAGTTGTTTTAAAAAACAGCTTTATTGATATATAATTACATACCATACAATTCACCCATTTACAGTGTACAGTTCAATTACTTCTACTATATTCACAGATATGTGCAATCATCACCACAATTTTATAACATTTTCATCACTTGAAAAAGAAACTCATATTCTTTAGCTATTACCTCCCTATTCCTCCCCACTTCTATCTCTAAGGAACCACTGATCTACTTCTGTCTCTATATATTTCTTATTCTGGACTTTCATATGGAAATGGAAAACATCTTTTCATGTGTTTATTTATTATTTGTAGATATTCTCTGGAGAAATGTCTATTCACAGCCTTTGCCCATTTTTTAATTGGGTTATCTGTCTTTTTGTTATTTAATTGTAAGAGTTCTTTATGTATTCTAGATATAGTACTTTATCAGATATATGATTAGCAAACATTTTCTCTCATTCTTTGGATTATCTTTTCACCTTTTTCACAGTATCCCTGGAAACACAAAAGTTTTTAATTTTGATGAAGTCCAATTTATCTTTTTTTATTGTATGTGCTTTTGCCAAATCCAAGATCATAAAGATTTACTCCTATGTTTTCTTCTGAGAATTTTGTAGGTTTTGCTCTTCCCTTTAAGCCTGTGATCTATCTTGAGTTAATTTTTGTACATAGCATAAGGTAAGTGTAGAGAGCATCATTTACCCAATAGATTGTATTATTTAATCACCTTTGGAATTGTAATTGTTGATCATAAACTAAACTAAACCAAATTAAAAATAAAGTATACCACGTGAAGCCATTACAATGAATAAAACAATTTCTGTGTAAAAAAACAACTCAGCTGGGACTCTGATTGGTATTGCATTGAATTTGTAGATCATTTTGGAAAGTATTTCCCTCCTACCATATTAAATATTTTTATCTATAAGCATGGGATGTTTTTCTATTTCTTTAGATCTTCTTTAGTCACCTTTAACAATATTTTATCACTTTCAGAGAATAAATTTGGCACTTTTTCATTAAATTTATTCCTATTTTATTCTTTTTTTGCTATTGTAAATGGAATTGTTTTAATTTCATTTTCAGATGTTTATGGTAACTGTATGGAAATACAATTTATTTTTTATATTGACCTTGTATCCTGCAACCTTGCTGAACTCGTTTATTCTGATAGTTTTTTTCATGGATTTTCTATATACAAAATTATGTCATTTGTGAATAGAGAAATTTTATTTCTTCCTTTCCAGTATGGATACCTTTTATTTATTTTTCTTGTATAATTGACTTGGCTAGAGCATCTAGCACAATGTTGAATAGAAGTACCAAAGTTGGTATCCTTATCTTATTCCGTAACTTAGAGGAAAGCATCCAGTCTGTCACCATGAGTATCATGTTAGATGTGGGTTTCTTGTAGATGCCCTTTATCAGGTTGAGGGATTTCCTTTCAATTCCTAATTTGTTGAGTATTAGCTTGTTGATATGGTAGATTATATTGATTACTTTTTGAATATAGACCCAACCTTGCATCCTTGCAATAAATCCCACTTGGTTATGGTGTATGATTTTTTTTATGATGCTCAATTATATTTGCTAATTGTATTAGTTTCCTAGGGACACAGCAACAAATTACCACAAACTGGGTGACTTAAAAGAACAGAAATATATTCCCTCACAATTCTGGAGGCCAGAAGTTCAAAGTCAGTATTACTGGGCCAAAATCAAACTACCATCTGGGCCCCACTCTGTCTACAAGCTGTAGGGGAGAATCCATTCATTGCCTCTTCTAGCTTCTGGTGGCTGTTGGCATTCCTTATCTTTGGCTGCAGCACTCTAATTTTCTAGTGTAGCATCTTTAGATCTCTTTCTGTTTCATCTTCATATGACCTTCTCATCTTCATATGTGTTTGTATCAAATCTCCCTCTGTCTCTCTCTTATAAGAATATGCATGATTGAACTTAGGGCCCACCTGGATATTCCAGGATAATCTCTCCATCTCAAGATCTTTAGTTTAGGAGGTTGATGTCAAGATGGTGGTGTAGGTGGACTCTGAAGTCACCTCCTCCCAAGAACACAACCAAGCTACAACTAATCTTGGAACAATTACCCCTGAGAGACAACTGAAATCTGGATAAAAATAAGCCCTGCAACAAGGGACAGTCCTGAATGAGATGGAAGAGGCAGAAATTCATTCTGGAGAGGAAAAGGCCACCTTGACATGCTGCAGCACTTCCCAACTGGCCAGGAGCACCCTAAGGTATGCAGCATTCCCTAGAGGAGTGGAGTACCTGAATGGGGGAGAATTACCACTATAAGCATCCTTCAGACTCAGCACAACTGAGACAAGTCTTATAATATTGGCTTTGCTGGCTATTAACTACAATGGGGAATACCCCTAAAAAAGCTATTGGACATAAGCAAAAAAAAAAAAAAGCTGACTCTTAAAGGACCCACACACAAATTCACCCATTTCAGAAAAAAACATAAAGTCATAAAAAACAGAATGAAAGGTGAAAAGTCCTGTGATGAAAAGAGACCCACCTGATAGGCTCTGGGTGCATCTTGGTGAGTGGTGAGACCTCTCCAGGGACTAAGAGATATTGGTGGCAGCCATTACTGTGACCTAGTACAGTCGTGCTGACACAGACACTGGCAGACACCATTGAAGATCTTCCCCTGGCCAGTTAGCCCAGGGTCTGCCCCAAGAGCTAAAGTGCCCGATTTAATCCAGCTCAGCCAGGGCAGGCAGCCTGCCCTAGAGACTGGCTCCACCCAACAGCATGCCCTCAGGTAACTTGTCAGCCTGCATAGACTGGGTGCCTGGATCCTCTGCAGGCAGGCAAGTAGATCTGCATCTGTGGTGCAGGGCATGTGTGAGGAGTGGTGGAGTGGCTTGGGCATTGGTGGAGTGTGTTGGGGGCCTCTGCAGTAGGGCATCAGGGTATGCTCCAGGGAGCTGGGACATGTGCACAGCCCAGGACTGTGTTAACAGTATGTGTGGACATGTGGGCTGTGGGGCTTATCAGCAACAGAAGACTTATGCTTCACAAACAGCCACATAGGGGATCAGACCTGCCTTCCAAAGCCTGAAACAATTAGGTGTTCACATGCCTGGGGCCAGTCCCACTCAGCTGCAATCCTGAGGGAGCTGACAACAGCCTTGCAGGCTGGAGGTGTAAAGCAATTGTAAGCCCCTGAGCCTAGGAACCAGTCACACTGGGGGCCTACTCACTTAACAGAAAAACTTCAGCAGGAGTCTGCTATTAGACCTTGCAGCCAACTGTGCTGGGGCACCCCAAATCCAATAAAGCAACTGAAGGGTCCATAGCAGCCACAAGCAGCTGAGAATTACAACCAGCTGGCTAGGGGGAAAGCCTAGACTTCCTGGGCACCTGCAGCAAGAGCAACCCTGCCACAACAGAAGGACACATGTAGTCCCCCCAGGGGTCACTCCTAGAATATTTGGAATGGGTGACAAGAGTGAAGCATACTGCTGGGCCTCAAATGGCATCTCTTACATAAGAGCACTTCTCCAAGATCAGAAGTCATAGCTGATTCACCTAATACATAGATATAAGCACAGAGAAAGAGTTAAAATGAGGAGGCAAAGGAATACATTCCAAGCTAGGGAACAGGACAAAACCCCAGAAAAAGAACTAAGTGAAACAGAAATAAACAATCTACCTGACAAAGATTTCAAACAAAATGTCATAAGGATGCTCACTGATCTTGGGAGAAGAATAGATGAACACAGTGAGAATGTCATCAAAGAATTGGAAAACAAAAAAGAACCAATCAGAAATGGAGAATACAATACTGGAAATGAAAAATTCACTAGAGGGACTAAATAGCAGAGTGATACAGAAGAATGGATGAACGAGCTGGATGAAAGAATAGAGGAAATCACCCAAGCTGAACAGATCAAAGAAAAAAGAATTCAAAACAATGAGAACAGTCTAAAGGAGCTCTGGGACAACATCAACCACACTAACATTCGTATTATAGGTGTCCCAGAAGGAGAAGAGAAAGACAAAGTGGCAGAGAATCTATTTGACAAAATAATAGCTGAAAACTTTCCTAACCTAAGGAAGGAAACAGACACCCAGTATGGAAAGGACAGAGAGCACCAAACAAGATAAACCCAAAGAGGCCCACATGAAGACAGATTATAATTAAAATGTCCAAAATTAAAGATAAAGAGAGAATCCTAAAAGCCACAAGAGAAAGGCAACAAGTGACACAAAGAAGGAAACCCCATAAGGCTACAGCTGACTTCACAGCCAAAACTTTACAGTCTAGAAGGGAGTGGCATGATATATTTAAAGTGCTGAAAGGAAAAATCCTATAGCCAAGAATACTCTGCATGGCAAGGTTATCTTTCAGAATGGAAGGAGAGATAGAGTTTCCCAGAAAAACAAAAGTCAAAGGAGTTTATCACCAAGAAACCAGTTTTACATGAAATGCTAAAGGGACTTGTTTAAATGTGGAAGAGAAGACCACAGACAGGAATAAGAAAATTATCAAAAAACAAAGGCAATAAAATCAGTGGTAAATACAAAAATACAGTAAAGGTAGCAGATCAGCCACCTATGAAGATAATATGGAGGTCAAAAGACAAAGGTACTAAAATTACCTATTTTAATGATGAGAAAGTAATGGATACACACACACACACGAAGAGGTTAGATATGATATCAAAAACATAAAATGTGGGAGGATGGGAGCAAAAGAGTAGGGCTTTTAGAAAGAGGTCAAACTAAAGAGACCGTCAACTCGATATAGATTGCTATATACATAGATGATTATATATCAACCTCATGGTAACCATGAAACAGAAACTGATAATAAATAAAGAAATAAGAGAAAGGAACTCAAACGTAATACTAAAGAAAGACGTCAAACCACAAGGGAAGAGAGCAAGAGAAGAAGAAAGGAACGGAGAACTACTAAAACACCCAGAAAAAAAGTAATAGAATGGCAGTAAGTACATATTTATCAAAGGTTACTTTAAATATCAATGGAATAAATGATCCAATCAAAAGGCATAGGGTGGCCGAATGTATTAAAAAACAAGACCCATATATATGTTGCATACAAGAGGCACACTTCAGATCTAAAGACACTCACAAACTGAAAGTGAAAGGATGGAAAAAGATATTGCATATAAATGGCAATAAAAAGAAAGTTGAGGTATCAATACTTATATCAGACAAAATAGACTTTAAAACAAAAGCTGTAACAAGAGACAAAGAAGGGCATACATAATGACAAAGAGAACAATCAAACAAGAGGATATTACGCTTGTAAATATGTAGGATAATAACCCAATGTAGGATAATAACACCTAAATGTATAAAGCAAGTATTAACAGACATAAAAGGAGAAATGGACACTAACACAATAATAATAGGGGAATTTAACACACCACTTATGGTGTGATATGGTGTGATAGATCATCCAAACACAAGATCAATAAGGAAACATTGGCCTTAAATGACACATTAGACCAGATGGACTTAGTAGATATATATAGAACACTCCATTCAAAAACTGCAAGAGACACATTCTTTTCAAATGCACGTGGAACATTCTCCAGGATGATCACAAATTAGGCCACAAAACAACTCTCAATAAATTTAAGAAGACTGAAATAATAGCAAGCATCTTTTCTGACCGCAAAGGTATGAAATTAGAAATCAACTACAGGAAGAAAATCAGAAAAGCCATAAATATGTGGAGATTAAACAGAATGCTACTGAACAATGATTGGGTCAATGAAGAAATCAAAGGAGGAATCAAAAAATACCTGGAGACAAATGAAAATGAAAATACCAATGCCAAAATCTATGGGATACAGCAAAAGCAGTTCTAAGAGGAAAGTTTATAGTGATTCAGGCCTACCTCAACAAACAAGAAAAATCTCAAATAAACAATATAACAGTGCACCTAAAGGAACTGGAAAAAGAAGAACAAACAAAGCCCAAAATCAGTAGAAGATAGGAAATAATAAAAATTAGAACAGAAATAAATTGAATAGAGACTGAAAAAACAATAGAAAAAATCAACAAAACCAAGAGCTGATTTTTTGAAAAAATAAACAAAATTGACAAACCGTTAGCTAGACTCACCAAGAAAAAAAGAGAGAAGGCTCAAATAAAAAAATTCAGAAATGAAAGAGTAGAAATTACAATGGACATCTCAGAAATACGAAAGATTGTAAGAGAATACTATGAAAAGCTTTATGCCAACAAATTGGAAAACCTAGAAGAAATGGATAAATGCTTAGAATCGTACAACCTTCCAAAACTGAATCGAGAAGAAACAGAGAATTTCAATAGACCAGTCACCAGTAAGGAGATTGAATTGGTAATCAAAACCTCCCAAAAAATAAAAGTCCAGGACCAGATGACTTCCCTGGTGAATTCGATGAAACACTCAAAGAAGACTTAATACCTATCCTTCTCAAATTCTTCCAAAAAATTGAAGAGGAGGGGAAGTTCCTAACTCATTCTATGAACCCAACATTACCCTGATGCCAAAACCAGACAAGAACATCACAAATAAAGAAAATTACAGGCCAATATCACTGATGAACAGTGATGCAAAAATCCTCAACAAAATACTAGCAAATTGAATAAAACAATGCATTAAAAAGGTCATGCACCATGATCAAGTGGAATTTATTCCAGGGATGCAGGAATGGTTCAACATCTGCAAATCAATCAATGTGCTACATCACATTAACAAAATGAAGAATAAAAATCACATGAGCATCTCAATAGATGCAGACTAAGCATTTGACAAGGTACATCATCCACTTATGATAAAAACTCTGAATAAAATAGATATAGAAGGAAAACACCTCAACATAATTAAGCCCAGATATGACAACCCCCACAGCTAATATCATTCTCAATGGAGAAAAACTGAAAGTTATCCCTCTGAGAACAGGAACCAGACAAGGATACCCACTTTCACCACTCTTATTTAACATAGTGTTGGAAGTTATCTAGAGCCATTGGGGAAGTAAAATAAATAAAAGGGATCCAAATTTGAAAAGAAGAAGTGAAACTGTCACAATAGTGACAGATGACATGATTTTATATATAGAATACCCTAAAGAATACACCACAGAACTTTTAGAAATAATAAATGAATACAGTCAAGTGGCAGGATACAAAATCCCAACTGATTTGTTGCATTTTTATACACTAAAAATGAAGTAGCACAAAGAGAAATTATGAATATAATGCCATTTACAATTGCAACAAAAATAATAAAATATTTAGGAATAAACTTAACCAAAGAGGTGAAAGATCTGTACATTGAATACTATAAAACGTTGAAAGAAATTGAAGAAGACACAAAGAAATGGAAAGATATTCCCTGCTCTTGGGTTGGAAGAATTAACATAGTGTCCATACTTCCTAAAGCAATCTACAGCTTTAATGAAATCCCTATCAAAGTTCCAACAACATTTTTCACAGAAATTGAACAGAGAGTCCTAAAATTTATATGGAACAAGAAAAGACACCAAATGGCCAAAGGAACCCTGAGAAAAAGGAACAAAGCTGGAAGTATCACACTCCCCGGTTTCAAAATATACTGCAAAGCTATAGTAATCAAAACAGCATGGTACTGGCACAAAGCCAGACACACAGATCAATGCAACAGAATAGGTAGCCGAGAAATAAACCCACACAGTTAGGAACCTCTAATTTTCAACAAGGGAGCCAAGAACATACAATGGAGAAAGGAGAGTCTCTTCAATAAATGGTGTTGGGAAAACTGGACAGCCACATGCAAAAGAATGAAAGTAGACCATTATCTTACACCATGCACAAAAATCAACCCAAAATGGATTAAAGACTTGAATGTAAGACCTGAAACCATGAAACTTCTAGAAGAAAACAAGCATTATGCTCTTTGACATTGGTCTTAGCAGCATGTTTTCAAGTAGCATGTCGGTCTGGACTAGGGAATCAAAAGAAGAAATAACCAAATGGGACTACATCGAACTAAAAAGCTTCTGCACAGCAACGGAAACCATCAACAAGACGAAAAGGCAACCTAACAATTGAGAGAAGCTATTTGCAAACCATATATCAGATAAGGGGTTAATAGCCAAAATATATAAAGAACTAATACAGCTCAACAAAAAAAATCTAACAAGCCATTAAAAATGGCCAAAAGATCTGAACAGACATTTCTCCAAAGAAGATAGACAGATGGCCAACAGGCACATGAAAAGATGTTCAATATCACTAATTATCAGAGAAATGCAAATCAAAGCTACAAGGAGATATCACCTCACTCCCCTCATAATGGCTATAATTAACAAGACATGAAACAGAAAGTGTTGGAGAGGATGTAGAGAGAAGGGAACTCTCCTACACTGCTGCTGGGAGTGCAAACCGGTGCAGTCACTGTAGAAAGCAGTATGGAGATTCCTCAAAAATTTAAGAATGGATCTACCATATGATCCAGCTATTCCACTACTGGCTATTTTTCCAAAGAACATGAAAACAGGAATGCATAAAGATACGTGCACCCATATGTTCACTGCAGCATTATTCACACTAGCCAAGACTTGGAAGCAACCTAGGTTCCCATCAAAGGACGAATGGATAAGGAAGATGTGGTATATATACACAGTGGAATACTAGTCAGCCCTAAGAAACAAGGAAATCCTGCCATTTGTGACAACATGGATGGACCTTGAGGGTGTTGTGCTAAGCGAAATGAGTCAGCAGGAGAAAGTCAAATAACGTATGATCTCACTCATAGGTAGCAGATGAAAACAACAGAAAACAATCACATACCAACAGAGATTGGATTGGTGATTACCAGAGGGGAAGGTAGGAGGGAAGAGGTTGAAAGGGATGATTAGGCACATGTGTGTCGTGATGGATGGTAATTAATCTTTGGGTGGTGAATATGATGTAATCTACACAGAACTCGAAGTATATCATGATGTGTAACCGAAATTTATATAATATTATAAACCAATGTTACTGCAATAAAAATAAATAAATAAATAAATAAATAAATAAAAAGACCCAACAAAGAAGGAAAAACAAAAAACAAGAAAAGAAAAACCAAAACCAAGATTCTTAATTTAATCATATCTTCAAGTCCTCCCCTTTTTTTCCCCATATAAGATAAACAAGGATTAGGATGGAAATATGTTTTGGAGTGCCATTTTTCAGCCTACCACACTAACATTTTGTTCAGGATTTTACATCTGCATTCATAAGTAATATTAGTCTCTAGTTTTCCTTTTTGTACTGTCTTTATTTGGTTTTAGTATCAGCATAATACTGATTTTATAAAATGATCTGGGAAGTATGTCTTCTTGCTCTTTTTTCTGGAGGACATTGTGTAGAATTGGTGTTCATTCTTCTTAAATACATGTTAGAATTCTGCAGTGAAAGCCTCTAAACCTGGAAATACTTTTAGGTGGACTTGTTAATTAAAAATTCAATTTTCTTATTACTTTTAGTGTTATTCAAAATGATGTATTTCATAATCAGTGATATGTGGTCATTTGTATTTCTATCGGCTTTCTATTGCTGCCATAATGAATTATCACAAACTTACTGGCATAAAACCACGTGAATTTATTTTATTATAGTTTTATAATTCCAATGTCTGTATGGTTGTATCATGCTAAAATCATTACCTATATCGTTATATTTGAAGTGAACTTGTAGTAGACTCCCTATAATTGGGTCACAGTTTTTTTTACCCTCTGCCAATCTCTATTTTTTTAACTTAAAAAAATTGTGGTTTGGGGCTGGCCCCGTGGCCGAGTGGTTAAGTTCGCGCGCTCCGCTGCAGGCGGCCCAGTGTTTCGTTAGTTCGAATCCTGGGCGCGGACATGGCACTGCTCATCGGACCACGCTGAGGCAGCGTCCCACATGCCACAACTAGAAGAACCCACAACGAAGAATACACAACTATGTACCGGGGGGCTTTGGGGAGAAAAGGAAAAAATAAAATCTTTAAAAAAATAATTGTGGTAAAATACATGTAAAAGTTGCCACTTTAACAATTTTTAAGTGTACAATTTAGTGGGATTTATTATATTAATATAGTTGTGCAACCATGACTGCTATTTCCAAAATGTTTCATCACCCCAAAGAAAACTCTGTGCCCACTAAGCAGTAACTCCCAAACCCCATTCCCCCAGCCCATGGTAAACTCTAGTTTACTTTCTATCTCTGTGAGTGCGCCTGTTCTAGATATTTCATATGAATGGAATCATAAAATATGTGACATTTTGTGCCTGGCCTTTTTCACTTAGCATAATGCTTTCAAGGTTCACCTATGTTACAAGAAGTATCAAAATCTATTTCTTTCCATGGCTGAATAATATCCCATTGTATGTACATGCCACATTTTTGTTTATCCATTTATCTATTGATGGACATTTGGGCTGTTTCCATCTTTTGGTTATTATGAATAATTCTTTTTTGAACATTGACATACAAGTATTTGGTTGAGTCCCTGTTTTCAATTCTCTTGAGTATATACCTAGGAGTGGAATTGCTGGGTCATATTGTAGTTCTATATTTACCTTTTGAGGAGCAATCAGTTTTCCACAATGGCTGTAACATTTTACATTTCTATCAGCAATGCATGAGTGTTCCAGTTTCTCCACATCCTCGCCAACATCTGCTATTTTCATTTTTTTAAATAGCCCTCTTAGTAGGTGTAAAGTGGTCTCATTGCTGTGGTTTGGATTTGCATTTTCCTAGGAGTAAAGGATGTTGAGAATCTTTTTATGAGCTTATTATTCATTTATATATCTTCTTTGAAGAAATTTCTGTTCAAATCCTTTGCCCATTTTCAACTGGGTTGTTTGATGTTTCATTTTAGGAGTTCTTTATATATTCTGAATGTTAAACCTGTATTGGTTTGACTGGGCTGCCATAACAAAATACCACAGCCTGGGTGGCTTAAACAGAAATTTCTTTTATCACAATTCTAGAGGCTGGAAGTCCAAGATCAAGGTATCAACAGGTTTGGTTTGTTCTGAGGCCTCTGCTTTTGGCTTGCAGATGGCCACGTTCTCACTATGTCCTCATGTGTTTGTCCCTCTGTCTGTGTTCTAATCTCTTCTTATAAGGACACTAGTCATATTGGATTGAGGCCCATGTTAACGGCCTCATTTTAACTTAATTCCCTCTTTGAAGGCCCTATCTAGAAATACAGTCACATTCTAAGGTACTGGGGATTAGGGCTTCAACATATGAATTTTGGAAAGACACAATTCAGCCCATAACAAACCTTATCAGATAAATGATTTACAAATTTTTCTTTAAAGATTGGCACCTGAGCTAACATCTGTTGCCAATCTTCTTTTCTCCTTCTCCTCCTCCTCCTCCTTCTTCTCCTCCTTCTCCTTCTTTCTTTTCTCCTCCTTCTCCTCCCCAAAGCCCCCCAGTACATAGTTGTGTATCCTAGTTGTGAGTGCCTCTGGTTGTGCTATGTGGGATGCTGCCTCAGCATGGCCTGATGAGCGGTGCCATGTCTGTGCCCAGGATCTGAACTGGTGAAACTGTGGACCACTGAAGTGGAGCACACGAACTTAAGCACTTGGCCATGGGGCTGGCCCCTACAAATATCTTTCTTCCATCCTCTGGGTTGTCTTTTTACTGTCGTGATAGTGTCAGTTGAAGCACACATTTTGTGATTTTAGTGAAGTTCAGTTTATCCATTTTTTCTTTTGTTGCCTATGCTTTTATGTCATATTTAAGAAACCAAAGTCATGCTGATTTAATCCTATGCATTCTTCTATAAGAGTTTTACAGATGTAGCCCTTTAATTGAAGTCTTTGGTCCACTTTGAGCTGTTTTCTATATGGTATAAGGTATGGTTCCACTTTCATTCTTTTGCATATGGATATCCAGTTTTGTCAGCACCATTTGTTGAAGAGACTACTATTTTTCTTTTCCATTGAATAGTCTTGAGAGTTTTGCTAAAATCAATTGATCATAGATGTGTGGGTTTCTTTCTGCTTTCTCAATTCTATTCCATTGATTTATGTCTATCCTTAAGCCATTTCCATACTATCTTGATTTCTATAGTTTTGTAGTAAGTTTTGATATCAGCAAGAGTGTCCTCCAGCTTTTTTTCTTCTTATTCAAGATTGTTTTGACTATTTTGAGTCACTAGAAATTCAATTTGAATTTTAGGATGAGGTTTTCAATTTCTGCAAAAACAACGCTATTGGTATTTTGGTAAGGATTGCATTGAATCTGTATATTTCTTTTGGTATTATTGTCATTTTAACTTATTAAGTCTTGCAGTTCATGAGCATGACATGTATTTCTGTTTAGATCTCTTAATTTATTTGAACAATACTTTATAGTTTTCAGTGTACAAGGCTTTCATTTCTTAGTCAGCTTGAGCTGCCATAACAAATGCCAAAGACTGCGTGGATTAAATAACAGAAATTTATTTCTCATTGTTCTGGAGGCTGGGAAGTTGAAAATCAAGGTGTCAGCCAATTTGGTTCCTGGTGAGGGCAATCCTCCAAACTTTCAGATGGCCATCTTCTCACTGTATCCACACATGGTGGATAGAGAAATTCTCTCTCTTGTTTTTCTTCTTATAAGGGCACTCATTCCATTCATGAAGATCCACTTTCACTACCTAATTATCTCCCAAAGGCCCCACTTCCAAATGCAATCAGATTGGCGTTAAGGTTTCAACATATGAACTTTGGTGAGGAGGGGACAAACATTCAGTCTATAGCAACCTCCTTGGCTAGTTATCCCTATATAATTTACTCTTTTGTATGCTATTGTAAATGTAATCGTCTTCTTAATTTCCATTTCAGATTGCTAGTATATAGAAATACAACTATACAACTGCTAGTGTAGAGAAATAAAACTGATTTTTGAGGGTGTTTGAGTGTTGACTTTGTAGAATTTAATTTTGCTGATTAGATTTATTAGCTGTATTAGTTTAAAAACTTTTTTAGGTATTTCTCTATATAAGATCATGTTGTAAGTAAATAGAATAATTTTATGTCTTCTTTTCCAATTTGGGTGCCTTTTATTTCTTCTTCTTGCCTGATACTCTGGGTAGAACTTCCAGTACTTTGTTGAATAGAAGTGATGAAAGTGCACGTCCTTGTTTTGTTCTTGATCTTAAAGGAAAAACTTTCAGTCTTTCACCATTGAGTATGATGTTAGCTGTGAGCTTTCATATACAGCCTTTATCATGTTAAGGAAGTTCCCTTCTCTTCCTAGTTTATTGATTTTTTTTTTTTTATCATGACAGGGTGTTGGATTTTGTCACGTGCTTTTTCTGCATCAATTGAGATGACCATGTTTTTCCCCCCATTCATTCTATTAATGTGGTGTGTTACCTTGATTGATTTTCCTGTGTTGAACTACACTTCCATATCTGGGATAAATCCCACTTCCCCATAGTGTATAATCTTTTAAATATGCTACTGCATATGGTTTGCTGGTATTTTGTTGAGAATTTTTGCATCTATGTTCTTAAGGGATATTAGTCTAGTTTTCTTCTCTTCTAATATTTTTGTCTGGCTTCTGTATTAAGGTAATGCTGGTCTCATAGAATGGTTAGGAAGTATTCCCTCCTCTTCCATTTTTTGGAAGTTTTTGAGAATAATTGGTCTTAATTCTTCATTAAAAGTTTGATTGAATTTACTAGTGAAGCCATCTGGAGCTAGGCTTTTCTTTGTTGTTAGGTTGTTGATTACTGATTCAATCTCCTTACTTGTTGTAAGTGTGCTCAGATTTTCTGTTTTTTCTTGAGTGAATTTGGTATTTTTGTGTATTTAGAAATTTGTTTATTTTATTGAGGTTATCCAATTTCTTGGCATACAGTTTTTCCTATTATTCTGTTATGAACCTTTTTATTTCTTTAAGGTTGTTAGTAATGTTCCCACTTTCATTTTTGATTTTAAGTAATCTGAGTCTTTTCTATTTTTTCTTAGTTCATCTGACTAAAAGTTTGTAAATTTGGTTGAATTTTTTCAATGAAATAACTTTTGGCTTCAGTAATTTCCTCTATTTTGTTTCTATTCTCTATTTTATTTCTCTCCATTATAATAATTAATATTTTATTTCTTCTGAAAGCTGTTGGTTTAGTCTACTCTTCTATTGCTAGTTCCTGAATGTATACAGCTAGGTTATTGATTTGTGATCTTTCTTGATTTTTTTAATGGAGGCGTTTGCAGCTAAAAATTTCCCTTCTGAGCACTGCTTTCACTGGAACCAATACATTTTGTATGTTCTGGTTTTATTTTCGTTTATCTAAAGATATTTTCTAATTTCTTCTTTTGACCATTGGTTATTTATAAGTGTATCATTTAATTACACATATTTGTGAGTTTTCTAGTTTTCGTCCTGTCATTTATTTCTAGTTTCACTATATTGTGACTAGAAAAGATACTCTGTAAGATTTCAATCTTTTCAAATTTATTAAGATTTGTTTTGTGGCTTAACAAATGACTTATTTCGAAGAATGTTCTATGTGCATTTGAGAAGAATGTGTTCTGTGTTGTTGGATGTAGTGTTCTATAAATATTTGTTTGGTCTAATTGGTTTATAGTCTTGCTCAAGTCCGCTATTTCCTTATTGATTGTCTGTCTGGTTGTTCTATTTGTTCTTGAGAATGGGATACTCAAATCTCCAATTGTTATTGTGAAACTGTCAACTTCTCTCTACAACGTGGTTCACTTTTGCTTTTACATTTTGGGGCTCTGTTGTTAGGTGCATATACATATATAATTGTTATATTTTCTTTTTTATTGAGATTTATAACATTATATAGATTTCAGGTGTACATCATTATAATTTGACTTCTGCGTGCACTACATTGTATCCACCACCAAAAGTCTGGTTTCTATCCATCATCATACAAATAACCCCCTTTGCGCCCCCCCCACTTGCTTCCTGTCTGATATACACCAATCTATTCTCTGTATTTATGTGTTTGCTTGTTGTTGTTGTTCTTTTTTATCTGCACATATGAGTGAAGTTATACGGTATCTGTCTTTATTTGACTTTTTCACTGTCTGACTATTTCACTTGGCATAATACCCTCAAGGTCCATTCATGTTGTTGCAAATGGCAAGATTTTGTCTTTTCATGGCTGAGTAGTATTCCATTGTATATATGTATACCACCCCTTCTTTATCCATTCATCTATCAATGGGCAGTTAGGTTGTTTCCATGTCTTGAAGATTGTAAATAATGCTGCAATGAACATAGTAGTGCATAGAAGTGGCATAGCTGGATGATATGGTAGTTCTAATCTTATTTTTTGAGGAATCTCCATACTATTTTCCAAAGAGGCTGCACCAATTTACAGTCTCACCATCAGTGTACGAGTGTTCCCTTTTCTCCACATCTTCTCCCACAATTGTTATTTCTTGTCTTTTTAGTAATAGCCATTCTGACTGGCATGAGGTGATATCTCATGGTGGTTTTGATTTACATTTCTCTAATACTTAGTGATGTTGAACCTCTTTTTGTGTGCCTATTTGCTATCTGTATATCTCCTTTGAAAAATATCTGTTCAGATCCTTTGCCCATTTTTAATTGGGTTGTTTGTTGTTGTTGTTTAGTTGTATGAGTTCATTGTATATTTTTCATCTTAACTCCTTATCTGATGTATGATTTGCAAATATATTCTCCCAATTGGTAGGTTGGCTTTTTATTTTGTTCATGGTTTTCTTTGCTGTGCAGAAACTTTTTAGTTTGATGTAGTCCCATTTGTTTAATTTTACTTTTGTTTCCCTTGCCTAAGGAGATATATTCATAAATACACTGCTACGACTGATATCCAAGAGTGTACTGCCTATGCTTTCTTCTAGGAGTTTTATGGTTCCAGGTCTTACAGTCAATTCATTAATCCATTTTTAATTAATTTTTGTGTATAGCATGAGATAGTGGGTGAGTTTCATTCGTTTGCTCCTGGCTGTCCAGTTTCTCCTATACCATTTATTGAAGAGACTTTCCTTTCTCCATTGTTGTTTCCTGACTCTTCTGTTGAAAATTAGCTGCCCATATATCTGTGGGTTTATTTCTGGAGTCTCAATTCTATTACATTGATCTGTGTGTCTGTTTTTCTTCCGGTACCATGTCGTTTTGATTACTATAGCTTTGTAGTATACTTTGAAATCAGGGAGTGTGATACCTGCAGCTTTCTTCTTTTTTCCTCATGATTGCTTTGGCTATTTGGGGTCTTTTGTTGTTCCATATAAAATTTAGGATTCTTTGTTCTGTTTCCATGAAAAATGTCACTGGTATGTTGATAGGGATCGCATTGAATTTGTAGATATCTTTGGGTACTATGGACATTTTAACTATGTTATTTCTTCCAATTCACAAGCATGGAATATCTTTCCATTTCTTTGTGTCTTCTTCAATTTCTTTCAACAATTTATTATAGTTTTTAGTGTACAAATCTTTCCCCTTCTTGGTTAAATTTATTCCTAGGTATTTTATTCCTTTTGTTGTGGTTGTAAATGGGATTGTTTTCTTGATTTCTCTTTCTGCTAGTCTATTGTTAGTGTATAGAAATGCAACTGATTTTTGTTTATTGATTTTGTACCCTGCAACTTTACCATATTTGTTTATTTTTTCTAATAGTTTTTGGCGGATTCTTTAGGGTTTTCTATATATAACATCATGTCATCTGCAAATAGTGATAGTTTCACTTCTTCATTTCCAATTTGGATAACTTTTCTTTTCCTTGCCTAATTGCTATGACTAGAATGTCCAATACTATATTGAATAAGAGTCATGGGAGTGGGCATCCTTGCTTTTTTCCTGTTCTTAGAGAAATAGCTTTCAGTTTTCACCATTGAATATGATGTTATGTGTGGGTTTGTCATATATGGCCTTTATTATGTTGAGGTAATTTTCTTCTATACCCATTTTATTGAGAGTTTTTAAAGTCACAAGTGAATATTGGATCTTGTCAAATGCTTCCTCTGCATCTATTGAGATGATCATATGATTTTTATCCTTCATTTTGTCAATGTGGTATATCACATTGTTTGATTTTCTGAAGCTGAACCATTCTTGCATCACTCTAATAACTCCCACCTGACCGTGGTATATGATCTTTCTGTGCATTGTTGTATTTGGTTTGCTAATATTTTGTTGAGGATTTTTACATCTGTGTTCATCAGTGATATTTGCCTGTAATTTATTTTTTGTGTGTTTTCCTTTTCTGGTTTTGTTATCAGGGTAACATTGGCCTCGTAAAATGAGTTATGAAGCATCTGCTTCTATTCAATTTTTTGGAAGCATTTGAGAAGGATAGATATTAAATCTTCTTGCTGTCTAGGTATTTTACAGTATGACAACCCTGCCCACATCCAAAGTTGACATTGAGCTAAGGACCTGAGCTTAGGATTCCACCACAAGTTCCTGCTTTGCTTTTCCTGAGGCACCTTTTATTTATTTATTTATTTGTTTGTTTATTTTTTGGTGAAGAAGATTGGCCCTGAGCTAACATCTATTGCCAATCTTCCTCTTTTTTTGCTTGAGGAAGATTGTTGCTGAGCTAATATCTGTGGAAATCTTCCTCTATTTTGTATGTGGGATGCTGCCATAGCATGGATTGATGAGTGGTGCATAGGTCTGCATCCAGGATCCGAACCTGTGAAACTTAAGCCACTGAAGCAGAGTGTAAACTTAACCACTGTGTCACTTAGCTGGCCCTCTCCAGCTTTCTTCTTATAGTTGATTTCTAGTTTCATACCACTGTGGTTGTAAAAGATGCTTGATATGATTTCAATCTTCTTAAATTTAGTGAGACTTGTTTTGCTTCCTAATTTGTTTTGCTTGGGAAGAAGGTATGTTCTGCTGCCTTTGGATGGAATGTTCTCTCTATAAATCTATTAAGTCCATCTGGTATAATGTTTCCTTTAAGGCCAATATTTCCTTGTTGACTTTCTGTCTAGATGAACTATCCATTGATATCAATGGGATATTAAAGTCTCCTACCTATTATTATTGCGTTGCTGTCAGTTTCTACCTTTATATCTGTTAATAATTGCTTTATGTATTTTGGTTCGCCTATGTTAGGTGCATATATATTCATAAATGTATGTCTTGTTGATGGGTTCTTCCCTTTATCATTATATAAATCCATCTTTGTCTCCTGTTATCTTTTTTGGCTTGAAGTCTATTTTGTCTGACTTTAATTTGGTTGCTACTTGCTTGAAGAATCATCTTTCACCCCTTCACTTTGAGCTTATGTTTGTCTTTAGAGCTGAGATTGGTCTCCTGGAGGCAGTATATTGTTTGGTCTTCTTTTCTAATCCATCCTGCCACTCTGTGTCTTTTGATTCATGAATTCAACCTATTTACATTTAGGGTGATTATTGATATATTAGGACTCAGTCCTGCCATTTTGTCTTTTGTTTTCTGGTTGCTCTCTATTTCCATTGTTTCTTTTTCTTGTTTCTGTCTGACATTTCAGTTTGGTGGTTTTCTGTGATGTTTTTCTCAGTTTCCTCTTTTTTTGTCTCATGTCTCTGTTCTAATTTTTTGTTTTGTGGTTATCACGAAGTTTGTATAAAAGATCTAATAGATGATAAGATAGTCCTTTTTCTGCTGATAGCATCTTATTTTCTTTTGCCTGTACAGGTTCTCTTCTTTTTCTCTTCTTCTTTTATGTTTTTGTTGTTGCAAATTGTCCCTTTTTATGTTGTGAGTTTGTTACCAAATTGAAGTGGTTATTGTTTTTTTAATGCTTTCTTTCCCTTTAACTTTTGTGTTATTATTGTTTACCAACCTATTCTTATATAGAGTTGCAATTTTTTTTGTCTATCTATTTATCACTTTGCTCAAGGTTTTGTTTACCTTTGCCTTTTTGTTTCAGGTAAGAGAGCTTCTTTCAACATTTCTTGTAGGGCAAGCCTACTGGCTATGAACTCCCTCAGCTTTTGTTTGTCTGAGAGAGCCTTTGTTTCTTCTTCATATCTGAGGGATAACTTTGCTGGATAAAGTATTCTTGGGAACAGTTTTAGCTTTCAATATTTTGAATATATCATTCTACTCTCTCCTGGCCTAGAGAGTTTCTGCTGAGAAATCTACTTATAGCCTAATGGAGTTCCCTTGTAGATCATTGTTTCCCCTCCTGGCTGTCTTTAATCTTCTTTCTTTGTCAATGACATTCACAGTTTTATTATCATGTGTCTTGGAGAAGGTCTTTTTATATTGAGATGATTCGGTGTTCTATTTGCTTCATGGATTTGTATATCAGATTCCTTCCCCAGGTTTGGGAAGTTCTCAACTATTAGTTCTTCAGATAAACTCTCTGCTCCCTTCTCTCTCTCTTCTCCTTCTAGGGTACCCATTATACTTATGTTGCTCTTTCTAATGGAGTCAGGTTGTTCTCATAGAATTTTTGCATTAAAAAAAAATCACAGTTCTCTCTCTTATAGTTGCATCGTTTCTAGATTTCTATCTTTGTGCTCACTAATTCTCTCTTCTATATGGTCTGGTCTACTTCCAATGCTTTCAAATATATACTTCATCTTATTTATTGAGTTCTTCAGATCCAGAATTTTATTTTTTAGACTTTCAATTGCTTTGGCAAAGTATTCCTTCTGTTCGTTAATTTCATTCCTGAGCTCATTTAACTGCCTTTCTGAGTTTTCTTGTAGCTCGTTGAGTTTCTTCATTACAGCTATTTTGAATTCTTTGTCAGTTACATTCTTCAAATCACATTCTTCTATGACTTTATGTCTGGTTTATGAAGAATTGTTGTTTTCTTTTTGTTCTGCCGTGTTACATGGCTTTTTGTGGTGTTTGATGAGTTATTCTTCTGCCAGTGCATTTGTTGTAGCAAACACTTTTCTTATTGAAGTATAGCTTTGTTTGCTTTGGTTCGAACTATTCAAGCAGTTGGTGATCAGGGACCTTTCTTTTGATTTTCAGTAGGTGGTACTATAGCACCAGTCTCTTTTACCTGATATGCCTCTGGTTATATTTGAGGATCAGCGCTTTCCATTCTCCACTGCCTCTATTAGGGGTGTCACTGGTACCCTCATAATTGCTGCCAGTGCCTCTGGGGGCCACTGATGCTTTGCTGTTGCTGGTGTCACTATGGTCACTAACTTCACTGCTGAGAGCACAGGAATGGGGATGCCTCCACTGCATCTAGGATACCTGGGTCACAAGCACTACCACTGTGGTGAGGGAAGAGGGAGGACACTGAGTTCATAGGGCACCACCTCAGGTGTTGTCTGATTCTTTGTGGCTTCAAGTGCTGCTGCAGTCAGAAGGCCAGAGGTTTGTACATGCCTCTCCTGCTGCTACCTGGTTCTGGGACATCGCCAACGGGTTGGGATTATGGGGCTCTACCTCCCCTGTTGCCTGGTTCCCTGCAGCTGCAGGCACTGCTGTGGTTGCGATCCCAGAGTTGTGTGTGTGCCTCTGCTGCTGCTACTAGGTTCTGACCTGTGGCTGGGGGGTTGAGATTGTGAGGCTCTGCCTCTGCTGGTGTCCAGTTTCCTGTGTCTGCAGGCACCACTGTGGTTGGGAGGCCAGTCATGCATGCACCTAGACTGCTTCTAATGGGCTCTGAGCTACAGCTAGGAGTTCAGGATTATGGGGCTCTGCCTCTACTGTTGTTCTATTCCCTGTGGCTGCAGGCATTCCTGTGGCTGGGAGGCCAGAGTTGTGTGCATGCCTTTGCTGCTATTATTGGGCTCTGAGCCATGGTTAAGGGGTTTGGATAGCAGGGTTCTACCTCTGTTGGTACCCTGCTCCTTGCGTCCATAGGCATCACAGTGGCTGGGAGGCCAGAGTTGTGTGTGTGCCTCTGATGCTTCTACCAGGTTCTCTGGGCTAAGAACAGCTGACTTAGCTGCACCAGCTGAGCAGCCAGGATCATGGGCACCACCTCTCCTGTCCCCCTAGTTTACCTCCTCTATGTGCTCTCATCCACCCACCTTTGTATGTACCAATATGTGGATCTGTCTTATGTCCTGATGTGTTGGGTAATGTAGCCTTTGTTGAATTTTGGAAGTTTTACTTATTGCAGATTGAAGGGAAGAGACAAATGGGATGTCTTGTGCCACCATAATGATGATGCCACTGTCATTATATCTTCTTGATGGATCAAACTTTTTATCAATATATAATGTCCTTCTTTGTCTCCTATAACCTTTTTTGACTTAAAATCTATTTTTTTTCTGATCATAACATAGCCACTTTAGTTCTTATTTGGTTACTATTTGCATGGAATATCATTTTACATCCTTTTACCTTCACCCTCTTTGTGTCTTTGTATTAAAAATGAGTCTCTTGTGGACAGCATATCAATAGGTCATTTTCAAAAATCCCTCTGCCAATCTCTGCCTTTTAATTTTGGAGTTTAATTTATTTGCATTTAATGTAATTACATGAAGGACTTCTTTTTAGGTATTATTTTCTGAATATCTTATATGCTTTTTGCTCTCCAATTCCTCCATTACTGCCTTTTGGGGGTATTTACTTGACTTTTTTTGTGGTGTACCATTTTTATTCCCTTTTCCCCTTTTCTGAGTAATTTTTAGTTATTTTCTTGGTTTCTCTTTCAGGGATTATGATTAACATCTTAAACTTACAAAAACCTAGTTTGAGTAATACCAACTTAGTTTCAATAGTATACAAACATGCTTTTATGTATCTTTGTACCTACAATTTTATATTGTTAAAATCACATATTTATATGTTGTGTGCCTGGTAACATAGACTTATGATTATTATTTTATGAATTTGCCTTTTATATCAAATAGGGAAAAAAGTAGAGTCACCAACCAAAAATACAATAATACAAGCTTTAATACTTACCTACATAGTTGCCTTTACCAGTGTTCTTTATTCACCCAGATGACTGAGTTACTGTGTAGTGTCCTTTCATTTTAGCCTGAAGGACTCCCTTTAGTATTTCTTGTAGGGCAGGTCTACTAGTAATAAAGTCCCTTAGCTGTTTTTTGTGTGTGTGAGGAAGATTTCCTCTGAGCTAACATCTGTTGCCAATCTTCCTCTACTTTGTATGTGAGATGCCTCCACAGCATGGCTGGTGAGTGGAGTAGATCCTCACTCATGATCCAAAACTGTAAACCTGGGCCACCAAAGTGGAGTGTGCAGAACTTTAACCACTTGGCCATGGGGCTGGCTCCTGCTTTTTTTTTTTTTTTTTTTACCTGGGAATGTCATAATTTCTTCTTCATTCTTGAAGATAGTTTTGTTGCGTATAGGACTCTTGGCTGTATTAGACTACTAGGGCTGCCATAACAAAATTCTATAGACTAGGTGGCTTACACAACATAAATTTATTTTCTCACAGTCACAGTTCTGGAAGCTGGAAGTATAAGATCAAGGTGCCCGCAGGGTTGATTTCTCATTAAGTTCCTCTCTTTGGCTTGTAGATGACTGTCTTCTTGTGTCCTCACATGGCCTTTTCTCTGTGTGTGCACACTCTTTGTGTCCCTTCTCATAAGGACACCAATCCTATTGGATTAGGGGCACCCTAAGATTTTATTTGACTTTAATTACAAGCTTAAAGGTTCTATCTCCAAATACAGTCACATTGGGACTTAGAGCTTAAACATGTGAATTTTAGGGGATACAATTCAGTCTATAACATTGGTTTACAATTTTTTTCCTTCAGCACTTTAGATATGTGATTAAGCTGTCTTCTGGCCGTCATGGTTTCTGATAAGAAATAAGCTGTTAGTCTTATTAGCATCCCTTTTATGTGATAAGTCACTTCACTCTTCCTGCTTTCAAGATTCTATATTTGTTTTTGTCTTTTGACAATTTGATTATTACATGTCTTGTGGATTTCTTTGAGTGTTTCCTGCTGGAAGTTTTTTAAGCTTCTTGGGTGTGTTGATTCATATCTTTCATAAAATTTGGGAGTTTTTGACTATGATTTCTTCATATAATTGTTCTGTCCTGTTTTCTCTTTCTTCCTTTATAATTGCCATAATGTATATATTGGTTTGCTCGATGCTCTCCCACAAGTTTATTAGCCTCTGTTCACTTTCTTCTTTTTTCCTTTATTCTTAGAATAATTTTAATTATCCTATATTTAAGTTTTCTGATTTTTGTCTTTCTGCTCAAATCTTTTGTTGATCTCCTCTACTGAATAAATCATTTCTGTTATTGTACTTTTTGGCTCCAGAATTTCTATTTGCTTCATTTCTATAATTTAAATCTCTTCGTTGATATTCTCATTTTGTTCATATATCATCTTGCTGGTTTACTTTAGTTCTTTGTGTCTGCTTTCCTTTAGCCTCTTGCGTATATTTAAGACAGTTAATTTAAAATATTTTTCTAGTAAGTTCAATGCCTGGGCTTCGTCAGGGACAGTTTATTTCAATTAATTTTTCCTTCAAATTGGCCATACTTTTCTGTTTCTCTGCATTCTTTGTAATTTTTTATTGAATATGGGATATTTGAATATTATAACATGGTAACTCTTGAATTCAGATTCTCCACTTTCCCTAGGGCATGCCGTTCTTGGTTGTTGAAAGCTTAGCTTGTGTTCAATGCATGTTGTAGCTGAATTTTACTTGAACTCCAGTAGCTTAATAAAAGAAACACTTTTCTCAGTCTGTGTAGATTAGTTTTGTGCTGGGGGACTCCTCTAATACTTAGCTAGGCCATTTAAAATGCTATCTCATCCCTCACTTCCTTATTCCATTGAACATACAGATCATCCAGTGATGAAAGCTTAGGGTCTTCTTCTCAGGTCTTTTCTGAGCATGCATACTGTCCTGGTGCTTTTGCTTGCCCTTTTTAATGCCCGAATTTCCCAAATAAACTTCCTCCATGGCTTTCCCTGTAGTTATAGGAGGTCTATTGTATTTCTCAACTGTAATCTTTTGCTCCAGGCTGCTCTGGGTTTTTCAGTAGCCTTAAAATGTTTTTTGAGCAATGCCTGACACTTTTTCACCATAAGTGGGTTTCCAGTTGGGCAACACAGAGTCAAGTGCCTTGTGTCAGTCCTCCATGTAGTCTCCAAGCAGTTTAGAACAGAAAAACACAATAATTTGCAAATCATTTCTACTTAGCTCCCTCTGGAACAGAAGACCAAGGTCTCACACTAGGAATATGGGCTCCCATTTTCAAGACTAGTGCCAAGCTGGAGGGGAGGCAAGAGAAAGTAAAAAACGTACAAAACTTTCTTGCCTTTTTGAAGTTGGCTTTTTCTTGATTAAGCATTTACTTGGTTACTGTAAACCTTTGGTATCCAGAGTTCTGACAGTTAGTTTCTTGATTTTTTGGGGAGTTGATGTTTCTATGGAGATACAGGAGTTTGAAGTTGTCCACTTGCCATTTTCCTGATGTCACTTCCAATCTCTAGTTTTTAATTGGTGTATTGAGACCATTTGCATGTAGTATAATTATTAAAATGCTAGGGCCTAAGTCTACCATTTTATTATTGGTTTTTGTTTCTGTTTTCTTTTTTTATGCCATAGTGTGGATTACTTGAACATATCTTTAGAATTCCATTTTTATTTTTCTATGGTGTTTTTGTGTGTATCTCTTAGTGGTTGTTCTTTGTTAGTACATTATATATACCCAACTTACCACAGTCTACTTGTGTCAACATTTTACCAGTCCTAGTGAAACATAGAAATCTTACCTCCCTTTATAGCCTTTTATCCTTCCTCATTTATGATATAATTATCTTAAATGTTTCCTCTGAATTCAGTGAGGATCACATCAGAAAATGTCATTTTAATATTTTGCTTCAAGTGTTAAACATAATTTATAAAACTCAGGGAGAGAAGGAAAGTCTGTTGTATTTACTCATATTATTACTCTTTTTATTGTTTTTCTTACTTTCTTATATTTCAAATTCTAAAATTTTTATTTGATTCTTCATTATATCTTTTCTTTATTGAGATTTTCATTTTCTTTACTAAAACTTTCTATTTTTTTACTTTTAAGCATCATCATATTGCTCATTGAAGCATATTATTATTTCTTTTCTGTTTAGAGAACTTTCTTTAGCCATTCTTTTAGGTTTGGTCTGTTGGCAATAAATTTTCTTAGTTTTTCTTCTGAGAATGTATTTACCCTTCTTTTTTGGTGAAAAAGACTTCAATTTTTGTTTGAAAGTATGCAATCAAAAACAAGAATAAACACTCAGACTCCAGTATACAAACTGTGCAAAGAACTTTCACAGTCAATTTTCAATAGAGAAAGGAAAAGGCAAAGAAACCCAAAATATATATGCAGCCTCACCAGCAATGAAATAATTGTAAAGGAAAACTCTTTAGTATTCTTCTTTACTTGTTAAGTAATATTTTTATGTGAATACCCAAATCGATATTACCTTGCAACAGCACTTCATGAGAATTACATTCCCCTTTATTTTTAAAGAATATTTACCTGGATGCAGAGTAGGGTTGACAGTTCTTTTCTTTCAGCACTTAAAAAATGTTGTACCATTTCCTCCTGGGCCACATAATTTCTGATTAAAAACCAGCTGTCATTCGAATTGCTGTTTTTCCAGAGGTAAAGGGTCATTTTTCTCACTGTTGTCAAGACTTTTTCTTTTTTATTAATTGAAGCATAGTTGACACACAATATTATTAGTTTCACATATACAACTTAGTGATTCAACATTCATATACATTGCAAAATGATCACCATGACAAGTCTAGTAACTATCTGTCACCATACAAAGTTATTACAATATTATTGACAATATTCCTTATGCTGTATATTACATCTCATGACATTTATTTCATAACAGGAAGTTTGTACCTCTTAACTGCTTTCACCTATTTTGCTCATCCTCCCACCCCTCTCCCTTCTGGAAAGCACAAGTTTGTCCTTTGTATCTATGAGTTTGTTTCTGTTTTGTTTTGCTTGTCATTTATTTTGTTTTTTAGATTCCACATATAAGCGTAATCATATGGTATTTGTCTTTCTCTGTCTGACTTATTTCACTTAGCATAATACTCTATAGGACCATCCATGTTGTCACAAATGGCAATATTTCATTCTTTTTCATGGCTGAGTAATATTCCATCGTGTATATATGTATGTATATGTGTATATATATATATATATATATATACACACCACATCTTCTTTATCAATTCATCTATCAATGAATATATGTTATTTCCACATCTTGGGTGTTATGAATAATGCTGCAAAGAACATGGGAATGCAGATATCTCTTCCAGATAGTGATTGCATTTCCTTTAGGTATATGCCTAGAAATGAGATTCCTGGATCATATGGTAGTTCTATTTTCAGTTTTTTTGAGGTACCTCCATACTGTTTTCCATTGCAAGTGTACCAATTTACATTCCACCAAGAGTGCAATGGACATAGGTTGCTTTGATATTTTGGCTATTTTAAATAATGCTACAATAAACATAAGGGTACATATATGTTTTTTAGTTAGTGTTTTCATTTTCTTTGGATAAATATTCAGAAGTAGAATTGCTGGATTATATGGTAGTTCTATTTTTGATTATTTTTTTTTGGTGAGGAAGATTCACCCTAAGCTAACATCTGTTGTCAATCTTCCTATTTTTCTTTTTTTGCTTGAGGAAGATTAGCCCTGAGCTAACATTTGTGCCAATCCTCCTCTTCTTTGTATGTGGGATGCCTCCACAACATGGCTGATGAGTGGAATAGGTCTGCACCTGGGATCCAAACCTGCAAACTTGGGCTACCAAAGTGGACCATGTAGAACTTTAACCACTTGGCAACTGGGTTGGCCTGTATTTTTGGTCTTTTGAGGGACCTTCATACTGTTTTCCATTGTGGCTGCACTAAATTATGTTCCCACTAAGTTTATAAGGGTTTCCTTTTATCCACATCCTCACCAACACTTGTTATTTATTTCTTTTTGATAATAGCCATTCTGACAAATGTGTCAAGGTTTTTTTTCTTTAGTTTTTATGAGCTTGATTATGATGTATCTCAGCATAGATTTCTTTGGGTTCATTCAGCTTCTTTTATCTGTAGCCTTATGATTTTGCTAAAATTGGAACATTTTTACCACTGTTTCTTTGAGTATTTATTCTACTTCTATGTCTGGATTGACCAAGGCAAGCCCCTCCTCTTTTAATTAAAGAATCATTCTATTTCCCTAGCCTCAAATGCTACAGGTGCTTTATTTATAAGCTTTTGACTTTTTTAATTTACCCTGTCAATGACAACCTGATTCAAGAGAGAAATTTTTCATCAGCCAATTTTCATTGAACAGGGCTGCTTTGTTCAGAAAAAGAGAAAGGTCTTACAGGAAAATTTTCATCTTTTTTGTGCAGTGCTTGCAGGGATGTTATTTATAAATCTTATCATCCCACTGCCCCATTTACCTTGGAGATGCCTACCTTATTGATGAAAGTCTTCCATTTCCTTATATGTTCTGGTTATAGCAACTTAACAAAATTTATTTCATCTTGTTGGCTGTCACAATAGTGACTATTTTGTTCGTGACTAGTCTTCTACCTTTCATCCCTGCCTGCTTCATCTATGGTTACTTTATTAATGAAAAGTCTTATATCATTATGTCCTGGACTGGGAATAAATTTCTTTTCTTTTTCTTTTTTTAAAATAATGAAGCAAGTCTTCCTAGTCTCTGAGCATCTCAGCAATGATTGTTTTGTTCTATAAATTAGACAAGGTTACCTCATTCTTAAAGAAAATTTTCCAACATCTTCATTTGTATCAGCAATGGTCACTTGTCCAAAAGAGTAGTCTTCCATCCCTCATATCTGCCTAGCTATGGCTACTTCGCTCATTCAAGGTCTTCTAATTCCCAATTTAAACTTGTCATAGCTGACCACCTTGTTCATGAAGTAAATCTTTCATATTTCTTTTGCAATATATATAGACAACATACTTAGTAAACACATCTTCTATCTCCAACCTCTCGATCTTCACCAGCCACAGCAAATTTATTGATTAAAGGACTCTTCTTCTCATGCCTGCAAAGGACATAACTACCTTATTTAGGAAAAAGTATTCCATCTTTATGACCTTGCTGAGACAAATTCTCCCTTCTTTCCCACCTCACACACCCATCCCCCACATACATATTCCCACTTCCTTGTCTGCCCCAATCATGGCTCCAGTATTCATGAAAGAAGTCTTCAACCTCCTGACATGCTTCAGTCATAGCTACTTTGTTATGAAAAGTAGTCTCCTCTTTCCCTCTTTGAACTCGCCATGGCTAGTTTTTTCACTAAATAAGTCTCCAACTTTCCTGTAGAGAAGGTATCATAAAGTGATTAGGAGTAGAATGTTTACAGTTATACTGCTTGGATTTGAAGTATGGCTCCATCACTTACCAACTGTATAACCTTGAGCAATTAATTTAGTTACCTCACACCTCAGTTTTCTCATCTGTAAGATGGGGATAACAGTAGCAGTAATACCTACTTCCTTGTTTTTTTCAAGATTAAATACAATAATGTATATAAAACACCTAAAACTAAAGTACTTGAAGTGTTGGCTAGTACTATTTTTGTACATTATATATTATTGAAAATCAACAATAAAAACTATATAAAGAGCTCCAGCCACAAGTGCTTTGTTCGTGAATAATTGCTCAACCTCCCATGCCTATAATGACCATGAATACATTTTTTTTTAGAAAGTCTTCCCTGTTGCTCCTTGTTTTGGCCATGGCTATTTTATTTAGGAAAGGAGACTTTCACCTCTTTCTCAACATCATTGGTAATGCTTTGTTCACAAAAGATGTGTGCTATGGTCTGAATGTTTGTGTCCCCCCAAAATTCATATGTTGAAATCCTAACCCTGAAGGTGATGGTATTAGGAGGTGGGGCTCTTGGGGGTTCTTAAATGATGAAGGTGGAGACCTCATGAATGGGGATTAGTACCCTTATAAAAGAGACCCCACATCACTCCTCAGCCCCTTCTGCCATGTGAGATTATAGCAAAAAGACAGCTAGCTATGAACCAGGAAGTGGGTCCTCAGCAGACACCAAATCTGCCAGTGACTTGATCTTGGACTTTCCAGCCTCCAGAACTGTATTTCTGTTGTTTATAAGCAACCCAATCTGTGGTATTTTATTATATCAGCCTGAATGTGGTTTGCTTTCTAGTCTGTGCTAGTCATGTCTACTTGGATCATAAAATGTCTTTGGTTTCCCGATTTGTACCAACCATAGCTTCACAAAATAAATCTTTCATCATTTTCTTTGTACTCACCACCTAGCTACTTTTTTCAAAAAAGAAATCTTCCATTTGTTTTACTGCTCCAACCAGTGTTTCTACTTGGTTCATGAACAAATCTTCTATTTCTTTGTCAGCATTGACCATGGCTACTTTGTTCACATCTTTCACTTTCAGTTTGCAATGGCCTATGGCTACTTTTGTCATGAAAGAAGACTTACATCTTCTGTATGTATCAGTCATGGTTACCTTGATAATAAGAGTCTTTCACCTTTTTCACTGTCTTAGTAATGGCCATCTTGTTCACAAGAAGAATATAACTCCATGGCTACCTTATCCATGAAAATTGCATTCTTTCATCTCCTTTACAGCACAGGCCATGGATACTTCATTCCTGAAGAAAACCTTCTACTTTTATGGGATCTACAACTGCCAGATCTTAACTACTGTGCCTAGTTTGTATCCCTTGCTTTTATTGCACATAAGAATCCTGCTGGTGAAAGCCTCATGTATCTACATCATCCTGCCAAACATCTGCAGACTAATGTCCAGATCATGTGTACCAAACAAGGTACTGGAATATGACTGCTGCTATGTCTCCTAATGATAATCCAACTGGGGTATCCATTGTGATATTCCCTTATAACAATTCACTGCACTTCTGCACCCTGAACATTCTCTTTCAGAGCAATTTTGATTGCCAATCTTGCTACCTCCTTGTATCTCCTAGTTTCACCAATATCTTGACAGTATATAGAGAGACATATAAAGAGTATTCTAACCAATACAAAGACGTGGGCAAGGATATCTGAATGGGAGACCCCATTTGTTTCTCCTCCCTACAATTTTATACTGTATATCCATGCCAATTTATAAACATTCACTCCAGTTTTTATGCTTTATGCTTCAGCTGGTATGCCCTTCCACCATATATCCTACTAATTTCTCCAACCTAAGAAGGAGCATTCAGTTATGGAAAAGATGCCATAATCATGGTGAGACAATGGCCAATTTTGGTACTTGGCTCCCTTGAAGGGGTCAAGATCACAAAAGCAGTCATGGAAACCCTCTACCACCCCAGGAATGCATTATAGTGCATTAGAGCTTTCTATGGGTAAACCTGTAAAAACCCAAGCTCTGCCTAGGGAAGGGTTTCTTCAGGACACATGTTTATCTCAACTCAGCCTCTTCATTGGACCAACTTGTCCAAGCAAACACAGACTATTAATTTTCAAAAAGTCAGCTGTGGGTGAAGGTGAAATGCTCTTTTCTTGAGAATAATATGAACCACTTCTGCTTAGGCCTACTGCTCCTTGTTTCCAACATCTCTGAACCTCATTTGACTTTACACCTTGGCTTTTGATCCTCAACTCATGCCTGCTTAAAAGCTTGATCAGTTACTATGGATGTGCATATCTGGCTTCATCTGGCACCTTCCTTCAGACCTGATGTTTTGTATTCCTACTGGAGAGCTACACACTATAATTTCAGGTAAGACTCTCTTTATTTTCACCCAACTGTCTGGGTCACCTTTTTTCCCTAAATCCCCTACAGTATGAATTAGAAGCTTGGATACACTGTACAAATGGAGGATAGCACTAACCTAAATAGGAAAGTAAAAGCTAACTATCAGATACAAAGGAGAGCTAGAGGTGATCAATGTGTATTCATAAGTTCTTCTTTCCACAGACCACCTGCAACACCCTCAATGCCAGTCTAACTCCATCCTCAGAAAATAAAAGTGGGAAATCTATATAGAAAGGCTTCCTTATAAAAAAATTACGAAGATGATAAAATTCAAAAGTATCTAGTATACACGTTTCCTAAGACAGTCTGAAAGGCTAGCGTTTCTAGAATCTTGACAACTAAGGATGGTGTTGAGATGACTGGTCATGTTTATCCTACAGCACTTGGGAGGATATTTTTTCAATTAGGCATGTGAGAATTATTCATGGTTTCTGACTACAATCTGGTAATATTTGCTTGTCCCACCCAGGTGTTTCTGACCAGCTGCCATTCATCAGATCTGCCAGGGGGAACAGCCAGTCAGCATGCCACTACATTCAAACAACTGGCCCAGGGACTGTTCGCAAACCAAAGCCCCAAGAACATCTGGACACCAAGCATTACTTCTACATACTGCCATAAATGCTAATTCTCCAGTAGCGTGCCTAAGAAGTGAGTAGGGAAAGACCCTAACAGGTCCCTGTATACATATCCTAATTCGGAATAAAAGAAGGCTGGAACACAGGAAGCAGGAGTGCGTTGCAGGCCAAAATGGAGAGTATGTCAGGCACCGTGGAAAAATAGATTTAAGTACGTAAGCTGAAAACTAAAAGGCAGTGTGTGTAGGGTAGGGGTCATAGGAAAAACCTAAAAAGAGAGGTGGCAATATTGCAAATTTCTAAATTTTTCTAAAATACTGGAGTGTTTCAGTGTTTCTTAGGTGCCCTTCTTAAGAGAGAAGGTATTTTGAATGAGTGGTGAATTTTAAATGGAAGATTTAAATTAAAACTTTGTAGAAGCTGAGAAGCTGTCATGAATTTAATGGCACTTGTTTTTTCTCTTTGGTTCTTTCTCTCTCCCCTTTGTCCAAATAACATTAAGTTTCTGTTATGGACTATTTTTCTAATAAAAATGTAGCTCTAGGAATATCACTTTTGCTTGGGAAATGCTCTTATATAAGAGATGGGCCTTTAGAGTATTAGCCACTTCAAGGATCACATTTAGTTCAGAAATTTTATTTTGTTTACGAGCTTTTATGAAGGTGGGACTGATGTTATATTCTTATATGCTCTGATAGCTATTCTTTGAACTTTAGAAAGCTGAAACTCATGAAAGACTTTGGAGGTGCCTTGTCACTTTCAGTGGAAGAAATCACAGGGTGCAATTGCTAAAGAGACCCAGAATCAAACCAAGTTCTTGAGAATGAGATCATTCTCCCTGGGATTAAACATTTTAAATGAAAGCTGTATAAAAACATCTTCTATCTATGTTGGGACTTTATCTGGAGGATTAAGAGCCTGACTTGACAGTGGGAAGAGATTTGTATAGAAATACAGTATTCGAAATATGTTTTTGTTGTTATCTGCTGCAGCAGTAGATGCTAGAAGGGAGATTCTTGGTATCAGATCAGAAAACTTGAAAATTACAAGACACATGAGAGACGGGGGTTGGAATAACATAGTAGCAGGGCTCATTACTTATACCAGAGGGCACTACAGTCTACAACTGAAGAAGAGACCTTGGCTCCAGCTAGGACTTTGAATACTGTAGTTGGGTCTGAGAAGACTGAGAAGATAATGCAAGGGGGAAGAAGGAAGATTCTTTGTAAATATTTTGGGAGTTTAATTCATTTGTGAAGAAATGGTTGAATTGATAGAAGGGGGCTAGTAGTTTTAAATGTTACAAAGTGAAGGATAGTTGACATTTTATGTTGCTTGGTTTTGATAATGCTCCTTTAGAGTATAACATGTATAACCTTTCAAGTGAGCTTCCTGGGGTGAGGGGTTGTATTGTTAAATGTGAAGGAGAATATCATTAGCATTTTATATTGATGTCATTGTATTATTTGAACTATATTGATACCATTATATTCTGGACAACATATATTCTTCTTTGGTAAGCTTTGTGAGAAGAGAAGGGTATTTATATGGTTAAATGTGAGGGGGAGTATTTGTGGCATTTTAAGGTGATGCTATCATATTATTTGCAGTATAATCATGGTTGTGAAATGTATAACCTTGTTGCTTAAGATCGATGGATCGAGATGGGGTGTATACTTAGTACCGATTCCAGTATCTAGTAGTAGAAAGCAGTTAATAAATATTTGTTGATTGAATTAATGATTGATTGAGTGATAATTTATGTGGTATTTCCTCATTATTTATCTAGTATTTCCTCATAAATGCCAGACACATAAAATAAACAATCAGATGGTAGTCAGAAGCCACGAATAATCCTCACATACCCAATTGAGAAAAAATATCCTCCCATGTGCTGTAGAATGAACAGGTCCACTCATCTCAACAACTTCCTTAGTAGTCAAGATTCTAGAAACACCAGGCTTACATTTTTTTGTTAGGAAAAATGTATAGTAGATGTCGACATGGGATATCTGCCTATATCCCTGGAAGGCCAATTAGAGGTGGCTTTATCAATGGTACCTATCAGGAGGAAGATTTGGGTATTTAGGATATTAACTTTGGAGCTATGGGGCAGAGAGACTTGGCATTAAAATAGTCAGATTTTGGAGCTGCATTACTTCTAAAAGATGACTCAAACTGAAGCTTCTGAAGAGACCAGATAATAAATAGGCATATGATGACACCCTCTGAATTGACTGAGTGGAAGAAGTCAATGATGGTGTTATAGTGGATATTTTATTTTATTTTATTTTATTTATTTAAAAAATTTTTTTTTAGGAAGATAGCCCTAAGCTAACATTCACCACCAACCCTCCTCTTTTTGCTGATGAAGATTGGCCCTGAGCTAACATCCATGCCCATCTTCCTCTATATTATATGTGGGATGCCTGCCACAGCATGGCCTGATGAATAGTACTAGGTCCACACCTGGAATCCCAACCAGCCAACCTTGGGCTGCTGAAGCAGAACATGCAAACCTAACTGCTGCATCACCGAGCTGGCCCCTGTAATTGATGTTTTAAACTGATGACCCCACACTTCCTCTGGGAAACAACATTCCCAATCTACGTGGTCACAGGGATGGGTTCCTAGTGGCCATGTTTCTATATAAGACTATTCCTATCACCATAATGATCAATATTACACTATTCTTTTTTTTTTTTAAAGATTTTTTTTTAATTTTTCTCCTTTTTCTCCCCAAAGCCCCCCGGTACATAGTTGTATATTTCGTTGTGGGTCCTTCTAGTTGTGGCATGTGGGACGCTGCCTCAGCGTGGTCTGATGAGCAGTGCCATGTCTGCGCCCAGGATTCGAACCAACGAAACATTGGGCCACCTGCAGTGGAGCGAGCAAACTTAACCACTCGGCCACGGGGTCAGCCCCAATATTATACTATTCTTATGATCTCTAGTAATTACATTATTCCTATGATCATAGTTGACTGGATCAAGGGTGGACATCAGCTGAGCTGTTTAGAGTCCCTTCCCTACAAATTTAGAATTGGGATGGGGGGAGAAATATTTTTCTGTGGCTAAACTTACTATATGTGTAGCATAACTACAAAGTTATAAGTCTTAACTTCACAAATGAATGTGCAAGAAATGCCACATTATTTTATTTATGTTTATTTAAATCTACCTTCAAATTTTTACCCCACTAAGCTGGTGGGAAATTAAATGAAGTCATTTTTGAGGTCCCTCCTTCTTATAAATCCTAAGAGAAGAAGATGAGAGGCTTGTGTGGTGCTTGAACAATGGAGGTTACCAATGATATCCTCATTGTCCATGCCTGCTTACTACCCTTGAAATCTGGTGGCTCTGTAGCTTCTATGTCAACTATGAGCGAGGAAGTTTTTTTACCAAAAAAGGAAATTTTCTGTAGATATCTTCTGGGTTTGGTTCTAACTCCTCTGAGGCAAGAGAGTACCAAAAGGCCTGACTTTGTTTTTGTAATGAGATAGGACAAAATAGATGGATGGAAACCCTCCACAAATTAATGTCTCAATAAATTATACTGCTACTTATGTGAACTTTAGAGCTGTTGAGTGGGCATTTTAAGGGTACTACCAATAGGATTGCCTCCTCAGATCTCTGCAATTCCTCCTTTTCTGGTTACTACTTTGTTCTAATCTACAGAGGTGAACCTAGAGTCACAGAGACGGGGTGTCACTCAATGTGGTGGTCATTTTTATGTGTCAACTTGGCTAAGCTATGGTCCCCCATTATTCAATCAAACACTAATCTAGTTGTTGTAGAAGGTGTTTAATAGGTGTGATTAAAGTCTGTAATAAATTAAGGAGATTGTGCTACATGACACAGATGGCTCTTATCCAATCAGTTGAAAGGCCTTAAGAGGAGAGCAGAAGCTTCCCTGAAGAAGAATAAATTCTGCCTGTGGATAGCAGCTTCAGCTTATGCCCAAGGCATCTAACTTGTACTTCCTGATGACCTGCCCTGTGGATTTTGGATTTGCCTAGCCAGCCCCTACAATCACATAAGCCAATTCCTATTAAATCTCTTAATATATGTCTTACATGTATTATTATCTATAATATCGATATAATATATCTCTAGATTTATTTTCAGTCCATTCGGGCTGCTATAACAAGATACCACAGCCTTGGTAGCTCATAAAAAATATAAATTTATTTCTCACAGTTCTGGAAACTTGGAAGTCCAAGATCAAGGTGATAGCATGGTCAAATTCTAGTGAAAGCCCTCTTCTGGGTTGCAGACTGCCGACATCTCACTGTGTCCTCACATTGTGGAAGGGAGCTAGGGAGCTCTGTGGGATCTCTTTTATAAGAACACTAATCCTATTTATGAGAGCTCCACCCTCATGACCTAAAGACCTCCTGAAGGCTCCACCTGTAATATCTTTACATTGAGCATTAGGATTTCAACATATAAATCTTGAGGAGGCACAAACATTCAGACCAAAGCATATATTATGCATAATATATTCCCTAATATATAACAAGTATTACATGATCCTGTTCCCATTCCTCCTGGCCATAGACAATTAGTTTAGGGGTAGATACACTTAATTCAAACAGGGTAAATCAGATTCTCTCTCTTGTAAAAGTGTAATTTTGAACTTAGACACAGAGAGACTAAAAGTGGATAACCGTATCACTTTAATGGCAAGGCATTAGAAAGAAGGCTCAAACATGCCTCTCACTGAGGTCACCAGAACTGCTGTTGTAGGTTCTGTGACATATCCTAGTTTCATTCCAATAAATTCCATTTACTTTTTCTGCTTAAGATAAAATTGGTTTCTGATTTTTGTAACCTGGCAACTAGAAAGGGGGATACTTGGGAGTACTGGAGTAGTTAATGACTTCTCACACAGACCCCATCAAAATTCTTCTTCTTGTGGTAAGAAAGTGCTATTTCCTCCTGATGTGCTCCATGATAATTTTAGCTTACACCTAAATATAATTAAAACTAAATATCCACAGAGTAATATGAATAATTAGAGTAAGAACAAAAAGAATGCCACCCAGCAAACAATTACAGGATTTTATAATGAATATAGGAAGATATCCTGGAAGGGATATGTGAGTGTGGATTTTGAAAGTTCTTTACCAAGAGAGTGAGAAACATAATTTTGGATTGGGCTGACACTCACTAGAGACATCTCACTCAATATGATAGCTCAGGCATCAGGCCGAGGTTCTCATGGCTTTCTGAATGGGCTAATGCAAAACAGGTCCAGAGTTGCCTACTCTAGCTGCCACTGGAGGATAAAAAAGCCTTTGGCACAGTTTAAAAGAATCAGAGGGGAAGCAAAAATGGTGGAGTGGGTAGCACCAAGAGCCTATTCCTCCAAAGAAACACTGAATAACTGAGCAAAAATCTGTCAGAATCAACTTTTTAAGAACTCTGTAAAATAGTCAAAAGTTTATAGCAAATGAGTAAATGCTAAATCAAGAAAAAGTCAGCTGGGACAGCCATAAGCAAAAGAGTGAAATAGGACCACTATCTTACACCTTACTCAAAAATTAACTCAAAATGGATTAAAGACTTGAACATAAGACCTGAAACCATAAAACTCCTAGAAGAAAATATAGGCAGTAACCTCCTTGATGTCAGTCTTGGTGACAATTTTTTGGATTTGACACAAAAGCAAAGGTAACAGAAGCAAAAATAAACAAGTAGGACTATATTAAACTAAAAAGCTTCTGTGAAGCAAGGGAAACCATAAACAAAATTAAAAGGCAACATACCAAAGGGGAGAAAATATTTATAAATCATATGTCTGATAAGGGGTTAATATCCAAAATACATAAAGAACTCATACAATCAAACACTCTGATTAAAAAATGGGCAGGGGATCTGAATAGACATTTTTCTAAAGAAGACATACAGATGGCCAACAGGTACATGAAAAGGTGCTCAATATCATTAATCATCAGGGAAATGCAAATTAAAAGCACATTGAGGTATCACCTCATACCTGTCAGAATGACTTATCAAAAAGACAAGAAATAACAAGTGTTGGTGAGGATGTAGAGAAAAGGGAAACTTTGTGCACTATTGGTGGGAATGTAAACTGGTGCAGCCACTATGCAGAATAGCATGGAGGTTCCTCAAAAAATTAAAAGTAGAAATACTATATGATCCAGCAATTTCACTTTTGAGTATTTATATGAAGGAAACAAAAACACTAACTAGAAACGATATCTGCACCCCATGTTCACTGCAGCATTCTTTACAATAGCCAAGATATGGAAGCAACCTAAGTGCCCACTGATGAATGAATAAGTAAAATGTGATGTGTGTATATATATATATGCACACTTTTATATATGTAAGTATGTATATATATATATAACAGAATATTACTCAGCCATAAAAAAGAAGGGAATCTTGACATTTGTGACAACGTGGATGGACCTTGAGGACATTATGCTAAGTGAAATAAGTCAGACAGAGAAAGACAAATACCGTGTAATTTTCACTTATATGTGGAATCTAAAAACAAAACAAACAATGACGACAAATGAACTCATAGATACAGAGAAGAGATTGGTGGTTGCAAGAGGTGGGGGGTGGAGGATGGGTGAAACGGGTGAAGGTGGTCAAAAAGTCCAAACTTCCAGTTATAAAATAAATGTCATGAGGATGTAATTTATAGCATTATGACTGTAATTGATAATACTGTATTGCATATTTGAAAGTTGCTAAGAGAGTAAATCTTAAAAATTCTCATCACAAGGAAAATTTTTTAGTAACTACGTATAGTGATGGATGTTAACTAGACTTATTGTAGTGGTCATTTCACAATATACAGAGATAGCAAAGCTTTATGTTATACACTTGAAATTAATGTAATGCTATATGTCAATTATAGCTCAATCTTTAAAAAGAAGACAACTTAAAAATGGTAGGAAAGCTTTGCAGAAACTTTACTTGTCCTTACCCTAACCTCTTCCCCAGCTCACCTGCATTATTGAAGATAATTATCTGCATTCCCAGAGTGGGACTCTGGTTTCTGGTTCCAGATAAAGCAGAGCAGATCTCATTTTCAAAGAATTGTTTTTTTCTGTTCTGACCTGCTTGTGGCTACCTGAAGGGCTGATGCAAGGTGCTTGTCTCTGTTCTATCTATATGAGAAACCACTCAAGTTGGAAAAGCACTAGTTGTACAGCAGACCTCTAGAACTTACATAGCACCTATAGTTAACAATACTATATTGTACACTTAAATTTTGTTAAGAGGGTAGATCTCATGTTAAGTGCTCTTATCACAAAAAAAGGGAACATGCAGAAAATTTTAGAGGTGAAGGATATGTCTATTACCTTGATGGTGGTGATGTTTTCATGGGTGTATACATGTGTCCAAACTCATCAAATTGTATATATTAAATAGGTGTGTTTTTTTGTATGTAAATTATACATCAATAAAGCTGTTAAAAAAAGATGAAGAGTATGCAGAGGGGATTTCTCAAAAACATTTATTTAGTGCCTTACAAGGCACCTAAATAACCTTCTGCCACCTTGGACAAAATATTATAGTTGAGGGAAACTAAACATGCTGAAGCCTATGAGGAAAATCTGGGAGAGGGTTTCTTCAGGTTAGGGGATTCAAAAGCGTGTGCATATACTTGGGAATTTAGAAACCATGCATATACCCAGGAAAGGATGCAGTTCAGAAAAGACTTGAGAAGAACCTAAGCTTTCATCTCTGGCTAATCTCTAGGCTCAGCATTAGCAGTGAGTGACAGATAAGGCAGTTATAAACAGCTTGGTTAAATGTTAAAGGTGTAATAAAGAGTATAAATAATAAAGGTGTATAAAGAGTATAAAGAGGCAATTTGCAATGTCTAGGATATTTTTTTCTTTCTTTCCATTTTTTTTTACTCCAAGCATTCAAGAAAATCTCTTTAAAAAGACTAGCTGACCACAAGATATACAGAAAGAGACATTAGAGACCACATACAAAAAATAATACCGACTTTACAAAAGTAACTTAGAAAAGTCACTGAAAAAAACCCAACCACAACTCACAGCAAGCAACTAAAACAAACCCTGATGAGGTGAAATATCTGGTTTCCAGACCTACCACATTATAACATTCAAAATGTTCATATTTCAATGAAAAGTTATGAGGCATTCAAATAAACAAGAATGTATGGCCCATTCACAAAACAAATTAACCTAAATGTCCCAGAGGAAATACAGATATTGGATTTACTAGACAAAGATTAGTAAATCTACTATCTATCTTAAATAGGTCCAAAAAGCTAAAAGAAACCAGGAGAATGATGTCTTAAGAAATAGAGAATATCAATAAAGAGATAGAAATTATAAAAAGAAACCAAACAGCAATTCTGAAGCTGAAAAGTACAGTCATTGAAATGAAAAAATTCAATAACAGGTTCAACAGCAGATTTGAACAGGCAGAAGAAAGAAGCAGTGCACTTGAAGATAGGGCATTTGAAATTATACACTCTGAGAAGCAGAAAGAAAAAAGAATGAAGAAAAATAGAATCTAAGAGACCTGTGGGACACCATCAAATGTACCGAAAAACACCTAATGGTAGTCTCATAATGAAAGAAGAGAGAAAATAGAAGACTATTTTAAGAAATAATGACTGAAAACTTCCCAAATTTAATAGAAGTCATAAATCTACAATTTTAAGAAGCTAAGTGAACTCCAAGAAGGATAGATGAGAAGATATCCACACCAAGATATATTGAATCTTGAAAGCAATAAGAGAGAAACAACTCATCACATACAAGGGGGAGGTCCTCAATAAGATTAACATTCAATTTATCATCAGAAACCATGGAGACCCAAAGGAAGTGGGATGGCATATTATAGTGTTGAAAGAAAAAAATGCTTTCAACCAAGAATTCTATATCCAGCAAAACTGTCTCTTTCAAAAAATGAAGGAGAAATTAAGACATTCCAAATAAAAACTGAAGGAATTTTTTGCTAGTAGACTTACCCTCCAAGAATTGCTAAAGAGAGTCCTTCAGGCTGCAATGAAAAGACACTGGACAGTAACTTGAAGCCATATAAGAAATAAACTCTGGTAAAGTTAACTATACAAGAAAATATAAAAGTATTTTGTATGATTGATTTGTAACTACTCTTTTTCTATGTAACTTTAAAGAAAAATAAAAAGCAATAATTATAAATCTAAGTTACTGGACACCTAATATATAAAAAGGTAATGTGTGACAACAACCACATGAAGGGAGAGGAATGGAGCTGTATAGGAACAGAGTTTTTGTATACTATTGAAGCAAAAGTGGTATTAACTCAAAATTAATTGTTATAAATTTAATTGTATATTTATATTTGTACATTATATTGCATATTATACATATATTGTGTATTATAAAAGTAATTATAACTCCCAAGGTAACCAACTAAGAAAATAACTAAAATATGCAGAAAAGGAAATGAGAAAGGAATCAAAATGGTACACCACCCCAAAATCAATTAAACACAAAAGGAAGCAGTAATAGAGGAAATGAAGAGCAACAAAAGAAAGTGTATAAAACAAATAGCAACTAGGCAGAAATAAGTCCTTCTTCATCAGAAATTACTTTGAAAGTAAATGGAGCCCACATCACACCCATTAGGATGCCTTCTGTGATGGTTAATTTTATGTGTCACCTTTACTGGGCCATGATTATATTCAGATATTTGGTCAAACATTATTCTGGGTGTTTCTGTGATGGTGTTCTGGATGAGATTAATGCTTTAATTCACAGACTGAGTAAAGAAGATTGCCTTTCATAATGTAGGCAGACCTTGTGTAATCGGTTGAAGGACTGAATAGAATAAAAAGACTGACCGTCCCCCAAGTAAGAATTCTTTCTGCCTTTTAGCCTTTGAACAGACACATTGGTTTTTTTCTGCCTGTGGACTCACCCTGAAACATTGACTCTTCCTGGGTCTTGAGCCTGTCAGCCTTCAGACTGGAACTACATCATTGGCTTTCCTGGTTCCCAAGCCTTCAGACTTGGATTGGAACTAAACCATCAACTCTTCTGGGTTTCCCCCTTGCCAACTCATCCTGCAGATATTGGGGTTTTTCAGCCCCCATAATTTCATGAGCCAATTCCTTATAATAAATCTTTTCATAAGCACACACACATCCAAATGTTTCTGTTTCACAGGACATCCCTGACCAATATAGCCACTATCAAAAACCCTCCCAGAAAATAACAAGTGTTGGCAAGGAAAAATTAGAACGCTTGTGCACTGTAAGTTGGAATGTAAAGTGGTGCACCTGCTATGGAAAATACTATGGTGATTCCTCAAAAAATAAAAAAATAAATTATCATATAATCTAGCTATTCTGCTTCTGGTATATACCCAAGGAACTGAAAGTAGGGTCTTAAAGAAGTATTTGCATACCAATGTCCATTGCAGCATTAGTCACAATAGCCAAGAGGTGGAAGCAACCAAAATGTCCATCGACAGAAGGATGGATAAAGAAAATGTGGTATATACATAAAATGGAATGTTATGCAACCTTAAAAAGGGAGGAAATTCTGACACGTGACGACATGGATGAAACTTGAGGACATCACTGTAAGTGAAATAAGCCAGTCACAAAAAGACAAATACTGTATGTTTCCACTTATATGAGAAATCTAAAGTAGCCAAATTCATAGAGATAGAAAATAGAATAGTGAGTACCAGGGGGTGAGTGGAGAGGAAAAGGAAAGTTGTTGTTTAATGGGTATAGCGTTTCAGTTTTGCAAGATGAAAAAGCTCTGGGAATCTGTTTCACAATAATGTAAATATGCTTAACACTATTGAACTGTACACCTAAAAATGGTTAACATGGTAAAAATAGCTAAATAAATAAATAAATACCATTTGCCATTTATCTATAAAAAAAGTAGAAATTGGAAGAAAAGATTAAAAAATTATGCTCCAACTATATGATATCTATGAGAATAACTTTAGATCCAAAGGCAAAGGTAGATTGAAAGTTTCAGATAGAAAATTATATTTCATTCAAATAGTAACCAAATAAGAACTAGGATGGTTATACTAATATTAAAAAAATAGACGTAGGTTAAAGACTGCTAATAAAAACAAATAAGGACATTAAATATTGGTAAAAGACCAATTCCTCAAGGACATATAATAATTATAAACATGTACACACCAAAAAAACCACACTAAAACTCACAGCCCCAAGATGTATGAAGTAAACCTTGACAGAATTGATGGGCGAAAAAGACTGTTCTATAATAATAGTTGGGGACTTCAATGCCCCACTATCAATAATGGACAGAACAACTAGACAGAATATCAATAAGGAGATAGAGGACTTGACCAACACTATAAATAAACTAGATCCAACAGAAATGCACAGAACACTCCTCCTAACAATACCAGAATGCATATTTTCCTCAAGTGCACATGGTTCAGTCTTCAGGATAGACCACATATTATGCCACAACTTAAATCTGAATAAATTAAAAAGATTGAAATCATAGAAAGCATGTTCACCAACTACAATGGAATGAAACTAGAAATCAATAACACAGAAACTTCAGAAATTCACAAATATGCATATATTCAACAACACACTCTTGAGCAAGCAATTGTTCAAAGAAGAACTCACAAAGGAAATTAGAAAATACTTTGGAGTACTATTCAGCCAAAAAAGGGAAATGTTGCCATTTACAGCAACATAAACAGACTTTGAGGGCATTATGCCAAGTGAAATAAGACAGAGAGACAAATACTGTATAATCTCACATATATGTGAAATCTATAAAAGAAACAAAGCCAAACTCATAGAAAAAGAGATCAGATTTAGGGTTACCAGAGGTGGGGGGTAAAGAGAGGGGAAATTGGATGAAGATGGTCAAAAGTTACAAACTTCCAATTGTGAGATAAAAAAGTACTAGGGATGTAGTGTGCATCATGATGGCTGTAGTTAACACTGCTGTGTGGTAAACAGATGGTCCCTGACTCATGCTGGTTTGACTTAAGATTTTTCAACTTTACAATGGTGTGAAAGTGATATGCATTCAGTAGAAACTGTACTTTGAATTTTGAATTTTGATCTTTTCCCAGGCTAGCAATATGCGGTATGATACTCTCTCATGATGCTGAGCAGTGGCAGTGAGCCACAGCCACATGATCACCAGGGTAAACAACCAATATTAAAACCATTCTGTACCCATACAACCATTCTGTTATTCACTTTCAGCACAGTATTCAATAAATTACATGAGATATTTAACACTAGGTTTTGTGTTGGATGATTTTGCCCAATGGCAGGCTAATATAAGTGTTCTGAGCATGTTTAATGTAGGTGAGACTAAGCTATGTTTGGAAGATTAGATGTATTAAGTGAATTTTTGACTTACAATATTTTCAACTTACAATGGGTTTATAAGGATGTAACCACATTGTAAGTCAAGGTAGATCTGTATTTGAAAGTTGTTAAGAGAGTAGGCCCTAAGAGTTCTCATCAAAAGAAAAAAATTTTTTTCTTTTTATTTTTTTCATTTTTTTAAGATTTTATTTTTCCCTTTTTCAAAACCCCCTGGTACATAGTTGTATATTCTTCATTGTGGGTCCTTCTAGTTGTGGCATGTGGGACGCTGCCTCAGCGTGGTTTGATGAGCAGTGCCATGTCCGCACCCAGGATTTGAACCCACGAAACACTGGGCTGCCTGCAGTGGAGCGCGCTAACTTAACCACTCAGCCATGGGGCCAGCCCCTCTTTTTATTATTATTTTTGTATCTATATGAGACAATGGATGTTAGCTAAATTTATTGTGGTAATCATTTCATGATATATGTAAGTCAAATCATTATGTGTATACCTCAAACTTATACAGCACTGTATGTCAATTATATCTCAATAAAGCTGGAAAAAAATGCTTTGAGACAAGTGAAAACAAAAACTCAACATACCAAAACTTATGGGATTCAGTGAAAGGAGTGCTTGGAGGGACATTCATAGCTGTAAATGTGTACATTAAAAAAGAAATAATAAGTGATGTCAGGAACATGGCAGAGTGAGCTATTCCCTTTATCTCTCCCCCTTTGAATTAAAACTAAATGAACATTCATTGGCCAATGGAGGATACACACACAGTACAAGACACCTGAAAGAACCACACAGATATATATCTGAAGATGGATGGACTGGGTTCCTGAGGAGTAGTGGAGATAGGTGAGTGTTCCCCTACCCTTCCCCGGCAGCCCTATGTGCATAAGCAAACCCTTTCCCAGCTGCAGGAGCACACACAGTGCTGCTGTGGCCCTGCTCATGCATTGGCAAAACTGTAAGAAGAGGTGGTGGCAGATCTGCACATGTGCATGAACGCATTCCAGGGGGGTAGAGTACCCACAGTGCCACTGCAGACCCTCATATGGGAATGTGCTTGGGAGCAATGGTAACAAGAGGTGGTGGCAGCCCTGAACACATGTGCGTATGACTTCCCAGCTAATAGGAGTGCCCACCGTGCTGCTGCAGTCACCATGTGTGGCCCCAACTCAGACAACACAAAGCCCTGCCCACCAAGGACAGTGGACTGTGCTTGTGTAAGAAGAGGCAGTAAGAAGAGGCAGTGGCAGATCTGTGCATGCATTCAAAAGTTTTCCTGGCTGGGGGGGAGCACCCATAGTGCTGCTGTGGCACTACAAGTGGGAACATGCCTCAGTAAGACTGTAAGAAGAGGCAGAAACAACCCTGAGCCCAGGCATGAACGCTTTCCTGGCCTGCAGGAGTGCCCACTGTACCTGCGCAAGTTCCAGCAGATGGGTGGGATCAGAAACACAGCTCCTGCTTGCCCCCCGTCATAGTAGGTGGAATCTGAAACCTGATACTACCACAAATGTGCTGGTAAAGGATTAGTTCATCAAACACCATGAGAAACTACAGTAACAATTCAGAGCAGAAGGAAAATGACAAGTCTTCAGAAATCAACCATGAAGTCACAGAAATTTACAATCTAAATGACAGATTTTCAAAACAGTGTCATAAAGAAACTCAATGAGTTACAAGAAAACTCAGAAAGACAGTTCAGTGACCTCAGGAATAAAATTAATGAGCAGAAGGAATACTTCACCTGAAACTATAAAAAAAAATCCAAGCAGAGACTGAAACTATAAAAAAAAATCCAAGCAGAAATTCTGGATATGAAGAACACAATTAATGAGGTAATAAATAATCTAGAATCCTTAAAAAATAGAGCTGATGTTATAGAGGAATTAATAATTTAGAGGATAGAAATATAGAAATGCTTCAGGTGGAGGAGAAGAGAGAACTAAGATTTTAAAAAATGAAGGAATTCTTTGAGAAATATCTGACTGAATTAAGAAAAGCAACATAAGTATTATAGGTATTCCAGAGGGAGAAGCGGGGGAGAAAGGAGCAGACAGCTTGTTCAAAGAAATAATAGCTGAGAACATTCCAAAACTGGGGAAGAAACTGGACTTACAAATACATGAAGTCAATAGAACTCCTAATTACATCAATGCAAAAAGACCTTCTTCAAGGCACATACTAGTAAAACTGGCAAAAGTCAATGACAAAGAAAAAATATTAAGGGCAGCAAGGCAGAAGAAAATAATCTATGAAGGAACCACTATCAGGGTTTCAGTGGATTTCTTGGCAGAAACTTCACAGACTAGGAGAGAATGGAATGATATATTCAAAATACTGAAAGATAAAAATTTTCAGCCACGAATACTCTATCCAATGAAACTATCCTTCAGATACAATGGAGAAATAAAAACTTTCCTAGATAAACAAAATCTACAGAGTTCATCACCACTAGACCTCCCCTGCAAGAAATGATCAAGGATGCCCTCACACCTGAAACAAAAAGGCAGGGATCCACAAAGCTTTGAACAAGGAGATAAATAGACAAAATCAGAAAACTGCAGCTTTCTTTCAGAACAGGGTAGCAAAATCTTGATTATGACTTAAAAGATAAAGGGACAGCAAGCATCAAAAGTAAGTATAAAAACTTCAACTTAGTCACAAACTCACAACACAAAACGGAATAACTTTTGACAATAACTCAGAAGAGGAATGAGAAAGGGATGGAACCTACTTAGACTAATGAAGATAAGAGGCTATCAAAAAATGACCTATCCCATATAGGAGAACTTTTATACAAACCTCACAATAACTGCTAAACAAAAAATCAGAGGAGAGCCATAATTCATAAATAAAGAGAAAACCACCACAGAAGACCACGAAACTGAAATGGCAGTCAGAACTACAAAGGAAAAGAAACAATGGAAATATAGAACAACTGGAAAACAAGAGATAAAAAGGCAGTATTAAGCCCTCATATATCAATAATCACTTTAACTGTAAATGGATTAAATTCTCCTACCAAAAGACACAGAGTGGCTGCATATATTAAAAAAACAAGGCCCAACAATATGCTGCCTCCAGGAAACACATCTCAGCTCTAAAGACAAACCTAGACTCAGAGTGAAAGGATGGGAGACAACACTCCAAGAAAATGGCAAACAAAAGAAAGCAGTTGTTACCGTGCTTATATTGGACAAAGAAGACTTCAAGATAAAAAAGACGATGAGACACAAAGAGGGGCAGAATATAATGATAAAAGCAACATTCCACCAAGAGGACATAACACCTATGAATATATATGTACCTAACAAAGGACCACCAAAGTGTATAAAGTAACTATTAACAGACCTAAAAGGAGAAATTAACAGCAACAAAATAATAGTATGAGACCTGAACACTCCACTTACATCGATGGATAGACCACCCAGACAGAAAGTTAACAAGAACATACTGGATTTAAATGAAAAACTTGATCAGAGGGACTTTATGTATACGTATAGAGATAGCATTCCATCCAAAAACATCAGAATACACATTCTTCTCAAGTGGACCTGGAACATTCTCAAAGATAGATCATGTGTTGGGAAAGAAGGCAAGCCTCAATAAATTTAAGAAGATTGAAATCATATCAAGCCTCTTTTCCAACCACAATGCTATGGAACTAGGAATCGATGACAAGAAAAAGCTGAGAGAGTCACAAATACGTGGAGACTAAACAATGTGCTACTAAACAACCACTGGATCAATGAAACAATCAAAGGAGATGTGAAAAAATACCTGGAGAAAAATGAAAATACAATATACCAACTCATATGGGATGCAGCTAAAGCAGTTATAAGAGGGAAATTCAAAGCAATACAGGCCAACCTCCTCAACAAACAAGAAAAATCTCAAACCAGTAATCTTAAACTACACCTAACAGAACTAGAAAAAAACAAACAAAGCCCAAAGTCAGCAGGAGAAGGGAAATAATAAAAAATTAGAGCAGAAATAAATGAAACAAAGACTAAAAAGCCAGTAGAAAGGATCAAGGAAACTAAGAGCTGGTTCTTTGAGAAGATAAACAAAATTGACAAACCCTTAGGCAGACTCAATAAGAAAAAAGAGAGAAGGCTTAAATAAATAAAGTTAGAAATGAAAGAGGAGAAATTACAATGGACACTAGAGAAATAAAAAAAGATTATAAGAGAAGACTATGAAAAATTATATGCCAACAAATTGGATAACCTAGAAAAAAAGGATAAATTCTTACACTTATAGCACTCCACAAAACTGAATCAAAAAGAAATAAAGAATCTGAATGGACCAATCACAAATAAAGAGAATGAAACATTAATCAAAAACCTCCCAAAAAACAAAAGTCTAGGACTAGATGGCTTCTCTGGAGAATTCTACAAATCATTCAAAGAAGATTTCATACCTATCATTTTCAAAATATTCCAAAAAATAAAGAAGATGGAACACTTTCTAACTCATTCTAGGAGGTGAACATCACCCTGATCCCAAAACCAGACAAGGAAAACACAAAGAGGGAAAATTACATGCCAATATTGCTGTTAAACATAGATGCACAAATCCTCAACAAATAATTAACAAACCAAATATAGCAATACATTAAAAAGATCATACGCCATGATCAAGTGGGATTTATACCAGAGACCAAGGTATGGTTCAACATCTGTAAATCAATCAGTCTGATACACCACATTAATAAAAAGAGGAATAAAAATCACAAGATCATCTCAATAGATGCAGAGAAAGCATTTGACAAAATCCAATATCCATTTGTGATAAAAACTCTCAATAAAATGCATATATAAGGAAAGTACCTCGACACAATACAGGCCATATATGACAAACCCACAACCAACATATTCAGTAAAGTTTCAGGATACAAGATCAATACACAAAAATCAGATGTATTTGTATACCCTAGCAATGAAAAATCCTGAAAAACAATTCCATTTAAAATAGCATCCAAAAGAATTAAATACCTAGGGATAAATTTCACCAAGCAGTTGAAAGACTTGGACTTTGAAAACTGCAAAACATTGCTAAGGATGTTACAGAAGACCTAAATAAGTGGAATGACATCCTGTGTTTGTGGATTGGAAGAGAATATTGTTATGTTGGCAATACTACTAAAAATGATCTACAGATTCAGTACCATCCCTATTTAAAGTCCAACAGCCTTTTTTTTTTTTCTAGGAAATGGAAAAGCTGATCCTTAAATTCATGTGGAACTGCAAGGGGCTACAAAAAGCCAAAATGCTATTGAAAAAGAAAAAATCACAGGACTCACACTTCCAATTTCAAAACTTAATTCCATGCTACAATAATCAAAATAGCATGGTACTAGTATAAGGATAGACATATAGACCAATGGAATAGAATTGAGAATCCAGAAATAAACCCATTTAGCTATGGCCACGTGATTTTTGACAAGGATTCTGAGTCCATTCAATAGGGAAAGGAGAATCTCTTCAACAAATGTTGCTGCCATATGCTGCAGAAATCCCTCCTGCTCAAGGGAGATCAGTCTTTTATTCTGTCAGGCCTTCAACTGATTGGATGAGACTCGCCCATATTTTGGAGGGCAATCTGCTTTACCTAATGTCCACTGACTTAAATGTTAACTTCATCCATATACCTGATGAGGGGACAATATCCAATATATGCAAGGAATGTCTACAACTCAATAGCAAAAAGACAAATAATCCAATTATAAAATGGGCAAAGGAATTGAATAGATATTTCTCCAAAGAAGACATACAAATGCCCTATAGTTATATGAAAATGTGCTCAACATCAATAATTATCAAGTAAATTCAAATCAAAACCACATTGAGATATCACCCCACACCTGCTAGGATGGCTATTAAAAAAACAAAAGTTAGCAAGTGTGTTTTTTTAAAATATTTTATTTTTTCCTTTTTCTCCCCAAGCCCCCCAGTACATAGTTGTATGTTCTTCTTTGTGGGTCCTTCTAGTTGTGGTATGTGGGACGCTGCCTCAGCATAGTTTGATGAGCAGTGCCATGTCCGCGCCCAGGATTCGAACCAACAATACACTGGGCCGCCTGCAGCAGAGCGCGTGAACTTCACTGCTCGGCCATGGGGCCAGCCCCAGCAAGTGTTTTTAAGGATGTGGAGAAATTGGAACCCTTGTGCACTGTTGGTGGGAATGCAAAATGGGGCGGCTGTTATGGAAAACAGTATTCAGGTTCCTCAAAAATTTAAAAATAGAACTACCATGTGATCCAGCAATCTCACTTCTAGGTGTTTACCCCAAATCATTGAAAACAAGAGTTTGAAGAGATATCTGCACTCCCACATTCATTGCAACATCATTTGCAATAGCTAAGATATGGAAACAACCTGTGTGTCTATCAATGGATGATCTGATAAAGAAAATACATATGGTATATTCATAGTATGGAATATTTTTAAGCAACAAAAAAGAAGGAAATTCCACCATATGTATTCACATGAATGAACCTGGAAAGCATTATAAGTGAAATAAATCAGTTATAGAAAGACAAATACTACATGATTCCACATATATGAAGTATCTAAAGTAATCAAACTCATCAAGCAGACAGTAGAATTATGGTTGCCAAGGGCAGGGGTAAATGAGGTGTTGTTTTTCAATGGGCATAAAATTTCAATTATTCAAGATGAATAAGTTCTAGAGATCTGCTGTACAACATAGTACCTATGGTTAACAATACTGTATTATGCATTTAAAAAATTTGTTAAGCGGGGAGATCTCATGTTAAATATTTTTACCACAAAAAAACCAAAGGGGCACAAGGAAAATTTTGGAGGTGGTGAATATGTTTATTACCTTGACTATGGTGATGGTTTTATGGGTGTATGCATATGTCCAAACTTGTCAAATTACATACATGAAATATGTGCAGTTTTTTGTATATCAATTATACCTCAATAAAGCTGTTAAAAAATAAATGTTAACCTCATCCAAAAACAACCTCACAGAAATATCCAGAATAATGTTTCTTCACATATCTAAGCACCATAGCGAAGTAAAGCTGACACATAAAATTGACCATGGCAAACTCTTAGAAGAATATATAGGAGTAAATCTTCATGACATTGTATTTGGCAATGGATTCCTAGATGTGACACCAAAGGGACAGATAACAAAAGAAAAACAGAATAAATTACACTTCATGAAAATTAAAAAAAATAACTTTTGTGCATCAAAGGACATTACCAAGAAAGTGAAAAGGCAACCTATAGAATGGGAGATGATATTATCAAATCACAACCTTGCTAAGGCTCTAGTATCCAGAATATATAAAGAATGCTTAAAACTCAATGACAAAAAGACAAACAACCTAATTAAAATGGACAAATGAGTTAAATTGACATATCTCCAGTGAAGTTATATAAATGGCCAATAAGCGCAAGAAAAGATGCTCAACATAACTAGCCATCAGGGAAGTGCAAATCAATACCACAATGAGATACCACTTCACACCCACTAGGGTGGCTACAACAAAAAATTCAAAAACAAGTGTTGATGAGGAGATGGAGAAATTGGAACCCTTGTACATTGTTAGTGGGAATGTCCAATTGTGCAGCTGCTGTGGAAGACAATATAGTCATTCCTCAGAAAGTTAAACATAGAATTACCATACGAACCAGCAAGTCTACTCCGAGGTATATCCAAAAGAATTGAAAGTAGGCACTCAAATACTTATACCTGAGTTCATAGTAGCTAAAAGTGGGAAAAAACCCAAAAGTTCATCAACGGATTAATGGATAAACAAATGTGGTATATTCATACAATGAAATATTATATAGCAATAAAAATAATCAAAATATTGATAAGTGCTAAAACATGGATGAACTTTGAAGGCATTACACTAGGTGAAAGAAGGTCAAAAAGTCATATATTATATCATTCTATTTATATGAAATATCTAGAGTAGTTAAATCTGTGGGAGCAGAAAGTAGATTGGTGGATATCAGGGGGTAGGGGAAGAAGAACATTGGCATGACTGCTTAATGGATACAGGGGTTTCTTATGAGGTAATAAAAATGTTTCCAAGACTTTAGTTCTGTGTGAAAGGAGCTTGTATATTGCCACTTTATTCCAACAAAAAGTGAAAAGCTGAACAGACTGAAAAATCAACACCTCCTCTTGGATCCATAAGTGGGGGAAGACACAGGAAAAACTGCTGTCCCCAGGAGTGGAGAGAAAAAGAGGCAAATAAAGGGAGTCATGGCTTATCAGAACAGAGATTCACCAATGGAATCCTCCACAGGAACCAGTGCTAGGTTAATAAAACCTGAACTGTAATTGATGAATGGCTGGATGCTCAGTGTGGACAACACTGAGAGTAAAAATTCCAGGGGGACCCAGTCATTGGTGGGCCTCCACAGTAATGATTTACCTACAGGAGATTGATCAGGTTCCCACAGTAAATAGCAGAGAAATATCCTCCCATGCTTCTGGCAGAGGCAGAGGAAAACAAACCAATTTGAAACACATGAGCACTCTGAAAGAACAGCACTCCATTCTTCTCAACAAGACCTGCCCTCAGGGGAAACTAGTTAACTAAAACCTAACCTCCTGGGCTATTATCAAAGCCTAACTGACTTGGGGAAGGGAAATACCCAAATTCAGTCAGCTCTAGTCTACCATGTGGGAGAAGGGAAATAACCAACTCCTGCCCATTATAGCCAACCTGTCCCACATGAGGGGGGAGAAAAAACTGAGAAACTCTTGTTAAGTTCATAGTCCAGAGGCATAGGCTCACTGAAATATTAAGACCTAATCATAGGCTACAGAATGCTTCTTCTCCCCCCCCCCCACACCTCACCACCACATTACTAAAGGCCAATTTACAGCAGTTCCCTTTGCCAGGTACATTATGTCCAGCTATCAAAAAATTATGCCATACCAAGAGGCAAAAGACACAATTTAAGAGATGGAGCAAGTCTCGGAATCAGACCTGGCAGAGATGTTGGAATTATTAGACTGAGAATTTTAAAAAAGCTATGATTGATCTGGTAAGGGCTCCAATGGATAAAGTAGACAGCATGCAAGAACAGAAGGGCAATACAAGTGGAGAGATGGAAATCCTAAGAAAGTACAAAGAAGAAACTCTAAGGATAAAAAACACTATATCAGAAATAAATAATACCTTTAAGGGGCTTATTAGTAAGCTGAACAGAGCTAAAGAAAGAATCTCTGAACTACAGGATATATCAATAAAATCCTCAAAAACTGAAAAGCAAAGAGAACAGAGACTGAAAAAAAAAAGCAGAACAATCAAGAACTGTAGACAATTACTAAAGATGTAACATGTATAATGGGAATATCAGAAGGAGAAGAAACAGGGAAAGGAACAGAAGAACTATTTGAAATAGTAGTGACTGAGAATTTCTCCATATTAATGTAAGACAACAAACCACAGATCCAGGAAGCTCAGAGAACACCAAGCAAGATAAATGCCAAAAGTTACACCTAAGCATATCATTTTCAAACTACAGAAAATCAAAAATAAAGAAAAAATCCTGAAAGGAGCAAGAGGAAAAAATATCTTACCTGTAGAGAAACAAAGATAGGAATTATATCAAACTTATTTTCAGAAGCCATGCAAATGAGAGGAGAGTGGAGTGAAATATTTAAATTGTCAAGAGAAAAAACCCTACCAATACAGAATTCTATACCCTTCAAAATTATCCTTCAAAAGTGGAGGAGAAATAAAGGTCTTTTCAGACAAACAAACTTGAGGGAATTAATTTGTTTCCAGTATACCTGCTTTGCAAGAAATGTTAAAAGAAGTTCTTTAGAGAGAGGGAAAATAATATAGGTCAGAAACTCAGGTCTACATAAAGCAAACTAAAAAAGCATTGAAAAAAGAATAAGCGAAAATAAATAAAAACTTTTATTTTTCCTATTCTTAATTGATATAACAGATAATTCGTTCAAAATAATAATAGCAACAATATATTTGAGTATGTATGCTTTTGTATATATTTTATGTGTGTGTGTGTGTATATATATATAGTTAGTTAGTTATGGTTATGTATAAGTGAAATGGATGACTGCAATGGTACAAGAAACAAGATGGAGAAATTAGGATTATACTGTTATTATTAGGTATTCGCATTACCTGTGAAGTTGTATAGTGTTATTTGAAAGTGGACTTGGATTATCTGTAAATGTGTATCTCAAACTATGGGGCAGCCACTAAAAAACGTAAAGAAGTAAAACCAATATGCTAAGAAAGAAGAGAAAATGGAATCATATGAAATGCTCAATTAAAACCACAAAAAGCAGAAAAAGAGTGGAAGACAAAAATAGGAACAAAGAACAAGTGCAAGAAATAGAAAACAGTAATAGATATTAATCCAACTATATCAATAATCACTCTAAACATCAATAATCTAAATATACCAATTGAAAGACAGAGATTGTCAAAGTGTACCAAAAAACAAGACCCAATTACATGTTGTCTACAAGAAACCCACTTTCTTTTTTTCAGCTGTGTTGAGGTTTAATTGACAAATACAATTGTAATATAAAGTGTACAACATAATTTGATATACACATACACTGTGATGGGATTCTCACAATTGAGTTAATTCACACATCCATCCCTCACACATTTACCTTTCTTTTTTTTATAAGAATACTTAAGATTTACTCTCTCAGAAAATTTCAATTATATAATACAGTATTATCAACTATAGTCACCCTACTATACATTAGGTCCTCAGAACTTATTCATTTTGTAACTGAAGGTTTGTATTCTTTTACCAACCTCTCAACACTTCTCCCTCCCTGAGCCCCTAGCAACCACCATTCTATTCTTTAAGGGACCCGTTTTAAATATAAAGATACATATAGATTAAAAATAAAGGAGTGAAGGAAAATATACCAAGCTAATGCAAATTAAAAGAAAGCAGGAGTAGCTATATTAATTTCAGACTGAGAAGACTTCAAAGTAAGGAAAGTCAACAGGGATAAAAAGGGCGTTATATAATAATAAAGGGGTCAACTCTCCACAAAGGCTTAACAATCCTTAATGTGTATGTGCCTAATAATCGGATGTCAAGTTATGTGAGGCAAAAACTAATGGAATTACAAAGAGATACAGATGAATCCACTATCATGGTTGGAGACTTCTAAACCCCTCTATCAGAAATAGGTCCAGCAGGCAGAAAATCAGTAACAACATAGTTGAACTCGATGGTGTCATCAATCAACTGGTTTTAATTGACATCTATCTACTAATTCATCTAGCAACAACAGAATACATATTCTTCTCAAGCACGTGTAGAACATTCACCATGGTAGACCACATTCTGGACCACAAAACACCCTTTAACAAATTTAAAAGATACAATGTCTGCTCTCTGACCATAACGGAATTAAACTGCTGTTGATCTCCTCCATTCAGTGCTGGGTGTCATGTGTTTGGTCATCTCTGTAACCCAAGAGTGGAAATCCCTCCCTCACCAATGGGGAGACTAAGAGGCAACTATAACACTATCCACAGGAGCTGGATCCATTTCAGCCTAGCCCACAGGGCCATAGTTCCACCTAAGTCTGTCATGGCACCTGCTACACTAGAGGAATCCCTAGAGATCAGACTTATTAAAAGGCCAACTCTCCAGTTCAATTCAACAACTGGTTTCTGAACACCTGCTATATGCTAGATTTGTTTTATTAGGTGCTGGGGTATGGGGATGAATCCCATATCTTCAAAGACACAGATGCATAACCAATACTTTTAATGCTACACAATAAGGTCTCAGCAAGAGGTGTGCCAGGATGAGGTGGGGCCACAGAGAGGGCTTCCTGAAGGTGAGAACAACTAAAGCACTTCAAGGACGGAAACACGGAAAGGGAGACAGGGTCGGTTTGGAGGGTGGTTCAGAGAAAGTTAAACTGTGGGGATAAAGTGATCAAGTGTGGTCCAGCATCTCTGGGTGTGGCCTCAGAAACAACCTGGTAAGAAGAGTGCTTTCTCCCTCTCTCTGATTCAGCCCTCCCTCCTATTTATTCATTCATTTAAAAATGTTTATTAAAAGCCCACTGCATGTTAGTCAATATTCTACTTTCTGGAGCTTACATCTCATAGGAAGAAACAGACAACACACAATTAAACATATAAAAAATGTTAAGATTAAGATTTAATCCATGAAGGAAATTAATTTAATGATACCATATAGAGAAATTAGTTTAGAGGACACAAATTCAGATAGATTGCTCATGGAAGAAGTTCTGGTTAGTCACAGCTGTGTAACAAACTACCCCAAACTTAGTAATAATAAACAACAAAAATCATTTATTATTATTACCTCACACAGATCTTGGGGTTGATTTGGCTTGGTTAAGGGTTCTTAATTGGTCTCTTATGTGGTTGCTGTCAGATGGCAGTGGTGCTGGAGACATCTTGGAGACTTCACTCACGTGTCTGATACATAGGTTGGAAGATTCAAACAACAGGGGGCTCCTCCAGCATCTCTTGTTATTTTTATGTTGTTTCTCCATGTGAATTCTCCAGTATGGTGGCTTCGGGATAGCTGGACTTTGTATGTGGTGGTTCCCAGGAGTGCATCCTGAGAGAAAGGCACATGAAAGCTTTAACATCTTTCATGGCCTAGCCATGGAAGCCAGACAATATCACTTTTCTTGCATTCTATTCATTGAGGCAGTCACAAAAGCCCTGCCCATTTTTGAGGGGATGGGACATAAACTTCACCTCTTGATGGCAAGAGTGTCAAAGAATTTGAAGACATTTTTAAAAACACTTCAGAAGGATTCACTGAGAAGGTAGCATTTGAGCTGAGATCTGAAAAATAATGAATCAACCCTGTGAAAAATCTTGGAGAATAGTATCAGGTAGAAATAAAATGAAGACCTAAGCCCTGAAGGCAGGAAAGGAAGAGAAAAGAAGGTAATTTTTCCTGTATTGTAGTGGGCAGAGAGGGGTGCTGTGAATTGAAACAGGTGAGGGGCTTGATTTTCTAGACTATGGAAAGAATTGGGATTTTACTCTAAGTGCAGGGGGAGCCAATCAAGAATTTTAGGCAATGATCCAAAAACATTCCTCACAGAAATAGAACAAAGAATCCTAAAATTTATATGGAACAACAAAAGACCCTGAATAGCCAAAGGATTCCTGAGAAAAAAGAACAAAGCTGGAAGTATCACACTCCCTGATTTCAAAAGACACTACAAAGCCATAGTAACCAAAACACCATGGTACTGGCACAAAAACAGACACACAGATCAATGGAACAGAATTGAGAGCCCAGAAGTAAGCCCACACATTTATGGACAGCTAATATTCGATAAGGGAGCCAAGAGCATATGATGGAGAAAGGAGAGTCTCTTCAATAAATGGTGTTGGGAAAACTGGATGGCCACATGCAAAAGAATGAAAGTAGACGATTCCCTTACACCATGCACAAAAATCAATTCAAAATGGATTAAAGACTTGAATGTAAGACCCAAACCATGAAACTTCTAGAAGAAAACATAGGCAGTACGCTCTTTGACATCATTCTGAGCAGCATATTTTCAAGTCCCTTGTCTGACTGGACAAGGGAAACAAAAGAAAAAATGAACAAATGGGACTACAACAAACTAAAAAGCTTCTGCACAGCAAAGGAAACCATCAACAAAATGAAAAGACAACCTAACAATTGGGAGAAGATATTTGCAAACCATATATCAGATAAGGGGTTAATATCCAAAATATACAAAGAACTAATACAGCTCAACAACAAAAAAACAACAATCCGATTAGAAAATGGGCAAAAGATCTGAACAGAGATTTCTCCAAAGAAGATATACGGATGGCCAACAGGCATATGAAAAGATGCTCAACATCATTAGCCATCGGGTTAATGCAAATCAAAACTACAATGAGGTATCACCTCACTCCGTTCAGAATGGCTATAATTAACAAGACAGGAAACAACAAAGGTTGGAGAGGATGTGGAGAGGGGAACCCTTGTTCACTGCTGGTGGGAGTGCAAACTGGTGCAACCACTATGGAAAGCAGTATGGAGTATCCTCAGAAAATTAAGGATAGATCTACCATATGATCCAGCTATCCAACTGCTGGGTATTTATCCAAAGAACTTGAAAACACAAAGGCATAAAGATACTTGCACCCCTGTGTTCATTGCAGCACTATACACAATAGCCAAGACTTGGAAGCAACCTAGGTGCCCATCAAGGGACGAATGGATAAGGAAGATGTGGTATTTATACACGATGGACTACTATTCAGCCATAAGAAATGATGAAATCCGGCCATTTGTGACAACATGAATGGACCTTGAGGGTATTATGCTGAGTGAAATAAGTCAGAGGGAGAAAGTCAAATACCATATGATCTCACTCATAAGTAGAAGATAAAAACACCCACAAACACATAGCATTGGGGATTGGATTGGTGGTTAACATAGGGGAGGGGGAGGAGGGAGGGCAAAAGGGGTGATGAAGCTCACGTGTGAGGGGATGGACTATAATTAGTTTTTGGGTGGTGAACATGACGTAATCTACACAGAATTCGAAATATATTATGATGTACATCCGAAAATAAACAAAATAAACAAATAAATAAGAAAGAATTTTAAGCAATGAGGTGACATAATAAGATTGTATTTTTGTTCTTCTGTACAAAAAGTATATAGTATATGCATGTTAAATAACAAAAATAAAATATAGATAAAGCAAACACATGTATTCAGTACCCATCTTAGAAAATAGAACACTGTAAGTAACTTGAAAGCATCCTGTGCACCCCTTATCTAACACCCTTCCATTTTTCCCAGAGGAAATCACTACTCTGAACTTTGGCTTAATAATTCTTTTATCTATCTATCTATGCATATTTTTTTTTTACCTCATATGTATGTATCCCTAAAGAATATATTGTCCTAGTTTGCCTGTTTATTTGATATTTATACACACGGAATCATAATGTATGTGTTCTGAAACTTGCCCTTTTCAATATTATTTTTTATTTATTTATTTTTGGTGAGGAAGATTAGCCCTGAGCAAACATCTATTGCCAATCTTCCTTTTTGCTTGAAGAAGATTGTCGCTGAGCTAACTTCTGTGCCAGTCTTCCTCTATTTTGTATGAAGGACACTGCCACAGCATGGCTTGATGAGTGGTGTGTAGGTCCGCACCCAGGATCTGAATGTGTGAACCCTGGGCCACTGAGGCAGAGTGTGTGAACTTAACCACTACACCACCGGCTGGCCCCCTAGCTAACATGATTTTAATCAAGTTTGTTGATGTGTAATTTATATATAACAAAATACATGCATTTTAAGTGTACAGCTAGATGCATTTTTACAAATGTATATATTCTCACATAACCATCAGAACAACAAAGATATAGAGCATTTCCATTATCTAAAAAGATTAATTTGTCCCCCTTCCCAGTCAATCCCCTCCTCCCATTTCTGATCCTAGGCAAACACTGATTTGCTTTATATCACCATATATTTTATTTTTCTTTCCTACAGTTTTGATATATAAAATTGTATGGTAAGTATTCTATTTTTTCTTGAGATACAAATGGTATAACATTATATTAGTTTCAGGTGTACAACATAATGATATGACATTTGTATATATTGTGAAAGGATCACCACAATAAGTCTAGGTAACATCTGTCACAACACATAGTTACAGTGTTTTTTTCTCGTGATGAGAAGTTTTAAGACTTATTCTCTTAGCAAATTTCAAATATACAATACAATATTAAACTATAGTCACCAAACTGTGACTTATTTATTTTACAACTGAAAGTTTGTACCTTTTTACTTCCTTCACCCAATTTTCACACCCTTTACCCTCACCTCTGACGACCACCAATCTGTTCTCTGTGTATATGTTCAGGTTTTTTTAGATTCCACATAAGTAAGACTGTTCCATGTTTGTCTTCTTTGTCTGACTTATTTCACTTTATTTTTTGGAACAGATTGATAAGGATTGGTATTAATTCTTCTTTAAATGTTTGGTAGAATTCATCAGTAAAGCCATTTGGTCCTGGACTTTTGTGTGTTGTAAGGTTTTTGATGACTGATTCAATCCTCTTATAATTAATAGGTCTGTTTAGATTTTCTGTTTCTTCATGATTCAGTCAAGGTGGATTATATATTTCTAGGAATTCATCTACTTGTTCTAGGTCGTCCAATTTGTTGGTGTATAATTGTTCTCTTATGATCTTTGGCTTTCTATGTTATCATTTGTAACATCTTTTTCACTTCAGATTTTATTTATTTGAGTCCCTTTTCTCTTTTTCTTGGTGGTTCTAGCTAAAAGTTTGTGTATTTTCTTTATCTTTTAAAAAAACAGCTCTTAGTTTCATTGATCTTTTCTGTTGTCTTCATACTCTCTATTTTATATATTTCCTCTCTGATCTTTATTATTTCCTTCCTTTTACTAACTTTGGGCTTCATTCATTCATCTTTTTCTAGTTCCTTGAGGTGCAAAGTAAAGTTGTTTATTTGAGATCTCTCTTGTTTCTTGATGTAAGCAATTTTTTTTTTGCTATGAACTTCCCTTTCAGAACTGCTTTTGCTGCATTCCATGAGTTTCGGTATATTTCCCATGTTCATCCGTGTCAAGGTTTTTTTTTTTTTTATCTCTCTTTTGATTTCTTCTCTGACCCATTGGTATTCAATATCATGGTGTTTAATCTCCACATATTTGTGAATTTTCCAGTTTTATTCTTGTAATAGAATTCTAGTTTCTACCACTGTGGTTGGAAAAGATGTTCGATGTGATTTCAATCTTCTTAAATCTATTAAGACTTGTTTTGTAGCCTAACACATGATCTATCTTGGAGAATGTTCCATTTGTGCTTGAGAAGAATGTTGCTTTTGGATGGGATATTCTGTATATGTCTGTTAAGTCCATCTGGTTTAATGTGTCATTGAATCCAAAGTTTTCTTAATGATTTTTTGTTTGGATGATCTATTCATTGATGAAATAAGGTTGAAGTCTCCTACTATTATTTCATTGCTGTCTATTTCTCCCTTTAGGTCTGTTAATATTTGCTTGACATATGTAGGTGCTCCCATGTTGAGTGCATAAATATTTATAAATGTTATAATCTCTTGTTGGATTGACCCTTTTATCATTATAAAGTGACCTTCTTTGTCTCTTATTATAGTCTTTGTTTCAAAGTCTATTTTGTCTTATAGACGTACAGCTACCCCAGGTTTCTTTTGGTTTCCAATTGTATGGAATATCTTTGTGATCCCTTCACTTTCAGTCTTTGCCTGTCCTTATATGGATGTGTCTCTTGTAGGAAGCATATACATGGGTCTGGTCTTTTTTTCTTTTCATTCAGCCACTCTATGTTTATTTATTCATCTATATTTGAGGAAGATTAGCCCTGAGCTAACATCCGCTACCAATCCTCTTTTTGCTGAGGAAAATTGATCCTGACCTAACGTCTGTGCCCATCTTTCTCCACTCCATATGTGGGACACCTACCACAGCACGGCTTGATAAGCAGTGCACAGGTCTGCGCCAGGCAGCTGAACAGGCAAACCCTGGGCTGCTGTAGTAGAGCATGTGAACTTAACTGCTATGATACCTGGCCAGCTCCCACTCTATGTTTTTTGATTGTAGAATTTAGTCAATTTACATCAAAAGTAACCATTTATGGGTACAGAATTGTTGCCATTTTGTTAATTGTTTTCTGGCTGTTTTTTAATTCTTTATTCCTTTCTTCTTCTCTTGCTCTCTTCCTTTGTGATTTGATGTTTTTCTGTAGCAGTATGCTTAAATTTCTTTCTCTTTCTCTGCTGTGTATCTACTATTGGTTTTTTTCCTCTGTGGTTACCATCAGGCTTACATAAAACAACTTATATTCATAACAGACTATTTTAAGTTGATAACATAGTTTTGAATGAATTCTAAAGCTCTAAATTTTTATTCCCCCTCTCCATGTTTTACATTTGTGTGTGTGAGGAAGATTAGCCTTGAGCCAACATCTGCCACCAATCCTCCCTGCTCTGCTGAGGAAGACTGGCCCTGAGCCAACATCTGTGCTCATCCTCCTCCACCTTATATGTGGGATGCCCACCACAGCATGACCTGATGAGCGGTGAGCAGGTCCACGCCTGGGATCTGAACCAGTGAACCCTGGGCTGCCAAGGCAGAGCACACAAACCCAACCACTATACCACTGGGCTGGCCCCCCATGTTTTACATTTTTGATGTCACAATTTATGTCTTTTGTCTTGTGTATCCATTAACAAAATACTGTAGTTATAGTTATTTTTACTACTTTTCTCTTTTATCCTTCATACTAGCTTTATAAGCGATTAACCCAGCACCTTTACAACATTAGATTATTCTGAATTTTAGTATATATTTACCTTTACCAGTGATAATTTATACTTTCATGTTTTTCTATTACTAATTAGCATCCATTTGTTTCAGCTTAAAGAAGTCCCCTTAACACTTCTTGTAAGGTCAGTCAAGTGGTGACAAACTCCTTTAGCTTTTGCTTGTCTGGAAAACTGTTTATCTTTCCTTCAATTCTGAAGAACAGCTTTGCCAGGTAGAGTATTCTTGGTTGGCAGGTTTTTCTTTCAGCACTTGAATATATTGTGCCACTCCTTTTTGGCTTGCTAAGTTTCTGCTCAAAAATCTGCTGGTAGTCTTATGGGGATTCCCTTGTATGTAGCAAGTTCTTTTTCTCTTGCTTCTTTTAAGATTCTATCCTTGTCTTTAACTTTTGACACTTTAATTATACTGTGTCTTGGTGTGGGCTTCTTTGGGTTCATCTTATTTTGAATTCTCTGGGATTCCTGGATCTGGATGTCTGTTTCCCCATGTTAGGGAAGTTTTCAGCTATGATTTATTCAAATAAGTTTTCCGCCCCTGTCTGTCTCTCTTCTCTTTCTGGGACTCCTATAATGTGAATGTTTGTCCATTTGATGTTGTCCTATAAGTCCCTTAAGCTATCTTCACTTTATTTAATTTTTTAATTCTTTTCCTCTGATTGGTTGAGTTTCACTGCCCTATCTTTGAGTTCACTGATGCTTTCTTCTGTTTCATCTAGTCTACTGTTTAACTCTTCTGGTGTATTTTTCAGTTCAGTTATTTTATTCTTTAGCTCTGTGACTTCTCTTTGGTACCTTCTTATTTTTTCTGTTTCTCTGTTGAAATTCTCACTTTGTTCATTCTTATTCTGAGCTTGGTAAGCATTCTTATGACCATTATTTTGAACTCTTTATTAGGTAAATAACTTACTTCTGTTTCATTGAGATCTTATCTTGCTCTTTCACTTGGAACATATTCCTTTGTTCCTTCATTTTCCTTGACTCTCTATTTTGACATCTATCCAGTAGATAAAACAGCCACCTCTTCCAGTCTTGATGGGGTGTTCTCATGTAGGAGATGAAACTTATTGTCTAACCCTGCCCTAGCTCTTGTTTGTCTCTCAAATCTTTGTGATCGTCCAAGCAGCCTACTTCGTTCTTAGTGGCTCACAGTAGTTGAGGGTGTGCCAAAACTTTCAGTGTCTCAAACTGGAGGATTGCAGTCTGCACCTAGATTCAGGATGATTGGAAATCAGACCCATAGACAGCAACTTTAAAAGTATGCAAATATACTTCTTTTAGGGGAAGACTAGGAGATGGGCATTTCTGTCTGCTCCCTCTGCATTGAACCTTGGGGTGATAGCCAGTTAAAAACTGTTTCTTTGTTTGTTACCACCTTGTTGAACCTGGAAACACAATCCCCCTGACCACCAGAACCAGGTTCTCAAGGGCTGTGTCCTATGAGTGGCAGACTCAAAAATTGGGATGCCAGACATATAAACAAGCTCCTTCTTTTTGAGACGCTGATGACTTGGAGTGGGGCAGAGGTAGAGCACTATCATAGCACCCACACTCTGAGGTCTCTGGAGAGGATTACAGAGAGCCTTTAGATGTGTGTTTAATTAGAAGCCTGCTCCTCAGGCTCCAGCAATGAATATAAGCTAATATGCCTCTTTCAGGGAAATCCTGGGCCCCTCAATCTGTTACTTCTCTGCACAATGCCCTGGGGGTTGTAGATCATTAAGAAATCTTTGTCCATTTGTTACAGTCCTGTGGGACCCACAGCCATAATCCCTGCTGGCCACCAGAGCCACGTGATCTAGAAGTGTCCCCTGAGTAGTAGCTGCAAAAATTAGGGTGCCAGATGAGGGTACAAGATCCTTTCTGGGAGATACCAGCAACTGGAGCAAGGCAGAGGGAGAGCTCAAAGATGGTGCCCACTGGCTTCTGTCTTTGGAGAGTGTTTCTGTAGGCCCCTATATGTGTATTAAATTAGATGCCTGGCCCTCAGGCCAATGCTTTATGATAGGCAAATAAACCTCTTTCACAGAAAGTCTGGGTGCTTTCAGTCACCTGACTCTGTGCTGGGGCCTGGGGTGAATGAGTCTGTGTGAGCCCTTTAAGAACTGCTTCTCAGTTTGCTATAACCTTGTGGGTCTCATAGACACAAGCCCCATTGGCTTTGAAAGCTAGAAGTTTTGAGAGCTCATCTCTCAGGTGTAGGTCTTAAAAGTTGGGGTTCCAGATGTAGGGTTCAGACCCTTTGCTCCTCAGGGAGAAGCTCAGGTTTGTGAGTTCCCTCTTGACTGTGGGTTGTTGTGCTGGAGGTGGGGTTTATGGCAAGATTGTGTCTCAACCATTCCTAACCATTTTAATGTGGGTCTTTTTTTATTCACCCAATGTATAGTAGTCGCTCAGCTAGCTTTTGTGTTTTGTTTAAGAGGAGATTGTTCTGTATGCAGTTGTAGATTTTGCATGTCTATATGAGTAGGTGAGTTCAGGATCCTCCTATGTCCCATGTTGAACTGGAACCCAGTAAGTATCCTTTTACATCTTTATGTCTGGCTTCTCCACTCAACTTAATGATTTTTATAGTCATCCATGGCATTGCATGTATGAATAAAACATTCCTTTTTATTTCTGAGTAGTATTATATAAATATACCACAATATGCTTACTATTCACCTGTTGATGGATACTTGGTCAGTTTCAAATTTTTGGCTATTTTGAATAAAGCTGCTATTAATATTCATGAAAAGTCTTTGTGTGGCCACGTGTTCTCATTTATTTTGTGTAAACACCAAGGATTAAAATGGCTGGGCCATAGGTAGGCATATGTTTCACTTTTTAAGAAACTCTAAAATAGTTTTCCAAAGTGGTTGTAGAATTTTACATCCCCACATTCTTTGGAGAAATGTCTCTTCAAATTCTTTGTCCATTTTGAAATAGGATTAATTATATTATTATTGAATTGTAAGAGATTTTTAATTTATCCTGGATATATTCTTTTTGTCTGATACATATATTGTAAATATTTTATTCCAGTCTGTGACTTGACTTTTCATTTTCTTAATGGTATCTTTTGAAGAGAGAGGTTTTGATTTTGATGAAACCCAATTCACTATTTTTTCCCTTTATGTTTTGTGCTTTTGAGTCTTAATGAATTTTTGCCTACTCCAATATTGTAAACGTTTTTTACTGTATTTTATTCTAGAAGTTTTAGAGTCTTGCCTTTTACATTTGGTCAATGATCTATCATGAGTTAATTTTTGTGTATGGTTTGAAGTAATGGTGAAGGTCCAGCATAATTTGTTGAAAACGCTATCCTTTCCTGATTAAATTACCTTGGTACTATTTATGAAAATCAATTGACTACACATGTGTGAGTCTATTTATGGACTCTCTATTTTGTTTCACTGGTCTATATGTCTCTTCATATGCTATTATCACACTGTCTTGATTATTATAGCCATGTAGTATGTCTTCAAATTGGGTAGTGCAAGTCCTACAACTTTTGTTCTCCCTTTTTCCAAAATTGTTTTGGCTATTCTAAGGTTTTTGGATTTTCACATACATTTTACAATTTAGCTTGAAAATTCCCACAAAAATAATTCTTAAGACTTTAATCAAGATTGTCTTGAATCTTTAGATCAATTCTGAGGAAAATTTGTATCTCAACAATATCAAGTCTTTCAATCCATGAATACAGCATGTCAATTTATTTTGTCTCCTTTTATTTCTCTGAATAAAGTTTTTTTATTTTCAGTTTATAATTCTTGCACATAGTTTATTAAATTTATCCCTAAGTGCTTCATGTTTTTTTAAATGATATCTTCCGCATTTTAATTTATAATAATATATTGCTTTGTACAGTTGACTTTGTTTGTTGACCTTGTATTCTGTGACCTTGCTAAACTCACTTCCTATTTTTAGCTGCTTTTTCTTGTAGGTATCTTAGGATTTTCTGCATGATCATGCCATTTCTAAATGAAAAATTTCATTTCTACCCTTATAATATGTATGTTTTTAAATTTCTTTTTCTTCCCTTTATTAAACTGGCTAGGATCTCCAGCACAATGTTGAATATGAGTAGTGAAAGTCACTGTTGTCTAGTTCTTGATCTTAGGGGGAAAACATTTAGCCTTTCAACATTAAGTATGATATTAACTGTAGCTTTTTTTGTTAATAGATGCTGTCGCTTAGATTGAAGAAATTCCCTTCTTATTCTAGTTAGCTAAGACTTTTTACCATGAATGGGTATTGAATTTTGCCAAATAATTTTTCTGCATCTCTTGAGAATGATCACATAAGATTTTCTCCTTTATTGTCTTAATAGGTTGAATTAGAGTATTTTTAATGGTAAACCTATCTTGTTATCCTGGGATAAACCCCATTTTGACATGGTGTGTTATCATTTTTATATACTACTGAATTTATTTTGCTAAAATCTTAAGAGATTTTGTTCGTAGGATAGTTCACTTTTTCTGTTATGATTTTATCTGGTTTTGGTATCAGCATAAGATAGGCCTCATAAAATGAGACTGTGTAAAATTGGTATTAATCCTTCTTTAAATGTTCTATAGAATTCACCAGTGAAACCACCTCACCCTGGAATTTTCTCGTGGTAAGACTTTTTTTCTTTTAAAGTATGTAGATGTATTTTATTTCTCAAGAGTAAATGTCAGTTTTACGTAGAAATATTCAAGTACAAAAAATTAAAAATTATGTACACCTCAGAAAGCTGCCAAATGAAAGATGCATAGGGCAAGGTATGAAGGCGGGAAGTGTCATGGAGCTTCCATGCCTTGTCCCAGCATGTCACTCTCCCAGCACCTTGATGTCTTCACCAACCAGGAAGCTCCTTGTGGTAAGGTTTTAAATCATGAATTTAATTTCTGTAGTAGATATAGAGCTATTTATTTTTTATTTCTCTTTTAGTCAATTTTGGTAAGTGTTGTTTCACAAAAAATTGTCTATTTATCTAAGTTGTTGAATTTATTGGCATTAATTTTTTCCTATTTATTATGATTTTCACATTGGTAATATGCATAGTGATATTCCTTCTTTCATTCCTGATATTGAAAATTTGTATCATTTTCCTTTTTGTTTTTACTTAATCTAACTAGAAGTTTGTAAATTTTATTTACCTTGAAAAGCTAAACTTTTGGTGTTGCTTATTTTTCTAATGTTCGTTTCCACTTTCTTTGATTTCTACTCTTTATTATTTCCTTCCTTCTACTACTTTGGGTTTAATTTGCTCACCTTTTCCTAACTACTACTTATCAATGTGATATGTTATAACATTGACTGGAGACCTTTCTTTTTTTCTGATATAATCTTTTAAATCTATGATTTTCCCTTTGAGAACTGCTTTAACTTTTGGCACACATTTTGGTTTGTTGTGTTTTTATTATTGATATCTCATATTATTTTGGTTAGAGAATATATTATTCCAACCATTTAAAATTTTGGCACACATTCTGGTTTGTTGTGTTTTTATTATTGATATCTCATATTATTTTGGTTAGAGAATATATTATTCCAACCATTTAAAATATATTGATATTTATATTATGGCCAAGCACATTGTCTATATTTATGGACATTCTGTGTGCACTTCAGAATAATATATATTCTGAGGTGGTTAGATGGAGTGTTTTATAAATGTCAGTTAGGTCAAGTTGGATGATAGTGTACAGATTTGATATTCTTAGTAATTTTCTGTCTATTTGTGTATCAATTACTGAGGTAAGAGTGTTAAAGTCTCTGACTGTAATGGTGCAATTATCTACTTTTTCTTTCAACTTTGTTTTGCTTAATGCATTTTTAAAGCTTTTTTATTGCGTGCATACACATTGAAGGTTGTCATCTTTTCCTGATAAATTAACTATTTTATCACTATGAAATATCCCTTTTATTACTGGAAATATTCCCTATTTTGTCTACATTTTATGATATTATCATAGCCACTAAAAATATTTTGCTTAGTTTTTGCATGGTATATATTTTTCATCCTTTTACCTTTAATCTTTCTGTATTTTTATGAGGTCATAATGGTTTATAACATTGTGTAACTTCAGGTGTATGTTATTATTTATCAGTTTCTGTATAGACCACATTGTGCTCACCACTAATAGTCTAATTTTTGTCTGTCACCATATATATGTGCCCCTTTACCCTTTTGCCCTCCCAACCCATTTCTCCTCTGGTAATAACCAATCTGTTCTCTTTATCCATGCGTTCATTTATTTTCCACAAATGAGTGAAATCATGTGCTGTTTGTCTTTCTCTGTCTGGTTTATTTCGCTTAACATCACACCCTCAAGGTCAATCCATGTTGCTGCAAACAGGACATTTTTGTCTTTTTTATGGCTGAGTAGTATTCCATTGTATATATATACACCATATCTTTATCCATTCATTCTTTGATAGGCTCTTGGGTTGCTTCCATGTCTTGCTTATTGTGAATAATGCTACAATGAACATAGGGGTGTATAACTCTCCTTGAATTGTTGATTTCAAGTCTTTTGGATAAATACCCAATAGTGGGATAGCTGGGTCATATGGTATTTGATTTCTAATTTTTTTAGAAATCTCCATACTGTTTTCCACAGTGGCTGCACCAGTTTGCATTCCCAACAGCAGTGTAAGAAGGTTCCCTTTTCTCCACATCCTCTCTAACATTTGTTATTTTTTGTCTTGGTAATTATAGCCATTCTGATGGGTGTGAGGCGATATCTCATGGTAGTCTTTATTTGCATTTTCCTAATACTTAGTGATATTGAACATCTTTTCATGTGCTTGTTAGCAATTTGTACATCTTCTTCACAAAAATGTTCGTTCATGTCATCTTCCAATTTTTTGATTGGGTTGTTTTTTGTTGTTGTTGAGTTGTATGAGTTCTTTATATATTTTGGAAATTAATCCCTTGTCAGATATATGATTTGCAAATATTTTCTCCCAATTGGTGGGTTTTCTTTTCATTTTGTTCATGGTTTTCTTTGTTGTGCAGAAGATTTTTAGTCTGATGTAGTCTCGTTTCTTAATTTTTTCTTTTGTTTCCCTTGCCTGAGTAGACATGGTATTCTAAAAGATGCTACTAAGAATGATGTCAAAGAGTGTACTGCTTATATTTTATTTTAGGTGTTTTATAGTTGCAGATGTTATTTTCAAGTCTTTAATCCACTTTGAGTTAATTTTTCTGTATGGTGTGAGATAATGGTCTACTTTCATTCTTTTGCATGTGGCTGTCCAGTTTTCCCACCACTATTTATTCAAGAGACTTTCCCTTCTCCATTGTATTTCTTGGCCCTTTTGTCAAAAGTTTGTCCATAGATGTGTGGTTTTATTTCTGGGCTTTCAATTCTGTTCCCTTGATCTATGTATCTGTTTTTGTGCCAGTACCATGCTGTTTCAATTACTATAGCTTTGTAGTATATTTTGAAGTCAGAGATCGTGATGCCTCCAGCTCTGTTTTGTTCTCTCAGGATTGCTTTAGCTATTTGAGGTCTTTTGTTGTTCCATATAAATTTTAGGATTCTTCTATTTCTGTGAAGAATGTCATTCGGATTGTGTTGAACCTGTAGATTGCTTTAGGTAATATGGACATTTTAACTATGTTTATTCTTCTAATCCATGAGCATGGAATATCTTTCCATTTCTTTATGTCACCTTCAATTTCTTTCAATAATGTCTTATACTTATTCAGTGCATAGGTTTTTCACCTCCTTGGTTACACTTATTCCTTAGATATTTTATTCTTTTTTGTGATTGTAAATGAGATTGTATTCTTTAGTTCTCTTTCTGCTAGCTCATTATTAGTGTCCCATCTTTTTTTGTTGTTTATTTTTCTCTTTTCCTACCTTCTTTTGGATTGAATATTTTCTATGATTCCATTTACAATACAATATTGGCTTATTATGCATACTTCTTTTACCTCTTTTTTGAGGTGAAATTCTTATAATATAAAAATTTTACCATTGTTAGTATATATAAGACTAACTTTTGTGTGTTGATCTTGTATCCTGCAATTTTGCTGAATTCATTTATCAGCTCTAGTAATTGTTTTTGATTCTTTATCATTTTCTATATATACAGTCATGTTATCTACAAATGGGGACAGTTTTACTTCTTGCTTTCTATGTTTTTTTTTTTTTTTGCCTAATTGCTCTGGCTAGAACTTCCAGTACAATGTAGAACTGATGTGATGAAATTGAGCACCCTTTTCTCCTTCTTCATGTTAGAAGGAAGGCTATCAGTCTTTTACCAATAAGTATGACGTTAGTTCTGGGTTTTACGTAAATGCCCTTTATCAGATTGAGGAAGTTCCCTTCAATTCCTAAGTTAAACATGTATTATCTTGAAAATGTGTTGGATTTTGTTAAATGCTGTTCTGCCTCACTGGAGATGATCATGTAGATTCCCCTCCTTTATTCTACCACTGTGGTATATCACATTGATTTTTATGTGTTAAACTACACTTGCATTCCGGGGATAAATTCTACTTGGTCATGATGTATAATCCTTCTAATATACTGCTGAACTTGGTTTACTAGAATTTTGTTGAGGATTTTTACATCTATATTCAGGGGGTATCTGTCTGTAGTTTTCTTTGATTGTGATGTCTTTGTCTGGCTTTGATATTAGGGTAATTCCTGGCCTCATAGAATGAGTTATGATGTGTTTCCTTTTCTTCAATATTTTGGAAGAGTTTGAGAAGGATTGGTGTTAATTTTTTAAATGACTGGTAGAATTCATCAGTGAAGCCATTTTTATCCTGGAATTTTCCTTGTTGAGAGTTTTCATTACTGATTCAATCTCTTTACTTGTTTTAGGTTTATTCAGATTTTCTATTTCCTCTTGTGTTTGTTTTGATAGTTTGTGTATTTCTAGGAATTTGTGCATTTCATCTAGGTTACCTACTTTGCTGGCATATAGTTGTTCATAATATTCTCTTATAATCCTTTTTTTAAAGATCAATGACAATCTCCCTACTTTCATTTCTAATTTTTAGTAATTTCAGTCTTATCTCTTTTTTATTAGTCATTTCACTAAAGGTTTGTCAATTTTATTGATCTTTTCAATGAAGCAACTTTTGGTTTCATTGATTTTCTCTATTACTTTTTAATTTATTATTTTGCTTATTTCTGCTTTAATCTCTTTTATTTCCTTTCTTATGCTAATTTTTGGTTTAGTTTCTTCCTCTTTTTCTAATTTTACCTCTTTAAATTTTATTGGTTGCTCTAAGGCCATGCTTCTGAATGTGGTTTCCATACTAGCAGCAATAACACTACCTGAGTACTTGTTAGAAAAGCAAGTTCTCAGACCTCATCTCATCCTACTGAATCAGAAACTCTGGGGATGAGCCCACCATACTGATTTTTAACAAACTCTCCAAGTGATTCATATGTAAGCCAAACTTTGAGAACTGCTGACCTCATTTGTAATATACCTATATACTGTACTTTCAAATGATACTATACTACATCATGTAAAATGGAAGAACTTTACAATATACTTCCATTTCTCTACTTCCATATTCTGTACCATTTTTGGCATCAATATTAATTTTATATATATATATATATATATATATATATATGTTTTAAGCCCCATAATATATTGTTGTTTTTGTTTTATACAGTCAACTCTCTTTTAAACAAATTGAAAGACAAGAAAAAGATATTTTTATATTATGATGTACATCCGAAAGCTATATAATGTTATAATCCAATATTACTGCAATTAAAAAATAAATAAATAAATAAATAAATAGATAAAAGAGAAGGATAGTTTTTACTTACTCATATGTTTGTCATTTCCTGTCCTCTTCATTCATTTGTATAGACGGATGGTTCTCAGGTGGTAATTTCATGTACCCCCGTGGAGACATTTGGCAATGTTTGGAGATGTTTTTGGTTGTCAAATTGGGAGGTGGTAGTGACATCTAGTGGGTACAGGCCAGGGATATTGTTAAATGTTCTACAATGCACTGGGCAGCCCACCATAACAGAGAACTACTTGGGCTAAAATATCAATAATGCCATTGTGTAGAATCCCTGATGTAGATCAAAGGTTCTATTTGATATTAATTTCCTTCTTCCTGAAGAGCATCCTTCGACATGTCATGTAGGCATGTCCGCCGGTGATGAACTCTTTCAGCTTTTCTTTGTTTGAAAAAAATGGTTCTTCTTCTGTTTTGAAAGATATTTTTGTTTGCTACAGAATTCCACATGGACTTTTAATTTATGGTTCTGAGAACTGTAAAGATATCATTTCACTGTTTTATGGAATGCCTAGTTTCTGACAGGAAGTCTATGATCATTTTATCTTTTTCCTTCTGCACAAAATGAGTCTTTTTTCCTCTTGCTACTTTTAAGATTTTTCTTTATTTCTAGTTTTCAGGAATGTGATTATGATGTGCCTTGGTATGGTTTTCTTTGTGTTTATACTCCTTAGGGTTTATGGAGCTGTTTGGAGTTCTCGGATCATAGCTTTCATCAAATTTGGACAACTCTAACTACATTTTATCGTAGATTACTTTTGCCACTGAGGCTTTGTTTATTTTTTCTTCAGTCTTTTTTTTTCTCTGTGTTTCATTTTAGCTAACTTATTGCTATTTCTTCAATGGCAATATAAATATAGCAATATAAATAGCGCTGGTCTTTCATTCTGCAGTGTCTAATATGCTCTTAATCTCATCCAGTGAATTTCTCCTTTCAGATATTATATTTTTTATCACTAGAAGTTCCATTTGGTTATAGTTTTAATCTTTCACTTTTCTCATCGCTATGTTCACATTTCCTTTCAATGCTTGAATTTTATTTATAAATTAATATCACCTGTTAGATCCATCATCTCTTTCATTTCTGGGTTTGTTTCTATTGACTGATTTTTCTCCTTGTTGTGAGTTACATACTTTCATGCCTTATTATGTAATAAGTTTTAATTAGATGCTGGGCACTTACAATTTTATATTTTAGAGAGTCTGAACTTTGTCGTTTTCCTTTAAGGAGTGTTGAGCTTTTTTTTTTTTGGTAGTTATTTGCTTAGCTTGATTTTTTTGAAGCATGATTTTATGTTTTCTTAAAGTTTAGAATAACCTTCTTCCAGTAAGAGTTTAGCTGCAAAACTAAGGCATGTTGCTTCTGTGGTTCTTACCAAATGCTCTGAGTGATCAACAAAGACTCTGTATTCTTGTCATATATCAAACATCTTCCAACCCTCTGCAGTCACTGGGAGATCAGAGTTCTCTGTTTTCTCTTTGCTCAACCTCTTGGAGTTCCACTCTATGCATGCATATCTTAATATTTAGCATAAACTCAAGAGGATACTTATGCAAATTTTGGAAACCCTTTTTCTGCACAATTCTTTTCCTCTGGAATTCTGACACACAATTTCCAGCTGCCTCAGCATCCCTGAACCCTGATCTCTCTCTTTAACTCAGCCAGACTGCAGTGTTCTGCTTGGGATTACCTTTCCTGTTCCAAGGTACAGAATGCCTGTGAAATTTTAGAGCTCACATCATCTGTTTCCTTTCATTCATGGATCACAGTCCTGTGCTGTTTATTGTCTAATGTCTGAAACCTGTTGTTTTTTATACTTTCTAAAGTTTTATTTCTGTGTGAGATGGGAGGATAGATCTGGTCCATGTTACTTCATCATGACTAGAGATGGAAATCCTTAATACTATGTTTTTGAGGTATATCTGTATCATCATTTATAACTGTAGTTTATTAATTTTTATTATTGTATAGTATTCAAATGCATAAATATGTATTTCAATTTATTCTTCTTCTATTGTTGGACATTTGGTCTGTTTTCTGTCTTTTGGAATTAACAATAATTCTATGTTCAACATTTTAATAAATGTATCCTGGTGTACACATGTAGGGGAGTCTCTAAAGCAACAGTTCTAAAAGTATGATCTGTGTACCCTTGGGGCTTTCCAAGTTCCTTTCAGGATGTCTTTAAGGTTAGAATTATTTTTATAGAAACATCAATGTATTATTTACCTTTTTCCTATGTTGACATTTGCATTGATATTTTAAAAGCAATGATAGGCAAAACTGGTACTATCTTATCATGAGTTAAGGCAGTGGCCCTAAACTATATTGAGTCATTTTATTCTTTACCACCATATGCTTACAGTAAAAAAAAGTTACATTTAATAATGTCCTTAATGAAACAGTAAAAGTTATTCATTTTATTATATCTCAACCCTTGAGTACATGTCTTTTAAGTATTCCATGTGATAAAATGGAAGCATGCACAAAGAACTTCTGCATACTGAAATCTAATGGTTGCCTTGAGAAAAAGCACTTGTGTGAGTATTTGAGTTGTGAGCTGAGCTGGAAACATTTTTTCCTATGTAATTCTTTTTTTAAAACTTGAAAATATGACATATAGACAAACTATGGTTATTCAACCTTGGATGTTTGGCATACATTTCTCAAATGAACTAAATGAGCTTCTCACTTCAAGAAAAACAACTGTCAGTATTTGATGCCAATGATAAAATTTGAACTGTCAAGCAAAATTAAAGTGTTTGAAATATTCTATCTTCCACTAGACCTTGACAGTTTCCCAATATTTAAAGACCTTTTTGGAAGATATTGGTATAAAGAACTTTGAATTATTTATCATTTTTTTAAAAAACTAGTTTTACCAGTTTCATAACATAAAATTCACTAAAGTGTGTAATTAAATGAATTTTCAGAAATTTGCAGTTTTGTAATCCTACCACAATCTAATTTTCAAGGTTTCCATTACCATCAAAATGTCCCTCATGTTCATTTGTAGTCATTCTCCATTTCCACTCCAGCCTCAGGAAACCTCTAATCTACTTTTTGTTTCTGTAGATTTGCCTTTATAGACATTGCATAGAAATGGAATCACATAATATGTGGTCTTTAGTGTCTGGCTTCTTTCACGTAGCATAAATTATTTTTGAGATTCATCCATCTTGTAGCATACATCAGTACTTCATTCCTTTTTACTGATGAATAGTATTCCATTGTTTGAATATACCACCTTTTGTTAACCAGTTGGTGGTCATTTGGGTTGTTTCCACTTTTTACCACTTTTTGGATTCTATGAATAATATTGCTATGAACATTCAAGTACAAGTCTCTGTGTGGACACATGTTTTTGTCTTGGGTATAAACCTAAGAGTTAAACTGGTTTATTTAGATTAATGGGAAAACAACCGAATGTGGACAAGAATCTTGCTTCTGATGACTTAGCTTATTATTAGTATTTTAGACAGGACCAGACCCTAGCTTTCTTGGCCCCAGTATTCTCTCCATAGAGCTAGCACCATACTTCTCCTTTTGACCTGTGCCAATGGACATCTTCCCATGGGTCCTCAGGTAAATGCTTATGTCACTTGTACACTTTTCAATCACAGAGCTCACCCCTTGAATCTACTTTCTAATAGTTACTTGAAGGTTGAGAGTCAGAAAGACATTTGAATAACTTATTTTCATTCCTACATCTACAGTTTAAGAAGGAGAAAAAGATGACACCAAGGAGGAGGGTTGGGGAAAAGGCAAAGCAGTGTGAGAGAAGTGAGGAAGAGCCATTGCATGATAAGGCACCAGAAAGTATAAATTTTAGATCCTAGTGCTTTGGGAATATTGAGGAAAATAAAGTTTTTCTGAATAGTGGGATAAAAGGGTGCCTGTGTTAAGGTGGTCTGAGGTAAGGTTGGAGAATTTGACCAGGGCTGAATCCTGAAATGCCTTATACATCATGATAGGGAGTTTGGATTGCAATCTGGAGAGAGTGAAATGCCACTAAAGAGTTTTACAGAGTAATGTGGCAAAAAATTTGGGATAGCATTTTTATTTTATGACAAAATAGAATTAAAGCGAAAAATCATGAGACCAAAAACAGGGCAAGATTATATAGCCAAAATAAATATATATACTTAACAATATAACTTCAAAATGGATCAAGCAACTACCTACAGAATTGCATGGATAAATAAATATACTAACAACTGTGGTTGGATGTTATAGCATAATCTCAAAATCTAATGATCAGGAGAGTGACATCACCAAGATGGTGACATAGGTCATTCCTGACTTCACTCCCCCTCTCACATAGAAAGAACAACTAACAACTGTTCGTGGACAAGACACTACTGAGAGAATCCTAGAACATAGGAAAGAGGCTCAAGCACCACCCCCACACCACAGAGATGAAAACAGACTGCATTAGAAGGGTAAGAGGAGTGGCTATACACTGACCACATTGCCCCTCCCCTAGGCTCGTGCAGCACCACAACGAGAGGTCTCTTCTGAGACTACAGTTTCTCTGGTGGAAAAAGAGAGCCCAGGATGGACATCTAGCTCCCCTAGCATTGTGGGTCACTTCTTGAAGGGAGCCTCTATTCTGGTCTTACTCTACAAGGATTACAGGGGAATATGTAGGGCTTGACTCCTGGGAATCTGATTGTGACAGAGAAGGGGGGAGGAGCTTGTAACAACTAGGACTTAGATCTTGGCAGACCATATTCCAACCTGCAGCACCCAAGTAGCAGTCCCAACCAGTGGCTTTGCTTATCTGCAGAGCCAAGATGGTGGCAGTTGGCAACAAACAAACAAACAAATCCTAGAGCAAAAAAATACAATTATTGAACTGAAGAATTCAACAGGGAGCTTCAAAAACAGACTCAACCATGCAGAAGACAGAATCAATAATCCAGAAGACAGGAAATGTGAAATTATCTAGTCATAAGAGCAAAAGGAAAAAAGAATTAAAAAATGGGTGATGAAAGCCTATGGGACTTGTGGGACACCATCAAAAGAAACAATATTTGCATTATGGGAATTCCAGAAGGAAAAGAGGAAGAGAAAGTTACCAAAAGTATATTTAAAGTAATAATGGCTGAAAACTTCCCAAACTTGGGGAAAGAAATGCACATTCAGATTCATGAGACCCAAAGGACTCCAAAGAGTTTGAACCTGAATAAAGCTACACTGAGATACATTATAATTAAATTGTCAAATGTTAAAGACAAAGAAAGAATTTTGAAAGTAGTATAAGAAGAAAAAAGTTACATACAAGGGAACCCCCATAAGGCTATTGGCAGATTTCGCAAAAGAAACTTTGTAGGCCAGAAGAGAATGGGATGGTATATTCAAAATATTAAAAGGAAAAACTTTCCTTCAGAAATAAAGGAGAGACATTTTCCCAAACAAACATGAGCTGAAGGAGTTCATCACCACTAGAGCAGTCTTATAAGACATGTTAAAGGGAGTTCTTTGAGGGGAAGTAAAAGGACACTAATTAACATCATAAAACATAAGAAGGTAGCATAAAACTCACTGGTAATAGTAAATATATAGTCAAAGTTATATTCTGTAATATAGTAATTATGTGGTAAATAATTCACTTACAAATCTAAAGTTAACAAATGTAGTAAAAAGTAACCATAACTACAATAATCTGTTATTGGTTACACAATTTAAAAAATATGTAAACTGTAACATCAATAACCTATATTGTGAGGGGGAGAAGTAAAAGTGTAAAGTTTAGTAACACTATTGAAGTTAAGTTGTTACCACCTTATAATAGGGTATAATAACTTTAAGATACTTATGTAAGCTTCATTGTAACCACAAAGGAAAAACCTATAGTAATTACACAAAAAAACATGATAAAGAAGTCAAAACATAGAGATACCACAAGACATGAAAACACACACAAAAAAAGCAAGATGAAAACAAGGAAAAATGGATCTACAAAACAGCCAGAAAACAATTAACAAAATGGCAACAGTAAGTCCTTACTATCAATAATTACTTTAAACATAAAGACATAGAATGGCTGAATCAACAAAAAACAAGAGCCAATGGCATTCTGCCTATAAGAGACTCACTTTAGAGGCTGGCCCAGTGGCACAATGGTTAAGTTCGCATGTTCCACTTCAGCGATCTGGGGTTCGCTGGTTTGGATCCTGGGTGCAGACATAGCAGAGCTTGGCAAACCATGCTGTGGTAGGCGTCCCACATATAAAGTACGAGAAGATGGGCATGGATGTTAGCTCAGGGCCAGTCTTCCTTAGCAAAAAGAAGAGGATTGGCAGCAGATGTTAGCTCAGGGCTAATCTTCCACAAAAAAAAAAAAAGAGACTCACTTTGGCCTTAAAGACACACATAAACTGAGAGTCAAGAAATGGAAAAATGTATTTCAAGAAAATGGTAACCAGAACAATTAGGGATAGCTATAATTATGTCAGACAACATAGACTTTGAGCTAAAATTGGTAAAAAGAGACAAAGAAGGTCATTATATAATGATAAAGGGGTCAATCTATCAAGAGGATGTAATAATTGTAAACATTTATGCACCCAACATTGGAGCATCTATGCGTAAAGCCAAAATTAAAAGAGCTAAAAGAAGAAACAAACAGCAGTACAATAATAGTTCAGGACTTTAGTAACCCATTCTCAACAATGGATAGATCATCCCAGGCAGATAATCAGTGAGGAAAAATCGGATTTAAACAACACTATAGACCAAATGGACCTAACAGACAGATATATAATATTCTGTTTGACAACAGCAGAATAAATGTTCTTCTCAGCACTTATGGAGCATTTTCTAGGATAGACCACATATTAGGGCACAAAACAAGTCTCTGCAAATTCAAGAAGATTGAAATCATGCCAAGTGTCTCCTCTGACCACAATGGTATGAAACTAGAAATAAATAACAGGAGGAAAACTAGAAAATTCATGAGTACATGGAAATTAAATAACACCCTTCTCAACAACCAATGGATAAAAGAAGAAATTAAGGGGGAAATAAAAAAGCATCTCGTGACAAATGAAAATGGAAACATAACATACCAAGAGTTATGGGTTGCAGCAAAAACAGTTCTAAGAGGGAAGTTCATAGGAGTAAATACCTACATTAAGAAACAAGAAAAATCACAAATAAACAACTTAACCCTATGCCTCAAGGAATAGAAAAAGAAGAACAAACTGAGCCCAAAGTTTAGCAGAAGGAAGGAAGTAATCAAGCTTAGAGCAGAAATAAATAAAATAGAGAACAGGAAAACAATAGAAAAGATTAACAAAACTAAGAGATGATTCTCCGAACAGATAAACAGAATTAACAAACCTTTAGCTAGACTAACCAAGGGAAAAAGAGAAAGGACCCAAATCAACAAAATTATCAATAAAAGAGGAGACATTACAACTGATACTGTAGAAATACAAAGGATTACAATTATGCACCACATAATGACGTTTTGGTCAATGATGGACCGTATATACAATGGTGGTTCCATAAGATTATAATGGAACTGAAAAATTCCTATTGCATAGTGACATCATGGTCATTGTAATGTCATAGTGCAACACACTACTTCTGTATTTGTGGTGATGCTGGCATAAACAAAACTACTGCGCCGCCAGTTGTATAAAAGTACATGCAATTACATAGAGTACATAAAATTTGAAAATGATACAAAATGAATATGTTACTGGTTTGTGTATTTACTATACTATAATTTTTATCATTATTTTAGAGTGTACTCTTTCTACTCATTTAAAAAGTTTACTGTAGGGCTGGCCTCGTGGCTGAGTGGTTAAAATTCTGTGTGCTCTGCTTTAGCAGCCTGGGGTTCGCGGGTTTGGATTCTGGGTGTGGACCACCTCCACTCATCAGCCATGCTGTGGAAGCATCCCACCAACAAAGTGGAGGAAGATTGGCATGGATGTTAGCTCAGAGCAAATCTTCCTCAGACACACACACAAAAAGTTTACTCTAAAACAGTTTGCTGTGTTATGCTGGCAGCAATCTCATACACCTTGTATTTACTATGTCTCTTGATTGCATCATATTCTCTTATGCTTGATTTAATTTCATATTGTTTTGTTCATCATAGCCCCCAAGTGTACAAAATCCACTGCTAAAGTTGCCAGTAAGAGGCAACATTGAGTTATTGACCCAGAAACAAAATTAAAAGTGATTGAGGACTACAAAGGTGCAAAATCAGTGGTGGCTATTGCTTGCCAGTCAGGCATGTCCCATTCCACCATAGCTGCAATATTGAAGAACAAGAACGAAGTGACAGAAGCTGTTAAAGGATGTGCTTCACTGAAGGCAATGAGACTAATAAAAAGTTGAGAAGGGCCTATATCAGACATGGAGAAACTTCTAATGACCAGGATCAAAGACCAGACAAAGAAGTCTATCCCACTCAGCACCGTAATGATCAAAGCCAAAGAAAAGGCTGGACCCAACTATGATGTTGAATTTACTGCTAGCTCTGGGCGGTTTAAACAATTCGAGAGTTGTTATTTTTTACATAATGTGAAAATAAATGGTGAGTCTGTGAGTGCTAATGTGAAGGCAGCTAAAGAATTTTTCAAAATTCTAGATAAGCTGGTGTTGGAAGAAATTTATTTGCCAGAGCAAATATTCAACATGGATGAAATATCCCTATTCTGTAAATGGAAGCCTGAAAGGACTTTCATCCATAGGGAGGCCAAGTCAATGCCAAGTTTCAAGGCTGTTAAGGACAGGATAACAGTCTTGCTTGGGGTTAATGTTTCAGGCTACAAATCGAAATCCTTTGTGATCTGGCACAGTGAGAACCCCAAGGCCTTCAAACATATCAATAAGTATGCACTACCAGTGTACCACAGGAGCAATAAGAAGTCATGGATGACCCAGTTCCTCTTTGAAGGTGCTCTCCTGAATCACTATGCCAGCAAAATGGAGAAGTACTGTTTGGAGAATAACATACCTTTCAAGATTTTTCTCATTGTTGATAATGCTCCTGGAAATTCTCCTTTTATTGGTGATTTTCATCCCAAAATCAAAGCAGTTTTTCTCCCTCCAAACACCACCTCTTTGATCCAACTGGTGAGTCAAGGAGTTACAGCAGCTTTTAAGGTGTACTACCTGAAAAAGACCATTTCCCAAGCCATTCCTACAAGTGAGAAGACACAACGCAATTCTGGAAGGATTACAATATCTATGACTGCATCAAGAGCCTTGCTTGGGCTTGGGGTGATGTCAACAAGGAGGGTATGAATGGCATTTGGAAGAGGGCCCTCAGGAGGTTAATCCATGGCTTCAAAGGATTTGCCAAGGATGAAGAGGTTGTGAAATCAGATAGCTGTGGTTGAGATGAAAGACAACTTTAACCTGGATGTGGATAAGAATGACATTGGAGAGTCCTAGAGGTTCCTGAGGAATTGACTAATGAGGAGTTGTTGGAACTGGAGCAGGAATGCATAGCTGAAGAAGAGGCAAAAGAATAGGAAAGTGCAGGAGAAGAAAAAGAAGAGCCTCCAAGAAAATTTACAGTGAAGAGTTTAGCAGAAGATTTTGTAGACCTCAATGGGCTCCTTAAAATGTTTGAAAACATGAACCTCAACACCAAAAGGTTTTCATTAATAGAAAGGAATGTTCATGGTGCATCATCTGCTTACAAGCAAATCTTTGATGAAAAACAGAAACTAACCAAGCAAAACAGCATGGATGTATTTCTGAAAAGAGTGACACTTCCTCAAGAAGAGCCTCAGGCAGGTCCTTCAGGAGGTATTCCAGAAGAAGGCATTGTTATCATAGAAGATGACAGCTCCATGCATGTTATTGCCCCCCAAAACCTTCCAATGGGATAAGATGTGAAGGTAGAAGACAGTGATATTGACAATCCTGACCCTATGTAGGCTTAGGCTAGTGTGTGTGCTTATGTCTTAGTTTTTATCAAAAAAGTTTAGAAACTAAAAAATCAGAAACTTTAGAGGCCAGCCCTGTGGCTGAGTGGTTAAATTTCCACACGCTCTGCTTCCGTGGGCCAGGTTTGTGGGTTTGCATCCTGGGCACAGACCTACACCACTCATCAGCCATGCTGTGGAGGTATCCCACATACAAAATAGAGGAGGATTGGCATGGATGTTAGCTTAGGGCTAATCTTCCTCAGCAAAAAAAATTAGAAAATTTAAAAAGAAAAAAATCTTATAGAACAAAGATATTAAGAAAAAATATTTTGTACAGCTGTACAATGTGTTTGTGTTCTAAGCTAAGGGTTATTACAAAAGAGTCAAAAAGTTAAAAATTTTAAAAGTTTATAAAATAAAAAAATTAGAGTAAGCTAAGGTTAATTTATTATTGAAGAAAGAAAAAAAAATTTTAAATAAATTTAGTGTAGCCTAAGTGTACAGTGTTTATAAAGTCTACAATAGTGTACAGTAATATCCTAGGCCTTCACATTCACTCACTGACTCACCCAGAGCAATATCCAGTCCTGCAAACATCATGCATGGTAAGTGCCCTATACAGATGTACCATTTTTATCTTTTATGCCATATTTTTACTGTACCTTTTCTATATTTAGATATGTTTAGGTACATGAATACTTACCATTATGTCACAATTGCCTACAGTATTCAGTACAGTCACGTGCTGTACACGTGTGTAGCCTATGAGAAATAGGCTATACCATATAACCTAGTACATAGTAGACTATCCCATGTACAATGCTCACATAATGATGACATCATCTAACGATGCATTTCTCATCAATGATGTATCCCCATCATTAAGTGATGCATGAGTGTATAAGAAGCTACTATTAAAAACTATATGGCAAGGGGCTGGCCCCGTGGCCGAGTGGTTAAGTTCGCGAGCTCCGCTGCAGGCGGCCCAGTGTTTTGTTGGTTCGAATCCTGGGCGTGGACATGGCACTGCTCACCAAACCATGCTGAGGCAGCGTCCCACATGCCACAACTAGAAGGACCCACAACGAAGAATATACAACTATGTACCGGGGGGCTTTGGGGAGAAAAAGGAAAAAAATAAAATCGAAAAAAAAAAACCGTATGGCAACAAACTGGACAATCTAGAAGAAATGGAAAAATTCTTAGAAACATACAACTTACCGAGACCAAATCAGGAAGAAATAGAAAATATGAACAGACCAATTACTAGTAAGGAGATTGAATCAGCAATTAAAGTCCTCCTAAAGAAGAAAACCCCAGGACCAGATGACTTCACCGGTGAATTTTGCCAAACATTTAAAGAAGAATTAATTCCAATCATTCTCAAAGTCTTCCAAAGAATCAAGGAGGAGGGAACACTCCCAAACTCTGATGAGGCCAGCCGTACCCCAATACCAAAACCAGAAAAGAACACTACAAGAAAAGAAAACTACAGGAAAATACCCCTGAGGAATATTTGCAATAAAATACTAGCAAATCAAATTCAGCAGCACATTAAAAGGATCATTCACCATGATTTATAGGGATTTATCCCTGTGATGCAAGGGTGGTTCAACATATGCAAAGCAATAAGTGTTATCACATTAAGAGAATGAAAGAAAAATTCATATTATCATCTCAATAGACACAGAAGGTGCATTTGACAAAATTCAACATTAGTTCATGATAAAAACTCTTAAAAGTTAGTTATAGAAGGAACATACATTAATGTAATAAAGGCCGTATATATGGCAAGCCCACAGCTAATATCATACTCAATGGTGAAAAGTTAACAGCTTTTCTTCTAAGATCAGGAAAAGACAAGGTTGCCCACTTTCTACACTCTTATTCAACATAGTATTGGAAGTCCTAACCAGAGAAGTCAGGCAAGAAAAAGAGTTAAAGGGATTAGAACTGTAAAACAAAAACAAAAATTATCTCTATTTGCAGGTGATATTTTGTATATAGAAAACTCTAAAGACTCCACCCCAAAACTCTTTGACTTAATCAATAAATTCAGTAAAGTTGCAGGATACAAAGTTAGTATACAAAATGTTAGCGTTTCTACACACTAACAATATATCTGAAAAAAATAAGTAAAATGATCCCATTTACAATAGCATCAAAAACAAAAAATTGAGAAATAAATTTAACTGAGGATGTGAAAGATCTCTACACTGAAATCTGTATGATGTTGATGAAAAAATCAAAGAAGACACAAATGAATGGAAAGGTTTCACGTGTTCATGGATTAGAAGAGTATTATTTAAAGATCAAAGCCATGTATAGATTCAATGCAGTCCCTATCCAGATTCCACTGGCATTTCTTACAGAAGTAGGAAAAACAATCCTAAAATTTACGTGGAACCACGAAAGACCCCAAATAGCCAAAACAATCCTGAGAATAATAACAAAGCAGGAGGCATCACACTGCCTGGTTTAAGTTGTATTGTAAAGCTATAGTAATCAAAATAGTATGGTGCTGGCATAACAACTGACACACAGACCAATGGAAAAGAACTGAGAGTCCAGAAATAAACCCATGACAATATGATCAACTGATATTTGATGAAGGAGCCAAGAATACTCGATGGAGGAAAAGGCAATCTCTTCAATAAATGGTGTTGGGAAAATTGGATGCTTACATGTAAAAGAAGGAAACTAGACCACTATCTTACACTATTTACAAAAATTAACTCAAAATGGATTAAATAATTAAATGTAATGCTGGAAACAGTAAAACTCCTAGAAGAAAACATAGGAAAAAGGATCTTTGACAGGAGACTTGGCAATGATTTTTTTGGGGTATGACATCCAAAGCACAAGCAACAAAATAAAAAATGAGTAAGTGAGACTACATCAAACTAAAAAGCTTCTGAATAGCGAAAGAAAGGATCAAAAAAATGAAGAAATAGGGCCGGCCTGGTGGCATAGCAGTTAAGTTCATGCTCTCCACTTCGTCAGCCCAGGGCTTGCTAGTTCAGATCCGGGTGTGGGCCTATGCACTGCTTATCAAGCCATGCTGTGGCAGGTGTCCCACATATAAAGTAGAGGAAGATGGACACGGATGTTAGCTCAGGGACAGTCTTCCTCAGCAAAAAGAGGAGGGTTGGCAGTGGATGTTAGCTCAGGGATAATTTTCCTCAAAAAAAAAAAAACAGAAACAACCTACAGAATGGAAAGAAATATTTGGAAACAATATATCTGATAAGGGGCTAATATCCAAAATATATAAAGAACTTGTAAAACTCAATATAAAAAAATACAAATATACAATTTTTAAAGTGAGCTAAGGGCCTGCGTAGACATTTTCCCAAAGAAGATATATGAGTGGACAACAGGTACATGAAAAGGTGCTCAACAGTACAAATCATAAAGGAAATGCCAATCAAAACCACAATCAGGGGCCATCCCCATGGCTGAGTGGTTAAGTTCATGCACTCCACTTAGGCAGCCCAGGGTTTCGCTGGTTCAGATCCTGGGTATGGACATGGCACCACTCATCAGGCCATACTGAGGCAGCGTCCCACCCAGCACAACCAGAGGCACTCATGACTAGAATATACAACTATGTACTGGGGGGCTTTGGGCAGAAGAAGAAAAAAGAAAAAAAAGATTGGCAACAGATGTTAGCTCCAGCACCAATCTTAAAAAAAAATAAAATAAAATCAGATATCACCCCATACCTATTAGAATGGCTATCAGCAAAAAAATGCAATAACAAACGCTGGTGAGGATGTGGAGAGAAGGGAACACTTGTGCAATTTTGGTGGGATTATAAATTGGTACAGCCAAAATGGAAAACAGTATGCAAGTTCCTTGAAAAATTAAAAATAGAGCTATCATATGATCCAGAAATTCCACTTCTGGGAATATATTTAAAGGAAATGAGAACACTAACTCAAAAAGGTTATGCACTCCCATGTTCATGGTAGCATTATCTATAATAGCCAAGACATGGAAATAGCCCAAGTGTCCATTGACAGATAAATAGATAAAGAAGTTTTGGTATACATATTAATGGAATATAAAGGAAGGAAATCCTTGTATTGGTGACAACATGGCTGAACCTCGAAGGCATTTTACTAAGTAAGTCAGACAAAGAAAGACAATGATGTATGATCTCTCTTATATGCGGAATCTAAAAAAAAACCCAAACTCATAGAAAAAGAGATCAGAGTAGTGATTACCAAAGGTTGGGGTAGGGAAGTCAGAGAATTGGATGAAGGTGGTGAAAAGTACAAACTTCCAGTTATAAGAAAAATAAGTACTGGGAATGTAATATACAACACGATGACTGTAGATAACATTGATGTGTAGCATATTTGAAAGTTGTTAAGAGAGTAGATGCTCAGAGGTCTCATCATAAGGAAAAAAACATTATTTTTTCTGATTTTTTTCTATATAAGATGATGGACATTAACTAAACTTATTGTGGTTGCTATTTTACAATATATAAAGTCAAATTACTATGCAATACACCTTAATCTTACACAATGTTGTATGTCAATTATACCTCAGTAAAACTAGAATAAAATTTTTAAAGAGAAGTAAAATCTGAAAATTTACAAATATGTGGAAATTGTGGAACAAGCATTGAATCAAAGAAGAAATCAAAAAGGAAATTAAAAAATACATGAAGAAAAATGAAAACAGACAACAAATGAAAACTTATGGGATGCAGCAAAGGCATTACTAAGAGGAAAATTCATACTGCTAAGCACCTACATCAAAAAAAAAGAGAGAGAGAGAAAGATCCTAAATAAACAACCTAACAACATCTAATTGAACTAGGAAAGGAACAAACAAAAAGTTATCAGAAGAAAGAAAATAATAAAGATTAGAGCATAAATAAACAAAATAGAACACAGAAAAACAATAGGAAAAATATCAATGAAATTGAGTTGGTTTTTAAAAAGATAAACAAAATTGATAAAACCTTAGTTAAGAAAAAATAAAGAAGACTCAAATAAATAAAACCATAAATGATAGAAGAGACATTGCAACTGATGCCACAGATATACAAAGGATCACAAGACCATTACTAACAATTATACACCCACAAATTAAATAACATAGAAGAATGGGAAAAGTCCTAGAAACATACAACCTACCAAGACTGAATCATGAAGAAATGGAAAGTCTGAACAGATCTATAACTAGTATGTAGATTGAATAAGGAAACAAAAACTTGTCAACAAAGAAATGCCCAGGACAAGATGGTTTCACTAGTGAATTCTAACAAACATTTAAAGAGGAATTAACACCAACCATCTCAAAGTCTTCTAAAAAATTGAAGAGAAAGGAACAATTTCATCCTCATTTTATGATACCAGCATTACCCTGATATCAAAGCAAGGCAAATAAATCACTAAAAAGAAAAATACAGGCCAATATTTCTGACAAGTATAGATGCAAAAGTCCTCAACATATGTAAGTCAATTAAGTTGATACATCAGATAAATAGAATAAAGGATAAAAATCACAATTGTCTCAATAGACGCAGAAAAAAATGTTTGACAAAATTCAACATTGTTTCATGAAAAAACTCTCAATAAACTAGGAATGGAAAGTACTTCAACATAATAAAGGTCAAATATGAAAAACCCACAGCTAACATTATACACAATCGTGAAAAACTAAAACATTTTTCTCAAAGATCAGGAACAAGGCAAAGATGTCCAAACAAATGGAAAGACATACCATGTTTGTAGATTGGAAGACTTAATATTGTTAAAAATGTCCATACTACTCAAAGCAAACTACAGATTCAGTGCAATCCCTATCAAAATCCCGATGGCATATTTTATGGAAATAGAAGAAAACAATTCTACAATAATATGAAACCACAAAAGACCACAAGTAGCCAAAGCAATCGTGAGAAAGAACAAGGCCAGAGGCATCACACTTCTTGATTTCAAATTATATTACTAAGTTACAATAATTAAAACAGTATGATACTGGCATCAAGACAGACATATACCAATGAAACAGAATAGAGAGCCCAGAAATAAACCTATACATATATGGTCAATTGATCTTTGGCAAGGGTGCCAAGAATACAAAGTGGGGAATGTGTATTTCCTAACTCCACAAATGGTGTTAAGAAAACTGGATATCCACATGCAAAAAAATTAAATTGGACTCCTAACTGACACCACAAAAGTCAACTCAAAATGGATTCAAGACTTAAATGTAAGATCTGAAACCATAAAACTCTAAGAAAAAAACCTAGAGGAAAAATTTCATGATCTTGGTTTTGGCAATGAGTTCTTGCATATGATATCAAAAGCACATACAACGAAAAAAAAATCAACAAGTGGGACTACATCAAACTAAAAAGCTTCTGCAGAGCAAAAGAAACAATCAACAGAGTGAAAAGTCCACCCTAGAGAATGAGAGAAAATGTTTGCAAACCATTCTGATAAGGGGTTAATATCCAAAACATGTAGGGAATTCCTATAACTCAATAGCAAAAAATCTAATAATGCAACTAAAAAATAGGCTAAGAATTTGAATAGACATTTCTCCAAAGAAGACATGCAAATGGCCAATAGATAGATGAGAAAGTCCTCAACATCACTAATCATCAGGAAAAAGTAAATCAAAACCACAATGAGATCTCGCCTCATACCTGTCAGGATGGTTATTGAAAGAAATTCTGCAATATGTGAAAACATGAAGGAAACTCGAGGATATTATGCTAAGTGAAATAAGCCAGTCACAGAAAAACAAATACTGCATAATTCCATTTACATTAGGCATCCAAAATCGTCAAATTCACAGAATCAAAAAGTAGAATGGTGGTTGCCATGGGCTGGGGTGAGGAGGAAATGAGGAGTTACTAATCAATGGGCCTAAAGTTTCAGCTAAGCAAGAGGAATAAACTCTACAGATATGTACATTATACCTATAGTCAGTAATAACATAGCATACATGTAAAAATTTATTGAGAACAGATTTTCTGTTATGTGTTGTTACCACTTAAAATAAAATTAAAAATAAAAAATCCTCACCAAAAAAACCCAACATATATATCTCAGAAAACATGAGAAGGGAATTAAAACACCTGCAGTGAAATGAATGTGTACATCCCCCAAGCTCATATGTTGAAACCCTTACTCCCAAGGTGGGATTAGGAGGTGGGTCTTTGGGGGGTGATTTGTTCATGAGGATGGACCTCTCATAAATAGGAATAGTGCTCTAAAAAGAGAGACCCCAGAGAGACCCCTCACCCCTTTCTCCATGTGAGGTTACAGTGAAAAGATGGCTGTCAATGAGAAAGTGGGCCCTCACCAAATATCAAATCTACTGAGACCATGATCTTGGACTTCCCAGGCCCTAGAACTGTAAGAAATAAATTTCTGTTGTTTATAAGCTACCCAGTCTATGGTATTTCTGTTATAGCAGCCGAAACAGATTAAGACAACACATGACAACAAAAAATCAGTTAAAGAAAACAAAAGGCAATAATGGAGGAATTGAGGAACAAAAACGGTATGATACATATAACAAAACAGCAAAATGGCATAAGTAAGTCTCTTATTATGAGTTATTACTTTAAATATAGGTAGATTAAGCTCTCCAATTAAAATGCAGAGATTGGCAGTATGGAATTTTTTTAAATCATCTGACTGTATGCTGTCTACAAGAGACTCACTTTAGATCCAATGAAACAAATACATTCAAAGTAAAAGGATGGAAAAAGATATTCCACACAAATCATAACTAAAAAAGAGCTGTGGTGGCTATACCAATATCAGACAAAATCAACTTTAAGTAAAAAAAATTGCAACAAAAGACAAAGAAGGACGTTATATATCAATAAAAAGGAAAACCTGTCAAAAAGATATAAAAATTATACACATACATGGACTTAACAACAGAGTCGCAGTATATATGAAGCAAACATTGACAGAAATAACGGAAGAAATAGACAGTTCTACCATAATAATTGGAGCCTTCAATACTCCACTTTCAATAATGGATAAAACAATCAAACAGAATTGATGAGGGCATGGAGGACTTGAAAAATAGTACGAATCCATTAGATATAATACACATATACAGAACACACCACTCATAAACAGAAGATTGCACATTCTTCTCGAGTGCACATAAAACATTCTCCAGGATAAACCATATGTTAGGTCACAAAAGAAGTCAGAATAAATTTTAAAAGATCGAAATAATTCAACCTGTTTTCTCTTACCACAATGGAATGAAACTAGAAATCAATAATGTATGCAAAACTAGAAAATCCACAAATACATGGAAATTACACTATATTCTTAAACAAAAAATGGGTCAAAGAAGAAATCACAAGGGAAATTAGGAAATACTTTGAGACTAATTAAAACAAAAAAGCAAAGTACCAAAACTTATGAAATACAGCAAAATCAGTGCTAAGAGGGAAATTTATATCTGTAAATGCCTACATAAAAAAGGAAGAAAGATCCCAAATCAATAATCAAATTTTATACCTTGAGGAACTTGGAGAAGAATAGCAAACAAAACCCAAAGCAGGCAGAAGCAAGGAAATAACAATTAGAGAGGAATTTAAAAAATAAAAAGAATAGAGAAAATGAATGAAACCAAAGTTGGTTCTTTGAGTAGATCAACAAAATTGACAACCAATTATTGAGGCTGACTAAGAAAAAGGATAGACTGACTGACTTATGAAAATCTGAAATGGGAGGGGGGACATTATGACCAACCTCACAGAAATGAAAAAGATTATAAGAGAATACTATAAGAAACTTTACGGCAACAATTTAGATAATCTAGAGGAAATGGACAAATTCCTAGAAACACACTAGTTACTTAAACTGAATCAAGATGAAATAGAAAATCAGACGTGTAAAGAGATTAATCTGTAATAAAAACCTTTCAGCAAAGAAAAGCCAAATGGCTTCATAGTGAATTCCACAGATCATTTACGAATTAACATCAATCCTTCTCAAACTCTTCCAAAAAATAGAGGGAACACTCCAACTCACTCTATGAGGTTATCATTCTCCTGATACCGAAGTCAGATAAAAACATCACAAGAAAAGAAAACTACAAACTAATATCCCTTTTGAATATAGATGCAAAAATGTTGAAGAAAATATTAGCAAATGGAATCCAGCAGTGGATTAAGAGGATTATACATCTTGACCAATTGGGATTTCTCCCAGGAATGCAAGGATGGTTGAACATTAAAAACGTCAGTCAATGTAATACAACACATTAATAGAATGAAGAAAAAACCCACATGATCTTTTCAATTGATACAGGCAAATCACTCGACAAAATCCAACACCCTTTCTTGATAAAAACATTCAAGAAACTAGGAATAGAAGGAAACTTCCTCAACAGGATAGAAACTAGATATAAAAAACCCACAGCTAACACTATACTCAATGCTGAAAGACTGAAAGCTTTCCCTCTAAGATGAGGAAAAGAAAGGATGTCTGCTTTTACTGCTGCCATTCAGCATTGTAATGAAAGTTCTAGACAGAGCAATTAAGCAAGGAAAAGAAGTAAAATGCATCCAAGTTGGAAAGGAAGAAGTAAAAGTATCTTTATACACAGATAGCATGATCTTATATACAGAAAATCCTACAGAATCCACAAAAGAAATTAGTAGTGCTAATAAACAAATTCTGCAAATTGCAGCATATAAAATCAAAATACAGAAAATCAGTTATAGAAATATACACTAGTAATGAACAATTCAAAAATGAAAATACAAAAATAGCTCTATTGACAACAGAATCAGAAAGAATAAAATACCTAGGAAAAATCTAAGCAAGGAGGTGTCAGACTCATACATTGAAAAGTACAAAACATTGCTTAAAGAAGACCTATTTTTCTGCTGGTACCATGCTGTTTTGATTACTATAGCTTTGTAGTACATTTTAAAATCAGGGATTGCGATACTTCCAGGTTTGTTCTTTTTCTTAGGATTGCTTTGGTTATTTGGGGCCTTTTGTTGTTCCATATAAATTTTAGGATTCTTTGTTCTATTTCCACGAAGACTGTCATTGGGATTCTGATTGAGATTGCACTGAATCTGCACATTGTTTTAGGTAATATGGAAATTTAGTATGTTTATTCTTCCAATCTATGAGCGTGGAATATCTTTCTATTTCTCTATGTCTTCTTTGGATTCTTTCAATAATGTCTTATAATTTTCAGTGTATAGATATTTCACCTCCTTGGTTAAATTTACTCCTTGGTATTTTACTCTCTTTTTTTGCAACTGCTTGGAAGTCTTCCTCAGTAATGTAAGTGTCCCTTAGATGTTTTCTACAGGGGCATCAGTGTTACCAAGGATGCAAAGAAGTACCAGGGGATTAAATTATAATTGTAATGAGAGGAGATATTCTGGGTGGAGTGGTAGAATGTGTTATTTTAAACTAATTATGGATGTCAGGTATGTGGACAAATCACAATGTTCACAGACATTAACATAGAGTGTTGTTCTTTCCTTAGCCCACGGTCTAAAAGTGATGGGTAAGGGAGAAGTGGACACCACTCTAAAGGACCTTGATGAGCTCCTAGAAATACTGGAGGACAGACTCAATGTTATATCAGAAATCTGTGACTTGGTACATTGAGAAGGCTGAAGATCCCGTCGATAAACAGAGTGGTAAGTGGTTAGAGTAGAAGTAGAATCGTAAAATGAAATGTTACATCTTTGCCTGAGTGTGGAATACTGGTAGGACAGTTTTTAAGTTGGAGGCGGGGAGAAACCCAAAGGTGAAATCAACTTGGTGCTGTCTCAGAGAATTTGGGAAATTATGGAGGTATAGTAGTAGAAGGTTAGATGAGTGTAGGCTCTGAGTTTGTATCTATGTACTTACAATAGGCCTCTGTCTCAGTTTGCAAGGCTTATTTTGCCAAGATGCAAGCCACAGCATCAAATGGTAATCCTTAGGAAGCTGGTTGATGTGCAGGCTAGTGGTGCTAGGTAGAGGTATTCACACAGGATTCTGCAAAATTTTATTAATTGAGAGAGTCTGGTAGCTTTTGGTAGCCTAACTACACATCCTTGAATGACACACGAGACCCTCACAATATTAAACCCACAGTGCTGTTCCCTTTCATTACAGTTGCTGGTAAAATAAGTAACATCGGGTACTGGTCAGCAAAATTGATAAATTTGCTTTTTAGTTCTGCTAGATTTTCTGTAGATTCCATCAAATTTTATACATAGACAATCACATCATCTGTGGATACAGTTTTACTTATTCTTTTCCAATCTTTGTGCCTTTTTTGTCTTATTGCAATTGCTATGACTTCCAGTACAACATTGAAAAGAAGTCATGAAAGTCAACTTATTTGTCTTGTTATCAATCGTTTGGAGAAAGCTTCAATAGTTCACTTTTAATTATGGTGATATCAGTATGCTTTTTAGTTGACCTTTATCAGTTGAGGATATCTCTTTCATTCATAATTTTCTGAGCGTTTTCTTCATGAATGGGTATTGGATTTTCTCAAATGCTTTTTGACACCTATTGAGACTATCATTTTTGCTCCCTATTCTATTCATATTGTGAATTATATTGCTTTATTGTTTGAATATTAAACCAACTTTGCATTCCAATCCACCTCCTATTGCTCCCTTGTCCAGTTGTAACTGTGATGGACATGTATAGCAATTCCAGCTTGAGAAGGATATGATTTGTTCAAGGACTCACACCTCTCAGGAATAAAGGTTTGGGTCATATCATGAAGTGGATCACCAAGACCTGCAGAGGTAATAGCTCACAGTGAGGTAACTTTACAATGGACAGTAAAGGATGGAGAGGATAAGTATCAGTTGTTGCCTCAAGACCAACTGTAGCAATCGAGGCTATACTTCATCCCACTAGCTTCCCTCTTTTTAGTTTCCCCTCAGAAGAAGAGTCCCATCGGAACCATGGAAGAGCTGCTCTCTGAACATGGATGGAGATGTAGGTTATTGTAACACAAGAGATGGACTATGGCAATCATGGGACTGTGCCCCTTGGATCTTCTTTCAGAGAGAACCTTCTATGAGAAGTGTAGTTAGCTGGAAACCTCAAGTTGCTACACCTTCTGCATCTACCTCAGCATTCATGTAGAGGCCACAATATCTACAGTATATGCTCCCAACCTATGAATAAGCATGGTAGTGTCACTATACTTGGGACATTTCTGCCTAATGTGGGATGCATCTAGTTTACAGTCTTTGTTCTCATGCTCCCCGTTGGCTTGGTTGAGACTTACTAGGAGCTGAGCTGCAGCTTGAGGCTCTTCCTACTCAATCCTCCTTCCTTTGCTCTCTCATTTCAGTTGTCAGACCTGATCACAGTCTGAGGCTCCCTATGCCTACTCCTGCTCCTTCTTCTGTATTGGTCAAGGGAATTTGCCCAATCAATCTCTTGACCTTATAATTCCATCTTGATGTCTACTCTTTGGAAGACCTTAACTAACAAAATATATCTGACAAAGGATTTGTATATGGATTATTAAAGAACTTCTAAAACAATAATAAAAAGACAATAGTCACATTCCCTGTCAAAATGGGCAAAAGACTCAGACAGACACTTTTAAAAAAAGATAAATGAGTGGCCAATTGGCATATGAAGCATCATTTGTTATAAGAGAAATGAAAATTTAAACCACAGTAATATACCAGTACATATCTACTACAATACCTAAAATGACTGACATCACTGATTGTCAGTGAGAATGTAGAGCCACCAGAAATATTGTACATTTCTGTGAGAGAGTAAAATTAAATAAGCACTTTAAATAAAATTTTAGCAGTTTCTTATGAAGTTAAATATATACCTACCCTATAATTCAGCAGTTCCATTTCCATGTATTTTCCCAAGAGAAATGAAAACATATGTCCACACAAAGACTTGAATGTGAATGTTCAGAGCAGCTTTATTCAAAAGAGCTAAAAAGTAGAAAAATCCTAAGTGTCCATCAAGGGGATAAACAATGTAGGGAATATTAATAGAATGGAATACTCCTCAGCAATAAAAGTCTAAGTAAAAGAAGATGAGCATAGATTATGATTCTATTTATATGAAGATCAAGGACAGGCAAGTCTAGTCTATGGTGAAAAATCAGAATGGGGGGTTGACACTGTGAGAACATAAAGGAATTTTCTGAGAGGATGGAACTGTTCTATATCTTGTTAGAGGTGTAGATTATATAAGTGTATACATTTGTCAAAAATCAAAGTGTACCCTTAAGATTTCTGCATTTGTGTACTTCATGGTATTCAGATTTTACCAAAATAAAGTAGCTGTTAACATATATTGAATTTTAATTGGTAGGTTTGTTTCTCTCCATGGTATGTGATAGCAATTCTGAAACTACTTTCTGTGTGTTCTAGGCATGAGCAAATGAGTAATTAAATTGAGGAACATGTGAGCCAGGTTTCTTACTTTTAGAGACTAGAGCTACAAATATGGAAGAGGGAAAGTCTTGATTGTATCCTGTAGCACATTGAAATTTGAGGTATTAATGTGACCACATGGTTTTTAGTAAATGCCTTTGGGTAATTTCCTTCCACCATGGATCTTGAATGGCCTATGACTTACTTGAACCAATAGAAAGTGACATTCTGGGACTTCTGAGTGCACACCTTAAAAAATGCCTGGCAGCTTCCCCTTAAGTGCTTTTGGGGGTCCCAAGATACCATGAAGAATTCTGACTATCCTGAAGGAGATAACAGGTAGAGAAGCTACATAAAGAGGCGAGGCCCTGAGACTTCATGGCGTAGCCATCCCAGCATCCCAGTTGAGCCTCCAGGTAACTTTAGCCCCAGCTGCCATTTACTGTAATGGCATGAGAGATTTCAAATGAGACCAGCAGAAGAACTGTTCAGTAGAGCCCAACAAACCCACAGAACCATGAAAGATGCTTTTAGTTTGAAGCCAATTCATTTTAGAGTGGTTTGTATTGTACCATTAGGTTATTAAAAATTATACAGCTAATTAAGACAAAACATGAACAACTGGTGAATCTGAGGGAAGGGTATAAGGGAGTTCCTTGTACTATTGCAACTTTTCTGCATGTTTGAAATTATATCAAAAGTAAATTAAAGCTGCACAATATTGAATTAAGACAATTATTTTTGTCTAAAACAGATCTTTAGACACACTGGATTAAAAAATAGAAAAATGCCCTCCAACTTTATTCAAAAGAATCCTATCTTTCATATAATACTGAAATTTTGATGAATGATTATTTAGAAATACAACATTAATTCAGAATTATCCATAGACAAATTTATTTTAAAATCCTTAAAATGTGGGGTAACATTTTCTTAAATGCCAAAAAGATGGCAAGGAAGAAACAGGGCACTCAACCAGATATAGAAATGCTCAAATGATAGTTGAATTTTGGGAAAATTAGTAAGCAGAGGAATTGTTCACTAGGCAAACTGGCTTGAGAAAAGCAGCTTTTAGATAAAGTGGTTTTCATTTAAGCAGATTTAGGATAGTTAAAAACAAGATTTAGGTGAGTTGATCTAGAGGCTCAGGCCATATCAGGAGCCTCTCCAGCATTCTACTATCCTGATTAGATGGGGCTTGAAGAATACCCCTTGCTCTCATTATTCAAATCTTTCCTGGCTAACTCCTATATGTTTCCCAGGTTTCAGAAAAAAAAACCTAGGCAACTGGGTAGATTTTCCTTTAAATTGTTCTTGAACGAGGGCAGTTTATTGAGGAGGGTCATACCCATGAATAAAGGGCCTGTAGTTTTCTGCTCTTGCTTCTCCATCTGAGAAATGGCAGCTGTCAGCTGGGCACGTGGTTCCATATTCTCCTTCTCAAAGGCTGAGTTATTAAAATCCAGACAGTGAAGCAGAACCATTTTAGTAAGCATGTCTTTAGTTGGAAGGGCTCAAAGGAAGACCAGAGGAACTGATGGTAGGCTCAAAGAGGCTGACCAACTGAATATGAGGGCGGAGAAAAGAGAAAGTCAAAGATGAAAGGGTTTATAATCCAAACTCTTTGCCTGACACTCAAGGCCCTCAGAATTCTAAACTCAATTTGCCTTTCTAGCCTTTGATCCCACTGGTTCCCAAAGTGTACTTCCTATTTGAATCAGGTTGGTCTTCTTACTGCTTCTCAAAGCCTGAATACTCACACGCACCTCTTTTCCTATGCTGTTTTTACCACTTGAAATGCCGTTTGCTTCTTTTTCTCCATCCATCCCAAACTACTTAGTTTTTAGGACCCACTTCAAATCTCTCTTCCTCTATGAAGCCTAACCTGAGAACTGTGTTACTAGAGGCAGGATGGTTTAATGGTTAAGAACATACGCTTTAGAGTTAAATAGATCTTTGTTTGAATCCTGGCTCCACTATTTACTAGCTGTGTAATGTCTTCTGAGCCTTTGATTGCTAATCTCTAAGAAGGGGATAATATCTCCCTCATAGAATTCTTATAGTGATTTAAATGCAATAACAGCCTGGGCTTCAGTTTTCCCATCTATACATTAAGACCAGATCGTAAAAGCTGTTCTAGGTCTTATTCTTGATGATTCTTTGACTGAATCATACTTTTTTCTGAACTTTCTCAACCTCCTATTGCACCCTTTCTCTCTGCTCCATTCCAAATTCGTGGGGCCCTTGAGTTCTCTTCCTTCAGTTTCTTCAATGCTGTTCTGAAGAAAAACCTTACTTTTAAGCCTTAACCCATGCAAGTAAGTGGAGTAAGTCCTGGGCTTCTCATTCTGAATCTTATTACTCATTGTGAAAGCAAAGGGCATGGTCCTAGGGAAAGGGTGTTCAGATCTCAGCCACCCCAAGGGATACAGTCACAAGACATTGCTAATGGCTCCTGAAAGCATACGAGTTGGTAGATCATTTACTTTGCTTCTTTGTAAGGGTTATTCTGGTGAGAAGAAAAAGAACATAGCAGAATTCCAAACACATTCTGAAGACACAGAACAGTCACAGGCTATGGCCAGAAATTGCAGGCTATCAAAATTAATTGAGCTCTTGTATTCCGGTTCTGTTATCTCAGTCTCAGAGAAACTCATAATCTAGGAAGTTAATAAAGATCCTTCTCATCTCCCTCACTATGCTGACCCACACCTACCACCAAGTGGAGAGACAGCAGATAACAGAGTCTATTGATTCCCAGCTAAAGCGGAGGCACCTGGAAACAGGTCCATGGAAAGTGGTAAAATTTCCTCCCTGCAGGCATAAATAGGAGTTAAGATAAAATGGATATGGCTGGCTGTGGACATGAGCCAGGGGGCCGGATAGAGGGAAATGGTACTTGTCTCCTAGTTGGGACCTCAAGAATTATCTTTGAAATGCTAATGACAGAGGACACATTAAAGAATGTTGACAGCAAAAGGCTGCTTGCTGAGATATATCCAGCTCAGAGTCAGGTAGGAGTCAATAATACAGAGGTCAGTCCTTTGAAGTATATTATGCCAGAGCTTAGGAGACGGGGGAGCCCTCAGTAAAGCCAGAGTCTAGCAATAGACATCACAGGATGGAGGTCAGACTGAGAGAGGCTGAGAAATCCAGAGTACTGTGATGGAAAAACAAAGACTAAAAGGGAAGGCAAAATCCAAAGCCAGGTAACGGTTCACCAAGCAAGGAAGAGGGAGGTGTCAACAATTTGGTCTGAACTCAATCATCTCTGAGACTCCTCTGCTTATTAAAGTGACAAGTGTCTGGGAGTCAATCCTTGGAACAGCTTGAGAAATAGGGAGAAGAAGGCAGAGACATAAGGCAATCCCAAAGATACTAGCTCTGGGAGAAGAATAAAGAAGATAGCCAGTAACGGGTTAAGAAACCACACAAACTCACAGAGCAGCAGCAGAGAATGAGTTGGAAAGTTAGCAACTAGATAAGACGCTGCATAATAACAGACACACTGCTCTGCATACTATTCCTGGGCCTTAAATGTCTCTTAGAAATAAAATGGAAACGGAATAGATAGTAGTGAATGATGGCATTCCATTTCCTCTACCACTAGTGATTTCCCAAAGTGACAAAGCTGGAAATACAAATGTGAGGGGGAATAAGGCTACCTTTCCAAACCTCCTCTTATTTTCACTTTTAAAATCCTAATATGAGGGCCACATCCTGTGGGTGCAGCTGCCTATTAGTCCTCTCTTCCAAGTAGGTATTGTAGTGTGGGGGCAGTCTGGCTGAGTCTATCCACAGAACAGTCGGGGATATTCCAGAAGGGGGGTGAATGGAGGAGGAGGTAAGTCATCCTGCCTCTCTAGCCTGATCTTCCTGACATATCAAACAATTTTTTGTTTCCCAAATGCAGTATGCTCTTTCACTATTTTATATATTTGCACATTGTGCCCTATTCCAGAATGCTCTTTCTCCCCCTGTTTGTTTGAAGAGGCCAACTATTACCTCTTCTGTGAAGATTTCCATGCTTCCATGACCTGCTACCACTCACCAAACTCTTAGGACTCATACTATATTATTTATTTACATGTCTGCTCCCTCCCCCCAAAATATAGGCTCTAATCAATTTTGAGAATCTGACAGAAACTATAGCTTTTCCACAGAAAAAAAGCATATATGCTCACATACCCAATATTTTTCAGGTCTATGGACCCCCTGAATTCCATCCGTTAAGTACTATTGAGAACCTATTTTACTCTGTGAGTTCCATGAGGTTGGGGACCACGTCTTATTCATTTTTTTTATCCCCAATATCTAGCACAGAGCCTGACAAGATAAAAGAATAAATTAATTTGGGAAAGACAAAAGAAATATAACTCATGGTTGCTGTCATCAAGAGGCTCGTAGTTTGATTGGAGGACTATTTGTATATAAGATATTGCAATTAACAATAAAAGACAATATATGATGAAGTGATATGAACACATGCTGGGAACTCATAAAAATCTTGCCATTGTCCTCCCGTCCTCCCCTCACTGTGTCTGGAATTCTGGTATAAATCCAGGCTGACTCCAATTTGTCTACTGCTCCTTATTCTCACCACCCCTAGTCCTCTAACTCCAGAAACTAACTTGACTTCCAAATTGCTTCAGATGCCTTTGTTGGATACCCTATTTGAACATGCTCTTCTGGTTTGAATAGAGCACAGTGTATCAGGACAGGATTTTTGTGGTTTTCCCTCCTAGTGCATGCTCTGACACAGAGGCTAACTATACCCCCTCTTGCCCCGCCTCTACCTCACCACTACATCTACTCCCTCCTATAGTTTCATAAGTCCAGGCCTTGTCCTTCCCCATCCTCACCTATACCATGGCCTTCCTGTCAGGGAAGGGGATCCTGCATACTTTTATGATTAAGCCCATAGGCTTTCAAATCATACCTCGATTTGAATCGTGGCTCTGCTGTTTGGTAACTCTGTGATCTTACAGAAGTTACTAACCTTTCTTAGTTTTAGTTTCTCATGAAAATGGGGGAAATAATAGGAACTCCTTCAGAAGATTAAGTGGATTATGTGAGATAACGTGAGTAAAAACTTTAAACAGCAGGGTGCCATCAGCATACTAATGAAAACAAACTCACCGCAACTTTAGGATGCTGAAAATTTTGGAGTTTTATTTCTGATGATTATGTCTGAGAGATTCTATATGGAGTCTCAGAAATTAGGCAATCACTTGATAGAGGATTTGAGGAAGTCCTTGCCAAATCTGGGAAGGCTTTCTTGTAGCAAAGAGGATTTGAAAAGGGTTGCCAGTGAGAAGGAAGACTCTGGGTGGAGAGAGGGCAATGTCTTAATCTGTTTGGGCTGCTATAACAGAATGCTGTAGACTGGGTGGCTTATAAAAAACAGAAACATTTCTTGCTGTTCTGGAGTCTGGAAAGCCCAAGATCAAGGTGCTGGCTGATTTGGTGTCTGGTGAGAGCCCCCTTCTTGGTTCATAGATGACCGTCTTTTTGCTATGTCCTCACATGGTAGAGCGGGTAAGAGAGCTTTCTGAGGTCTCTTTTATAATGGCACTAATTCCATTCATGAGGACTCCATTCTCATGAACTAATCACCTCCCAATGGCCCCACTTCCAAATACCACCTCATTGGGGATTAGTTAGGTTTCAACATATGAATTTTAGTGGGGCATAAACATTCAATGTATACCAGGAAGCATAAAGGTTTTCATAAAAAAGGAGGAGCTTTCTGAAATTGATAGTGGAATCTCCTGCCTTGAAAACCTGCCCATCCTTGCACCAATCTTCTATGACTGAGTGAAAGCCAATATTGCCTGAAAGGAGAGGAATCGTCTAGAATCGTTTTCAAACTTGAGTGTGCATCAAAATCACTTGGAGGGCTTCTTAAAACAGATTTCTAGGCTCCAACTCCAGAGTTTCTGATTAATAAGGTCCAGGGTGGGGCCTAAGAATGTGCATTTCTGGCAAGTCCCCAGGTGATCCTGATGCTGCTGTTCTTGGGACCACACTTTAAGCACCAGTAGTTCAGACCTGGAGATCTTAAAATGCAGATTATGTTTTGGCAGGTCTGGTGTGAGGACTGAGATGCTGCAGTACCAATAAGCTCTCAGGTGATGTTAATGCTTTTGGTCCAAGGACCATGCTTTGAGTAGGTGGGGAGTCTACTCAGATGATTCATATGCATATTAAAGTTTGTGAAACACTGTTCTACATGACTTCTTCAGGTCTTCCATCTTGGAGGCTCTTCAGCTGCACTCTGTATGAATGGAAAGCATTATTCTGTCATGTTCACACGTATATTCTCACCTATTTGCATAACAGCCTTAGAGGAAAACATGTAAAACTCAAGATGTCAGACTTCTCTTATCTCCTTTCTGCAAGATTTGATTAATTTAGGTATAAAACTGGGTCAGCAGACTTTCTTCAGTGATGGATCAATTTTCCATGGAGCCCTGGTGTGGGTGGGAATGTGTGGGCAAGTTAGAGATATTGGCAACACACAGCTTGAACCTGTGCTGAGTCCATCTAATTGTCCTAAATGAGCCAATGAGGGGTATTCTAGACTGTATCAAGTCAATTGAAAGTAGCTGAGACTTTTAGGAGTAACTGGAGAAGAGAGGAGGAAGTTGTGCATCAATGTCTGTCCACGACTCTGGTCACAATGCCTCTCAGAATTCCTGTAGGATTTGTCCTCAACATGAAAACCGTAGATAAGTAGTTTTCAAATTTGGGTGCATCATAGAATCACAGGAGGTTCTTGTGAAAAATTAAGATTTCTGTCTCTGACCCCAGATTGCCTGAATCAAAATATTTTGGGATAAAGCCAGAGTATTTGAATTTTCACAAGCAGCCTAAGTTATTTGGTGTTCATCAAAGTTGGAGAAGGATCACCATACAAACTCTTGAGACAAAATTTTCTCTTTGCTAGGGCCGTTTTTTAGTTAGCTCTTTTTAAACCTTGAAAGGTCGAGAGTGGCAGCTCTGGTAGAAAGATAAAAAGTAACTACCCACATATGCTTTAGCAGGAGGTGATGAGAGGTCTAAGGGAATTCCTGCCCTCCTATTTATCAAGAATTTTGGTGGTGTTTTGCAATGATCACACAGAAGATTGAGCCGGAATAGGCAACTGTTCCAGGAATTGTGGCCTGAAAAATTTATGGCCTTTGAGATTGATTGAGCTTAACACCTGGAATTGTACTCCAAAGCAAATAGGCGGCTGCTTCAGACTTTGCAGAGAATAGGAGTCACACGCTTAGGACAACCTTATTCCCAGGGGATAAGAAAGGAGGAAATGCACCTGGGACTGGTGAGGGGAAATCCCTGTTGGAAGAGATTCTTTCCTTGCCAAATTTGGGCCTTTTCACCCATATCTCTATAACTTGTTCCAGCCACACATAAAATACACACACACAAAAGGAGACCATAAGTGTGGAATTTTTGACTTGCTATGTCATTTGGATTTTAGGGACTTTGCATTTAAATCAGCTTTCCTGAAAGACTGCAACCCTAGTATTGAGAAGATATATGACCTTCACTTTTGCTAGAAGAATAGCATAATAGTACAATAGAATGAACACTGAACTGTGAATCAGGAGACCTATGTTCTAGCCAGGTGTTTCTAATGAATTCTGAGACCTTGAGAAATAAGACTAGGAGATGGGAGAGCATGAGTTTCATCATCTGACAATAAGAGGATTGAGCAAGTTGTTTTAGAGGGCTTCTCAGTTTTGACACTCTGGTTTAGCAGCTACTCAGCTGTTGAGGGTCAAGCAATGTGGTGCTTAAGAGCACAGGCATTGGTGTTAAGCTGCATGGCTGCATGGTGTCAAGCTGTACGAGTCTCTCAAACTCTACTACTTAGTTGACCCTGGGCAAGTTTTTACACTGTTTGAGCCTCAATTTTATCATCTATAAAATAGAAATAATAGTAATATTAACTTATGAGGTTATAAAGCAGCTAGAAAAATGTACATATATGGCAAGCTCTCAATAAGTTCATTATTCTTATTATTATTCCAATTCTTATGACTCTCTCCCTGAATTGCCACACTCAGACTGTAAGATGTCACTAGTTATTGAAAATGTGGCGAAAACCAAGAGAGTCCCTGGTACAAAACTACTTTCCCTACCATCTTAAATTACAATTCTGAAGAATTATTAATGTTAGTTTTCTTATTCTTTGTTAAAAAATAAATCTGGCCATGTCCATTTGCTACGTGTTTTCAATGGCTCCCTATTACCTACAAAATAAAGCCTCAGATCCTTAGAATGGCGAACAAGGCCCTCTACAATATGGTCCCTGTATATCCTAGCTTTACCTTTCACTGATCTCTTCCTAAACATTTGTTCTGGCAACAGAGGACCAAAGGAACAGTTCTTTTTTTAAAAATTTTATTTACTTATTTATTTGTTTGTTTGTTTGTTTGAGCTCATAATAGTTTACATCATTGTAAAATTTCAGTTGTGCATTACTTCTTGTCTGTTGCCACATAGGTGCTCCCCTTCACCTCCTGTGCCCACCCCCCATCCCCGTTCCCCTGGTAACCACTGAACTTTTTCTTTGTCTGTGTGCTTGTTTATATTCCACATATGAGTGAAATCATCTGATGTTTGTCTTTCTCAGTCAGGCTTATTTTGCTAAGCATAATTCCCTCCAGGTCTTTCCATGTTGTTGCAAATGGGATGAATTTGTCTTTTTTTATGGCTGAGTAGTATTCCATTGTATATACATAGCACATCTTCTTTATAAAGGAACAGTTCTTCATTTACATCCTTCCCTTTCTTATCTCCAAGCCATTGTTCCAGCTGTTACTTCTATGTAAATGGATTTTTTGCTATTTCCAACTTTCAGAATTTGCCCAGGGCCATCTTTTGAGGCCCAGCTTGAATGCAATTTCTTTTACAAAGTCTACCTCGTTCCTTCAATCTGTAGTCTTCTCCCTTCTCTACAGATTCTCAAATATTTGTCTGTATCATTCAATGCTTAAATTATGTTAATAGGGAGGCCCCTCAGCTTATGTCTTGTGCAATGCAGCATCCAAAGAGCACATAGTAAATACTAAGACTGGACTAATTGCATCGGCAGTAGGATAAATCATTTACCTTGGCTAGTTCATCAAGTTCAAAGGTTGCAATCATGTGGTGTTAATCAAAGAAGACTTCTTGGGGGTGGAGGATTTCTAATCTGTGGTTTAAAGAAGAGAGGGATCCAGATTTCTAGAAGTAATGAGGGTTAAGTGATGAGAAGTTAGAAAATAGTCCTGTTCACAGAAGTGAAAAAAATCATTTGGAGTTGGGGTAGGGATAAACCAAGTTGATTGGTACAGCAAGTTTATGTTGGGGGTGATAGACTACGAGGAAAATCCTACTGTCGCCTATAAAAACAATATTATATTTGTGGATAAGACGGAGAAATGTAGTTGTAATAAGAATAATTAGAATGATTCAAAGTTGAATAAAATCTGCAAAGCACTGTCTACTAAATCAGTGTTTGTCTGGTTCATGCTCACTTCTCTGTACTTTATTCCCTTCTATTCAAAATTTTGATCACTTACTGACAGATGAGAAAGTTCCAATAATCAAATGTACTGGGTTAGTACAAAGTGAGATGCCCATCACTGGAGATAATCAAGAAGAGGCCAAATACTGTTAAAAGAAAGTATATATTGGGTGGGAAGCTAAACTAGATAAACTCTAAATCTCTTTCCAAATCTAAGATCCTTTGCCTACTCTGAAATGATTACTCTTGTTGGTGAAAAAAAAAAAAATTAAAAAGGGACAAATTTTTTACACAGGTTTAAAAAGTGCACAAATAAAGTTTAGTTTAACTATGATGAGACTTCTATTAATGTAGCTTAAGGCTTTTAACACTTTTTGTTCTTTAGTGGGCCATTTAAGCTTTCAGTTAATCACGTGTAGATTCTTGAGATCCAGTTAAGAAACAGTGGCCAAATTCGTTGACTGGAAACAATATATCCACCCACTTTTCCTCGTATCTCTTGATAATGATCTAGGCGAAGCACTTGTAAGACACAGATTTTCTAGGTGCATGTTTTATATGATATTGTCCCTCTTGGAACTGGTGAATTGTTTCAAAAACTCAGGCAAACTGAGCACCACACTGAGAAAAACACTTTCTACAGTAGCCTTTTGCAAAGACATTTTGATCTAAGTCTTGTAGATAAATAGCTTGAATAAATTTGTAGTATAGTTAGATTTAGTAGTTACTTTATATATACTATGACAATTAGAGCATGGCACCACTATGTTGTAGAATGTTGAAAATAGCATATTTTGAAAAAGGTTATGAAAATATTGATTCTACAAATTTAGCTGACATCTTTAAATGTAAAGAATATTTTGCCATTGTTTTTTTCCGGTTTTATTGAGATATAATTGACATATAGCATTGTGTAAGTTTAAGGTATACAACATGTTGATTTGATACAGTTATATATTGCGAAATGATTATCATCACAGCATTAGCTAACACCTCCATCACATTGCATAATTATCCTTTCTTTTCTGTGGTGAGAACATTTAAGATCAACTCTCTTAGCAACTTTCACTTGAAAGTAATATGCTTGATAATCCAGTATTATTAACTATAATCACCATGCTGTACATTAGGCCCTCAGAATGTATGCCATTGAATTTTAACAATAATTGATACCTTCTACTCTATTCACTGGTCCTTCCTACGTGTCAGATACTGTGCTAGGTGCTAGGAATACAATAGTGAGAAAAATCTAGTCCTGATTACATGGTGCTTACAATCTGGCAAAGGATATGGAAATAAAAGCCCCAAATGAATATAGTATCACAACTCTGATAAGAGCTGCAAATGCAAGATACTTGGAGTTATGAAAGACTGTATTAGGGGTATTTGACCTAGCCAGAGGGGTCAGTGAAAGCTTGCCTGAAGAAAAGATGCTTAAGCTGTGATGTGATGGAAGAGTGGGATAATAACCAGGTTGGGGTAGGGAGGACTTACAGAGTGGAGAGAGTGGCTTCCAGTGCTAGGGAACAAAATGCGTTCTCAGGGGCTGAAGGGAGTGTGGTAACTATGAGGTATGCCTGAAGCATGCAATATAAGGGAAAATGTGACATAAGATAGGGCTGGAGATATAGGAATTATCCAGACTTCCAAAGGCGATGCAGTCAATGTTAAGGATTTTAAGCATTCTTTACCTGAAAAGTTATGGAATACAACCACTTTGGAAGACAGTTTAGCAGTATATTTCACAGATAAACATAATAATACCATATGATTCAGCAATCACATTCCAAGGTATTTACCCAACTGAATAAAAAACTTATGTCCACAAAAATAGCTATGAATTTTTTTATTGAGGTCTTGCTGGCTTATAACACTGTGTAAATTTCAGATGTACATTATTATATTTCAGTTTCTGTATAGACTGCATTCTGTTAACTACCAATAGTCTAGTTTTTATCCATCACCATACATATGCGCACTTTTACCCCTTTCACCCTACCCCTATCCCTTCCCTTCTGGTAACAACTAATCTATTCTCCTTATCTTCGTGTTTATCTTCCACATATGAGTGAAATCATATGGTTTTTTTCTTTCTCTGTCTGACTTATTTAACTTAGCATAATACACTCAATGTCCATCCATGTTGTTCCAAATGGGATGATTTTGTCTTTTTATGGCTGAGTAGTATTCCATTGTATATATATATATATACCACATCTTCTTTATTCATTCATCCATTGATAGGTACTTGGGTTTCTTCCATGTATTGACTATTGTGAGTAATGCTGCAATTAACATAGGGTTACATAAATCTCTTTGAATTGTTGATTTCATGTTCTTTGGATAAATACCCAGTAATGGAATAGCTGGATCATATGGTATTTCCATTTTTAGTTTTTTGAGAAATCTCCACACTGTTTTCCATAGTGGCTGCACCAGTTTCCATTCCCACCAGAAATGTATCAGTCCCCTTTTCTTCACAGCCTCTACAACACTTGCTATTTCTCGTCTTGTCAATTATAGCCATTCTGATGAGTGTGAGGTGATATCTCATTGTAGTTTTGATTTGCATTTCCCTAATAATTAGTGATGTTGAACATCTGTTCACGTGCCTCTTGGCCATTTTTATATCTTCTTTGTAAAAATGTCTGTTCAGATCCTCTGCCCGTTTTTTGATCAGGTTGTTCATTTTTTTGTTGTGAACTCCATATGAGTTCTGTTATATATTTTGGAAATGAACCCCTTGTCGGGTATACTGTTCACAAATATATTCTCCTAGTTGGTGGGTTGTCTTTTTGTTTTGTTCATGGTTTCTTTTGCTGTACAGAAGCTTTTTAGTCTACTTTAGTCCCATTTGTTTATTTTTTCTTTTGTTTCCCATGTCTGAGTAGACATGGTATTCGAAAAGATACTGCTAAGACTGATGACAAAGAGTGTACTGCCAGTATTTTCTTCTAAGAGTTTTATGTATTCAGGTCTTACCTTCAAGTCTTGAGTCCATTTTGAGTTAATCTTTGTGTATGGTGTAAGATAGTGGTCTACTTTCATTCTTTTGTATGTGGCTGTCCAGTTTTCCAAACACCATTTATTGAAGAGACTTTCCTTTCTCCATTGTATGTTCTTGGCACACTCGTTGAAGATTAGCTGTCCATAGATATGTGGGTTTATTTCTGGGATCTTAATTCTGTTCCATTGATCTGTGTGTACGTTTTTATTTCAATACCATGCTGTTTTTTTTTTTAATTGAGTTATTGATAGGTTACAATCTTGTGAAATTTCAATTGTACATTAATGTTTCTCAGTCATGTTGTAGGTGCACCACTTCACCCTTTGTGCCCACCCCCCACCCCACCTTTCCCCTGGTATCCACTAAACTGTTCTTGGTCCATAATTTTAAATTCCTCATATGAGTGGAGTCATACACAGATTATCTTTCTTTCGCTGGCTTATTTCACTTAACATAATTCTCTTAAGGTCCATCCATGTTATTGCAAATGGAATGATTTTGTTCTGTTTTGCAGCTGAGTAGTATTCCATTGTATATATGTACCACATCTTCTTTATCCATTCGTCTGTTGCTGGGCACTTAGGTTGCTTCCACGTCTTGGCTATTGTAAACAGTGCTGCAATAAACATTGGGGTGCACAGGACTTTTGGGATTGCTGACTTCAAGCTCTTTGGATAAATACCCAGTAGTGGGATGGCTGGATCGTATGGTAGTTCTATTTTTAGTTTTTTGAGGAATCTCCATACTGTTTTCCATAGTGGCTGCACCAGTTTGCATTCCCACCAGCAGTGTATGAGGGTTCCTTTTTCTTCGCAACCTCTCCAACATTTGTTGCTATTAGTTTTAGATATTTTTGTCATTCTAATGGGTGTAAGGCGATATCTTAGTGTAGTTTTGATTTGCATTTCCCTGATGATCAGCGATGATGAGCATCTTTTCATGTGCCTATTGGCCATCAGTATATCTTCTTTGGAGAAATGTCTGTTCATGTCTCCAGCCCATTTTTTGATTGGGTTGTTTGATGTTTTGTTGTTGAGTTGCGAGAGTTCTTTATATATTATGGATATTAAGCCTTTGTCAGATATATGACTTGCAAATATTTTTTCCCAGTTAGTGGGTTGTTTTTTTGTTTCAATCCTGTTTTCATTTGCCTTGAAGAAGCTCTTTAATCTGATGAAGTCCCATTTGTTTATTCTTTCTATTGTTTCCCTTCTCTGAGAAGGCATGGTGTCCGAAAAGGTCCTTTTAATACTGATGTCAAAGAGTGTACTGCCTACGTTTTCTTCCAGAAGCCTTATGGTTTCAGGTCTCACCTTTAGGTCTTTAATCCATTTTGAGTTTATTTTGGTGAATGGTGAAAAAGAATGGTCAATTTTCATTGTTTTACATGTGGCTTTCCAGTTTTCCCAGCACCATTTGTTGAAAAGACTTTCTCTTCTCCATTGTATGCCCTCAGCTCCTTTGTCAAAGATAAGCTGTCCAAAGATGTGTGGTTTTATTTCTGGGCTTTCAATTCTGTTCCATTGATCTGTGTACCTGTTTTTGTACCAGTACCATGCTGTTTTGATTACTGTAGCTTTGTAGTATGTTTTGAAGTCAGGGATTGTGATGCCTCCCGTTTTGTTCTTTTTTCTCAGGATTGCTTTAGGAATTCGGGGTCTTTTGTTGCCCCATATGAATTTTAGGATTCTTTGTTCTAATTCTGTAAAGAATGTCATTGGGATTCTGATTGGGATGGCATTGAATCTGTAGATTGCTTTAGGTAGAACGGACATTTTAACTATGTTTATTCTTCCAATCCATGTACATGGAATGTCTTTCCATCTCCTTATGTCGTCATCCAATTCTCTCAGAAAGGCCTTGTAATTTTCATTATATAGGTCCTTCACTTCCTTAGTTAAATTTACCCCAAGGTATTTTATTCTTTTTGTTGCAATTGTGAATGGTATTGTATACTTGAGTTCTTTTTCTGTTGGTTCATTACTGGAGTATAGAAATGCTACTGATTTATGCAAATTGATTTTATACCCCGCAACTTTGCTGTAGTTGTTGATTACTTCTAACAGTTTTCCAATGGATTCTTTGGGGTTTTCTATATATAAGATCATGTCGTCTGCAAACAGCGAGAGTTTCACTTCTTCCCTCCCTATTTGGATTCCTTTTATTCCTTTTTCTTGCCTGATTGCTCTGGCCAGAACCTCCAGTACTATGTTAAATAAGAGTGGTGATAGAGTGCATCCTTGTCTCATTCCTGTTTTCAGGGGGATGGGGTTCAGTTTTTGCCCATTGAGTATGATGTTGGCTATGGATTTGTCGTATATGGCCTTTATTATGTTGAGGTAGTTTCCTTCTATGCCCATTTTGTTCAGAGTTTTTATCATAAATGGCTGTTGGATCTTGTCAAATGCCTTCTCTGCATCTATTGAGATGATCATGTGGTTTTTATTCCTCAGTTTGTTGATGTGGTGTATCACGTTGATTGATTTGCGGATGTTGAACCATCCCTGTGTCCCTGGTATGAATCCCACCTGATCCTGATGTATGATTCTTTTGATGAATTGCTGAATTCTGGTTGCCAAAATTTTGTTTAGAATTTTTGCATCTATGTTCATCAGTGATATTGGCCTGTAGTTCTCTTTTTTCGTGGTGTCCTTGTCAGGTTTTGGTTTTGATTACCATAGCTTTGTAATATATTTTGAAGTCAGGGAGTGTGATACCTCCGACTTCTTTGTTCGTTTTTCTCAGGATTGTTTTGGCTATTCAGGGTCCTTTCTTATTCCATATAAATTTTAGGATTCTTTGTTCTAATCCTGTGAAGAATGTATTTGGGATTCTGATTGGGATTGCATTAAATCTGTAGATTGCTTTAGGTAATATGGACATTTTAACTATGTTTATTCTTCCAATCCATGAGCATGGAATATCTTTCCACTTCTTTATGTCTTCATTTTCTTTCAATAATATCTTATAGTTTTCACTGTATAGGTTTCACTTCCTTGGTTAAATCTATTCCTATTTTATTCTTTTGTTGTGATTATAAATGGGATTGTATTCTTGACTTCTCTTTCTGTTAGTTCATTGCTAGTATATAGAAATGCAACTGATTTTTGTAAGTTGATTTTGTACCCTGCCACTTTGATGTATTTGTTGATTGTTTCTAATAGTTTTCAGTGGGTTCTTTAAGGTTTTCTATACAGAATCATGTCATTCACAAACAGCAAGAGTTTTACTTCTTACTTTCCAATTTGGATATCTTTCCTTAATCTTGCCTAATTTCTCTGGCTAAAATTTCCAGTATCATCTTGAATAAGAGAGGTGAGAGTGGGCATTCTTGTCTTATTCCAGTTCTAAGAGGAATAGCTTTCAGTTTTTCACCATTAAGTATAATGTTGGCTGTGGGTTTGTCATATATGGCCTTTATTATGTTGAGGTACATTCCTTCTGTGCCCATTTTATTGAGATTTTTATCATAAATGAATGCTGGATCTTGTCACCTGCTTTCCTTGCATCTATTGAGGTGACCATCTGATTTTCATTCTTCATTTTGTGTATGCGGTGCATCACATTGTTTGATTTGCAGATATTGAACCATCCCTGCATCCCTGGAATGAACAAAACTTGATCATGGTGTGGTCCTTTTAATGTATGGTATTCAATTTGCTAAGATTTCGTTGATGATTTTTGCATCTATGTTCATTGGCAATATTGGCCTCTAATTTTCCTTTTTTGTGTTGTACTTGTCTGATTTTGGTATTGTGGTAATGTTGACCTTGTAAAATGAGTTAGGAAGCATCTTGTCCTCTTCAATTGTTCAGAATAACTTTTGGAAGGATAGGAATTAAATCTTCTTTGAATGTTTGGTAGAATTCACCAGATAAACTGTCTGCTCCTGGACTTTTTTTTTTTTTGGAGGTTTTTGATTACAGTTTCAATCTCTTTTATTGTGATTGGTCTATTCATACTCTATTTTTTCTTGATTCAGTTTTGGGAAGTTGTATGATTCTAAGAATTTATCCATTTCTTTTAGGTTGTCAAGTTTGTTGGTGTATAGATTCTCATAGTATACTCTTGTAATCTTTTGTATTTCTGTGGTGTCCATTGTAATTTCTCCTCTTTTATTTCTGATTTTATTTACCTGAGCCTTCTCTCTTTTTTCTTAATGATTCTGGCTAAGGGTTTGTCAATATTGTTTATCTCCTCAAAGAAACAGCTCTTACTTTCATTATCTTTTCTATTGTTTTCTTAGTCTCTATTGTATTTCTGCTCTGATTTTTATTATTTCCTTCCTTCTACTGACTTTTGGCTGTGTTCTTTTTCTAGTTCTTTTAGGTATAGTGTAAGCTTGTTTATGTGAGATTTTTCTTGTTTTCTGAGGTAGGCCTGTATTGCTATGAACTTCCCTCTTAATACTGATTTTTGCTGCATCCCATAAGTTTTGGTCTGTTGTATTTTCATTTTCATTTGTCTCCAGATATTTTTTGATTTCTCCTTAGATTTCTTCATTGATCCAATGAATATTCAGTAGCATGTTGTTTAATCCCCACATATTGTGACTTTCTCCAGTTTTTTCTTGTAGTTAATTTCTAGTTTCATAGCATTGTGGTCAGAAAAGAAGCTTGATATGATTTCAATCTTAAATTTATTAAGGCTTGCCTTTTCCCTAATATGGTCTATCTTTGAGAATTTTCCATGTACACTCGAGAAGAATGTGCATTTTGGTCCTTTTGGATGGAATGTTCCATATATATTATTGTCTCTCTGGTCTACTGTTTCATTTAAGGCCAATGTTTCCTTGTTGATTTTCTGTCTGGATGATCTATCCATTGCCGTAGTGGGGTGTTAAGGTCCCCTACTATTACTGTGTTGCTGTCAATTTCTCCCTTTAGGTCTGTTAATAGTTGCTTTATATACTTTGTTGCTCCTGTGTTAGGTGCATATATATTCATAAGTGTTATGTCTTCTTGGTGTAGTTTCCCTTTTATCATTATATAATGCCAATATTTGTCTCTTGTTATCTTTTTTATCTTGAAGTCTCCTTTGTCTGATGTAAGTATAGCTATACCTGCTTTCTTTTGCTTGCCATTTGCTTGGATTATCATCCCCTCAGTTTGAGCCTATGTTTGTCTTTAGAGCTGAGATATATTTCCTGTAGGCAGCATATTGTTGGGTCTTGTTTTTTTGAGTGCTTTTTTTTTAAAGATTGGCACCTGAGCTAACAACTGTTGCCAATCTTCTTCTTTTTTTTTCTGCTTTTTCTCCCCAAATCCCCCAAGTACATAGTTGTATATTTTACTTGTGGGTCCTTCTAGTTGTGGTATGTTGTACACCACCTCAACGTGGCCTAATGAGCAGTGCCATGTCCATGCCCAGGGTCTGAACTGGCAAAACCCTGGGCTGCCATAGCGGAGTGCATGAACTTAACCACTCGGCCATAGGGATGGCCCCAGGGTCTTGTTTTTTAATCCATCCAGCCACTCTGTGTATTTTGAGTGTAGAATTCAATCCATTTACATTCAGAGTGATTATTGATATAAAGGCTTAATACTGCCATTTTATCTTTTGTTTTCCACTTGTCCTATATTTCCATTGTTTCATTTTCCTTGTATTTATGTCTGCCATTTCAGTTTGGGGGTTTTCAGTGATGGTTTCCTCCATTTTGTCTTCATTGTTGATTTGTGACTCTGCTCTGATTTTTTGTTTTGTTTTTACCGTGAAGTTTGTACAAAAGATCTCATAGATGAGATAGTCCTTTCTTTGATAACCTCTTATTTCAATTAGCCTATGTGGGCTCCATTCCTTTCCTCTTCCCCTTCTATGTTTTTGTTGTCACAAATTATTCTTTTTTGTGTCATTAGTTTGTGGCTAAATTGAAGTGTTTACAGTGATTTCTTATGCTTTCTTTCCATTTATCCTTTTGTTATAATTAAGCATTTGCTAACGAGTTTTGATCTTTGTAAACTTTTGCCTTTTCATCCTTTTCACTTTATGTCAGAGGGGTCCCTTCAACAGTTCTTGTAAGGCAGGTCTAGTGTTGATGAACTCCCTCAGCTTTTGTTTATCTGGGAAAGCTTTTATTTCTCTGTCATATCTGGAGGATAATTTCACTGGATAGAGTATTCTTGGCTGAAAGTTTTTGTCTTTCAGTATTTTGAATATATCATTTCACTCTGTCCTAGGCTGTAAGGTTTCTGCTGAGAAATTCACAGAAAGTCTGATGGGAGTTCCTTTGTAGTTAATTTTCTTCTGTCTTGCTTCATATTTTTTTCTTTGTCATTGACTTTTGACAGTTTTAATGTTATATGCCTTGGAACATGTATTTTTGTTTTGAGATAATTAGGAGTTCTTTTATATTCAGGTACTTGCATGTCCAGGGTCTTCCCCAGGTTTGGGAAGTTCTTGGCTATTATTTCTTTCAATAAGCTCTCTGTTCCTTTCTCCATCTGGGATACCTATAATCCTTATGTTGCTTTTCCTAATTGAGTCAGATATTTCTCAAAGAATTTTTTCATTTTTTAAAAATCTTAGTTCTCTGTCTTTCTCCACCTAAATCGTTTCTGGCTTTCTCTTTGAGCTCACTAATTCTCTCCTCCATAATGTCTTCTCCATTTTAATGCTTTCTACATTATTTTTATCTCATTAATTGTGTTCTTCATATCCAGAATTTCTGGGGGGTTTTTTTTAGAGCTTCAATCTCTTTGGTGAAGTATTCCATCTGTTCATTAATTTTATTCCTGAGCTCCCTGAACTGTCTTTCTGAGTTTTCTTGTAACTCAGTGAGTTTCTTTTTGATAGCTATTTGGAAATCTCTGTTAATTAAATTGTAATCTTCTCTGATTTCAAGTTTGGTTTCTGGAGTTGTCATTTTCCTTCTTTTCTACCTTGTTACTATGGTTCTTAATGGTCTTTTGATGAATTGGTCCTCTGCTGGTGCATTTGTGGTAGTAATCACCTTTTCTTATTTTGGTACAGCTTTAGTTACTTTGGCTTTGAGCTGCACCTGATTGTGTTTGAGGTCCTACACTTTCTAACATCCACCGCTTCTGTCAGAAGCATGATCAGTGTCCTCCTTGTGCCTCTTGTACCTCTGGAGTTGCTGGTGCCTTGCTGATTAGATGTTGCTGCAGTCTCAGGTGACACCACTGGGGTCACTAGGCTGTGAGCACTTCTGCTGCTTCCAGTGTTGCCCGAGTCTTGTGTTCCTCCACTGGCTCTCCATGGGCTTGGATGCTGCTGTCCCATACACTGCCTGTGCTGCTATTCCTGAATCGTCTGAGGATGCTGGTTGTACTGCTGCCAGAGGTACTGGACTCATGAGTGTTGCTGTCCCTGGTGGGGGCCTGAGGACCCAGGGCCTTATATGCAGCCCCTGCTCTGATGGAGCTGGTGTTGGGGGTGCCACCACTGGGGGCTAGGTCATCAGTTCTGCTGTGGTTCCTGATACTTCTTATTTCAGGTTCCACCTGCCACTGCTCGGGGGGCAGGGGCTCTTTTTTCTGCTCCTGTCCTGTCTGCTTGAAGTTGTGTGGGTTAGACCATTACATGAGCTGAGCCACCGGCATGCTTCCACCATCACTACATGGACTTTCATGTGCACAGGGCCAATGCTGGCTGATGCTGCTCTGTAGGCATTTGCACATGTAGGGCCAGGCCACCCTTGCCTCCACTCATAGTCACGCAGGCTGCTGCTTAAGGATCCGCACCCTGGATTGCTTCCACTTGGGGAGGGGGAGGGAGCTGCTTCCCTAGATCCACTGGTTCCCAGGGGTCCAATCTATCCACCTTCGGATGTATAGCTTCACAGAACCCTTAGGCATCCTCTTGTGCTGTGTTGGGAATCCTCTGTTGGTCAATGTATGTCTGTTTGGTTGTAACTTAGGGGGGAGAGACAAAAGGAACAACTCACTCTGACATTATGCTGATGTCACTCTCATGAATGTTTATAGCAAATTTATTTATAATCACCAAAAACTAGAACCAACCAAAATGTCCTTCGAAGGAATGTGTGACTGGATAAGCAAGCTGTGGTACATCCATACAATGGAATGCTGTCCAGTGATGAAAAGTGTAAGCTACCAAGTCACACAAAGACATGGATTAATTATCAATGCATATTGCTAAGTGAAAGAAGTCAGTCTAAAAACTATATATTGTTTTATTTCAATTACATGACATTCTGAAAAAGGCAAAATTATAGAGACAGTAAAAAGACCATTTGTTGCTGGGGGAGAGTGGGAGGAAGGGAGGTGTTTTGATGAAGCACAGGGGAGTTTTTAGAGAGGTGAAACTATTCTGTATGATACTGTCATGATGGATACACAACTCTATACATTTGTCAATGCCCATAGAACTTTACAGAACAAAGAGTGAACCTAATGTATGCAAATAGAAGACATTATTTAGGAGGTTGGAGGATCCCAGAATGGAATTCAGAATGTGACAAAACAATCAAACTGCCTTACAAATGTATGAAACAACCTCAATGAAGGGTATGGGGAAAAAAGTGCTGACCTAAGTAACTATGGAAATGAGTGGAGTCTGTAAGACTAAAGGCGAAAGACTCTGTATATAAGCACTGCACTCTAGTCGATGAAGTTGTTTTCCATGGGAGTATGGGTTAACAATTCTGATACTGCTATGCATGTATAGTGGAATTAAACAATTAAGTAAATGCATGGTGAGTGGTAGGAGCCAGTTTTCCTATTGTTGGAGTAGAGTGGGAGTTTATAGATTAACAAGGGGAGGAGGCTAAAATGACCTTATTGGTAATGGATTAGAGTTGGAAATATCAATATGATCTCACATTTAACTTAATATAAATACAGATAGTTACATATAGAAATATTTATAGATATATGTGTATACACAGGTTCGTATGCACACATATATGTCCTTGTTCTATCAATTGAGAGGCACAAAGGAAGCAACATCCCAGTAGCATCAAGCACATCTAGCACCCAGATCTTGGTTTCTTTTTTTAGATATAATTTTTATTGAGTTAATGATAGGTTACAATCTTGTGAAATTTCAGTTGTATATTATTGTCTGTCAGTCGTGTTGAAGGTGCAACACTTCACTCTTTGTGCCCACCCCCCGCACCCCGTTTCCCCTGGTAGCCACTAATCAGTTCTTTTTGTCCATGGGTTTAAAACCCTCATATGAGTGGAGTCATGCAGAGATTGTCCTTCTCTATCTGGCTTATTTCACTTAACATAATTCTCTCAAGGTCTATCCATGTTGTTGCAAATGGGACGATTTTGTTCTTTTTTATGGCCAAGTAGTATTCTATTGTGTATATATATACCACATCTTCTTTATCCAATCATCTGTTGATGGGCACTTAGATTGCTTCCATGTCTTGGCACTGTAAATAATGCTGCAATAAAAATTGGGGTGCATAGGACTTCTGGAATTGCTGACTTCAAGCTCTCTGGATAGATACCCAGTAGTGGAATAGCTGGATCATATGGTAGTTCTATTTTTAATTTTTTGAGGAATCTCCGTACTGTTTTCCATAGTGGCTGCACCAGTTTGCATTCCCACCAGCAGTGTATGAGGGTTCCTTTTTCTCCACAACCTCTCCAACATTTGTTACTATTTGTTTTAGCTATTTTTGTCATTCTAATGGGTGTAAGGTGCTATCTTAGTGTAGTTTTGATTTGCATTTCCCTGATGATCAGCGATGATGAACATCTTTTCATGTGCCTATTGGCCATCCATATATCTTCTTTGGAGAAATGTCTATTCATGTCTCCTGCCCATTTTTTGATGGGGTTGTTTAATTTTTTGTTGTTGAGTTGTGTGAGTTCTTTATATATTATGGATATTAAGCCTTTGTCTGATGTATTACTTGCAAATATTTTTTCCCAGTTAGTAGGCTGTCTTTTTGTTTCAATCCTGTGTTCCCTTGCCTTGAAGAAGCTCTTTAGTCTGATGAAGTCCCATTTGTTTATTCTTTCTATTGTTTCCCTTCTCTGAGAAGGCATGGTGTCCGAAAAGGTCCTTTTAATACTGATGTCAAAGAGTGTACTGCCTACGTTTTCTTCCAGAAGCCTTATGGTTTCAGGTCTCAGCTTTAGGTCTTTGATCCATTTTGAGTTTATTTTGGTGAATGGTGAAAAAGAATGGTCAATTTTCATTGTTTTACATGTGGCTTTCCAGTTTTCCCAGCACCATTTGTTGAAAAGACTTTCTTTTCTCCATTGTATGCCCTCAGCTCCTTTGTTGAAGATTAGCTGTCCATAGATATGTGGTTTTATTTCTGGGCTTTCAATTCTGTTCCATTGATCTGTGTACCTGTTTTTGTACCAGTACCATGCTGTTTTGATTACTGTAGCTTTGTAGTATGTTTTGAAGTCAGGGATTGTGATGCCTCCAGCTGTGTTCTTTTTTCTCAGGATTGCTTTAGCAATTTGGGGTCTTTTGTTGCCCCCATATGAATTTTAGGATTCTTTGTTCTATTTCTGTAAAGAATGTCATTGGGATTCTGATTGGGATGGCATTGAATCTGTAGATTGCTTTAGGTAGAATGGACATTTTAACTATGTTTTTTCTTCCAATCCATGTGCAGGGAATGTCTTTCCATCTCTTTATGTCGTCATCCATTTCTTTCAGAAAAGCCTTGTAATTTTCATTGTATAGGTCTTTCACATCCTCAGTTAAATTCACCCTGTGGTATTTTATTCTTTTTGTTGCAATTGTGAATGGTATTGTGTTCTTGAGTTCTTTTTCTGTTAGTTCATTACTAGAATATAGAAATACTACTGATTTATGTAAATTGATTTTATACCCTGCAACTTTGCTGTAGTTGTTGATTACTTCTAACAGTTTTCCAATGGATTCTTTGGGGTTTTCTATATATAAGATCATGTCATCTGCAAACAGTGAGAGTTTCACTTCTTCTCCCCTATTTGGATTCCTTTTATTCCTTTTTCTTGCCTGATTGCTCTGGCCAGGACCCCCAGTACTATGTTAAATAAGAGTGGTGATAGAGGGCATCCTTGTCTCGTTCCTGTTCTCAGGGGGATGGTGCTCAGTTTTTGCCCATCGAGCATGATGTTGGCTATGGGTTTGTCATATATGGCCTTTATTATGTTGAGGTAGTTCCCTTCTATCCCCATTTTGTTCAGAGTTTTTATCATAAATGGCTGTTGGATCTTGTCAAATGCCTTCTCTGCATCTATTGAGATGATCATGTGGTTTTTATTCCTCAGTTTGTTGATGTGGTGTATCACGTTGATTGATTTGTGGATGTTGAACCATCCCTGTGTCCCTGGTATGAATCCTACTTGATCATGATGTATGATCCTTTTGATGAATTGCTGTATTTGGGTTGCCAAAATTCTGTTGAGAACTTTTGCATCTATGTTCATCAGCGATATTGTCCTGTAGTTCTCCTTTTTCGTGGTGTCCTTGTCAGATTGTGGTATCAGCGTGATGTTGGCCTCATAGAATGTGTTAGGAAGTATTCCATCCTCCCTAATTTTTTGCAATAGCTTGAAAAGGATAGGTATTAAATCCTCTCTGAAAGTTTGGTAGAATTCCCCAGGGAAGCCATCTGGTCCTGGGGTTTTTTCTTTGGAATGCTTTTGATTGCTGTTTTAATCTCTTTCCTTGTGATTGGTCTGTTCAAGTTGTCTGCTTCTTCTTTAGTGAGCTTTGGGAGATTGTAGGAGTCCAAGAATTTATCCATTTCCTCTAGGTTACCCATTTTGCTGGCATATAGTTTTTCATAGTATTCTCTTATAATCCGTTGTATTTCTGCAGAGTCTGTTGTTATTTCTCCTCTTTCATTTCTGATTTTGTTTATTTGAGCTTTCTCTCTTTTTTTCTTTGTAAGTCTGGCTAGGGGTTTGTCAATTTTATTTATCTTCTCAAAGAACCAGCTCTTTGTTTCATTGATCCTTTCTACTGCCTTTTTTGTTTCAATAGCACTTATTTCTGCTCTGATTTTTATTATTTCTCTCCTTCTGCTGACTTTTGGCTTTGTTTGTTCTTCTTTCTCTAATCCACTTAGGTGTAGTTTAAGATTGCTGATTTGGGATTTTTCTTGTTTGTTAAGATGTGCCTGAATTGCAATGAATTTTCCTCTTAATACAGCTTTTGCTGCATCCCATATGAGTTGGTATGGCATGTTATCATTTTCATTTGTCTCCAGATATTTTTTGATTTCTTCTTTAATTTCTTCAATGATCCATTGCTTGTTCAATAGCATATTGTTTAGTCTCCACATTCTTGTGCCTTTCTCAGCTTTTTTCTTGTAGTCAATTTCTAGCTTTATAGCATTATGATCCGAGAAGATGCTTATTATTATTTCAATTTTTTTAAATTTGTAGAGGCTTGCCTTGTTTCCCAACATATGGTCTATCTTTGAGAATGTTCCATGCGCACTTGAGAAGAATGTGTATTCTGCTGTTTTTGGATGAAGTGTTCTATATATGTCTATTAAGACCAACTGATTTAGCTTTTCGTTTAGCTCCAATGTTTCTTTGTTGATTTTCTGTCTGAATGATCTGTCCATTGATGTGAGTGGGGTGTTGAGGTCCTCTACTATTATTGTGTTATTTTTGATATCTTCTTTTATGTTTGTTAATAGTTGCTTTATGAACTTTGGTGCTCCTGTGTTGGGTGCATAGATATTTACAAGCATTATTTCTTCTTGATGAGGTGTCCTTTTGATCATTGTAAATTGGCCCTGTATGTCTCTCTTTACCTGCCTTATCTTGAAGTTCGTTTTGTCTGATATAAGTATTGAGACATCTGCTTTCCTTTGTTTGCTATTAGCTTGGAGTATTGTCTTCCACGCCTTCACTCTGAGTCTGTTTGTCCTTGGAGGTGAGGTGTGTTTCCTGGAGGCAACAAATTGTTGGATCTTGTTCTTTAATCCGTTTTGTCACTCTGTGTCTTTTTATTGGAGAGTTCAATCCGTTTACATTGAGGGTGAGTATTGATGCATGAGGGCTTAATGCTGTCATTCTTTTGCTCATTTTCTGGTTTTCCTGTGTTTCCTTTGTTTCTCGTCCTGTGTGTTTTAGCCTACCTATTGACTTCTGCAATTTCTTATGCTGGATTTCTTAGATTTTTCTTTATTTATGTTTTGTGTCTCTGTTCTGTTTTTCAGTTTAGTGGCTACCCAGAAGTTTGTATTCAGAATCTCGTGTATAACATAGTCCATTTTCTGGTGGTCTCTTACTTCCTTAGCCTAGACTGTTTCAGTCCCTTTCCTCCTCCCCTCCTAAATTATTATTTTCATCTCTTATTCCAACTTGTTTTGTGAGTTTGTGGTTAGAGTGATAAGATTGTCTTTGCTTTGGTGATTTCCTTCCCTTTATCTTAATGCTATAGTTGAATATTTGCTATCCTATTCAGATTCTATCTATTTGTCTCCCTACTCTGTGTTTTGTGACCCCTTACTCCCTTTGTTTCTTTTTTCAGGTATGAGTGCCTTCTTGAGGATTTCCTGTAGTGGAGGTCGTGTGACTATGAAGTCCCTTAGCTTTTGTTTGTCTGGAAAAGATTTAATTTCTCCCTCATATCTGAAGGATATTTTTGCTGGATAGAATATTCTTGGCTGAAGAGTTTTATACTTTAAAGTTTTGAATATGTCACTCCAATCTCTCCTCGCTTGTAAGGTTTCTGTAGAGAAATCCGCTGAAATTCTGATGGGGCTTCCTTTGTAGGTTACTTTCTTCTGCCCTGCTGCCCTGAGTATTCTTTCTTTCTCATTCATTTTTGCCATTTTTACTACTATATGCCTTGCAGTATGTCTTTTCACATTGACAAATCTAGGAGATCTGAAAGCTTCCTCCACACACATTTCTCTCTCAATCCCTAGATTCGGGAAGTTCTCTTCTATTATTTCGTTGAGCACACTTTCTGCTCCATTTTCCTTCTACACGCCCTCAGGAATTCCGATGATTCTTAAGTTGCATTTTCTCATTGAGTCAGTTATTTCTCTGAGATTTTCTTCAGTTTTTTTAATTCTTAGTTCTCTTTCTTCCTCTGTCTGGAGCCATTCAGCCTGTCTATCTTTGATTATGCTAATTTGCTCCTCTATGGTGTCTACATGAGCATTCAGGGAATCTGTATTCTGTTTTATCTGATCCATTGTATTTTTCACCTCTAGCATTTCTAATTGATTCTTCTTTATAATTTCAATCTCTTTTGTGAAGTAACTCCAGAACTCGTTGACTTGTTTCTCTATATTTCCCTTTACCTCATTGAATATTTTGAGGATAGCTATTTTGAACTCATCTCCACTTAGTTTACACATTTCCAAGGCCTCAGGACTTAATTCTGTGTTTTTATTGTTTTGCTTCTGGTCTGGAGCTTTTATAAACTGCTGGATGTTAGAGGAGCGGTTTTTGCACATGATGCTATTATTTGGCTGCAGTTACAGTCTGTCGCCACTAGATGAGGGTTTAGAGCTGTGCATTCTGAGCCCTCTGCCTTCAGCCATGATGGCGTTGCGCAGCTGTGGGTTGAGGGAGGGGGGTCACTTTCACTCACGCTGACCTGGATTGGACCAGCTGTCACTTTCTGGTCTCCCGGGGCCCTGGCTTGCTGAGGTTACCCCATTGGAAAGATTTCCCTTGTTAGAGGGTTTCAGCCGCATGGGCGGTGGGAGTCGTGGACGATCCCTGGACACGCGGCCCCTCCCCTGCTCCTTCCCACACCCGTGGCACCAATCCCAGTCTCCAGGGGCAGGAGCGAACTTCTCTCCTACCCTGTTCCAGCTCCTCCGAGGGCGGCTGCAGCCTCTCCACCTTCCGTCGTTTGGCTGCTGTGGGTCTCTGATGATTTCTGTTATTAGGATTTATTTTTTTGGTTGGAAAGCAGTTGCTCTTTTTAGTTGTAATTTGGAGGGGAGAGAGTCCTGGGTGAGTTCACGCTGCCATGTTGCTGACATAACCCAAAAAGTCCTCAGATCTTGGTTTCTAATAACATACTCCAATAAAAGGAACCAGGGCTCCTTATAGAAATTGCTGATTCTAGGACTGGGGCAGGAAATATACAAATGATCCTGGAGCATCTTGTGGTGTGATAAAGTAAAGAAATGCTAAAAAAAAAAAATCACAATGATGGAGGTATGTCAAAGGACATAGGAGCCAACTGAAAGAGCTTCCAATGGCCAAAGATGAAACAATTTGAGCAACAAAATAAAGTAATATTGGATTATAACCCATGGCATAAAATTAATATCCATGAATCTGTACTGATATCAATAAATAACTGAATAAATCTATGGTGCAGAAGAATTCCACATAATTTATGCAGATACTCTACCTTCAAGGAGATGGAGCATAAATTCCCACTCCTTAAGTGTAGGTTGCTGTAACTTCCCTCCAAAGAGTACAGTATGGAAAGGGCTAATAAAAAGACTAATTTTACAGTGGAGAAACCTGACAAATACTACCTTAGGTAGGTAATCAAGGTCAACATAAACAGTGTTATGTTGATAGTATGTCCCCTTGATATACTGTGAGGATAATGGCACTTCACCTCTGTGGTCTTCCTCCAAAAACCCAATAATGCCAGTCTAATCATGGGAAAAACATTAGACAAGTCCCAACAGAAGGATATTATACAAATACTGGGCCAGAACTTCTAAAAATTGTCAATATTATAAAAAACAAAGAGTGTCTGAGAAATTGTCACAGTCAAAAGCAGTTTAAAGAGACATGATGACTGAAGTAATGAGGTATCCTGGATGGGACCCTGGAATAGAAAAAGAACATTAAACAGAAACTAAGGAAATCTGAGTGAAGTATGGAATAATGAATCAATATACATTTGTTAATTGTAACAAATGTACTACGCTAGTGTAAGAAGTTGATAATAAGAGAAACTGGTTACTGGGTATATGGGAACTCTGTATTATCTTAATTTTTATAAATCAAATGTTATAAAAATAGAGTTTAATAAAAAAGTTATGGAAAGTGATGTATTTTAAGTGGAGATGGGTATTAGTAGTGATGCGATCATGTGTGAACTTTGAGGAGATCATTTTGGCTGCTGGATTCAAGACCTCTTGATCAGTGTGGAAATAAATGAAGGCCAACCAGATGAGAATAAGCAAAGGCTATTTATTCAGAGCTTTCTATAGTAAGGGAGTTAGCCACCGTTATCTGAATTTTGACAGAGACTCAAAGGCAGAAAGAGGAATAGGAAAACTTTACAGTGGAAAAAAGAAAGGTTTCAATCATGCCCTGACTAGAGGCTGTTGTCATGGGGAAGTTGTCGGTAGGCTAACTAGAAGTGGGGCATCTTATGTGGTTGGTGAGAGGTGCGTGTTTTACTTTCTCTGACTGGTCCTAAGTTGGAAAGGGGGACAAAGATTAGGGAAGCTGCCAGTTACTAATCAAGTCCTGGTCATTTTGGGCCAATTGTTCCAGGGATTATTATTTGGCTTCCTGGATCAATTGCTGGAGAAAACATTCTAACTTCCTATAAGTCTGACTCAGAGATAGCTGGCTTCCTGAGCTGGTTACTGTAGATAATGGGTTGATCTCCTGGGCAGGTTGTGTGTCAGAGTTCCATTTTTATATATGGTTTGGTCATTGTCTGTTTGCATATTTTGCCTCTTAGCAGTAGCATGAGATTTCTGGGTGCTTGGAGTTTACACAGAGTTGCAAAGAAGAGGAGCTAATGCTAAAGAAGTGAGGAGTCCCTAAAACTTTAAGCTGAGCATGACTCTACCTTAAGCTTTAAAAAGGTACCTGACCTATGGTGATACCCGCAAAAGAAGTGAAGTGATGACTTCATATTTTGGGGTCTTTTGCCTTTTGATGTTATAGCCTTTTTGGTGGTTTATACCCTTTTGAGCATCTCCCTAGTACAGGTGCTCCATCATTCATTACCCATCCTCCCCAGCTTCTGCTGATCCTGCTATTTGGAATTCAAGACTCCCAAACTATCCATGCTCCTTCCTGTCCTGATTCACACCTGATGTCCTTCAGTCCAAGAGACAGACTTGCGAGGGTGATAAACTGGTCAAAAATCTCATACAAATAATGTGCTTATAGAAGAGAGAAGTCTCCCTTATCCAAAAACATGCTGCATTTTCACCTGGTAGCAGGCTTCTTGTTGTATGACCAGGAGAATAATTTAAAGTATAGGGATTTGAGCCTGGTAAGAGAGAAAGGTAGGATATGACAGTGGAGGGAGATATTTGAAGGCAACTATGGAGCTGTGGTCCTCAAATTAGACTACATAAGTAGATACCTATTCTACCTATGTTTAGGGTGGCCCCATGATTCAGATAGACTGGGTTAAGCACTTTCCTGGATTTGCTAAACTTCTGACATATGCCTGTGGGACCTCAAATTAGATATTACATTTCCAGGTATGTCCTGGAATATTTCAGATTTTGTTCACTTTTGACCACCTTGATATCTATAGATGGCTCCTTATTAACTTAGTAATATCTTTATTTTCTGTTTCCATTATTCCCTAGCTACCTTTCACTCCCTGTTTCTCAAAGGAATAACTAAGAAAAAAGATAGTTACACCCTGAGGCAGAAATCCAGAACAGCTGATATAATATAACCAACAAGTATCCTTCATTTTTATTTCCCCCCATCCAACACACCACAGCTATTTCAGCCCCATAGAATGGGCAGGAAATGTACTAAAACTATCTCAGAAGTAGATGCCAAGTTAGGATAGAACAATGTGTTCAGCCCCTTTACCTTAAAGTCAACTGCAACACTAGTGCAAATGGAGGAAGCAATGTCTATCCTTGGAGAGCTTCTTGGATGTCTCACTGACATACTTTGGTTACCTCAGGATTACCACCTGTGGACCATTTCAACCTATCCCAGTTTGTATGCCCAGAGTTAAAAGGAAGCTGGTGACATTTTGCTTGCTATCCAAGGCCACCAAATGACCTTCATCAGTAACAAGATAACTTTTAAATATGGCAGAAGGGAGACATAAAGAGAAGTTAACTACTGTGAAGGAATTTCTCCAAAGCAGAATGTTGCCTTTGTTTTCAAGACATGAAGTACTGCTTCATTTTATTTTCAAAGTTGTAGCTAACAAGCTGGACAAGGAAAAGAAGAGATGAAATCTAAACACCCCCCAACTCACTGGGGGAAGAATCAACTTCATTTGTCCTTAAGTTTTGGCACTCATCTACACACACACTTTACATCTTGCATTTTTTATGATTCATTCTAAGGACCATTACTGAACAGCAACAGCTCTACCAGCATGTTTTATGAAGAGGAGAAGCTCCCTTACTTATTTCACTTCCAAAATATTTTTGCATGCTTATGCATTCCCAGAAGGTATTTTTCCCTTCTGCAAAAAAGGTCAAGCAGAACCCTTGATGTAAGTCCCATTTATGGCAATTTGGGGTGATTTCCAGCATTTGCACTGGCATGTAGTTCTAACTCAAGCATGCTTTCTTCTAAGGTGACACCATTAATCAAAATGTGTGTTCTCCTCCTTCCAGCACAAACACAAATATTACTGGAGAAGCTGAGCCTGTTGGTTACATAGGAGGAAAGGGAAAAAGGGACAGTACGGGGAGGGGGTAGAATGCAACTCATCATGACAAAAGAGCCTTTTCATTGGTAGTTCTTTCACATTTATATGCACAGGGACAGAGGCCCCAAAATTGTCTCCACAAATCATATGTTACACACTTATTTATTTATTTATTTCCCGAAGTACTTGGCAGAGTGATTTACATGTAGAAGGTTGTTTGCATGAATATCACAAAAAAAAATCTTGGGAAACTGAATTTGACAATGATTTTAGCTTAAGGCTAAAGGGAGCAGCTTAGTAGAGTTTATTTGGTAGTAGTGACTCTAGATTGAGGTTATTTGTTAGCATCTTCTGAAGATACTATTTAGTTTGAAATTTGAGGCTCTTCTCAGTTGGGTCCCAGTTTTTATGAATGAATCTCCTGCTAATACCCAGCATGAACCTCTATTGGAGTCAACTCTTCTGCTTATCAAAACTCGTCATGTGCATACTTACTTTCACATTTTTACTTATGTCATATCCACTCCATGACCTGGAATTTCCTGGTTCCTTCTCTCATCTCCCTCTATCTACATATTTCTCAGACTTCAAGCTCAGATCACACCGCACCTTCTCCAAATATTTTTCCTAATAATTGTCACTATCAAAAGCTCACTGTGGTGACATTCTCTGACCTCATAGTCTGTACCACTCATTTTATTCTTAGCAGCTACAGTAGTAAGCAGCGATTTCTTGCTTACCTCCCAGACACTGGGCATTGTCTATAGTGAACACAAACTAAGTGTCTGATTCAGGCTACATATCTGTTTTGTTTCTCTTGTACATGGTCTAAAATTCAGCCAATATTTTAAAATTTGGAGATCTAACATTTAAAAATCAATATTTCTGGTTTCTTTTGAAAACCAGAAGATTTGGCAATCCCAAGCCTGTGTTCCCACTTGCCAGCAATTGACTGGAACTGAGTGGTAGCTGCCCCATTTAGATTGGATATTTACCTTCTACCTGGCCTTCCTTATTCACTTATATTACCTGCTTGATTCCTGTGTATTTGAGTTTCTAACCTATACCCTTAGACCTAGAACAACTATTTGGATTTTCTTTCTTTAGCTGACTTTACAGGGCTTGTCTTATGACTGACATACTTATTTGATCATAACAGCTCTATTTACTTCAAGTAAATCAACCACTTTCTTGCTTCCCAGATTGATATAATCCTTTACTTCCTCCCCAAACTATAGGTCTGCATTGTCCAATACAGTGCTCACCATGATTATGGAGGCTGAGATATGCCACAATATGCCATCTACAAGCTAGATAACCAAGAAAGCCAGTGGTATAACTCAGCCCCATTTGAAAAGCCTGAGAACCAGGTGAACCAATGGTGCAACTCCAAGTTCAAAGCTGAACCTCAAAACAGGCAGAGGGGGATCTGCTGGTATAAGTCCTGGAGTCCAAAGGCCTGAAAACCAGGAGCTCTGATGTCCAAGGGCAGGAGAAGATGAATGTCTTGGCTCAAGAATAGAGAGAGGTTCCAGTTCACAGTGGCAATCCAGGAGGATCCTGAACTCACCTCCTCCCATGGACACACTGAATCTACAGCTACATATGGAAAAATTTTCTCTGAAGAAACCCAAAAACTAGCTGAGCAATTCCTACAATTCAGGCAAACAAGAAAAAACCCCACAACCAAATAGGTAAGAGGGACTGAAACACAATCTTGCTATAAACACTACCCTTAGCGCAGAGACACACAATCAGGAGGAAACTCATAACTCTGAGCATCTTCCTGAAGAGTGAAAGGTTTGAAACCCACATCTGGCACCCTAACTTTAAACAACCTGCGCCTGAGTGGTGAGCCCTCAAAATATCTAGCTTTGAAAGCCAAAGGGGCTTGCAGCCACTACACCCACAAGGCTGTAGCGAATTGAGAAACAGTTCTTAAAGGGCTCACTGGATTCACCTGGCTAGCCCCCAGGGCCCAGCACAGAGGCAGCCAACTGAAATGCACCCTGTCTTTGTGTGAAAGAGGCTTATTTGCTTATCTTAAAGCTTTGAGCTGAGAGGCAAACATATAATTTAACACACACCTGGGGGCCTACTGAAACATTCTCCAAAGAATGTGGAGGCCAGTGGGCGCCATCTTTGCACTCTCTCTGCCTTGCTTTAGGTCCCTGGTATCTCCCAGAAAGGAGCTTGTGCACATGTCTGGCCCTTATTTTTGTAGCTGCTGCCCAGGAGACATCCCTTCATTGCTTAGCTCTGGTGGCCAGCAAGGCTTACGTTTATGGGTCCCACAGGACTGTAACAAACAGAGAAAGCATTCTTATCCAGCTATACCCCCAAGGCACAGCAGAGAGGCAATAGACTGAAATGCCCCATCTTTCTGTGAAAAGGGCCTATTAGCTTATCTTCATGGCTGCAGCATGAGCGGGAGGCTTCTAATTAAACACACATCTAAGGGCTGACTATAGTCCTCTCCAGACACCTTAGAGGGTGAGTGCTATCTTTGTGCTCTCCCTCTGCCTCACTCCAGGTCACTGGTATTTCTGAGGAAGGAACTTGTGTGAACATCTGTTGCCCCTACTTTTGTGGCTGCTGCCCAGAAGGAACATCCTTTGATAGCCTGGCTGCTCTGATGTCCAGTGGAGCTTGTGTTCTGAGTTCAGTGAGATGGAATCAAACAAAGAAACAGTTGTTAAATGATTATCACCCCAAGGCTTAGTGTGAAGGAGGAGACAGAAATGTCCATCTCCAAGTCTTCCCTTGCAAGAGATATATTTGCATATTTTAAAAGCTACTGCCCGAGGGTCTGGCTTCCAATAGCCTGAATCTGGGTGCCGACTGAGATCCTCCCCTATGGGACACTGACAGGCCTTGGCACACCCTCAACTACTGGGAGCCATTAAGAACAAAGTTGGCTTCTTGGACAATCACAAAGGTTTGAGGGACAACCAAGAGCCAGGACAGATTGAATGATAAAATTCATCTCCTACATGAAGCTACTCCTTCAAAACTGGGAGATGGCTGTTTTATCTAATGCATAGAAACTAAAACAGAGAATCAAGGAAAATGAAGGAAGTGAGGAATATGTCCCAAACAAAGACCATGTTATAACTTAATTAAAAGTTTTAATTTAGTTAAAAGTTTTTTAAAAGTTAAAAGCCAGGCAGGCAAATTAAAAGACCTTAATTAATGAAGATAAGTGATTTACCTAATAAAGAGTTCAAAATAATGGTCATAAATATACTCACTGAGTTCAGGGAAACAATGCATGAACAAAGTGAGAATTTCAAAAAAGAGATGATAAAAAATATAAGAAAGTACCAAACAGAAGTCACGGAGCTGAAGAAGACAATAACTCCACTGAAAAATGCAATAGAGGGGTTCAACAACAGACTAGATGAAGTGGAAGAAAGGATCAGTGAACTCAAAGAAAGGGCAGTGGAACTCAACCAATCAAAACAGCAAAAAGAAAAGAGTGAAAAAGAGTGAAGATAGCTCAAGGGCTTATGGGACAACATCCAGTGGACCAATATTCACATTATGGAGGTCCCAGAAGGAAAAGAGAGAAAGAGAAACGGACAGAAAACTTATTGGAAGAAAAATGGCTGAAAACTTCCCTAACATGAGGAGAGAAAGAGACATGCAGATCCAGGAAGCCCAGAGAGTTCAAAATGAGATGAAACCAAAGAGGCTCACTCTAAGACACATTATAATTAAAGTGTCAAAAGTTAAAAACAAGGAAAGACTCTCTAAAGCAGCAAGAGAAAAAAACCTTGTTACACACAAGGGAACCCCCATAAGACTATCAGCAGATATTTGAGCAGAAACTTAACAGGCCACAAAGGAGTGGCAGGATATATTCAAAGTGCTGAAAGAAAAACCTTCCAACCAGGAATACTCTCCTCAGCAAATCTGTCTTCAAAATTGAAGGAGAGAGAAGGAATTTTTCAGAGAAGCAAAAGTGAAAAGTGTGCATTACCATCAGATAAACCTTACGAGAAATGTTAAAGGGACTTCAAGCTGAAACAAAATGGTGACAATTAGTAACAAGAAAATATATCAAAGTATAAATCTCACTGGTAAAGGTAAATATATACTGAAATTCAGAATAAACTAATGTTGTAAAGGTGCTGGGTTAATCACTTATAAAGCTAGTATGAAAGATAAAAGACAAAAGTAGTAAAAATAACTAAAATAATTTGTTGATGATACACAATATAAAAAGGTGTAAATTGTGACATCAAAAACATAAAACACGAGGGGCAGTAAAAATGTAGACCTTTAGAATGTGTTCAAACTTGTTATCAACTTAAAATAGACTATTATGAATTTAAGTTGTTTTATGAAAGCCTCATGGTAACCACAAAGCAAAAACCTATAGTAGAAACACAAAAGATAAAGAGAGAGGAATCTAAGTATACCACTAAAGAAAATCATCAAATCCCAAATGAAGAGGACAAGAGAAAAAGAAAGGAACAAAGAATTACAAAACAGCCTGAAGGGGCCGGCTCCGTGGCCGAGTGGTTAAGTTTGCGTACTCCGCTGTGGCAGCCCAGGGTTCAGATCCTGGGCGCGGACATGGCACCACTCGTCACACCACGTTGAGGCGGCGTCCCACATCCCACAACTAGAAGGACCTGCAACTAAGATATACAACTGTGTACGGGGGGGGGGGGGGGGGGGGCGGTGTTGGGGAGATAAAGCAGAAAAAAAAAAACAGCCTGAAAACAAAGAAGAAAATGGCAATAGTAATGTACCTATCAATAATTACTTTAAATGTAGATAGACTAAATTCTCCAATCAAAAGACACACAGTGGCTGAATGAGTAAAAAGACAAGGGCCATGTATATGCTGCCTACAAGAAACTCACTTCAGATGTAAGGACATGCACGACTGAACGAGAAGGCAAGGAAAAAGATATCCCATGTAAATGGAAACCAAAAGAAAGCTGTGGTAGCTATAGTTATATCAGACAAAATAGACTTTAAGACAAATACTGTATTAAGAGACAGGAAGGTCCTTATATAATGGTAAAGGGGTCAATTCAACAAGAGGATATAACATTTGTAAATATTTAAGCAACCAACATAGGAGCATCTAAATATATCAAATATTAATAGACCTAAATGGAGAAATAGACAGCAATGCAACAATTGTGGGGGACTTTAATAGTCCACTTTCATCAGTGGATAAATTATAAAGACAGAAAATCAATAAGGAAACATTGACCTTAAATAACGTGTTAGAGGAGATGGACTTAACTCACATATACAGAACATTCCATCCAAAGGCAACAGAATATACATTCTTCTCAAATACACATGAAACATTCTCCAGGATAAGTCATATGTTGGGCCACAAAACAAGTCTTAATAAATGTAAGAAGATTGAATTTATATCATGCATCTTTTCCAATCACAATGATATGAAACTAAAAATCAATTACAGGATGAAAATGGAAAATTCACAAATATGTGGAGATTAACATCATGTTACTGAACAATCAATGAGTCAAAGGAGAAATCAAAAAATATCTTGGGATAAATGAAAATGGAAATACAACATACCAAAAGTTGTAGGAGACAAAATCAATATACAAAAAGCAGTTACATGCCTATACACTAGTAATGAACTGTCAGAAATAGAAAGCAAGGAAACGTTCCTGTTTACAATTGCATCATAAAGAATAAAATATCTAGGAATAAATTTAACCAAGGAGGTTAAAGACCTCTTACAATGAAAACTATAAGACATTGATTAATCAAATTGAAAAAGACACAAATAAATGGAATGATATTCCATGGTCATGGATTGGAAGAATTAATATTGTTAAGATGTCCTTACTACCCAAAGCAATCTACACATTCAATGCAGTCCCTATCAAAATTCCAATGGCAATATTCATAAAAATAGAAAAAACAATCCTAAAATTTGTATGGATTCACAAAAGACCACAAATAGCCAAAATAATCTAGAGAAAGAAGAACAAAGCTGGAGGCCTCATGCTTCCTGATTTCAAATTATATTTAAAAAGATATAGTAATCAAAAACAATATGGTAATGGCATAAAAACAGACACATAGATCAATGCAACAGAGAGCCCAAAAATAAACCCACACATATATGATCAATTAATTTTGTGACATAGGAGTCTCATGAAAGGACAGTATTTTCTATAAATGGTGTTGGGAAAATTGGACCATCACATGTATAGAATGAAACTAGACCACTGTCTCACATGATACACAAAAATTAACTAAAAATGGGTTAAAGACTTGAATATACTACCTGAAACCACAAAACTCCTGGAAGAAAACATAGGTGGTAAGCTCCTTGACATCAGCCTTGGTGGCGATCTTTTGGATTTGACACTAAAAACAAAGGCAACCAAAGCAAAAATAAACAAGTGGGGCTACATTTAATGAAGACTCTTCTGCAATGCAAAGGAAACCATCAGCAAAATGAAAGGGCTACCTACAGAATGTGAGAAAATATTTGCAAATCATATATCTGATAAGGGGTTAATATACAAAATATATAAAGATCTCATACAACTCAATATCAAAAAAACAAACAATCTGATTTAAAAATGGGTAGAAGATCTGAACAGACATTTTTCCAAAGAAGACATACAGATGGCTAACAGGTACATGAAAAGGTACTCAACATCATTAATTATCAGGGAAATGCAAATCAAAACTACAATGAGATATCACCTCACACCTGTTAGATGGCTATTCTCAAACAGACAAGAAATAGCACACATTGTAGAGGATGTAGAGAAAAGGAAACCCTTGTGCACTGTTGGTGGGAATGTAAATTGGTACAGCCACTATGGAAAATGGTATGGAAGTTCCTGAAAAGACTAAAAATAGAACTACCATATGATCGTACAATTTCACTTTTGGTTATTTACCCAAAGTAAATCAAACCACTAACTTGAAAAGATATCTGCACCCCCATGTTCATTACAGCATTATTTACAATAATGAAGACATGGAAGCAACCTGTCCATCATGGATGAATGGATAAAGAAAATGTGGTATGTATATATATGTATACACACACACACATACATAAACACACACATAATGGAATATTATTCAGCCATAGAAAAGAAGGAAATCCTGCCATTTGAAATAACATGGATGGACCTTGAAAGCAATGTGCAAAGTGAAATAAATCAGACAGGAAATGACAAATACTGTGTGATATCACCTTTATGTGGAATCTTAAAAAAAAAAACTGAACTTGTAGACACAGATAACAGACTGGTGGTTTCCAGAGGCCAGTGGTTAGAGGGAGGTGAAATGGGTAAAGGTGATCAAAAGATACAAATGTACCATTATAAATAAATAAGTCCTGGGGGGTGTAGTGTACAGCATAGTGACTATAGTTAATAATGCTGTATTACATATTTTAAAGTTGCTAAGAGAGTAGGTGTTAAAAATTCTCATTAAAAGAAAAAAATGTGTGATAGATGTTAACTAAACTTATCGCTGTTATCGTTTTACAATATATTCGTATATCGAATCACTATGTTTTACACCTGAAGCTAATATAATGTATGCCAATTATATCTCAATTAAAAAAATAGAAAAGGTTTGCCCTTCCTCTGCCCTTTTGTTCTGTTCAGGCCCTCAGCAGATTGGATGATGCCTGCCCAAATTGTGCATCTTCTTTACTCAGCCTAGTGATTCAAATGTTAATGTCTTCCAAAAGTACTCTCACAGACATTCACAAAAATCATGTTTTACCAACTATCTGAGTATCCCTTAACTCAGTCAAGTGGACATGTAAAATTAACCATCACAATTTCCATCATCACAGAATGTTCTATTAGACAACACTGCTTTGGATCCTATCTTCACCTAGTCAGCTTTGCTACAACCCATCCCACAACATGTCAAAAATTAATATTCCATAATTGTAGACTATTGGCTAGACACAGTACCCTTCTAATCATCCCAGCTTTCCATGACTCCTACAAATCAATCATACTGGCTATACTTTGATGATACAGGTGACTAATGAATGATTTAACTTTAATTTGCATAGTAATTGCATTCTCCTTTCACCTTTACTCCTGTCCAGATGACTGGATGCTCTCAAGGGTCTAGGTTGTATATTTAGGACATATCTATATAAGTAGAAAAGCAGACTCAGGACCAATGTTAATTTTAGTCAAAAATCATAATTATCATGATATAATTAATAACCATTAATCATTTTAAAAATATATTTATTTATTTTTAATTGTGGTAAGAAACATATAAGATAAAATTTACCATCTTAACCATTTCAAAACATACAGTTCGGTAATGTCAACTGTATACCCATTGTTGTACAACAGAACTCTAGAAATTTTTAATCTTGCAAAACTGAAACTCTATACCTATTGAGCAACAATTTCCCATTTTTCCCTCCCCCAGTCCTTGGAAACCACAATGTTATGTTTTGTTTCTCTGAATTTTACTATTTTAGGTACCTCATATAAGTGGAATCATACAGTTATTACCTTTTTGTGACTGGCTTATTTCACTTGGTATAATGTCCTCAAAGATCATCTATTTTGTAGAACAACCACTAATGATTGAGCACTGACCTTGTGCTAGGAAATTTCTACAAATTATCTCATTTAATCATCACAGCATCCCTACTAAATCAGTTTTATTCCCTCATTTTACAGTGAAGGTAAATAAGGCTCAAATCAGTTAAGTCACTTTCCCATGGGTCACCCAGCCAAATGTGATCCAGATAACTCAAGTGTCTTTTCTACAAATCTCTTGCTCTTTCCATTAGGCTACTATGCGGCAGCCATGTTGGGTTGATCAATATCTATAGGGAAGACAACCAACATTAAATCCATTTGACCAAGTTAATTTTCTGTTCCCCTTATGACTGATTATCTGCTTTGTTTTAATTTGGGGGAGAAGTGGGCATGCATATGTGGATTTTTCTAAGACATGTTGATAAGAAACAGGAATAGGTTCTCAGGAAAATGTAGGCCTGGAATGTTCTTAGTAAAACTAACATTTCAAGTTTATATGGATAAAGTATTTGGACATATTTTGGTATAAGTGCAAATAATGCAACACTGAACATTATGGATATAACCAAGTAGTTGTCAAACACTTTGAGCCTAGGGCTCATGAAAAATTACCACCCAACTTTTTAAAAGCCTAAATGACACAATAAGCAAAGTCTGCTTCTGACAAAGTAACCAAAATGAAAGATCCAAAGCTCTAATTGCTCAGGTCTTTAGCCCATTTCTGGGATTAATATTCAGCTGATGGTGCTGTCTTCCCCTTCATAGAATCTGTAGTCCAGAACAGTTCCCATTTTCCTGACATACTAGCCACTTGCCTCCCTCTGTACACAGCTCAGTCAGGGTGAACAGAAGAGAGAATTTTCAGGTAAGAATCCTTGTGGGCCAAGATTCTGGGCATTGTTATTTATTGTGTGTTAATAAAACTAACTCCACTTTAACAGGAATAAATGTTAGCCAAACTAAACGTAATTTAGTCTGCCAATACATGTGAGGACGCATGGGTCTCATAAGCGTTAGAGGGGGAAAATAAAATGTGAATGCCTTCTAAGTTATTATGTCCTAAAACTTCCCAGCCAAAACTCATGGCCTAGAGTACTTTGCAAAATTCTGTTTTCTCTGAGTTTTTCTCTTCTTCACAGGCTGATCTTTAACTGGAGAGTAACAGTATACTTTCTTACAGTTAATGTTATGAATTATTATTGTGCATCTGAGGGCAAAATTTACCTCAGTATCAAACATTAGGTCATTTACACATTTGATTGGTTGGACAACATACCATTGAAAATGAAGTGTATAGTAATATCTATCAATGAAAGCAAAGGCAGTTTAATCCTTTGGTGTTCAATAGCAGCTTTTGGTGAGTTTGCCAAGGAAATAATCCCTCTAGTTATATAAAAGAAAATTTTCCAAAGTTGGAGTAGAGAAGAATTCTGGGAATGAAGTCTCTAAATGGTAGAGCATGGCTTGAAATGATTTCTCCCTTGTACCGTTTTTTTGTATTCATATCAAAGGACACTGTTTCTCCATTCCACTGAGACCAATTTTGGACACAAAAACATCCCTTTTCCTTGTTCCCTTTAACACAACTGAGAAATACTATAATTGTCAAAAGAAACATTACTAAAAACAAAGGAAAGTGGAAGAAAACAAATAAAGTAAGAAATTGAGCATTAAAAAATAATCAAGTCGACAAAAGTCCAACTTCTCAACCTGTCATAGGTTCTCTGATTCACAGACTCTATGTCACACAATCTGAGGAACTCAGTTGAAATTTCTCCTTTTTAAATTCTTAGATTCATCACTTCACTTCCATTTTCTTCTTTGTGCCTTCCTTGCAATGCAGAAAGAGACTCTGACTGTCATAGGCAGCTATTTTGGAAGGAAGCAAAGGGTGAAAAAATCAGATGGTCAGTCTTTCCATGAGTAAGCGTAAAATTCTCATATTTCTTTAGGAAAAGCAAAACAGGTGGGGAATTGAAGTCTCTCATTTCTTCCTCACTTGAGAAAGATGAAGGGTTTTTCTTTCACAGAACCAGAAACAGTGAGGCCTCAGTAAGGTATTTATCAAAAATTTATTGTGAAGGTCTAATGATACAATGAATGTGAGGTAAAAATAAGGGTTAATAGGTTATCCTGGTGATTAGAAAGCCCATCAAAGTATCACACATTCACTCATGCTGTCTGTCTAGTCATCCCGCATCTGACATGAAACAGTAAAGTTTCACGCCATTTCTTGTCTCTGGCCTCATAATTTGGCTTTGTTATATTAAGTATACCACAATAGGTGAGTCAAAATAATCAAACCACTCATATTTTAGTAGTCCAGATAAATTACTCTATTTCTTTGTTATGTGGTAACTTTCAAAGGAGTCATCTGATATGGAACATATTATTATGCCACTAAGTAAAATACAGATAGACCATAAATATATTGTGATAACCTACTTTGTTGTTAAGGTTAAATTATGGCCACCAGTTTTCAAAATTGGTTTATCTTTTTTCCTCTGTAAGTTTCCATGAGAATTGGAAAGTAACTGGAGCTAATAGAGATTACTCCAAGAAAGGTCTATAATTCATAGAAGTGATAATAAGCTGTCTGACTTCCATGTCACAAGGCTTACAAACTTACAAAATGGAGCTGAATTCAATCTTCCAACACATATGAGGACCTTCTAATCTTACCAGCTGGAGAGAAGGAAAGGTAAAACATGGGTCTTTGGGTATAATTAGGGATAAAACAGCCGATGTAGACATCTACCCTTTGCCCTTCCCCCACATTATTTCAATTAGTACCCTGTCTTCTTGTTTAGACTATACTTAACGTGTCTTTGGTGCTCAGAATTATCTGAGTGTAACAAAAATGTGAACTGAAGTCCAGGCTGTAACACAGCAGAGTGGCAAAACCTTTCGAGTTTCTGCCCCAATAAAAATTTCATCTCACCTCACTAAAAATTATGTCATGTCCTTAGGGGTTCAAAGAATTTCACAATCTTTGGGTGATAATTGATATGGGAGGTGGAAGGTGCTGTGGTTTAAAATCTATTGGAAAGATTAGAGCTGATTTCTTGATAAGAGAGAGATGAAGACAGTACAAAGGGCACCAAGGAAATCATGTGGAAACCTAGATGCAGTTTGCAGTGTCTTGGAGCAAACATAAAATCCATTAAAATAAATGGCCTCTAGTGAGGGAATAAACACAAGGGCTAAATACAGGTGAACACTAAAATGAAAGGAAAGGGGGTTGCCATTCTCTAAAACATTTTGCTACCCATTTGCTTCATCATTTAAATGTATTTTCAAACATTTTTGTGGTGGGGGCACTTCAACACATAAAACAAATGAAAGCATATCTGGTCTGGTTTGAAAGCAAGCTGGGAGACCTAGAGCACTGTTGGTTGGTCTTTCCTTCCCTACCTTCTCTTTTATTTTCTCTGGCCCCTAAGATACCTCTGTGGAATCCCAGCGTTCTGCAAATCACAGTTTGCAGATCTTTGCATCAGTCCAACCTAGTCATTTTGTATATGGGGAAAGTAAACACCTGAGAAGAAACAGGACCAACGGGACCAAAATTACACAGAGTGTTTGGCAAGAGATAATCTTGTGGTTGAAGTCATAGGCTCTAGAGTCAGAGTACCTGGGTTTGGACCTAATTCTGCTATTTTTTAGCTGAGTGACCTTGAGTATCACTTAACTGTACTTGCTTCAGTTTCTCAATCTGTGAAATGCAGATAACAAAACGAGTTAGTATACATAAAGCCCTGAGATTAATGCCTGGCACACACAGTGTATATGTGTATATAATGTGTGTGTGTGTGTGTGTGTGTGTGTGTCTAGGACTATAAGTCCAGGAGTCCTTTTAATATACATCATGCTGCCTTTCATGTACTCCAAAATCAAATTTTCAAATGAATTTTGGGCTACACTTGATGGTTGATCAAGTGACTAGAGATGTATTTTGTGAGATATTTTTAATAAACTATGCTGAGCCTTGTTTTGGTGTTGTGAACAGACCGTGATGGGCTTTAGAATCAAGCAGATCTAGTTTTGGATCTCAGGCCCACTACTCTCTATGTTCTCAGGTAAGTTTCTTAATCCCTTCAGATCTCAATTTCCATATTTTAAAAATGGTGATAATAATAATTACCTCATGGAGTAGTAGCCATGGAACAGAACTTTTCAGGGGCCAAAAGCATGCTTTGTGAAAGTATGATAAATACATTCAAACCCTAGAAAACAATAAACACTAAGGAAGTAACAGAAAGGTTTAGGGTGGTCCCAGATAATCTAACCAGGAGTTGTGGCTTAAAGTGAAGCAAAGGAAATATTAGGCCAAAGAGAAGGAAAAATTGAAAGCATGTATTATTAAAACGTGGAATGATCATTCCCAAGGGGAGATATGGAGGTCCCTTGGTTTGAGTCATTTCAAGATGAATTGAAGTGAAATAGAATCTATTTGGGGAGCAAGCTTTCCCTGGCTGGAAGACCAAGGAGATGAGCTAATAAGGGCTTTGCATCTGTCTTTTTTCTGGGCCAGGGATGGAAAAGTCTCCTGGATGCACATCTGCATGGAGTCTGAGCCAGCTGGAGATGATAAGAAGCAAAAGAAACCCACAGATAGGGAGGAGAGGAAAGAAGAACTGTAGAACAGGGATAATGGGAAAGAACTAGGAAAGAGAGGTTGAGAAATAAAAGACAAAGAAAATGAAGAAGGGGAGAAATGACAAAAGAACTGAGTGAAGCAGATGGCAAGGAGAAAAAGGAGAGAGAGGAACAACTGGGAATGGCTTTAAGCAAGAGTACTGAGGTGTTACTAGGCGTAGTGATGCTGATATCCACTGTTCATTAATGACAAATCTTCTCATTACATAGGCCCTGTGACCTGGGACTTGGCTTCAGAAAACAGTCGATTCCTAGCAGCTGACAAATAAATAAGCCCAAGCCCAGAGTCAATCAGACAGAGACATCTTTTTTCCTCCCCAGTGAAAGAAATGTCATTTTTTCTTCTCCTCTTCAAAAGGTAAACAATGCTTTGTTTCCTAGAAACAGCTGGGAGTATAGGGAAGAATATCATCTGTTCTTGCCAGCCCCAGAGTTCATTCCAGGGATCCAATTCCCTTTCCCATTATACTGGTTCTTTAGCCAACCCATTTGTGGAGATGAAGCTCCCCACCCATCATACCTGTGCCAGAGAAAGAAAAGGCTTTTGTACTCTTTCAGAGCCCCCAGACTTTGGACAATGATTTTTATACTGAGGTGGCACCACCTAAACACTCTTGTACAAAAGAAGAACATATTTCTAAAAGTTTTCATTTAGAAAGTACTGGGAGCATCTGTATAAGACACTGACTATCTGATTCACCTTGGCTTTTATTTGTTAGTTCTGGTTCTGCTGTACCCAGCCCCCTCCCCCAATCTCTTATTTAGCTCCTGCTGTTCTACTCTGCACCCTCCTACCTTCAGCTACTCATTGCCTTAAACCATTTCTTTCCATTTTGCCTTCACCCGGCTCTAGTGGGAACAGTAGATGATTCCAGAGGTGCTTATAAGGTTAGCAATAATCAATCAGAGGCCATACAGGGAATGACTCAGCAAACTATCTACCTCTTCCTACCTGGAAGAAGCTGTACTTCTTTAAATTCTATAAGAGACCAAATAGTACTCAAGCCAGTGCACATAATAACACTGAAAACAATAATCCTGTGTTTTTCTGTGACATTTTACAACTTACCAAACAGCTTTATATTCATTATCACATTTGAATCTCAACAACTTTGTGATACTGTGGTTCAAATATTCAATTTACAGTTGAGGAAACAGAAAAGAATGTACACACTGAAAGAGACATAAATTTTGAATTTTGGGAAACAATGACAAAGGTGTTGGGTTTAAGATGGAGTCTCCCAGAAGGCAATCAAATATTTGTCCAGTGGCCAGTGGACAAGACCAACCTTATAAATGGTAGTATGTAGATATTCCCCTACTTGGAATTTCAGACTTCATGATTAAAATTCTCTTTCCACTAACTTGACCACTAACATGAATGATTGATTCTCAGTATTTGAAAGGTGCTCTGATAATTTGAATAATATGATCCAATTTCTCATCTGAAATCTGACCCTGTCTACATTATTCCTATCAAATAGTAACTGGCTCTCTCCTCAAAACCTTTCAACAACAGAGACTACTACTTCTTGAGGCATTCTCTGCCTCTAAAACTTAGCAGGATCTTTCTATTGAGTTGCAACCTATCCCTCTGTTACATTTACCTATCAAACTTTACTGTACCTGTTGAGTTAGGTTTTAAGTCACTCCTTTTCCCCCAGAATAACCATTCAGATAGCTAAAAACAGGGGACCAGACCTTCCTGGGGGGGGGGGTCTTATCCGAGCTACTCATCTCTGAGCCATTCTGTTCTTCATCATGTGGTATAGTTCAGAGCACCTTATCATCCCGGTCACAGCTCTGAAACCTCTCCAGCCCCTCTGTGTTCCCCTAAAATATAACACTCAGCTCTGAGCACCACACCCCTGCTTTGCTATGACAGGTAAGAAGTATTTTGTGCCTATAGCCATCCACTTCCTGAATTCTGAATTCCTGTCCATGCAGCCCCATCATAAGGCTGACTCACACAGGCCCTGGTAGCTGGAAACTGCGTTAGGAGATGTGCCTTTAATTGGGAAAACATTTTATATCCCCTGGAAAGGTCACAATTTACCCAGCCTATTCATTTCCCTCTTTAAACCATTTTTACCCTGAGCAGGACAATCCCCAGTACTGTTAAGCTTTCATGAATTACAATGTTTGACCTGGAGGATATTTTAGGAAACTGAGAGGCTCAGGGAGGTCACACAGGGAGTTAGTAGCTGGGCGTAGTCTACAACTCAGATTCTCTGAAGCCCAGTACAAAACTCCATAGGGCCTCAGAGAAGTCAGCATTAGTTGACTCTCCTACAACTTTTGTCTTTTAGGACATACCTCATCAGTGGAAACACAGATCTCCAAAGTTGCCAACTATTTCCCTCCTGACCCAATACCTTTCCCATACCTTGCGCACTACTGCCTGCCTTCCCCAAGAGCCAAAACATGGGAGAATCTCAGGGTGCATTAATAAAGGGCCTAAGAAATCCCAATAAACATAAGCATGTGCCAGAAATGCTGCCACTGGAAAATTAAAAACTCTGCAGGACACACAGTATTTGATTGGCCATGTGCTCTGTAGGCTGATGCCAGGCCCAAGATCTGAGGTAACTATTTCTCAGGGAAGTTCAACTAGACATCAGAATGTGATAAGTACATTCGAGACCTAGAGCCTTTATTATGGCAAGCTGGTAAACACAAAGCCCTACCAAAATGTCACTTCCTTGACCTAGCCTCTGGCAGTGATGGATGGCTCTCTCCAACATCCCAAACTGTGGCAGTTGGCAGGAGTCCAAAGAGCTCAGGTAGTGGGTCCAGAAAGCAGTGTGTCCTTCTCTCATCTTCTGAGTGTTTTAAGTTCCCGTGGAGTGGTGAAACTTCTGAGTAAAGATGGCAAACTGAACACACAAATCTAATTTCATTACCTCTTGAAACAACATTAAAACTAGAGCAAAAGGATCTTTTTTAAAGGCATAAATCTACAAGGAGAAGGGAAATAGGAGTAGAGATAGAAGCAATTAAGTTTTAGCAGCCAGAATGTAGATGGACAAGTAGCAACCAACTTAAGAAAACATAATCCTATGTCGGAAATGTGAGAAAGCTAAGAACAAATAACTTTTATGCCAAATCATCCTCAAAAAGCTCAGGAATGGTGGCAATAATTAATTTGGAAGTAAGGATGAAGGGAAGTCTGTGACTGATAGGCTAGGTTATACTGTGGTAACCATAATCTCATAGGTTTAAAGCATAAAAAGACTTGTTTGTTGCTCAAACTACATAGCCAACATAATCACTCAGGGAATGAATCGTATGGGGGCTCCCTTTTGAAACATATTTCCATGATTGCCTTAGCAGGGAAAAAGTAACATGGCAAATCATACATTTACTCTTAAACGTTCTGCCTGGAAATGACATATTTTATCTGCTCATATTTCAAGGCCAAAACAAGTCACATGGCTGTGTTTAACCTCCAAATGACATAGGAAACTGAAATAAGGAAGGTTGAATTATTGTTGTATTGCCCTAATGTCTACCATAAAGGAGGCTAAAATAAGTAGTAATACTTGAAAACTGTTTAACAAGCAGATTTGAGCCCTAGATTCTCTCCCTACTCTAGATTGCTAGGGTGCTGGGCAATCCCACTCTTCTGTGCTGGCAGAAACTTAGACATTTATTTTCTGGGGAGGATAAAACCAAAGATATCTTGACTAAAGGACACCAGCTATAGTTGAAGATAGGACTATTGTACTGAACTGAGACTACCTCCCCCAAGTCTTCTTCCTCTGCTGGCCTCCCAGAGAGGTAGTAGATAGGCCTTTGTCTTTTAGGCAGGAAACTGGAAAGTATTTTGGGGGCAATCTGACCATCTTTTAATGAAAGGTTATAACCATACTGACAGACAGTGTAGTGATATAACCTTAAAATGAAGCTCACAGTCAAGGAGTCATAAAGGTGAATTCAGAGATTCCAATCAGTAAAAAGAAGTAAGAGTAGACAACTAAGAATTATCAAACAGTTGAGGAGACTAACAAACAGAAAAGGCAATTTAGAGCAAATAGAGATTATGCAGGGAGAAATACAAACAAATTAGAATGGGGTGTTATACAAATGGAGACTTCAGAGAACAAAAAAACACTCACGGAAATTTAAAAAATGGTGGCAAAAAATTAAAAACTTGATAGAAATTTTTGAAGATGGTTGAGGAAATTGCCCAGTAAATGGGACAAAGCAACAGGGAAATAGAATATAAGAGAGAAAAGATGAGAAAATTAGAAGACCAGTCCAGAAAATCTAATATCCATATAATAGGAGTTCCACAGAGAGGAAACAGTGAAAATAGAAACAAGGAAATCATAAAATAATTAACGAATTCATGAAAATATCCCAGACTGAAAGCCATGGGTTTCTGGAAAAGGCCCAGAGAGTGCCTAAAACAATGAGTGAAACTAGATCCACACCAAGTGAGATCACTGTAAAATTCAGAGTGCTTGGAGAAAAGAAAGGATGTCAAAGCTTTCAGAGAGATATGAACAGGCCACACGTAAAAAAAATCGGGAATTAGAATGACTTTAGATTTCTCAGTAGGCAATACTAGAACCCAGACAATGAAGAAGCAATCCTGTCAAAATTCTGAAGGAAAATTATTTCCAACCTTGAATTTTATGACCAGTCAAATTTTAGGGTAGCATGAAACATTTTGAGATATGTGAAGTGTTGTGGGTTGAATTGTGTCCCCCTCAAATTCATATGTTGAAATCCCAACACCAAATACTTGAGAACTCGACCTTATTTGGAAATAAGTCTGTTGAAGATATAATTTTAATTAATATGAGATCACACTGGACTACAGTAGACCCTTAATCCAATATTACTGATGTCCTTATGAAAAGGGGAAATTTGGACACAGATACACACACAGTGAGAATGCCACATGAACATGAAAGCAGAGATTGGGGTGATGTGGCTACAAACCAAAGAGTGCCAAAGATTGTCAGCTAGGAAAGCTCTATGGACTAATTTCTCTCTCACAGCCCTCAAGAGGAATCAAACTTGCTGGCACCTTAATTTTGGAATTCTAGCCTCCAGAACTGTGAGACAACACATTTCTGTTGGTTAAGCCACTCAGTTTACAGTACTTTGTTATGGCAGCCCTAGCAAGCTGCCATACGAAATACGAAGTTTCAAAAACATTTACCTACTATGCACCATTCTTCATGTAGCAACTGGAAGATGTGCCCCACCAAAATCAGGTAATAAATGGTGAAAGAGCAAGACATAGGACACAGAAAACTGGAAATCCAACACATGAAAGAGTCAAAGGGAGTCCGTAGAATAACGGTGAAGGAAGATCCCAGCTTTGCACCAAGTACTGAAGACAATCAGTCTAGATTGGTGCAGTAGAATTCAGGATAGACATATCAAGGGCAGTCATCAACAAGATTCCTGCTGCTATGAGACCATTTATTTTGTAATCTGAGGGCAGAATACCTACGTGGGTTTGGTCCCGATTCTTCTGAGTACTTGGCTTTCCTAGATAAAGTGCTCTTGAAGTTCATATTTTCCCCTTCATGAGGTGTCTGGATCAATTAAGAATGATGACATAAAGTGTTCACCCTGCCTACCTACATTGGACTGTGATATGTGTTTAAAATAAAATTTTATTGTGTTAATCTATTGAAATTCTGTTACAGTCACTAGCCTACCCTGACTAATAAACAACCGACAAATTGTTTTGCTTTGACCTGCTCCTGAGAGGAGATTGGCCATGGTGGGTTTAGGAGGAAAAAAATAGAGAGATCAGCCCACCCCTTGGCAGATGTCCAGTATCTGGCCCAAACTACTGCCCTGCCATATGTCCTCATGTTGGTGAGCCTAAGTTTCCTGGACCTCGCTTGAGGCTTTTTTGCCTAGCATGGGTTTATAAACTCTCAGAAAAGTTGAAGCCAGACCGTGAAACTCAAAGACTCTTATCAGCTTTCACCTGTGGCAATATTTGTGCTTCCTTTCAGTTTTCATACTGATAACCTTTCACATTCATTTATATTTAAATATTTCTTCAAAAATAACACAATATTTGGATTAAAATATAGAGTAATAAAGAATGAGAGAAGCAAATCAAGAAGCCTGAGGAGGTCAGAAGATATGGCTAATGTTATAAGCAACAGATTTTGTATTCTTTCCAAAACCTTTCTGTGCTTTAAGTATCACACCTTACATCTCCCCCTTTCTGACATCACAGGCCTTCTTATGACCCCAATCTGCACTAAGTGCTGAATTTAACACATAGAAGGAAATGTTAAAGTAATATGGTCTACTCTTATGTTTTACAGGTGCAAAAACTGACATGTGTCTTGCACAAAGACACATAGATATAAATGGCTGAGGTGGAATTTGCACTGAGATCACTCTGTAAACATGTCCTTTAAGTTATTATTTAAGGTCAATAGCCTTAAAACATGAAAGACCAGTGAGCTTATTTGAAGAGATAGGAAGAGAGATAGGAGTTGGATAAATGATGCCTTACTTTTCAGCCAGGAAGAAAAGAGGAGACTTTCCCAAAATATCCTTTGTAATGGTAGCTCTGATTGTGTACTTACTATGATCTGGGAGTGGTGGATTCTGCATCCAGTAAGGACATAAGAAAGACTGAGTTAGAGATAGCTTCAACTGAGAAGTGAACCAGGGACTAAAGTGACTTGGTACTTATTTGCATTTTGGAATGTTCTGAAGCATTCTGGGCCACTCTTTAGGTGATACTTGGGGTCTCATGGATACTCTTCTAGGTTATATATATTTTTATTGTACCAGGTATTGCTACTGGTTGTGGCAATAGTGGGAATCCTGTACTTCCTCTGCTACCTATTCCTTTTACATCTCTGTCTGGGATTGATGTCTGAGTATGATATAGTAAGTGGAAATTTGTGAACTAGATGTAGAAGAGACAGGGAAGACTAAGTGGATCCTTATAGTGGAGATGGAGGGAGGATGCTTGGCGATTTGGACAATTTTTTAAATTAAATCAGGGGGAAAAACCCAAAAAATGAAACAAAACAAAAAACTCCAGCTCATATGGAATGGATTGAACTTTCTGACTAGCTGTGTCTGCTCTAGGTGCCAGACATCTGACAGTTAACATTTCACCTCTTAAAGGTTGCCCTCATCTCCAAAACTTCCTGGGTACAGGAGGATAGTTTTTCTTGGCTAGGAGAAGAGAAGCTTCCTTTAAAAACATGTGAAAGGGTGCCAGTTCCATGGATTTGAGCTCTCTTGGGAAGGCATGATCCAATCATAGGATTGAGAACATCAGTTAGAGTGATTTACAGTTAGTTTGTTTCAGAGTAGACCATAATTAGAGAAATATTTTTAAAAATATTTTTCAGCTTCTGACAACTTCTAGATGAATTTCTTCTCTTCTTTGAATAGGTGAGTTTTGGGGGCAGTACAAGAAAATACCTCAAATGTTAGCGTTCTCCAATATAAGGTAGAAGCTTATTGTCGTTTGGTCTTTATTTCCTCAAAGATGCATTTTGTCCATTTGAAAAAGAGAGCACTCAGTTTATTTATTTGATAGGAATACTATTTAAAATAGTGGTATTTTAGAAGCAACCTAAATGTCTCATCTTAGTGGAAATGGTAATTAACGGATGATACATCTATATGATAGATTATTCCATTCATTAAGAATGATATCTAAAAATGTTTTAAATTAAATAGCATGCAAATATGCTTATGATATACAGGTGATCAAAACTAGGATACTAAATTATATGTACCATATGATTACAATTATGTTAAAATGTGCACAAAGAAAGCACACTAGAGAGACTTGCTTCAAACTGTTATCAGTAGTTCTCTCTCTTGTTTATGGGATTATGGATGATATCTATTTTCTTCTTTAATCTTTTTTATTTTCTAAATGTTCTATAATAAGCAGGTGTATATTTTATAGCAGTGGAAAAGTTATTGAAAAGAAAAGAAAATATGAAGAAAAGAAACAGAGTGGAGATCATGAGATCTACTTGACCTTCCTTTCCTATATAATCAAGAAAGTCTGGGCAGAGAATTATTAGGGATGCGTTCCAGGAAATCTCCCTTAGATGCAAGTCCCAGATCCAGATGCAAGTCACTTTTTGCAAGTAAAATACATTTGTTTCAATTGTGGGTGTTTTTCAAAAGCAAAGGGTGGGAGGAAGAAATGGTTTTATTTCAATGGAGCAATACTGCCACCAAAAGAAAAATATTAAAGAAACTCCCATGACAAGAGAGAGAAAAATAGAGGAGAAGAGGGGAGAAGGAGAAGGAGGCTTTATGTGTAGACTAACTGATTCTCTATCTTTGCCAAAGTCCCTCAGCAGGGATCATAAGGGAACCAGTCTCAGTAGTCATCAATAAGCTGGTTATGAGTGGCCTACTCTTGAGCCATTTTAGTGGCTGGAGTGAGTGGTTGATCTCTGAGGGGCTGGGATTATTCACCAGAGAAAATAAGAGACCTTATGGCAAGGGGATGGAATAATGGAATGTGCTAAATAAGCAGGTCAGGATCAAGATCTCTGGAGGGATTGCTGAACAGTAGTTGTTAAATTCTACTTCGGGGCCATCATCAAAAAGACAAGAGATAACAAAAGCTGGTGAATATGTGTACAAAAGGGAACCCTTGTGCACTGTTGGTGGGATTGTAAATTGGTTAAAGCCACTGTGGAAAACAGTATGGAGGATCCTCAAAAAATTGAAAATAGGCCTACCATATTATCCTGCAATTCCACTTCTGGGAATATATCCAAAGAAAATGAAAACACTAACTCAAAAATATATGTGCATTCGCATGTTCATAGCAGTATTATTTACAATAATCAAGACACGGAAACAACCTAAGTGTTCATCAATGGTTGAATGGATAAAGAAGTTGTGGTATATATACAATGGAATACTATTCAGCCATAAAAAAAACAAGAAAATCTTCCTATTTGCAATGACATGGATGGACTTTGAAGGCATTATGCTAAGTGAAATAAGCCAGACAGAGAAAGATAAGTACTGCATACAGTACTTGATCATATCTCACTTACATGTGAATTCTAAAAAAGATAAAATGCATAGAAAAATAAGTCAGATTTATGGCTAACAGAGGCAGGTGGTGGGGTGAGGGGGAATTGGAGGAATGTAGTCAAAAGGTGTAAACTTCCAGTTATAAGATAAAATAAATACTAAGAATGTAATGTACAACGTGATGACTACAGTTACCAATGCTGTATGATATATATATGTGAAAGTTGTTAGAGAGCAAATCCTAAGAGTTCTTATTACAAGGAGAAAATTTTTTCTTTTTTAAAAATTTCTTCTTATTGTATCCATATGAGATGATGGAAATTAACTAAACTTATTGTGGTAATCATTTCACAATATATATAAGCCAAACTTTTATGCTATGCATCTGAAACTCATACAGACGTATTTCAGTTATCTCTCAATAAAACTGAAGACAAGAATAAAGACAGATTAACAATAAAAGGTATTTATTGAACTGAGAGCAATGTCACCAAGATGGTTCCTGGTTTTGCTCCCTCTCACAAAAAGAAAAACAGCTAATCATGGACAAGACACTATCAGGAGAATCCTAGAACATGAGAGTGAGGCTGAAGCACCCCCCTGCACCAGAGACCAAGATAGACTGCATTAGAAGGATAAGAGCAATGGCTACATGCTGACCACATTACCCCTCCCCCAAGCTGGTGCAGTACCAAGTGTAAAGGTCTCCCTGAGCCTACACTTCCTCCAGAGGGAAAAGAGAGCCCAGGGGAACATCCAGTCATCCCCAGCATTGTGGTTTGCTTTGTGGGATCCCCTGTGCTGTTCTTGCCCCACAGCGATTGCAGGAGAATCAGGGGGCTCAACTACTGGGAATCTGATTGTGACAGAGAAGGAGGGAGGGGCTTGCAACAGTCAGCACTTAGCTCTTGGCAGACTAAGTACCTACTTGCAGTGACCAAGTGGTGGTCCCAACCAGTAGATGAGCTTTGAGCTTTGCTCTTCTACAGAACCAAATTGGTGGCACAATGTGACCAGAGAACTCAACTGAGTACAGATCTGCCTGATAGGGTTCCTCAAATGAGGATTTTGCTGGCCCTGCATCCTGATCTGCCCACAACCAGGCAGAGGAGCTAAGTCATATCCCCATTTGCTGAAGAGCATGTCTCCAAGCCACATCTGAACAGAAGGGCTAGCAAGAACACCTGGAAGCTATGTAACCTAGCAACACTGAAGCCAAGAGCAGGCAAGTGGAGCTGATTGTCTCCAGAGCAAAACCAGTACTGGGCATGGAGGGCTCTCTTGCTACATCCAGGCAGGGAAGTTAATTTACAGCCTCACCCACTGCTGAGTTTAGCTCCTAGCCCCTCCCAACCATAAACCTTGTTTGGGAAAATTTGGGAGTTACCTGGAGTGGGCCTTTTCTGTCACACCAGGTAGGGTAGCTGAGTCATAGCCCCACATGCTGCAGAGTGTGGCTTCTGAGCCCATAAGACCAAAAGGGATGTTGAGAGCACCTGGAAACTATGTAACTTAGCAATGCTCAAGACAAGAGGTGGGTGAGGAGAGCTGATAGTCTGCAGAGCAAAGCCAGTAGCCCTATTTGGCCAGGGACCTTGGGTTACAGGTTGGCTTGAGTCAAGACCACAAAAAGAGCCTTACTTGCCTTAGAGCTGCTTCTCCCACTGCACCTAGGCAGGAAAACTAATTCATAGCTCCATTCCTTGTTGAATACAGTCTTTATCCCTTCCAAACAGAGAACCTAACCAGAGCACACTGGAAGCTGAGTAGCCCATTCAACATCCCTGCTCACAATGGCATTTGAACAGAGATTACAGCCCATGCCTTTCCCCATCTGCATAGAAAAACCAGTGGCCTCACTTGACCAGGAAATTCAGTGCACAATCTTTCCTGATTTGAGTCCCCAAAGAACAAGCTGTATAGGCCCTGGGTTATGTTCTGCTGCCCTGCCAGGGCAGAGAAATTGATTCATAGCCCCATATACTGCTGGATATATTACCCTCTCCTGACCATCAGAAAGTACGACCAGAGAACCCAGGCAAGAATAGACCCCATCCTACGGCCTCACTTGGGCAGGGAACCAAGCCAGCAATCCTATCCAGCTGTTCTCAGTCAGTGGCACACCACTTCACCCCTGTCCTCAGAGGTCAAACAGTTGCCTCACCCAAAAATAGACCATAACAGCAGGCCCCAACCATCCAAGGATGTTACCAGAAGACATGTTCAGAAACTAAAACTGAATTGACTGGTGAAGGACTCCTCTGCCAAAGTGAACCTGTAAAATCTGGAAGAGGAGCTTGCTTACTCAAATGTTCAGACACCAAGGTAAGGATATAAGGATCACAAAAAAATCAGGTAAATATGGCACAACCAAAGGAAACTAAAAAAATTTCCAATAACTGACTCTAAAAAGGGAGATCTCTGAATGGTCAAAGAAGTCAAGATAATCCTTTTAAAGAGGTTTATGGAACTACAAGAACACACAGACACAACAAAATAAAATTATAAAAACAGTTCATGAACAAAATGAGAAGTTCAACAAAGAAACAGAAACCATCCAAATAAAACAAACAGAAATCCTAAAGCTAAAAAAATAGAACAAATAAGCTGGAGAATTCAATAGAGAGCTTCAGAAGCAGATTTGACCATGAAGAAGAAATAACCAGTGATCTAAAAGATAGGACATTTGAAATTATCCAGTCAGAATAGCAAAACAAAACAAAACAAAACAAAAACAAAGAAAAAGAGTGAAGAAAGCCTGTAGGACTTATGGGGCACAGTGGAAAGAAACAATATTTGCATTATGGGAATTCCAGAAGGAGTGGAGGATGAGAAAGGAACAGAAAGTATATTTGAAGCAATAATTGCTGAAAACTCCCCAAACCTAGGGAGAAAAATAGACATCCAGATCCATGAGGCCTAAAGGATCCTAAATAGGCTGGATTCAAAAAGAGCTACACCAAGACATATTATAATTAAATTGCCAAAAGTCATAGACAAGTAAAGAATTTTGAAAGTATCAACAAAAAGAGAAAAATTACATACAAGCAAACTCCCATAAGGCTAACAGCAAATTTCTCAACAGAAACTTTTCAGGCCAGAAGAGAATGGGATGACATATTCAAAATATTGAAAGAAAGAAAACTGTCAACCAACAATTCTACACCCAGCAAAACTGTCATTCAGAAATGAAGGAAAGAGAGCAACTTTTCCAAACAAACAAAAGCTGAAGGATTTCATCACTACAAGACTTATCTTACAAGAAATGCTAAAGGAAGTTCTTTCAGTGAAAGTTAAAGGGTGCTAATTAATATCATTTAGACATAGGAGGTCGTGTAAAACTTACTGATAATGGTAATATATAGTCAAAGTTAAATTCTGTAATATGGTAATGATGGTGAGTAATTCACTTACAACTCTAGTTTAAAGTTAAAAACAATTGCGGTAAAAATAACCATAACTGTGATAATCTCTTATCAGTTACACAAAAAAATATAGCATAAATATTAACATCAATAACTGAAAATGTGAGGGAGAAGAGAAGTAAAAGTGTAAAAATTAGGAAATCTATTGACATTAATTTGTTATTAGTTTAAAATAGGATGTCATAATTTTAAGATATTTTATGTAAGCCTCACAGCAACCAAGAGGGAAAAACCTATAATAACTACACAAAAGAACTTGATAAAGAATGCAAAGGATACCAATACAAAAGACATCAATACACAAATAGAAACAGCAGTGCATAAAGTAACAGACAATGGATCTACAAAAAGGCCAGAAAACAGTTAACGAAATGGCAATAGTAAGTCCTTACCTATAAATAAGTACTTTAAATGTAAATGGAGTAAATTCTCTAATCTAAAGACACAGAATGGCTGAATGGATAAAAAACACCCCACAAGATCCAATGATATTCTGCCTACAAAAGACAACTTTAGGGGCCAGCCCAGTGGTGCAGTGGTTAAGTGTGCACGTTCTACTTCAGTGGCCCAGGGTTCGCTGGTTCAGATCCTGGGTGCAGACATGGCACCGCTTGGCAAGCCATGCTGTGGTAGGCATCCCACATATAAAGTAGAGGAAGATGGACACGGATGTTAGCTCAGGGCCAGTCTTCCTCAGCAAAAAGAGGAGGATTCGCAGCAGATGTTAGCTCAGGGCTAATCTTTATCAAGAAAAGAAAAGAGACAACTTTAACTTTAAAGACACACATAAATTGAGAGTGAAGGGATGGAAAAGGATATCTCAAAGAAATGGTAATCCTGAAACAACAGGAGTAGCTACAGACTTTTAACTAAAAATGGTATAAAAACACAAAGAAGGTCACCACATAATTATAAAGGGGTCAATCCATCAAGAAGATATAACAATTATTAATATTTATGCACTCAACCTTGGAGTACCTAAATACATAAAGCAAAAACTAACAGAGCTAAAAGGAGAAATAAACAGTAATACAATAATAGTATTAGAAGTCCTAGCTAGAGCAATTAGGCAAGAAAGAGAAATAAAAGGAATCCAAATAGGAAAGGAGGAAATAATATTGTCTCTGTTTACTGACGACTTGAATTTTCTAGAGAAAATTCTAAAGACTCTACCAAAAAGTGTTAGAGCTAATAAGCAAATACATTAAAGTTTCAGGATATAAAATCAACATATGAAAGTCTGTTGCATTTCTATACACAAACAGTGAACTACCTGAAAAAAATAAAGAAAATCTCATTTATGATGGCATCAAAAATAAAAAAAAAATACTTAGGAGTAAATTTAACCAAAGATGTGAAAGATCTATATGCCAAAATCTATAAGATAAAGAGGAAAGACATTGAATACGACACAAATAAAAAGATATTCTATGTTCATGGTTCAGAATTGATAATATTGTTAAAATATCCATACTACCCAAACCCATCTATAGATTCAATGCAATCGCTATAAAAATTTCAGTGGTATTTTTCACAGAAATAGAAAAAATAATCCTACAATTCATATGGAAGCACAAAAGACCCCAAATAGTCAAAGGATCTTAAGAAACAACAACTGGAGGCATCACGCTTCCTGATTTCAAACTATATTATGAATATTTAATAATCAAAATAACATGGTACTGGCATAAAAACAGATACATACAATAGTGGAATGGAATTGAGAACCCAGAAATAAACTCATGTATATGGTCTACCAATATTTGACAAGAGAGGAAGTATACTAAATAGAGAAAGGTTAATATCTTCAACACATGGTTATGGGAAAACTGGATATCCACATGCAAAAGAATGAAAGTGGACCCCTATCTTACACCATACACAAAAGTTAACTCAAAGTGGACTAAGGACTTAAATGTAAGACCTGAAACCACAAAACTCCTGGAAGAAAACATAGGGGAAAAGCTCCTTGACTTTGGTCATAGCAATGATTATTTGGCTGTGACACCAAAAACACAAACAAGAGGACAAATCAACAACCAGGACCATATCCAACTAAAAAACTTCTGTACAATAAAAAAATCAAGAAAATGAAAAAGCAGCCTATGGAATGGGACAAAATATTTGTAAACCATCCATATGATAAGGGGTCAATATATCCAAAATATATAAGGTACTCATACAACTCAAAAGCAAAAAGAATAAATGATCTGATTAAAAAAACAGTGAAGGACCTGAATAGACATTTTTCCAGGGAACACATACAATTGGCCAACAGATACATGAAAAGGTGCTTAACATCACTAAACATCAGGGAAATGCAAATATCACAATGAGATATCACCTCACTCCCGTTATAATGGCTATTATCAAAATGACAAGCAATTGCAAGTGTTGGCAAGGATGTGGATAAAGGAACTCTTATACACCATCAGTGGGAAAGTAAAATGGTACAGTCACTATGGAAAAGAGTATGTAGGTTCGTCAAAAAATTAAAAATAGATCTGCCATGTGATCCAGCTATCCCACATCAGGGTATTTATCCAAAGGAAATGAAACCAATATCTCAAAGTGATATCTGCAACCTCATGTTCATTGCTACATTATTTACAATAGCCAAGGCATGAAAATGACCTAAGCGTCCATCAGTAGATGAATGGATAAAGAAAATTTGATATATATATATATATACACAATGGAGTATTATTCAGCCATAAAAATGAAGAAAACTCTGCCATTTGTGATTACCTGGATGAACCTTGAGGGCATTATGTTAAGTGAAATAAGTCAGACTGAGAAAGACAAATACTATATGATCTCACTTATATGTGGAATCTAAAAACCCAAACAGAATGTAGATTAGTGGTTGCCAGGGGCAAGGAGGAGTGAAATGGGTGAAAGTAGTCAAAGGGTACAAACTTCCAGTTATAACATAAATAAATTCTGGAGATGTAATGTACAGCATGGTGACTATAGTTAACAATACTGTATTATACATTTGACAGTTGCTAAGAGAGTAAATCTTAAAAGTTCTCACCACACAAAAAATTGTAACTATGTGAGGTGATGGATGTATTAACTAAGATTATTGTAGTAATCATTTCATAATATATATGTAAAATCATGTTGTACACCATAAACTTACATAATGTTATATGTCAATTATGTTTTGATAGAGCTGGGAAAAAAACACTTGATATACAATATTTCAGATGGAAAATAAACCCATTCAAAATTACTACAAGAAATTTCATCTTTGTGTTTCTTAGTAAAATAAAAAAAAGAGTTGATAGATTATGTGAATATAATTTGTCTTATAAACTGTTGCGTGTTGGTGAAAAATGGTTTTAAAAATATCACCTACATGTGGATAAAGCCAAACTTTTCTTGTTGATGATGACTATCAAGAATTTGGAGAACTCATTATTAACTATTTGAATTATGAATTGCCTGCAGCCATTTCAAGTACAAAAATAAGCAAATATTCATAAAAATGATGTCAGTAAAAATGGAACCATAAAGACCTCTGAAAAATCTCTCATCTGTAAAAATAAAGTGAAAATGCTAAAAATTATCAGAATCAACATTTTTAGAATTCTGGAGATTAACAAAAAGCTTGCAGTAAACAAGGAAGGATTTATTCAATAAAAACAGTATAATCTCAAGAAAAACAGTGAGATTACAAAGCATTTTAAGTGTCCTATTTCCATCTCCATTTCTGCAATTCCATTTTAGCCTTGAAAACCAACAACCTACAATGGCAATGAAAACCGGCAGCCTGGCACTAACAGAGGGAGCAGAACGGGGTTGGAGGTTCTTCAAAGCCTTATTCTCAGAGAGTTTTCATTACTTTTCCTGTCTTCTGGTTCCCTGGAAGATGTTACTTGCAAGGCTATCTTTACTTGATCTGACTTGGAGCTCACCCAATGCAAAAAGACTTTTCCCTGGGTGCATTTGTCCAAAACACTTGGAGAGTTGGGTGCATACTTAAGAAAGACCTCAGAAGACCCTAAGCTCTCATCTCTGGCTGACCTTGAAGTTCTGTACAAGCAGGAAGTGAAGGCTAAGGCAGAATTGTCAATATCCTGGCTCACATCTTAAGGCAAGCCCCACCGTGCTGACAGAGGCTGTTGTCAAAGATTGGGAGACTTATTGGTTCCAGGCATTTAAAAAATATCTCCAATAATTACATGACCGCTAAGCTAACTAAGCAGAGACTTCAGTGTTCACACATGAGAAAAAATATACACTACAAAATTAGTTCAGAAAAGTCACTTAAAAAAAATAGAGCAATGTAGCAAAATGGCACAGTAGGCAGCTCCAAACTCCTGTCCCACCAGAGCAACATCAAAAAACAAGCATTAACTGTTAGAACCAACTTTGCCAGAACTCTGGAAAATAGTAAAAGATTTATAGCAATCAAGTGAATAATTAATCAAGAAAAAGTGAACCTAAAATGCCAGGAAAACTTTGTGATGATTTTACTTGCATTTGACTCACCCCTTCCCTGATTTGACAGCAGTCTTGAAGATAGTGGCCTGCATTACCAATGTGAGAATGTGGTCTCTGGTTCCCGAGGGAGTGGGGCTGACATTATTTGCAAATTATAGTGTTTGTCTGTCCTACTGACATGGGCTATCTGAAGAACTTACCTGAAAAATATTTAAATAAATACTGGTTGAAAACTTCACAAATTTGAAGAAACACATGAATCGACACATCTGAGAATCTCTATAAGTTCCAAGTAGAATAAACTCAAATTGATATAAACTGAAACACATTATAGTCAATTTTCAAAAGCCAAAGCAGAGAGAATCTGGAAAGCAGTGAGAAGCAACTTGTCATGTTCAAGGGGTCTTCGATAAGATTAAGAGCTGATTTATCATCAGAAACTGTGGAGGTCAGACGGCAGTGGGATAACACATTTAAAGTGCTGAAAACAAAAACCTTGTTAAGCAAGAATTTCTATACCTGAAAATTATCCTTCAAGAATGAAGGAAAAATATATTTCCATATTTAAAAAATCTAAGGGAGGGGCCGGCCCAGTGGCATAGTGGTTAAGATCACACCCTCCACTTCAGCAGCCCAGGGTTTGCAGGTTCCGATCCTGGGTGTGGACTGAGCACCACTCATCAAGCCATGCTGTGGTGGCATCCTACATAAAATAGAGGATGATTGGCACAGATGTTAGCTCAGCAACAATCTTCTTCAAGCAAAAAGAGGAAGATTGGCAACAGATGTTAGCTCAGGGCCAATCTTCCTCATCAAAAAAAAATCTAAGGGAGTTTGTAGAGTTGGTAGACCTGCCCTACAAGAAATGCTCAATAGAGCCCTTTAGGTGGAAATGAAAGGACAGAAAACAATAACTCAGATAATTTATTGTCACTGTAGAGAAATACAAGTGATTTTTGTATGTTGATTTTGTATCCTACGAGTTTCCTGAAATCATTGATTCATTATAGTAGTTTTTTTTTGGTGAAATCTTTAGGATTTAATATTTATAAGGTGATATCATCTGAAAAGAGACAATTTTATTTTTTTCCTTTCTGATTTGGATGTCTTTCATTTATTTTTCTTGCCTGATGGCTCTGGCTAAGACTTCCAGTATTATGTTTTAATAGAAGTGGTGAGATTGGGCACTCCTTGTCTTGTTCCTTATCTTAGAGGAAAAGCTTTCAAACTTTCACCATTGAGTATGATCTTAGCTGTGGGTTTGTCATGTATGATCTTCGTTGTGTTGAGGTATGTTCCTTCTATACCTAATTTGTTGAGTTTTTATCATAAACTGATGTTGAATTTTGTCAAATGCTTTTTCTGCATGTATTAAGATGATCATATAATTTTTTCTTACATTCTATTAATGTAATTTATCACATTTATTGATATGCGTATGTTGAATCATCCTTGCGTCCCAGGGATAAATCCTTTTTGATCATGGTGAAAGATACTTTTAATGTGCTGTTGAATTCGGTTTGCTAGTATTTGCTGAGAATTTTTACATCTACATTCATCAGGGATATTGGTCTGTAGTTTTCTTTTCTTGTAGTGTCCTTATCTGTCTTTGGTATCAGGGTAATGATGGCCTTGTAAAATGAGTTTGGGAGTGCTTCCTCTTCTTCAGTTTTTGGGAAGTTTGAAAACGATTAGTGTTAATTCTTTAAATGTTTGGTAAAATTCACCCATGAAGCCATCTGCTTCTGGGCTACTCTTTGTTGGAAGATTTTTGATTACTGGTTCAATCTCCTTACTAGTAATTGGTCTGTTCAGATTTTCTATTTCTTCCTGATTCAGTCTTGGTAGGTTGTATTGTTCTAAGAATTTTTCCATCTCTCCTAGGTTGTCTAGCTTCTTGGCGTATAGTTGTTCATAGCAGCCTCTTAGGATCTATGGTGTCTGTTGTCAGTCTTCTCTTTCATTTATAATTTTGTTGATTTGGCTCTTCTCTTTTTTCCTTTGTTAGTCTAGCTAAACTTTTGTCAGTTTTGCTTATCTTTTCAAACAACCAACTATTAGTTTTGTTAATCTTTTCTATTGTTCTCTATTTCATTTACTTCTGCTGTCTTTATCATTTCATTTCTTCTGCTAACTTTCCACTCACTGTGTTCTTTTCCTAGTTTGTTGGCATGAAAAATTATGTTATTGATGTTACAGCTTTCTCATTTTCTTAGTGTAGGCATTTATTGCTATGAATTTCCCTCCTAGAACTGCTTTTACTGCATCCCTTAAGTTTTGGTATGTTTTGTTTCCATTTTTGTGTCTCTCAAGAATTTTTTTATTTCCTCTTTAATTTCTTCTTTGAGCCATGGTTCCTCAGAAGAGTGTTGTTTAATTTCTGTGTATTTGTGAGCTCTTCAGTTTTCCTCCTGTTATTGATTTCTAGTTTCATGACATGGTGGTCAGAAAAGATGTGCGGTAAGTTTACAATCTTTTTGAATTCGTGAAAACTTGTTTTGTGGCCTAACATGTTGTCTATCCTAGAATATCTCCCATGTGTGCTTGAGAAGAATGTGTATTCTGCTTTTGTTAGAGAGAATGTTCTTCGTGTGTCTGTTAGGTCCATTTGGTGTATGGTGTTGTTCAAATCTGCTGTTTTCTTATTGCTTCTCTGTCAGGATGATATGTTTATTGCTGCAAGTGGGGTATTAAAATCCCCAACTATTAATGTATTGCTGTTTATTTCTCCTTTTAGCTTTGTTAGTTTTTGCTTTATATATTTAGATATTCCAATGTTGAGTGCATAAATATTTATAATTGCTACTTATTCTTGATGAATTGACCACTTTATCATTATATAATGACATTCTTTGCCCTCCCCTCTCCCCCATTTTTAGTTAAAAGACGATTTTGTCAGATATAAGTATAGCTACCTCTGCTGTTTTTGGATTACCATTTCCTTGAAATATCTTTTTTGAATCCTTTCACTCTAAGTCTATGTGTGTCTTTAAGGCTAAAGTAAGTTTCTTGTAAGAAGAATATCATTGGATCTTGTGTTTTTATTCCTTCATCCATTTTGTGTCTTTCCATTAGAGAATTTAATCTATTTACATTTAAAGTAATTACTGATAGGCAAGGACTTACTATTGCCACTTTAATACTTGTTTTCTTGCCATTTTGTAGATCTGTTGTTCCTTGCTTGATATTCTCCTGATGCTTTTGTGTGTTTTGATGTCTTTTGGTATCACTATGCTTTCACTTCCTTATTATGTTCTTTTGTGTAGTTACTGTAGGTTTTTCCCTTGTGGTTACCATGAGGTTTACATAAATTATCTTAAAATTATAACACTCTATATTAAACTGATAACAATTTAACTTTGAAAGCATTCCTAACCTTTTCAATTTTACTTCTCCTTCCCTTCATATTTTAGGTTATTGGATTTTCAGTTACGTGTTTTTTTATTGTGGTCATAATAGTTTATAACATTATGCAATTTCACTTGTACATTAATTTTTTCAGACACCATATAAGTGTGCCCTTTCACCCCTTTTGCCCACCCTCCACCCCCGCCCCCTTTCCCCTGGTAACCACTAAATTGTTCTCTTTGTCCATAAGTTTGTTTATATTCCACATATAAGTGAAATCACATGGTATTTGTCTTTCTCTGTCTGGCTTATTTCGCTTAACACAATTCCCTCAAGGTCCATCCATGTGGCTGGGAATGGGATGATTTTGTCTTTTTATGGCTGAGTAGTATTCCATTGTATACATATATAGCACATCTTCCTTATCCAATCATCACTTGATGGGCACTTAGGTTGCTTCCACATCTTGGCTATTGTAAATAATGCTACAATGAACATAAGGGTGCATAAGCTTCTTTGTATTGTTGATTTCAAGTTCTTTGGATAAATATCCAGTAGTGGGATAGCTGGGTCATATGGTATTTATATTTTTAATTTTTTGAGAAATCTCCATACTGTTTTCTACAGTGGCTGCATCAGTTTTCATTCCCACCAGCAGTGGATGAGGGTTCCCTTTACACCACAATCTCTCCAATACTTGTTGGTTTTTGTCTTGGTGATTATAGTCATTCTAATGGGCATAAGATGATATCTAAGTGTAGTTTTGATTTGCATTTCCCTGATGATTATTGCTGTTGAGCATCTTTTCATGTGCCTATTGGCCATGGAAAAATGTCTGTTCAAATCCTCTGCCCACTTTTTTGTTGGGTCATTTCTTTTTTTGTAGTTCATTTGTGTGAGTTCTTTATATGTTAGGGAGATTAACCCCTTATCAGATATATGATTGGAAAATATTTTATGCCATTCAGTGGGTTGTTTTTTCATTTTGATTTTGGTTTCCTTTGCCTTCCAGAAGCTATTTAATCTGATGAAGTCCCACTTGTTTATTTTTTCTTTTGTTTCTCTTGTCTGAGTAGACATGGTATTCAAAAAGGTCCTTCTAAGTCTTACGTCAAAGAGTGTACTGCCTATATTTTCTCCTAGCAGTTTTATGATTTCAGGTCTTACCTTCAAGTCTTTGGTCCATTTTGAGTCTATTTTTATGTATGGAAAAAGATAATGGTCTACTTTCATTCTTTTGCATGTATCTGTTCAGTTTTCCCAACACCATTTATTGAAGAGGCTTTCCTTTCTCCATTGTATGTTCTTGGCTCCTTTCTTGAAGCTGAGCCATCTGTTGATTTGTGCTTTTATTTCTGGGCTTTCAATTCTGTTCTGTTGATCTATGTGCCTGTTCTTGTACCAGTACCATGCTGTTTTGATTACTACAGCTTTGTAATATATTTTGAAGCCAGGGATTGTGATGCCACTAGCTTTGTTCCTCTTTCTCAGGATTGCTTAGGCTATTCTGGGTCTTTTGTTGCTCCATATGAATTTTAGGATTCTTTGTTCTATTTCTGTGAAGAAAGTGATTAGGATTCTGATTGTAGATTGCTTTAGGTAATATGTACATTTTAACTATGATTATTCTTCCAATCCATGTGCATGGAATATCTTTCCATTTCTTTATGTCATTATTGATTTCTTTCAGTGACATCTTATAGTTTTCCTTGTATAGGTCTTTCACCTCCTTGGTTAAATTTATTCCTAGATGTTTTATTCTGTTTGTTGTGATTGTAAATGGAATTTTATTCTTGAGGTCTTGTTCTGTTAGTTCATTATTAGAGTATAGAAATGCCACTGATTTTATAAGTTGACTTTCTACCCTAAACTTTGCTGCAGTTGTTGATTATTTCTAATAGTTTTACAATAGATTCTTTAAGGTTTTCTATATATAAAATCATGCCATCTGCAAACAGTGAGAGTTTCACTTCTTCAGTGCCTATTTGGATTCCTTTTATTTCTTTTTCTTGCCTAATTGCTCTGGCCAAAACCTCCAGTACTATGTTGAATAAGAGTTGTGAAGGTAGGCACTCTTGTCTTGTTCCTGTTGTCAGAGGGATGGCTTTCAGTTTTTTCCTATTGAGTATGATGTTGGCTGTGGGTTTGTCATATATGGCCTTTGTCCTGTTGAGGTACTTTCCTTCTATACCTATTTTGTTGAGAATTTTTATCATGAATGGATGTTGGATCTTATCAAATGCTTTCTCTGTGCCTATGGAGATTATCATGTGGATTTTGTTCCTCATTTTGTTAATGTGGTGTACCACATTGATTGATTTGCAGATGTTGAACCATCCTTGTGTCCCTGGTGTGAATCCCACTTGATCATGGTGTATGATCTTTTTAATGTATTGCTGTATTCGGTTTGCCAATATTTTGTTGAGGATTTTTACATATATGTTCATCAGGGATATTGGCCTGTAATTTTCCTTCTTTGTGTTGTGCTTGTCTGGCTTTGGTATCAGGGTGATGTTGGCCTTATAGAATGTGTTAAGAATTTTTCCATCTTCCTCAATTTTTTGGAATAGTTTGAGAAGAATAGGTAATAAATCTTCTTTGAATGTTTGGTAGAATTCTCCAGAGAAGCTGTCTGTTCCTGGACTTTTATTTTTGGGGAGACTTTTGATTACTGTTTCAATCTCTTTGCTTGTGATTTGTCTATTCAGATTCTCTATTTCTTCTTGATTAAGTTTTGGGAAGTTGTAAGAGTCTAAGAATTTATCTGTTTGTTCTATATTGTCCAGTTTGTTGGCGTATAGTTTTTCATAATATTCTCTTATGATCTTTTATATTTCTGTGATATCTGTTGTAATTTCCCCTATTCCATTTCTAATTTTTTTTATTTGAGCCTTCTCTCTTTTTTTCTTAGTGAATCTGACTAAGGGTTTGTCAATTTTGTTTGTCTTCTTAAAGAACCAGCTCCTTGTTTCATTGATCCTCTCTACACTCTTTTTTGTCTCAATTTCAATTATTTCTGCTCTAATGTTTATTATTTCCATCCTTCTGCTGAGTTTGGGCTTTGTTCTTCTTTTTCTAATTCTGTTAGCTGTAGTTTAAGATTGTTTATTTGAGCTTTTTCTTGTTTATTAAGGTGGCTCTGTGTTGCTGTAAACTGCCCTCTTACGACCACTTTTGTTTCATCTCATGTGAGTTATTATGGTGTATTTTCATTCTTGTTTGTCTCCAAATACTTTTTGATTTCTATTTCTTCAATGACCCATTGGTTGTTTAGTGGCATTTTGTTTATGCTCCACATTTTTGCTCCTTTCACAGCTTTTTTCTTAAAGTTGATTTCTAGTTTCATACCATTGTGGTCAGAAAAGATAGTAGATATGATTTCAATCTTCTTAAATTTACTGAGGTCTGCTTTGTTTCCCAATATATGGTCTACCTTTGAGAGTGTTCTATGTGTGCTTGAGAAGAATGTATATTCTGCTGTTTTTGGATGGTGTGCTCTATATGTATCTATTAAATTTATATGATCTAGTTTTTCATTTAATTCCACTATCTCCTTGTTGACTTTTTGTTTGGATGATCTATCCATGGATGTAAGTAGGGTGTTCAGGTCCCTTTCTATTATGTGTTGTTGGTAATATCTCCTTTTAGGTTTGTTAGTAGTTGTTTTATGTACATTAGTGCTCCTGGGTTGGGTGCATATATGTTTATAAGTGTTATGTGTTCTTGGTGGAGAGTCACTTTTATCATTATATGCTGCCCCTATATGTCTCTCTTTACCTATTTTATCTTGAAGTCTACTTTGTCTAAGTATGGCAACACCTGCTTTCTTTTGTTTGCCATTATCTTGGAGAATTGTCTTCCATCCCTTCACTCGGAGCCTGTGTTTGTCTTTAGAGCTGAGATGTGTTTCCTGAAGGCAGAATATTGTTGGGTCTTCTTCTTTAATCTATCCTGCAGCTCTGTGTCTTTTGATTGGAGAATTCAATCCATTTACATTTAGAGTGATTATACAGTTACATATTTTTAATATTGTGCATCCAATAACAGGTTATTATAGTTATGGTTATTTTTACTATGTTTACTATTTAACTTTTAAACAAACATTGTAAGTGAATGATGCCATTATATTACAGAATCTAACTTTGACTACATATTTACCATTACCAGTGAGTTTTATGCTATCTTCTTATGTTTTTGTGATGTTAAGTAGAGTCCTTTTACTTCCACTGAAAGAACTCCCTTTAGCATTTCTTTTAAGGCAGGTCTAGTGGTAATGAATTCCCTCAGCTTTTGTTTGTTTGGGAAAGACTTCATCCTTTCTTCATTTCTGAAAGACAGTTATCCTGGGTGTAGAGTTGTTGGCTGACAGTCTTTTTCTTTCAATATTTGAATATGTCATCCCACTCTCTTCTGGCCTGAAAAGTTTCTGTTGAGAAATCTGCTGATAGCCTTATGGGAGTTCCCTTATATGTAACTTCTCTCTTTGCTCTTGCTCCATAAAAATTATTTCTTTGACTTTGACTTCTGATAATTTAATTATAATATGCTCAGTGTAGCCATATTCAGGTTCATCTTATTTGGGTCCTTTGAGCCTCATGGATCTGGATATCTATGTCTCCCCCTAGATTTTGGAACTTTTCAGACATTATTTCATTAAATATAATTTATATCCCTTTTTCTTCCTCTGCTTCTTCTGGAATTCCCACAATGCAGATATTGTTTCCTTTGGTTGTGTCCCATAATTCCCCTAAGGCTTTCTTCACTATTTTTCAGTCTTTTTTCTTTTGCCCCTCTGATTGGGTGATTTCAAATGTCCAGTATTCTATGTCACTGGTGTTTTCTTTTGCATGGTAGAGTCTGCTTTTGAAGCTGTTTACTGAATTCTTCAGTTTAGTCATTGTATTTTTAGCTCTAGTGTTTCTGTTTGTTTTGTTTTGATAGTTTCTGTTACTTTGTTGAACTTCTCATTTTGTTCATGCATTGTTTTCCTAATTTTCTTTAGTTGTCTGTGTTCTTGTAGTTCTCTAAACTTCTTTAAGAGGATTATTCTGACTTGTTTGACAATTCATATCTCTCAATTTCTTTAGAGTCAGCTTTTGTAACTTTATTAGTTTTCTTAGGTGGTATAATATTTACCTGATTTTTTGTGATCCTTGATTCCTTACATTGATATCTGTGCATTTGAGTAAGACTTCTTCCCTCCAGACTTTACTTGTTTGCTTTGGCAGAGACAGTTCTTTACCAATCAGCTCATTTTGTGTTTCTGGACACGTCAGCTGGTAATGTCCTTGGGAAGTTGGGGCTTGCTATCAGGGTCTATTTTGGGGTAAGATCACTGACTGAGCTCTGATATCAGTGTGTTCCATTGGCTGAAAACAGTTGGATATGAGTGCTGGCTTGGTTCCCTGCCCAAGTGAGGCTTTAGAATAGGCTTTGTGGTTATGTGAGTTCTTTGGTCAGGCTTCCTGGTTGGTCAGAACTAGATACTACACTCAGTGGTAGGCAGGGCTATAAATTAGCTTCCCTGCCCTGGCAGGGCAGAATGGGCCCCAAGGTCTGCATGTCTTGTTGCTTTGGGACCTGTATCAGGCAAGACTGTGCACTGAATTCCCTGGCCAGATGGGGCTCTTGTTTTGCTCCACAGATGGAAAAATCCATGGCCTATGCTCTTTGTTCAAATGCCACTGTAAGCTCAGCTGTTGGATGGCTTTAGCAGCTGCCAGTGTACTCTTTTTATGTTCCCTGGTTGGTGGGCTAATGTCTGTATTCAGCAATGGGCAGGGCTATAAATTAGTTTCTTTTCCTGGGCAGAGTGGTGAAACCAGCTGCAAGGATGGCAAGGCTCTTTGTGGTCTTGACTCAAGATGACCCACACCCCAAATTCCCTGGCTGAATGGACTACTGGCTCTGCTCTGCAGATGGTCAGTTCTTCCTGCCAGACTCTTTGCTCAAGTGTTGCTTGGGTCCACAGTTTTCCAGGTGTTCCTAGTCAGGCATTTTTTTTCGAGGAAGATTAGCCCTGAGCTAACATCTGCCGATCCTCCTCTTTTTCTGAGGAAGACTGGCCCTGAGCTAACATCCGTGCCCATCTTCCTCTACTTTATATGTAGGATGCCTACCACAGCATGGCTTGCTGAGTGGTGCCATGTCTGCACCCGGGATCTGAACCAGCGAACCCTGGGCCGCCAAAGCGGAACATGTGTACTTAACCGCTGTGCCACCAGGCCGGTCTCCTAGTCAGGCATTTTAATCGAGGGGGCTGGGAGTTACACTCAGCAATGTGTGGGACTATGAATTAGCTCCCTTGCCTGGGAAAAGCAGGAAAGCCAGATCCAAGCACCCTCCCAGGTGTTCTCAATCAGGCTTTCTGGTTGAGAGGATCTGAGAGCTATACTCAGAAGTGGGTGGGGTTAGGAATTATCTCCTCTCCTAGGTGGAATGGGTGAACAAGCTTCAAGCCTTCGAAGGGCTCTTTGTGGTCGTGACTCACGCCAACCTACACACCATATTCCCTGGCTCAACTGTGACACTGGCTTTGCTCTGTGGATGATCAGCTCTGCCTTCTGTTTGGATGGTGCAGGGAGCTACACTCAGCAGTGGGCTGTGCTATGACTTAGGTCCCCTGCCTGGAGTGGGGGGTACAGACCAGTCTCCAGGACTGGTAAGGCTCTTTGTTTAAGGACCCAAATGCGGGAGACCTGTGCCCCACTGAGTTCCCTTGTCAGACAGCACCATCATTTTGATTCTGCAGATAAGCAAAGCTACTGTTTGGGAGTATTACTTGGGCACTGCATGTAGGAATTCAGTCTGTCAAGATTGGAGCACTGGTTGTTGCAAGCCCCTCTCCCTTTCTCTGTCACAAACAGATTTCCAGTAGTTAAGCCCTGAAGATTCCCCTACATTCCCTGTGAGGAAAGACCAAATTGGGGACTCCCGAGAAACAACCTACAATGCTGGGGGAGCTTGATGTCCACCCTGGGCTCTTTTTTTTTTTCACTTGAGGGACTGTAGGCTCGGGGGCACCTGTCGGCGTGATGCTGCACTGGCCTGGGGAAGGGGCAATGCTTTCAGTGTGTATCCATTCCTCTTACTCTCAGCCATGCAGGGGGCTGCTTAAGTCTCACCCCTGTGTTCTAATATTTTCTTAGTGGTATCTTTTCCATGAATAGTTGCTAGTTTTTTCTTGTGAGGTGGAGCAAATTTGGGAATCATCTATGTCACCATCTTGATGGCATCACTCTCTATAAGTAATTACTTTAAATTTAAATATATGAATTCTCCAATGGAAAGACAGAGATGACAGAATTAATTAAAAAATAACATTCAACTAAATGCTATGTATAGGAGATTCATTTTAGATTGTGAGACAAATAGAATGAAAGTGAAGGAATGGAAAAATATATTCCATGCAAATAGTAATCAAAAGAATGTTGGGAAGCTATACTAATATCAAACAAAGTAAAATTTAAATTAAAAATTGTTACAAAAGAAAAGAATATTTTATGTACAGCCATGCTGCATAATGACATTTCAGTCATTGACAGAATGCATATATGATGGGGTTTCCATAAGATTATAATGGAGCCAAAAAATTCCTAACACCTAGTGATATTGTAACCATCATAATGTCATAGCACAATGCATTACTCATGTGTTTGTGGTGATACAGGTGTAAACAAACTTACTGTGCTGCCAGTCATATAAAAGTATAGCACATAAAATTTTGTAGAGTACACGATACTTGACAATGATAAAAACAACTATGTTATTGGTTTATGTATTTACAACACTATACTTTTTTTGTTATTTTAGAATGTACTCTTTTTACTTATAAGGAAAGTTTACTGTAAAACAGTATGCTGTGTTATGCTGGCAGCAGCTTTATATATCTTGTGTTTACCGCATCTATTGATTGCATCATTTTCTCTTGTGCTTGATTTAATTTCATGTTGTTTTGTTCATCATGGCTCCTAAGCATAGAGAATCCACTGCTAATGGTGCCAGCAAGAGACTGCATTTAGTGAACTGTAAATGAAATTAAAAGTGATTAAGGACTGTGGAGTTGGAAACTCAGTGGTGGTTATTGCTTGACAGTCAGGCATGTCCTATTCCACCATAACTACAATCTTGAAGAACAAGAACAAAATCATGGAAACTGTTAAAGGATCTGCTTCATTGAAGACAATGAGACTAACAAAAATTTAAGAAGGGCCTATGTCAGACCTGGAGAAACTTCTAATGACTTGACTGAAGACCAGACACAGAAGCATATCCCTCAGCACCATGACAATCACAGCCAAAGCAGAAAGTTTGTTTGCAATTGAAAGAAGAGGCTGTATACGACTATGATATTGAATTTACTGCTAGCTCTGGGTAGTTTTAATGATTTAAGAATCGTTATTTATTACCTAATGTGAAAGTGAGTGGTGAGTTTGTGAGTGCTGATGTGAAGGCAGCTGAAGAATTTTTGAAAATTCTAGATGAGCTGATTTTGGAGGAAAATTACTTGCCAGAGAAAATACTCGATATGGATGAAACCTCCCTATTCTGAAAATGGAAGCCTGAAAGGATTTTCATCCATAAGGAGGCCAAGTCAATGCCAAGTTTCAAGACTTTTAAAGACAGGATAGTAGCCTTGCTTAGGGGCAATGTGGCAGGCTACAAATTGAAACCCTTTGTTATCTGGTACAGTGAGAACCCCAGGGACATCAAGCATATCAATAAGCATACACTTCCAGTGTAAAACATGGGCAATAAGAAGTCATGGATAACCCAGTTCCTCTTCCAAGATGCCTTCCTGAATTACTATGCCAGTAAAATGGAGAAGCACTGTTTGGAGAATAACATACCTTTCAAGATTTTTCTTATTATTAATAATGCTCCCAGCAATCTTCCTTTTATTGGTGATCTTCATCCCAATATCTGAGTGATCTTTCTCCCTCCAAACACCACCTCTTTGATCCAACCAATGGATCAAGGAGTTATAGCATCTTTTAAGGCTCACTACCTGAAGAGGACCTTTGCCCAGGCTATTGCTGCAACTGAGGAAGACGCTGAGAAAACACTGATGCAATCTGGAAGAATTACAACATCTATGACTGAATCAAGAACCTTGCTTGGGCTTAGGTCATGTCACCAAGGATTGTATGAATGGCATCTAGATGAAGACACTCAAGAGGTTCATCCATAACTTCAAAGTATTTGCCAAGGATGAGGAGGTTGCAAAAATCAACAAGGCTGTGGTTGAGCTGGCAAACAACTTTAACCTGGGTGAATAAAGTTGACATTGAGGAGTTCCTAGAGGTAGTTTCTGAGGAATTGACTAATGAGGAGTTGTTTATACTGGAACAGGAGCGCATAGCTGAAGAAGAGGCAAGAAAAAAGGAAACTGCAGGAGAAGAAAAAGAAGAAAACCCCCAAGGAAATTTACAGTGAAGGGTTTGGCAGAAGATTTTTCAGACCTCAATGAGCTCCTTAAAAAGTTTAAAAACATAGGCTCCAACATAGAAAGGTTTTCATTAATAGAGAGGAATGTTCACAGTGCATTAATGACTTGGAAGGAAACCTATGATGAGAAAAAGAAACAAACCAAGCAAACTACCCTGGACATATTTCTTAAAAGAGTGACATCTCCTCAAGAAGGGCCTCAGGTAGATCCTTCAGGAGGTAGTCTAGAAGAAGGCATTGTTATCACAAGAGATGACAGCTCCATGCATGTTATTGCCCCTGAAGACCTTCCAGTGGGACAAGATGCAGAGGTGGAAGACAGTGATATCGATGATCTTGACCCTATGTAAGCCTAGGCTAATGTGTGTATTTGTGTCTTAGTTTTTAACAAAAAAGTTTAAAAAGAAAAAAAATTTAAAAAGCTTATAGAATAAAGATATAAAGAAAGAAAATATTTTTGTACTGCTGTACAGTGTGTTTGTGTTTTAAGCTGTGTTATTGAAGAAAAGTAAAAAACGTAAAGAAAATTTAAAAGTTTGTAATGTAAAACAGAGTGAGCTAGGGTTAATTTATTACTGAAGAAAGAATTTTTAAAATAAATTTAGTGTAACTTAAGTGTAGAATATTTATAAAGTCTACAGTACTGTACAGTAAAGTCCTAAGCCTTCACATTTACTCACTATTTACTCACTGACTCACCCAGAACAACTTCCAGGCCTGCAAGCTCCATTCATTGTAAGTGCTCTATAAAGATGTACCATTTTTTATCTTTCTATGGTATTTTTACTGTACCTTTTCTGTGTTTAGATATGTTTAGATACATAAATACTTACCATTGTATTACAATTGCCTACAGTATTCAGTACAGTAACATGTTGTAGATGATTGTAGCCTAGGAGCAAGAAGTTATACCATACAGCCTAGGTGTGTAGTATGCTATACCATCTAAGTTTGTGTAAATACACTCTATGATGTTTGCGCAATGACAAAATGGCCTAATGACACATTTCTCAGAATATATCCCTATTGTGAAGTGATGCATGACTGTACTGATTAAAGGGTCAATTCGTCAAGAAAATAAAACAACTATAAACATATACACACCTAATAAAAAAGCCGAAAATATATAAAGCAAATATTAGCAGGATTGAAGTAATAGACAGTTCTACAATAATCTTTGGAGACTTCATCACCACAGAATCAGTAATCAATATAAGAACTAAACATAAGATCAATAGGAAGTAGAGGATTTGAACAATATTATAAACCAACAAGATCTAACAGAACTTTTCAGAACACTCCATCCAGCAATAACAGAATACACATTCTTGTTCAATGTACATGTAACATTCTCCAAGAAAGACCATATGTGACGTCACAAAACATGTTCTAATAAATTAAAAATGATAGACATCATACAAAATATTTACTCTAACCCAAAGGAATTGAACTAGATATCAGCAACAGAAAGAAAATTGTAAAATCACAAATATGTAGAAAATAAACAACACACTCTTAAACAAGGTATGGGTCAAAGAAGAAATCACAATAGGAATATAAAATAATACTTTTTTTCTAAAGATTGACACCTGAGCTAACAACTGTTGCCAATCTTTTTTTTTTTCTTCTTTATCTCCCCAAACCACCCCGTACATAGTTGTACATCTTAGTTGTGTGTCCTTCTAGTTCTGGCATGTGGGACGCCACCTCAACGTGACCTGACGAGCAGTGCCATGTCCGCACCCAGGATCCAAACCCTGGGCCGCTGCAGCGGAGCGTGCAAACTTAACCACTTGGCCACGGGGCCGGCCCCTAAATTAATACTTTGATGCAAGTGAAAATCAAAGCATGACATACCGCAATTTGTCAGATACAGTGCTCAGAGAGAAATTTATAGTTGAAAATGCATATATTAAAAAGTAAGAAAGATCTCAAATTAATAACCTAACTTTACATCTTAAAGAACCAAAAAAAGAGCAAACTAAACCTAAAGTTATCAGAAACAAGGAAATAATAAAACTTAAAGAGAGATAAATGAGATAGACTATAGAAAAAGATAGAGAGAATCAACAAAACCAAAAGTTGGTATTAAAAAGATCAAGAAATTTACAAACCTCCAGCTGGACTGACAAAGAAATAAAGAAAGAATATGCAAATAACCAAAATTGGAAATGAAAGTGGGGCCATTACTAGATATTTTACAGAAATTAAAAGGATTTTAAGAGAGTACTATGAATAAATTATACAGCAACAAACTGGATAACCTAGATGAAATGGACAAATTCCTGGAAACACACAACCAATGTAAACTGGCTCAAAGAGAAACAGAAAATCTGAAAAGATCTATGCAAAGTAAAGAGATTACATCAGTAATTAAAAATCTCCCAATGAAGAAAAGCCAAGACCAGATGGCTTCACTACTGAATTCTTCTAAACATGTAAAAAAGAAGTAATATCAATCTTCTTCAAGCTCTTCCAAAACATAGAGGAGGAGTAAATAATTACTAACTCAGACTATAAGGCCATCATTACACTGATACCAAAGTCAGAAAAGAAAATTAAACTGCACAACAATATCCTTTATGAATATAGATGCAAAAATCCTGAATAAAATCCCAGAAAACCAAATCCAGTGGCCTATTAAAAGGAGTATATGCTATGACAAGGAAGGGTTATCTCAGGAATGCAATGGTGGTTCAGAATACATGTCAATCAATGATAACACACCACATTAACAGAATAAATGAAAAACATCCACACATTCATCTAAATACACACAAAGCTTTTGATAAAACCCAATACCCTTTCATTATAAAGGCACTCAAAAGTCTAGCAACAGAAGGGAACTTCCACAAACTGATAAGGAGCATTTATGAAGAATCTATAGTTATCATACTCCATGGTAAAAGAAGGAAATATTTCCCCTTCAGATCAGGAACATAACTAGAATGCCTGCTTTCACCATTTTATTTACATTATACTGGAAGTTTTCTAGCCATAGCAATTAGGCAAGGAAAAGAAATAAAAGCATCCACATTGGAAAGGAAGTAAAGCTATCTCTATTCATAGATGGCATAACCTATATACAGAAAATCTTAAAGAATAAAAATGAAAACTTATTAGAGCTCATAAATAAATTCAGCAAAGTTGCAAGCTATAAGATCAACACACAAAAATCAGTTTTAATTCTAAACAATAGGAATGAATAATTCAAAAAAGAAATGAAGAAAACAATTCCATTTACAATAGCATCCAAAAAAATACATAGGAATAAATTTCACCAAGGAGGTGAAAGATTTGTGCACTGAATTTATGAAACATTGCTGTAAGTAATTACAGAAGATTTGAATAAGTGGAAAGACATTCCATGTTCATGGACTGGAAGACAATGTTGTTAAGATGGCAATGCTCCCAAAGGTGGTGTTCATATTGAATGCTACCCTTATCAAAATCTCAATAACTTTTTTTCAGAAATAAAAAATCAACTTCTAAAATTTTTATGGAATTGCAAGGTTGCTCAGGTAGCCAAAACAATCTTGGGAAAAAAACAGATTTGGAGTACTCATGCTTCCCAATTTCAAAACACCCTACAGAGGCCGGCGTCGTCGTGTAGTGGTTAAGTTCAGTGCACTCTGCTTCAGTGGCCTGGCTTCATGCATTCAGATCCTGGGCACTGACCTACACCTCTCATCAGCCACACTGTGACGGTGACCCACATACAAAATAGAGGAACACTGGCACATATGTTATCTCAGAGCTAATCTTCCTCAAGCAAAAAAGGAAAAGAAGAGGAAGAATGGCAACAGATATTAGTTCAGGGCTAATCTTCCTCAGCAAAAAACAAAACAAAAACAAAAAACTAACACTACAAAGCTATAGTTATCAAACATGTGGTAATGGCCTAAGAATAGACATATACACCAATGGAATGGGTGAAATAGAATTGAGTGTCCATAAATAAACTCATACATCTATGATCAACTGATTTTCAGCAAGGATGCCAAGACCATTCATTGAGGAAAAAATAGTATCTTTACCAAATGATGCTGGGTCAACTGTGTAGCCACATGCAAAAGAATGAATTTGAGTTCCTATCTCACACCACGTACAAAACAACTCAAAATTAATCATGACCTAAAATGTAGTGCTAAAACTATAATACTCTTGGAAAGAAACAGGAGTAGATCTTTATAATCATGAATTTGGCAATGGATACTTGGATATGACACCAAAAATATGAGCAAAAAAGAAAAAAATAGATAAATTTGACTCATCAAAATTAAAAACTTTGCACCAAAGGATGCTATCACGATAGTGAAATGACATCTTACAGAATAGGAGAGAAAAACTTGCAAAGTACACATCTAATAAGGGTCTAGTATCCAGAAAATAAAAAACCCTTACAACTCAACAACAAATAGAAAAAAAACCTAATTTAAAAACTTGGAAAAGGACTTGAATAAACATTTCTTCAAAGAAGATATATCAATGGCCAACAATCAGATGAAGAGAGGCTCAACATCATTAATTATTGAAGAAAAGCAAATCAAAGCCAGCCACAATGGGATACTTGTATAAACTGACTAGGATGCCTACAGTAAGGACAACAAAGATAACAAATATTGACAAAGATGTGGTGAAATTGGAACCCTCATACATTGTTGGTAGAATGTAAAATGCTGTAGCCACTGTGGAAAACAGTTTGACATTCTTTAAAAAGTAAATCAGAATTACTGTATGACATAGCAATGACATTCCTATACATATACCCTAAATAATTGAAAACAGGTATACAAACCAATATTTGTACATGAATGTTCATAGAAACACTATTCATAATAGCAACAGATGTAAACAACCCAAATGTCTATAAAGAATGGATAAAAAAATGATATATTTATACAGTGGGATATTATTCAGCCACAAAAGAGAATGAATTACCAGTACATACTACAATGTGGATGAACCTTGAAAAAATTATGCAAAGCTAAAGAGGCCAGACATAAAAGGTCACATATTGTATGATTCCATTTACATGAAATATCTAGAATATGTAAATCCGTAGAGACAGAGAACAGATTAGTGGTTCCCAGGGGGTGAGGGAATGGGAGATGAGGAATGATTGCTTAATGAGCATGGGGTTTCCTTGGCGGTAATGAAATTGTTTTGGAACTAGATAGAGGTGAGTGTTGTACAACAAACATTATGAATGAACTAAATACTACTGAATTGCATGTTTAAAATGATTTTATGTTAGTGAATTTTACCTCAATAAAAAAATTAAAAATCCATTAAAAAATTCTCTTAGGATTTCTTCTTTGACTGAAGAGTTATTTAAAATTACATCATTTAATTTTGTAATATTTGGGGGATATATCTTGCTGTTATTGATTTTTAGGTCCATTTAGTATGATAAGAGAATATACTTCACATGATTTCTATTACTTCAAATTGGTTAAGATTTATCTGATGGCTCAGAAGTTTCTTTGTGAATGTTCCGTGCATTCAATAATAATGTTTATTCTGCTCGTGTTGGGTGATGGGTTCTATTAATGGCATTTAGGTCAAATTGGTATTTTATTGCTGTTCAAGTCATTGATATCCTTACTATTTTTGTGTGCCTATTTGCCCTATCAATTACTGAGAGTGGAGTGTTGAAATCAATTATAATGTAGATTTGTTTAGTTTTCTTTTCAGATCTATCAGTTTTAGCATCATGAATTTTGAAATTCCATTTTACGTGCATACACAGTTAAGTGTGTCATGCTTTCTTGTAACATAAATGACCCATTTATCATTACGTTTTATTAAAATGTTATGTCCCTACTTATCTCTGGTAAAATTCTTGGTTGTGACTACTTGTCTAAAGTTAGTATTCCTACTCCAGTTTTCTTTTCACTACCATTTGCGTAATATATCTTTCTCTATCCATTTAGTTTTAAACAGTATAACCCTTTCCATTTAAAGTGGGTATCTTGTAGACAGTTCCTGCTTACTTTTTAATTCTTTTTTTCTTTTATCTGTTCAGATTGGGTGATTTCCTCTAGTTTTCATCCAGCTCACTGATCCATTCTTCTGTATCATCTACTCTCCTATTGATTCCCTCTAGTGAATTTTTCATTTCCAGTGTTGTATCCTTCATTTCTGATTGGTTGTTTTTTATATTTTACAATTCATTGTTGAAGTCCTGAGTTCATCTATTCTTCTCCCAAGATCAGTGAGCATCCTTATGACTTTTTGTGTGAACTCTTTGTCATGTAGATTGTTTATTTCTGTTTCGTTTAGTTCTTTTTATGGAGTTTTGTCCTGTTTCCTTACTTGGAATGTCTTCCTTTGACTCCTCATTTTGCCTCATTCTCTGTGCTTGTATCTATGTATTAGGTGGGTCACCTATGCCTCCCAATCTTGGAGAGGTGGCCTTATATAAGGGATGCCTTATGAGGCCCAGCAGTGTGCTTCCCTCCAGTCACCAGTTCTAAATTTTCCAGGAGTGTCCCCTTTGTGGGCTATGTATGTCCTATTGTGGCACGGTTGCTCTTCCTGCAAGTGTCCAGGAGGCTAGGGTGTTCCCCTGGATGGCTAGTTGTAATGCTCAACTGTGTGTGGCTACTATGAACCCTTCAGTCAGTTTATCAGATGTGAGGATCCCCAACACAGTGGCTGCCAAGTCTAATAGTACATTCCTGTTGCAGTTTTTCTGTTAAGTGAGCAGGCTCCCAGCATGGCTGGTTGATAGGCTCAGGGGCTTACAATTGCTGTAGGCTTCCAGCCTGCAAGGCAGTTGTCTGCTCTCTCAGGATTTCAGTTGAGTGGGACTGGCCCCAGGCATGAGAGCACCCAATTGTTTCAGGCTTGGAAGGTTGGGCTGAGCCCCTGTGTGGCTGTTTGAGAAGCACAAGTCTGCTGCAGCTGACAAGCCCCACTGCTCACAGGGCCACACACTCCATCAATACCATCCTCTCCCATGCACACGTCCTGACTCCCTGAAGCAGACCCAGTTGCCCCACTACAGAGGTCCTACACGCTCCACCAATGCCTCGCACACTCCACCTGCTCCTCTTTCATGCCCTGCCCAGCAGAGGCAGACCCACTCACCCAGCCACAGAGGTTCCAGGCACCTCCACCTATCCAGGTCCACAAGTTCCCTGAGGCCTTACTGTTGGGTGGGGCCAGTCCTTAAGGTGGGCTGTCTGCCCTGGCTGAGCTGGATTAAATTGGGCACTCTAGTGAGCGGGTCAGACCCTTAGGATAACAGGCCAGGGGAAGAACTCCAGGGGTGTCTGCCAGCATCTGTGTCAGCACACCTGTACTAGGTCACAATAATGGCTGCTGCCAATGACTCAATCTCTGGAGAGGTCTCACCTCTCACTGAGATGCACCCAGAGTGTATCAGGTAAGTCTCTTTTCACCAAAGGACTGTGCACCTTTCTTGTGATTTTAGGTTGCTTTCCAAAATGGGTGAATTTGTGTGTGGGACATTTAAGAGCAGACTTTTTCCCCTTTATGTCCAATAGCTTTTCTGGGAGTATTCCCTGTTGTAGTTAACAGCCAGCAAAGTGAGATATTACAACACTCATCTCAATTGTTCTGAGTCCAAAAGCTGCTTATAGCAGTAATGCTCCCCCACTCAGATGCCCTTCTCCTCCAGAGAAGACTGTGTAACTTAGAATTGCTCCCTGCTGGCCGTGAAGTGCAACGTCTCATGAAGATGGCATTTTTTTTCTCTCCAGAAGGAATTTCTGCCTCTTTCACTTTGGTCAGCACTGTCCCTTGTTGCAGGGGTTCTTTTTTTTTTTTTTTATCAACTTTCAGTTCTCTATCAGGGGTAATTGTTCCAACAGTAGTTATAAATTTGTTGTGTCTGTGAGAGGAGGTGGGTTCAGAGTCCACCTACACTGCCATCTTGACTGAACTTCTGGTTGTTTTATTTTATAGCTGGCTTTTTCCAACTGTGCAAGCAGTAAATTAATGCCACAATTTGGCCACTTAAGACTCAAGTTATCTTTTCCCAAATGTTCCCATTTTGTTAAGTAGTTGCAAGTAACAGCTCCATATGTATTGTCCATGAAGCCAACTGGTGTTCCATTGGGTGGCTGTCTGTCTGGGAAGTGGTTGACTTTAGAAGTGAGATTTCCATTTTTTTCGTTTCGTTTTATTACAAAGTCTGAACAATTTCTAAGGACAGTGTAGTGGGTCAGAAGTGCACTGCTTTTGAGTGCCACTTCCTAGAAAGCTGTGAACAATCTCTTATGTGTCTCAGTTTCTCTCACCACTAACCTAAAACTACTGTGGGGACTTTGAGCACCGGACAATCAATCTTTATGTGCACGTACCCAGATGAGCCTTCAATTATTTAAAGTGAATGATCATAATGGAATTCCCTATGGGGCCGCTGCACATCACAAAGGTCAACCTCAGATACTTCCACTAGGTTCTCAGTTGCCTGAGACTGCCTTACAGCTGGAAGGAGATGGTGTCCTTCTCTTCAGAGCTGAAGGAGCTCAGCCTCTCATCCTATTATCAATTTGTTCAGACTTTCTAAGCACAATTCCTTTCCATTTAAAGCCAAATTAAAAGGACCGTCAAAACTCAGTTCACTCCAAAGTTGTCCCTAGTCCCCCTTGCCTAGGAAACTTCCCCCTAGGTTCCTCTTGACTAGGATATGTACCAGTATTCCCTTAAGACACCTAGTCTTAACAGCTCAAATAAATATCTGGACTGTCAACTTAAGCAAGGAGGTCCAAATTTCAGGGGAACTCACCCGGGCACCTTAGGAATGTAGTGAAGCTAGAGGGGCTTAATGGGCCTGTGTTGGTACCAAGCACCAGTTCGAAGTAAATTCCAGGCGGTCTCAGATGAGTTTCTCTGAAATTCCGCTGACTATGCCAAGAAATGCTGGTACAAATAATCAATAACCATTCTATAGACAAGAAAGTTACAGTGATATTTATTGAGCTGAGGACTAGCCCAAAAGCACCAACTCCACCAGGGAAGAAAGTACTCTGAAAAGCGTGGTTTACAGCATGGTTATATACCATTTCAGAACAAAGGACATACGTTAAGCATGGCAGGAATGACATTTTTCCCAAAGTCATAGGAAGATGTTTTGCTGCAGTTTGGCACATACACAACAGGCCAACTTGACCATGGTTCTCAGGGAAGAAAAGCTTATCTTCAAAGAAGTACTGTTATTGGCATCAGAAAGGGAGGCATTCACCCCTATCTTTAAAGAGTACATTCTTTGCTTTGAGAAAATACTTGAAGCAGATGTACAATGCATGTTTGGTGGGCCAGAAGTCCGGCTGCTCTGGGATAAAGAAGTTTTAGGCTGAATAAGGTTTACTCCAGAATGACTTCCCCAATGAATATGGGAAGTCATTCAATAACTTCTTGTTATTCTTCTTATTTTCATCAAAAGGATAAACACTTTGTAGTATCCATATCATCAAATACTACTCAGAAATAGAGAATAAACTATTGATACATGCAACAACATGGATGAACCTCAAAAGAATTATTCTGGATGAAGGTAGTGAGACCAAAAGTAGTGCCTACTGTATGATAATGAACATACCTTTATTATGTTGATGGTTTTATGGGTGTATATATACCAAAAGTCATCAAATTACACCATTTAAATATGTTCAGTTTACTGTTTGTCAGCCATGCCTCAATAATTCTGTAAAAAAAAAATTCTTCTGAATTTCATTTACCCCCATGGGGTAGCACCAGTTTACATCTTCATTAGCAATGAGTGTTAGTACCTGTTTTGCTAGACTGTGGATTGGAAAGTTTTCTTTTGTAAAGAGCCAGACGGTAAATATTTTAATCTTTGTCAGACATACAGTCCCTGTTTTAACAACTCACTCCTGTCATTGTAATGAGAAAGCAATCATAGAAAATATGTAAATTAATGAACATGGCTGTGTTCTAATAACACCTTATTTAAAAAACAGACAGTAGGCTGAATTTGTGGGCCAAATCCTGCTCTATACAACTGATCAACATTTAACATTATTAAGGTTTTAAATATCAGTTAGTATAAAATGAGAAAAATGGTACTTATTATTTTAATTTGCATTTTCTGATAATTTTGCTTATGCATATTTCTCATGTGTATTAACTATTTTGGTTTCATCTTTAGTGAATTTTCCACTCCTCACTTTTGAGCATTTTCTTCTGTATCATTTCTTTTTTTCTTTTCAATTTGTGTAAGATCTTTATATATTCTTGAAAATTTTATCTTCTCTGTTTTATATCCCTTGAGGGAAAGTGGAGAGAAAGATTAATAGTATTAATTGTTCACCGTATAGCAGCATGCTTGCTCAAGGAACCTTGCCTCCAGCCTTCTTTCAAGGGGATCTGGGTCTGTAAACTGGTTCCAGTCTGCAAATTTATTGAGAGATTGTGATTCTCTGTTTTGGTGACTTTTTTCACTAGACCTAGATCACTTCTGCTCAGATAGATCAAATGAGTCAGACGGTTCTGATTACTGATTTGGCAGCACTGTCCATTAAGTTAATCATGCTCACCTTGTCTTTAGTGATTAAGACCCCTTCCAAGGTGGATCCTCCCCTACCTTTCTCCATGCTCACATGATCCTCTACAAAGAAATAATTTTCATGAATGGTAGGAATGATTCGTTACTGTTTTGTTAGTGAAATTTTACACTAGCTCATATACTTCTCTGTATCTACATCCCTCAGTATGTGGAAGCCATCCAATGATTCCACTACAGTGTAGGCTTTTGGGGGGAGGCTCTGTTACCAGTGGTCAGTGTTTAGAAAAGAACATGTGTGTTAATTACTGGGAGGTATAAAAGTGAGTTTTATTTATAGATTTTTGAGAGTTGCACAAGGAATGGTTTTAGCAAAAGGGAGTCATAGTGTGTATTAAGGGGAATGAAGAACATGACCTGAAGAAGAAAGCTGGAGGAGAGTTATGATGGCTTTTTAACATTTCAACATGGCTGGGCTGCAGCATATCCAAGAACAGTTACAATTGTAATGGATTATAATATATCTAATTAAAAAATCCATTAGTCTACAGAGACACTCAGAAGAGGGAGGCAGGAGAGCAAGCCCTTCTTACAGAAGAGTCTCTGTTCATAAATGTAGAAGAATTAGTATCATGCCATTAGGAACCCATTATATTAACTGATTCAGGCAAGGATTATCAATTGATGCTAAAATTATTGGGAAAGGTTGTTGAGCAACGGAAATTCACAGCTTCAAAATATCACTGCATAGATTGCTTATTAATTACAAGGGGAAAAAACTACATTTAAAACGAATGAGTCTTGTAGATAGTACCTTAACCTGTGATCAAGCTTAACGTCAGTATCATGGATTAACCTAACATTATGTATATAACAATATGATAAGAAGTATACAATATACAATACTGCCTATGAAATATTCCCAAAACTGTTTAACCTGAATCTTATGATGAAGAAACAGATAAATCTTGAATGTGTGTACTCTTTATTATTAATATGCTAAGGGTACTGTGGTTATATAGAAAGTTTCTAATTTTAGTGAAATATTGCTGAAATATTTATTATGTTTATTATAAGATATCATGATGTCTGCAACTTACATTCAAATGATCAGGAGAAGGAGTGCAAATATGGCAAAATAATAATTGGTGAATATAGATGATGGATATGTAGGTGTTCATTTTACTATGATTTTAACTTTTCCATAGATTGGAAAATTTTAGAACAAAATGTTGTGCATATAAGGCAAAGCAGTAACTGTTTTCACTGTAGAAATGAAGAACAGCAAATAGGTACTTATAACGTTGGATGTGAATTTGAGTGACAGCTTCATAGATCAGTTTTAGAAGTGTCACATTTCAAATAATCTACTATAAGTGAAGATGTTATGTTCTGGAAAATGATTAACTGATTCAATGAGGGACTCTGATACATATTGAAATTGTTACAGATGTAATAATTTGATATGTAAACTTTACTTCAAAATAATGTAGGAGGAAAGCAGTAGGTGTGGCACAGAGGAAACAAGATTGGCTAAGAGTTGATTTTATTGAAGTTGGTAAGTACATGGGGCTTTATCATACTATTCTCTCTAATATATGTTTAAAATGTTACATAATACAGTTTATTTAAAGGAGGGTTCTGGTGTCAAAGATGCAGGTGAAGATTTAGATAAAATAGTTTCACAAAATTTAAAAAACATGGGTCATTTCCAAATCTAAATACTGCTTTAGGAATTTTGTTAATAAATCAAGTTGCTGCTTCCTCAGCAGACTAAAATTTCTCTAATTGTACTGAGTTATTTTACAATACCTCTAATGTTAAGGAATTATTTTTTCCTTTTTTTCAAGTAATTTTACTGAGATCCTGATGGTTTATAACATTGTGTAATTTTGAGTGTACATTATTGTTTATCAATTTCTGAATACAGCTCATTGTGCTCACCCCCAGTATGCTAATTTTTATCCATCACCATACACATGTGCCCCTTTATCCCTTTCATTCACCCCCCAACCCTCTCCTCCTCTGGTAACTACAAATCTGTTCTCTTTATCCATGTATTTGTTTTCTTCTACATGTGAGTGAAATCATGCAGTATTTGTCTTTCTATGCCTGGCTTATTTCACTTAACATCATACCCTCAAGTTACATCCATGTTGTTGCAATTGGGACAATTTCATCATTTTTATGGCTAAGTAGTATTCCATTATATATATATATATATATATATATATATATATATATATATATATACCTCATCTTCTTTATTCATTCACCTGCAGAAGGGCACTTGGGTTGCTTCCACATCTTGGCTGTTGTGAATAATGCTGCAATGAACATACACGTGCATAAATTTCTTTGGATCATTGATTTAGAGTTATTTGGATAAATACCCAGTAGTGGGATAGCCGGATTGTATGGTATTTCTATTTTTAATTTTTGGAGAAATCTCCATACTGTTTTCCATAGTGGCTACACCAGTTTGCATTCCCACCAGCAGTGTATGAGCATTCCTCTTTTCTCCATATCCTCTCCAACATTCATTTTTTTTTTTGTCTTGGTGATTATAGCCATTGTGACTGATGCAAGGTGATATGTCATTGTAGTTTTGATTTGCATTCCCCTGATAATTAGTGATGTTGAACATCATTTCCTGTGTCTGTTGGCCATCTGTATATCTTCTTTGGAAAAATGTGTGTTCATATCCTCTGCCCATTTTTTGATCATGTTGTTTGTTTGTTCGTTTGTTGAGATATAAGTTCTTTATATATTTTGGAGATCAACCCCTTGTCTGATAAATGATTTGCAAATATTTTCTCCCAGTTGGTTGTTTGTCTTTTCGTTTTGTTCATGGTTTCCTTTGCTTTGCAGAAGCTTAGTTCGATGTAATCCCATTTGTTAACTTTTTCTTTTGTTTCCCTCGCCTGAGTTGACATGGTATTCAAAAAGATGTTGCTATGACCAATGTCAAAGAGTATACTGCCTATATTTTCTTCTAGGAGTTTTATGGTTTCAGGTCTTACATTCAAATCTTTAATCCACTTTGAGTTAATTTTTGTGTATGGTGCAAGATAATGGTCTGCTTTCACTCTTTTGCATGTGGCTGTCCAATTTTCCCAACACCATTTATTGAAGAGACTTTCCTTTCTCCATTGTATGTTCTTGGCTCCTTTGTCAAAGATTAACTGTCCATAGATGTGTGGTTTTATTTCTTGGCTTTCAATTCTGTTACATTGATCTGTGCATCTCTTTTTGTGCCAGTACTATGCTGTTTGCATTACTATACCTTCCTAATATGTTTTGAAGTCAGGGATTGTGATGCCACCTGCTTTGTTGTTTTTTCTCAGGATGGCTGTGGCTATTTGGGGTCTTTTGTTGTTCTATATAATTTTTTTGGATTCTTTGTTCTATTTCCATGAAGAATGTCATTAGGATTCTGATTGGTATTGCATTGAATCTGTAGATTGCTTTAGGTAGTATGGACATTTTAACTATGTTTATTCTTCTGGCCCAAGAACATGGAATATCTTTCCATTTCTTTATGCCTTCTTCAGTTTCTTTCAGTAATGTTTTATAATTTTCAGTGTACAGAACTTTCACCTCCTTGGTTGAGTTTATTCCTGGATATTTTATTCTTTGTTTGCGATTGTAAATGGGATTGTATTCTTGACTTCTCTTTCTGCTAGTTCATTCTTAGTGCATAGAAATGCCACTGATTTTTTTAAAATTGATTTTGTACCCTGCAACTTTGCTGTAGTTGTTGATTATTTCTCATAGTTTTCTGGTGGATTCTTCAGGGTTTTCTATATGTAGAATCATGTCATCTGCAAATAGCAAAAGTTTCACCTCTTACTTTCCAATTTGGATTCTTTTTATTTCTTTTTCTTGCCTAATTACTCTAGCCAGGACCTCCAGTACTGTGTTGAATAGGAGTGGCGAGAGTGGGCACCCTTGGACTTGTTCCTGTTCTCAGAGGGATAGCCTTCAGTTTTTAACCATTAAGTATGATGTTGGCTGTGGGTTTGTCATATATGGCCTTTATTATGTTGAGGTACTTTCCTTCTATACTCATTTTATTAAGAATTTTTATCATAAATGCATGTTGGATCTTATCAAATCCTTTCTCTGCATCTATTGAAGTGATCATGTTTTTCTTATTCCTCATTTTGTTAATGTGGCATATCACATTGATTGATTTGTGGATGTTGAACCATCCCTGCATCCCTGGAATAAATCCCACTTGATCGTGGTGTACGATCCTTTTAATGTATTGCTATATTTGGTTTGCCAATATTTTTGTTGAAGTTTTTGCATCTAAGTTCGTCAGCGATATTGGCCTATAATTTTCCTTCTTTGTGTTGTCCTTGTCTGGTTTTGCTATCAGGGTAATTTTGGCCTCACAGAATGTGTTAGGAAGCGTTCCATCTTCTTCAGTTTTTCAGAATAGTTTGAGAAGGATAGGTTTTAAATCTTCTTTGAATGTTTAGTAGAATGCTCCAGAGAAGCCATCTGGTCCTGGGCTTTTGTTTTTTGGGAGGTTTCGATTACTGTTTCAATCTCTTTACTTGTGATTGGTCTATTCAGATTCTCTATTTCTTCTTGATTCACTTTTGGGAGGTTATATGATGCTAAGAATTTATCCATTACTTCTAGGTTATCCAATTTCTGGGCATATAGTTTTTCAAAGTATTCTCTTATAATCCTTTTTATTTCTGCACTATCTGTTGTAATTCCTCCTCTTTCATTTCTAATTTTATTTTTTTGAGCCTTCTCTTTTTTCTTGGTGAGTCTGGCTAAGGGTTTAACAATAATGTTTATCATTTCAAAGAACCAGCTCTTACTTTCATCCACCCTTTCTACTGTCTTTTTAGTCTCTATTTCATTTATTTCTGCTGTGATTTTTATTATTTACCTCCTCCTTTTGACTATGGGCTTTTTTTGTTCTTCTTTTTCTAGGTCTGTTAGGTGCATTTTAAGACTACTTATTTGAGATTTTTCTTGTTTGTTGAGGTGGGCCTGTGTTGCTATGAATTTCCCTCCTATGACTGCTTTTGCTGCATCCCGTAAGAGTTGGTATGTTGTATTTTCATTTTCGTTTGTCTCCAGGTGTTTTTTAATTTCTCCTTTGATTTCTTCGTTGATACACTGGTTGTTCAATAGCATGTTGTTTAGTCTCCACATATTTCTGACTTTCCCAGTTTTCTTCTTGTGGTTGATGTCCAGTTTCATAGCATTGTGGTCAGAAAAGATGATTGGGATGATTTCAATCTTCTTAAATTTATTGAGGCTTGCCTTGTTGCCCAACATATGGTCTATCTTTGAGAATGATCCATGTGCACTTGAGAAGAATGTGTATTCTGCTGTTTTGGGATGGAATGCTCTCTCTGTATCTATTAAGTCCATCTGATCTACTGTTTCATTTAAATGCATTATTTCCTTGTTGACTTTCTGTCTGGATGATCTGTCTATTGATGTAAGTGGGGTGTTGAGGTCCCCTACCATTATTGTGTTGTTGTTAATTTCTCCCTTTAGGTCTGTTAATAATTGCTTTATGTACTTTGGTGCCCCTGTGTTAGGTGCATATATATTAATCAGCATTATGTCCTCTTGGTGGAATGTCCCTTTTATCATTATATACTGCCCCTCTTTGTCTCTTATTGTCTTTTTAAACTCGAAGTCTGCTTTGTTTGATATAATTATGGCAACACCAGCTTTCTTTTGTTTGCCATTAGCTTGGAGTATTGTCTTCCGACCCTTCATTCTAAGACTATGTTTGTCTTTAGAACTGAGATGTGTTTCCAAAAGGCAGCATATTGTTGGGTCTTGTTTTTTAATCCATCCAGCTACTCTATGTGTTTTGATTAGAAAACTCAATCCATTTACATTTAGAGTGATTATTGATATATGAGAGCTTAGTACTACCATTTTGTCTGTTATTTTCTGATTGTTCTGTTTCCATTGTTTCTCTTCCTTTGTATTTCTGACTGCCATTTCATTTTGGTGATTTTTCTGAGTTTTTCTGTTTTCTCCCCTTTTGTGAATTGTGGCTCTGCTTCGATTTTTTGTTTAGTGGTTACTGTGAGGATTCTACAAAAGATCTTGTAGATGAGATAGTCCATTTTCTCATAGCCTTTTATCTCCATTAACCTGAGCAGGTTCCTTCCCTTCCCTTTCTCCTTCTGAGTAATTGCTCTTACAAGTTAATGTTGTGAGTTTGTGATTAAGTTGAAGTGTTTAACATTACTTTTGATGCTTTCTTGCCCTTTATCTTTTAAGTTGTATTTGATTCTTTGCCTCCCTGTCCTGGTGTGAGCTGCAGTTCTCTGATTATGTCTGTCTATTTATCTCCTTGCTCAGAGCTTTACATACCTTGGCCTCTTTGTTTCTGGTGTGAGGGCATCTTTAATTTTTTTCTTGTAGGGGTAGTGTAGTGGTGATGAACTCCCTCAGCTTTCGTTTATCTGGGAAAGCTTTTATTTCTCCATTGTATCTGAAGCAAAGTTTCACTGGATAGAGTATTCTTGGCTGAAAGGTTTTCTTTCAGTATTTTGAATATATCATTCCATTCTCTTCTAGCCTGTAGGGTTTCTGCTGAGAATACCACTGAAAACCTGATAGGCTTTCCTTTGTAGATTATTTTATTCTGCCTTGAAGCTCCTAATATTTTTTTTTGTCATTGACTTTTGCCATTTTTACTATTACATGCCTTGGAGAAGGTCCTTTAGCATTTATGTAAGTAGGCGTTCTATTAGCTTTGTGTATTTGTAAGTCTGGAACCACCCTCAGGCTTGGGAAGTTCTCAGCTATTATTTCTTTGAACAACCTGTCTGCTCCTTTCTCCTTCTCTTCTCTTTCTGGAATACCTATAATCCCTATGTTGCTTTTCCTAATTGAGGTGGATATTTCTCAAAGAATTCCTTCATTTTTTAAAAATCTTACTTCTGTCTCCTCCTCCACCTGTAGAATTTCTATGTTTTTTTCCTCTAAGTCACTAATTCTTTCCTCCACAATATCGGCTCTATTTCTTAAGGATTCTAGATTATTTTTTATTTCACTAATTGTGTTTTTCATATCCAGAATTTCTGTTTGACTTTTTTTTTTTATAGTTTCAGTCTCTATGGTGAAGAGGTTTATTTTATTGCTGAGCTCCTTGAGTTGTCTTTCCGTGTTTTCTTGTAAGTCATTGAGTTACATTATAACAGCTATTTTGAATTCTCTGTCATTTAGGTTGTAAATTTCTGTGTCTTCAGTGTTGGTTTCTGGAGAATTGTAATTTTCCTTCTGGTCTGAATTATTGCTTCAGTATCTCTTGGTTTTTAATGAACTAATCTTTTGTTGGGGCCTTTGTGTTATTATTAGGTCACAGATTCCACCTGTTACTGCTAGAGGGAAGCAGAGTTATTGACCCCACCTCATTTGCTGGAAGCTGTGGGGATATTATGGATGCTTGCCCTGGCCTGGGGTGCAGTCAGGCACTTGTGTGGACTGTGTTTGGTAGGTGGGGCTTCTTTGCTGGACTGAGCTAGGGCCACTCCTTGGCACCACAGGAGCACTATGGGCTCTCTCTCTCTCTCCACCAGGAAGGTGATCTTGATTGGGCTCAAAGCTGCTGCTGCCTCTTCCCACAGCCACCTGGGGCACGTTCACTCTTTGGGGGCTCAGAAGCACCATGAGCACTTGTGTGGGCCTGGGGTGTGTTTGCCCCAGCATTTAGATCTGCTGTGGTCTCTGGTTGAGGTGTGTGGGACCACTGTGCTTGAAAGGTGGGGCTTCCTTGCTGGGATGAGCTAGGGCCACTCTTTGGCACCACTGGTGTACTAAGGGCTTCTGCTCCCCACCAGGAAAGTAATCCTGAGGGGCCTAAAAGCTGCTGCCACCTCTTCCCAGAGCCCCCTGGGACACATTCCCTCTTTTGGGGCTCAGAAGCACTATGAGCACTCATGCGGGCCTGGGGTGTGTTTGCCCCAGCATGTAGATCTACTTCAGTCTCTGCTTGAAGTCTGCTGTGCTTGGTGGGCAAGGCTTCCTCACTGGGACTGAGCTGGAGCCACTCCTTGGTGGCACAGGGACATGGTGGGCTCCCCGTCTTCACTGGGAAAGTGGTCATGAGCATGGGCTAAGAGCTACCACTACCTCCTCTTACAGTCTCCCTGGTGCATGTTCTCGCTTTTTGGATGCTTGCACCAAGGAGAAAAGTGTTCATGTGCATATTCAGGGCTACTGGGGGAGAGCAGGGCATGCTCACCTATCTCTGACACTTCCCAGGGGGACAGTCCATCCACCCTCAGGTGTATAGCTGCATGCATCTCTCTGGCATCCTGTTGTGCTATGAGAGCTTCCTCCATTGGTCATTGAATGTCCATTTAGTTGTGGTTCAAAATGGGGAGAGACAAAGGGAACAGCTCACTCCACCATGTTGCTGACAGTCATCAAGGAATTATTTTTATGTGAAAATAGTACTGAGGTTATTTTTTAAGAGGTCCTCTTTTCTAGAGATGCATTTTGGTATATTTATGGATAGAATGACAGCCGACCTAAATTGTTTCAAAATAATTGGGATGGAGAGAGTTGAAAGGTACAGAGGAAGTCAAGTGTTGATAATTGTTGAAGCAGGGCTATGGATACCTGGAGTTTCATTATACTCTATTATCTACATTTGTAAACATTCTAAATTTTCCATAATAAAAGTATAAACAGAAATCTAAGAAATGCATTGATTCAAGAAAAGTTATCTATTTTTATATTATTTCTTGATGCTTCAAATTTTTTCTTTTATGATTTCCTTTCTGTTTGAAGAACATAGCTATTCAGCTATTATTTAAAGGAAGATCTCCTAATGACACATTCTTTTTATTTTCTTTCATCTCAGAATGGTTTTATTTTCCATGAATCCTGAAAGACAGTTTTGCCAAATATAGAATTCATAGTTGTTTTTTTTTCTCACCTCCTTGGATTCAGATGTGAAACTCATTGTTATATGAATTTGTTTCCCTTTTTTAGGTCGTTCCTCTCTGTTTCTAAGGCTTTGTCCTTGTCTTTAGTTTTTAGAGGTTTAATTATGATATGTGATAAGTAAATACTTATTTGGGATTCACTAGCTTCTTAAATTTCTAGGTTTATGTCTCTTGCCAAATAAGGGAAGTTTTCAGCCATTATGTCTTCAAATACTCTTCTATTTCCACTCTCTTTTTCTTTCCTCCTGGAAACCTGGATCTTCTGTTATCCCACAGGACCCTGAGGCTCTATTCAATTTTTTACAATCTATTTTTTCCACACTGGTTAAATTCTATTGATATGTTCTTTAGTACACTGATTCTATCCTCTGTCATCTTTATTCTATCATTGAGCCCATTCTGCAAGTTATTTATTTTTATTTCTATTATTGTATTTTTCAGTTCTATAATTTCTATTTGGTTCTTTTTTTTTTTAAGATTGGCATCTGAGCTAACATCTGCTGCCAATCTTTTTTTTCTGCTGCTTCTTTTCCCCAAAGCCCCTCAGTACATAGTTGTTTATTCTAGTTGTGATGGCCTCTGGTTGTGCTTTGTGGGATGCTGCCTCAGCATGGCTTGGTGAGTGATGCCATGTCCATGCCCAGGATCTGAACCAGTGAAACCCTGGACTGCTGAAGTGGAGTGGGCGAACTTAACCACTCAGCCGTGGGGCTGGCTCCTCGTTCTTTTTGTAATTTCCACTTATTTGCTGAGATCTTCCATTTTCATTTTTGTTCTGAAGAAAATTTGTAATTGCTTGTTGAATTATTTTTATGAATATTACATGAATTTTTTATGAATATCATATGAATTTTTATGAATTTTTTATGAATATTATATGAATTTATTTTTATGATGGCTACCTTAAAATACTTGTGAGGTAATTCCAACATCTTGTTCATCTCAGAGTCGGCATCTGTAAAGAGTTCTCCAGAGAAACAGAAGCAACAGGACATGTGTGTGTATATATATATATGGAGAGAGGGAGAGAGAGAGAGAAAGAAATTTATTATAAGGAATTGGCTCATGTGATTATAGAAGCTATCAGTCCAAAATATGTAGGGTGAGCCAGCAGGCTAGAGACACAGGAGATCTGAATCTGCAGTTACAGTTCTAAGGCAGTCTGCTGGAGAATTCTCTTTTGCTTGGGGAAGGCCAATTTATGTTCTATTCAGGCCTTCAACTGATTGGGTGAGGCTCACCCACATTATGGAGGGCAATATGCTTTACTCAAAGCCCATCAATTTAAATGTTAATCTCGTTCAAACACCATCACAGAAACACCCAGAATAATGTTGGACCAAATGTCTGGGCACTGCATGGCCTAGCTAAGCTGCACATAAAATTAACCATCACAGTATAAATTGATTGTCTTGTCTCATTAAAGTTGAAGTTTTCCTAGTAGTTGGTATGATAGGTGATTTTCAATTGTGTCCTGGAAATTTTTACTATTCTTCTAGGAGATTCTGTGTGCAATCTTTTATTTTAGCAGACATTTACCTTGTTTAGGCTTATAATGCCAGTCCTGACCAAAAGTTTTGGCGGTACTTCCAATGACAATTTAATTTTCAGAGCTCTTGTGGAGCTATTTTGGTATTCTTGGTGTTTCTGGTGCCACTGTGGTTGCCATTGGTCCCTGTTTTTGCTGCCTGAGGGGTCATGAGTTTTTCCCAGGCAGAGCCACCTGGTGCCTCTTGGTAGTGAAAGGGGAGTTCCTTTGGCCTCAAAGGACAAAAAGCACTTTCTGGGCCTGGCCACTTGTTGTGGTGGGTTCCCACTGATGTTGTGGCACAGAGAGCATTTCCAGACAAGGTGCTTTTTGTGTTAAGGTTTCCCCATGCTGATGCCACCTGGATGGTCTGGTATATCTTGGTGATGGAGACAAACAGATTTCCCAGCTAGGTTGCTTGCAGCAGAATTCCTCATGCTTGTGCCTCTCACTTTGGTCCATCTTTATCTTTCAGTAGGGAGAAGAGTCTCAGTGCCCCTGAGAAGGATAGCAATTCCCTGGCTGCTTATTTTCAGCAGGGTCTCAATGACTCCCCTTTGCTGGCACTGCTAGGCTTATCTGGTGGTATTGGCAGTATTCCTATTAAAACATGGAAGAAAAAAGTCTACCTGAGTTATCTTTCTGTTGATAAGTTTGTGGTTGGGAAGCTCCCAGATTAAGTCACCTTCTTCTGTTCAGCTGGAAGTTGTAATACATCCTGCCATTAAGTTTTTCCTCAAGTCCTGGAGTTCCTAACCAGTTCAGCTTCCTCTTTATACCTTTCAGAGTTTTACCTTGGTTTTCTCTTGCATTATTTATAGGCTTTATATTTATAATTGTACTCAGCAGGAAGCAGCATGGAGAAACATAACTATGCCATGTTGTCTGGACTAAAATTCCCTCATTTAAAGGTATTTTGCATGACAAAACTGGTCTTCTTTATCATTTCCTCTTTTAGAATAATTTGCCTGCTTATTTGCTTTTCAGTACCTCATCCAAATAGATTGCCATCGGACGTAACCCCGCCAGTTCTACAAACTCACTGAGCCACAGAGGGATTAAGTAACTTGCCAAATGCAGTAGAGTGGATGATTATTCTCAAATCTTCACTCCCTCTCCTATGATATAATTATACCTCCATGCCCTTTGCCATGTGATTTTATAGTAATTCCTAAAAGGATAGATGGAGTGTACATCTCTGGCCCACTGTCTTTAGCCTTAGCCATATTACTTATTTTGGCCAATGGAATGTGGGTAGATGTGACAGTTTGCCAATTACGGGTTGAGGCATTAAAAGGCAAGTTTCAAAAAGGACCCTTTGAAGATCACACTATCAACTATGAAAATAGCATAACCCCAGGTAAGCATTGCTATTTCAGCCTGTGTCCCAAAATGAAAACTTTGGAAGAAACATGATCAAAAGACTTAATTCTAGCTTAGCCCAGCAGAGACTGGCCTATATCATGTTAACTACATCTGACCTGCATATTCACCAGCACGCAATAAAATTTTGATATTTTTTGGCATTTGACTTTATCACAGGGAAAAACTTGACTACTATTCTTAATATTACACACCTATTTCATGGGGAATGAGATTCAGATCTAGTCTGTCAGAATAAGGGCTTTCATTCTGTTTTTATATCATGCTTCCTCACTGTATAATGAATGATTTTTAGGCTCTGAATGGAAAATCTGAAACATCTTATCTTCTGTCAAACTTTTTAGAGTTTCAGCCTTCTCCCTAAAGATTCCATAAAGACAAATATAGAAAAGAGTATCTCATTAGTAGACTCATTATCATTATCATGGCTTCCCTAGACCTGGATCAAAACAGCTCAGATTCTCAACATCTAATATCCCCTGAAGCATGTGTGTGCATGTGTATATACTTGCATCTTCATATGTAATATCTCCACCATGTCATATCAGGGTTGCTTGAAATCTGTTCAGAATCCAAATTATATCCACTTCTAAAAAATATTTACAACCATTACTGTTTGGGTAAGTTATCTCTAGGTGCAATATTAGACAACCACTGACATCTCACTATGTTAAGACCTTAATAGTATATTTCTCACATGGAGTATATTCCATTGGTTTTGGGATGATATGCATGGTGCAATCTTCTGTACTGGTCATCCTGTACTCAGGCTATAGGAGGCCCAACAATTTTCAACATATGAATTTAAATGATGATATGGACATTGACATCCAACCAGCAGACAGGGAAAACAAAAGAGTATGTAGGTTCATGCAGGATATTTTCATGAGCCAGGCTTGGAAGGGGCATATGCCATTTATGATCACTTTCACTTGACCACAACTCAGTCACAAGGCCCACCTCGGATGTATGGGGGATGGGACACTGGCAAGTGTGACCTCTATCCAGGCAGCTGCCTTCAAACATTAACTTTAATCATTGAAAGGGATATCACACTCAATCTCTCACTAACCATCTTCAATATCCTAGGTGCACTGTCAATATTAGGTAATATAGCTTGTCTCACCCATGCTCTTCTAAGGACATTTAGTCAGTAGATAAAGCACTCCTTCAGGAAGAATGGAGGTTTGCTATTCCTGATATCTATGGAAATGGAACTGTTGAGGTAGCTAATAGGTCAGAGATGAAGAGTGTGTGGGGGTAGTTTTCAAAGCTGCCCACTACCTATCTCAGTTTAACGTCCTGATGTGCCAAGGGAAGTGTCCACATAAACACTTGTGGTGTGGATGGAAGGCTGCTTCTCAGGGTACTTGATTAGGAGAGCTATCAGTATACCCCACTAATAGGCCTGGTTATTTCTACTTACTTCCAGGTAGGGACAGTTGAAAGATAATCAAGAGCATAGGGTATCATGGAAAAGTTTAGTTGGGGTTTAACTTTTTTGGTGGGCTGCTACACTGAATATTTCTGTCCCCCAAAATTCATATTTTTTTACAGCTTTATTGAGATATAATTGACATGTGACATTGAGTAAGTTATAGGTGTACAATGAAATGACTTGACATATGTCTATATTAAAAAGTGATTACCACAATAAGGCTAGTAAACACATTCATCACCTTACATAGTTACAATTGTTTTTGTGTACTTAGAACTTTTAAGATCCTTCCCTTAGCAACTCTCAAATAAACAATACAGTATTGTTAACTATGGTCACCATGTTGTACATTACATCCCCAGAACTTACTATTCTTATAGCTGAAAGTTTGTACCCTTTGACTACTTTCATCCATTTCCCACACCACCACCCAACCCTTGGCAACCATCATCTAATCTCTGTTTCTAAAGATGGTTTTTTAGATTCTACATATAAGTGAGATCATACAGTATTGACATTTCTCTGTTTGACATTTCTCTTAGCATAATGCCATCAAGGTTCATCCATGTTGTCACAGATGACAGGATGTCCTTCCTTTTTATGGCTGAATAATATTCCATTGTATATACATTTTCTTTATCTATTCCAAGTGTTCTGTATGAACACTTGGGTTGTTTTTGTGTCTTGGCTATTGTAAATAATGCTGCAAAGAACATGGGGGTGCAAATGTCTCATCAAGATAGTGATTTCATTTCTTTCAGATATGTACCCAGAAGTGGAATTACTGGATCATATGGTGGTTCTATTTTTAATTTTTTGAGGAACCTTCATACTGTTTTCCATTCTGGCTGTACTAGCTTGCATTCCCACCAAAAGCGTGAAAGGGTTCCCTTTTCTCCACATCGTCACCAACACTTGTTATCTCTTATCTTTGGTAATAGGCATTCTAAAAGATGGAAGATGATATCTCATTATGGTTTTGACTGGCATTTCTCTGATTATTAGTGATGGTTTGATTTTTTTTGCTATAGAGTTGCATGAGTTGCTTATATATTTTGAATATTAACTGCCCATCAGATAGATTGTTGGCAAATATTTTCTCTCATTCTGTAGGTTCCATTTTCATTTCATTGATAGTTTCTTTTGCTGTGCAGAAGCATATTAGTTAGATGTAACCCAACTTACTTATTTTTGTTTTTTTTATGTTTGCTTTTGGTGTCATATCCACAAAATCATTACCAAGACCAATACAGAGGAATATTTCCCTATGTTTTCTTCTAGGAATTTTATGATTTCACATCTTACATTTAAGTCTTTAATCCATTTCAAGTTAATTTTTGTGAGTAGTATAAGATAGGAGATCAGTTTCATTCTTTTGCATGTGAATATCCAGTTTTCCCAGCATCATTTATTGAAGAGACTATCTTTTCTCTATTGAGTATTCTTGTGTCCCTTGTCAAAAATTAGTAGATCATATATGCATAGGTTAATTTCTGGGCTCTTGATTCTACTCCATTGGACTATGTGTCTGTATTCATGCCAGTACCATACTGTTTTGATTACTATAGCTTTGCAATATAGTTTGAAATCAGGAAGTATAATGCCGCCAGCTCTGTTCTCAGGATTGCTTCACTATTTGAAGTCTTTTGTCGTTCCCTATGTATTTTAGGGTTGTTTTTCCTATTTCTGTAAGAAATGCCATAGTAAACTTGATAAGGATTGGATTGAATCTATAGATAGCTTTGGGTAGTATGGCCACTTTAACAATATTAATTCTTCCAATTTATGAACATGGGCTATCTTTCCTTTTACTTGTGTCTTCTTCAAATTTTTTCATCAACGTCTTAGAGTTTTCAGTGTACAGACACTTCACCTCCTTGGTTAAATTAATTCATAAGCATTTTATTGTTTTTAATGCTATTATAAATGAGATTATCTTCTTTATTTCTTTTTCAGATAATTAGTTGCTACTGTATAGAAATGAAGTGATTTTTATATATTGATTTTGCACCCTACAACTTTACTGAAATCATTGATTAGTTCTAATAGATTTTTGGTGGAGTCTTTATAATTTAATACATATAAGATCATGTAATCTGCAAAAAAGAGACAATTTTACTTCTTCCTTTCCAATTTAGATGTCTTCTATTTATACTTCTTGTATGATTGCTCTGACTAGGCTTCCAGTACGATAATGAATAGAGGTGGTCAGAGTGGGCACACTCATGTTGTTTCTGGTCTTGGGGGAAAGCTTTCAACTTTTCACCAAAGAGTATGATGTAGGATGTGGGCTTGTCATATATGACGTTTATTATGTTGAGGTTCTCCCCTTCTATACTCGATTTCCTGAGTGTTTTCTTTTTATCATGAATTGATATTAAATTTTGGCAAATGCTTGTTATATATCTATTGAGATGAAAATATTATTTTTATCTTTAATTCTATTAATGTAATGTATAACATTTATTGCTTTGTGTATGTTGAATCATCAATGCATCCCAGAAATGAATCCCACTTGGTCATGCTGTATGATCTTTTTAATGTGCTGATGAATTTGCTAGTATTTTGTTGAGAATTTTTGCATCTATATTCATCAGGGATATAGGCCTGTACTGTTTTTGTTTCTTTTTTTTTTTTGTAGTGCCCTTATCTGTCTTTGGTATCAGGGTAATAATGGCCTTCTAAAATGAGTTTGGGATGGTTCCTTCTTCTTTTATTTTTTGGAAGAGTTTGAGAAGGGCTGGAATTAATTTATCTTTATTGATGTATAATTGATGTGATGAGGACTTTTAAGATCTACTCACTCAGCAACTTTCAAATATGTAATGAAGTATTATTAATTATAGTCAGCATGCTGTACATTACATCCTCATGAATTATTTATTTTATAACTAGAAGTTCGTACCTTTTGACCCTCATCATCCATTTTGCCCACCATCCACCCCTGCCTCTGGCAATCACCAACCTGTTCTTTGTATCTGGGAGCATGGCATTTGTTTAAGATTCCACATATAAGTGAGAACATATGGTATTTGTCTTTCTGTTTCTGATTTATTTCACTGAGCGTAATTCCATCAAGATTCATCTATGTTACCAATGGCAAGATTGTATTATTTTATATGGCTGAATATTATTCCATTGCATACATATACCACATCTTCTTTATTCATTCATCCATAGATGGACACATAGATTATTTCTATCTCTTGGCTGTTGTAAATAATGCTGGAATTAACATGGGAGTGCGTATGTCTTTTAGAATCAGTGTATTTATTTTCTTTGGATAAATATCCAAAAGTGGAATTACAGGATAATATGGTAGTTCTATTATTATCTTTTGAGGAATCTCTATACTGTTTTCCATAGTGGCTGCACCAATTTACATTCCCACCAACAGGACACAAGGTTTCCCTTTTCTCTGCATTCATGCCAACACTTGTTATTTCTGCTTTTTTGATAATAGCCATTCTACCAGGTGTGAGGTGATACTTCATTGTGGTTTTGATTTAAATTTCCCTGATGATTAGAGATGCTGAGGATCTTTTCATGTACCTTTTGGTCATTTGTCTTTTTTAGAAAAATGGCTATTCAGATCCTCTGCCTATTTTTTAATAAAATTGTTTTCATTGATTTGTATGAGTTCTTTATATATTTTGCAAATTAACCCCTATTGGATACATAATTTGCAAATATTTTCTCCCATATAGTAGGTTGCCTTTTCATTTTGTTTATGATTTCCTTTGCTGTGCTGAAGCATTTTAGTTTGATGTAGTCCCACTTGTTTATTTTTGCTTTTGTTGTCTTTGCTTTTGGAGTCAGATCCAAAAAATTATTGCCAAGACAAATGTCAAGGTTACTGCCTATGTTTTCTTCTAGGAGTTTTATGGTTTCAGGTTCTTACATTAAAGTCTTTAATCCATTTTGAGTTAATTTTTGTGTATGGTTTAAGATAATGGCCTACTTTCATTCTTTTGCATTGGCTTTCCAGTTTTCTTACCACTGTTTATTGAAGAAACTGTCATTTCTCCATTGTATATTCTCGCCTCTTATGTCATGAAGTAATTGACCATATATGCATGGGTTTATTTCTGAGATCTCTTTTATGTTCCATTGAACTACGTGTCTGTCTTTATGCTAATATTATACTGTTTTGATTACTATAGCTTTGCAATATATTTTGAAATCAGAGAGTGTGATACTCTTCTTAAGATTGATTTGACTATTCACAGTCTTTTGTGGTTTGTACAAAGTTTAGCATTGTTTGTTCTATATCTGTACAAAAAGCCATTGGAATTTTGATAATGATTGCATTGAATCTATAGATTGCTTTGGGTAGTATAGACATTGTAACAATGTTAATTCTAACCTATAAGCATGGAATATCTCTTTACTTATTTGTGTCTTTTTCAATTTCTTTCATCAATGTCTTATAGTTTTCAGTGTACAGGTCTTTCACCTCCTTGGGTTAATTTATTCCTAGGAATTTTATTCTTTTCCATGAAATTGTGAATGGCATTGTTTTCTCAATATCTCCTTCTGATAGTTGTTAGTGTATCGAAACAATAGATTTTTGCATTTTGTTTTCACATATTGTGACTTTACTGAATTTGTTTATTAGTTCTAACAGTGTTTCTGGTGGAGTCTTTAGGGTTATAGAAATATATAAAATCATGTCATCTGCCAATAGTATCAGTTACTCCTTCCTTTCCAACATAGATATCTTTTCTTTCTTTCTTTTTTTTTCTAATTGCTCTGGCTAGGAATTCCAATAATATGTTGAATAAAAGTGGCAAGAGTAGACATCCTTGTCTTATTCCTGATCTTAGGAGAAAAGTTTCAGTTTTTCACCACTGAGTGTGATGCTAGCTGTGGTCTTCTCTTTATATGGCCTTTATTATGTTGATATACATTCCACCTATACTCACTTTGCTGAGAGTTCTTATCATAAATCTATGTAAAATTTTGTAAAATGCTTTTTCTGTCTCTATTGAGATGGTCATATTATTTTTACCATTTATTTTGTTAATATGGTACATCATGTTGTTTGATTTGCAGATGTTGAACCATCCTTGCATTCCTGGATTAAATCCCACTTGATCACGGTATGTGATCCCTTTAATGTATGTTGAATTTGGTTTGTTAATATTTTGTTGACAATTTTTACATCCATGTCCATCAGGGATATTGGCCTGTAATTTTGTTTGCTTCTGGTGTCCTTATCTGGTTTTAGTATCAGGGTAACACTAGCCTCATAAAATGAGTTTGGAAACATTCAGTCCTCTTCAACTTTTTGGAAGAGTTTGAGAATGATTGGTATTAATTCTTCTTTCAACGTTTGGTAGAATTCACCAGGGAAGCCATTTGGTCCTTGACTTTTGTTTGTTGGTAGGTTTTTGATAACTGATTCTGTCTCTGTACTAGTAATCAGGCTATTCAGATTTTCTGTTTCTTCATGATTCAGTCTTGAAAGGTTGTATGTTTCTAGGAATTTGCCCATTTCTTCTAGGTTATCCAATTTGTTGGCATATAATTATTCATGGTATTCTCTTATGAATCTCTGTATTTCTGTGGTATCAGTTGTGACATTTCCTCGTTCATTTCTGATTTTATTTGTTTGAGCTCTCTCTTTTTTTCTTGGTGAGTCTAGCTACAGTTTTGCCAATTTTGTTTGTCTTTCAAAAAACAGCTCTTAGTTTCATTAATCTTTTCTAATGTCTTTTTAGTCTCTATTTCATTTATTTCAACTCTGATCTTTCTTATTTCTTTCCTTTTACTAATTTTTGGCTTTGTTCTTCTTTTTCTATTTCATTGAGGCATAAGTTAGATTATCTATTTAATAATTTTCTTATTTCTTGAGCTAGGCAGGTATCAGCACGAACTTCCCTGTGAGAACTGCTTTTGCTGCACCCTATAAATTTTGATATATTGTATTTCCATTGTCATTTGTCAAGGTATTGCTTGATTTCTCTTTTGATTTCTTTGTTGACCATTGTTGTTGAGTAACATGTTGTTTATTCTGTGCATAGTTGTGCTTTTTCCAGTTTTCTTCTTGTAATTTTTTAGTTTCATACCATTGTCATCAGAAAAATGCAAATAGGATTTCAATCTTCTTAAATTTATTGAGCTGATTTGTGGTCTAACATATGATCTACCTCAGAGAATGTTCCATGTGCAGTTGAGAAGACTGTGCATTCTGCAGCTTTTGGATGAAATGTTCTGTATATATCTATAGTGTCCATCTGGTATAATGTGTCATTTAAGGTTAATGTTTCCTTATTGATTTTCTGTCTGGATGATCTATCCGTTGGTGTAAGTGGATACTAAAGTCCCCTACTATTATTGTATTGCTGTCTTTTCTCCCTTTATTCTGTTAATATTTGCCTTATATATTTAGGTGTTCCTATATTAGGTGCATAGATATTTACAAATATATATCCTCTTGTTGAACTGACCCCTTTATCATTAACTAGTACCTTTCTTTGTCTTTTATTACAGTCTTTGTTTTAAAGTCTATTTGTCTGATATAAATGTAGCTACACCAGGGTTTCTATTTGCATGTAATATCTTTTCCCATCACTTCACTTTCAGTCTGCATATGTCCTTACATCTGAAGTGAGTCTCCTGTAGGCAGCATATCATTGGATCTTGCTTTTTTATTAATTCAGTCATTCTGTGTTTTTTAATTGGAGAATTTGTCATTTATGTTTAAAACAATTATTGATAGGTAAGAACTTACTATTATTATTTTCTTGTCTTCTGACTATTTCTTAGATCCTTTGTTCCTTGCTTCCTCTTTTGAGATTTGATAATGTTTTGTAGCTGTATGCTTTGACTCATTAATCCTAATCTTTTTTGTATCTACTACAGGTTTTTTCTTTGTGGTTATGATGAGGCTTATACAATATATCCTCTATTTATAACATCCTATTTTAAGTTGACAGCAACTTAACTTCAATAGCATACAGAAACATTATAAGTTTACTTCTCTCCCATTCACATTTTAGATTATTGATATTACAATATACATCTTTTTTATGTATCTAACAAATTATTACAGTTATTTTTAATACAGTTGTTTTTTAACTTTTAACTAGAGTTGTGAGAGAATTACATACCACTATTACAATATTAGAGAATGATTTTGTCTATATATT